>NC_142875.1:75242500-76629166 GCF_051225735.1 Oryctolagus cuniculus | reverse complement strand
AACCATTCTAACTGGGGTGAGGTGAAACTTTACTGTGGTTTAGATTTGCATTTCCCTGATGGCTAGTGATCCTGAGCATTTTTTCATGTGTCTGTTGGCCATTTGGAATTCCTTTATTGAAAAATGCCCCTTCAAGTGCTTTGCCCTTTTATTAACTGGGTTGTTTCTTTTTGTGGAGTTTCTAGAGCTCTTTATAGATTCTGGATATTAATCCCTTATCAGTTGAATAGTTTGCAAATAATTTCTCCCATTCTGTTGGTTGCTTCACTTCGCTGAGTGTTTCTTTTGTAGTGCAAAAGTTTCTCAATTTGATGTAATCCATTTGTCAATATTGGCATTGATTGCCTATGCTTCTGGGGTCTTTTCCAAGAAGTCTTTGCCTATGCCAATATCTTTCAGGGTTTCCCCAATAATTTGATGGTATAGAGTTGTAGATTTAGGACTTTCATCCATTTTGAGTGGATTTTTGTGTAAGGTGTGAGGTAGGTTTGGTTTGTTATGTTCTTTCTAGATCTGTGGGATGCACTGACAGCTCATTTATTTGGTGACTTTCCAATTTCTTGATGTAGGCATTAATTGTTATAAATTTCCCTCCTAACACTGCTCTTGCTGTATCCCACAAGTTTTGATATGAGGTATTGTTATCTTCATTCATTTCCAGAAATTTTTAAATTTCTCTTTTTTTTATATTTTATATTTTTTTTAGGCCGGCGCCGTGGCTCAATAGGCTAATCCTCCACCTTGCGGCGCCGGCACACCGGGTTCTAGTCCCGGTTGGGGCGCCGGATTCTGTCCCGGTTGCCCCTCTTCCAGGCCAGCTCTCTGCTATGGCCAGGGAGTGCAGTGGAGGATGGCCCAGGTGCTTGGGCCCTGCACCCCATGGGAAACCAGGAAAAGCACCTGGATCCTGGCTCCTGCCATCGGATCAGCGCGGTGCGCCGGCTGCAGCGGCGGCCATTGGAGGGTGAACCAACGGCAAAGGAAGACCTTTCTCTCTGTCTCTCTCTCACTGTCCACTCTGCCTGTCAAAAATAATTAAAAAAAAAAAAAAAAAAATTTCTCTTTTTTTTATATTTTAAAGTAAATAAAGACTTTATTTATGCAGAATGTATCTGAATATTAAATAATCTGTTACTAGTGAAATACTAATATAGTAACAGTGCAGATACAGTATGGTTTCTTTTGTGATTTTCTACTTTAAACAGTTTTATTTCTTAAGGTGTTTATAGAATATTTTTGTATCTATTAATCAAATGAAATTATAACAAGTTATAATTGAATCAAAATAATAGCCTCATTCCCCATTTGGGGATTAAGGTGTAAGTTAAAACATTACATTTCTTCCTTACTTGTATCCTTTACAACATTTAAAATGTTTTATTATAAATAATTATATGATTTATTCAAATGATTTTGAAAAAAATTCTATCAGTAATAAGTACTAATAAAAATACTGAGCCATTATGGTTTGCCATCACCCTGAAGTATTCAGGAAAAATGCTGTACACATAGTTAAATATAATTCATAATATGCTAAGATAGACAGCATTAAAATGCAGATAAAACCTTTGTTTTTAATAAAAAATGATATAACAAAAGTAAAAGGTTAATTGAAAAGCAAAATAAACTACCGAGTTTAGTAAGGCACATTACCTAGATTAACAGAAATCAATGAAATCATTAAAACAATTAATAACTTAGAGCTCCATTCAGACTAAGATAAACTCTGTGGCTATTAGAATGAGGATACAAGACTACAGAGACATATCTATTCTGACTGGGTAATTTCCTCTCCTCTGTAACAGTTCAGTAATATATGCAACTGGCATTATACAGCCACCCATTTCTTCCTGTGAGCAAAGTGATCTTCCATGCTTTTTGCTCTCTTTGCTAAGTGAATCATAAGAACCAGTCTTTACAGAAGAGAACATATTTTCCCCAGTGTTCAGGATATAAAATGGGCCATTAAAGCATTAGTAGTATTAATCAAAGTCTTGTAATTGTTCAGCCTATTCCCTGGGTGACTAATGTCCAGAGTTAGACCCATCCTCCACTCATATGCAAGGACACATGTACAGCAACAGTAGGCGCTGGGATATTCTAAATGTCGATGAGTGTACCCTTAAACACACAATTACCTATTTGAAGATGATATTCTGAGAAAAGTTTTCATACGTTACATGAAAGTAATGACATTTATTATTATAGATGCTTTCTTTTTGCCTGAAAGAAATAAAATAAAGTGGCTCTTGAAATAGTACAGAAACATAATGTAATATTATAAAACAGAAAAAGATGCTTGGCTTTTAACCTCATTCCAAAAGTTTAGACAACTCCAGCTTCCTGTAAATGCAGATCATGGGAGATAGTGGTAATATCAGAGGTAGTTGGGTCTCTGCTGCCTACATGGGAGACTTGGATTGAATTTCTGCCTCCTGATTTTGAACTGGCCTACCCCAGGCATGGCAGGCTTTTTAGGAGCCAACCAGTGATTGCAAACTCTCTTTCTCTGCCTCTCAAATTAGAAAAAAAAGAACTTGTCTTTTTTAGTTTGTTAATATTTTATAAATTGTTCATGTGGGTTTTTAGATATCTATATAAATCATTCGTTATAGTATCATTCATTAGAATTCCTTTTGAAGACTTAAGATTTCTGTTTTTGGTAGCTTGCATTATATGTCTTACACACTTAATAACAACTTGCATTTCTTTAGAGATTGAAATAATGACTGAAATTTTCTTCTCTTCAATGAAACCAATTTTTTCTCTATTTGATACAAAAAATTTATTCAAAGTAGCAAATTCTTCTAAGGTTGCTATTAGGGAATAACCATGTATTTTTGGTTTTAGTTTAAATGACAAAAGACAAAAAAATAATACCTGATCATTGAGGCCTGGCATTTGAGGGTGGTGGCAATAAAGTCTTGGAATAGGTTGAAATGTCATCTGTGTTCTCTTGTTTAGTGGGACTAAATTTCTCTTTTGATTTCTTTATAATCCACTGTTCATTTAGGAGCATATTGTTTAGTTTCCATTTGTTTGCATATGTTCTTGAGATTCTTGAGTTGTTGGTTTTGAGCTTCATATCATTGTAATTGTATGTGTTTAATTTTTTTGAATTTACTGAGACTTGCTTTATGGCCTAGTATATGGTCTATCCTGGAGCAAGTTCTGTGCACTGCTAAGAAGAAGGTGTATTCTGCAATTGTGGGGTGAAAAGTTGTGTACTTCTTAGTTAGGTCATATCAGTTGTGTAGTTATCATTTTGTTCCATAGTGTTGAATAGCTCTGCTGTTTCTTTGTTGATTTTCTGTCTTGTTGATCTATCCATTGATGAAAGCAAAGTGTTGAAGTTCCCTGTTACTATTTTGTCTGATATTAAGAGGGCTACACCTGACCTTTTTTTTCCCATTAGGATGGAATATCTTTTTCCATCCTTTCACTTTCAGTCTGCATGTATCTTTGTTGGTGAGGTGTATTTTTTATAAGCAGTACATAGATGGGTCTTATTTGTTAATCCATTCCATCAGTTTGTATCTTTTAACTGAAGTTTTGAGGCCATTTATATTCAAGGTAACTACTTGGTCCTGGCATTTTTCCATGAATATTCCTATTGTTTACTTTGGGTTTCTTTTGTCCTTCTACTGGGAGATTTTCTTTATTTCTTTTTTTTTTCTGAATCTATTTATTTGAAAGAGTTACACACAGAGAGAAGGAGAAGCAGAGAGAGAGAGAAAGGTCTTCCATCCACTGGTTCACTCCTCAATTGGCTGTGACAGCTGGAGCTGTGCCGATACAAAGCAAAGAACCAGGAGCTTCCACATGGGTGCGGGGGCCCAAGGACTTGGGCTATCTTCCACTGCTTTCCCAGGCAATAACAGAGAGCTGGATCAGAAGTGGAGCAGCTGGGGCTCTAACCAGCACCCATGTGGGATGGGCTCAAATGACAAACCAGAGGAAGAAATTAGAAAACTTAAAAACAGCATTGGAGATCTATGGGATGCCATCAAGTGACCCAACATACGGGTCTTAGGGATGTTGAAGGAGTGGAAACAGAAAAAGGAATAGAAGGTCTATTTAGTGAAATGATTACAGAAAACTTCCGTAATGGATTCAATGCCAGTGGGGTACATGGGTTTTTCTCTCTGCTAAGATCTCTGGGTCACAGGTGTGCATGATACCCATCAGCCACAGCCCTGCTCACTTCCTGGTTGTGCTGGGTGCTTAGGAGAGTCTTGCAGGCCATGGTACTCTTCTGTATGAATGGCTCCCCCTCCCCTCTCATTGCCCAGTGGGTGCAGCTGGTGTGCTGGAGACCACCTCCATTGGTTGTTCCTGCACTGCTGTATGTGCCCCCACCATCTGGGAAGACGGCAACCCCAAGAATTGATGGGTGCATACATACAATGTGGGGTGGCCTCTGTGTGCCTAAGTCCAAAAAAGGCAACAGCCCTCACAACATTGGCTGCAGGCCACTGTTGCAGGAGGGAGAAGGGGGGGCATTCTGCCTTTTCTCCTTTCTTCCTCTGCTCTGGGTGAGTGTTTGCCCTGCTGTTCTGAGAGATCCCAGCTGAACTCTAAAAGGCACAGTTCATCAAGCTTTCCCTCTTGCTGTCTCAACAGTGGTGTGGGCCCTGCAGTCTGATCTCATGTGGTTTTCCAGGGTGGGTGGGCAGGTGCCCCCCTTCCTGGATCCAAGCTGCTGGATCTTCCATCATTGTGTGCCACCCAGCTGTGAGTCTGCAGCTTCTGCACAGATTTGGCCCCTTTTTACTGCTTTCCCTGGATGTCCCACTGCAGTTTCCCCTGCAGCTTTACTCTGAGAGTGTACTTTCTCCACTTTTTTTAATATTAATTTTGCCCATATAAATCAGACCACCTTGTTGCTATTCTGCCACCTTGGCACCTCTTGATATTTTAAAAATAAAAGAAATATATGTAAGAGGCAGAGAAAGCGATAACAGGTAGTCTAGTGCTACCTTTATTCTACCCAAAGTACATGTGAGGAATTGTTGCTGGCTTCTATTGAGAAAGGCAGTGAGTGTTCCCAGCCAACTCAGGAGAAGAGCCAAAACAGAACTGGAGTGCATTCCTCTGACTTACTCCTTACTGCCCCTTCCAGCCCTTCTCTTCAGTGTTCCTTGGTATTAAAGGACAGTTTTCACTGCTCTGGTTTCTCCAAATCTTCTTTAAGGGTGTTATTTATTTATCTGAGAGGTAGAGTTACAGATTGTGAGAGGGAGAGACAGAGAGAAAGGTCTTCCATCCACTCTCCAAATGGCCACAATGGCCAGAGCTGTGCTGATCCAAAGCCAGGAGCCAGGAGCTTCCTCTGGGTCTCCCATGTGGGTGCAGGGGCCCAAGGACTTGGGCCATCCTTCATTGCCTTCCCAGGCCATAGCAGAGAGCTGGATGGAAGAGCAGCAGCCAGGACTAGAACCAGCACCCATATAGGATGCCAGTGCTGCAGGCAGAGGATTAACCTACTGTGCCACAGTGCCAGCCCCCGAAGTCTTCTTATTGGAATCCATACATCCACATCCCTTCTTAGTTTTGGGAGGATGATACAGCATACTGCACTGTTTGTCATCTTGATAGGGATCCATGATTTCCCAGGGCATCATGGAAATGGAGCATATTACTTTGATGAAGATATTTGTGTATTTAAAAATGAAAACATATATCCATTTATATCATTGTCATCTATTGCTTTTTACTGTATAATATTTGGTGAAGTGGGAAGATTGTCTAAAAGCAAGATTTGGGAACTTATGCATATTCAAGATGATTTTATGAAGTTGACAAATGCAAAGTGTGTTTTACTAAATGATGAGGAAATTAAGTTGTAGAGAGATTAAATCACCCTGACCAGTGACTTGGATGGTGAGAAGGCTTGATTTTCATTAATATATCAAAATGCTGCTACACAGTGAACTCAGAGAAGTATAAAATGTTATCTATTACTATAATTTAATTAATAGTCACTTTAAATATGAATGATCAATTAAAGGACACCAATTAAAGGACTGGGTCAGACAGAATTGGTAAGAAAACAATGTCCAACCAATTACTGTCTACAAGAAACCTACTTTAAGTAAAAATACATGAGTGGAATAAAAATAAATGAATGGAGGAAGATATTTCATGTTACACTAACTTTGAAAAAGCAAGAATGGCAGTATTAATTTCAGAAAATGTAGAGTTCGAAGGAATTAAATTGTCAATTTTAACAGGGCCATTAAGTAATGATTAAAGGAATGATTTTTTTGCAAGAGGAAGTGGGAGGAAAGAATGGACAGGGAGTAGACAAATCTTCATCAGAAAGGGGAGGAGTTAATGGAGCCTGGATGTGTCCCTCATCCTCTCCCACCTGGTAAGGCTGGTACTCCAAAGCTAAAAATAACATTATAGTGGCAGGAACCCTGACACAGGCCTCCAACTACTAGACTAGATGCTCTCTGAAGGGAAGCAGAATCACCCTGATGATAATGAGGAAATTAAGTTGTAGAGAGATTAAATCACCCTGGCCAGTGACTTAGGAAGCAGGGCTTTAGGTGAAATAAGTGTACTAAAGTTGAATTTCAAATAAATTCCATCACAAAGATTTTTACACATTGCTTCAGGTTCAGTAGTAAGAAATTATACTTAGGGGTTGGCACTGTGGTGCAGTGGTTTAATGCCCTGGCATGAAGTGCTGGCATCCCATATGGGCACTGGTTTGAGACCCAGCTGCTCCAATTCCAATCCAGCTCTCTGCTATGGCCTGAGAAAGCAATAGAAAATGGCCCAAGTCCTTCGGCCCCTGCACCTGCGTGGGAGACCAGAAGTTCCTGGTTCCTGTCTTCAGATTGGCACAGCTCTGGCTGTTTCAGCCAACTGGGGAGTGAATCAGAAGATGGAAGACCTCTCTCTGTGTAACTCTTTCAAATAAACAAATAAATCTTTTAAAAAAAGAAATTATACTTAAATACTGAACCATTATATTTTTGACAGGACTAAAGTTTACTACAATGATATAAAACATCATTTTTAAGGACTATGGCATATTCTGTACCAAATAACTGATTTACATAAGAATTTTTAAATGGTCAACCAGTGTATAAATTGAGTAATTGTAACCATTTTGAAATAAAATAGCAAATTTAGCAAGTCACATGGCATCTTACTATGTACCTTTTTAATCCTCTAGTACTGTCCAGTCTACCACCAATACAAGGTAATAAGATACAAATGAATTTGTGTGTGTGTGTGTGTGTGTGTGTGTGTGGCAGGGGGGTAATACAGAGAGAAAGAGAGACTGAGATTTTGGATGTTCACTGTCAAGAGCATCTATGGGAATACAGAATTTCTACCACGCCATTTGTAATGTTCCTTTCATGGGAAGCTTCGGTATGTAATATTCTTTGTCCTTTGAATCATCATAGAAAGAAGAAGAATAGTTTGAAAATGGAGTTGTCTTACTCCTACTCCTTGCACTTCTCTTGTTACTCCTTACTTCACCCTTAGTTTGTAGCAGCTAAAACCTTTAGGAAAGTATCAGAATGTCTGTATGACACTCTACTAGAGTAGGCCAAAGCTGCAGAGAAAGCCATCGGGATGGAATAGTGGCAGTGACAGTAGCTGAGGTGCCCTCCACATAAAAGCATAAAGCCAGTGTATCCTGGATGTACCCTTTACTCTCCAGAGCTGTGCCACCATGTGAGGCTGGTGCCAACCACAAACATATCATCACGTTAAAGGAGTTGCTACCTCTGGTCTGTTTGACCTTACCTGAGGGGCTGTAGAGACATTATGATTCATGAAGACTGACATGGTGAATATTCTTGAGAATCATGAAATTGGATGGGGCAAGAGAATAGGTATCTGCAAACTCAGGGCGAATTCTGAAATAAATACTGTTACTCATTGTGGTTAGGTTCAGTAGTAAAGAACTAAAATCTGGAGTTGTTAACTTGTTAACATGTCTCAATTTTAACTTTTTCAAAAGTTTTTTTAAAGGTCGATCGGTTTTTAAGTTAAAGAACATTTGTAACTAATTTGAACTAAAATAAAATCTAGAAAATTATGTTGTATCTTATTGTATAATTTATTAATCCTCCAGCATCTCTTTAAGTGACTTAACAATAACTAGTGATGAAGGCACTGATGAAAGGTGAGCTCTATATAAATATATTTGTATATGTAAACAGATATATATGTAAATGGACACAGACACACAATCACATATATACACAGAGAGATGGAGATTTGAGATGTTCTACTGGAACCTGGATGTGTGTCTCACCCTCCAAGCTCTGCCACCATGTGAGGGTGGTGCCCCAAACATAAAATCATTTGAGGGAAAGCTGCAGCAGCTCTACCATATCCCATGGGCAGAAAAAGACAGTGATAGGTAAAAGCAGCGAGAAGAGGGAGCATTTGAAACCCAGGAATTTAAGTGGAGTGAGAGTGATGTATGCCTATAAACTAAGGTAGAATTTTAAAATAAATTTTAAGTAAAATCTGTCACTAAAAAAAAGTCACTCACTGGGACTAAGGTAATAATAGTTTTACATAATTCTGGAAGTAGATTTTCTCAGGATGAAGATATTCATTATTGGTGTAGAAGGCCTCATTTCAGTAGCACATCACAAACAGTGATATACCAAGAACTTCCAAAGATTTGAGGAAAATGGTATTTAAATATTTGAAATTCATACATAAAAGAGGTCTTCAAAAGTTAGATAGCAATTGCAATTAAGGAAATTTATGGATTTCAAAATTATTCTGCACTAGTAAAATATCTTTCCATTTCATTTCCACAAACTATTTGAAGGACCCTCAAACATATGAATAAAGATCTGTTTGTATCTAGAATAACAGTGATTTGATGCAAAAAACTTGTTAAAATCATGCATCCTTCCTGTCTGTGTACTTTTATTTTATAATCTCTTAGCCATACCAAGGTGAATTGGAGTCATTAACGATTTGGACAACTTCAATGAAAGGTGAATTCAAATAAATTTTAAAAGATATACATATACACAAGTATATATATGTATTTATATGTATCTGTCATATATATAACATTATATATAACATATATATATATATAAAATCACAGATAAATATTTCTGTCAACATCTGCCAAAATAATGCAATGAAAGAAGGAAAGAGGTTGGGATTAGTAAAATTCACCTTTGGGAGTATCCTTAGAAACACAGGGTGTCTTGATACTTTCTAAGTCTTCTTACTGTAGGATCTGTGGAGAGCTTTCTGTTTTCCTGAGATCAAATTATGCATGAGGTACACTGGTTGTGAAAGGCACATCTGTTCCAGTCAGTAGACTTGTCACTCTTAGTAGCAGACAATTCCTTAGGAAATTGTCAGCTGTCTCATTCGTTAGTATCCACTAGAATAGCCCATTGAGGAAGCGAATCCTATTTGGAGCAAAGTTTGATGAGCTAGTAGACAGGAAACAGTGGGTTCATCCCAGAAATGATAAGATCTACTGGAACCTTGATGTGTGCCTCAGCTTCTAATTTCTGACACCATGTGAGGGCAGTGCCCCAAAACCCAACATCATTTTGGAGGAAGCCCCTGCTCAGGCCCACAGCTGTTCTACCATATCTCATGGACAGAAAAGGCAATGATGAATGAAAGTAGTGAGTAAATGGAGGGACATGAGAATCAGGAATTTATGTGGAATGAGAGTGACATGCACCTATTAACTAAAGTTGAATTTGAAAATAAATTCTTCCAGGACTATCAGTGTGCTCCCTTCAGAGACAGTTTAATAAAAGTGGAGATACTGCAGGTTCAAGGAAGAGTAGGGGAAGAAACAGCAGAGGAAACCCTTCTGGAACTAGTGATTCACAGTGGACCTGCGTGGAGAGCGTGGGAGTCCACAGTTTGGGACACCAGCAGCAGAATCAACGCACAAGCACTGGAATGTGAGGTGAGCTGAACCTCAATAGCCCGAGACACCGGTGGGCAAGCAGAAAGAGGAGACTAGAGGGAATGACCCCATGGGGAAAAGTTCACCAGGCTATCTAGTAGAGAGAGGGAAAAAAAAAGTGACTGATACGGACACGAGTTTCTCTCTCTCTGCTCACCTCTCAAAGGTGAGCAAAACAAAGAGCAGGTGCCATCTTGGACATACGTCATAAGAGGGGTGACCTCAGGTCTGCACCCACCCTCAGCCAAGCAGAAAAACCTGACTCTGGGGGCGGTGAAATAGCAGGAGATTAGGACCTAGTGAATGTGTGGTGCTACTGAACTGAGACTGTGAAAAAAGAGATGGTGGGGGAGAGAACTCACGGAATTCACATGAGTACTCTCCAGAGATGCTACAATTTGGTAACCTTGGCAACCCAGTGGGAGACTGCAGGAGAATTTGAGCCCACACTGAGGGCAGTACAGATTCCCTGTGTGGTCCTTGGGAAAGAGCTTCCAATCTCTGGCTCCTGTGGGTATATCATTTGCCTGCTAACTACCTCCAGTTCTGCTCAGCTGTGTGGAATTACTTCCCTTTTGAATCAAAAAAAGAAAGAGAGATTTATCATACCTAACCTGTGAGTGTCACCTTTGGCACACCCTTAACCCTGAGGAACCAAACAGAACTCTCAGGCCACACCCATCTCAAGCCTCTAAGGCTCCATTAAAAGCAGACAGTCCACTTAATACAGTCATAGTTTAACAAGAAAAAACACCACAGCGAGGGAAGAAGAATCCAAAGAATATCTCCACAATGCCAAGCAACAAATGCAAAAACTGAGGAAACAAGAACAAGGAAGACATTATGACACCGCCAAATGAACAAGACACCCCAGGCCAAGATTATGAAGATGATGAGAGGGATACAGATTTCAAAAAATTTATGATAAGAACAATTAGAAGTTTTCAAAAACAAATGCTTGAGCTATGGAATTCCTTACTGGACAGGATAGAAAATCTCCTTTGAGAAAATGAAATCTTAAGGAGGAATCAAAATGAAACGCAGAAACTAGTAGAACAGGAAAGTGTGATAGTGAAGAGAAATCAAAATGAAATGAAGAAGTCAATAGATCAAATGACAAACACATTAGAGAGCCTTAAAAACAGAGTCAGTGAAACAGAAGAGAGAATATTGGACTTAGAAGACAGAGCACAGGAAAGTTTACAGTCAAACCAAAGAAAAGAAGAGGAAATTAT
The DNA here is from genome assembly GCF_051225735.1 of Oryctolagus cuniculus. NCBI lineage: Eukaryota > Metazoa > Chordata > Mammalia > Lagomorpha > Leporidae > Oryctolagus > Oryctolagus cuniculus. The sequence continues at coordinate 76,617,994 of NC_142875.1, read as the reverse complement.
AAATCTAAAAAATATTGTTGGGAATCTACAGGATACTATTAAAAAAACCAACATTCGGGTTCTAGGAGTTCTTGAAGGCATGGAGAGAGAGAAAGGATTAGAAGGCCTTTTTAGTGAGATGCTTGCAGAGAACTTCCAGGGTTTGGAGAAGGACAGAGACATCCTAGTACAGGAAGCTCATAGAACCCCTAGTAAACATGACCAAAAGAGATCCTCACCACGACATGTTGTAATCATTTCTAGTAATAAATAACACATCACATTCAAGCAGTGATATACCAAAGAACTTTCAAAAGTTATGGACATGTATTTAAAGTTATTAAAATCCATGTATAAAAGGCATCTTCAAAGTTTAAGGTAAATGCTTGAAGAAAATTATGATGCATTGATTTAAAAATTATTTTGCACTAAAAAACTTACCTTTGCATTTCACTTCTATAAATTTTCTAAAGGACTCTCATACACACAGATAAACACCAAATAGTTTTTATCTGGAGCAACTGTAGCTATTTGATAGAAAAAAGTTAAAATTATACCTTTCTGACTATGTACTTTTATATCTGAGCCCACACCCAAATAAATTGGAGTCAGTTATGTATGGTCAAGGTGTTACCAAGTATGAGCACAAATAACTTGAGAAGATAAGTATGTGACCATGTAAATGTATATTTATATATATACTTATACATGCACCTAGATATTTCTGTCAACACCCACCAACACATCACAGAATGAAAGCTGTTGACATTTGTAAAATTTGTTCTTGGCAATATCCTTGCAATGCAATATGCCTTTGCCACTTTCTAAATATTCTGATGGTGTGGTCTGTAGCAAACTTTCTTTTTTCTGGGTTCAAGTTGTACATAAGAGAGACTGGTCATGGAAGGCATGCCTCTTCCAGTCAGTTCGCTTATTCCCCTTTGTTGCAGTCAATCCCTTAGAAAATTGTCAGGTGTCCCATATACTAGTCTCCACTTGACTCCTCTAGTAAAGAAAAGATTTTTATTTGTAGCCAAGAACAGGAAGTAGTATAAAGGGAGCAGCAGAGCCCTCCCAGAAATGATAAGATCAACTGGAACCTGGATGTGTGCCTCTCCTTCCAAGCTCTGCCACCATATGAGGCTGGTGCCACAGACCCAATATTATTTTGGCAGATGCCTCTGCACAGGCCTGCAGCTGTTCTACCCTATCTCATAGACAGAAAAGACAGTGATGGGTGAAATAAGTCCCTGGGCTCCTGCACCCACATGGGAGACCCGGAGGAGGCTCTGGACTCCTGACTTTGGATCAGCTCTGGCTGTTGCAGCCATTTGGGGAGTGAACCAGCAGGTGGAAGACCTCTTTCTCTGTCTCTACCTCTCTCTCTGAAACTCTTTCAAATAAGTAAAATTATATTTTAAAAAAGATATATGGATGAATACACTTTGTCAGATAGATATAGATATATATGCTAATTACATGTACACATACAAATGTGAATACTCACACAAATATACACAGAAAATCATGATGATTGAGATTTGGCAAAATTCCTGAGAGGAGCATGGCAGAAGGGAGTGTTGGAGACTCTTTTCATATATTTTCACAGAAGCATATGTAGGTCATTTTCCTGTTTTTGCATGAATTTGGGTAAAAGAAGAACATGTCATAAGAGGAATACTTCTTCCTCCTGCTAGTATTCAAATCTAGTAACCCCTAGAAAAGCTCTAAGGAAATTTTCAGAATGCCTGTGTGTTAGACTTTACTGTACTGATGGATGAAAGGAAAGAGCCTTATTGGAAGCCAGGAGGTGCCAGTGGATAGGAAGAAGTGGAGCCTGCAGCAGAGAATGGAGCTAATGGAACCAGGGTGTGTTCCTCATCCTTCAGGTCTCTGCCAGCATATGAGCTTTATCCCTGACACCAAACTCTCCAACACACAAGATGGAGCCACTCACACATAAATTTACTTGAATGTTTCTGAGGGGCAGGAAAAACAGTCATTTGGAATGAAAGTAAGGAGGTGATAGGTGTACCTAAGAAGTAATGGCATTTGATTTAGTAAGAGCAATGTGTAATCAGAAAGTGAAGTTGAATTTGAAATAAATTCTACCACAAAAGCCTTTCACATATCGGTGTTAAGATGTTAACAACATAAAACTGGACATAGTACTATTTTCACCAGCCTAAGGTAATCATTACCACCATATAAACTCATTCCTAATTTTAAAACACCAGACTCAAAGTAGTAACATGCAGATGCATATTAAAACATCAAGTTTAGGCCAGCGCCACAGCTCACTAGGCTAATCCTCCTCCTGCGGCACCGGCACCCCAGGTTCTAGTCCCGGTTGGGGTGCCGGATTCTGTCCCAGTTGCCCCTCTTCCAGTCCAGCTCTCTGCTGTGGCCCGGGAGTGCAGTGGAGGATGGCCCAGGCCCTTGGGCCCTGCACCCGCATGGGAGACCAGGAGGAGGCACCTGGCTCCTGGCTTCAGATCGGTGCAGCATGCTGGCCATAGCGGCCATTTGGGGGGGAGGTGAACCAAGGGAAAAGGAAGACCTTTCTCTCTGTTTCTCTCTCTCACTGTCTAATTCTGCCTGTAAAAAGAAAAAATCAAGCTTTAGGATACATGTGATCACTTGACTGAAAAAGTAAGTCATATTCACATATGATTTATGCCTATGTACTATTCTTTAATCCTTTTGATCTTACTTGACTGAATTGACATCAGGAATCTATGAAGACCCATCAGTGAAATGTAAGGTCCAAATCAATGAATAAAGACATTTCAAAAAGTTTGAGGAAGGGAACCAGTGTTGTGGAGCAGAGGTTTACTTGCCACTTGTAATGTCATCCTGTCTCAGAGTGACCATTCAATTCCCTGATGCTGTGCTTCCAATCCAGCTCAGTATTAAAGCTAGCAGTGGGAAGATGTCTCAAAGACTTGGGCCCCTCCCACCCATGTGGGAGACCAGAATGGACTTCCTGGCTCCTAGTTTCGGCCTGTACTCACCCTGGCTATCGTGTCCATTTGAGGAATAAACCAGCATCTTCTGCCACTTTCAGCAAGCAAGTCAATGTCAGAAATTCAATAATTTCATGTATTTCCATCATGATAGTTATCTTTCTTTGGTTCTATTTATAGGACTTCTTTAAGCATTGTTTATAAAGCTGATCTGATAGAGGCAAATTTCTTCAATTTTTGTGTGTCTTAGAATTATATTTCTCTTCACTTATGAAATATAGCTAAGCTGGTTAAAGCATTCTGCTAGACTTTTTGTTTCCAGAACTTGGAATATATCATTCTATTCTCTCCTGGCTTGTATTGTTTCTGTTGAAAAATCTGTTACAATTCTAATAGGATTGCTCTTAAAGTTAACTTGATACTTTTCTCTTGCAGTTTTTAATATTCTTTGTTTTGTAATTTTGAGAGCTTAAAGTATAAAATAATAAGATAAAATCTTGTGTGATTTCTGACTATATATCTTTATATTCCCTTAGCTCACACCCAAATGAATCAACATCATTAGTTATATGGAATCCAGCAATGATAAATGAATGAAAAACAAATGCAATATGTGTATATGTATACATGAACCCCCTGAAAGACACAGGTAACTATATACAATCCTTAAAATTAAGCTACTACTTGTGAACTGATTGATATATAAATACACGTGTGCATATCATTAATTTGAATGTGGTAGGTATTTTTAAAAATTTAAAAATGATGCTCCATGTGACAATAATGACTATCTCAGGACTCTTAAAACAGAAGTATATCCAGAGTGAACGAATACTTTAATCCCTAGTCTTTTAGGGTTGCATTTTTGTCAGATTACATATATTTATTTGTGTGTGTTTATGTGTTATGTGTGCATATGTATGGGTGTGTGCATGAATAATCATCAAAAAGCACATGGAATATCATTTTCCCTCCTTTCACTTTCAGTCTGTGTGCCTCTTTGACAGTGTAGGCAGCAAATAGATGAGTTTTCTTTTTTAATCCATTGATGGGTTCTCTTTTTTAATCCATTGAGTCTGTCTCTGTCTTTTAACTCATCCCAGCTAAAAGAGTTCTGGATGCTCCCCTTCCAATCCAACTTCATGTTAATACATCTATGAAGGAGACACGGCTGATGGCCCAAAGTTGAGCCTGGTCACTCACATGCAAAAATGAGATGGAGTTTCTGTCTCCTGACATTGGCCTGATCCAGCCCTAGTCTTTGAGGCCATTTAGGTGTCGCTCCCCCTGTTCGTGGAGGAGCAACACAGGACCCTGCGCTGTTCTTTCGTCTGCTTGGCCCTCCCCGGGTTTGCTGCTGGTTCTTCCCAGGTTGGCTACTATCCCTTCCACCTCCGTGGAAGGGCAGTTCCCCCTGGCCGCATTCCCCACTTCCGCAGGGGAGCGGCACACCGCCGGCCGGCTTTCTCGGGGGGCTGCACAGGTGTTCCTCCAGCTAGATGTTCCCCTTAGATGTTCCCTGTGCATACCGTCTCTCTCCTCCTTTATAGTCCTCTTCCACCAATCCCAACTCTGCTACCCACACACCGAGTACGCTGCTCTCCTCCAATCAGGAGCAGGTCCCACAGTTTATTGGTTGAACTGGAGGCAGCTGTGTAGAAGCTGTTTCCCTTCTCAGCGCCATATTGTGGGAAAGCAGATGCATAGAATAAGTCTTAATTCCAGTAACTTAGTCTAGTCCGAGTTGCTCCCAGTTGCTCCCCACATTTAGGGAGTGACCCAGTAAAGGGTAGCTATCTCTTTCTCTCATTCTCATTCTCACTCACTCTCTTCCACGCTCTGTCACTCCACCTTCCAATTAAATCTTTTTTAAAAGGAAGAGTGAATGGAAATATGAGTTATGTATGCCGGTATTTCAGAATGTTTGCATCAATATAAACTTATTGTTCAAATCCATTTTCATGAACCTTTTTAATTGCTCTCATACACACCTAGATATTTCTATCAACACCACACACGCAGAAACATAATACAATGAAAGAAAACAGTTGATTTTTGTGAAATTTACTGTCCTTGAGAACACTATAGTATCTGTCGAGAACTTTTTGTCTTTCTTAGGTTAAATTGGGTAACAGAAGCAGAAGTCATGAAAGGCATGGCTCTTCCAGTAAGTATTTTTGTCATTTTTAGTTGGGGGCAAACAATCCCTTAGGAAACTCAGGTTTCCCATTTGTGGGTCTCTGCTAGAGTGGGCTGAAGAAGGAGAGATTTCCATTTGAAGAAAGAGGAGTAGGAAAAGACCCGTATGTTGGGTCCTTTGAGTATCCCATGAATCTTCAACATTGTTTTTAAGTTTTCTAATTTCTTTATTTTTGATCTGACTGTAAAATTTCCAGAGACTTATCTTCTAACTCAGATATTCTTTCTTCTGCCTCACTGAGTCTGTTGTTAAAGCTTCCTACCCCATTTTTTATTTGATCTATTGAATTCTTCATTTGTAATTTGTAATATTTTATTTTGATTTCTCTTTAATATTTCAATTTCATGGGAAACATTTTAATTCATGTCACATATAGATTGCTTGAATTCATGAATTTGCCCCTCATTACTTCTAAATAATCCTACAATCAGTTTTATGAAACTGGTTACTGGCATTTCATCAGACTTTCCATCTTCACATTCTAGTATTGAAGTATTGTGTTCCTTTGGGGGTGTCATGTAGTCTTCCCTATTTGATTCTAGATTTTCTTTGTTTATTTTAAGCATTTGTGGAGATATTTGTTGCTGGTGCTTGTTTCTCTTGGTGGCTTTTATCTTTGGACTATGCCTCTGTGGCACAGTGTAGTGTCTGCTCTTTCAGAGGTCTGTGCTGGGTGTTGCCAGAAAGCTCCATTCAGTGCTCCAGAGTGAGGGGAATGTCCAGAGTGACACCCAAGATGAATGTGGCAAATGTCAATCTTTTTTTTTTATTAGTGTTGAGAGTTTGATGAGCTCTGTTGGCATAGTTTCATGCTCACCTCCTCTCCTCCAAGGTAAAAATGCAGGTGCTATCCCCAATGGGTGCAATATTCATCCATGCTGCCACATGAAACAGAAAAAGGATCCATGCAGTCTTTAATGTAAGCACAGATCCCTCAGTAATGGCCTTCCCAAAGCAATCAATGAGCCTGGAGTGTGTGGACCTGCCCACTGCAACTCCCCAGAGACCCAGCCACACCCTGCACCCTCCCACACTGACACAGTTTTTTTCACAGTCCTTGCACACAAGGCTCCCACAGTCATGGGTGTCCAGTCACCTGTCAATTCTCCCAGCTAGACACAGGCATCTCCTCTTGGGTGGTTGCTGGGTGTACAGACACAAGCTGATGCAGCTGTTACCTATGATCAAATGACACCCACCCTCTCAGCTAATTACAGGACACCATGGTTTGGTGGTCAGGAGGAGAGAGAAACAGCCTCCTTTGTTTTCCTTTAAGTTGGCAGGTACACTGTCCCCCACAGGGCTCCAAGCCAGACTCATGTCTACACACAGCTTTATGGCTGGTGGCTTAGGCTGCCGTAGTTTATTCTCACCTCATTCCCCTCCAAAGGTGTTGCTGAGGCTCTTGGCTGCTGGGGGCCTGTGTTGTGTCTGTGTTCATGCTGCATGTCCACACCCTCCACTTAGATCTACAGTGTCCTTCTAACTCCTGTGGAGTTTCCACTGCAGTTTTCTTCCTAACTGCTCCCTGAGATTGCACTCTCTCCATGTTTTTTAACTGTCTTCCCTTTGACTATAGCAGTTATCTTTCCATTCTGCCACCTTGGTATCTCTTGGATGTCTCTTTAAAATATATGCTTTGGAATGATTTTCTCCCAGACTGTGTAATCCCTTCTCATTCTCTTAACTGTCTTTTGGAGAGAAGTTTTAAATTTTGATGAAGACCAATTGGTCAGTTTTTATTTTGTGGATCATGTTTTTGGTGTTGTATCTAGAAAACTTTAATACAGGCCATAGAGTATTCTCCTGAAATTTTATTGATTTTGAGTTTTGCATTTATTTCTCTGGTTTTTGATATGATGAGACTTACATACTGAGGTTAATTTTTCAATCAATCAACCACCATTTTTTGAAAATACTATCCTGCGTGGCTGATTTCCCTTTCTATCTTTGTTGTCTATTTGTGTGGGTATATACTTTGATTCTTGATTCTTTGTTATTCTTTTGATTGTTTTATTGATTTATTTTTACTTATGTCTGTCCTAAAAAGTCTTGACATCAACTCATGTTTGCCCTTCAACTTTGTTCTTGTATCAAAGTTGTTTGGATTTTGGAATTCCTTTATATTTCCACATGAATTTTAGAAACAACTCCCAATTTCTACCAAAATTTTCTTAAAGCTGACTGAAATTTTTGGTTGAGATTGCATTGAATTTGTACTCCATTTTGTCGGAGAACTGACATCCTAACAGTATTGAGTCTTCCAACCCACAAAGAAAATAAAGCTAGTTTTTGAAATATCTGTGTGTGTAAGAAGCCCCTCCATTATACACAAAAGAAAAAATAACAGATAAAACAATCTCTGCTTTGAGATTATTCTTCTGGAGTATTTGATGTTGGTGTACTCTGTCACCCATCTTTCAAACAAACAGCATGTGTCTTTAAAAAAAATCTTTGCAGTCTGGGACCAAATTCATTCCATTCTTTCCTCACAATGATCTCAAGACCACCAGAATCTGTGGTTGCCATGGACATGGAACTCTTATTCTTTCATTGGCATGTTCGCAGCCAAAGGCGTAGGACATGGTGGTAAGGGTCTCAGAGCAAGGTCCCCCTATCCTATCCCCTGCCCTCTCATTCTCATGAAAAGAATGGAGGTGTATAGCTGGAGAAAAAGGAGGGAAGGGAGTGGGGATGGGCTGAGAGTCTTTAGGGCTCATAGATGGGAAGATAGCCTTGAGCCCAATGGTGAGAAGAGCACTGATAAACATTCCTCTCCCCTCTGGGGGACCTCCCAAATCTCCCTTACCCTCTGGGACCAGTGAACAACTAAGTCAATATTGGTTAAGTAGCAGTGACCTTGTTGCTGGCAAGGAATTGAGTGAAGATTTGACTTAACAAATTCTGATTTGGGGCAATTAAAAATAAGAAAAGGAATATATATATATATATGTATATATGTATAAATGCACACACACACACACACACAAGAAACTATGAAAAAAGGGAAAACCATTATTCTGAAGGATAGTAGGAGAGGAAACTTGAATCAAGATCTTAAAAAAGTTACCTCCCTTTTAGAGAAAACTACAGGAGTGCACAATACTGAGAGCTACTGTATCCTGTTGTTTCTAGCCTCTTCTGAGGAATAGTAAGAGAAAAAATATTCCTAGAAATCCCACTTTGCCTTGGGTCACCCTGGTTCACATCTAAAGATGTGCCTCTAGCACATCTCTGGAGCACTAGATGGTAGACTGGGAGCTTGGGAATTTCTACCCCTTCTGCCAATGAGTTGGTATCCTTTCAAATGTATGAAATTTACAGATGGCTGTGGCATGGGTCCAAAACTCAAAATCAACATTTATGCCCAAAATTGGACTATTTATTTTTAAAAATAATTATTTTTATATTAAATTATTTTTCTCTCTTTGCCAAGAGTTTAGGGACTTATGGTACAGTTCTGACTGCCTAAATGTAGTCATCATGTTGTTTTTCCCTGGCAATGTGATTGGCAATGTCTTATTTTCCTGTGACTTCCAATTTTCTTACATGACACAAAGCTACTGGGTGTAATGTTGAGGGACACATCTCTTTTTCTCACGTTTCTTTGATTTATTCTACAGAATGTTTCAGGATGGAAATATCATAAGTCACTATGATGATACAGCTATTGAGTTGAAACAGATTCTGTTTCATTTTCTGGTTCTGGGTAGCAATTGGATGATCTTAAATGTCTATTCTGGGGCCAGTGCTGTGGTGTAGTGGGTAAGGCTGCTGCTCTGGCATAGTAGGTAAAGCTAATGCCTGCAGTGCCAACATCCCATTTGGGTGCAGTTCGAGTCCCAGCTGCTCCACTTCCAATCCAGCTCCCCTAATGGCTCAACAAAGCTGCCAAGGATGGCCCAAGTGCTTGGGCTCCTGAATCCATGTGGGTGATCCAGAAGACGTTCTTGGCTCCTGGCTTCAGATTAGCAGAGCTCCAGCCATTGTGGACATTTGGGGAGTGAAGCATCAGATAGATGATTTTGCTCTCTCTCACTCTGTATCTCTGTCTCTATAATTCTGTAATCCAAATAATAAATAATATTTTAACAGCAAAGAAGCTTTTAAAAAATGTACTGCAGGTAAATGTAAATATCGTTGAATCTTCAAAAAATGTTTTCTTCTACTTTTGGAATGTTTTCTTCTACTTTTTACCAAGGGCAAATAAAGAATGTATGTTCCACATAAGTTATCAAATTACATGATACTGTAGATTTCCTTCATTTACAGATTCAGGACCTTAGAAATGCTGATCCATACCTAATAAGTTCTATGTGAGTCTTTGTCTTTCTCCTTTGAAGGATATGATAGGTGTCTAAACACATGGAATATAAAATTCACAAGTGCTTTTACTTTTCTTAGATTATGGATCGAATTTAACCGCATGGCGATATGAAGAGATTCAAAAAGAATCGTCAGTATCGCTGGTTCTCTAAAAAGAAAAATACTGATATGTAAGTGATATTATTCTAATGTACTGAATTTTAAACATAACTTTCAACTTTAGTTAATCTGATAGGCAATCTGTGCATTCATTCTGGCTAAATATAAACTGTATAGAGATGAAATTTGTCAAGCTCACAGAATAAGGATCTTGTTAATCTATGCCTGAAATGTCCTTAAAAACACTAGTTTGGATGGTGTGATAATATGCATGTGCCCATCACTTTATGCTTTTCCTATGGGAAATCTGGTTGCCCTACCAGAGGATGATGTGTTCTGGAATGATAAGCTAGGTCCAACTCAGGAAACCATTCCACATAGAGGCCACCACAAGGGCTTCAGTTGTTTTGTCTTGATAAACACCTGAATTGTTGTTAATTACCAAAATAAAGGCTACAAATGTGTTTTTATTAGTGACACTGGGGCTTACAACTTAGCATGAAAATGCTAAAACTGTATGAAAATTAAAATCTGTGAATCAGATAAATGATTATACAGATAGTTCCCCCTTGGATAAGCACAATTTAAGAATCTGAATGATATCTGTAAGTGTATACCAGAGACTTGTCCGCTAGGTGGTCCTATCTGCAGCCATTGGTTTAAGAGTTTTTGCCTCCTGAATATTGGAACTATATCCCATTTATTGTATGGATGTCTCATTCCCAGATAGATTGGTGCCCCAAGAAATATGATTAGCTGTCCTAGTCTGTCAGCTGGATCTGAGGAGTAATTTGAATATTGACCAGCTCTCTTCCTCAGTAGAACCCATCAGGAAAACCTGATAATCATTCAATGAGGCTACCTGCATCAAAAAACTCATATTCCCCCTTTTGGCAGTCTGAACATTTTCCCTTAAGGTGATTTATTGCTATATCCCCAACACATTCCTGTTGATCTTCCTGTTGAGAGATAGCAGATACCTATCAGATATGCTTCAAGGATATCAGAAGACCAGCATAATACTTGAACGACTACATTCAAGGACCCTCAGCCCAGGCAAAAATTATTGGAACATCTAGACTATAGTCTTCTTTCTAAATATTTGAGGAATAATATAATAATTATATCTGTCTGTTCTTAGAGTTTTGATCTATTGCTGAGTACAAAATTGGTTTGCTAAAGGGACAATTAAATAGCATTTAACATACTCTTTCTGTAATGTGTTTCTTATACTTTTGGCAGTATGAGGTTTGTGTTCAAATAAGTCAGGAACTGCAGCATATTCTGGTCAGCTTTTAGAGATCCATGGTATTTATAAAAGAAATATGCTGGGGTGGCGCTGCTGCACAGTGGTGTAAGCCCACCAACTGCAGCACTAGCATTCCATATGGGATGTCCCAGCTGCCCCTCTTCTGATCCAACATTTTTGCTAATGTGCCTGGAAAAGGAGCAGAAGATGGTCCAAGTACTTGGGCCCAGGAATGAAGCTCCTGACTCCTGGCTTCAGCCTGGCCCAAGTCTGGCTGTTGGAGCCATTTGAGGAGTGAACCAGCACAGGTAAGATTTTCTCTCTCTCTCTCTCTTTCTCTCTCTGCCTCTCTCTCCATAACTCTGCCTTTGAAATAAATAAATCCTTAAAAACAAGCAAAATGTGTGCAATCAATTTCCCAAACTTGAATAAACATTTGAAAAGTCAGGTAAGTATTAAGGATAAGAGACTTTCAATCTCATGTCTGCTACTTTCTACTTGGTGATACTAGGCAAGTTAGTCACCCTCTCTGAGGCTAATTGCTTTCATCTATCAAATTGGGATAATCCTGTAAACTTCATAAGATTATTATGAGAATTAAGGAATTATTATATGTAAAGTATTTCAATAGCACCTGAAATATAAGTGCTTTTATTTTGTATTAATAATTTCAGACTACTGTTCCATTAGAAACCTTTCAGAGATGCTGGCTTAATCAAACTGAATATGTCTGAAGGATAATCAGAAGAGTAGATGCTGATGTGTTCATTTGAGACAGGTTTTGCCAAAGGAATTTCTTGTGAAATTTTTTTTTCTTGTGAAATTTAAGAACCATTAATTTCATTTTTGAAATTTGTGAGGCACATGTGATGTCTGAAAGTTAATCTGAAGAAAAATTTTCTTTTTTTATTTCTTTTTTTATTATTTAGTAAATATAAATTTCCAAAGTACAGTTTATGGATTACAATGGCTTCCCCCCCCATAATTTCCCTCCCACTCACACCCCTCCCATCTCCTGCTCCCTCTCCCATTCCATTCACATCAAGATTCATTTTAAATTATCACTATATACAGAAGATCGATTTAGTATATATTAAGTAAAGATTTCATCAGTTTGCACCCACACAGAAACATAAAGTGTAAAATACTGTGTCAGTACTAGTTATAGCATTACTTCACATTGGACAACACACTAAGGACAGATCCCACATGAGAAGTAAATACTCAGTGACTCCTGTTGTTGACACTCGTTTATGGCATCAATAATCTCCCTAGGCTCTAGTCATGAGTTGCCAAGGCTATGGAAGCCTTTTGAGTTTGCTGACTTTGATCTTATTCCCACAGGGTCATAGTCAAAGTGGAAGTTCTCTCCTCCCTTCAGAGAAAGGCACCTCCTTCTTTGATGGCCCTGTTCTTTCCACTGGCATCTCACTAGCAGAGATCTTTCATTTAGCTCTTCTTTTTTCTTTTTGTTGAGAGTGTCTTGGCTTTCCATGCCTAATATAATCTCATGGGCTCTTCAGCCATATCTGCATACCCTAAATTTTCAATGCAGAAAAGGGTGAAAACCCAGAAATATGAAAATGATGCTAATATGGATCTCCAAACAATTACATTATCACCAGGCAGACCAAAAACTATATCTAAAGTCTATTTATAGATACCTTTGAAGTGTCAGATAATTGAATTAATACAAATTAAGTTATGGTATTAAAATGCTCACTCGAGAAGTATTATTTTCTCAATTATTGTCATGATTTCATAATGCTCAAAAACCAAAAGAGAATATTATAAAGTATTACAAAATCTGTATTTGCTTTAAAGATTTCTTTATTTTTTGACAGGCAGAGTTAGACAGAGAGACAGAGACAGAGAAAGAGAGGCCTTGCAAATGCTGGTCCACTTCCCAAATGGCTGCAATGGCTGGAACTGGGCCAGTATGAACTAAAGAGCCAGGAGCTCCCTCTAGGTTTCCCATGTGGGTGCAGGAGTCCTCTGCTGCCCTCTTAGGTGCACCAGCAGAAAGCTGGATCAGAAGTGCAGCAGCTAAGCCACGACCAGCACCCATGTGAGAGGCCTGGCACTGCAGACTGGGGTTTACCCGCTACACCACAGCGATGTCCCCCAAAGTTCCTGGTCTCCCATGTGGGTGCAGGGCCCAAGGACTTGGGCCATCCTACACTGCCTTCCTGGGCCACAGCAGAGAGCTGGACTGGAAGAGGAGCAACCGGGACAGAACCGGCATGCCAACCGGGACTAGAACCTGGGTGCCGGCGCCACAGGCGGAGGATTAGCCTAGTGAGCCACAGTGCCGGCTGATTTCTTTGTTTATTTTACAGAGAAGAGAAATAGAGAGTGCTTCCATCCCCTGGCCATCTCCCCAAATGGGCCCAAGGACCAGGGTTGGGCAAGGCTGAAGCTAGGAGCCAGGAGCTTCTTCTAGGTCTCCCATGTGGGTAAAGGGGTTAAAGGACTTTTATACAGTGAACTCAGAGAAGTATGAAAAAGTCACCGATTAATATCACTGTATTAAAGTCACTTTAAATGTAACTAACCTAATACAACATTACTAAAGGATAGGGTCAGATAGAAACGATCACAAATAATATCCAACCAAATAGTGTTTGCAAGAAACCTACTTTACGTATAAAGACACAAGTGGAATAAAAATGAGAGAATAGAGGAAGCCATTTCGTGCTAACACTAATTTTGAAAAAGCAAGAATGGCTGTATTAATTTCAGAAAAGGCAGAGTCCAAAGTAAGGAAATTGTCATTTGTAACAAGGGCCATTAAGTAATGATAAAGGAATGATTTTTGCAGGAAAACATAATAATCCTTTGACCAGACACCTCACCCTGAAGATATACAGACAGTCCTTAAGCATATCAAAACATGCTCACAGTCATACAGTGGTAGAGAATTGCAAATTAACACGATAAGATACTAAAAAAATGTCTATTAGAAGGGCTAAAATCCCTGAAATATGCCAAAATACTGAAATATACCAATATACTGAAAATACCAAATACTGGCAAGGATGTGGAGCAGTGGGAACCCTCATTCATTGCTGGTGGGAATGCAAGATAATGCAGCCACCTTCCAAAACAGTTTGACAGTTTCTTGCAAAGCCAAACATAGTCTCACTATACAACCCAGAAAATGCACCCTTAAGTATTTACTCAATTGGCTTGAAAGTTATGTCCACATGGAAACTGACATACAGATATTTCTAGCAGCTTTATTCATAATTATTAAGAATTGGAAGCAACCAACATATCCTTCGATAGAGGAGTGTATAAACAAACCAGCATGTACATAAAATGGCATATTTGTCAGCACTAAAAATATTTGAACCATGTAGCCATGACAAAGCTTGCTGAAACCTTGAATGCATATGGTTAAGTTAAAGAAGCCAATATGACAAGGCTACTTACTATATGATTCTAGCTATATGACATTCTAGAAAGGTATAGAGACAGGAAAAATGAGCAGTAGTTGTCAGGCACTGGTGGATGAGTAGAGGAATGAATAGGTAGGAGACAGGGAAGTTTTAGGGCAGGGAAATTTATGCTGTAATGATGGACCATGACACCATGCATTTAGCAAAACACATAGAACTGTGCAATACAATGAATGGACCTCAACTATGGGTTTTATTTGGTATATTAGCAAGTGTACCACAAGAATATAAGGTGTTAGGAATAGAAGAAACTGTCTGAGACAGAATGAGTATAATCAGTATATGGAAACTTTCAGTACTTTAATTTTTCCACAAATAAATTTTCTCTAAAAAATAAGGTATACTAGAAACAAAGTACAAAGAAAAATAATCATTCTGATCTCATGCTCTCTCTTCAGTTTATACAATCTTATAGTTTAGGTAGATGCTGACCTACATTACTGGCTTCAGGCTAACCAAATGGCCACCAGGGACTAATTTTTGCCATTCAACTGTCATTGTTCCAGCATTTTCCCCACCCCTTTATTTGTAACCTTACGTCCACTTTTATCCAGATGGATTTCCCCATCCCTACACTGTCATTTCCCTCTCACTTCCCAAAGTTCTCTGACATTGACCAGAACGAGACAGAGAACAGAATGTGGGGAAGGAATCTTAACCATCACATTGGTGCTTCCCCTTGCTTCCTTCTATTTCTAGTAAATAATTACATTCACAAGGACACACACCCTCTCACATACACACACAAGCGTATTTTGAGGCAGGCTTACAGGTCTCGCTGCCATGATCCTAAACTGTGGCTTTAGTTCCCATCATGTGTCTCTAGGCTTTCGCATGTATGACTTATTCTTTGTTCCCTGAAACTCCTGTCTGGAAAGAGCATCATTTCATCCAAATTGTCTGATGGTTTTTTTTTTTTTTTTTCCGTTTGTTTTCACAGGGATGATAATCCGTTGACAGACATTTTGGTTGTCCCTAACCAGAATGTCAATAATAGGTGAGTTTGTTTTCTGTTATCTGCATGGGAAACCATTTTGGAGTCGTTATGACAACACACAGTTAATTTACAGCCTGTCAGTGTCTGCGTGTAACCTGTTTGTGTTTTCTACCTAGATGTAAAAAAGTGAGCCAGGTCAGAAAATATGTACTCATGATATGTTTGTGTACCTCAGAAACCAGAAACCTGAGCCTATCACAATTCAGAACCCAGGCAACTATCAGAATACCTGTGTGTGAGATGCACAGTGACACAAGGGAGAAGAGAACCCATTTTGGAAGCAAGCACTTGGTAGATGTAGGCAGGGAGCACAGGAGGCCTCAGTGCAAAGAAAGGAGCTAATCTTCCCAGGATTAATCCCTCATGCTCCAGGGCACTGCCACCACGTGAGGCTAATCCACTCAGCCCAAACCCACCATCACACTGGGTGGAACTCTTGCTTCTAGCCTGCAGTGAGTCAACCCTATCTATGGAGCAGGAAAGGCAACCATGATGGGTTTAATCAAGGAGATGGTGAGAGGGAGGCTGTTAAAGCAGGAAATCAGATGGGACAAGAGGTATAGGTACTTAGAACTTGAAGAGGTCTAGGAGGTAGTTACAGAGAGTGGCTGCACAATGGGTATCGAAAGAAAGTTAGAAGGAGAAAGTCCTAGAGTTCCACAGCACAGTGGGGTGACGATAGCCTATTACATATTTCACAAAGAACTGGAAGAGAGAACCTCAGCATCTCCAAACATAATGAAAGAATAATGAGATGAAAATGCTAATTACCCTGATTTGGTCAGTGTATGCTGTGTACATGTGTTTTAATATCATTAAACCCATAGATAATGAAATTGTTACAGTTAATAAAATTTTCAAAAAGTCTTGAGGCATGAATATTTACTTTATAGGCCTAAGAACTTAATTTCCACCATATAAAACTTTTTTACTTTGGACAAAAAGGAGTGAGCCTATTAGCACATCAGCTCACATTGTGAGTTACCAGGCTAAGGATAGAAACAATCAAATTCGGGGGACAATATTCATTCTATAACAAAAAGGAATTGAGGAGGAATCCTGTTTGCACTAAGGAGAAGGTAAAATTGAGCACAGAGAAGAGGAGCCCTAAGCACAGAAAAATAAAACTAACAGACCCTAGGAATGTCCCAAAGCCTCAAGATACCCATAATCCATGCCAGACACACTTCCACAAACTTTTGGATGGACCCTCAAACATACGAGTAAAAATCCATTTGTATCTAGAATAACTGTACTGATTTCATCTGAAATTTTTGAATAACTGCGACTTTTTAGTTTAACCAATTTAAAATTGTAGATCAATTACAACTAATTTGAATAAAAAGTGAAGTTCATGGATTCACGTGGTGTTTGATTATGTACAATTTAATCCTCAGCCCTGCTCTAAATGAAGCAGTATCCACTCATGGCGGAGTCGAAAATGAAAGGTCAGATACCTACTTGTATACAGATATATACACATATGTCTAAATACATATTAAATGTAGATTTCCTTCAAAACTGTTTCTAAAGTATTGGCAGTGCCAGCTTTTGTTTGTAACTTTTTTTCCTTTTTTGCATCCAGTTCTATAAAAGAGGAACAGGTCAGAAGAAACAGACTTCTTCCCATCTTGATAACTAGTTCCAAAATTCTTGGAAAACTATCAGATCATTTGTGCATGCAACTGTAGTAGAGTGGGCAGTGTTCATTTGCTAGAGCTAATGTAACAACACATGACAAGCTGAGTGTCTTAAACAAGTTTATTATATAACAGACCTAGGGGTTAGAACTGGAAAATGAACTACTGCACATAGGCTTTTTGGAGGTCAGTAACAACGTATCTGTTCTATGCCTCTCTCCTAGCTATTGCCAATTGCTGTCCATCTATGGTATTCCTTGGCACTTAGATTCCTTACCCAGGTCTCTGCTCACATATGCACATGGCATGCTTTCTGTTTGTGCCTGCGTTCACATTTTTCTTTTTATAAGGGCACCAGTCATATTGGATCAGGAGCTCACTCTATGCCAATAGAACCTCGTCTTAACTGCTTAGTTTCCAGTGAGCCTATTAGCACATCAGCTCACATTGTGAGTTACAAGGCTAAGGATAGAAACAATCAAATTCGGGGGACAATATTCATTCTATAACAAAAAGGAATTGAGGAGGAATCCTGTTTGCACTAAGGAGAAGGTAAAATTGAGCACAGAGAAGAGGAGCCCTAAGCACAGAAAAATAAAACTAACAGACCCTAGAAATGTCCCAAAGCCTCAAGACACCCATAACCCATGCCAGACACACTATTGGATGAATGAACCCTGACTCAGGTCTGCAGCTACCTGACCATATCTCATGGACAAGAACCACAAACATGGGTGAAAGTAAGGAGGTGAAGGTGAGACTTGAGAATCAAGAATTTAGGTGAGGTGAGAGTGATGTGTCCCTACAAATTGAAGTTGAGTTGAAGGAAGTGACACCACAAAGGGCTATCTCTCTCTGGGACTAAGTTAATAATAGTTTTAATTATATCTAGAGCATTACTAAGTTCATATCACTAAGAAGTTTATACCTGAAATATGAAGTCGTGTTCCTAATAACATCAACACTGGGTTTAAGTAGTGACTAAAGACCACCTAGTTTATGAGTACCTATAGCTCTCGGATCCAACAAAGTAAGTTTATAATAGGTCACACATGGATGAATCAACATCATTAATAAATAAAAATAAAATTATTTTGCACTAAAGTACTTACGTTCTTATTTAATTTCCACAAACTTTTGGAAGGACCCCCAAACATATGAGTAAAAATCCATTTGTATCTAGAATAACTGTACTGATTTCATCTGAAAAACTTAGCTTAAAATCAGCATCCTTTCTGATTGTGTACTTTTGCTTTATAATCTCTTAGCCCAAACCAGGGTAAACTGAACTCTGTCACTATGGAAGACCCTAATGAATGGTGAGTTCAAACAAATTCTTTAAAAGAATTATTTTTATTCATGTGAAAGTGTTAGAGAGGTAGGTAGGTAGGTAGAGAGAGAGACAGAGACAGAGACAGAGATAGAGACAGAGAGAGAGAGGCCTTGCAAATGCTGGTCCACTTCCCAAATGGCTGCAATGGCTGGAACTGGGCCAGTATGAACTAAAGAGCCAGGAGCTCCCTCTAGGTTTCCCATGTGGGTGCAGGAGTCCTCTGCTGCCCTCTTAGGTGCACCAGCAGAAAGCTGGATCAGAAGTGCAGCAGCTAAGCCACGACCAGCACCCATGTGAGAGGCCTGGCACTGCAGACTGGGGTTTACCCGCTACACCACAGCGATGTCCCCCAAAGTTCCTGGTCTCCCATGTGGGTGCAGGGCCCAAGGACTTGGGCCATCCTACACTGCCTTCCTGGGCCACAGCAGAGAGCTGGACTGGAAGAGGAGCAACCGGGACAGAACCGGCATGCCAACCGGGACTAGAACCTGGGTGCCGGCGCCACAGGCGGAGGATTAGCCTAGTGAGCCACGGTGCCGGCTGATTTCTTTGTTTATTTTACAGAGAAGAGAAATAGAGAGTGCTTCCATCCCCTGGCCATCTCCCCAAATGGGCCCAAGGACCAGGGTTGGGCAAGGCTGAAGCTAGGAGCCAGGAGCTTCTTCTAGGTCTCCCATGTGGGTAAAGGGGTTAAAGGACTTTTATACAGTGAACTCAGAGAAGTATGAAAAAGTCACCGATTAATATCACTGTATTAAAGTCACTTTAAATGTAACTAACCTAATACAACATTACTAAAGGATAGGGTCAGATAGAAACGATCACAAATAATATCCAACCAAATAGTGTTTGCAAGAAACCTACTTTACGTATAAAGACACAAGTGGAATAAAAATGAGAGAATAGAGGAAGCCATTTCGTGCTAACACTAATTTTGAAAAAGCAAGAATGGCTGTATTAATTTCAGAAAAGGCAGAGTTCAAAGTAAGGAAATTGTCATTTGTAACAAGGGCCATTAAGTAATGATAAAGGAATGATTTATTTAACAATTACCAAAACATTTTTATTGTAGAGTTTGTTTCTGACTTTAACTCTATAATTAATCTAAACTCTCCATTGTTAAGTACAAATCCACAGCATGTTGTCACATATTTCTCTTTCAGTTTGGAATTCTTGATATCCAAGTCCTTTTTCTTTTTTTTTTTAACTTTTATTTAATGAATATAAATTTCCAAAGTACGGCTTATGGATTACAATGGCTTCCCCCCCATAACATCTCTCCCACCCGCATCCCTCCCCTTTCCCACTCCCTCTCCCCTTCCATTCACATGAGGATTCATTTTCGATTCTCTTTATATACAGAAGATCAGTTTAGTGTACATTAAGTAAAGATTTCAACAGTTAGCTCCCACACAAACATAAAGTGAAAACTAATAGATGATTTTTTAAATGATGATGAAATCAGATCAGACCTATTGTCATGTTTAATCCCAGCGAGAGTCAAGTTGGGAATTAATAATTTCTTCTTCTTCTTTTTTTTTTTTTTTTACAGAAGATAAGTTTAGTATACATTAAGTAAAGATTTCAACAGTTTGCACCCCCATAGAAACACAAAGCGAAATATACTGTTTGAGTACTCATTATAGCATTAAGTCTCAATGTACAGCACATTAAGGACAGAGATCCTACATGAGGAGTAAGTGCACAGTGACTCCTGTTGTTGACTTTACAAATTGACATTCCTGTTTATGGCATCAGTAATCTCCCTATGCAACAGTCATGAGTTTCCAAGGCTATGGAAGCCTTTTGAGTTCACCGACTCTTATCTTGTTTAGACAAGGTCATATTCAAAGTGGAGGTTCTCTCCTCCCTTCAGAGAAAGGTACCTCCTTCTTTGAAGACCTGTTCTTAAGGAATGATTTTTGTGGGAAAACATAACAATCCTTTGACCAGACACCTCACCCTGAAGATATACAGACAGTCCTTAAGCATATCAAAACATGCTCACAGTCATACAGTGGTAGAGAATTGCAAATTAACACGATAAGATACTAAAAAAATGTCTATTAGAAGGGCTAAAATCCCTGAAATATGCCAAAATACTGAAATATACCAATATACTGAAAATACCAAATACTGGCAAGGATGTGGAGCAGTGGGAACCCTCATTCATTGCTGGTGGGAATGCAAGATAATGCAGCCACCTTCCAAAACAGTTTGACAGTTTCTTGCAAAGCCAAACATAGTCTCACTATACAACCCAGAAAATGCACCCTTAAGTATTTACTCAATTGGCTTGAAAGTTATGTCCACATGGAAACTGACATACAGATATTTCTAGCAGCTTTATTCATAATTATTAAGAATTGGAAGCAACCAACATATCCTTCGATAGAGGAGTGTATAAACAAACCAGCATGTACATAAAATGGCATATTTGTCAGCACTAAAAATATTTGAACCATGTAGCCATGACAAAGCTTGCTGAAACCTTGAATGCATATGGTTAAGTTAAAGAAGCCAATATGACAAGGCTACTTACTATATGATTCTAGCTATATGACATTCTAGAAAGGTATAGAGACAGGAAGAATGAGCAGTAGTTGTCAGGCACTGGTGGATGAGTAGAGGAATGAATAGGTAGGAGACAGGGAAGTTTTAGGGCAGGGAAATTTATGCTGTAATGATGGACCATGACACCATGCATTTAGCAAAACACATAGAACTGTGCAATACAATGAATGGACCTCAACTATGGGTTTTATTTGGTATATTAGCAAGTGTACCACAAGAATATAAGGTGTTAGGAATAGAAGAAACTGTCTGAGACAGAATGAGTATAATCAGTATATGGAAACTTTCAGTACTTTAATTTTTCCACAAATAAATTTTCTCTAAAAAATAAGGTATACTAGAAACAAAGTACAAAGAAAAATAATCATTCTGATCTCATGCTCTCTCTTCAGTTTATACAATCTTATAGTTTAGGTAGATGCTGACCTACATTACTGGCTTCAGGCTAACCAAATGGCCACCAGGGACTAATTTTTGCCATTCAACTGTCATTGTTCCAGCATTTTCCCCACCCCTTTATTTGTAACCTTACGTCCACTTTTATCCAGATGGATTTCCCCATCCCTACACTGTCATTTCCCTCTCACTTCCCAAAGTTCTCTGACATTGACCAGAACGAGACAGAGAACAGAATGTGGGGAAGGAATCTTAACCATCACATTGGTGCTTCCCCTTGCTTCCTTCTATTTCTAGTAAATAATTACATTCACAAGGACACACGCCCCCTCACATACACACACAAGCGTATTTTGAGGCAGGCTTACAGGTCTCGCTGCCATGATCCTAAACTGTGGCTTTAGTTCCCATCATGTGTCTCTAGGCTTTCGCATGTATGACTTATTCTTTGTTCCCTGAAACTCCTGTCTGGAAAGAGCATCATTTCATCCAAATTGTCTGATGGTTTTTTTTTTTTTTTTTTCCGTTTGTTTTCACAGGGATGATAATCCGTTGACAGACATTTTGGTTGTCCCTAACCAGAATGTCAATAATAGGTGAGTTTGTTTTCTGTTATCTGCATGGGAAACCATTTTGGAGTCGTTATGACAACACACAGTTAATTTACAGCCTGTCAGTGTCTGCGTGTAACCTGTTTGTGTTTTCTACCTAGATGTAAAAAAGTGAGCCAGGTCAGAAAATATGTACTCATGATATGTTTGTGTACCTCAGAAACCAGAAACCTGAGCCTATCACAATTCAGAACCCAGGCAACTATCAGAATACCTGTGTGTGAGATGCACAGTGACACAAGGGAGAAGAGAACCCATTTTGGAAGCAAGCACTTGGTAGATGTAGGCAGGGAGCACAGGAGGCCTCAGTGCAAAGAAAGGAGCTAATCTTCCCAGGATTAATCCCTCATGCTCCAGGGCACTGCCACCACGTGAGGCTAATCCACTCAGCCCAAACCCACCATCACACTGGGTGGAACTCTTGCTTCTAGCCTGCAGTGAGTCAACCCTATCTATGGAGCAGGAAAGGCAACCATGATGGGTTTAATCAAGGAGATGGTGAGAGGGAGGCTGTTAAAGCAGGAAATCAGATGGGACAAGAGGTATAGGTACTTAGAACTTGAAGAGGTCTAGGAGGTAGTTACAGAGAGTGGCTGCACAATGGGTATCGAAAGAAAGTTAGAAGGAGAAAGTCCTAGAGTTCCACAGCACAGTGGGGTGACGATAGCCTATTACATATTTCACAAAGAACTGGAAGAGAGAACCTCAGCATCTCCAAACATAATGAAAGAATAATGAGATGAAAATGCTAATTACCCTGATTTGGTCAGTGTATGCTGTGTACATGTGTTTTAATATCATTAAACCCATAGATAATGAAATTGTTACAGTTAATAAAATTTTCAAAAAGTCTTGAGGCATGAATATTTACTTTATAGGCCTAAGAACTTAATTTCCACCATATAAAACTTTTTTACTTTGGACAAAAAGGAGTGAGCCTATTAGCACATCAGCTCACATTGTGAGTTACCAGGCTAAGGATAGAAACAATCAAATTCGGGGGACAATATTCATTCTATAACAAAAAGGAATTGAGGAGGAATCCTGTTTGCACTAAGGAGAAGGTAAAATTGAGCACAGAGAAGAGGAGCCCTAAGCACAGAAAAATAAAACTAACAGACCCTAGGAATGTCCCAAAGCCTCAAGATACCCATAATCCATGCCAGACACACTTCCACAAACTTTTGGATGGACCCTCAAACATACGAGTAAAAATCCATTTGTATCTAGAATAACTGTACTGATTTCATCTGAAATTTTTGAATAACTGCGACTTTTTAGTTTAACCAATTTAAAATTGTAGATCAATTACAACTAATTTGAATAAAAAGTGAAGTTCATGGATTCACGTGGTGTTTGATTATGTACAATTTAATCCTCAGCCCTGCTCTAAATGAAGCAGTATCCACTCATGGCGGAGTCGAAAATGAAAGGTCAGATACCTACTTGTATACAGATATATACACATATGTCTAAATACATATTAAATGTAGATTTCCTTCAAAACTGTTTCTAAAGTATTGGCAGTGCCAGCTTTTGTTTGTAACTTTTTTTCCTTTTTTGCATCCAGTTCTATAAAAGAGGAACAGGTCAGAAGAAACAGACTTCTTCCCATCTTGATAACTAGTTCCAAAATTCTTGGAAAACTATCAGATCATTTGTGCATGCAACTGTAGTAGAGTGGGCAGTGTTCATTTGCTAGAGCTAATGTAACAACACATGACAAGCTGAGTGTCTTAAACAAGTTTATTATATAACAGACCTAGGGGTTAGAACTGGAAAATGAACTACTGCACATAGGCTTTTTGGAGGTCAGTAACAACGTATCTGTTCTATGCCTCTCTCCTAGCTATTGCCAATTGCTGTCCATCTATGGTATTCCTTGGCACTTAGATTCCTTACCCAGGTCTCTGCTCACATATGCACATGGCATGCTTTCTGTTTGTGCCTGCGTTCACATTTTTCTTTTTATAAGGGCACCAGTCATATTGGATCAGGAGCTCACTCTATGCCAATAGAACCTCGTCTTAACTGCTTAGTTTCCAGTGAGCCTATTAGCACATCAGCTCACATTGTGAGTTACAAGGCTAAGGATAGAAACAATCAAATTCGGGGGACAATATTCATTCTATAACAAAAAGGAATTGAGGAGGAATCCTGTTTGCACTAAGGAGAAGGTAAAATTGAGCACAGAGAAGAGGAGCCCTAAGCACAGAAAAATAAAACTAACAGACCCTAGAAATGTCCCAAAGCCTCAAGACACCCATAACCCATGCCAGACACACTATTGGATGAATGAACCCTGACTCAGGTCTGCAGCTACCTGACCATATCTCATGGACAAGAACCACAAACATGGGTGAAAGTAAGGAGGTGAAGGTGAGACTTGAGAATCAAGAATTTAGGTGAGGTGAGAGTGATGTGTCCCTACAAATTGAAGTTGAGTTGAAGGAAGTGACACCACAAAGGGCTATCTCTCTCTGGGACTAAGTTAATAATAGTTTTAATTATATCTAGAGCATTACTAAGTTCATATCACTAAGAAGTTTATACCTGAAATATGAAGTCGTGTTCCTAATAACATCAACACTGGGTTTAAGTAGTGACTAAAGACCACCTAGTTTATGAGTACCTATAGCTCTCGGATCCAACAAAGTAAGTTTATAATAGGTCACACATGGATGAATCAACATCATTAATAAATAAAAATAAAATTATTTTGCACTAAAGTACTTACGTTCTTATTTAATTTCCACAAACTTTTGGAAGGACCCCCAAACATATGAGTAAAAATCCATTTGTATCTAGAATAACTGTACTGATTTCATCTGAAAAACTTAGCTTAAAATCAGCATCCTTTCTGATTGTGTACTTTTGCTTTATAATCTCTTAGCCCAAACCAGGGTAAACTGAACTCTGTCACTATGGAAGACCCTAATGAATGGTGAGTTCAAACAAATTCTTTAAAAGAATTATTTTTATTCATGTGAAAGTGTTAGAGAGGTAGGTAGGTAGGTAGAGAGAGAGACAGAGACAGAGACAGAGATAGAGACAGAGAGAGAGAGGCCTTGCAAATGCTGGTCCACTTCCCAAATGGCTGCAATGGCTGGAACTGGGCCAGTATGAACTAAAGAGCCAGGAGCTCCCTCTAGGTTTCCCATGTGGGTGCAGGCGTCCTCTGCTGCCCTCTTAGGTGCACCAGCAGAAAGCTGGATCAGAAGTGCAGCAGCTAAGCCACGACCAGCACCCATGTGAGAGGCCTGGCACTGCAGACTGGGGTTTACCCGCTACACCACAGCGATGTCCCCCAAAGTTCCTGGTCTCCCATGTGGGTGCAGGGCCCAAGGACTTGGGCCATCCTACACTGCCTTCCTGGGCCACAGCAGAGAGCTGGACTGGAAGAGGAGCAACCGGGACAGAACCGGCATGCCAACCGGGACTAGAACCTGGGTGCCGGCGCCACAGGCGGAGGATTAGCCTAGTGAGCCACGGTGCCGGCTGATTTCTTTGTTTATTTTACAGAGAAGAGAAATAGAGAGTGCTTCCATCCCCTGGCCATCTCCCCAAATGGGCCCAAGGACCAGGGTTGGGCAAGGCTGAAGCTAGGAGCCAGGAGCTTCTTCTAGGTCTCCCATGTGGGTAAAGGGGTTAAAGGACTTTTATACAGTGAACTCAGAGAAGTATGAAAAAGTCACCGATTAATATCACTGTATTAAAGTCACTTTAAATGTAACTAACCTAATACAACATTACTAAAGGATAGGGTCAGATAGAAACGATCACAAATAATATCCAACCAAATAGTGTTTGCAAGAAACCTACTTTACGTATAAAGACACAAGTGGAATAAAAATGAGAGAATAGAGGAAGCCATTTCGTGCTAACACTAATTTTGAAAAAGCAAGAATGGCTGTATTAATTTCAGAAAAGGCAGAGTTCAAAGTAAGGAAATTGTCATTTGTAACAAGGGCCATTAAGTAATGATAAAGGAATGATTTATTTAACAATTACCAAAACATTTTTATTGTAGAGTTTGTTTCTGACTTTAACGCTATAATTAATCTAAACTCTCCATTGTTAAGTACAAATCCACAGCATGTTGTCACATATTTCTCTTTCAGTTTGGAATTCTTGATATCCAAGTCCTTTTTCTTTTTTTTTTTTTAACTTTTATTTAATGAATATAAATTTCCAAAGTACGGCTTATGGATTACAATGGCTTCCCCCCCCATAACATCTCTCCCACCCGCATCCCTCCCCTTTCCCACTCCCTCTCCCCTTCCATTCACATGAGGATTCATTTTCGATTCTCTTTATATACAGAAGATCAGTTTAGTGTACATTAAGTAAAGATTTCAACAGTTAGCTCCCACACAAACATAAAGTGAAAACTAATAGATGATTTTTTAAATGATGATGAAATCAGATCAGACCTATTGTCATGTTTAATCCCAGCGAGAGTCAAGTTGGGAATTAATAATTTCTTCTTCTTCTTTTTTTTTTTTTTACAGAAGATAAGTTTAGTATACATTAAGTAAAGATTTCAACAGTTTGCACCCCCATAGAAACACAAAGCGAAATATACTGTTTGAGTACTCATTATAGCATTAAGTCTCAATGTACAGCACATTAAGGACAGAGATCCTACATGAGGAGTAAGTGCACAGTGACTCCTGTTGTTGACTTTACAAATTGACACTCCTGTTTATGGCATCAGTAATCTCCCTATGCAACAGTCATGAGTTTCCAAGGCTATGGAAGCCTTTTGAGTTCACCGACTCTTATCTTGTTTAGACAAGGTCATATTCAAAGTGGAGGTTCTCTCCTCCCTTCAGAGAAAGGTACCTCCTTCTTTGAAGACCTGTTCTTAAGGAATGATTTTTGTGGGAAAACATAACAATCCTTTGACCAGACACCTCACCCTGAAGATATACAGACAGTCCTTAAGCATATCAAAACATGCTCACAGTCATACAGTGGTAGAGAATTGCAAATTAACACGATAAGATACTAAAAAAATGTCTATTAGAAGGGCTAAAATCCCTGAAATATGCCAAAATACTGAAATATACCAATATACTGAAAATACCAAATACTGGCAAGGATGTGGAGCAGTGGGAACCCTCATTCATTGCTGGTGGGAATGCAAGAATATGCAGCCACCTTCCAAAACAGTTTGACAGTTTCTTGCAAAGCCAAACATAGTCTCACTATACAACCCAGAAAATGCACCCTTAAGTATTTACTCAATTGGCTTGAAAGTTATGTCCACATGGAAACTGACATACAGATATTTCTAGCAGCTTTATTCATAATTATTAAGAATTGGAAGCAACCAACATATCCTTCGATAGAGGAGTGTATAAACAAACCAGCATGTACATAAAATGGCATATTTGTCAGCACTAAAAATATTTGAACCATGTAGCCATGACAAAGCTTGCTGAAACCTTGAATGCATATGGTTAAGTTAAAGAAGCCAATATGACAAGGCTACTTACTATATGATTCTAGCTATATGACATTCTAGAAAGGTATAGAGACAGGAAGAATGAGCAGTAGTTGTCAGGCACTGGTGGATGAGTAGAGGAATGAATAGGTAGGAGACAGGGAAGTTTTAGGGCAGGGAAATTTATGCTGTAATGATGGACCATGACACCATGCATTTAGCAAAACACATAGAACTGTGCAATACAATGAATGGACCTCAACTATGGGTTTTATTTGGTATATTAGCAAGTGTACCACAAGAATATAAGGTGTTAGGAATAGAAGAAACTGTCTGAGACAGAATGAGTATAATCAGTATATGGAAACTTTCAGTACTTTAATTTTTCCACAAATAAATTTTCTCTAAAAAATAAGGTATACTAGAAACAAAGTACAAAGAAAAATAATCATTCTGATCTCATGCTCTCTCTTCAGTTTATACAATCTTATAGTTTAGGTAGATGCTGACCTACATTACTGGCTTCAGGCTAACCAAATGGCCACCAGGGACTAATTTTTGCCATTCAACTGTCATTGTTCCAGCATTTTCCCCACCCCTTTATTTGTAACCTTACGTCCACTTTTATCCAGATGGATTTCCCCATCCCTACACTGTCATTTCCCTCTCACTTCCCAAAGTTCTCTGACATTGACCAGAACGAGACAGAGAACAGAATGTGGGGAAGGAATCTTAACCATCACATTGGTGCTTCCCCTTGCTTCCTTCTATTTCTAGTAAATAATTACATTCACAAGGACACACGCCCCCTCACATACACACACAAGCGTATTTTGAGGCAGGCTTACAGGTCTCGCTGCCATGATCCTAAACTGTGGCTTTAGTTCCCATCATGTGTCTCTAGGCTTTCGCATGTATGACTTATTCTTTGTTCCCTGAAACTCCTGTCTGGAAAGAGCATCATTTCATCCAAATTGTCTGATGGTTTTTTTTTTTTTTTTTCCGTTTGTTTTCACAGGGATGATAATCCGTTGACAGACATTTTGGTTGTCCCTAACCAGAATGTCAATAATAGGTGAGTTTGTTTTCTGTTATCTGCATGGGAAACCATTTTGGAGTCGTTATGACAACACACAGTTAATTTACAGCCTGTCAGTGTCTGCGTGTAACCTGTTTGTGTTTTCTACCTAGATGTAAAAAAGTGAGCCAGGTCAGAAAATATGTACTCATGATATGTTTGTGTACCTCAGAAACCAGAAACCTGAGCCTATCACAATTCAGAACCCAGGCAACTATCAGAATACCTGTGTGTGAGATGCACAGTGACACAAGGGAGAAGAGAACCCATTTTGGAAGCAAGCACTTGGTAGATGTAGGCAGGGAGCACAGGAGGCCTCAGTGCAAAGAAAGGAGCTAATCTTCCCAGGATTAATCCCTCATGCTCCAGGGCACTGCCACCACGTGAGGCTAATCCACTCAGCCCAAACCCACCATCACACTGGGTGGAACTCTTGCTTCTAGCCTGCAGTGAGTCAACCCTATCTATGGAGCAGGAAAGGCAACCATGATGGGTTTAATCAAGGAGATGGTGAGAGGGAGGCTGTTAAAGCAGGAAATCAGATGGGACAAGAGGTATAGGTACTTAGAACTTGAAGAGGTCTAGGAGGTAGTTACAGAGAGTGGCTGCACAATGGGTATCGAAAGAAAGTTAGAAGGAGAAAGTCCTAGAGTTCCACAGCACAGTGGGGTGACGATAGCCTATTACATATTTCACAAAGAACTGGAAGAGAGAACCTCAGCATCTCCAAACATAATGAAAGAATAATGAGATGAAAATGCTAATTACCCTGATTTGGTCAGTGTATGCTGTGTACATGTGTTTTAATATCATTAAACCCATAGATAATGAAATTGTTACAGTTAATAAAATTTTCAAAAAGTCTTGAGGCATGAATATTTACTTTATAGGCCTAAGAACTTAATTTCCACCATATAAAACTTTTTTACTTTGGACAAAAAGGAGTGAGCCTATTAGCACATCAGCTCACATTGTGAGTTACCAGGCTAAGGATAGAAACAATCAAATTCGGGGGACAATATTCATTCTATAACAAAAAGGAATTGAGGAGGAATCCTGTTTGCACTAAGGAGAAGGTAAAATTGAGCACAGAGAAGAGGAGCCCTAAGCACAGAAAAATAAAACTAACAGACCCTAGGAATGTCCCAAAGCCTCAAGATACCCATAATCCATGCCAGACACACTTCCACAAACTTTTGGATGGACCCTCAAACATACGAGTAAAAATCCATTTGTATCTAGAATAACTGTACTGATTTCATCTGAAATTTTTAAATAATAAATATTTTAATTAATATTTAATTTAATATTTTAAATAATAAATAATTTTTAAATATACTTTTGCAATTTCCATGCAAAAGTATATTTCTCTTCTTTGTTTCTATCTATAGAACTCCTTTAAGCATTGTTTATAAAGCTGTTCAGATATAGACAGCTTTCTTCAATGTTTGTTTGTCTCAGAATATATCTCTTCATTCATGAAATATAGCTAAGCTGGTCAAAGTATTCTGATAGACTTTTTTTTCAGAACTTGACTATATCTTTCTGTTTTCTCCTGGCCTGTATTGTTTCTGTTGAAACCACGGTTACTCTTCTAATGATGTTTCTAGTGAAGGTCACTTGATAATTTTCTCTGGCAGATTTTAATATTCTTTGTGTTGTACTTTAGAGAGTTTGACAGAATATGTCATGGTGAAGTTCTTTTCTAGTCATGTCTATTTGAGGTTCTGTGGGCCTTCTATCCTAGCATGTCCATATCTTTCTCTAGGTATGGAAGGAACCTGGGATGTTTTCAGCCATTATTTCAATGAGTCGGTTTTCTAGTCCATTAATCCTCTGTTCTCTCTCAGGGATTCCCATAACTTGGATATTTATTTGTTTGGTAGTTTCCCAACAGTCTCATAGACTGTCTTCATTCTGTCTTTTTACTTTTTTGTTTGTTTTGTTTGATGACTGAGATGATATTCCAAATGATCTGTATTCAAATTCAGATATTCTTTTTTCTGTTTGATCAAGTCTGTTGTTGAGGCTTTCAACTGTATTTTTCAATTTTTATTAGATAAATATAAATTTCCAAAGTACAACTTTTGGATTATAGTGGTTTTTCCCCCCCGTAATCACCCTCCTACCCACAATCATCCCATATCCCACTCCCTCTCCCATCCCATTCTTCATCAAGATTCATTTTCAATTATCTTTATATACAGAAGATCAATTTAGTATGTACTAAGTAAAGATTTCAACATCAACTGTATTTTTTATTTGATCTGGTGAGTTCATCCCCAAGATTTGTTTGGTTCTTCTTTAGGATGTCTATCTCCTTCCTGAATATCTCATTGATTTTGTGCATTGTTTTCTGATTTTGTTTAGCTATTTATCTGTGTTCAGTTGTATTTCTTTGACCACCATATAATCATTCTTTTGAATACTTTTCCAGGAATTTCATCAATCTCTCTTCTTTGGAACCTAATACAAGAATGGTATTTTGTTCCAGACATACATGTGCACACAGACATAAATGTGTCTTTGAGCATTTCAAATAATTAATGTGAAAATATAATTAAAATGTAATGTACACTTTATATGAAATTTTTGAAATAAATTTGTGTACATAGCTATATTTATACACATGTTAATATATATACATGTTGATATTCAAACATCTGTCCAAAGCATACATGTACACACACAGACACAATATACACAGAAGCCATGAAAAGAAATAGAGGTCAAGATATATAATATTTACTGGGAGAAGTATCCTTAGCAACTTAGACTCTATTAGACATAATCTAAATCTTCTCACAATAAGATCTGTAAATAACTTACAGATCTGTAAATATATATATATATATATATATATATATATATATATAAAAAACTAAAGCTTTCCATTTATTGTCTCTACTGCATTGAGCCACAGAATGAAAGAAATCTATGGGAAGCAAAAAAGAAAATAATGGACAGGAAACAGTGACTTCCTTAGCAGAAATGATCAGAACTAATGGAACCTGGATGTGTCTCTCATACTCCAGTGCTCCGTCACTATATGAGTTTGGTGGCCCCAACCCAGTGTTATTTTGGAGAGTGCTGCAGGCTCAGGCCTGCAGTTACTTGGCTGTATGTTCAGAGAAGGAAAGTGAAATCTGTATGAAAGTAGGAAGGCGATTGAGAGACTTGAGAATTGTTATATAGGTGGTTTGGAGTGATGTGTACCTAACGTAAATTGAATTCAAAGGAAATGCTGAGGAAACAAAATGCTGTTGGGGGTGATGTTTTTGTGCAGTGGGTTAAGCCACCACTTGACTCTGGCATCCTATATTAGACTTACAGTTTGAGTACTGGCTGCACCGCTAATGATCCTGCTCCCTCCCAGTGCTTCCAAGAAGCAAGCAGAAGATGGCCCAAGAAATTGAGTCCCTGACACCTACATGGGAGACCCAGATGAAGTAGCTGGCTTCTGGCTTTGGCTTAGTCTAGGCCCAGTCATTGCAGGCATTTGAGGAGTAAACTAGTAGATGGAAGATCTCTCTATGTCTCCCTCTCTAGGATTCTGTCTTTCAAATGAACAAACTAATCTTTAAGAAAAGTTTTAAGACTACAGTCACTCCTAGGAATTTAGAAGCCTTGCTATTTTCACAGGACATAGCTATCCCTTAGTGGGATGTAATGTTTCATTTCTGATTTTTAAAAAAATTTTATTTATTTGAAAGGTAGAAGTACTGATGAAGGGGACAAGACAGAGATATCTGTCATCTGCAGATTCATTCCCTAGATGGTCCCTAAAGCCAGGAAGCCAGAACCTCCTTTCAGGTCTCTCATGTGGGTACATGGACCCAAGACTTAGACCAACTTCCTCTGATATCCCAGGCACATTGTGCAAGGAGCTTGATTGGAAGTGGACCAGCCAAGGAGAGATTGAGTGCCCAGATCTGATGCCAGGATCCTAGATGGCAGCTTAATCAATGCCACTGCATTGGCCCTCATAAAGCTTCATTTCTAATAAAAATACAAACCATGTGCAGTGATATAATATGGCCATCTGGAGATCGACCAGTTCATGTCCATAATAAATGTAGTCATGTGAGCAAAAATAATAACATAAAATATTGTGTGATTTCTGACTTTGTATCTTTATATTCCCTTAGCTCACAGCCAAAAGAATCGACATCCATTACTTATGTGGAATCCATCAATGACAAGTGAGTGAAAAACAAATTCAATATGTGTATATGTATACATGAATCCCCCAAAAGACACAGGTAATAATACACAATACTTAAAATTAAGGTACTACCTGTGAACTGATTGATATAAAAATACACATGTGAATATCATTAATTTGGACATGGTAGATATTTTTGAAAACTAAAAATGAGGCCTCATGTGACAATGACTGTCTCAGAACTCTTAAATAAGTATATAATTGTTATTAAGGAAATAACTATTTCCCCTTGTCTTTCAGGTTTGCATTTATGTCAGATTATATACATTTATCTGTGTGTGTATATGTGGTGTGTTTGCATATGTATGGGTGTCTACATGAATAATCATCAAAAAGCACATGGAATATCTTTTCCCTCCTTTCATTTTCAGCCTGCGTGTATCTTGTTGGTGAGATGTGTTTCTTGTAGGCAGCAAATAGATGGGTTTTCTTTTTTTTTCTTTTTTTTTTATTTGACAGGTAGAGTTATAGACAGTGAGAGAGAGAGAGAGAGAGAGAGAGAGAGATGTCTTCCTTCCATTGGTTCACTCCACAAATGGCCGCTATGACACTGTGCCAATCTGAAGCCAGGAGCCAGGGGCTTCTTCCCAGTCTCCCATGTGGGTGCAGGGGCCTAAACACTTGGGCCATCCTCCAATGCCCTCCCAGGCCATAGCAGAGAGCTGGACTGGAAGAGCAGCAACCAGGACTAGAACTGGCACCCAAATGGGATGCCAGCACCACAGGTGGAGGATTAACCAAGTGAGCCATGGCACTGGCCCCAGATGGGTTTTCTTTTTTAATCCATTGAACCAGTCTCTGTCATTTACCTGGATAGATAGGCCATTTATATTCAAGGAGACTACTGATAAATAACAACTTTGCCCTACCATCTTTCCATAAACATTCCTATTTTTTATTTTGTATTTCCTTTGTACTTTTACTGAGAGGTTTTCTGCCTTTACCTTCTTTCATAGTGATAACTATGTTTCTGTGTTTCTGTGTGCAGCACATCCTTAAGCATCTCTTGTAAGGCTGGGTTGGTGGTGACAAATTCTTTCAATTTGTTTTTTATGGAAGGTCTTTATTACACCTTCATTCATAAATGAGAGCTTTGCAGGGTTCACTATTCTGAAGACAATTTTTTCTTTTATTCTTGGACTATATCTCACTATTCTCTCTTAGCTTTTAGGGTCTCTGATGAGAAATCTGTTGGTTGTAGATCTTTGGATTGTTTCTGGTGTTTCTAATTGTTCCATTGGTCTATCCATCTGTTTCTGTACCGGTGCCAGGCTGTTTTGATTATAACTGCCCTGTATTATGTCTTAAAACCAGATATTGTGATGCCTCCAGCTCTGTTTTTGTTGTATAAGATTGCTTTAGCTATTTAGATGTCCTGTGCCTCCATATGAATTTCAGATTCATTTTTTTTTCTGCATCTGGGAAGAATGTCTGTGGTATTTTGATTAGTATTGCATTGAATCAGTAAATTGCTTTTGGAAGAATGGACATTTTGATGACATTAATTCTACCAATCTATGAACATGGAAGATTTTTCCATTTTTTGTACCTTTTTCTATTTCTTTAAAGTTTTGTAATTCTAATTATAGATACCTCGGACATCCTTGGTTAAGTTTATTCCAAGGTATTTGATTTTGTAGCTGTGGTGATGTGATTGATCTTAGAAGTTCTTTCTCAGCTGTGGCATTGCCTGTGTGTACAAAGGCTCCTGATTTTTGTGTACTGATTTTATATCCTGGTGCTTTACCAAACTCTTCAGTGAGTTCCAATAGTCTCTTGGTGGAGTTCTTTGGATCCCTTAAATAAAGAATCATATCATCTGCAAAGAGGGATAGTTTGACTTCTTCCTTCCCAATTTATACCCCTTTGATTTTTTTTCTTGCCTAATGGCTCTGGCTAAAACTTCCAGTACTATATCAAATAGCAATGCTGAGAGTGGGCATCCCCATCTGGTACCAGATCTCAGTGGGAATGCTTCCAACATTTCCGCATTCAGTATGATGCTGGCTGTGGGTTTGTCATAAATTGCCATGATTTTGTTGAGGAATGTTCCTTCTATGTCCAGTTTGCTGAGGGTTTTAACTATCAAAGACTTGTATTTTATCAAATGCTTTCTCTGCATCTATTGAGATAACCATATGGTTTTTCTTCAGCAGTTTGTTAATGTAGTGCATCACATATAGATTTGCAAATGTTGAACCATCCCTGCATACCAGGGAAAATCCCACTTGGTCTGGGTGGGTGATCTTTCTGGTGTGTTGTGTGATTCTATTGGCTAGAATTTTGTTGAGGCTTTTTGCGACTATGATCATCAGGAAAATTGGTCTGTATTCTCTTTCTCTATTAATCTTTTTCAGGTTTAGAAATTAAGGTGATGCTGGCTTCATAGAATTTGGGAGGATTCCCTCTCTTTCAATTGTTTTGAATAACTTGAGAAGAGTTTTAGTTAGTTCTTCTTTAAATGACTGGTAGAATTCAGCAGTGAATCCATCTAGTCCTGGGCTTTTCTTTGTTGGGAGGGCATTTATTACTGATTCAATTTCTGTCTTGGTTATGGGTCTGTTTAGGTTTTCTGTGTCTTCATGGCTCAATTTAGGGAGGTTGTATGTGTCCAGGAATCAATCCATTTCTGATAGATTTCCCTGTTTGCTGGTATACAACTCTTTGTGGTAATGTCTGATGATGTTTCAATTCTGTTTGTTTTTTCAAAAAACCAGTCTTCATTTTGCTGATCTTTTGTATTGTTTTTTGAATTCAATTTTGTTGATTTCTCTCTAATTTGAATTATTTCTTTTCTCCTACTAGCTTTGGGTTTGCTTTGCTGTCATTTTTCTAGATCCTTGAGTTGCAATGATAGGTCATTTATTTGGTGCCTTTCCAATTCCTTGATGTAGGCACCTATTGCTATAAACTTTGCTCTTAACACTGCTTTTGCTGTATCCCATAAGTTTTGCTAAGTGTTGTCATCTTCATTTCCAGAATAGTTTTGATTTCTCTTTTGATTTCTTCTATGAACCACTGTTCATTCAGGAACGTGTTATTCAAACTCCATGTGTTTGCATATGCTCTAGAGATTCTCAAGTTGCTGATTTCCAGCTTCATTCCATTGTGGTCTTAGAAGATGCATGGTATGATTTTGATTTTTTTTTAATTTGCTGAGAGTTGCTTTATGGCCTAGTATGTAGTTAATCCTGGAGAAAGTTCCATGCGCTGCTGAGAAGAATGTGTATTCTGCTACTTTAGGATGAAAACTTCTGTAGATATTGTTAGGTCCCATTTGGTCTATTGTGTTCACGTCAAGAGTAACTGTAGTCATTTGAGCTAAAATAATAAGATAAAACCTCGTGTGACTTCTGATTATATACCGTTATATTCCCTTAGGTCACACTCAGGAGAATCAACATCTAGTATATATGTGGAATCTATCAGTGACAAGTGAGTGAAATACAAACTCAGTGTGTATTTGTATACATGAATCCCCCAAAAGACACAGGTATGTTACTACCTGTCAACTGAATAATATTTAAATACATGTGTGCACATCATGGTAGGTATATTTGATTTAAAATGAGGATTAATGTTACAATAATAATTAGCTCAGGACTCTTAAAACAGCAGTATATCCAGAGTGAAATAACTATTACTTTAAACACTAGTCTTTTAGGGTTGCATTTATGTCAGATTACATATATTTATTTGTGTGTGTATATGTGGTGTGTGTGTATATGAATGGGTGTGTGCATGAATCATCAAAAATTGCATGGAATATCTTTTTCTCTCCTTTCACTTTCAGTCTGCGTGCATCTTAGTTGGTGAGATATGTTTATGATAGGCAGCAAATAGATGGGTTTTGATTTTAATCCATTCAGCTAGTCTGTCTTTTAACAGGAGAGTTGAAGCCATTTACATTCAAGGGGACTATTGATAAGTAATGAAAATATGTACTCATGGTATGTTTGTGAACTTTAGAGACTAGAAACCAGAGCCTATCACCATTTAGAACCTAGGCAAATATCAAAATACCTGTGAGTGTGATGCACAGTGATCCTAGGGAGAAGAGAACCCATTTTGCAAGCAAAGACTTGGTAGTTGTAGGCAGGAAGCATGGCAAGAGACAGTCTTTTACACTCCTTTAATGTGTTCTCACAGTAGCATATGTAGCTACTTTTTCTAGTTTTTTGTATATATTTGGATTAAAGAGGAGTATGTCATAAGAGGAATATTTCTTCCTTCTGGTATTCACATTGAGTAACCCCTAGACAAAGCTCAAAGGAAATGTTCAGTATGCTAATGGATAGGAGTCTGTCTCTTTGTAGAAAAACTGAACATGAATTTTGAGTCATTTTTCCCATAGGCCAAAGATATTCATTACAAATACACAAAGTGCAATTTCCATGCAAAAGTATATTTCTCTTCTTTGTTTCTATCTATAGAACTCCTTTAAGCATTGTTTATAAAGCTGTTCAGATATAGACAGCTTTCTTCAATGTTTGTTTGTCTCAGAATATATCTCTTCATTCATGAAATATAGCTAAGCTGGTCAAAGTATTCTGATAGACTTTTTTTTCAGAACTTGACTATATCTTTCTGTTTTCTCCTGGCCTGTATTGTTTCTGTTGAAACCACGGTTACTCTTCTAATGATGTTTCGAGTGAAGGTCACTTGATAATTTTCTCTGGCAGATTTTAATATTCTTTGTGTTGTACTTTAGAGAGTTTGACAGAATATGTCATGGTGAAGTTCTTTTCTAGTCATGTCTATTTGAGGTTCTGTGGGCCTTCTATCCTAGCATGTCCATATCTTTCTCTAGATATGGAAGGAACCTGGGATGTTTTCAGCCATTATTTCAATGAGTAGGTTTTCTAGTCCATTAATCCTCTGTTCTCTCTCAGGGATTCCCATAACTTGGATATTTATTTGTTTGGTAGTTTCCCAACGGTCTCATAGACTGTCTTCATTCTGTCTTTTTACTTTTTTGTTTGTTTTGTTTGATGACTGAGATGATATTCCAAATGATCTGTATTCAAATTCAGATATTCTTTTTTCTGTTTGATCAAGTCTGTTGTTGAGGCTTTCAACTGTATTTTTTATTTGATCTGGTGAGTTCATCCCCAAGATTTGTTTGGTTCTTCTTCAGGATGTCTACGTCCTTCCTGACTATCTCATTGATTTTGTGCATTGTTTTCTAATTTTTTTTTTAACTATTTGTCTGTGTTCAGTTGTATCTCTTTGACCATCCGTAATTCTTTTGAATTCTTTCTCAGGCACTTCAACAATCTCTTTTCTTTGGGATCTGATACAAGAATGGTATTTTGTTCCAGATATACATGTGTACACAGATATACATGTGTATACTAAAACTATGTTCAGAACATGGAAGCACACACACACAAACACACACACACACATTATATACACAGAAGCCGTGAAAAGAAACAAAAGTCAAGATATATAATACTTACCATGAGGAGTATCCTTAGCAACATAGACTATATTTGACATAATTTAAATCATTTCAGTATAGGATCTGTAAATAACTGAATTTATATATATATATATAACTTATATATAAAAATATAATTATGTTATTATATAATATAATTATATTATTATATATAATATATAATCTATTTTAATATATAAATATATATATTGGAGGGTGCCACAGGCTTAGGCCTGCATTACTTGACTGTATGTTTGGAGAAGAAAAGTGAATCCTGTATGAAAGTAGGAAGGCGATGGAGAGACTTGAGAATTGGGAACATAGGTGGTATGGAATGATGTATACCAAAAGTAAATTGAATTCAAAGTAAATGCTGAGAAACAAAAAGCTGTTGGGGCTGGTGCTGTGATGTATTGGGTCAAGTCACCAGTTGCGACACTGGCATCCCATATCAGACTTATGGTTTGAGTCCTGGCTGTACCAGTTCTGATCCTGCTCCCTCTCAATGCTTCTGGCAAGTAATTCAGTCCCTGCCACCCACATAGGAGACCCAGATGAAGTTCCTGGCTTCAGGCTTTGTTCTAGCCTAAGGCCTGCCATTGCAAGCATCTGGTGAGTAACCGAGTAGCTGGAAGATGTCTCAATGTCTCCATCTCTGGGATTCTGTCTTTCAAATAAAAAACTAATGCATAAGAAAAGTTTTAAGTTGGAGTCATTCCTTGGAATTTAGGTAATAATCAAGAGCTTCACATAATCCAGAAGCCTTGCGATTTTCACAGCATGTAGCTACCTCTTAGTGGAATTGATGTTTTATTTCTGTTTTTTTTTTATTATCTTATTTCTATATTTGAGGCCAAATATAGAGATCTGTCTATATATATATATATATAGAGGGGGCCAAAACAGAGATCTGTCCTCTGCAGGTTCCCTCACTAGATGGCCCCAATAGCTGGTGTGAGACTGGGCAAAAACCAGGAAGCCAGAGACTCCTTCCAGGTCTCCGATGTGGGTGAATGGCTGCAAGAACTTGTGCCATCTTCTGCTGATTTCCCAGGCACATTGGCAGGGGGCTTGATCAGAAGTGTAGCAGCTAGGTGGAGATCAAGTGCTCAGATCGGATGGCAGCATCCTAGGTGGCAGTTTAACCTATAGCTCTACACTGACGCCCATAATTTTTCATTTCTAATAAAAATACACACCAAGTTCAAACAGTGATACAACATGACCATCTGGAGATCAACCAGTTCATGTCCAGAATAACTGTAGTTATTTGAGCAAAAATGTTAAGATAAAATCTTGTGTGATTTCTGACTTTGTATCTTTATATTCCCTTAGCTCACAGCCAAAGGAATCAACATCCATTACTTTTGTGGAATCCATCAATGACAAGTGAGTGAAAAACAAATTCAATATGTGTATATGCATACATGTGATGTTTCATTTGTGTTTTCTTTTTTAAGTTTTATTTCTTACTTGAAAGATGGAAATACAAGGAGGGATGGGGCAGAGAGATCTATCCTCTGCAGGTTCCCTCGCTAGATGGCCCCATTAGCTGGGATGAGACTGGGCAAAAGCTAGGAAGCCTAACCTCCTTTCAGGTCACCTATGTGAGTGCAATGGCCCAAGCATTTAGACTTTCTTCTGCTGCTTTCCAGGGACATTTGGCAAGGAGCTTGGTTGGAATTGGAGCAGCCAAGTAGTGATCAAGCACCAACTGAGATGCCAGTGTCCTAGGTGGCAGCTTCACCTATGCTACTACACTGGCCCCCATAAAGTTTCATTTCTAATAGAAATACACACCAGTGTAACATGACCATCTGGAGATCAACCAGTTCATGTCCAGAATAACTGTAGTTATTTGAGCAAAAATGTTAAGATAAAATCTTGTGTGATTTCTGACTTTGTATCTTTATATTCCCTTAGCTCACAGCCAAAGGAATCAACATCCATTACTTTTGTGGAATCCATCAATGACAAGTGAGTGAAAAACAAATTCAATATGTGTATATGTATACATGAATCCCCCAAAATACACAGGTAAGTGTACACTATCCTTAAAATTAAGGTACTACCTGTGAACTGATTGATATACAAATACACATGTGCATATCACTGATTTGAATGTGGTAGGTACTATTGAAAATTAAAAATGAGGCTTCATGTGACAATAATGACTATATCAGGACTATTAAAAGAGTAGTATATCCAGAGAGAACTAAATATTACTTTAATCCTTTGTCTTTTAGGGTTGCATTTATATCAGATTACATACATCTGTGTGTATATATGTTGTGTGTGTATGTGTACAGGTTTATCCATGAGTAATCATCAAAAGGTGTATAGAGTGGCACACATGGAAGGTTGATACTACTTGCAGCTGTGGCATCACAGATTGCAGTGCTGGTCCCAGTCTTGGTTGTTGCCTGTCCAATCTAACTTCCTGTTAATGCATCTTGAAAGGATGTGGATGATGACTCAACATTAGACCCTGTCACCCACATGGGGAATTGAGATGGAGTTTCTGCCTCCTGACATTGCCCTGGTGCAGCCCTTGTTGAAGCCAGTAAAGGATAGCTATATTTCTCTCTGTCCTTCTCTTGCTCTTGCTCTTGCTCTCTCTCTCCCACTCTTTGTCCCTCTGTTTTTCAAGTAAATCTTTTCTTTTCAGTTTCATTAAATGAATTTATTTATTAAAATAGTTTAACTCCAAATACAACTGTTGAATTTGTATTGAGTTATAACTACAATTCATGTTTCAATTGAAATGTCAAGATTTAACAGCTGACACTGTTTAAAAAAATAAGCCATTGTTAAATTTTAAATGGTCAGTTGTATTAGAGTTCAACAATTAACTGTGAACTATATCTCTGGGAAACCCCAAATCAATAATGTTAAGTTTGTTTCCAAAACCCACTGCAGTCATTCTTGAAACCCTGATCAAGATTTAACAGATGCACAATGACATGTTAAAAAAAAAAAGACTCCCCCCATAGTCTTTAACATTTCATTGGCTATGGAGACAATTAAGCTTAATCAGTGCTAACACAAAACTACTGAGAAAAAAAAAACACTGGAAAAAAAAGACAAACAAAAACTCAACATCAGCACACAAAACAATTATCTTCATAGGAACACTGAGAACACTCAAACTGGAAAACCCTGAAAGAAAATGCCAGACATCCTTAGGTAACATTTCCTCATATAGGAAAGCAAATATCAGTAGTTTTAAATACAGAAAAGTGATGGCAACTATAGTGATCAGAGGTGAAACTTCAGTCCTAACTCTACAAACCAAAGGAGAAAAATGATCGAAGCACCCTCTGATAGTTTAAGAAAAGATTTTACATAATACTTTCGATCAGATGCCAGCTGGTTTTCTTGTAAGTTCAACAAAATGAAAGGCAGAGTTACCATTGGCATCACAGCTGAAAAAAACAAAAGTTGTAATATTAAAATAAAACAACTTAAAATAAATGCTGCTCTTGTATAAAAATAAAAAACCAAAACATAACCTTATCACGATAGTTAAAGAAAAAGAGGGTCTTTGGATCAAACCATAATATTTTTAGGCATGTTAGAAATTCAGGCCGGCGCTGCGACTCACTAGGCTAATCCTCTGCCTGCAGCGCCGGTACCCCGGGTTCTCGTCCCGGTTGGGGTGCCGGATTCTGTCCCGGTTGCTCCTCTTCCAGTCCAGCTTTCTGCTGTGACCCGGGAAGGCAGTGGAGGATGGCCCAAGTGCTTGGGCCCTGCACTCTCATGGGAGACCAGGAGGAAGCACCCAGCTCCTGCTTCAGATTGGTGCAGCACGCCTGCCGTAGTGGCCATTTGGGGGGTGAACCAATGGAAGGAAGACCTTTATCTCTCACTAACTCTGCCTGTCAAAAAAAAAAAAAAAAGAAAGAAAGAAAGAAAGAAAAAAGAAAAGAAAAAGAAAGAAATTCAAACTCACCTATCTAGCTGCTAGTCTGATCAGGGCATAGAATAATGACCCAAGGTCACCAATTTTCCTCTGTTGACACCAGTATTTCTTATGCCAACAAATACAGTCTTCCCATTGTTAAGCTTTGTATTAACATCTCAACAGACAAATTCTCTCAAACTGAGTTTTGTTCATACCAAATGAATACCAATAATAAGAGCACAGGTGGACCCATCTCCAGGTTTTGGAAATTTTGTTATCTTGTCACAAAATGTGTAGGGCTATATGGGAACATTGATCAGGTAGCCAAATCAGTTATTATTAACATCTGTCCAGTAAAAGCCCACCTTAGTATCTGATAGAAACATTTTTAACTAAAACCATAAATGTAAGATAATCTTTTCCAGCTTACATTTTGCCAAGTCTTTCACATTTTTAACATATTTATAACATCTGCATAGCAATCCAAAATTAAAACTGCAAAATTTTCATAGTTGCTTCCAAAATGCAATCTTAGTTGTCATAAATTTCTATTAATTATAGAATTCTCAGAAACCAGAACATTCTGGGAAGTTAGAAGCTTCAAAACCCCACCAATTCACTAATGAATGTTTCCTATTTCCGTAAACTATACTTCTTGAATCTGATTTCCCTGCATTTGAGTCAAATCAATTTTTATATAGTCAAATATATTTTCAATAAAGTTGGTCAAAACTTTCTGTCTTTTACACAAGGAGCTTCATAAATGAGGATTATAAAAATTATACCAAAGCTTGGAAATATTCACAATGGAAACATTCTTGATAGCCATGGCCTGGCTTTAATTTCTTCAGTTTCCTTATCTATGAAAATCCTACCCAGCTTTTTTCCCATCCTATAACCTTAATGCCAGTTATTAAGCACTTCAGGGGGTGGGCTACCAATAATTTCAATAATGTATAAAAGACACTCAACTAATTTAAAAGAAAAAGTCTTTGATACAGCATATTCTGCAGTATAGATTCTCAGTGTAGGCAATTATTTCCAACTTGTGCCAAATTCTTAGGAACCATAAATACATGGACACACAGCATACACTCTTCTCTCAGCTACACACATAAGACAAAAGGTTACTTGCACAAGACTGTGAAACTAAGCAAATTTGGGGTGGTA
The DNA here is from genome assembly GCF_051225735.1 of Oryctolagus cuniculus. Taxonomy (NCBI): domain Eukaryota; kingdom Metazoa; phylum Chordata; class Mammalia; order Lagomorpha; family Leporidae; genus Oryctolagus; species Oryctolagus cuniculus. Next base: position 76,574,894 of record NC_142875.1, on the reverse strand, counting down.
CATAGATCTCAGGATCAGTGATATAGCAGTTCTGAAGGCTAAATTTATCTCCAGCGGCCCAGCTCAAGATAATCTTTTGTCAGCTTTAAAAACTCCAGTAAGGGCCAGTGCCATGGCTCAATAGGCTAATCCTCCACCTGCAGCACCAGCACACCGGGTTCTAGTCCCAGTTGGGGTGCTGGATTCTGTCCTGGTTGCCCCTCTTCCAGGCCAGCCCTCTGCTATGGCCTGGGAGGGCAGTGGAGGATGGCCCAAGTACTTGGGCTCTGCACCCACATGGGAGACCAGGAGAAGCACCTGCCTCCTGTGCCATTGAAGAGTAAACCAACGGCAAAAAAAGGAAGACCTTTCTCTCTGTCTCTCTCTCTCTCACTATCCACTCTGCCTGTTTAAAAAAAAAAAACACTCCAGTTAGTTGAAAGCTCTTCTACACTTGATTGTAAAGCTTATGAATAGGTTTTTCCTGTGCTATTAGTCATGCAAATGATAAATACTTCACAGCTATGAAAACCAAAAATATCAGAGCTTGAGCACCTTTTCAAAACAAAATATTCATTCTAGTTTTACGTGCCACTTCAGTAATCAGGGCAAAACTATTATACAAAAATCTTTATGCAATTCTCCAGGAAAATTAAAGGTAAAAGGCTTTTTTGTCCTTCACCTTCCACTCTGTAATTTATGTTCTATTTTTAAGCCAGAATTATTTCACATGGTTATTCGATTTTTTTAAAATGTCTGTTAGAAAGCTCTGCTACAGCAAACTGGATTTTCACAGCCTGTTAGCCAAGGGTCATGCCACAACCATAGCCCTTAAAGGCAAGGAGGAATTTGCTGCTTCAATGAGTGTAAAAGTGCCAGGAATTTGTACTGTCCTGTGAGGTTTCTGCAGATGGAAACACATGGATGCAACATGGCTTCATTTTCCTTAGATGATGGTACTAGCTAATCGTTAGTAAGGCGAGGCAATCTCTCCTCATTACAGTTGCTTCCTTCTTGTTGAGTAAAGTAATGCAGACCATCCCTGCTTGGTTAACAGAGGGTGGGTTTGGGGTTTTAATTCTGATCCAACCCTTGTAAGAGCCTCCATTTCCTGTGGCAAAGCACGTGATTTAACAAATTCAAAAGCCAGATTGTGTTTTTATAGAATCTGTACTTTTGTTTGATCAAAGACTGATGTGTGAGTTAGTTCCATGTCACAAATTAGGATAACATCTACAATTAAGCATCAGTTTTGGAAAACACAACCTTGTCAGCTGAGCAGACTCCCTCTCTGCAATGCTGCTGACAGGTCAGCTGTTGCTATCTTCCTTGATGGAATACATTGGTTGGAAGCTCTATACCAAGTACTAAAACTCAGTACTCTCTTAGCAAAATATTCCCCTTTACTTAACTTTTTTTTGACAGGCAGAGTTAGACAGTGAGAGAGTGAGAGAGAGAGAGAGACAGAGAGACAGAGAAAGGTCTTCCTTCCATTGGTTCACCCCACAAATGGCTGTTATGGCCAGCACGCTGCACCGATCCGAATCCAGGAGCCAGGTGCTTCCTCCAAATATTTTAATTATAAGCGGTCATGGGAATTCTTCTGGTTTCTCCTTCATGGTTATTTTTTTAAGTTATGTATTTGCTGCTTCTGTCAACTCAGCAACAATGTCATCATTGCTTTCAAGTGAAGTGTTTCATAGGCAAGGAAGACGACCATGAGAGGTGAAAATAAAGAGGGACATAAGAATGAGGACTCTGGACATAGTAAATGGTATGTGGATCTATAAAATGTAGTTTGAGTTTGTAATAAATGTCCTTTCCAAAGACTCTTACAAGCTGGTGTTAAGATAATAGGTACTTAAATCTGCATATATTACAACTTTCACAAGCCTAATATATTCATTTCCACCACAAAGAGCTTCATTTCTAATTTTTTAAAAAGCCAGATTGAAAAATAGTGATATCTATATCTATATATCACATCAGTTTTTAGAATGAATGTAATTAGTTGACACAAAAAGGTAAGATATCTTACCCCATGGTATCTCACTATTTACTTTCTAATTCTTTAGACCAAATACAGAAGAATTGACATATGAAAATTATGAGGAAGCACCCAGTACCATGTGAGTTATAAATTTTAAAAGTTATAGATGTATTTGTGTGTATACATATACACCAAACCCATATATATGCATAACTAAATATAGGGCAGAACTTCCAAGAACTCATGAAAATGGAATTCAAATAAAAGCTTATGTTGAAATTCATGCACAGAGATATCTTTAAAAAGTTTTTGGAATATGAATATTATTAACAAACTGTGAATGCATTCCCAAAATTTGCAGCTAATTTTAATTCCATTTTCTCAAAAACTATCACGAGTACCCTATGTATGTTCATACACAAAGGTATTTCTTTTAATACACACACACACACACACACACACACAAGTAAGACTATGAAAAAGAAAACAAGGTTGAAATTTATAAGTCTACTCTTGGGAGTATCCTTGACAACTGATGAAACCTTTTGTATCATTTAAATGTTCTCATTTTCAAAAATGTAGTGAATTTTCTGTTTTCTTTTTAGTTTAAACTGGATGAGAGGAGAGTTGTGAGTGGGATGATTCTTCCAGTCTGTATATTTGTCATTCTTAGTAACAGCCAATCCTGTAGGAAAGTCTGCCACCATATGGGACTGATGCTCCAAACCCATTCTGAAACTCATTATGATTTTGACTCAGGCCCACAGCATGGATTCATGGAGTACAATGTGATATTGCAATACATGTATTCCATATAATGAGCACATCAGAGTAAATAACATTCATTACCATAAGCGTTATTTCTTTGTGTTGAAACATTTAAAGTTCTCTCTTCTAACTATCTTGAAATATATGGTATATTACCAATAACAGTAATAACCCTACTTGCAATAGAATATTAAAACTTATTCTTGATAATTGTAACTTTAAAAATGATTTATTCATTTTAAAGAGCTTGAGAGAGAAAGAAAATCTTCCATCCATGTTCACTCCCCAAATGTCCACAAAAGCCTGGTCTGGGCTAGGTTGAAGTGAAAAACCAGGAAACCCTTCTCTCCTACATAGGTGGCAGGAGCCCAAAAATTTTGGCCATCTTCCATTGCTTTCCTAGGCATATTTGCAGGAAGCTGGATTAGAAGTCAAGCAGCTTGGACTCAACCGTGCTCCAATATGGCATGTGGGTGTCACAAGCAGCAGCTTAACTTCACTGTGCCATAATACCACACCCTCTGATTTTAACTTTATTTTTTAACTTTTATTTAATGAATATAAATTTCCAAAGTACAGCTTATGGATAACAATGGCTTCCCCCACATAACATCCCTCCCACCCACAACCCTCCCCTCTCCCACTCCCTCTCCCATTCCATTCACATCAAGATTCATTTTCGATTCTCTTTATCTACAGAAGATCAGTTTAGCATACATTAAGTAAAGATTTCAACAGTTTGCTCCCACACAGAAACATAAAGTGAAAAATAATAGATGATTTTTTAAATGATGATGAAATCAGATCAGACCTATTGTCATGTTTAATCCCAGTGAGAATCAAGTTGGGAATTGATAATTTCTTCTTCTTCTTCTTCTTCTTCTTTTTTTTTTTTTACAGAAGATCAGTTTAGCATACATTAAGTAAAGCTTTCAACAGTTTGCACCCCCATAGAAACACAAAGTGAAATATACTGTTTGAGTACTAGTTATAGCATTAAGTCTCAATGTACAGCACGCTAAGGACAGAGATCCTACATGAGGAGCGAGTGCACAGTGACTCCTGTTGTTGACTTTACAAATTGACACTCTTGTTTATGGCCTCAGTAATCTCCCCATGCTCCAGTCATGAGTTTCCAAGGCTATGGAAGCCCCTTGAGTTCTCCGACTCTTATCTTGTTTAGACAAGGTCATAGTCAAAGTAGAGGTTCTCTCCTCCCTTCAGAGAAAGATACCTCCTTCTTTGAAGACCTGTTCTTTCCACTGGGATCTCACTCACAGAGATCTTTTGTTTAGTATTTTTTTTTTTTTTGCCAGAGTGTCTTGGCTTTCCATGCCTGAAATACTCTCATGGGCTTTTCAGCCAGATCCGAATGCCTTTAGGGCTGATTCTGAGGCCAGAGTGCTGTTTAGGACATCTGCCATTCTATGAGTCTGCTGAGTATCTCACTTCCCATGTTGGATCACTCTCCCCTTTATTTATTCTATCGGTTAGTATTAGCAGGTACTAGACTTGTTTATGTGCTCCTTTTGACTCTTAGTCCTTTCATTATGATCAATTGTGAACTGAAAATTGATCACTTGGACTAGTGAGATGGCATTGGCACATGCCACCTTGATGGGATTGAATTGGAATCCCCTGGTATGCTTCTAACTCTACCATTTGGGGCAAGTCAGCCTGAGCATGTCCCAAATTGTACATCTCTTCCCTCTCTTATCCCCACTCTTATGTTTAACAGGGATCACATTTCAGTTAAATTTCAACACTTAAGAATAACTGTGTATTAATTACAGAATTAAACCAGTCATATTAAGTAGAGTAGACAAAAAAACTACTAAGAGGGATAATGTATTAAGTTGTTCATTAACAGTCAGGGCTATGCTGATCAAGTCACCGTTTCTCATAGTGTCCATTTCACTTCAACAGGTTTCCTTTTTGGTGTCCAGTAAGTTGTCACCGATCAGGGAGAACATATGGTATTTGTCCCTTTGGGACTGGCTTATTTCACTCAGCATGATGTGTTCTAGATTCCTCCATTTTGTTGCAAATGACTGGATTTTGTTGTTTCTTACTGCGGTATAGTATTCTAAAGAGTACATATCCCATAATTTCTTTATCCAGTCTACCTTTGATGGGCATTTAGGTTGGTTCCAGGTCTTGGCTATTGTGAATTGTGCTGCTATAAACATTAGGGTGCAGACCGCTTTTTGTTTGCAAATTTAAATTCCTTTGGGTAAATTCCAAGGAGTGGGATGGCTGGGTCGAACGGTAGGGTTCTATTCAGGTTTCTGAGGAATCTCCAGACTGACTTCCATAGTGGCTTGACCAGTTTGCATTCCCACCAACAGTGGGTTAGTGTCCCTTTTTCCCCACATCCTCGCCAGCATCTGTTGTTGGTAGATTTCTATATGTGAGTCATTCTAACCGGGGTGAGGTGGAATCTCATTGTGGTTTTGATTTGCATTTCCCTGATTGCTAGTGACCTTGAACATTTTTTCATGTGCCTGTTGGCCATTTGGATTTCCTCTTTTGAAAAATGTCTATTGAGGTCTTTGGCCCATTTCTTAAGTGGGTTGTTGGTTTTGTGTTTGTGGAGTTTCTTGATGTCTTTGTAGATTCTGGTTATTAACCCTTTATCTGTTGCATAGTTTGCAAATATTTTTTCCCATTCTGTCGGTTGTCTCTTCACTCTCCTGACTGTTTCTTTTGCAGTACAGAAACTTCTCAATTTGATGCAATCCCAATAGTTGATTTTGGCTTTGCCTGTGCCTCCCGGGTCTTTTCCAGAAATTCTTTGCCTGTGCCAATATCTTGAAGAGTTTCTCCAATGTTCTCTAATAACTTGATGGTGTCAGGTCGTAGATTTAGGTCTTTAATCCACATTGAGTGGATTTTTGTGTAAGGTGTAAGGTAGGGTTCTTGCTTCATGATTCTGCACGTGGAAATCCAGTTTTCCCAGCACCATTTATTGAATAGACTGTCCTTGCTCCAGGAATTGGTTTTAGGTCCTTGATTAAATATAAATTGGCTGTAGATGTTTGGGTTGATTTCTGGTGTTTCAATTCTGTTCCATTGGTCTATCCATCTGTTTCTGTACCAGTACCATGCTGTTTTGATTACAACTGCCCTGTAGTATGTCCTGAAATCTGGTATTGTGATGCCTCCAGCTTTGTTTTTGTTGTACAAGATTGCTTTAGCTATTCGAGGTCTATTGTGCCTCCATATGAATTTCAGCATCATTTTTTCTAGATCTGAGAAGAATGTCTTTGGTATCTTGATTGGGATTGCATTGAATCTATAAATTGCTTTTGGGAGAATGGACATTTTGATGATGTTGATTCTTCCAATCCATGAGCATGGAAGATTTTTCCATTTTTTGGTATCCTCTTCTATTTCTTTCTTTAAGATTTTGTAATTTTCATCGTAGAGATCTTTAACATCCTTGGTTAAGTTTATTCCAAGGTATTTGATTGTTTTTGTAGCTATTGTGAATGGGATTGATCTTAGCAGTTCTTTCTCAGTCATGGCATTGCTTGTGTATACAAAGGCTGTTGATTTTTGTGCATTGATTTTATATCCTGTCACTTTGCCAAACTCCTCTATGAGTTCCAATAGTCTCTTAGTAGAGTTCTTTGGATCCCCTAAGTAAAGAATCATATCGTCTGTAAAGAGGGATAGTTTGACTTCTTCCTTCTCAATTTGTATTCCTTTAATTTCTTTTTCTTGTCTGATGGCTCTGGCTAAAACTTCCAGAACTATGTTAAATAGAAGTGGTGAGAGTGGGCATCCCTGTCTGGTGCCAGATCTCAGTGGAAATGCTTCCAACTTTTCCCCATTCAATAGGATGCTGGCTGTGGGCTTTTCATAAATTGCTTTGATTATAGTGAGGAATGTGCCTTCTATACCCAATTTGCTTAGAGTTTTCATCGTGAAAGGGTGTTGAATTTTATTGAATGCTTTCTCTGCATCTATTGAGATAATCATATGGTTTTTCTTCTGCAGTCTGTTAATGTGGTGAATCACATTGATTGATTTGCGAATGTTGAACCATCCCTGCATACCAGGAATAAATTCCACTTGGTCTGGGTGGATGAATTTCCTGATGTGTTGTTGTATTCTATTGGCGAGAATTTTATTGAGGATTTTTGCGTCTATGTTCATCAGGGATATTGGTCTATAATTTTCTTTCAGTGCTGCATCTTTCTCTGGCTTAGGGATTAAGGTGATGCTGGCTTCATAGAAAGAATTTGGGAGGATTCCCTCTTTTTCGATTGTTCTGAATAGTTTGAGAAGAAATGGAATCAGTTCTTCTTTAAATGTCTGGTAGAATTCCGCAGTGAATCCATCTGGTCCTGGGCTTTTCTTTGTTGGGAGGGCCTTTATTACTGTTTCAATTTCTGTTTCAGTTATGGGTCTATTTAGGTTTTCTATGTCTTCCTGGTTCAATTTAGGTAGATTGCATGTGTCCAGGAATCTATCCATTTCTGATAGATTTTCTTGCTTGCTGGCATACAAGTCCTTGTAGTAATTTCTGATGATTCTTTTTATTTCTGTGGTGTCTGTTGTCATGTTTCCTTTTTCATCTCTGATTTTATTGATTTGAGTCTTTTCTCTTCTTTTTTTTTAGTAAGTTGGGCCAATGGGGTGTCAATTTTGTTTATTTTTTCAAAAAACCAGCTGTTCGCTTGGCTGATTTTTTGTAATGTTTTTTTTTTTTTGGATTCAATCCTGTTAATTTCTTCTCTGATTTTAATTATTTCTCTTCTACTACTAGATTTGGGTCTGGTTTGCTGAAGTTTTTCTAGATCTTGAGATGCACTGAAAGCTCATTTATTTGGTGCCTTTCCAATTTCTTGATATAGGCCCCTATTACTATAAACTTGCCTCTCAATACTGCTTTTGCCGTATCCCATAAGTTTTGATATGTTGTGTTGTTATCCATTTACTTCCGGAAAATTTCTGACTTCTCTTTTGATTTCTTGAATGATCCAGTGTTCATTCAGGAGCATGTTGTTCAGTCTCCATGTGTTTGCATACTTTCTGAGGTTTCCTGAGTTGCTAATTTCCAGCTTCATTCCACTGTGGTCTGAGAAGCTGCATGGTATGATTCTAATTCTTTTGAATTTGCTGAGACTTGCTTTATGGCCTAGTATGTGATCAATCCTAGAGAAGGTTCCATGCACTGCTGAGAAGAATGTAAAGCCTTTAGATGTAGGATTGAAAGTTCTGTTGATATCTGTTAGATCCATTTGGGCAATAGTGTTGATTAAATCTGCTGTTTCCTTGTTGATCTTCTGTCCAGATGATCTATCTATTTCTGAGAGTGGAGTATTGAAGTACCCCAGTACTATTGTATTGGAATCTAAGTCTCCCTTTAAGTCCCTTAACATATCTTTTAAATAGACTGGTGCCCTGTAATTAGGTGCATATACATTTATAATAGTTACATCTTCCTGTTGAATTGAACCCTTAATCATTATATAGTGCCCCTCTTTGTCTCTCTTAACAGTTTTTGTATTAAAGTTTATTTTGTCTGATATTAATATGGCTACACCTGCTTCTTTTTGGTTTTTGTTGGCATGGCATATCTTTTTCCAACCTTTCACTTTCAGTCTGCATGCATCTTTGTTAGAGAGATGTGTTTCTTGTAGGCAACAGATAGTTGGGTGTTGTTCCTTAAGCCAGTCAGCCAGTCTGTGTCTTTTAACTGGACAGTTCAGGCCATTCACGTTTAATGTGACTATTGATACACAGTGACTTTGCCCTGCCATTTTCCCAGAGATATTTTCTAGTATATGCTTTGAGCTTCCCATGCTCTTTTACTGGTGGTTTTTCTTCCTTTCCCTTCTTTCATATTGATGGCCGTGTTTCTGTGTTTCTGAGTGTAGCACATCTTTAAGTATCTTTTGCAGGGCCAGACAAGTGGCCTCAAAGTCTTTCAATTTCTGTTTGCTATCACCTTCATCCACAAATGAGAGCTTAGCAGGATATAATATTCTGGGCTGGCAATTTTTCTCTCTTAGTACCTGGGCTATGTCTCGCCATTCCCTCCTAGCCTGTAGTGTTTCTGATGAGAAGTCTGCTGTGAGTCTGATTGGAGATCCTCTGAGAGTAATCTGACGTTTCTCTCTTGCACATTTTAGGATCTTTTCTTTATGTTTCACTGTGGTGAGTTTAATTACAACGTGTCATGGTGAGGATCTCTTTTGGTCATGTTTACTGGGGGTTCTATGAGCTTCCTGTATTAGGATGTCTCTGTCCTTCTCCAGACCCGGAAAGTTCTCTGCTAGTATCTCACTAAAAAGGCCTTCTAATCCTTTCTCTCTCTCCATGCCTTCAGGAACTCCTAGGACCCGAATGTTGTTTTTTTTTAATAGTATCTTGTAGATTCCCAACAATATTTTTTAGATTTCTAATTTCCTCTTCTTTTCTTTGGTTTGACTGTATCCTTTTCTGTTCTCTGTCTTCTAAGTCCGATATTCTCTCTTCTGCTTCACCCATTCTGTTTGTAAGGCTCTCTAATGTGTTTGTCATTTGATCTATTGAGCTCTTCATTTCATTTTGGTTTCTCTTCACTATCACACTTTCCTGCTCTACTAGTTTCTGCATTTCACTTTGATTCTTCCTTAAAATTTCATTTTCACGAGAGAGATTTTCAATCCTGTCCAATAAGGATTTCTGTAGTTCAAGGATTTGCTTTTGAAAACTTCTAAATGTTCTTATCAAAAATTTTTTTGAAATCTGTATCTTGCATTTCTTCTATCTCATCATCTTCATAATCTTGGCTTGGGGTGTTTTGTTTATTTGGAGGCATCATAATGTCATCGTTGATCTTGTTCCCTCGATTTCTATGTTTATTGCTTGGCATGGTTAATTCTGTTTCCCTTAAGAACAGGTCTTCAAAGAGGGAGGTGCCTTTCTCTGAAGGGAGGAGAGAACCTCCACTTTGACTATGACCTTGTCTAAACAAGATAAGAGTCGGAGAACTCAAGGGGCTTCCATAGCCTTGGAAACTCATGACTGGTGCATAGGGAGATTACTGATGCCATAGACAGGAGTGTCAATTTGTAAAGTCAACAACAGGAGTCACTGTGCACTTACTCCTCATGTAGGATCTCTGTCCTTAATGTGCTGTACACTGAGGCTTAATGCTATAACGAGTACTCAAACAGTATATTTCACTTTGTGTTTCTATGGGGGTGCAAACGATTGAAATCTTTACTTAATGTACACTAAACTGATCTTCTGTTAAAAAAAAAAAAAAAAAGAAACTATCAATTCCCAACTTGACTCTCACTGGGATTAAACATGACAATAGGTCTGATCTGATTTCATCATCATTTAAAAAAAAAATCATCTATTATTTTTCACTTTATGTTTCTGTGTGGGAACAAACTGTTGAAATCCTTACTTAAGGTATACTAAGCTGATCTTCTGTATACTAAGATAATCGAAAATGAATCTTGATGTGAATGGAAGGGGAGAGGGAGTGGGAAAGGGGAGGGTGGTGGGTGGGAGGGACGGTATGGGGGGGAAAGCCATTGTAACCCATGAGACGTACTTTGGAAATTTATATTCATTAAATAAAAGATAAAAAAAAAATTCTGTTTCCCTTACTGTGAGGTTTTTTTTTTTTTTTTATACTATGTCCGTGTTAAGTGGACTGCCTGCTGTTGGAGGAGCCTTGGAGGCTTGAGATGGGTGTGGCCTGAGAGCTCTGCTTGGTTATTCAGGGTTACAGGTGTGAAAAGGTGACACCCTCAGGTTATGCGTGGTAAATCTCTCTTTATTTATTCATTTATTTTATTTTATTTTATTTTTTGTTCAGGAGGTAAGTAATACTGCAAGGCTGAGTAGAATGGATGGTATTTAGGTTCCACTGGCTTCTACCCAAAGAGTCTGTGCAGGCTCCGTTTCTACTGCAGACTCCCACTGGGTTGCCTAGGCTACTGAATTGTAGGCTTAACTCTCCCCTTTTATTATGTATATCCCAGCTCTTTGTCTCTTGCTCACCTTTGCAAGGTTGGCGGAGAGTGGAACTTGTCTGTACCAGTATGCCCCCACCTATTTATTTATTTATTTATTTATTTTTCCTTCTCTCCTGTAGTCTGTTGGACTTTCCCGCTTCAAAACCCGCGTCCCTCTAAAATTCTGTCTGCCGTTTCCCCGCCAATGTCTCCGGTTACTGAGCTCACCTCTGCTTCCAGTGCCGATGTGTGGACTCGGAGCCCTTAGCGTCACTCCTCTCCCCGCTGGTGTCTTTGTCACATAGACTCCCCTTCCCACACTGGTGCTCAGACTCTGGGGCTCCTGTGGTTCGGCTTCCGCGTGGTGGGTGACCCTGCTCTCCCAGTAGGTCCTTTGGGTCACAGCGAATAGCTCCGGAAGAGTTTCCTCTGCAATTTTTTCCTGATCCTTTTTCTGAGGCTACCGTAACTCTGCTTTTATTAAACTAAATTTTCCCGGACTACCGGTGCGTGCCCTCACTATTCTGCCATCTTGGCTCCGCCCCCCATGATTTTAACTTTTAACTTGCTGAAATCCTCTTCCCCATTCCCAACTGCTAGCCATTACTCTATACTTTACCTCTATGAACTAGGCTTCTTTAGGTTCTATGTATTAATGAGGTTATTCTGTATTTGTCTTTCTGGCCTGGCTTTTTCATTTAATATATTTTCCAGTTCCATGAATGTTGTCACAATGACAAGATTTATCTTTTTAATTGTTGAATAGCAGCCCTTTGTGTACATATACACCAAATTTCCTTTATTCACTATTGATAGATATTTAGTTTGATTCTGTATCTTGGCTCTTGTCTTACAATAAACATAAGAATGTGAAAACCTCAACATAATGATTTCAATTTCCTTCAGTATAAAAGTAGTCATGGGATTGCTGATCCTATGGTAGTTCTATTTTTAATGTTTTCAGAAACCTACAAAATGCTTTTCATAATGGCTATATTGATTTACATTCCCACATAGAGTGTTTATGGGATCACTTTTCTCCACATCCTTGCCAGCACCTGTTAACTTTCGCCTTTTGAATAATAAACATTCCAGCCAGGGTGATATGGTATCTCAATGTTTTCTTGATTTGAATTTCCCCAATGATTAGTAATGCTGAATGCTTTTCAAAATACCAGTTTGTCATTCATGTCATGTTTTGTGAAATGTTCATTCAGGTCTTCTGTATATTTTTAAATGAGATTATTTGCTTTATTTTTTTTTTAAAGGAAAGTCAGGCAGTGAAACACAACCAGTCAGAGAGAACCTGCATTTGCTGATCTACTCCCCAAATGCCTGTTATGACCATGGTTGAGCCAGCATGAAGCTGGGAGCCAGGAACTTCATCTGGTCTTCCCACATGAGCACCAGGGACTCAATTACTTAAGCCATCACCTTCTGCCTCCTAGGGTATGCATCAGCAAGCTGGATTTAGAACAGAGCTGTAACTTGAAATCAGGCATTGTGATATGGCATGACAGTATCCTAACCAGTGGCTTAAATGCTAGGTATTTTTGCTCTTGAGGTGTTTGAGTTCTTATATACTCTGGACATTATTAACATTATCAGATGTAGAGTTTGTAAATATTTCCACCATTCTGTAGATTATCTGTTCACTCTGTTAATTGTTTTCTTTGCTATGCAGAAACTTTTTAAGTTCAACATAATCCCATTTGTCTATTTTTGCTTTCCTTGCTTGTGCTTTCCATCATGTCCAAAATATCAAGAAAGGTTTCTCCTGTTTTCTTTTGATAGTTTCATAGTTTTAGGTCTTACACTTAAATTTTCAATCAATTTTGAATTAATTTTTGTAAATTGAGAAAGATTGAGTCTTCTGCATGTGCATATTCAGTTTTCTCAGCATCATCTTTTGAGAGACTGTCCTTTCATTAATGTCTGGTCTGCTCATGTTGTCAAAAATCTTCTGGCTGTAGATGTATGGCCTTATTTCTAGACCTTAAAACACAGTACCTCACTATAGCATCTGTAGGTATATTACCATGTTTTTGAGATTATTTTTGATAAAAGGAAATAGCACATAGGATGCTTCTTTCTCTTGGTGTTTGCCATCCTTAATTAGGAGACAGCAAGTGCTTTGACAACTTAGGTTTCCTGTGCATGAGACTCTATTAGAGTCTCTACCGGGCCATGGGAGGAAAGAATCCCACTGAAGCAAGGAGGAGATAGCAAAAGGCAGAGATAATGGGAGCACTCAACACAGAAGAATGGAGCTAAGAGACCCAGTCTGTGTTCCTCACCCTCGGGAATTCTGCCATTATGTGAAGCTGTTGCCTCAAACCCAAACCTTCCATCACATTGGATACAGCCTCTGCCTCAGGCCTACAGTTCCTGAAATAGGAATAGAGAAGATACAAAAGGGTGGACAGAGATGGGTGAAAATAGAGAGTTGATGGAGAGACATGAGAATAAGAAAATTAGATGGGGTAAAAGGTATTTGTACCTAGAAACTGCAATTTAGTTAGCAATAAATTAAACCAGAAAGTGCTTTCACATTGTGTGTAGGTTCAACAGTAAATGACTAAGTTTAAATCTTTTTTTTTTTTCAGATTTTTCATATATTTGAAAGGCAGTGTTACAGAGAGAGCACGAGGGACAGAGGGAGGGAAAGATCTTCCATCTGCTAGTTCACTCCTCAAATGGCTAGAAAGCCAGAGCTGCACCAGGCTGAAGCTAGGGGCCTGGATCTTCTCTCAGGTCTCCCTTGTGGAGGCAGTGCCCAAGTACTTGGGCCATCGCCACTGCTTTCCTAGGTACATTATCAGGAAGCTGGATCAAAAGTGGAGCAGCAGGGTCTTGAACCAATACCCATTTGGAATACTGATGTCAGAGGTGGAGATTTAACCAGCAATGCCACAACACCAATCCTTTAGCTTAGATCCTGAGTCATTAAAGTTTTTCACAGAAGGAACATATTCATTAAAACATAGAAAGCTTGATTTGTATGAATAACAGATAACAACCTTTCAAGTAAGTTATTTAGATGTGAACTAAATGTCAATCAGTCATGTATTTTTAAATTCTATAGCTCTCCTTCACATGCAGCAGCATCCTTTGGTGGAGTTATCAATGAAATGTGAGAAATAAATGAATACATAGTTATATTAATAGATAATTACATGAGGAACAGTTTTTTCAACTATTTGTTGTACTCTTTACTTAATAGTTAATCATATGTGTATAAAGTTAATTGAAAATAGATCTTAGTAAAAAATAAGAGTTGAATAAGAGAGAGAGGAGGAAGAGCAGTGGAAGAGTAGGTGTGCAGGTGGATACAGTGGGAAGAATTGTGATGTTCAAGCCAGCATTGTGGCTCAATAGGCTAATCCTCCACCTAGTGGCGCTGGCATACCGGGTTCTAGTCCTGGTCGGGGCGCCGGATTCTGTCCTGGTTGCCCCTCTTCCAGGCCAGCTCCCTGCTGTGGCCCAGGAGTGCAGTGGAGGATGGCCCAAGTGCTTGGGCCCTGCACCCCATGGAAGACCAGGATAAGCACCTGGCTCCTGCCTTCGGATCAGCGTGGTGCACTGGCTGCAGCGCACCAGCCGCAGCAGCCATTGGAGGGTGAACCAATGGCAAAGGAAGACCTTTCTCTCTGTCTCTCTCACTGTCCACTCTGCCTGTTAAAAAAAAAAGAATTACGATGTTCATGAAGGTTTCATTATGATATGTATGAAGCTTGTATTCCTTAAATAAAAGGATGGATAAGATATATAACTTATACATATATACATACACACATCCATTGATTGTGGACTCACACACATACACAGAAAGGTGGAGACTGATATTCATGAAATTCACAGTCAGGAGAAACCATGACAATAGAGAGTAAGACCTTCACACTGGAACATCTGTAGGTAAATTTCTCTTTCAAATATTGTACTGGATAAAAGAAAAATAGATTATGGAGGGTTGCTTCTTCCTGTTGGTGTATTATCACCATTAGTAACAGGAAAACACTTAGGAAACTCAATGTTTTGTGTATCAGATTTTAATAAAGTGAGCCAAGCGTAGGGTGTCTACCTTCTCATTGTCTGGCACCACTGCTTAAGTGCTTACATTACAAAAGACAGATATCAAATAAATAATCTAATGATGAATCTTAAGCACTTAAGAATAAACAAAATCTCAAATAAAAAAGGTGAGAAATATTAAGATTCAGAGCAGAAATAAACAAAGTGGAAAAAAAGAAATCAATGATATGGAAACTAAAGAAAATACAAAAGATCAACAAAAATAAAAGCTGGTGTTTTGAAAAGATAAACAAGATATATAAACTTTTAAGACCAAAATTTAAACCTAGAAAGTTATAAGGTATCTGACTAATGTGTTTTTAAATCCAACAGGACTTCAATATATGAATATGGATCACTACATGTTGATGGAGCTACAAGTGAAGTGTGAGATATATATATTTATATATATATAAATAAAAATATATCAAGATATATACATAAAATATATACATTTATACATATATTCAAGCATTCATATATACATATTAAACAGAGAGATGAAGATTTGGGAAGTTCGTAGTCAGAAACATACATGGCATACAGCATCTTTGACACTGTTTCTAACTAGTCTCTCTGTAGCCTATGTAGGTACCTTTCTTTTGGTTTGTATTGGATAAGAGAGAAAAATGTTACAAGATCAATGTTTCCTCTTCCTTGTGTTATTTATACCCTGGGCAATCACTAGCCAAACTCTCAGAATATCTTCAGAATCCTCTGTATGAGACCTTATTGGATTGGGTGGAAAGAGGAGAGACATATTTAGAGCAAGAGGGAGGAAGCAGTGGACAAGGAACAGATAAATCAGATAAATTCAGCAGAAAGGGGAGGAGGTAATGGAACCTGGATGTTTCCTGTATCCTCCAGTTCTCTGCTACCTAGTAAGGCAGGTACCCTGAAGCTAAAAATAACAGCATATTGGAGGGAACCCTGACTCATGCTACCAGCTATTAGACCCTGTCTAAAGGGAAGCAAGATCACCTTGATGAATTAAAGGAGTGAAGGAGGGTCTTAGGAAGCAGGGCTTTAGGTGCAATAAGCATCCTAGAGTTGAATTTCAAATAAATCCCATCAGAAAAGGTTTTTACACATCGCGTCACATTCAGTGATAAGAAACTGCACTTTAATACTGAACCATTACATTTTTTGACAGGACTAAAGTACTTGCCACAATGATAGAAATAATCATTTTTAAGGAACATGGCATATTCTATTCAAAACAACTGATTTGTATATGAAGTATTTAAGGGTCAACCAGTTTGTAAGCTGAAGAGTTATTGAAACCGTTTTGAAGTAAAGCAGCAAGTTTAGCAAGTTGCATGGGGTCTTACTATGTACCTTTTTAATCCTCTAGTACTGCCCAGTCAGACTTGAAAACATCCCCAAGTGAACGCATCAGTGTAAGGTAATAAGACATAAATGATTTGTGGTGTGTGGGGTGGGGGGTGGAATTTGGGATAGTCACTGTCAGGAGCGCACCCATGAGAATACTTAGTTCCTTCCATGCCATTCCTAATGGTCCTTTCATGGGAAGCTTCGGTATGTAATACTCTTTGTTTTGAATCATCATAGAAAGAAGAAGCATAGTTTGAAAAAGGATTCTTCTTACTCTTACTGTTTACTTCACTTACTTCTCTTGTTACTTACTGCTTACTTCACCCTGAGTTTGTAGCAGCCAAACCTTTAGGAAAGTATCAGAATGTCTGTATGACACTATTAGAGCAGGCCAACGCTGCAGAGAAAGCCATCGGGATGGACCAAGGAAGTGGCAATGACAGCAGCTGAGGTGCCCTCAGCAGAAAAGAATAAAGCTAATGCATCCTGGATGTATCCTTCACTCTCCAGAGCTGTGCCACCATGTGAGGCTGGTGCCTACCCACAAAAAATGGAGCTGCCACCTCAGGTCTGCTTGACCTTACCTGAGAGGCTATAGAGACAATGTGATTCATGGAGATTGAGATGGTGAATGTACTTGAGAGTCATGAAATTGGATGGGGCAAGAGAAATAGGTATCTGCAAACTCAGGGTGAATTTTACTTTTTGACATATCTATGGTTTACTTTTTAAATTGATTTTTTTAAAAGTCAACCAGTTTCTAAGTTAATGAGTAATTGTAACTAATTGAACCAAGATAAAATCTAGGAAATTATGTTGTATCTGATATACATATTTTTAATCCTTCAGCACTCCATTAAGTCAGTCAACAGTAATATCTGTTGATGAAGACGTCGATGAAACGTGAGCTCTATATAAACAAATATATATTTGATTATGTAAACCAATACACATATAAATAGACACACACTCATACACATGTATACCCAGAGAGATGGAGATTTGATAATTTCATTGTCAGCAGCATCAGTGACAATACAGCATGTCTTTCTAAAGTCTCCTTTTATCTGTAGGTAGCTTTTATGTTTATTATTTTTCAGCTTGAAAATTTAATAATTTTTAGTATTTTGCCACATTTACTTCATATGTGGAGATTATATACATATATATTATTTGTTCTTCTAAATTGTTTTATTTAAAGAGTTACAGAGAGAGAGAGAGAGAGAGAGAGAGAGAGAGAGACAGAGAGAGAAGACTTCCATTCACTGGTTTACTCCCCAAATGGTCACATCTGCCAGTGCCGAGCTGATCTTAAGCTAGGAGCCTGGAGCACAAGTACTTGGGCCATATTCAGATGCTTTCCCAGGCACATTGGCAGTGAACTTGATTGGAAGTCAAGTAGCCAGGACTTGAACTGGTCCCCATATGGGATGCTGGAGCTGCAGGCCGGGGCTTTAACCTGCTGTGCCACAGCCCAGCCTCTACTATTTTTTCTTGAAAACAGATTAATATGAGAAAGTGAGGACTCATGATCATAATCATAATGTGAAAAAAGGACATATTGTCATGTATATGGTATGAATCAGTGAAACAATTATTTATAATTGTAATTGTAATGTAATTGTAATTGTAATGGCCAAATGATATGCCAGCCATGCAATTTTTATACTCTCCCATAATATTAACTTCTGCAAGTAAAACATGTGATATTTGTTTTTCATTGTCTGCTTTACTTTTTTTTAAAGATTCATTTTATTTATTTGAAAGACAGAGTTACAGAGAGAGGTAGAGACAGAGAGGTTGGTCTTCCATCCACTGGTTCACTCCCCAGATGGCCACAAAGGCCAGAGCTGTGCTGATCTGAAGCCAGAAGCCAGGAGCTTCTTCCGGGTCTCCCACATAGGTGCATGGGCCCAAGGTCTTGGGCCATCTTGTACTGCTTTCCCAGGCCATAACAGAGCTGGATTGGAAGAGGAGCAGCCGGGACTAGAACCAGCGCCCACATGGGATGCCACAGCTTCAGGCTAGGGCTTTAACCCTCTGCGCCACAATGCCGGCCCCATGGTCTGCTTTATTTTACATAGTCTAATGATCTCCAGTTCGATGCATTTTGTTGAAAAGGTCAGGATAGCATTCTTTGTTGTGGCTGTGAAATATTCCATTGGGCGTACATGCCACATTTTGTTTTTCTAAACATTTTATTAAAATAGTTATACCACATTTTCACTACCTGTCACCATTTGATGGTCATCTAGGTTGCTTCCATGTTTTTATTATTGTCAATTATTGAGCCGCTATATATATGATGTGCAGCTACATCTTTCATATACTGATTTAATTTGCCTTGCATATATTCCCAGGAGTGTGATGTGAGGATCACATAGATCTATTTTTAGTTTCCTGAGGAATATTCTTCATGTTTTCCATATGATTGATCCAATTTGCATTGCCTCCAACACTGTTTGAAGCTGCATTTAAATTTTGATAAGAACAAAATAGTCTTAATTGTATATTTACTCTGGATAGTTTTGAAAAGATGCAGAAAAATAATAGAGAGGCTAGTGTCATTCCTAGCTACTCCTTTGTGCCTCCATGTTTCTGTCAAGCATGGTTCTCTATGGCCCCACTCTTAAGCAATTTCAGGGTTGTAACAATTCTTTGCTTCCTGGAGATCCAGTGTACTGCAGGAGTCAGAAAGGGCTTGTAGTAAGAGGATGCCTACCTCAAGGTAAATTTTACTTTTTTAATCAATCAGTTGCCCATCTACCTAAGTCTTAGCTCCTTAGTCTGGGTGGAAAGTGGGTGGGTGCAGGTGGATGAGGGAGATAATAAAAGTATTGAAGATTTCTTATATCTCAGGTTAACCTAACAACATTCATCTGTGTCCCAAGTTCTCTGCTCAGTATCTGTTCTCTCCATTCTCCAGTTTTGGGCATAGGCTATCAGAGCTGTGTTGGGATTCATTCCATGTGGGATGGAATTTGGGTCTTGCATTGGAGGTTTCAGCAGGGTAGGAAATTGGTCCCCATTAGTTACCTTGTCTGCAGCCATCTGGTAAAATGGAGCATCACTGGAGCCTACAGAAACCAGGTTTTCCCTCCTGTGATGAATGGAAGGCACTCAGTCTTTAGGATGTTTTTTCCTTGGAAATATGTGCCTAACTTCCTTACCTCCAAAGTACATTTGCAACACCAACTGTAGCTCTCATTAATGATTTTTTGTTCATGGGAATCTAGATGCAACAAATGAACATTATAGGATAAGAATACCATTTATTCCTGTTGCCCAACCCTGAAATCTCTTACTACTGTGGAACCTGAGGCTTAGTGCAAATCTGGTGACCTGCCCACAACACCCTAGCTCATTAATGGAAGAGTTGGTGTGAGAATACAGTTCTACCTTACCACTCTCTTGTCCATACCATGTGCATTAGTTTATGTCCTTAAGTTCAATATTACCATTTAGAGTCATGGCTTTACACCTAAGGGAAATGTTACTAAATATCCAAAGCTTAGTGTTTTATTCACACACGAAACCTCATGTTGCAGAAAGCTAAACAAATTTCATTTATTAGCCAAAAAAGCACTTTGTTTCACAACTTCTGAAATTTTTTCTTGTAAAATTATGATTTAAGGGCCATTCTGAATTAAAACCTTAATGTATTTTAAAGGAAACCTGTGATTGATTGTATATTTCCTCCTTTTTGCAGCAGCAAGATGAAGAACACTACTCGTTTAATTGTATCAGCCTTTGCATTCAGGTGATACTTTTAAAAAGAATGTATTTAAATATGATTATTTAATATCATTATTAAAATGGGAAATTATATGAAAACAAAATAGAAATATTTCAAACATACACACACACATATATATATGTGTGTATATACATATATACATACATATATATATATATATATATATATATACACACATAGTATATATATATACTCTGTGCTTCCCTTTCATGTAATCTCATTTGTTTTG
This sequence comes from Oryctolagus cuniculus, assembly GCF_051225735.1. Classification (NCBI taxonomy): domain Eukaryota; kingdom Metazoa; phylum Chordata; class Mammalia; order Lagomorpha; family Leporidae; genus Oryctolagus; species Oryctolagus cuniculus. The sequence goes on along the minus strand of NC_142875.1, from coordinate 76,554,798 downwards.
GAATTCTGGCTTAAGCTGGACATCAGGATTTGCAAAGAAATAGCATCTGCTAAGTCTAACAGTAATATATTAATGTTTTTTCTACCTGTATAAGTGAAAATAACGAAGCACACATTATAAATATTGTAAGGCATTTTAGTAAATACAATACAGAATGAGAATTAATTCTTAATTTTGGAAACATTTTACTTAGTTTCTTTTCTGTACATAAGAGGAACTTAGTACATATACTTAGTTCCTCTAATATACAAAAATGTACATAAACTCTGAACAAAAAGTATATAAAAGATTTCATATAAATTTATGGAATATAAATAATTCTTTCCTTTTAAATTAATATTTTCATTTGAGTTGGAATTATTAAGTACTCTGATGATTAGTTAATCTTCACAGGCTATATAATATAATCAGTTTATAGGGAATGTGTTTAGAAGTTTAAGAGAAAGGTTTAGGAGGCACTTTAGAGTACAGCATTCAAAATACTGATAGAATTGAATTCTGTCTTATGTGAGAATTACTGGGCCAGAAGCACCCATGAATTTGTAATCATGTACTTGTTGAAAAACTCACTGATAAAAAAAAATCTTACTAGTCAAAGTGGTCTTTTAAGGCCTTGATGTTGAGTATGCCCTCACTTGGTTTTTATTAAGTATTCTTCAGATTAATGAGGTTTCAACTTTATGAGAAATTTATAGAAATTCCTTAGAAATTCTTAAATTAGAAGAATAATTTACTAAAAGAGACATACAATTCTAATTTTGTTTTCCTGCTGTGTCTTGAGGAGTCAGTATGATATGCATACTATAAGAAGACAAGATAACATGCTGTAAAATGGGCTGCTGAGAATTTTATTCACCAGCTAATGCTTTGATTGTGTGAAAACTGAGTAATTTTTTGAGATTCTGAGGCCACATAGTTCTTCCCTTTACTTGATGGTTTAAGCCTAAATACTCACATACTGATATCTGATTATTGAACTAAACATAGCCCAACTATAGGACAAAAATCTCTTTATCTGTATTATCATTATTTACATTTTGTTCTTTATAGAGTATTTGGAATCCTGCTCATCTTTGTGGACATATTTCTCATCATGTCAGATGTAATTTTCAATGATAACAAAATAGTTTTCGAATGCCATTCAATTTCTTTGGCTATTGCATTCTTTTTTTTCTTTGATGTTCTACTCAGAGTGTATGTTGAGGGGTAAGTTTGATTCCTTTTTTTCTTAGCACACAAAGTAATTTTTTTACACATGATCTTAGCCAAAACTGCCTAGAAACAACAACAAAGTAAATTTTAAAAAGTATTTTTATTTATTTATTTGGAAGTCAGAGTTACACAGAGAGAGAAGATGCAGAGTGGGGGGGTCTTCCATCCAATGTTTAACTCCCCAGTTGGCCACAATGGCCGGAGATGTGCTGATCCAAACCCAGGTGCTGGGACCTTCCTCCAGGTCTCCCATGCAGATGCAGGGGCCCAAGGACTTGGGCCATCTTCTACTGCTTTCCTAGGCCATAGCCGAGAGCTGGATAGGAAGTGGAGCATCTGGGTCTCGAACCAATGCCCATATGGGTTGCCAGTGCTTCAGGCCAGGGCATTAACCCACTGCGCCACAGTGCCAGCCCCAACACATAAAGTAATTTATGTTATCATGAAACATATCCCAAAATAATTGGTTGGTCAGTCCAACCAAATGTGTACCTCTTTATCAAAATCTTTCTTCTGACACGCAAAGTCCATAGAGAAACAGCAATTCAAATCCCAGTTTTTCACCAATTGGATGTTAATAGTATATAGTCTCCAACGGAATATTGTAGAAGCTTCTTTGAATAGATAAAGAGGATGCAAAATAGAACCAGCAGCTGATGTGTCCACATGCACATTAACAAGGAGAACATGTGTTGAATATAGATAACAAAAATTCTCAACAAAATATGAACAAGTTGATTTCAGCAGCACATCAAAAGGATCATTCACCATGATCAAGTAGGATTTATCCCAGGGATGCAAGGATGATGGCAGCAACGTCAATCAATTAACATGATATACCACATCAAGGTAATGGATAAAATCCTGATCATCTTGATAGATACAGAAAGAGCATTCAGTAAAATTCAACATCAGTTCATAATAAAAACTCTGAACAAATGAGGTATATGAGGAATGTACCTCAATAATAAAGGCTATAGGTGAAAAACTGATAGCCAACATTGCACCGATTGGAGAAAAGCTGAAAGCAGTTCTTCTAAGATCTGGAATTACACAAGGCTGTCCTCTCTCAGTACTTTTATTCAGAACAATACTGAAAGTTTTGGCAAGATTCATTAGGCAAGAGAAAAAACTAAAAGGCATATAGGAAGGGGAAGTCAAATTATACATATTGGTAGATGATATAATTCATCTAAAGACCCCACCAAAAGAATGTCAAAAATAATAAACAAATTCAGTAAAGTTGGAGGACACTAAATCAACCTGGAAAAATCGGTAACATTTAAAAGGATTTCTTTATTTAAAAAGCATACTACCAGAAAGAGAGCAAAAGGCAGAGACAGAGAAAGATCTTCTACCTGCTGGTTCACTCCCCCAATGGCCATGTCTAGGCCAGGACTAGGCCAGGCTGAAGACAGAATCCAGGAACTTCATCTTTGTCTTCCACATGGGTGATAGGGGCCTAAGTATTTGAGCTATCATCTGCTGCCTTCCCAGGCACATTAGGAAGCTGCAACAGAAGCAGACTAGCTGGGATTCAAACCAGGCAGTCCAATATGGGATGTGGGTGTCCCAAGCGGTTCCTTAACTGCTGCACCACAATGCCTGATCCACTGGCAGTCTTGTTATATACCAATAATGAACTTGCTGAGAAGGAAATCATAAAAACAATCATGCATGATATCAATTTTTTAAAGAAAGCATCATGGAGTAAAATTAACCAAGGATGAGAAACACCTCTACAATGACAATTATAAAACACTGATAAAAGAAATTGAAGCACACACACACGTACAAAGAATGAGGTCCCATATTTGTGGGTTGCAAGAGTTAAGATCGTATAAGATGGTATAATCGCCATCAAAATACCCAATGCCATTGTTTACATAACTAGAAAAAATCCTAAAATTCACATAAAAGCACAAAAGACTCCAAATAACCAAAGTAATCTTGAACAAAAAGAACAAAACTTAAAGCATCACAAGCATAATATTAAATGATAGTAACCAAAATATCATGGTATTGGCATAAGGATACATAGAGCAATGAAACAGAACAGGGATCCCAAAATTAAATCCACACATCTATAACCAACTGATTCTCAACTAAGTCACCAAAAATATACCATGGAAAAATGACAATCTCCTCTATACATGATGCTGGGAAAGCTGAATATCCATAGACAAAAGATTAAAGTATCACCCTTCCCTACTTCTCACCCTATACAAATATCAACTCAATACAGATCAATCTAAATATAAGGCCAGATACTGTGAAACACCTAGAAGAAATCATAGGAAAAACACTTGAAGGCATCAATATAGGCAATGGGTTTTTGGATAAGACCACAAAAGTACAATCAACAAAAGCAAAAATAAATAAATGGAATTTTATTAATCAAAAAAGCTTCTGCATGGTCAAAGAAACAATCATCATAGTGAAGAGATGGGAGAAAGATTTGTAAACTATATATCTGACAGAGAATTAATATCTAGAATATGTAAGGAAGTAAATGAAGTCCACAGAAAAATTCAGATTCCCAAAAAAGATTTATTTGAAAGGCAAAGTTACACAGAAATAAGAACATGTATATGAAGTACAAATATTGGTACCTTTATTAAGAGTTGACTCATGGTGCTGGCACTGACTCAGTGAGCTAGGCTGCCACTTTGCAATGCCAGCCTCCCATGTCAGAGAAACAGTTTGAGTCCCAGCTGTTCCACTTCTGATCCAGCTCTCTGATAATACTTCTCTGAAAGCAGTGGAAGATGGCCCAAGTATTTGGTCCTGCCACCACATGAAAGACTTAGATGGAGTTCTCGGCTACTGCCTTTGGCCTGGCCCACTCTTAGCCATTGCTATCACTTGGGGAGTGAACCAGAAGATGAAACATTCTGTCTCTCTCTTTCTGTCTCTGTCTCTTTCTATGTGTCTTTGTCACTCTGCCATTCGAAAAAATATTTAAAAAATAACTGAATCATAAATGACATTTAACAGTATACTAAGTACTAGACAATAAATCATAAATCACCCTGTGTCTTATCTCAGGATGAAAATTTTGGAGCTGGCACTGTGGTACAGTGGGTTTAGCTGCCACCTGCAGTGCCGACATCCCATATGGCAACTGGTTAGAATCCTGGCTGCTCTACTTCCAGTCCAGTCCTCTGCTAATGCACCTGGGACAGCAGTGGAAGATGACCCAAGTCCCTAGGCCACTGCACCCATGTGGGAGACCTGGAGGAAGCTCCTGGCTCTGGCCTGGCAGAGCCCTAGCTGTTTGGGCAATTTAGGAGAGTGAATCAGCAGACAGAAGATCTCTCTCACTCGCTCTTTCCCCTTCTCTTTCTCTCTGTAACTCTCTGCCCTTCAAATAAATAATCTATAAAAAAAAAAGAATGCAAATTTTAGTGAGGTGAAGAGGAGACATGAAGCATGCTCATCCCATTAGAGGGCCTTGGTAGTGAAGCAGTGGTCACTTTTTCTCTGCCAGCTTTCTGAGAAGGTGTGTGGTATGAGCCAAGCCTTGGACATGACCAATAGGGGAGTCAAGAACTAAGTTCTCCAGCCTCCTTTCATCTAGAGGTCTCAGAAGGCAGTTTGTCTCCTCTGTTGACTCCCCATCCTCATTCCATTGAACTAAGCAGAGTTGCCCAAAATCAGGTTTCTCAGACCCTGAAAGGGGCCTCCTTGACTCAGAAAGAGCATTTCCTGGAGAACAAATGCCCATGTCTGAAGGAGCCACTTTGAGGAGGAAGCTGTGGTGAATGGAGTTCATCTTTGCCCAAAGGAGGCTACAGAAGCCTGCTGGTATTCCAGTGTGGGTTCAGAGCCAGAATGTGAGTTTGCAGGTCTAAATAGTGGATGCTTCTTCATCTCATAAGCTTCTCTGTTATAACTCCTCACGGCTCCAGGTGCTCTAATAGTGTGACATATTCAACTTCCATTTCCCAATAGTACTGCCCAATATCCCACATTTCTTCTGTCACCCACATGAAATCAATGCTTACCTCTTATTCTGTGGTTCTCCTCTATCTCTTACTACACTGAAACTGCCATAGTAAAGCTTTAGTTATACATATGAATCTATTAATGAATATAAATTTCCTATATGTAAAATTTCCATTCACATTTCATTTTTATCAAAGTTGAATCTAGAAATTTCATCTTAAATAATTATTGAAAGGAGAATGTTTAATGGCAATGAGTCAAATAATATGTACTTTTAAAATATTCCTATCTTGTGAGGGACAAACTTTTTTTATATTGCAGGAGGAAGACATATTTTACTGATCTATTTAATATCTTAGATGCTGTCATTATTGCAATAACTCTCTTGATCGATACCATTTACTTCTTTTTTGACCTAAGATTTCTGAAAGACGTACCAAGGTATGAAACATATGATATATCTCTCAGTTTTTTCTTTTCCTTTTTCTATTTTCTGTGGTAATTATTCCACATAGTCTTTTCAACTTGGAATATTCTGATTCTGTACCAAATAAGCTACTTAAAAAAGAAATCTTAGATAAATTTCCATGCACTTCAACCTTTCATTTTAGCATAGGCAAAATTCAAATAACTTTAATCATGAGTCTCAAAGAACAGCAAACAAAACAGAAAAATAGTAAGTGTTGTGGATAGCAATGCAGAGGTAGTTTTGCAGTATAGTTATTGTAGAAATTAGGAAAGCTGAGGCAAAGTTAAAACTGTTCAGGATTAGGCAATTAATTTTTTCTACTGGAGCAATGAGGAACAGAAGCAAATATGATTTGGGATGTACATATAGTGGGTGGGAGCTCACCAGGCTTATCCATTAGTCAAATAGCTGACTTTCTTCTGTATTCCAGCTTCCCTTGGCTTCAATTCAGACCCAATTAACTGTGTTATGTGTTAGGCTTTGGAGTTGTTTGAAAATAACATGAGCCACAGGTGGGGGTGGGCAGGACCACTATGTTCTTAAATCTGTATATATGAAATACATGAAAATTGTACAGCTCAAATAAAATTTAAAAAAAAGAAAATAGCATAAGCCAATGTGGTCTTCAATAAGAAACCTGAGCAGCTAGGAGAAAAATACCTTGGTCCCAATTCCATACCTACTAAATCTGTATCTCTGGGACCCAAACAAGCTATCTTTAAACAAGCTCTTTCAGGTGATGCATTTATGTGTGCCCAAGTTAGAAAAGTATTAGTCCGGAATATTAGTTCCCGGATAGCCCACTTGGGAAGGGTGTCAATTTGTTGTATGTTTGATGTTCATTCGCAGTGGTAGTGAACCTATGTTACTGATGGGAATAACTGTTGAATAATAAGCTTGTTTTGCTGGGGAAAACTTGAAAATTTCTTCAACTGTAAATGTTGAATAAACAAATTCTAAGAACTTATTATCACTTTTCTAGGATGAATTTCTCAACTTTATTATTATGGGCAGTTTAAGTTGGATAATTCTTTGTTAGGGGGAAGGGGGAAATTTTATTTATTGTATGGTATTTGGCAGCAATCTTGGCATTTATCTACTAGATGTGAGTAGCACCCCATACCAGCAGCTGTGACAATCCCAAATGTCTCCAGATCATGCCAGGATGGCCAGGGGCAGGTGGCATAAGTGCCCCTGGTTAAGAACCACTGCTCCAAACTTTGTCTATCCAGATAAAATCTTGTTTCTAAAACAAAAAATGTATCTTTTAAATGTTTGTTAGGGTGGCCGTTCTGCTTCGACCTCTACGCCTTATAATTTTGGTAAGAGTTTTCCATCTGGCTTACCAAAACAGACAACTCCAAAAGCTGACCAGAAGACTGGTGAGTGGGCAAAACTTGTGTTTTGGGACATAATGGCAAGGGATGTAGATACCTATATAATGTTCTTCACTTCTAAGTTGATTTGTGTTTGACAAGTTAATTATTGTTTTGAACTCTCAGGTTTCAGAAAACAAAAGGCGATACAGGAGAGATGGATTTGACCTAGATCTCACTTACATAACTGGTTTGTTAAGCTTAGCTATTGATTTACTTACATTGTCCTACTTTTCTTGTGTGCAAATTTTTATTTTGCTTTTGCTTTTTCTAAGCCATATTCTTCCATTTTTCCCCCCACAAAGACATATGCCAGTGAGATGGTATGACATATCTGTAGTTTAACTCTCACAATGGAAGCTCTCCACATCATACCAAATCAGGGATACTTGACTGCTCTAGAGAAAGTTGAATGATTTTCAGTTTCTTGAGAATTTATTGAGTTCGGATAGTTCTCTTGGGTCTTACAGATCCAGAGAGTCCTCTTCTCTTCTTAGAATACCAGAGATGGAGGCCACTGCATTGCAGGTCTTAAAAGTCTTCTGAGTCAGGAGTGTTGAAACCCTGGAAGTTCCCACAATCACCAGAACCCAGACCTCTCAGTTTTCCTTTGGTGCTTAACGAGGTGCTCCAGAATGAGCTCAACACAACTCTGGCATATTACTAGAATCAACTGAGTCTTAGGACACCATGACATTTAACTGGTCATTACACTGGGTAATTTAGTATATTCTCTTGGTTATCCTGTGTCTGGGATAGCTTTTTTCTGTCAACCTCAACCTTTAAAGTTTTTTTCAAAGTTTCCTTTATTGTATTTGAAAGGCAGAGTTACAGTGACAGGGAGAGGGGAACAGAGAGAAAGAAAAAGAGAGAGAGAGAGAAAGAGACAGAGAAATATTTGCCATTCACTGGTTCACTCCCCAAATGGCTGTACTGGTGAGGGCTGAGCCAGGCCCAAGACAGGAGCCAGGAGCCAGGAGCCAGGAGCTTCATCTGGGTCTCCCACATAGGTGGCAAAAACTCAAGTACTTGAGCTATCTTCTGCTGCTTTCCCAGGCATGTTAGTAGGGAGCTGGATGAACAGTTGGGATTCAAACTGACACCCATCTGGGATGTCTGCCTCACAGGAAGCGGCTTAACCCAATATACCACTATGCCAACCCCTTGAAAGTTCTTTTCTGTAACAAAAGTCTAAACATACTTAAATTATTTTCATATATTGTTCCACATCTATAATCACATTCATAATAGTGATTATCGTGATTTTTTAGATCGCATTATCGCCATGTCATTTCCATCTTCTGGAAAGCAGTCTTTCTACAGGAATCCAATTAAGGTAAGAGTTTTTATCTAATAAATACTCAATTTTCAGTGAACACAGATGTGGAGTCATAGTTTACTGTTGACCCAGGTTTGTCAGTCTTCCTCTGAAATCTTACTCTCTAACGTAAAACATCATAATGGATTATATCAGATAGTTTTTGCTGTATTTTAAGTAATAGCCAGTATTTTTAAAATTATATATACACACAGACCTATATTAGTTTTTAAAAGAAATGAACCAAAATGTCTTCATATAGCTATGACTTTTCTAAAATTTGATAAAATCTATCATTTTATGCATATACAGAGTAATACTATATACTTTGCCTTTTATTTATTTATATAATGCTTAGACCATAATAATCAGTTCATTATCGAAATGATATCTATTCAGAATTAATTTAAATAAGAACTATATGTTAACTGGGAATTAAGAATTTGGACAATAAATAAAATAAAGCTAGCTAACCAGCCAGTTTCCTCCTCTAGTGGCAGTAAACAATGCTTACTTGGAGTAGAGAATAATTTGAGTAGCCAAGCACACTGGTTAACTGTATGAAAGCCATCCATGGGTTAGACATGACTTGGACTACATGTACCTTCATATTCTATGAATCTCTTCTAGAAGCATGAGTGAGAGCCAAAAAGTAACAGCCATCATGTTTATATAACTAACTCCTGGGTCATTCCTAGGTTATGCTGGATAGTAAGATATGTGTCTGTCTCTTTTAGGAAGTTGTGAGGTTCCTGGATACCAAACATCGAAACCATTACCGAGTCTACAATCTATGCAGTATGTACATGACTTGATATTTTGCTACTATAGATAGAAAACAATTATGAATGTAAGAAGACAATTTCATTTCTACTTGTCATTTAATCATAAGCATTTGGTGGCAGTGAGGAGAGTGAGTTCAAAAATACTGATCTTGCTCAGGTACATTTAATAGGAAGATTGAGCTCAGTGGGTGCCCTTCAACAGAGACAAGCCTGTTAGAACCCAAGAGGCAGAAGTGGAGGTTTGGTCTACTCCAGTGGTTTTAGGGTTAAGAAAACTTTCTATTTTCCCTGGAACACTGCATTGAGGACACAGACCAAAAATAGGAATTCTCTATCCACTAGGAGTGAGTTGTGATGACAGCAGTGTACTAAGTGGGAGTGGGGAGGATTGTCATTTTTAGTCCTTGTTTATACTCCTGTGGAACTGTTGTCTTCTTTTTACTTGTTGCATACTATGGTTAGTGGTGAATTACCCCTGTGATTACAGAGTAGACTAAAATTTTAAAAAAAGAAACTAAACCTTTAAAGAATATTAACAAATGATATCCTTAAGTTACCACTCTTGTCTCTCCTGAGTTTTTCCTCTATTTGTTTATTAAATGGACATTTTGCAAGGGAAAGAATTTTGGCCAGTTACACTGCCTTTGCCCCATTGTTTTCAACTATCTTACAATAGTATAATGAATTATCTGCTAAAAAGTTAAAGTAAAGGCTATTCAAAAGTCAGTTGGATCAGTAACTTATCCATAGAATAAGTCACTAATTTTTTTATGTTTTTGAGGCCCTCAAGTTTTTTTAGAGCAGCTAGAGCCACTCAGAAAACTCCTTTTGTTTTTTTTTTTGTTTGTTTGTTTGTTTTATTTTTTTTATTTTTTTGACAGGCAGAGTGGACAGTGAGAGAGAGAGACAGAGAGAAAGGTCTTCCTTTGCCGTTGGTTCACCCTCCAATGGCCACCGCGGCCGGCGCGCTGCGGCCGGCGCACCGCGCTGATCCGATGGCAGGAGCCAGGAGCCAGGTGCTTTTCCTGGTCTCCCATGGGGTGCAGGGCCCAAGCACCTGGGCCATCCTCCACTGCACTCCCTGACCACAGCAGAGAGCTGGCCTGGAAGAGGGGCAACCGGGACAGAATCCGGCGCCCCAACCGGGACTAGAACCTGGTGTGCCGGCGCCGCTAGGCGGAGGATTAGCCTAGTGAGCCGCGGCGCCGGCCAGAAAACTCCTTTTGATAAGGAATTTCAATAGAAAACTTTAACATGTTCATAACTCATCATTTATTATGTTATTAGTTATGAAAATATGACATCTGTATGATTTATTTTAGGTGAAAGAGCTTATAATCCTGAACATTTTCATAACAGAGTCCAAAGAATCATGATTGATGATCATAATGTCCCTACTCTCAGGTAACTTTTATGCAACACTGGCTATGAGAAGAGGGCCAGATACACTGGGCTTTATTGTTTTGGAAATATTTTAATTCAACTAAAAGTCTAACTTTTAAAATCAGCGAGATGGTGGTATTCTCCAAAGAAGTAAATATGTGGCTGGCTCAAGACAAGAAGAACGTAGTAGTGATTCACTGCAAAGGCGGCAAAGGTAATAGCATTTTTTCTTTTTTTCTAAAGAAATTCAAAATGTATATTAAAGTATAAAACAGATTCATCTTACTATCAAACAATATGAGTAAGGTTTAAAATTTAGAATTTTTTTAAAGATTTATTTATTTGAGAGGCAGAGTTACAGACAGGAGAGATGGGGAGGGCCTTCTACCCATTGGTTTACTCCCCATTTAGCTGCAATGGCCATAGCTGGGCAGATCCAAAGGCAGGAGGCAGGGCTGCTTCTGGGTTTCCCACATGGATGCAGGGGCCCAGGCTCATTAGTAGGGAGTTGGATTAAAGTACAGTAGCTGGGACTCTAACCCGTATGGTATGCCAACAGCAGCAGGCAGTGACTTTACCTGCTGTACCACAGCACCAGCCCCTTAATATTGGAATTTTAAAAATTGAAATGGATGTATTTCTTTTTCTATACATATAGTCCATTGTTCTAACACCATCTACTGCATGTTATTTTATTCTCTATTAATTTCTAATCCCTCTCAGCCTTATCTCACCTTTCAGGAACTGACATATCCTCACTCACTTCATCTGCAGCTTCTATTAGTGAAGAGTTGTAATGTTCCTTTGGGGGACTCATATTGTCTTCCTTATTCTTATTTCAGGTTTTAGCTTTGTTTTCAGCATATGTGTGTATAAATATATATTACACACAAATATTTATAAACTTACAGAATTTCTCTTGTGAGATTTCTGTTATGTGCTGCTCTGTGTGCGTTTCAAGTGGAAGCACAGAGCACTATCTACTGGAGCCCTGTTCACCTGTAAATCATGGTGGAGTTGGGTGTGAGCTGTGGTGCACTTAGCCCCACCTTCTGAGACCCAGATGAGTTCTCAATGATGGATTTCATGGGCTCGAGTTTCCTTGTTGCCTGACTTGCATGGTGGGGAAGAGTCTCCTCTGAGATAGTGTGGACATCGCTCCTGTGTGGGAGGTGTCGTGGGATGGCTCCCACAGTTGATGTTTGTGTGTCTGGTAGGCCAAGGTCTATGTTCGAGAATGTAAACATTAAAGATGGCTTCTGTGGGCCAGCTGCAGGTCTGGATGGGCAGGGGGAAAAGGGGTCGGACAGCATAGTACCAATCTGTTTGCTTTTTTTATACCTTCTCTTTTTTTCCCCTCTTGGAACTTCAAAAGCAGTTCACCTATCTCCTCCTCCTGCTGCTACTCCCAGCTCCATGGACACCTAATTCCACCTAACCTGATCCACTGGGGACTGGCACCCTCCACCCCGACAACCTGTGCATGCTGCGTCTCCTCTGTTTCTCCTTCTTATTTTCCCTTTCAGCATGTACCTGCCCAGTCTGTGTTGGCCAACTGGGTTTCCCGGTGTAAATTTCCCGCAGTTCTATCTCCTGCATGTAACCTCTCTCCCTTTTAACTACCTATTTTGCCCCCATGTGACTTGGATATTCCTGTTTATTTTTTTTTCTTTTTTTTGACAGGCAGAGTGGACAATGAGAGAGAGAGACAGAGAGAAAGGTCATCCTTTTGCCATTGGTTCACCCTCCAATGGCCGCCGCGGCCAGCGCACCATGCTGATCCAAAGGCAGGAGCCAGGTGCTTTTCCTGGTCTCCCATGGGGTGCAGGACACAAGCACTTGGGCCATCCTCCACTGCACTCCCAGTCCACAGCAGAGAGCTGGCCTGGAAGAGGGGCAACCGGAACAGAATCCGGCGCCCCGACTGGGACTAGAACCCAGTGTGCCGGCGCTGCTAGGTGGAGGATTAGCCTGTTGAGCCACGGTGCTGGCCCAGATTTTCCTGTTTCTAAGCTGCCATCTTTTCCCTGACCCTTTGGTTCTTCTTACAACTTGATTCTTACATTCAATTTTAGAATAATTTTGTCCGTTTTCACAATATGTTTAGGATTTTCATTGGAAAGGAACTGAATTTATTAATTTGGGAGAACTGACAACTAGGTTATCTATTTATTTGAATCATTTGGCCCTTCAATAATATTTTATACTTTATATTCACAGTGGTTTTTGTAGTCCATTTTCTGTTGTGGTAGCAAAAATACCGAAGGCTGGGTACTTTATAATAAAAGTGGTTTATTTAGACCACAAATTTGAAGGCTGAAAGTCCAGGATCAGGCAACCCCATGTGTTTGGGCCCTGGTAAAGCTGCTTGGTTGCATCACAGCATGTTAGATGGCATCATGGTGGGAGTGATGCATTCGGTTAGCACGTGGTACTTATATTACCTTCTTAATAGAAAGCTGCTAGATTCTGTTGATAGTTTGGTTTACAGTTCTTGTATCCGGGCCATGGGTATGATTGGATATTCTTTTTTTAGTTTCCCTCATAATGTTAATTTCAACTGTTGGCTTCACAAAATGAGCTAGGCTGCATTTCCTTTCTTTTTTATTCTCCAAGTCTGTTTAACTTGGTTATTATTTTTTTTTCTTTACCTTAAATGTAAGCTAGGACTCCCTAGTGAACCCACATCAACCTACAGTTTTCTCTGTGGATGTTTTCAAGTTGTAAATCAGATTTTGTTAGATATAGGATTGTTTAAAACTATTTCTTGTATCTATTTTAGTTAGTTGTATATTCCCAAGCATTTGTCCATTTTATATACAATTTCAAATGTCTTGGCATCAAATTGTTCAACATATAATCTTACTATTCTAATATCTAGAGTGTGCTCCCCTTTTTATTCCCTATGTAGCTTTCTTGATGCCTTGTCTCTATTTTCTTTGATTAGTTTCACCAGGGATTTTTCAATTTTATCAATCTTTTCAAAGTACCAAATTATTAGATTATTGTTGGTAGCTCTTTTTTTAGTATTATTATATTAGAGGGGAGAGACAAAGAGAGCACTGGCACTCCCATCTGCTGGTTCATTCCCCAAATACTCAGAACATCAGCCCCAGTAGTAGCCAGGAGCCAGGAGCCAGGAGCCAGGAATACAGTGCTGGTCTCTCAATGTGGATGGCAGGAAATCAAATTACTTGAGCCATCACCACTGCCTCCAAAAGTCTGTATTAGGAGGAAGCTGGAGTCAGGAGCCAACCAAGCTGTTGATCAGTAGCCTCCTTTTCAGGAAACTTCATGCAAAAGGTGGAAAAACTCCTCTTTGGAAGTACCTGGCTTAGAATAGTGTTTGCAATGACAGACTGAGAAAGCAATTTAGCGGTTCATTAAACATTTTTAAAATGATAGAAAATTCTGTGCATCTCAGGTAAAAATAAGTTTGGAATTACATTAAGTAATTAGGTTCAGTGTGTACTAAGTAAAAAGCTACAGTAATTAAGCAAACATTTTTATTTTTTTTTTGAGACACAGGATGGTACTCACGTTTTATTGTAAAATAAGAAACCGATATAAAAAGGGGATATAAAAAGGGAAGAGGACTGGCGGTGACAAATGCAGATGTGCCTTGCAAGGTGCAAAAGAAATTGACCCTGAGCATTGTGGGGAAAGTGAAAAAGGTCTTAGTAGATGCAGATGGTACATGAGATGGAATCCTCCAGGCGTAGGTTAGGGCAGGACTTCTTTCAGGTGCCATTGTCACTAAGAGGCTGGGCAGGATTTGGCTGCACCAGCGTAGACCAGGTGCCCAACCAGTGAAGCTGTCAACCCAGCCAGCAGGAGGGCAGGGAACCAGCTCCCATGAGGGTGCCACATCCCAGCCACCCTATAATAAAGGGTGCTTTCCAGGACAGCCACACAGCATTTCATTAATCCTCACAGTAGACCCTGTGAGGTAGGCATGATCAGCATTTCATGAAGTTGTGGCCACATCCCTGCTCAGCACAGCAGGAGGGCTGGGCTTCCCACCCAGCCTAGGGCTGCTTCTCAGAGCATTTTTCCCCCCAAACATTCCTCACAGTCAAAATTCTAAAAGCTAAGGCTGGCCCATCCTAGCTCCCACTGCCCCTCCCTTCCTCCCCCCAATACCACCAGTGCAGGCCAAGGCAAGTGGAAGAATTCCTGGGAGTTCTGAGGCATACCTCTACCAAGTAGGGTTCAAGCACCTGAGTCCCAAAATGTCAAGGTAGGAGGGCATGGGGGTCGTCAACGTGGTCAGAAGGTGAGACCTCAGTCTGAGTTGGGCCCCTCTCTCTTGAACATTAGTTTTTTACTGCAGGAGGTAGACTGCCCCTTCTTGGCCTTTGGGCAGCTGGAGTGAGCCCTGCTCCCCCAGGGCTCCTTCTTGGCCTTGGCATCCTTGAGCTCCAGGACCTCATTCAGCTCTTGGAACACCTTGAAGCATTCACGCCCACGGATCTTAATGATGCAATATTCTCTATCAAGTGGCTTCTTTTTCTTGGGAGAGGAGTCGGTGGTGGTGGTTGGCAGTGCTTGCTTAGAGCTCCCGGGGGGCAGCTCAGGGCAGGACTCCCCTTTCTTGAGGAAATTTTCTTCCTCTGTGCCGTGGTCCCTCCCAGGACAGGCACACACTCGCACCTCAAAGCTGTTCCATCCTAGCAGGTTCCCCCTGGAATCTTCCAGTGTGATGAGGGTGAGGATGGGCCACCGGTTCATGCCCCCCATGCAGGAGCTGTTACACATGTAATTATAGTGGATGGTGGTACAGTCAGGGCCAATGTCGGGTGGCTCATAGGGCACCACCACACTGTGTCGGAAGGTGTTTCTGTCATCCAAATACTCAGCACACAGATTTCCCTCCACCCGGATGAGATGCTGAGAGAGGGGCCAGATCATCACTATCGGAACAGCACTCGTGGTGGGGGCAGTGTCTGACAACTTCCTTCATGTGTTGAGACTTCTTGAAGATGGCCATGGCCCGCACACGGGTGCCAGGCAGGGGTGTTGAGTCGACCCACAGCTGCACAGGGCAGGTGTTTGCTAGCTGCTAGAAGAGCTTGTTGAGGCAGGGGGAGTACGTGCAGGTGACAGACTTGGCCGTCCCAGAGTGCAGGAAGCCCAGCCGGAAACTGGAGTTGCCGTGGTAGGTCTTTTGGGAAGGGACAGAGGATGACAGGGGCCAGCAGGTGGCTGGTGCAGGGGTCGCCAGCCCAGGGGCAGCTGGGGTGGGGGCCTCTGGTGCAGGAGCTGCTGGTACTCAGAGCCCTTCATCTGGGTCTTCGTTGAGCCAGTTGGCAACATCTTTAGTGGACAGCAGATCATCCAAGGGAGGGTTCAGCAAGGTGGTCAGCAGGTTGTACTCAGAAAGCAGTTTCCATAGGTCTGAAAGTGTCTCCTGACTCAGGGGAGGCTCCAGGCTGAGAACTGACTACAACTCCTCCATGGCAGCACCCAGGAAGCTGGCCCGGTCGCCAGTCCTCAGGAGAGCGCATCACAGCCCCAGACGCCAGGTGCCCCCGCAGCGCAGTGGCTACCTGTGCCCTGGACGGTGGCCCCCAGGAAACAACATCTTTTTAAAGTTAAATTTTGTATGGCAGATGAAAAATAGAAATTCAAATAAAACTCGAGAAATTTTGAGGATAAATGACATGAAGCATAAGGTCAAGGATTTGCTTTAAAATGTAACAGTGGAAAAGAAAGGAGATGGCACAGAAGAAGAAAGGATAGAGGATAGAGGAGAGGGGAGGGGTAGGAGAGAAGCGAGGAAAGAGGAGAGGGAAAGTAACCAAGTTCAGCAAATATCAGTAATTACAAAATCAGGAAAAGTACACGAGGGTTCACTATCCTGTTCTGTATGCTTTCATATGTTTAAAAACTTTTGTACTACAATTAAATACTCTATGGAAGAAACAATGAGTATTGCAAATGCTAAAAGCCATTTTGAGTTGTGATCCTGGTTTTATTCTTTTTCTAAAAGAATGTTTAATTTATTTGAAAGGCAGTGGCACAGAAAGAGAGAGGGAGAGGCAGAGAGATCTTCTATCAAGTGGTTCACTCTCCAAATGGCCACAATGACCAGGACTGGGGATGGCTGAAACTGGGAGCCTGGAACCCTTTCTGGGTCTCCCCCATGGGTGGCAGGGGCCCAAGTACTTTGGTCATCTGCTAAATCCCCAGACTCATTAGCAAGGAGCTGGATCTGAAATGGACTAGCTTAACCTGCTGTGCCACAACTCTGACCGCTATTTTTAACTTTTATAGATACTTTTATTTATGTTATATGGATCATAGAGTGTAGAATTAGTTCCTAATTAGCAAGTGAGGCTTTAGGCTTGGAGTCCTAGGCAGAACTGACTGCCTCCAGTGTGTTTCCCAGCATCTGTGATTCAAGACAAGTACACATGTGCACAAGTGTATCATGTCCATTTACAGAACCAAATTCCAGATACAACCATAAAACAGCGAAATATCTTGGCTATTACTAAACTATTTGTGACAAGCACATTCAGGGTGTAAAAAAGTCAATCAAAAACACACTCTGGATACTTCTGAGTGTATTTTCATACTAAGTTCTACCATGAACTAGCTTCTTAAACTAACTTTTCTTTTCTAGGAAGAACTGGGACAATGGTCTGTGCTTGCCTCATTGGTAATCAGATCTTTGGTACTGCAAAGGTATGAAACATGTTACTACAATCTGTCTTGTGCTTACTGAAATCGCCAATTCTGAACTATCACTGCTAGGATGTTATGGTGACTCTCTGAGTCCCAATGGTTAAGTGAAACTGTAACTGGAGAGTGGGTCATTAAAAAGTATTGGTTGGCTCCTCCTTTGTTTCATATCCACTATGAAATTAGTAAATGACTACTTCTTACCCTGGACAAGGACTAGGGTAAAATGTGTGAGGCATAAAATTTAAGGGAATATAAAAAATCTCAGTAGTTAGCATAAATAATGTTAAATCAGTATTTTAAAAATAAAAACGAATGCAAAAAAATCATGATTAATCTTTTATTATTATTATTATTAATACTATTAATCTTTTAAATACAAGTGGGACCCAATAGGAGCAGGATTAAGTGAGGTCAGTAAAGCCAAGTTATACAAATGCAAAGCGTTGCAGGACTTCCTCATGAGAATAATATTCAGATTAATTAGATGCATTTTGCAGAGGACCTTGGCTATCCTTAAAATTGCTGTATATACATAAAAGGCCTTGCTTTCCCACTCAGAGTCTCTCATGGTTAATTACTATTTTTGCAAAGTCAATATACATAATAACTGTAATCTGGAAATTGCTGAGAAGAGAAGGTGAGTTGTTCCCATGTCTTAAAGCAGGGTTCATTTTGCTGCCATATTTTTGGGAAGCTGCCACTTAAGTCCCTACTTCCAGCAGCTCTGGTCTGCTGGCCTGCAGTAGAGAGAAGAGGAGCTGAGGGTTATGCACAACAGTCAGCTCTCCAGGAGATGGGAGGAGTGCGAGTGGGAGGGAAATTATGGGGGAGAAAGCCAATGTAATCCATAAACCGTACTTTGGAAATTTATATTTATTAAATTTAAAAAAAAGGAAAAAAAAACAGCTCTCTAGCCACTTCTGTCTTATAATCTAAGATACACAAGTTTGGAAAATAGGTGTTTCTTTAAGTCATACATCATTATGTTTCAGTGAGTTGTAAAAGCAACTTACTGAGTAGTGTTTCACTTCTAAAATGGAGATTAGAAAATATCAATGTTTGATGGGTGTGTGTGTATGCCCAAGTCTGTGTGTATATCATGGGTTTATTAATGTGGGTTACAATTTCATTTTCTTTTCATCTCAGTCTTCTCATTTGTATATTGGAAGGTAGAAAGAAGAGTTGGACCAAATAGTTTCTAAGGGCATTCTAGTTCTGAAAGTCCATGTATGCAGGAATCTTTGAATGAGACATATCTTTGATGTAGCCTTTTTAATACTGTTATTTTGAGTAGCCTCTCTTCACAGAATGCTCCCCCTTAAGGAAATAATGTGTCCTTAGAAACTTAAAACACATCTACTATGGGAAAGGGAAGATTGCAGATGAACCATTGTTATGTTGCTCCTTTTCTATAGGAAAGTCTTGCTTATTTTGCAAGTCGACGTACTGATCACACCATCAGTAGTAAATTCCAAGGAATTGAAACTCCCTCCCAAGTAAGTTTTCTTTTTAAAGGGGCACTTCTTTGGGAGGAGTGGGTTAAGATTAGCCCGACACATGGTTTCACTTTAGACTCTTCTCTGTTGGATATCAGGCAGTGGCCCTTGGGTGCCCTGCAGCAGGCTTTAACTCCTCCTCAGGACCAAAACCTATACCTCAGTCGCTGCCCATGCTTGAGGAGCAGTGGGTCCTCCCTAGAGCATTTGATATTTGTTGTTGTGTACAGAGTTCAGCAGTTGATTACTTTCCTGTAATAGGCAAGTCTAATACCTAAGATTCCAGGCCCCTAATGCTTATCAGTTGCCTTTGATTTCCCCATAGAAGAGGAACTGAGTCTTTCACAAACCCCTCCTGCGGCAATGTTGCCCTCTCAGAGAATCATGAGAACTATTTCTAGATGATTTCCTTGTGAGAGTGGTTGGGGAGGGAGAAGGAATGTCTATATTTTGATGGTTAAAGAAAAAAGAAAATAGAGGCTGGCACCATGGCTCGCTTGGTTAATCCTCCGCCTATAGTGCCGGCATCCCATATGGGCACTGGGTTCTAGTCCCAGTTGCTCCTCTTCCAATCCAGCTCTCTGCTATGGCCAAGGAGGGCAGTGGAGGATGGGCCAAGTGTTTGGGCTCCTGCACACCCATGGGAAACCAGGAAGAAGCACCTGGCTCCTGGCTTCAGATCAGCGCAGCGTCGGCCATAGCAGCCATTTGGGGAGTGAACCAATGGAAGGAAGACCTTTTTCTCTCACACTGTCTGTAACTCTGTCAATTTAAAAAAAAAAAGAAAAAGGAAAATAAACACTTTTCAAAACCTCTAATATACCCCAAATGCTTCTAAACTTAAAACTATTTCATTTAGGATTTATAATATTTATGTGGAGATTGCTGAATTTTTTCCTTTTAAAAAGATTATGGAAATTTTCAAACATATGCAAAAAAGACAATTATACAACAAATCCATTTTTACTCAACATGCCACTTTATCTCATAACTAACCAATCATGGTTTATTCATTCTCTCCCCTCTCTATCCAAATTCCTCAACCCTATTCCACTCTGTTTCACCAAACCTGGGTTATTCTGAAGGAAATTACACCCATGAGATCATTTTATCCCACAAGTATTTTGGTATGACATCTAACATAAGGTCTCAAGAGAACCCAAAAATCTTAATACCATTTATCACATCAAATGCTGTATGCCTTATAAAATCTTAATAATTTCAAATTTTGAGTTTATTTTTAAATTTTCATAATTGTCTAAGATACTTAGAAAACTTTGTTTCAGTTACAATACAAACAAGGCCCATACATATCATTTGGATGCTACCTCTCTTAGGTCTCTTTCTGTTTCTGTTTCCCATCTCATTTTTATTCCTTGTGATTTGTTTATTGCAGAAATCAAAACATTTATCTGATAGAGTTTACAACAGTCTAGACTTTATTGATACATGCTAAGGGTTTTATATTCATTACCTAATTCAATAGGCACTGTTATGAATCCCATTTTACAGATTATGAAATTGAAGTTCAGAGAAATTAACCACTAGAACCAAGAACTCAAATCTAGATCTGTCAAATCTGAAGCCCAGTATAGTCCATGCTGTGAACAGCTTCTATTTATTGTCCCCCTAAAACCAAAGTGAGAGCTGATTGAGACTCTTAGGGAGATGTGAATGTAGCTATAAATGAGAGACTTTCTTTGAGTGAAGTGATGGCAACTGAATAACTACACTGGGCTTTGAAAGCAGCACACAGTAACTTCTCACCCTAGATCTTTGGTTAGGACAAAAGAATTCAGCCTTTACTCACCAATACTTTTCTCCCATACCTAAGCCAAAGAAAACAAAAAACAAGATATACATACACCCTTGGATAAAAGTAATACATCAACCTACTGAAGTCCATCTTTTATCACGCCATTTCCATGCTCAAAATCCATGATGGCTCCCTGCTGCCAATGGCAACTATATGTTCTAACCTAGCTCTCAAGATCTTCTGCGGCCGGTGCTGCGGCTCACTAGGCTAATCCTCTGCCTTGCGGCGCCGGCACATCGGGTTCTAGTCCCAGTCAGGGTGCCGGATTCTGTCCCGGTTGCCCCTCTTCCAAGCCAGCCCTCTGCTATGGCCTGGGAGTGCAGTGGAGGATGGCCCAAGTCCTTGGGCCCTGCACCCCATGGGAGACCAGGAGAAGCACCTGGCTCCTGCCATTGGATCAGCATGGTGTGCCGGCCGCAGCGCACCAGCCGCGGCGGCCATTGGAGGGTGAACCAACGGCAAAAGGAAGACCTTTCTCTCTGTCTCTCTCTCTCACTGTCCACTCTGCCTGTTAAAAAAAATCCTCTTCAATTTGATTTTTCAAATTTTTTCTTCATTAAGTGCTGTCACATATCCTGTGCTCTAAGACAATAAGACCCTTTGCTATTTCCCAGCTTGTCAGCACTGTGTATCTTCATGCTATGAATCTGGTGGCAGGAGCCAAGGGTATGTGAAATGCAGCTCCTTCACTGACTCTCCCCATACATCTCCCTTTCTCCATTTCTCCTTTAGTCCTGCACAGTTATCCTGACTTTAGTCCAGAACTAGCACACCATATGCTACACCTGAATGTCTTCTGATTCACTGGGATAGCAATAGAAGAACTCAGCTGCAGACTTCAGATTTGGCAAGGCCCTGGGGCAGAGGTTCCTTTATGTCAAGTGATGATTCTCCAGACACCATCACATTCTGACCCTCCCAGTGAGCCAGTCTCCTGGTCACATTACATCTATCCCTGAGTTAAGAACTTGCATGAGACTATCTCATGGCTGCCCTTTCTCATAGAAAGTACAACACTTAATTTTATTAAACTTCCCAATGGGGAAAGAAGAATCTGTGAACTTCTGAGTCCTGTTGGTTCAGTGCCAGAACTGTTCAACTTCCTTAAGAAAGACTCAAGGACAGACCTTGTGAATAAGTTTATCACAGAAAGAATGAAACCAAGAAAATTCCAGAACTTCTTTGCAACAACAGAACTGAGAAAATGATAATTAAAGAAACTCTAGCTGGCAGAGGCAAGGTAAAAATGACCAAGAATCTACCTGAGAGATGTTGGTCTCCTCCTGAGTTTGCAAATACCATTCTTCCATTATCATAGGCTATTCTTCACCCAATCACAAAGCTTCCCGTAACTCAGTCACATCCTTGCTTCTATCCACACATGGATAATGGTGTAGTCTAAAACACAATCATAATTATAAGCACCCTATAAGCCAGACCTGATTCCTTTCTGGTTTCCTCCCAAAGCACTTAGTTCAGTATTGTTTCCTAAGGTAGTTTTGAGGCCACATACATAAAAACACTCTGTCTTATAACAAAATCCAGCAAGTGATTTCTTAATTTCTTACTGCCCTTACCAAGCTCTATGCCCTGCCCTCACAATAGGAATTTCTGATTTTCAGCTTTTCTTCCTCATGTAACCTGAAGCTTTTGTTTCTTTGCAGAGTAGATATGTTGGATATTTTGAGAATGTGAAAAATCTCTGCAACTGGACTCTCCCGCCAAAAAAAATCCTTACGCCATACAAAATTATCATTTATTCAATTCATAGTAAGTGTTTTTGTATAACTGAAAAACTGGGCAGAAGCAACAATGTTCCCATTCTTTGGGAAGATTTGCTTGTGGATATATACAGATGAGCTTTACTAGTACTAGGGCATCTAAAGAAATCTTTGTGAGTTTTAAACCATTTCAGGGAAGTCACGGGCATTTCAGCCTAATGAAGTTTTAACACCTTTCTCTCATAGGAACAATGAGAATAAAATAGTTTCTCAAAATTCAAAGCCTAAAAATCATTTAAAAATTTGGGAATTTTTGTGTCAGTCGGATATTATATCCTAAGATTATGTCTTCTTTCTTAATATCACTTTGGGTTTTATTTAAACCTTGTAGAAGGGGCCAGTGCTACGACACAGTGGGTTAAAAGCCCTGGCCTGAAGTGCCAGCATCCCATATGGACACTGTTTCTAGTCCTAGATGCTCCTCCTGATCCAGCTTTCTGCTATGGCCTAGGAAAGCAGTAGAAGATGGCCCAAGTTCTTGGACCCTTGCACCCACGTGAGAGACCTGCAAGAAGCTCCTGGCTTCCTATTGGCACAGCTCTGGCCGTTGCGGCCATCCTGGGAGTGAACCAGCGGGTGTCTCTCTGTCTCTACCTCTCTAACTGTCTTTCAAATAAATAAAATAAATCTTTAAAAAAAAAAAAAAAAAACCCTGTAGAGACAATGCTTACAACTGTAAGGTGCAGATCTGGAAAAAATAGGGAGTTGCTCAAATTCACAACTTCAAGTTATTGTAGGTGAAGTTGTGTGGAATTTTATGGCATGATTTGCTTATCTCAGACTAACATGAAATAGAGGATTGGAAAACCTCAATCTCAGGGGCCAGCATTGCGGCATAGAAGGCTAAACCACTGCCTACAGTTTTATCATTCCACTTAAGTGCTGTTCCAAATCCAGATCCCTGTGGGTGCACCTGAGAGCAGCAGAGGATGGCCTGACTGCTTGGGCCCCTGGTACCTACAAGGGAGACTCAGATGGAGTTCCAGGCTCCTGGCTTCAGTGTGGCCCACCCATGGATGTTGTGACCATTTGTGGGAGTGAAGCAGTAGATGGAAGATCTTTGTCTCTCTCTAACTCTGCCTTTCAAACAAACAAATAAAAGACAATCTGAGATCCAAGATCCTGGGTGTTCAGCTTTCCACATGTCTTAGCTTGTAAACCAACTCAGGAAGGACTGTTGGACAAGTTAAAATTCGTCCTGCACCCGTGTAAATAAGCGGGCCAAACTTACTGGGATCAGTATGATTTTTGAATAAAAATAATCTTTCAAATGGTTGTGACAACAAGAGAAAGGAGCTAGGGAGACTGAGAAGAAAAAGTGTGAGAGGCTCTTAGATGGGTAATGTCTGTGACTGCACACTTTCCAGCTTTCATTGTCTTTGAGCTCTTTACTCTGCAAGTTGTAGAAAAGTGATAATGCAAACAACTTTTCTACATAGAAATGCAAACTGGATATGTTCAGTGGAATGCAATTGGCTACTAGCCCATTTGCATCTAGTCGTAGGTTCATTGCATCATTTACTATATGCTTGTGTGTGGTACTTTGAACCAGCTAGAATATTTTATTGTTTCCTCATTAGTGTGCCTATCTTTTTAATTTTATACAGATGTTGGAAAAGGCGATGGAAGTGACCTAAAAATTCAAATAACTACAAAACAACAGACAGTCTTTTCATGTTCATCTTCTAAAAACTGCAAGGTAAGAGAAAGCATATGAATTGAAAATTCTGAAGTTTTTTTAAAGCTCAAAGTTATATCAGCATGTTGGCCTCCTGAACCATCACTCACCACAAAGAAGATGTTATGTTGCTTTGTAGTTACCATCCAACATGGAAACCGTAAGTATGGATGCAAACCAGAGCTAACTTAACCAAATTGTTTGAAAAAAAAAAGGGGGGAGGGTTTCCCAGGGTATTTTCTAAAATATATATCATTGTAAATTGTGGCTTTGCCTTTTAGGTTCCCACAAATGCTGAGCATGTTACCAGGAATCTATCAAGATTTTAATTTCAGATTGTAGTTATTTTTAGCCATATTTTTTTCCTCTTGGTCATTTTACCTTTTACTGTCCAACACTAAAATTTCAAATTGTAGCATACAAGAAAATCTCCTAGGGGCATGTAAAGATGCAAATTCATTATCTGTGCCTCCAAGGTATGATTCAGGAAATCTGGAATGGGTCTCAGCTATCTGTAGATATAGCAATGCTCCAGATGACTGTAACCAACAGTCCTGTGAGTTAGCGTTATGAGAAACTATGTAAGCATATGGATGAAAGAGGAGTCTCTTTACCCAAAGCAATGGGACCCTAGTAGACAATGATCTGCTAAAATGTTGAAGTGATGCCTAACTATATAAAGACTTTTGTGGAACAATAATAAAGCTTCTTTCATGAGTCTAGGAACTGTAAACATTCAGAAGACCCTCCCATGCTTCTATTCCTGACACTAATCCTCCTTGTCCTGTCCCCCTGTGTTGGTTTTGTTTTGTTTTGTTTTGTTTTGTTTTGTTTTGCCTCTCCTAGCTGAGGGCATTCACCTGGGCCTGATCCTTGACATTTGTGTTTTCATTTCTGTAACTACCCCATTCTTGGTTACTCTCAGCCATTCCCCTTCTTTACATTATTATTTGTTCTTTAAGCCGTGGAACATATATTAATGAGCACTCACTGTTGCTACATGTAGAAATTACAATATGGACAGTCTTTACCCCAACAATCCAAAGTTAGTCAAATCCAAACTTGCCAAATGGAGCTTTTCCTCTGCTACTGCAGATGGCACCATCATTCTTTCACTCAGGTCTTCACACGTGGTATTATCTTTGATTCTCACTTTGCCTTCTCCACATAAATCCAATGAGTCACCAATTCCTCTGATTATTCCTTTGAAATTTTTCTTCATTCTCCTTTCCTTTATGTTTCCACTGCCACTGTTTAGTCCATTTGCTCGTTGCTCTGACAAAGTTTCTAAACAATGGTCTCCTTACCTTGTCTTTCTTCTTACACATTGTAGTGGGTAGAATCCTACAACATGCATCTTGAAGTATTGCTCTCATTGTGAAGAGCTGTATGTACGTCAGAAGACACACAGTTTATGCACAGTTAAAGCCAGTTAGCATCTTTGGGTCAGCATTCTTATCTGAAAAATAAAGATGACATCTCAAGTGTTGTGAGAATTAAGTTAGGTAATAAAATAAAAATTTGTCAACTATAAATTACCAAGTAGATGTTAATTCATGACAGTAGTCAGGATACTTTGACACATAAAATACCCCTCTCCCCAATACTCTCTAGCAGCTTCACTCTTATTTCCATGGATCTTGAACTCTCAAGATACAATAACCATATCCAACCTGAGCTTATTTCCATCAGCAACTTAAGCTGCAGAGATTTTTCCTTGTAAACTGGGTCATCCTCGCAGGTTCTTGGAATATAATTCTAATTTCTACTTCATGTTTCTGCTTGTCTTTTCCCTCTCCTCTGTCCCAATGTATGCACTAGATTCTATTTTCAGTGCTCTCTTTTATTTATTCAAACCCTTCCATACTCAACTCAGTAGCTATCTCCTTGAAGAGTCTCTACTCTATGTTGCCTAATAATACCACCCCCTGCAGTTCATAACAGCACACTCAGTCTTCACCATGTAGCCTGACATTAGTTATACTATTATTCTTTACATGCCCAGCTCCCTGAAGGGACCGACTGAGTCTATATCTTATTATGCTTTTCACAGGGCCCAGCGTAAGTCTTTCTCATTTTCTATACCATTATTGTATAAAAATAAATCTGTAACAAAGAAATATTTAGTATAATTCCAAATCTGTTCCTCCTGGAAAGTTTATCGTTAATCACTTCATTTAAAGGCCTGCAATGGAGCTTACCAATGATCCCATCAAAAACACATGATTTTGGATTAAGCATTCTGTATTGCTTCTTGAATGGCAGTGTCAACTTTAAAACTGAAGATTTGAGTGTATTATCAAAAGTGGTCCAACTTATGAAAACCATAACACATTAAACAGTAATGTTTACGTGACTAAACTTAATTGAAAATAAATCAAACACTTTGCTTTTCAAATGTGTCCCAATATCATGCTCAATCGGACTTGCCCCAAATGGTGGAGTTAGAACTGTGCCAGGGGATCCCAATACAATCCCATCAAGGTGGCATGTACCAATGCCATCTCACTAGTCCAGGTGATCAATTTCAGTTCACAATTGATCACACTGATAGGTCTAAGAGTCAAAGGGATCACATAAACAAGACTAGCGTCTGCTAATACTAACTGATAGAATCAAAAAGGGAGAGAACAATCCATCATGGGAAGCGGGATACACAGCAGACTCATAGAATGGCAGATGTCCTAAATAGCACTCTGGCCTCAGAATCAGCCCTTAAGGCGTTCGGATATGGCTGAAGAGCCCATGAGAGTATTTTAGGCATGGAAAGCCAAGACACCCTGGGGGAAAAAAAAAAAAAAGAAGAAGACTTAAATGACAGATCTCTGCAAGTGAGATCCCAGTAGAAAGAACTGGGCTCCATCAAAGAAGGAGGTACCTTTCTCTGAAGGGAGGAGAGAACTTCCACTTTGACTATGACCCTGTGGGAATAAGATCGAAGTCAGCGAACTCAAAAGGCTTCCATAGCCTTGGCAACTCATGACAAGAGCCTAGGGAGATTACTGACACCATAAACAAGAGTGTCAAATTGTTAAGTCAACAACAGGAGTCACTGTGTACTTACTTCTCATGTGGGATCTGTCCTTAGTGTGTTGTCCAATGTGAAGTAATGCTATAACTAGTACTCAAACAGTATTTTGCACTTTGTGTTTCTGTGTGGGTGCAAACTGATGAAATCTTTTTAATATATACTAAATTGATCTTCTGTATATAAAGATAATTGAAAATGAATCTTGATGTGAATGGAATGGGAGAGGGAGTGGGAGATGGGAGGGGTGTGAGTGGGAGGGAAATTATGGGGAGGGGAAGCCATTGTAATCCATTAACTGTACTTTGGAAATTTTATATTTACTAAATAAAAAATAAATAAATAAATAAGTGTCCCAATATAATTTTGAAACAATGTTACAGAAATTTATAGACTCGCAACTTTACAGAAAAGAGAGTTTATATTTACTTTTTTAAAGATTTATTTATTTATTTGAAAGAGTTACACACAGAGAGGAGAGGCAGGGAGAGAAAGAGTCTTCCATCCGCTGATTCACTCTCCAGATGGCTGCAACAGCCAGAGCTGCGCCAATCTGAAGCCAGGAGCCAAGAGCTTCCTCTGGGTCTCCTATGAAGGTGCAGGAGCCCAAGAACTGGGCCCATCCTCCACTGCTTTCCCAGGCCTTCACAGAGAATTGGGTCAGAAGTGGAAAACCGGGACTCAAACCGGCATCCATACGGGATGCCGGCACTGTGGCCCGCAGCTTTACCCACTACACCACAGCGCCAGCCCCGACAGGTTCTATTTATTAATATATATAGTGAGTTTGCTATGAGGCTAAGAGTACTTGATAAATACAGAAAGGCTGAATGAGTGAAAACCACTTCAGTTTTACAGATCCCATCAGCAGCTAGATTTTTAGCTCTGAATTTCATGTGTTCATTCACAGATATTTCACGATGTCGAAACTGACAAAGTCATTATTGAATTGTTGAACTGTCCAATCCTATATGACGACGTTAAAGTCAGATTTCTCTCTCGGGTAAGTAATCAAGAAATTACTTCTGCTGTTGTACTTGTTTGCTCTTTTGATTGATTTTGATTTAGGACTTCTATTGCTACAAATCCCAAGAGCAGAGATGAGAGACATCAATCCGTAACCAGGAATAAGAAAGCATCATATCACTAACATATTTTCAAAAAAGAAAAACACATGTAATCTAAGATATTTTGCTCTTTTTTAAAAAAAGTTCTATATAATTCACATGTATGAAGCTCCTTTGTGTTTTTCTAAATTCTACTTGATATATATATATATAAAACTAATCAAAAAACTCACAAAAACCAAGGAGCTAAAAAAACGTGTTTTTACTACATAGCAGTGACAACTTCTTTGTTTTATACCTTTAAAATACATTGCTATAAACTGAATGGGACTTTGCTTTTCTCGAAGTTGATGCTTATTACAAATAGTATTCATTAACCCTATATTTAACTTAAAATTAACCTTATTTTAACACTATATTTAACCCTATATTTAACTTCAAATAAATAAGAATGCCTTTCATTTTCTTTACTTGAACATATCTGCATAACTTCTACTGACCAGCCATAAATTGTTGTGTTTGCATATTATTCTGCATATAACAAATTTATAATCCTCAATAGTTTCTTTTTTATGTTTTTAAAAAACTTCTATTTAATAAATATAAATTTCCAAAGTACAGCTTTTGGATTACAGTGGCTTTTCCCCCTATAACCTCCCTCCACCCACAACCATCCCATCTCCCACTCCCTCTCCCATCCCATTCACGCAAGATTCATTTTCAATTATCTTTATAGACAGAAGATCAATTTAGTATATATTAAGTAAAGATTTCAACAGTTTGCACCCACACAGAAACACAAAGTGTAAAATACTGTTTGAGTACTAGTTATAGCATTCACATTGAACAACACATTAAGAACAGAGATCCTACATGGGGAGGTAAGTGCACAGTGATTTCTGTTGTTGATTTAACAACTGACATTCTTGTTTATGGCGTCAGTAATCACCCGAGTCTCTTGTCATGAGCTGCCAAGGCTATGGAAGCCTCTTGAGTTCGTCGACTCCAATCTTATTTAGACAAGGTCATAGTCAAACTAGAAGTTTTCTCCTCCCTTCAGAGATATAGGTACCTCCTTCTCTGATGGCCTGTTCTTTCCGCTGGGATCTCACTCACAGAGATCTTTCATTTAGGTTGGTTTGTTTGTTTCTTTTTGCCACAGTGTCTTGGCTTTCCATGCCTGAAATACTCTCATGGGCTTTTTTAGCCAGATGCAAATGTCTTCAGGGCTGATTCTGAGGCCAAAGTGCTGTTTAGGACGTCTGCCATTCTGTGAATCTGCTGTGTATCCTGCTTCCCATGTTGGATCATTCTCTCCTTTTTAATTCTATCAGTTAGTATTTGCAGACACTAGTCTTGTTTATGTGATCCCTTTGACTCTTAATCCTATCATTATGATCAATTATGAACTGAAATTGATCATTTGACTAGTGAGATGACATTGGTACATGCCACCTTGATGGGACTGAATTGGAATCCCAACATGTTTCTAACTCTACCATTTGGAGCAAGTCCGATTGAGCATGTGCCAAACTGTACATCTCCTCCCTCTATTATTCCCACTCTTATATTTAACAGGGATCACTTTTCAGTTACATTTAAACACCTAAGAATAATTGAGTGTTAATTACAGAGTTCAACCAAAGGTATTAAGTAGAAGAAAAAAATAGTAAAAGGGATGAAGTATTAAGTTGTTCATAACAGTCAGGTCAAGGGCTGATCAAGTCATTGTTTCTCATAGTGTCCATTTCACTTCAACGGGTTTCCTTTTTGGTGCTCAGTTAGTTGTCACCGATCAGGGAGAACAGATGATATTTGTCCCTTTGGGACGGGCTGATTTCACTCAGCATGATGTTTTCAGGATTCCTCCATTTTGTTGCAAATGACCGGATTTCTTTCTTTTTTTTTTTTTACTGCTGTATAGGATTCCATAGAGTACATATCCCATAATTTCTTTATCCAGTCTACTGTTGATGGGCATTTAGGTTGATTCCAAGTCTTAGCTATTGTGAATTGAGCTGCAATAAACATTAAGGTGCAGACAGCTCTTTTAATTGCCAATTTAACTTCCTTGGGGTAAATTCCAAGGAGTAATCCTCAATAATTTCAATTCATATTCCTATGAAGTCATCAACCAGAACTGCCAACAAGTATGCTGGGCAACTTAAAAGTTATTTCTTGTACCTTCCTTCATCCCCTGCTTGCTGCCTGTTGGAAAAGAATCTTGTAAGTATTCAGATGGTCACTGAGTTGAAACAAGTCTGGGTAGTTACCACACTGGCTGGTGGCCTCCTACCTAATGGAGCTGCTCTAAATTCTCAAACAGTGGTTTCTAAGTAGAAGCAATGGTGTAAAGGTAATTGGCCTAGGGTACTTGGGTAACATCCAGCCTCTGATTATGAAAGCACTCAAAATGTCAGATATTTCTATCATCATCAACACTGTATCATCTTCAGTAAGTAGGGCTAACTATTCAGTGCAGCTGTTCCTTATAGAAATGGTTGATATTTGTTGAATATGCCAGTAGTTTGGTCTTGAGGGCTCTCTGGAGGGTGGCTGTAAACTGTAGCCTGCCCTGACAGGACTGCAGGTGAGGTGGTCATGGAGGTTTACACTGTGCTTTTCACAGGATGCTTCATTATCCTGGCAGATGCCTGATGCCTAAGTGCCTGACTGTGAGCAGCAGCTGTGGCTCTCCCAGGAAACCTGTTTTCTTCCCAGAATCTTTTATTTAAAGGATACAAACTTCATGCATTTCATAAATCCAACTTCAGGAACACAGTGATTTATGCCACCATACCCGCTCTGCCACCCACACTCCTACCACTCTTCCTCCTCCCTCTCAGTCCCATTCCTAATTTTTTACTAAGATCTATTTTCAATTAACTTTATACCTATCTGATTAACTTTATACTAGGTAAAACATTCAACAAATAGTATGGAAAATAAAAGTGTTCCTCAACAGTCAAGACAAAGGCTGTTCAAAGTCACTGCATCTCAAAGTGTCAATTTCACTATAATAGATCACCTTTTAGGTGCTCTGTTAGTTATCACAGATGAGAGAGAACATAAGGCATTTGTATTTTGGGGACTGGCTTATTTCATTAAGTATAATGTTGTCCAGTTTCATCCATTTTTTTTTGCAAATAACAGGAATTCATTTTTTATTCACTTTATTTTTTTGACAGGCAGAGTTAGAGAGAGAGAGAGACAGAGAGAAAGGTCTTCCTTTTCCCTTGGTTCACCCTCCAAGTGGCTGCTACGGCAGGTGCATTGCGACCAGAGCACTGCACCAATCCAAAGTCAGGAGCCAGGTGCCTCCTCCTGGTCTCCCATGCAGGTGCAGGCCCAAGGACCTGGGCCATCCCCCACTGCACTCCTGGGCCACAGCAGAGAGCTGAACTGGAAGAGGAGCAACCGGGACAGAATCCGGTGCCCCAACCAGGACTAGAGCCAGGATGCTGGGGATGAACCAACAGTAAACCAAACCCTAAACTAGTAGAAAAAAAGAAAAAACTAAAATTAGAGAAAAAAAAATTCAACAAAATTGAATTCAAAAAACAATACAAAATATCAGCAAACTGAAGAGCTATTTTTGAAAAAATAAACAAACTATTGGCCCAGCTAACCAAAAAAAAAAGACAGAGTAGACCCAAATCAACAAAATTAGAGATGAAAAAGGAAATGTAACAAAAGAAACCAAGAAATAAAAAGAATCATCATAAGATACCCTAATCCCATGTTGGTGGGAATGTAAACTGGTAAAGCTGCTCTGGAAGACAGTTTGGAGATACCTCAAAAATCTGAATATAGACCCACCATTTGACCCAGTCATCCCACTCCCAGGAATTTACCCAAGGGAAATGAAATCAGTAAACAAAAGAGTTATCTGTACCTCCATGTTTATTGCAGCTTGATTCACAATGCTAAGGCATGCAATCAAAATAAATACCCATCAACCAAAGACTGGATAAAGAAATCATAGGATACATACACTATGGAATACTACACAGCAGTAAAGAAAAAATGAAATTAGTTCATTTGCAACTAAATGGATGAATCTTGAAAACATCATACTTAGTGAAATAAGCCAGTCCCCAAAGGACAAATACCATATGTTCTCTCTCAACTGTGAGAATTAATAGAGCACCTAAAACAAAATCTGTAGAAGTTAAATCAACATTCACTTCAAGAAGGGATGACTTGAGCTCCCCTTATCTTGACTGTCGAAGAACAGTTTTTGTTATTTTTCCTTCATACTATTTTTTGAATTTTTTACTTAACAGTTAACCATATATATGTATATATGTATATGTATATATATGTATATGTATATAAAGTCAATTGAAAATAGATCTCAGTAAAAAATAAGAGTGGGAATAAGAGAGGGAAGAGGAAGTTTGTAACTGTAAAGCTCTATAATTCTGCATATATTCCTGTGGACTTAATTCTAAGGGTACAGTTTAAAAACTTGTCATGGGACTCCAAATCCCATTAAGCCTGATGGTAAAAATCCCATCTTGGTTGTTAAAGTGGTCATATTAAGTGTTAAAGTGATCATATATATATATATATGATCAAGTGCCTGGTAATAATAATAGAATTAAAAAAGAGAATGTTCCAACATGGGAAGTAGTTCACACAGCAGACTAACAGAATGACCATCACTTCAATAATACTCTGACATCAGATTCAGCTCTTCAGTCTTCCTGGTCTGGCTGAAAAGCACATTGAGAGCATTTCAGGCAATGAAAGTCAAGACACTGGCAAAAAATGTGCTACGTGAAGGAACTCTGTAGTGAGACCCCAGCAGAAAGAATTGGCCATCAAAGAAGGATGTACTTTTCTCTAAAGGAAGGAGAAAGCTTCCACTTTGCTTATGCCCTTGTCCAAATACTGACAGTTAGTGGACTTCCAAGGTTTCCATAGCCTAGGCAGATCATGTCAAGAGCTTCAGGTGGTCACTGATAATCATACATAAGATAAATTGTTAGTTAAATTAGTTGTTAAATTAACAAAAGGAGTCACTGTGCACTAACACCCCATGTAGGACCTCTGCCCTCAATGAGTTTCATTATGAGTTAACTATAATACTACTCCTCAGTTTGTGTATGTGTGCAAACTGTTGAAATATTTACTAAGTATAGGTCATATGGTAGGTCTGTGTACAAAGTTAAGTGAAAATGAATCTTAATGGAGAATGAGACTGGCAAAGGGAGAGGGAGGAGGTGGTGGGGTGGGAGTATGGGTGGAAGGGTGGGTATGGTGTGAAGAATAACTATATTTCTAACATTGTACTTAGGAAATTTGTATTCCTTAAAAAATAAATTAAAAACAAAAAAGGCAGAGAGAAGAGACTGCCCATCGGCTAGTTTATGCCTCAACTCCCCACAAGAGCCATGGCTGGGGAAAGCTGAGGCTGGGAGCCAGGAATTCAAATCTGGTCTCCCATGTGGGTTGCAGGGACCCATCACCTGTTGCCTCCAGGGTGTGCACTAACAGGAGGCTGGAATCAGGAGCTGAGCTGGGACTTGAATCCAGGAACTCTTATATAGGATGTGGGTGTCCCAAGTGGCATCTTAACTGCTATGCCCAAAGCCCAGGCTATCCTTGAAATTCCTGATAGAAACAAAAGGACAAAGCAACAGCATTCTATTAGTCTCCTCCTTGTCTCTAGGTGTATTATCAAGGAGTGCTGCCTATTTAATGGGTACAGTTGTTAGAGCAGTATATAGAGGCATAAATGAAGGGAAGACGCCAAAGAGATTATTCTGTGGAACTAGTTCTTGGTATCAATTTTACTATGAAAATAACCATTTTTTCTTTAACCATGTCTTTTTAGAATCTCCCCAAATACTACGACAACTGTGCATTCTTCTTTTGGTTCAATACAGCTTTCATACAAAATAACAGGTATGGATATAGTATAAATCCAATAGAAACAGCCTAATCTTCAATGCCTGTGTGTAAGATATAATGGCCATTCTTTTGCCAATTGTTATAATCTCTTCATTACACTTATTCAATGTGATTATTTAAAACCTAGATGAGACTCAACTGTTGCATGATCCTCATGGGCCATGCCAGAGAACTGTGTTCTAAGTTACAAAGGATTAAAATCAGATCCTGAGTATGGTGATAACGTACTCCCAGTAAATTCAATATGATTATGCACAGTACCTTGAATTCAAAATATAGCAGGTCCCCAGTAAGTGCTGATCCACTTAGAAGCAATCATCAACCTATGCTAATCTAAAGCACAATTTCTGGAGGCTCTCCCAAAGGGAGAGCAAGTTCAATGGGGGAGCCTGGATCCGAGTCATTGTACTGATGTAAGGCTGCCACAAAACACACCAGACACCAGAGTTAGAGGAAAGGTTTATCATTGGGTGGGGGGAGCCAGATGGGCTGGGGAAAGAGGGCAAGAGGGTAAGAGAGCAGGAGAGCATAACAGAAAGAGGGATCAAGAGAGAAAAGAAATAATTTATTAGTCTCCCAATTGCACATTTTTCTAACAACTCAATCAGGAAACTTTTTATTAAAAAGCATTTATTAAGTGGATTTCAAGGTTATCATTCCAAAGACCTTTTTACCCATACCTGGAACTCATTCCTGAATCTAGAAATGCTCTACTTTGGGGTTATGTTCTGTGGGGGTGAAAAGATGGTATCAACATACCCTACAACCCAAAGGAAAAGATACTTTGAAAATTATTCAAGTTAGAGTGAAGTTGGTTGCAATTGCATGTGGCTCTATTTGATATTCATCACATCCAACCCTACTCTGCTGCAAATCTGAACTGGCTCGAGTGCCATCCCAAGTCCTATAAGACAGCAGAGGGAACATCTCACACACACTCCTGTGATACACGCACATTTAATAGATTTTGAAGGCGAATGCTGCATTTCATGGAAAATTTTTATGCATTTATATCTGGAAGTAAACAAACAATAAACTTTGATTCATTACATGGGCAAAGTCCCTCAAATAGAGAAACCTGGTGCTACTCCTGAAAAATGGCTGTTACTACAGTGTACAGTTTTGTCCTTTGAAACAATGTGTTCATACTGGAGAAGCAATATTAGATCATTTTTATGTAAGTTTCTAAAGATTTCTGTAAGCTTTACATGTACACACTACTTGGCAAAGCAGATTTTATAGCTATCAGGATGTTGTTTGGCCAAAAACACCAATGTCATTCTTAAAAAAAAAAAAAAACAGTATTATTGGGTTTTATTATTCTTTAAAGATTCATTTATTTGAAAGTTGAGAGTGTTGTGGCACACTGGGTTAAAGCCTCTGCCAGGGAGAGGGAGAGGGAGAGGGAGAGGATGAAGAGGAGGAAAAGGGAGAGGGAGAGAAGGAGAGGAGGCAGAGGGAGAGAGGGGAGAGGGGCAGAGGGAGAGGGAAGAGGGAGAGGAGGGGAGATGGAGGCAGAGGAGGGAGAGAGGGGAGAGGGGAGTGGGAGAGGGGAGATGGAGAGGGAGATGGAGACATAGAGGGAGAGGGAGAGCATGAAGAAGGGAGAGAAGGGGGATAGAGGGAGAGGGAAGTGGGGGGAAGAGGGAGGAGAGGGAGAGAAGGAGAGAGAGAGGGAAAGGGAGAGGCATGATGTAGGCAACAAATGTCCAAGCCATTGGGCCATCTTCTGCTGCCTTCCCAGGCCATCAGCAGGGAGTTGGAGCAAAAGTGGAGCAACTGGAACTCAAACAAGCACTCCAATATGGGACGCCAGCATTGCAAGTGGCAACTTAACCCACTATACCACAATGGTGGCACTGTTATTGGGTCTTATTACACATCAAGCCTCTGGTGGCATTGTCATCTATGCAAACATGCTTTATCAATCTTGGATGTCATTAATTCTATAACAGGAGATGCTAAAAGATTTGGTAGTATGTTGTCACTGAGGTACTTGTTAGCGAAGATGAAGGTATTCTGTGAGGGATGTGGAGGAAGCCAAGTAAGACACAAAAAAAGGCTGAGGTTCTAAATGTGGTGAGCAAGGCTTTTCACGAAGGCCAAGGGGGCCTACTGCAGGGCTTGACTGTTAGTCCTAAAATAAAATGTAATGTGTGCTTGCTTTTCCTCCTTAGGCTGTATTTAAGACGAAATGAATTGGACAACCCACACAAACGAAAAGCCTGGAAAATTTACAGTTCATGTTTCTCAGTTGAGATGTACTTCAATCAGACCTAAGGTAATTATCCTGTACCTGGTACTCTTTTTAGTGTAGCTCCTCTTATAACACACATCATATGCTTCCCAATCGGTACCACACATGTTTTCCAAAGCTATCTATTTGTAGGCACATATACTGACTTTTGTGCATGTATATAATTGTATATAGTTGAGAAATTAAACATTAAAGTGTCAATGGTGATTTTTTAAAAAATGTATTTATTTGAAATGCAGAGCAACCGAGAAAGAGTGAGTATGTAAAAGAGAAAAAGAGAGAGAGCATATCTTCCATCCACTGGTTCACTGCTCAAATGGCCACAGGACCAAGGCCAGGAGCCCAGTACTCTTTCCAGATCTCCTACATGGATGGCAGGGGTCCAGGCACTTCAGCCATCTTCACTCCCTTCTCAGGCACATTAAGAGGAAGGTGGATCAGAAGCGGAGCAGCTGGGAGCTAATCTGCACTCCAACAGGGGACACCAGTTACAAGCAATGGCTTAACCGGCCACACCACAATGCTGACCTATATTTCTTTCCTTTTTAAGTAATATACTTCATGGGAAGTTTCCATCTTATGATGAGATAAATGAGAACAAAGGGCAAAGGAACATTAGGTTATAATTCTGGATAACTGTGATACCAAACTCTTATATCAAATGATTGATTTTATTGTCTCATCAATATGTATTTACTTACACATTTTTGGGAAAGTATTTAACACTGCTTTGTTTCACATTTGTAACTTCAGATTTTCAAAAAGCTAATTTCTATTTTCTTCCTCTACTTGATTTGCAAACTCTCTGTTACCAAACATCAACGCAGCAGCAAAGACTAAAATTTAAACCCAGGAAAGAAAAATGTTTCACACACCAGTCCCCAGCACTGACACACTGTTCTCTTGTTCCAAGTACTATACAGGTAGCTTATGTGACAAACTTCAGTTACACACACACATAGCAGGAGGGTAATGCAATCTTGGTAAACACAGAAAATAAAGAATTATCAGTAACTTCTTTTTGTGTGCAAAAGACAAAAGAAATAGTAAATAATTGGAATTATTTTAAAATCCATCAGTCCTGCTCAAACCAGCTTCATCCATGCCTGGGGAACTCTGAGGAAGACAGCCCTGTGGCCACAGGGAATCACTTTTTCTTGACTACTGTTGCTTTAAGTACTTTTATTAAAATTCATTTTTATTAAAAGTTTTTGTGAGGCCAGTGCTGTGGCTCACTAGGCTAATCCTCCGCCTACAGCGCCGGTACCCCGGGTTCTAGTCCTGGTCAGGGTGCCGGATTCTGTCCCGGTTGCTCCTCTTCCAGTCCAGCTCTCTGCTGTGGCCCGGGAGTGCAGCGGAGGATGGCGCAAGTGCTTGGGCCCTGCACCCCCATGGGAGACCAGGAGGAAGCACCTGGCTCCTGGCTTCAGATCGGCGCAACGCACCGGCCATAGGGCCACCTGGGGGGGTGAACCAACTGAAAAAGGAAGACCTTCCTCTCTGTCTCTCTCTCTTTCATTGTCTAACTCTGCCTGTCAAAAAAAGTTTGAGATGACATTTTAAATTTATATTACAGTCAAAGGTTTAATGTTCTACTGAATAAAAAGTTCAAAAAATAAAAAAAAAAAAATAGAAAGACCATAGTCCAGCAGAAAAATAGGTGAGGACTATAATCAATAACCAAGTGAAAAGATGTCCAACTTCACTCATATAAAGCAAATTTTAAAAGTCACAGAAGCATTCTTACCATTGGAGCATATAATTCTTATCAATCTGTTGGTCAATCATTTAATACAAACTTTAACCCTTTCCATTTCCCTTTCCTTTCCTTCCTCCTCTATCATTTTCTTTTAACTTTAGCTCCCATGCATAAGGGCAAACATGTAGTATTTACCTTTCTTCTATGGCCAGCTGATTTTGATCAACATGATGTCTTTCAGTTCAAACCATTTTGCTGCAAATGATAGGATTTCATTCTTTTTTTATAGCTGAAGAGTATTCCATTGTGGTATATGCATGTATGTGTATGTATCACATTTCCTATATCCAGTCACCTAATAATGGACACCTTGGTTGACTGCATTTTGGCTACTGTGAACAGGGCTGCCATAAGTATGGTGGAACATGTATCTCTGATAAAATGATTTATCCAGGAATGGGACTGCTGGTTCCTAGGGCAAATCTATTTCTAGTTTCTAAGGAAATTTCCATACATTTTCCACAGTGGCTGCACTAATCACATTCTCACCAACAGCATAAAATAGTTCCCCTCTGTCAACATCACCAACATTGTTGTTTTCTTTCTTTTGGATAACAGCCATTATGAAAGAGGTGAGGTGATGTCTCATTGTGGTGCGGATTTGCATTTCTCTAATGGCTAGTAATGCTGAGCACTTTTTCATTTATTTTTTGGCCATTTGTACTTTTTTGAAAACTGTTTATTCAAATCCTCTGCCCATTTCTTCAATGAATTGGTTGTTTTCTTATTGTTCAGTTTTTAGAGTTGCTGATCTATTTTAGATACTAGCCCTTGCTGGATAAGAGCTTGGAATATTCCCTCCCAGTCTGTTGGATGTCTCTTCACTCTGTTGTTTCCTTTGCTGGGCAAAAGCTTCTGAGATTCATATAAGGCCATTTTGTTTACTTTTACTTTTGTTGCCTGCATTTTAGGTCTTAAGAAGTCATCTACTCCATTGCCTTGAAGTGTTTTCCTTGTTTTCTTGTAACTATTTCATAGTCTCAGGTCTTAAATTTAGGTCTTCAATCCAAGTGAGTTTTGTATCTGGCAACAGACAGGAACCTAACTTCATTCTATATCCAATTTTGCCATTACCATTTATTGAAAAGACTATCCTTCCTTTAATGTTGTGTTCCGTCTGGGCACTTTTGTCAAAAATCAGCTGTCTGTATTCATGGGGATTAAATTCTGGTCTCTCTACTATGTTTCAGTGGTCTATGTGCCTGTTTTTATGCCAGTAGCATGCTGCTTTTATTACTATAGCTTTGTAGTATGCTTTGAAGTCAGACACTGTGATGCCTGCAACTTAAATTTTTTTCCCACGATTGCTTTGTCTATTCTGGGACTTTTGTAAAATTCCAAGTGAATTTTTAAGATTTTTTTCTTTAAAGAGTTTCATTGGTATTTTGATAGGAATTGCGTTGAATCTGTAGATTGCTTTGAGTAGTACAGATATCTTAATATTCTTTCTATCCACGAGCAAGGAACTTGTCTGTGTGTGTGCGTGTGTGTGTGTTCATGATTTCTTACATTTTATAGTGTTCATGGTAGAGATTTTTCACTTCTTTGGTAAATTTATGCCTAAATATTCGATTTTTTGATGGCTATTGTGAATGGGACTTTTTTCTTGATTTCTCTTGCCCAGTTCATTACTGATGTACAAAAAGTTACTTTTTTTGTATGTTGGCTTTCTAACCTTAGACTGTATTCATTTATCAATTCAAATGCTTTTTGCTAGAGTGTTTAGGCTTTTCCATGTACACTATGTCATACATGTCAACAGGGATGTTTTGACTTCCTCCTTTGCAATTTCAAAGTTCAATTTCTCTTCCCAAATTGTGCCTCAAACTTCCAATACTACATTAAATAAGAGTGATGAAAGTGGGCATCAAAGCAACTTAAGTCTGTCACACTAGCTTTCTTGGTGGAAATACACTACTACTTTCAGGAAGGGACACGGGTGCTGAAATTGCACCAATGTTAAGAACTTAAAAAAAAAAAAAAAGAGGGAAGGAAACTCCAACTTTTAAGAATTTTTTTAAAGACTTATTTATTTAAGAGGCAGTTACAGAGGGAGAGACAGAGAGAGAGAGAGAGCTCCAATCCTCTGGTTCACTCCCCAAATGGCCACAATGGCTATAGCTGAACGGATCTAAAGCCAAGAGGCAGGAGCTTCTTCTGGACCTCCCATGTGGCTGCAGGGGTCCAAGCACTTGGGCCATCTTCCACTGGTTTCCCAGGCCATAAACAGGGAGCTGGATTGAAAGTGGGGCAGCCAGGAATTGAACTGGCACCCATTTGGGATACCAGCACTGTAGGCTGAGGCTTAACCTTCTACACCACAGTCCCAGGCCAAAGATTTATGATTTTGAAATAGATTACTGCTGAGGTTTCTCTTCCCCAACCCTCTGAGATTCATCAAAATTCTGGCAGTCATGTGTCGCCACACTAGTCTGGGTTTGCTCATGTAGAGCACACTTGTTGAGATCTCTCGGGATACTGTGCTCACATGGCCCAAAGTGAACAATTCTTTGAGCAACATGAAAAACTTCTGTGATACTAGTTTTCTTAAACAGTATCTACTAACTTAGAATAGGATTATCCAAAAGTTAATAGCAAGCAATTTAACCACTTTAGAAACACGGAGAGAGATGTGGAGAGTAATCCTACTAGGGCAAGATTCTTAACTGCAGTGTACACACACATACACTTTTGTCACCTATGGTGAGATTACTTTACATGAGGAATTCTTGCAGTAAGTGAAATGCTTCTTGCAATAAAACTACCACCTGAAAACATTACTGTACATCACTCTTGACTATTCCTGACTGTTGGTTCTCAGTATAGATACAAAGCACATAAACAAATATCGTGGTGCCAAGTGGCTGAACAGAAGCTAAAAAAGAACCATGCAGTTCAGTACTCGGCAACACAACCAAGATGTATGACCCAGTATTTGAAGCTTATTACAAGATTACTTTTAGGGGATCTCCCCACGGGGAAAGGAACCTTTACTATTTCTTCTCCCCCTAAAATGGATCCAGAGCAATTAACCAATGTTACCGCAGTGAAGAAGTTTGGACCCTGCTGTCTCAGCCGTGTCCTGAGGAGGGTGCTAGTGAGCACCTGCCACAGGGCTGCTTTCCACCATCGAGAAACTTCCCAGGGCCGCATGGACCCCCCTCATGAGAGGGCACAGAGAGCAGAGACTCTACCAAAAGTAGACACCAACCTATCCCACTGCTGTTGATGTGATCGCATTTATCTAGCTTATCCTTTGACCTCCCTGATACAAAGAATGATCGGCTCAGTTCATAACCAACAAAGAAGAGATAGCCTGGCACTTCTCGAAGTAAAGTGCTTGAGAGTCCGTGGAATACTTGAAGATATACCTTCAAGTTAAGGCTCTTCAGAATAAGGGTATCAGCTTTATACATACATAACTCACTCTGTCTTCCTGGAAATTTAAAACTGGGAAGGAGGAAGGGTGTTCTTTTCCTGGGTGACTCACAGGCAGTACTCAATGTTGAGGTAAGAGAACGCCCTTCTGGGCCCAGCACTGTGGCTTTGCTGGTAAAGCCACTGCCTGCAGTGCTGGCATCCTAATAGACATCAGTTCCAGTCCCAGCCGCTCCACTTCTGCTCCGGCTCTTTGCTATGGCCTGGGAAAGCAAAAGAGGATGGGCCAGGTCCTTGGGTGACTGCACCTGCATGGGAGGCCGGTAAGAGGCTCCTGGCTTCAGAGCTCTTGGCCCAGCTCAGGCCATTGCAGCCATTGGGGAATGGGCCTGAGGATAGAGAACCTCTCTCTGTGTGTGTGTGTGTGTGTGTCTGTGTGTCTGCCTGCCTCTGCCTATCAAATAAATAAACTTAACAACAACAAAAAAAAGAGTATGCCCTAAATCCTGCATCTTAACAACTGGAAGAGCAGGTTGTTTTGGGGGATGCTTCAGTGTTCTCCCTTACCACTGATGGGAAAATAACTCTCCTGCTAGAAGCAGAATGCTCAGGCATAAAGTAATATTTGATTGGTGTCTTAAAGAATAGGAGACACCACGATTCTCCAACCAGTAACTACACAGAGACTTTTCTGGAACTGAATGAGGGACAACACCCTCATTCCATTTTGTACTCCACTCAGAGCCTACATTCTTTTGAAATTCTTTTTTTAATTTAATTTTATTTAGGAGACAGAGAGAATAGGACAAAGCTCTCATAAACTGATTCACTCCCCACATGTCCACAATGATCAGAGTGGAAGCTGGGCACCAGGAACTCAATCCAGGGCTCCCACATGGGTGGCGGGAACTCATTACTTGAGCCATCATCTGCTGTCTCCCAGAGTGCCCATTAGCAAGAACCTGGAATCAGGAGCCAGAGCAGGGAACTGAACCCAGGCCCATTGGTGTGGAATGCAAGCACCCTAACCCATGGCTTAATGGTTGGACCAAATACCTGCCCCCTTCGGATATTTTGAACAGAAAAATGTATTGCATCTATTGATAGCTTTGCCAAAAGGGGGGAACTAAAAGAAAAAGGAAATAAAAACTTCAGTGATTTAAAACCTAGAACAGATGACGAAAACCGTATCGTACATGATTTTTCTGATCTCTCCAAATCAGTTGGTGTGTACTAAGAAGGAGGGTCCCAGCATCAAACTTTAACTAAATAAGATCATAACAAAATATTAATAATATATCATCTCTAGATTTACCTTCCCACAAATCACACAATACTAAATCATATAAACATTTTATAAGTAGGTTTATTACAAAAAGCCACAGTACACACATCATTAATGTAAGTTAAACATGCTACTGTAATTGGTTTGGAGAAAATCAGAAACAACCCTGAAGTGTAACAGCCAGGTAGTTAAATACAATGAGATCCAGGAAGAGGTTAAAAGAATGAGATGAGCAGAGCCAGAAGCTTCCACCACCACTGTTGGCGTCAAGAGTTGTGCCTGTAATGATGAGCTCCAGCTCCTGGAAACCATCAGTAAAAACTGCTAGAGGATCAAGAAGGGCTTTGTGCGCAACACGCAAGCTGACGGAATTTTCTATGGGAATTTTCCGATGCTTTGGAGAAGTTGTCACTCAGGGTGCTGGTGGCAGCTTTCTGCCAGCTATAAAACAGAATGGCAGTGTGGCAACCCTGCCTGGGATTGTTCATCCATCTGCTGTGTGTCCTGATGTCTATTCAGGCTATGGGTTTGCTGCTGGGAATATTGCAGTCTTTGAGACAAGTGACCCTGAAGCAATGGTATCCCTGGTGGTGTTAGATTTGACTTTAGCTGTAGTGTCTGCTGATTTAAATGAAAAAGATGGCCAGCCTGTGAAGGAGCAACTTGCCCAAGCTGCATTTGACCACATCCCTGTTGGCATGGCATCAAAAGCTGTCATTCCAGTGACTGCCAAAGACGTGGAGAAGGCCTTGGAGATATGTATGGACTGGTCCCTACAAGAACACTATGGTTGAAGATGAGATTTTCAGTGAGTATGCTGCTAAGAAAATGAGCTTCAACCATAAGGGACAAGTGTGCATGATGACCCACAGTGGCCACACAGGCATAGGCCACCAAGTAGCCTCAAATGCACTGGCAGTTGTGCAAAAGGCCAGAAAGACAGACAGACAAGATTACAGTAAATGACCATCAGCTGGCTAGTGCTCAAATCACTTCTGCAGGTCAGGCCTGCCTAAAGGAAATGGTAGTGGCTGGGAACCACACCTGCTCCACTGCTCTTCCATGACTTTCTCAACTCACTGGGTATTGCTGTGGATTCGTTCTGAGAGGAAGAGTCATCACACAGACACCAGGAGTCAGGTGATAACGGGCCAGAGGTCAGCAGCCTGTAAACTCATTAATTTCAGCTGGTACAGCAGCTTATATAACAGGCAGCCAATCCAGTCAAGGGGCAGTTTATGCCCTAACCAATCACAGCCTGTTGCCAGGCAGGCTCCATTGCCAGGAGGGTTCCAAAGCCATTCCTGAGTAACTGACGCTCACTTGCCAGCGGCCACCTTGGCATGGCCTTCTCATTCCACCACATTTCCCCCTTTTCATTTATTTTTGAGCAACGGGAGGCATGATTCTTGGCCATACCATTGTTGACCCCATTTCCTTATGGTCTCCGTACGTGGCTGTGCCTGTCTTAGGTTGTCCCTCAGGGGATCTCACCCATCATTGACTAACCAGCCCTCAAAACAGGAGACTACAGGAGTGCTTGCTCAGAGGGGGGTAGGAATGAGGAACAATGGAAATCAGGAATGGTGTGACCGCACACAGGCTGTGAGCCATTTGAGTGGCTGACCAGAGCTAGTGGAGTATAAAGCAGTAGCGGATGTGGCTATGGGCAGTTCCTCAGGAAAGGATGATAGGGCAAGGGCTTGACACTCAGTAGCAGGTGCATCCGCTAACAAGGCGGACTCTCAGTCTTGTTCAGCTGGTTCTGGTTGACTGTCAGTTGCAGGCTTGATGTTTCTGGCTGGTACCCAAATGGGCTGCCCCGCATTCTCTGGAAAGACACAAGCATATCTTCGGCCCTTGTAGCAGAAGCCTTTCTATGGGTGTTGGTATCCAGGGCCTGAATTCTGCGTCTGCTCAGACATTAACGGCAAACATGTGGGTGGGATGGGGTCTAGCAGCTGCCCTTAGAGCCTGGGGTGCCCAGGGATGGCCACAAACATGGGGATCCTTATTGGGTGCGGGTGGGATGACCTCGCATGGGTTATCACCTCGAGGTCGTCTGAGTTCATCCCACATCTATTTGGGGGGTGGCTGACTAGGCACTGCTGCCTTCTCTGCTGTCCTGTCATTTTCACTGTCGGAGCTCTCTCCCCCTAAGTCATCAACTGTAGCCTGTGAGGCAGTGGCCTGGAGTGATAGGCTCTTATCACTCACAGATTCATTATGTTTGGTAATCTGGGTGAGC
The DNA here is from genome assembly GCF_051225735.1 of Oryctolagus cuniculus. Classification (NCBI taxonomy): domain Eukaryota; kingdom Metazoa; phylum Chordata; class Mammalia; order Lagomorpha; family Leporidae; genus Oryctolagus; species Oryctolagus cuniculus. The sequence goes on along the minus strand of NC_142875.1, from coordinate 76,509,905 downwards.
TTCTGAGAGGGGGGTATCTTTCCCATGTTTGAACACTTAAGAATGGCACACCACAACTCTAGCCAAAGGAAAGACACACACAGCACTGCTGCCATAACAAAACCAATTCCTAGCAACTCAGTGGCTGATGGCATTATGCAGGGGGTTCACTACATTAGATGAACAGACAGTGGTGTATCAGATCCTAAGTAGGCCCTGTGCTTAGTGGGAGACTTCCTTATTTGTTAGGTCAAGGCTGTATGCACACACGTGTCTCTGGAGCATCACCTCAATACAGTGAAGGAAGATGACTTGGTTCTGAATTCTGGGATGATCAGTCCCTTATGTGAATTCACCTGGTGAACCAAAAGTAAAAGGAGGAGCCAAGAAGCGGCATTACGCTTCTGGGCGGTGTGTGCCTAACCTGGGATCACTTCAACCACGGACAAGGACAAGGAAAGGGATGTAGGAGGGGGTTCTGTGCTCACCCTCACTGAACTGAAGAGCACACAAAACAATGAGGGGCCTACTTGCTGATATCAAGGGGAGGGGACCTCGCCGAGTCTGACACGCTGTCTCTCAGTCACATTGGGCGCTAGAAGTTGCTGTGGATTTGTTCTGAGAGGAGGAGCGTGGTGGGGACAAGAGATGCGGAGTCACCACACAGACTCTGGGAGTCGGGAGAAAGTAGGCCAGATGTGGGGAACAACTGCCAGCAGGCTGGAAACAGCAAGCAGGCCATCACACTTGGGTTGATTGCCGTTATCAAAGTGTGGGACCTTGACCAAGGGCACCACTGGACACCACCAATGCTCACAGAGGAGAACTGGACTGAAAGGCGCTTCAGACACCAGATGCAAGACCCAGCAGGTTACAAAGTGTGCAGCTCTAACTGCTTCAGGAGCCAGTGCTGTAAAATAATCTTCCACAAGAATCCACGCTGCCCCCATTTAGGAAGGGAAGAATATGTTCCATTGTGCCACAGATTAGTAATAAAATCTATTAGAGGACTGGTGAAAGGAGTCAAGAAATGGCCTTACTCTATCATATGATCTTTTTAAATATTTACTTTACTTATTTGAGAGACAGAGTTAGAGAGAGAGGGAGAGGGGCAGAGATGGACGGAGGGAGGGAGGGAGGGAGGGAGGGAGGGAGGGAGGGAGGGAGAGAGTATCTTCCAACCACTGGTTCACTCCCCAAATGGCTGCAACGGCTGGGGCTAGGCCAGGCCCAAGCCAGGAGTTTTATTCGGGTCTCCCACATGCATTCCAGGGCCCAAGCACTTGGGCAGTCTTTTGCTGCTTTCCCAGGTGCATTAGCAGGGAGCTGGATAGGAAGTGGAACAGCTGAGATTTGAGGGGCATCCCTAAGGACTAATGTCCTTACTATATGGAGCACTCGTACAAATCAATGAGAAAACAGCCTGTAATGCACTAGAGAACTATACAAAGACTATTAATAGAAATTTCCCAGAAAAGGAACACAAAAACTCTTATAAACACATTAATAGATGCCCAAGCTTCACTGACAATAAGATAAAAAGAACATCAAAATACCCCTCTTCTTTTTAAAAATTATTTATTTTATTTGAGAGGCAGAGAGACAAGGAGAGACAGCAATCAATCTCCTGTGTGTGTATAATACTTTAAAAAGAAAACTCATGAACACACACAAATACACACAAGAACAGTTATGGATGGAGATTCAATCAATGACACTGAGACAACAGTGTTGCCACGTGGGGGGGGGGTTCAACTTATACCTAAACATACTGCAGCAAAGTAAACTCTGGATGGATCAAATATTAGGGCCAAAAACAGAAAGAAAATTATAAAAACAATAGAAATGTCTGCAATGACTGGGCTGGGCCAGGCCAAAGCAGGGAGAATTTGACTGGTCTCCTGTGTGGGTGGCAGAGACCCAACCACTTGAGTCATTACATGCTCCTGCCCAGAGTGTGCATTAGCAGGAAGCTGGAACTGGGAGCAGAGACAGGTCTCAAACCTAGGCACTCCAAAGTGGGATGTAGGCTTATTCAGCTGCGCCTTATCTACCAGGCCAAGCAACCACCCTGGTACCCCTTTCACCCCTAAGACTGGCAAAGATCCAAAAGTTTCATAGCACTGGCTGGTGACTAAAGGAAAACCTCAGTGGAGAAAAAAGTACTAATATCTATAAAAATTACAAATACACACATCGTTTGACCCAAGGATACTTGGAACTTGCTACACATGAATTCATACTTGGGCAAGATGATATAATATCAGGCTATCCATTGCTGTTTCTAAGAGCAAAGAATGAAAATAATTCAAATGGCATTCATTTGATTTATAGGCATTCATTAAAAAGAATTCATAGGCATTCATTAAAAAGAATATGGAGAATTTTTATGTACTTACAGTAGTCAATAAAACCTAAAATGCTACCGATTGTAACATGCATCTTGCTTTCATAATTGTTAAAATGTGAAAAAGTGTGCTTAGAAACAATGACATACAGTATATTCTCCAGATAATCAACTGAAAAAAGCAGCTTCAAAAGAGCAAGCACAGGATGCTACACATTCATATTTTAAAAAGTAAAAAACATTATGTTTCACACAAATACATGTGTGTGACACATATGCACAGCTCTGTAGAATGAGACACGTGGGGAGAACAAGGTGACCAAAAGACAGGGTGGGAAGGCGACTTCTAACTCTCTGGACTGAATCTAAATGTCCACTTCAGATCCCAATGTTGATGCCCTAAGGCCACTGTGATGGTATTTGGAGATGGAAGATGGTGTCTGTGTAAGGTCACCAGTGGGGTCCATAACAGCACTGCCTCCTGGATTAGTGCCCTTCCAAGCAGAGGAAGAGACATGAGAGCTCTCTCTACATGCATGAATGTAGGAAAGGCCTAGTGAACACACAGTGAACCAGTGGTTGTCCACAAGCGCCAGGAACAGGACCACACAGAAACACAGAAATACAGCCATCAATACCAAAGAAGTTAAAGGAAGAAAAACTCCCAGTAAAAGCTCTCAGGAAGTTCAAAGCATATATTAGAAATATCTTTGGGAAAATGGCAGGGCAAAGTTACTACTTATCAATAGTCACATTGAACATTAATGGCCTCAACTCTCCAGGCAAAAGACACAGATTGGCTAAATGGATTAAGGAACAAAACCCATCTATTTGCTGCTTACAAGAAACACATCTTACCAACAAAGATGCATGCAGACTGAAAGTGAAAGGTTGGAAAAAGATATTCCTTGCCAACAGAAACCAAATAAAAGCTGGCACAGCTATATTAATATCAGACAAAATAAACTTTAACACAAAAACTGTTAAGAGAGACAAAGAGGGGCACTATATAATGATCAAGGGTTCAATTCAACAGGAAGATGTAACTATTATAAATGTGTATGCACCTAATTACAGGGCACCAGTCTATTTAAAAGATATGTTAAGGGACTTAAAGGGAGACTTAGATTCCAATACAATACTACTGGGGGACTTCAATACTCCACTCTCGGAAATAGATCATCCGGACAGAAGATCAACAAGGAAACAGCAGATTTAATCGACACTATTGCCCAAATGGATCTAACAGGCATCTACGGAACTTTCAATCAGACATTTAAAGAATTTACATTTTTCTCAGCAGTGCATGGATCCTTCTCTAGGATTGATCACATACTAGGCCATAAAGCAAGTCTCAGCAATTTCAAAAGAATTAGAATCATACCATGCAGCTTCTCAGACCACAGTGGAATGAAGCTGCAAATTAGCAACTCAGGAATCCCTAGAGCATATGCAAACACAGGCATATGCTGAACAACATGCTCCTGAATGGACACTGGGTCACAGAAGAAATCAAAAGAGAAATCAAAAACTTTCTGGAAGTAAATGAGGATAACAACACAACACATCAAAACTTATAGGATACAGCAAAAGCAGTGTTAAGAGGAAAGTTTATAGCAACAGAGGCCTACATCAAGAAACTGGAAAGGCACCAAATAAATGAGCTTTCAATGCAGCTCAAGAATCTAGAAAAACTGCAGCAAACCAAACCAGACACAAATCTAGTAGAAGAGACATAATTAAAATCAGAGAAGAAATCAACAGATTTGAATCCTGAAAAAATTATAAAAAATCAGCCAAGCGAAGAGCTGGTGTTTTGAAAAAATTAACAAAATTGACACCCCATTGGCCCAACTAACTAAAAAAAGAAAAGACTCAAATCAATAAAATCAGAGATGAAAAAGGAAATGTAACAACAGACACCACAGAAATAAAAAGAATCATCAGAAATTACTACAAGGACCTGTATGCCAGCAAACAGGGAAATCTATCAGAAACGGGTAGATTCCTGGACACATGCAATCTACCTAAATTGAACCATGAAGACACAGAAAACCTAAATAGACCCATAACTAAAACAGAAATTGAAACAGTAAAGACCTTCCCCACCAAAAAAAGCCCAGGACCAGATGGATTCAGTGCGGAACTCTACCAGACATTTAAAGAAGAACTAACTCCAATTCTTCTCAAACTATTCAGAACAATCAAAAGAGAGGGAATCCTCCCAAATTCTTTCTATGAAGCCAGCTTCACCTTAATCCCTAAGCTGGAAAAAGATGCAGCATTGAAAGAAAATTACAGACCAATATCCCTGATGAACATAGACACAAAAATCTTCAAAATTCTGGCCAGTAGAATGCAACAACACACCAGAAAGATCATCCACCCAGACCAAGTGGGATTTATCCCTGATATGCAGGGATGGTTCAATGTTCGCAAATCAATCAATGTGATACACCACATTAAAAAACTACAGAAGAAAAACCATATGATTACCTTAACAGATGCATTGAAAGCATTTTATAAAATACAACACCCTTTCATGATGAAAACTCTAAGCAAACTGGGTATGGAAGGAACATTTGTCAATACAATCAAAGCAATTTATGAAAAACCCACGGCCAGTATCCTATTGAATGGGGAAAAGTTGGAAGCATTTCCACTGAGATCTGGTACCAGACAGGGATGCCCACTCTCACCACTGCTATTCAATATAGTTCTGGAAGTTTTAGCCAGAGCTATTAGGCAAGAAAAAGAAATTAAAGGGATACAAAATGGGAAGGGAGAACTCAAACTATCCCTCTTTACAGATGATATGCTTCTTTATTTAGGGGATACAAAGACCTCTACTAAGAGACTATTAGAAGAGTTTGGCAAAGTAGCAGGATATAAAATCAATGCACAAAAATCAACAGCCTTTGTATATACAGGCAATGCCACGGCTGACAGAGAACTTCTAAGATCAATTCCATTCACAATAGCCACAAAAACAATCAAATACCTTGGAATAAACTTAGCCAAGGATGTTAAAGATCTCTACGATGAAAATTACAAAATCTTAAAGAAACAGAAGAGGATATCAAAAAATGGAAAAATCTTCCATGCTCACATGTATTGGAAGAATCAATATCATCAAAATGTCCATTCTCCCAAAAGCAATTTAAAGATTCAATGCGATATGAATCAAAATACCAAAGACATTCTTCTCAGATCTGGAAAAAATGATACTGAAATTCATATGGAGACACAGGAGACCTCGAATAGCTAAAGCAATCTTGTACAACAAAAACAAAGCCGGAGCATCACAATACCAGATTTCAGGACATACTACAGGGCAGTTGTAATCAAAACAGCATGGTACTGGTACAGAAACAGATGGATAGACCAATGGAACAGAACAGAAACACCAGAAATCAATCCAAACTTCTACAGCCAACTTATATTTGATCAAGGATCTAAAACCAATTCCTGGAGCAAGGACAGTCTATTCAATAAATGGTGCTGGAAAAACTGGATTTCCACATGCAGAATCATGAAGCAAGACCCCTACCTTTCACCTTACACAAAAATTCACTCAACATGGATTAAAGATCTAAATCTATGACCCAACACCATCAAATTATTAGAGAACATTGGAGGGCTGGCGCTGTGGCTCAATAGGCTAATCCTCCACCTGCAGTGCCGGCACCCGGGTTCTAGTCCCAGCAGGGGCACCAGTTTCTGTCCCGGTTGCCCCTCTTCCAGGCCAGCTCTCTGCTGTGGCCCAGGAGTACAGTGGAGGATGGCCCAAATGCTTGGGCCCTGCACCTGCATGGGAGACCAGAAGAAGCACCTGGCTCCTGCCTTCGGATCAGCGTGGTGCGCTGGCCGCAGCGGCCATTGGAGGGTGAACCAACAGAAAAGGAAGACCTTTCTCTCTGTCTCTATCTCTCTCTCACTGTCCACTCTGCCTGTCAAAAAAATAATAATAAATAAAAAAAATTTAAAAATAGAGAACATTGGAAAAACCCTGCAAGATTTAGGTACCGGCAAAGACTTCTTGGAAAAGACCCTGGAGGCACAGGCAGTCAAAGCCAAAATTAACATTTGGGATTGCATCAAATTGAGAAGTTTCTGTACTGCAAAAGAAACAGGAAAGTGAAGAGGCAACCGACAGAATGGGAAAAAATATTTGCAAACTATGCAACAGATAAAGGATTAATAACCAGAATCTACAAAGAGATCAAGAAACTCCACAACAACAAAACAACCCACTTAAGAGACGGGCCAAAGACCTCAATAGACATTTTTCAAAAGAAGAAATCCAAATGGCCAACAGGCACATGGATCACTAGCAATCAGGGAAATGCAAATCAAAACCACAAAGAGGTTTCACCTCACCCCAGTTAGAATGGCTCACATTCAGAAATCTACCAACAACAGATGCTGGAGAGGATGTGGGGAAAAAGGGACACTAACCCACTGTTGGCTGGAATGCAAACTGGTTAAGCCACTATGGAAGTCAGTTTGGAGATTCCTAAGAAACCCGAATATAACCCTACCGTACAACCCAGCCATCCCACTCCCTGGAATTTACCCAAAGGAAATTAAATTGGCAAACAAAAAAGTGGTCTGCACCTTAATGTTTAGTGCAGCTCAATTCACAGTAGCTAAGACCTGGAATCAACCTAAATGCCCATCAACAGCAGACTGGATAAAGAAATTATGGGATATGTACTCTATGGAATCCTATACAGCAGTAAAAAAAAAAAAATCCAGTCATCTGCAACAAAATGGAGGAATCCTGAAAACATCATGCTGAGTGAAATCAGCCAGTCCCAAAGGGACAAATATCATCTGTTCTCCCTGATCGGTGACAATTAACCGAGCACCAAAAAGGAAACCTGTTGAAGTGAAATGGACACTATGAGAAACAATGACTTGATCAGCCTTTGACCTGATTGTCGATGAACAACTTAATATTTTATGACTTTTACTATTTTTTTCTTCTACTTAATACTATTGGTTGAACTCTAATTAACACTCAATTATTCTTAGGTGTTTAAATTTAACTGAAAAGTGATCTCTGTTAAATATAAAAATGGGAATAAGAGAGGGAGGAAAGGCACAATTTGGGACATTAATGGTAGAGTTAGAAACGTGCCAGAGGATTCCAATTCAATCCCTTCTAGGTGGCATATACCAAAGCCATCTCACTAGTCCAAGTGATCAATTTTAGTTCATAATTGATCATAATGATAGGTCTAACAGTCAAAGAGATCACATAAACAAGACTAGTGTCTGCTAATACTAACTGATAGAATAAGGAGAGAACAATGCAACATGGGAAGCTGGATACACAGCAGACTCATAGAATAACAGATGTCCTAAACAGCACTCTGGATCAGAATTAGCCCTTACAGCATTCGTATCTGGATGAGGAGATCAAAACACTCAGGAAAAAAAAAATGACCTAAATAAAAGATCTCTGCGAGTGAGATCCCAGTAGAAAGAACTGGGCTCCATCAAAGAAGGAGGTACCTTTCTCTGAAGGGAGGAGAGAACTTCTAGTTTGACTATGATCTTGTCTAAATAAGATAGGAGTCGGTGAACTCAAAAGGCTTCCATAGCCTTGACAACTCATGACAAGAGCCTAGGGAGATTACTGACGCCATAAACAAGAGTGTTAATTTGTTAAGTCAACAACAGGAGTCACTGTGCACTTACTCTCCATGTAGGATCTCTGCTCTTAATGTGTTGTACAATGTGAATTAATGCTATAACTAGTACTCAAACAGTATTTTACACTTTGTGTTTCGGTGTGGGTGCAAACTGTTGAAATCTTTACTTAATATATACTTTAGTATATATTTGATCTTCTGTATATAAAGAGAATTGAAAATCAATCTTGATGCGAACTGAATGGGAGAGGGAGCAAGAGATGGGAGGGTTGCAGGTGGAGGGAAGTTATAGGGGGAAAAGCCATTGTACTCCATACACTGTACTTTGGAAATTCATATTTATTAAATAAAAGTTAAAAAACGTTTTTAGGATCAAACTTTTAACTCTCATAATTTGTCACTATCTTTGAAAATTATATAAGTAATAAAGTTTTTAAGTTGGAACCCAAGAGAATAAATCAAACTCCTTAATTTCTGTGAAAAGCAAGAGTGCATTGCTATCTTCTATGAATTCTAATGATCAGAAATTAGCATTTGCCATAAGAAGATGTGCTTGTATACTTTCTAGGGGTATTTAGTTATGTCAAAAATTGTAAGGCTGGTCCCATTTACAAGACTACCTTATGACAAACTCTAAGCAAAGTATTTTAGTGAGTGTCCAATTCTTACAAGTAATAACAGGATTCCACTGTGTTTAAAATCATATAGAGCAGGCATTTGGTCTAGCAGTTAGGCTACCAGTTAAGATGCTCACTTCCCACATCAGACTGTTTGAGTCTGATGCCCAGCTCCAGCTCCTGACTCCAGCTTCCTGCTAACAGAGTCCCTGGGAGCCAGTGGTGATGGCTCAAGTAACTGGGTTCCCACCACCCACACAAGTTGAGACACCAGCTTCTTTCTTCAGTTCCCACGCTGGCCCAGCCATTGCTAGACACTGGGAAGTGAACCAGCAGTTGGGAGCTTGCTGATTCACTCTGCCTCTCAAATAAATAAATACGTAATTTTTTAAAATTCCCCTTTCCAAAAGCAAGTATTTTATTAATTTGAGAGTACATGATGTTGCATTAGAACATGAGTTCTGATTAAGAAGTGCTGTGTTTTATCTTACTGAAATCCAAGCAGAAGGATGTAAATTTCAAGCTCAAACCAGAGTCTGTTCCATTGCTATGTCAATTAACAATATGCAGACATAAAATCTTGCTGCTATAAGTGAAGAGATTGTGCAATAGTTCCCTTCAGGGTTCCAGGGGATTCTGATCTAAGCCTGACAGACAAGTTACTGCTGGTTTGCTTTACCACTCAGAGTTAGAATAATTTCAACTACTTAGAAGTTCATCAAACTTGGGAACTCACTGAATAACTTACCTTATTTTTCATGTTATTTCTTATGACATTAATACATACTCATTACTGACAAATCTGGAAAACATTTAAAGGAAAGCCTAAAATAGAAAATGAAATCATTCCTATCCATAGAAGCCAGAGTTTATATATATATATACACACACACACACACACACAGAGTGTATATTTATATGCATGTACACTCTAGAAATGAGACCAGGATATTTATAGTTTTATAGCTTTTTTTTTCATTACTTAGAAACCTATACTAGCAATCCCTATGCTAACTAGGGCATGCTGTAATATAATAAACCAATCTCTGCAGTAGGCATTCAGATTGCCTTTGGTTTTCCCATCTATGTGACTGTAACAATCATGCACTATAGCCAATGCTGAGATGAGTATCTTCAAATGTAGTTTTCTTATGCATCCCTGACTCTCTCCCAAGGGTAAATTCCTAAAAGTGAAATAGTCAGCTGAAAGAGAACATTTGGTAAATCTGGTATAAGCTGCCAACTTGCCACATTATGCATTACTAATCTTCTTCACATTGTTTTCTAATTAGCTGAGGCCACAGAAGCATCTGTGAATGAAACAAATGACCTGTCTATACTGCTTAAGGAAACTACACATTACCCAGGCATAATGGGCCCACAAAAGCTGTGCCTGTACAGACAAGTGCACACACACTGATTCGCCAGGGGCACCGGGGTGTGGACAGAGCACAGGCCACTGGATCTGGCTTGGAACTGCAGCTCCACCAATGACTGCTTGTGTGGCCCTGGACGGCTTGCAGTTTTCTCAGCTATCCACCGCAGGTCTCTGTGTCCACATCTTTCGGCAGATTCGCCACATAAAGGCATCTGGCACTGCAGACTGCTCTCGCTGAAGTGCCGTGGCCCAGTGAACAACACAGCTTTAAGTCCCACCCCGCCTGCTACTCTGTGGATCCTAGGAAAGTCCCTTGGATCTCTCAGAGATATTTTCTTAATGAAATGCTCAGCTCGTACACCTGTTGTGAGGAATAAATGAGGTCATAAATATAAAGCTCCAAGCACATGCGAGGCACTTTAGTCATTCTGGTTTTTTTTAAGTGGGTTTCACACCCACAATGAGCCAGAAGGCACAGGATGACCAGTCTGTCCAGGGAGCGTGTTGGGACGCAAAGCCCTGAAGGCTGAGCATTCTCCACGGCAGTACCTAAGCCTTCTCCTTCCAGACGGGAGGCTGACTTGACCAGATCTGCACACCAATGTGCACACTGCTATGTCTTCGGTACCACGTGAGGTACCGACATGTGAGCACACTGACAACGTTCCCGAACCAGACGGCCAGGAAGGAGAAGTGGCAGCTCAACACTTCCGTAAACTACCAGTGTTCGTGGGTAAATGGGTTTAAGAAAAAAACTTCCTTTTCCCCCTTCATCCTAGTTTACACATTCCACCCAAGCCAGGATGTCGTGTGGTTTCACCGAAATCGTTCCGTAACACTTTCTATTTCTTTTTGCAAAGGCAGCTCCGGAGACGCCTGGGGGCACCACCTGGCTACGTCACCACCCAACACACTGGCTCCCAACTCCGTCCACCCTACAGGACTCACACATCAGAACCAGCAAACAAGAACCCGAGCCGCGGGCCCTGCGGCCTCTTCCGGAATCCCGTCCCAGGCCACCCGCCGCTCTGCGGGGACAGATGCGGGAGTCGGCGTGCCCGCACCCACCGTCAGCACCGGCGGCACGGGGCCGACCCGAGAGCGCGGCCCCGGGAACCGCTCCGCAGGCGGGCACCGCGCGGTCGGCTCGGCCCGGCCCGGCCCAGCAGAGGCAGGCAGAGGCAGGCGCCGAGCGCCCCAGGCCGCCGGCGGAGAGACCGACCCGAGCGCCGCGCCCCGCACGCGCAGGCCCGCCCCGGCCTCGCCAACGACCCAGAGCCAGGCCGACCCGCTCACGCCGGGCCCGCCGCCGCCGCCGCCATACCTTCTCCTCGCCATCGTAGATGCGCACCCCGCGCTGCTGGATCACCAGGGTCTCCTTGAGCTCCAGGAGACCGCTGGTCCACACGAAGCGGTCCATGGCCGACGGCCTGTAGTTTCATGGTCAGCTGTGTTGGTGGAGACATTTCCGAGAAGGAATTCTTCTCTTTGGATCTTTTCGAAAAGGGTCTACCTTCTCTGACAATTCTGGGATAATGATATAAAAAAGAGTTTAAAAATATATCATTCTTGGAGAGGATAAGTCTGGATATTAGGAGAAAATTGCCGTGCTGGAAAACCTATCTGTTTTTCAAATTTTCCTGCTCACTCTCAGCCAATTGAGACCTCCACTGCTTTCTCTGAATCACTTCCTTTTAATATGCCCACTGAAAATCACTGGGGGGAAATTCACATGATATCAAGTTAACGTTTAGAGTGAACCACACATCTATCTAGTTCCAAAGCATTCCCATCACTCCGAAGGAAAATCCCTTACCCATTAAGCAAGCAGCCTCTCCCCAACCCCATCATCCACCAATCCATGGACTTCTGCGGATTTATCTATGCTGGGTATGTCATACAAATTGAATGACATCACACACAACCTTCTGTGTCTGGCTTCTTTCACTTAGCAAGCTTTAGAGGTTCTTGAGTTTTTGTTAGCTGTCCTAATTGTTAAACTGGTCTCTGTCACTTAATGGGAACCCATGTTTACTCAAGCTGTCTGATGAAACTTTAGTATAGAACAACAACATTGACAGCAGTACATAAAGAGCAGTGATGTCTTAAGAATGGTGAGAGTACGACTTGACTGTTGTTTCTGCCAGAGTTGACCTTAAATGTAAGCAGCCGTACTGAAAATGGGACATTAAGAAAAAAAAAAAAAACCTACAGAAAATCCCACACCCGTTTTGCTACTAGCTGCCATAAGAGGTCTGAAGAAAAGAGTGGACAACAGTGGGGAAAACTTACCTTAGTGGAGGGCCGGCTTTGGAGGTTCTCACAGCTGGGCAGGGGCGCTGTGGGGAAGTCACACCCTCGCACCCCTGATCCCACGCTGAGACCCGGCTGAAACAGAACACAGCCCCAGTCCAGTCTTAGTGCAGAGACCAGGCAAGAGGAAGCAAAGTCGTGAACTCAGAGCGTAGAACCGGAAAGGCAGTCTGGACTCTCCCTAACTCTCCCACACTAAAACCTTCCGGCTGGGAATCGTTACGTTTTCTCTGGTGGAGAGGTGTTTGGGTGGCCTTTGTGAAGGTGCTATTTCTAGGTGAGGACTGAGCGTTATGGCAGCACACTTCAACAGCAAGTGTTTACAGTAAATGCTTTTAATCTTCACAGGCGGAGTATACACAACCTGCAGAAGGGAGCGCCTCTTTCCTCGTTCTCTCTCTCTCTCTCTCTCTCTCTCTCGCAGCTGATAATTGTGTAGTATGCAGGCATAGAAAACAGACTCCAGTTCCCGTCTGCGAGCTCAGCAAACGTGGAAACATAATTTCCGAGCTTGTCATCTGCGAAGCAGAGATGAGGCTCGAAATGGGGTCACGTTGGCGAGAGGAAAATACTCGTGCTCTCGGTACGTAGCCTGCTGGTTCCGTTGTCCTACAACAGGCGCAGCCAGAGCACACTTTTTTGTCTCGTCTGCCTTCCTCAAAGGACCGTGACCATCCGGGGACTCGTCCTATCTGCAACCTCGAGGCGCTGCTAGGTGAGGATTCAGCGGACCGACTCCTCCTACGCTGCACAGTCGGGACGAAGAGCGTTGTTTGACTTTGAAACGCACAGGCTCAGCGGGCACGGACCCGGGTGGACGCCCGGGCACGCTCCCGGCACCCGCAGCGCAGGCCCCGCCTCTCTGCGCCTATTGGCCCATTCAATTCACGCCGGCACCAATGGGCGGAGGCGGCGCCCGCGCTGTCAAAGGCTAGCGCAGGGGCCGCGGCGCGCAGTGTCCGGCGGCCGCGGCCTGAGGGAGTCTGAGCCGCTCCGAGCAGACGCGCATCCTCCGAGCACGGGCTGCTATGAGCACGCCGGCAGTTCCCCGGGACCTGCAGCTGCCCCCGAGTCAGAGGGCCCAGTCCGCGTTCAGAGGTGAGGCTGGCCGAGATGGCGGGAGCGGCGCCAGCCGGCCGGAGGGGCGCGGGCGGGCGTGGGGGCCGGCGGTCAGGGCCACCGGGCCTCCCGCCGACGGTGTGAGCACTCGAACCGGTGGCTGTTGGCTCTGTGGCGATAGTGTGCGGGTTGAGAGCCTTTTGTGCGGTGGCTGCCGGCTGCGGACCGGTAGACACGAGGAATCCGTTTAGTGACGGAGCGAGTGCGCATGCGTGGGTGGCGTTGGGGGTCCCGGGCCGCGGGTGGTGGGGCCGCTGCCGGGGCGGGGCGGGGCAGGGCAGCGCGGGTGCACAGTCCGCCTGCGCCTGCGCCTGCGCCTGCGCCTGCGCCTGCGCCTGCGCCTGCGCCGAGCCCTCCCCGAGCCCTCCCCGAGCCCTCCCCGAGCCCTCCCCGAGCCCTCCCCGAGCCCTCCCCGAGCCCTCCCCGAGCCGGGTCGTGAGTGCCTCTGGCGTGGTGGGCTTGCCTGCTCTGATGTTTGGATTCACTTCCTCGCTTCCTTATTCTGGGAACCCTGGGGTTAAGTGGGTCTCAACAAATACGACTACTGTTATTTCTTTGTTCTACAGATGAGGAAACAGTAATTCTCAGCTGAACCAGTTCTGGCGAGTTAGAACTTGGGAGTCCAGTGTCTCGCCTAGTCTACCGCTCGGTTCCCTGAGGCATGGCTTTCAGCAGCGTAGACAGTGGAGAACATGATTCTCCTGCACAGTGCTTGTGGGGCCTTTCATGATCACATTCGCTTATTAATGGAATTATTTCCCAAAGGCAGTGCTGAATTGGGCGCTTTTCTGGAAATGGAAAATGTGATCTCAAGTACAGCAGTTTTCGAAATAAAATCTCCACTTAGCAATATTTGCTGTTTTAATTAATGTTGACTTATAGATCCTATATTTTATTATTTAGAACAAAGAAGACAGAAATTCAAGGAACATCTGTTAAGAAAAAAAACATTTTTTCATACAAACAGGAAAATCAGACATTATCCAGGTGAGGTCAAATTTATTCCAATTTATTTTTACATTCTTTTTTTGGTACAAAGTTTTCAAATCTGGTGCTATTTTGCACTTTCAGCACATCTCAGTGTAGACTAGCCACATTTCAAGTACCTCAGGACCTACATGTGGCTCGTGGTACATTATTGGATGGTGTACCATTAGATTGTTGAGTTATTCTATCTAAATTGATTCACATTCTTAAGCAGAAACAAAGGTGTGTGTAGGTGGCGGGGCAGGGGTTTCCAAAATGCAGAGATTTGAAGATTGTTTTAATCTCAATTCAACTAGAAAACTCCTGATATTATCTTATTTACATTTTTAGAATTTTACATGGTTACAGCAAAAACAAAGCTTATGAAAGTATATGGAAGTAGAAAGACAAAAGGTTCCCTCATTTTCTACAGTTAGCTCATAATAGCATCATTCCAGGTTTTTTGCCTGATAAGAAGCTGGGCTGTAATCTATTATTACTAAATAATAATTTAGTAATATTATTACTAAAGCCATTATTACCAAAGCCACCATTCAAAATGTGTGCTCCTGGCTTTGTCAATGCTTTGCCACTTCTCTAAGCCGATTGAACAAAGATGTGAAAGGTGGCATAACCATAGTTATTAATTATTGCAGATATCAAATCGTGTGGATTCTAAATGTGCAATTTTTTCATGTTTTAACGTAATCTGTAGACTTTAGATCTGTTTTAGAGTCAATTACAGGTCTGATGTTTTTCTCCTCTTGTTTCATGTTGGATAAAATCATTAGAATCACCTAAAAGATTGTCACAGCCTGTGCTGGTCAGTCTATAATTGTAAAAGGCAGATTAGGTTAGTTAGAGAAAACATTGCTTTGGATAAATGGCCTAAACACAATGCCAACTAAAAACTACAATTTTTAATGTATCCTGGTTTGTGTGTGGTAAATTCTGGATTTCCTTTGGGAAGAATATTTAAAAAAAGATTTTCCTCAATTTAATAAATCTGTTAGTAAGTGCTAAAACTAACCTAAGGAGGTGTTGCTTGATAAAGGTTTTTTTTCTGAAGACTTGTTTGGACACTAGATAAAAATGATTTGGAATAAGATTGTTATGTGTTTACATACTCTATGGTAGGGAAGATGTTAAGACTTTTAGGAAAATTCCTCAATTGTCTTGTTTGCTACTGCACTGTAATAAAACTTTTTCTTAGGAGAAATAAATCTCATCTCAGTTCTTGCCTCAACTTAAAATATAAAATTGTAAAATTGGTTAATTACTAATATCCCCCCAATCCTTCTTCCCAAAAGGAAACCTCCCTGATACAGAACTGATTTCTCTCTTTTTTTTTTTTAAGTTGTGGAGACAAGACAGTGATGATGTATGAGGACCAGGTCCAAAAAGGAACAAAAGCTCTGAATCTTAAAACAAAAATGGTAAGAGATGAACATAGAACTCATAAATATCTTTGTTTTTTCCCCTTCAGAAACTCTTTCTGAAAGAAATGAGTCCTAAACTACCGTTTTGTCTTAAATAACTCTTTTAGGCTGATAAAGAAAATCTCAATAGACCTACAGGGGACAAAAATACAATGGTGGACAAAAATTGTGTTCCTTTAAAACTGTCTAATGAATTAAACAACTCAACCACAGCAATTGATGCAAAGAATTTTGGTGATGATAATCAAGCTATGCAGTTGTTATCAATTAAAGATGATCCCCAAAGTCAACATATGACATTAAGCCAAGCATTTCACCTTAAAAACAACAATAAAAAGAAACCAGTGACTGCAGAAAAGCCAAAGCAAGATGCTAACATGCCCAAAAAACCTGTGCTTGGAGCTTACCGTGGTCAAATTGTACAATCTAAGATTAATTCTTTCAGAAAACCTCTACAAGTCAAAGATGCAAGTTTGACAACAACAACGAAACTTGCAACTACTGTCTCTAAAGCCACAAAGCCTCAGCCTATAAACACTAGCAGTGAAACAGTGAAAAGTGAGCAACCCTCAAATATGACAGCTGCCACTAAATCTGTGAGCGCTACATCTCAGAATACACAACTTGTGAGACCTCCTATTAGAAGTCACCATGATAATACCCAAAACACGGGGAAGCAAAGCATCAGTAGAACCTTGGCCAACGTTACCATCCGGAAAGGGCCTCGGGAAAAGAGTTATTACAATCAAAACCAGCTTTATCTAGTGTCAAAACTGCTTCTTCTCAGGACATAAAAAGAAACAAGGCACTGTCCAGAGGCATAGCATCTGAAATGGTAGCCAAGCCTACTTCATTTCTAATGCCAAATTGGTAGAAAAGTCAAAACCCGTTGACCAGCAAAGACCTACTATAGCAACGGCAACTGTTAGTAGTCGGTCAGGTCAACCCAAAGAAACTGCAGAACAGAAAGTAAGTAGTTGTAATTTTCTTTATTTTATTACTTTAATTTTCAGTAGTATATCACTTTTGGATTTAGCTTATAATTTCATTGACTATACCAGAATTTTTCATGTGTCCTGTCATGTGCATGATGTCATATGTCATGGGACAATATGATCCGATAGAGATTGTGTTTAAGTATGTTTTATTAGTTTGCATTCTGTAACCTAAGTGCAAAATAATTGGGAACCACTTTATAACCTCTCCATTTAAAAATGAACTTGGGATCTTTGAGCATACACTTGATCTTGATGTGTTCAGTTTTTTGTTTTTTGGTTTTTTGGTTTTTTGGCAGGCAGAGTTAGACAGTGAGAGAGAGACAGAGAGAAAGGTCTTCCAATGGTTCACCCCCTAAATGGTCGCTATGGCTGGCGCGCTGCACTGATCCGAAGCCAGGAGCCAGGTGCTTCCTCCTGGTCTCCCATGGGGTGCAGGGCCCAAGCACCTGGGCCATCCTCCACTGCCTTCCCAGGCCACAGCAGAGAGCTGGACTGGAAGAGGAGCAACTGGGACAAAATCCGGCGCCCCAACTGGGACTAGAACTGGGGGTGCCAGCCCCGCAGGCGGAAGATTATCCTAGTGAGCCACGAAGGCGGCCAATGTGTTCGATATTTTTAAACTGTGAACTAGGTGTGTGTCACTAGTGTAGAACCACTTAAAGACCTGAAATACTTTGAAACTTGCTCCATTTGGCAGAATTCTATCATAAATATCAAAGTAATACTTACCTGCTGCTTCTAACTGTAGAGCTCGTCTGAGTGAGTGGAAAGCTGGCAAAGGAAGAGTATTGAAAAGACCTTCTAACCCAGTAGTTCAACAACCTGAGCCTGAGGGACAAGCTGGAAAACCGGTTGGGTCCTTCTGGACTACCATGGCAGAAGAAGATGAGCAAAGACTATTTACTGAAAAAGTAAACAAGGCAATTTCTGAATGCCTGAACCTGATTACTGAGGTAATGTTTATTTTATACAACATTTGTAAAGCATTTTAAAGTTTGAAGATTACTTATTAATTAGATTGTCAGTCTTTTTAACCAAGTAATGTCAGTGAGTTGCTGTTGATTTAATGTCAGATTGTTTGCACAGTTAATTAACTAATTGTAAGATATACTGCCTTGTTCATTAATTGTGAGATTGTTAGTCTTTCATTGACTGAGTTTTCCACTGAGTTTACATAAATAGGACAAAGGGATAATTGGGTTTTTATTTGAGTTCCAGTTTTGTAAGATGTTAGTATCCAGTGGATGGGGTAGATATTTACTTTCACTTCTGATATTTCTGTTTCTTATCTTTATTCAACATACTTAAAATTTTTTTACACTCATAATGTATTTTACCGAAAGCTAGCAACACGAGTACTATTAACAGTAATCATTGGGGCCTGCGCTGTGGCATAGTGGGTAAAGCCGCCGCTTGCAGTGCCGGCATCCCATATGGGTGCTGGTTCTAATCCCGGCTGCCCTACTTGCAATCCAGCTCTCTACTATGGCCTGGGGAAGCAGTACAAAATGGCCCAAGTCCTTGGGCCCCTGCACTCGCATGGGAGACCTGGAGGAGGCTCCTGGCTCCCGACTTCGGATCGGTGCAGCTCCGGCCTTTGCTGCCATCTGGAACCAGTGGATGAAATACCTCTCTCTCTGCCTCTGCTTCTCTGTAACTCTGACTTTCAAGTAAAGAAATAAAATCTTTAAAAATAGTGATAATAATAATTATGTGAACCATTATCACAGATTAAATTCAGATAATGAAAATAATTCTCTAACAAAATCCCATTCATCTCTAAACCAATATCATCCTGGTCTTGAATTTATTGTAAAAATTTACTATTTGAACCAAAATCTTCTGGAGTGATAATAATCAGCCCCAGAATATTTTCTTTATTTATTGGCTACTGTTTAATCTTGTTTTTGTGAACCGTTAGTGTCTAAGATCTGAAACAAGACTGAATGTAGGGTATGATTTTAAAACTTACTCTAGATGAACTTTTTTTTTTTTTCAAAGATTTATTTATTTGAAAGTTGTATTTACACAGAGGAGGAGAGACAGAGAGAGAGAAAGGTCTTCTGTCCGCTTGGTTCACTCCCCAGATGGCCACAACACTCAGAGCTACACTGATTTTGAAGCCAAGAGCCAGGAGCTTCTTCTAGGTCTCCCACATGGTTGCAGGGCCCAGGGACTCGGGCCATCTTCTGCTGCTTTCCCAGACCATAGCAGAGAGCTGGATCGGAAGTGGAGCAGCCGGGACTCAAACTGGTGCTCCATATGGGATGCCGGCACTACAGGCAGCGGCTTTACTCACTACGCCACAGCGCTGGCCCCATAGATGGACATCTTTAAACCTTTTGAGGACCCATGAAAATTATATTCAGAAAAACGCTGGTCCTATTATTACTTTGCTGCAGTAAGGTTTTTTGTTTTGATACTATGGAATTTTTCTGCCCTGCTGTTTAACTAAATATAACTCTTACATAAACCACTACAAATTCATTTTGGCCATAATATCAAAACCCAACAAAGACAAATATGGAGGGACCAGTGCTGTGGCATATCAGGTAAACCTGCCGCCTATAGCACCAGCATCCCATGTGGGTGCTGGTTCGAGTCCCGGCTGCTTTACTTCTGTTCCAGCTCCTTTCTAATGCACGTGGGAGAGCAGTGAAGGATGGCCCAAGTGTTTGGGCCCCTGCACCCACGTGGGAGACCTGGATGAAGTTCCTGGCTCCTGGCTTCAGCCTGGCCCAACCCCAGCTATTGTGGCCTTTTGGAAAGTGAACCAATGGATGGAAGATCTCTTTTCTCTGCCTCTGCCTCTCCTTCTTTGTAACTCTGCCTTTCAAATAAATAAATAAATCTTAAAAAAAAAAAAAAAAAAAACAAGACAACAAATATGGAAAAAAATCCTCAGGCTGTTCTCAAACATTTGATAGATGCAAAAATTCTAAGTAAGGGGGCTAGCATTGTGGCACAGCAGGTTAAGCTGCCACCTGTGACACTGGTGTTAACCCTGATGGAACTATAGGCTCCTGGCTTCAGCCTGGTCCAACCGCAGTGCTTGCATCCAAGTGGGGAGTGAACCAGCAGATGGAAGGTCTCTTGCTGTCTCTTCTTCTCTCTCTATTACTCTACCTTTTAAATAAATAAAATCTTTCAAAAGAAAATTCTAAGTAAGGTATTAACATGGAACCACACTATAGACAAGAGGATAAACATCAAGACCAAAATTCATACATAACTTTTTCATAATATGCATTTTATTTTTTTTAATATTTATTTATTTATTTGAAAGTCAGAGTTACACAGAGATAGAGGAGAGGCAGAGAGAAAGAGAGAGAGAGAGAGAGAGAGAGAGGTCTTCCATCCAATGGTTCACTCCCCAATTGGCCGCAACGACTGGAACTACGCCAAGCCGAAGCCAGAAGCCAGGAGCTTCTTCATGGTTTCCAAGGTGGGTACAGGAGCCCAAGGACTTGGGCTATCTTCTACTCCTTTCCCAGACCATAGCAGAGAGCTGGATCGGAAGTGGAGCAGCTGGCACTTGAACTGGCGCCCATATGGGATGCCGGCGCTTCAGGCCAGGGTGTTAACGCACTGTACCACAGCGCCAGCCCCACATAATATATATTTTCTATTAACGTTTTGAAGACTGCTTATTTATGTCTCAACTAATATTTCATTTCTTTTGCCTTATACTCATTGCTGATGCTATGCTTCTTGAAGTTAGGATGATTTTTATTTTAATAAGCTGAATTATTATTTATTCATAGTTTGTAGGGTAAAAAAAAATCACACATGTTATTTCTTGCTGTTTTAGGGATGCCCAAAAGAAGAAATACTAATCACACTAAATGACCTGATTAAAAATATTCCAGATGCCACAAAACTTGTTAAATATTGGATTTGCCTTGCATGTATTGAACCAATCACAAGTCCTATTGAAAATATTATTGCAATCTATGAGAAGGCCATTCTGGCAGGGGCTCAGGTGAGTTAAAATTTATTTATATATATTATTACAGTGAAAAAGATACAGAATTATTTTGGGGACACAAGATAATGTAACTTAATAAAACTGGTTTATGTATAAATAGTATAATAGTAAAGAATGTTCAGACACTAAAGGATTGCATTATAGAAGCTATTTCGAGCCGGCGCCGTGGTTCACTAGGGTAATCCTCCGCCTTGCGCCGCCGGCACACCGGGTTCTAGTCCCGGTCGGGGCGCCGGATTCTGTACTGGTTGCCCCTCTTCCAGGCCAGCTCTCTGCTGTGGCCAGGGAGTGCAGTAGAGGATGGCCCAAGTCCTTGGGCCCTGCACCCCATGGGAGACCAGGATAAGTACCTGGCTCCTGCCATCGGATCAGCGTGGTGCGCCGGCCACGGCGGCCATTGGAGGGTGAACCAACGGCAAAAGGAAGACCTTTCTCTCTGTCTCTCCCTCTCACTGTCCACTCTGCTTGTCAAAAAAAAAAAAAAGAAAAGAAAAGAAGAAGCTATTTCGAAGCCTTCTAAAATTTTTTGTCATGTACTAGGGATAATCAGACCTTAGTTCAAGGGTGGGGAATTTTTTTTTTCCTGTGAGCAGCCGTTTGAATAATTAAAACATCATTCACAGGCCATACAAAATTATGATTAGCATGCTATAGATGTATTGAATTTCAAGTCCTGCCTGTGTTTGCCTTGGCAGGACCAGGCCAAATGACTGCACGATAGGCATTCCCCACCGCTGCCTTAGTGTATGCATACTTTCAGACAGGCTCAAATGTGAATTTAATGAAACTTTTTGTGAGAAATGTTTTAACATAACATGTCATTGTGTACATTTGCTATTTGGGATATTTACTGTGAAACTGATTTTTAACATTAAAATTTTCTTAATTAAATATAAAGCAAATATAACTAAATCAACTTTTAAAATATAATCAAGCTCGGCCGGCGCCATGGCTCAACAGGCTAATCCTCAGCCTTGTGGCGCCGGCACACCGGGTTCTACTCCCGGTCGAGGTGCCAGATTCTGTCCCGGTTGTCCCTCTTCCAGGCCAGCTCTCTGCTGTGGCCCGGGAGTGCAGTGGAGGATGGCCCAGGTGCTTGGGCCCTGCACCCCATGGGAGACCAGGAGAAGCACCTGGCTCCTGCCTTTGGATCAGCGTGGTGCACCGGCCGCAGTGAGCCGGCTGTGGCGGCCATTGGAGGGTGAACCAACGGCAAAGGAAGGCCTTTCTCTCTGTCTCTCTCTCACTGTCCACTCTGCCTGTCAAAAAAAAAAAAAAATATATATATATATATATATAAAATCAAGCTCTGATGGCTTTGTGAAAGAACTCTGCCTCTAGGAGTATATCTGAATGTACTTATGTTTATGCTCCACATGAAATCGTCTTGCTCACGTATAGAAAATGACCAACTAGTTTCTCTAACAGTATTACCACCATATTTCTCACCTTTTCTAAACTATTGATACAAGAAACCCTGTGTAAAGAGTGAATCATTTCTCAAGAGTTTTTCTTTGGTTGAAGATTTTTTGTTTTTATAGCTGAATGTACAGACATAATTGCTTTTCACCAAGTTTCTAAAAATATATTTTTGAGACTGTTTACATAACTAATTTTAAAAAATTCATCTTTTTGGCCTTTCTTTAAGAAAGGTTGATTCTCAGCAAAATATAAAAATAGCAACAAACCCCAAATTAGACTGTAGGATATGTATTAATAAATAGTTATGGACACTCCTGCATATAAAAAGGCCAGTACACATAGAAAATTTTGGCTTAGATTATGCATTTTTCATCTAGGGCATAATGATGTTTTTGAATGTAAAAATGCTAGGCAATATGAAGAGATAAAATGGCCTGAATACTTCTTTTGGTCACTAAAATGTAAAGCAGTATATGAATGTCTGTGAAAGCCCATATTAGAGAGTAAGAATGTGAAAGAATACATAAAATGTAATAGAATTTTTCCTTAATTAGATAATTGTTTCACAGATATTTTGTGGTATAAAAAATAAAATATATATATATATGAATTGAATATCATGATGTCAATGATGTGATATTGATGTTTGATTATTGATTGTTGATTACTAATTATGGATTGTTAGTTATTGCTATTAGTATGATTATGATTGTGTGTTAAGCTTGTGTTGTCATAGTAGGTATAGTGGTCAAATTAGAACATAGATCATTAAGCTATAGACTGCTAAGTATAAAGTTATAGACTGTCATGACTAACAGAATTCTGCAATCCAAAAAAAAAGAAGTTTGGACCTTTTACAATATATCAGCAATGGGCAGTGAGGGCATAATAAAAAAAAAAAAAAGATGAACTCATGGAGATGTCTAAAGAATAGAAGATAGGTTTATCTTCCATTTTGCTGAAATTGTGGAAACGTGGTATAGATTCCCAACAAAGGAATCACTATAACTCAAGAACTGTCCTTCCTAGTAAATAAAGGTGCAGCGGCGTGGACCTTAGAGGCCACTGGAATGACTCAGGATTGCTCCCTCTTGAGCCTCACAATGCCTCTCACTCAGGAGAGACATCGAGAGCCAAGGGGGTGGACTGTGGAGAATCCCACAGGAGTCTCAAAAAGAGTCACGGATCACCGCTTACCTGGAAAGGAGATGAACTGTGGAAACTCCACAGTAAAACATTGAGTTAAAAAGTTACCACTAGCCACAAAATAAAAGTAAAGTGGAGTTATAAGTCATAAGCTGAGGCAATACCTAACGGCTGTTAGGGAGACACTCCCAATCATACCAAGCAGATGTCTCTGGTCAGTTAGATAACAGTGCACAATCAGTTCCAACATAAGTAAGGCGGGGACAGAATTGACTGGACTGTTCAACTGTAAGCAAGGAGGAAACAGCATTGCGCTACAGACAATAACTAACAATCCATAATCAGTTCCAACATAAGTAAGGCGGGGACAGTATTGACTGGACTGTTCAACTGTAAGCAAGGAGGAAACAGCATTGATTGGACAACAAGTCAGAGGATGGCAAGCTGGAGGACTGCCAGAAAATGAGGATAAAAAGGGGAGCCCTTGCACTTCTCTCCATCCTCTTGGGGATCATGGCCCAATGTGTGTGAACCTCTGGATCTCCACACATCTGGAGCTGAAGAGGCAGCCCACTACTCTGCACGGAGCAGGTAGTGGCGCAAGCCGACCTGCGACCTGCAGAGCTGTCCCTGAGCTATAACCCCACTGTCTCTGTGTTAGTGTGTGTGTGTGCGCGTGCGCACGCACGTGGCCCCAGTGCATGTGAACCTCTGGATCTCCTTGCACTTGGAGCTGAAGAGCCAGCTCGCTAACCCCCTTCCTAAGCGACACAAGGTGACTAGGAGATCAAAACTCCAGCTGAGATGCCGCCTCACCGCCTTGCTGGATTCCTTATCAGCCTGATGCCGGAGTTGACCACAGAGCCAGACCAGGCCTCTCAACAGGGGACCTCTCCAACTTCTCGCCTGGTCATCCGCCTGGGAACTTTGAGCCTACTGCCCAGAGTGACAGTCTTCCCACGACTTCCTGCCTGTAAGTGATTGATCTGAGATCCGTCTCTGCCGAGACATGGAGCTCTGGACCTTGAACACTGACACTCTTCTTCGTGACAGTGATACAAGCCTTGAAAACACAGCTTTTACAAATAATGTTAGTCATGTGTAATATAATATAACTATGCTTTGACCCTATGTTTTGACCCCATGCAAGGTATCTGCAAATAATGCTGGAGACCTTGATGTACATATGCTATTATAATTGGATAGCCCTCAAAATTACTTTAACACTGTGTACTGTATCTGTGTATACTGTGATCTGTGGATTAATGAATAAGTTCAAGTAGTATTATTGATATTAATGGTATAGATTCCAGTAGACCTCTAGTCATTAAGGAAATAGTGTTACCCTGATAGTTAAGTATTATAGTAAGTAAGTTAAGTAGAAGATAAGTAGTTATGTTAAGCTAAGTAGTTAAGCTAAGTAGTTACGTTAAGCTAAGTAGCTGAGTTAAGTAGTTAAGTCATGATTAAGTAGTGGTGTTAAGTTTATTGATAAGTGTATTAAATAGTATAGATTGATAAGTATATTGATACTGATAAGTGTATTGACTTCACTGAGCATGCTGATGAGTAGTGTGATAAAAAACCCCTGGTGTGTAAGCAATAAAATCTCATTGGAAAGACAGTCTTGTGTCCTGGTGTTCCTTTCTTCCCCATGACTGACAAGTCGTATGTCGCACTTGCTACTGTCAAGCTGCATGACAGCAGGCGCTTGCAACACACCGGAATCAAAAATCAAATATTGGATAGATATTCTCTTATTGATTATTACATTATTGAAGGATAATTGTATTTGACAGAATCCTAATTGAAAGGGAGTATTAGATCCCTGCCACAGTAAACCAGGATGGAAGTTTCTTTTAAGGCCGCTTAAAGCAGTGTAGTTAGGGTGTAAAACTAGAGCCACTGCTGTGTGTACAATGCAGTAATGTAAACAGAAAGATGTGATACCAGAGCAGAGTTGGAAAACAGGAATTAGAATTGGTCAAAAATTTGAAAGCAGATGGGAATTCAGGAGCACTTGGTAATCCAGGACTGCTCACTTATCTTGAATGTATTATGTTAGCAGGCATGATATCTCAAAGGAACATGGTAAGTACTATGATACATGCAAATAGTGCACATTTAATAAAGTTTTGAATAAATGAAATATATTGGGCTGATCAACCTTAAGCTACTCAGAGATGCATTTAATAACATGTGAAGCAAAATATAATACTGAACTTAAATATAGGAGAAAAGGAGCTATTAAATTTAATTCTCAGCCCTTTCATATATACTGATACTGTTAATTTACCATCTTCATTAATTTTGTTTATATCAGGAAAACAGCAATAGTTATCAAAGGCTTCAGAAAAATAGGGAAAATTTTAAATTGATGAAATTCTATCCTCTAAGTTCATTGTTACCTATAATTTGGAAAAAATGGTCATTTTTAAATCTTAGTAACTACTAAGTGTTTTGAGAAGCTTGACTAAAGAACCATTATCTCGGGGCTGGCATTGTTGCACAGCAGGTTAAACTGCCCTCTGCAATGCTGCCATCCCATTCAGAGTGCTGGTTCAGTCCTGGCTGCCCTGCTTCCAATCCAGCTCTCTGCTGATGTGTCTGGAAAGGTAGGATGGTCTGAGTACTTGGGCTCCTGCCATCCATGTGGGAGATCTGAAGGGAGTTCTGGGCTCCTGGCTTTGACCATTGTGGCCATTTAGGGAGTGAAACGGCAGATGGAAGCTCTCTTCATCTCTCACTCTGCCTTTGAAATAAAGAAATAAATCTTATAAATAAACAAATCTTATAAATAAAGCAAATACTGTCATATTTTAAAAGTGAAATTTTGATCACTGGCCTTACCATTTTCAACTTGAATCATCTAGTTAATGTCTGAGAATATAAAACTAATATGGATTTCCTTTCTTTATTTAAAAAAATTAAGCCTATTGAAGAGATGTGACATACAATTGTAGAATAAAAGATATTCTAACAATGAAGAGTCTAGAAAAGGTTATTTTTGGTAAGTTTTGTTTCATTTCCTTCAAGCAAATTGTGATTTTGTTAAATTTCTTTGCAGAATTCATTTTTCCTTTTATCTTTTAACTTTTTAAAATATGTAAGCTGTTTCTGTTGACCTACCTCTCAGATAAAGTGGATTTAAGTATTGTAAGGAATTTTTAATTAGGAGTTCTGGTTCAAAATCCAAATTGTCATTGATTATCTATGGAAGTTACTTTACCTCTTTAGGCCTTAATTTTCTACAAATACCAGATAGTTTGAGGTAGGCATTTGGAGCCACAGTTAAGATGCCACTTGGGATGTGTATATCCCACATCAGAGTGTTGTGATTTGAGTCACAGCCCCTCTTCTGATTCCAACTTCCTGTAATGCAGCACCCTAGGAGGCAGCAGGTGGTGGCCCAAGTACTTAAGTCCCTGACACCCACATGGGAGGCCTGGATTGGGTTCCAGGCTCCTGGCTTTGGACTGACCCAGCCTAGGCTGTTGTGGGCATTTGGAAAGTGAACTGGCAAATGGAAAATATCTCTCTGTCTCAGCCTTTCAAATAAAAATTTCAAAAATATTTTTTAAATGAGGCATTTTAATTGGGTGATCTCTAAAGACTTCACCTATTAAATTCTGTCATCTATTTTGTGCTCTAGAAAACCTCATTCAAGAATTCCTTGTTTGGATATAATAGGTAGAGGTATGAAAGAGATTCATTAGCTGTCAGACATAGAATATAAACATTTTTTAGATTCAAGTATAGGTTTTGCCAACCTTAGGCACTATAAGATGGTGATTGTTGAGGATACTGAAAGAAATAATGTATATAAAGCAAGTATCATAGTGTATGACAAATAGTAAGTTTACTAAACTTCAGCCATTAACATTCATTAACTTAAATGTAAGCTAATTTGTTTTCTTGTTTAGAAACATTGTTTCCAGTTTTATTTTTGGTTTTCGGGTTTTATTTTTGCTATATGTCACCTAATCAGCAAATATTTCAGTTCATACTATTTATTGCCTCCCTGTCTCTGTTTGTTTTCTTTTGATTTATGTTAAAATTGTTTAAACCTTTTTTTTAAAGATTGACTTCTTTATTTGAAAGGCAGAGTTACAGAGAGGCAAAGTCAGAGCAAGATAGGCCTTCCATCTGCTGGTCCCCTCCCCAAATGGCTAGAGCTGGGCTGATCAGAAGCCAGGAGCCTGAGGCTTTCTCCAGGTCTCCCACATGGGTGCAGGGACCCAAGGACCCAGGCCATCCTCTGCTGCTTTCCCAGGCACATTAGCCGGGAGCTGAATCGAAAGTGGAACAGCCAAGCCTTGAACTGGCACTCATATGGGATGCCAGCACTGCAGGCGGCAGCTTTACCACAGTGCTGGCCCTGATTTTAAACTTTTTAAGGTTTCTGATGTATGCTGCCAGATTGCTTTCCAGAGCAGATACAGTACCATTATTTTTAGTACACAAAATGAATTTAAAATGTAGAACTCTAGATTCAGGATTAAAATTTAAATAATAACAAAGGTCATGCTTAATTAGAAATTGTAAGTATTTGGTTATGTGAAATACCAAAAAAAAAAAAAAAACCCACAACTGCTTGGTGGAGTTAATATGTTAATGCCATATAAACCTAATAATATGTTCTAGGAGACCATTCTGTTGGCAGTATGCTTAATTCAGTGGGGAATATTACATATTAAGGCAACTGTTAATAGACCCCATAGGATGTATGACCTGATCTTACTAGGAATATTTAATAGCTTAAGAAGAATAGGAAAAGAGGAAACTCTGGAAAGACTAATTAGTATATACAAAAGGAAGAGAAAGATTTAACCCAATTGTGTCTTACTTGCTAAAACAGCAAAGTGGAAGTAAAAGCCGTATAAAGAGTTTTCCTCATAGTTCTCACTAGCTCCAAAGGTAATGTGAAAAGCTAAAACCAGTACTTAAATCTGATTCAGTTACTCTTATTTTTCCTTAATAGAATAAAACTGGTGTTCTCTAGCAGGAGAATGTTTGTCTTTGGATGGGAAAAAAAGAGCTATCTATAAACTCTTGGCTTTCTGAAATATATCACTATAAGATCTGAATATAAGATCCATTTTGCAAATCAAAATTATTTATAAACAGCAGAGAACATAAGTGGGGGATATAAAACAAGTAATAATTGAGACAAAGGTTGGGCATTTGGCACAGTGTAAATTAAAAAAAATAAAATGACAGACCAGCGTTACCACTTGGGGATGTCTGCTCACATTGCTCAAACTCTCAAATCCAAACTTTGAACACAATACTTTTTTAAACTTTTAAAAATAAGTATGTATATCTATTTATTTATTTATTTGAAAGAGCAATTAGAGGGCTAAGAGTGCCAGAGAGAGATCTTCCATCTGCTGTTTCATTCCTCAAATGGCCACAGTGGCGGGCATTGATCCACACTGAAACCAGGAGCCTGGAACACCATCCTAATCTAGATTGCAGGATCCTAAACACTGGAGCAGTCTTCCACTACTTTCCCAGAAACACTAGCAGGAATCTGGATCTGCGGCAGAGCAGCCTGGACTTGACCCAGAGGTCCAATACAGGATGCCAACATCACAGGTGGTGGCTTAACCCAGCAATGCCACTATGTGGCTGCCCCAACACATAATTTTCCCTAAATCTGAACCTTCTTTTGGTTCCTGATCTAAATGAATGGTGCTATCCAGCTGTCCAAAGCAGAATCTTGGGATGCTTGTGACTCCCTTACCCTTCCTATCTCCCTACTCCTGCTTCCCAAGCACAGGGATTAAATATCTTTTTAAAACCCATCTACTTCTCTCCATGCTTCCTCTCATTAGTGTGGTAAGATCTCCTGTAGCTCTTAGCTGGGCCACAATAGCTGTCTCCTTTGTTTCCTCTCTCTACTCTTGCTCCATCCTAAGCCATTCCCAACGCTGCCAAAGTCCTGTCCTGTCACTCAGTTGCTCGAATTTCTGACTCCAGCATCTTCTCTTGTCACTCTTCCTCTGCCCCAAACCTTCTGTTTCCTTCTTGTGTCTTTTATTGTCTTCATTTCCCAGGAGGGATCATACTATCTTTTCTTCCTGGTCTTTTCATGCAAATCTTCCTTGGGGCCAGCACTGTCGCATCATAGGTTAAGCCACCACTTGCTGCGCTGGCATCCCATATGGGCTCTGGTTTGAGTTCTGACTGCTCCACTTCCAATCCAGCTCCCTGCTAATGGCTTGGAAAAGCAGTGGAACTGCTTGGATCCCTGCACCCATGTGGGAGATCAAGAAGAAGCTCCTGGCTCCTGGCTTCTGATCAGCTCAGCTCTGGCTGTTACAGCCATTTGGAGATTGAACCAGTGTATGGAGGCCTTTGTCCCTCCCTCTTTGTCTCTAGCTTTTCTTCTCAAATAAATCATAAAAAGAACTTGGGGCATAACAGGTAAAGCCTCTGCCTGCAGTGCTGGCATCGCATATGGGTGCCAGTTCAAGTCTCAGCCACTCCATTTCCCACCTGGGCTCTCTGCTGCGGCCTGGGAAAGCAGTGGAAGATGGCTCAAGTCCTTGAGCCCCTGCACCCAAGTGGAAGACCCAAGAAGCTCCTGGCTCCTGTCTTTGGATGGACCCAGCTCTGGCTGTTGTGGCCATTTGGGGAGCGAACGATGGAAGACCTCTCTCTCTGCCTCTGCCTCTGCCTCTCTATAACTCTGCCTTTCAAATAAATAAATAAATAAATCTATTTTAAAAATCTGCTTTTTCTTTACCTAATTCTCACTTACCCTTTAGACCTTAACTAAACATCACTTTCATGATTAACCTACATTAATACACCTTTTCTTCCTCCTACAATCTAGGTTAAATATACCTGCTTTGTACTCCCTTTTTTTTCCCCTATGCAATATTTAGTGTACTTGGTTACTTATTTGTTTGTCTCATATTTTAAACAGTAAGCTTGATGGACAAGAACGGTATAGAATCTTCCTGACCACTGTATCCCTAATACTAATGCAATGCCTGACAAATATTAGATGCTTAAATTATTTGTTGAATTACTGATTCCATGTTCCCTTTTTCTCACCTTGGTCTTTCACTCACTAAAAAAAGTCATAGTCACTTATCAAGAAACATCTCTTAGTAAAACTCTCTAATAATTTTCCTTAAAAAGAAATGCAGAGACCTTTTTAGCTTAATGGATTTATCAGGATGTCTCAAAAGTATTTAAATCTAATGTGTTTTATTTTGAACTCTTTATCTTCTCATACTGCTTCCTTTCTCCAGAAGGGGAAAAAAAAAATCTCTTCTGGCATCAGTGACTCCTAAGAAATTTTTGAAGGAACATGCACACTCATCTATACATAGACATCATTTTATTTGTTCATGAAATCCTGACTCAAAAATATTTCTCAAATGGACCCTTCCTTCCTTTCCTGACCTTTCTATTTACAACAGCTTTGCCTTCTTACCATTATAGATCATTCCTTTTCATTCCATGCCTTTATAGACAATCCTTCACATCAACCAAATATATCTTTCTCTCCAATGAAATTGTTATCAAATTTCTTGCATATAAATTCATTACAGTTGTGCGCCTGCCTACTTGTCAGCTCCTCACCTCCTCCCACACTGCCACTTTTCTCATTACCTTCTAAACACATTAGCTCTTTAATGTTTTTATTTATTTATTTTAAAGATTAATTTTATTTATTTGAAAGGCAGAATTACAGAGAGGCAGAGAGAGAGAGAGAGAGAGAGGTCTTCCATCTGCTGGTTCACTCCCCAGGTGGCTGCAACAGCCAAAGCTGTGCTGATCAGAAGCCAGGAACCAGAAGCCAGGAGCTTCGTCCAGGTCTCCCTTGAGGGTGCAGGGGCCCAAGGACTTGGGCCACCCTCCACTCTTTTACCAGGCTGGATTGGAAGTGGAGCAGCTGGGACCTGAACCGGTGCTCATATGGGATGCTACCACTGCAGGTGGCAGCTTTGCCTGCTATACCACAGCGCCAGCCCCTAATGTTATATTAATAGGTCATTTCATTTTATGTGTCATACTAAGATTTCTTTCTTGGTCTTGTCCAGTACTCATTTTTCAAGACTCGGGATAAATGCTATTTGTGAAGCTTACGCTTGCCATCTCTGTGTACCACAAGCAAAATGAGTTGTTCCTTTTTGCAGGTTATAACAATCCTTGGTTCTTTTTTCATTTATAGTGCTTATCTCATTTTACAATTATTTTCATTTTTCAAATGTTTATTTCATTTTACTTACTTGAAAGGTAGAGGCACAGCTGGAATCAGGGGCACAGCCAGGACTCGAACCCAGGCACTCCAGTATGAGATGTGGACATCTTAGCTGCTCGGCTAAATGCTCATTCTGATGACAGTGTTTACTTAGGAGAATTGATGGTTAAGAAATGGCAGTTTGGTTTCATTCTTTTATTTTGAAAATAAGGGCCAACTAAGAATAACTTTAATGTCTTCTGATTTTGTTCCTAAAATTTGGCCAAAAACTTACACTAAAAAGTAAATGTACCAAGGAACAAATCCAAGAAGGCAACACTGAAGATAAAGATCTTAATCTAGAACCAGTAAAACAGGAAATAGAAAATAAACATCATAGAAATGTGGTGTTTCAAGATTGGGAAAGAACAAGATGATAAAAGATTCAACCAATGATGTTAAAATCCCCAATACTGAAACCAGAGCAAGTTGCATAATTAAATATAATGTATCCACTATGGCATACTTGCAAAGGTAAACTTTTAAAATATAATGGCTGAGATTTCTTTTCATGCTTAGGGATAATAAACATGGTATTTCTAAGGTAGCTCCAGATTGGAACTATCATTTATTAATATTGAAAACTTTTGATCAAATTAAATGTAATTGGACCATTTCACCTTTTAAATGTTCTCTTTGCTTTGCTTTTTTCTAAATATTGCCATTTTGGAAAAGAAAACTTCTATGTCATTTTATGGAATCTCTGTATATTGCTAATAATAGTAGGTGTTACATTTTAGGAATTAACCAGTCAAGTATCTACTGTATACAAGTTCTAACAAATGATGGAAGGAGTAAGTTCCTCTCTTCAAGGTTTACAGTATCTGTACCTTTCTACAAGATAAGCAATCACAGGGCTGTAACATATAAGTTATAGAATGATAAATAGCATAGACGTACAAAATAAAAATGTTAACTTTGGGGCCCAGCATAGTGGTATGATGGTTAAAGCTGCTGCCTGTGATGCTGGCATCCCACATGAGTGCCAGTTCATGTTCCTCCTGCTCCACTTCTGATCCTGCCCCCTGCTAATGGCCTGGGAAAAGCAGCAGAAGATGGCCCAAGTGCTTAGATCCCAGGGAGACCCAGAGGAAGCTCCTGGCTGCTGGCTTTGGACTGGTCCAGCCCTGGCTGTTATAGCCAAATGGGGAGTGAACCAGTAGATGGAAGATCTCTTTCCCTCTCTGTCTCTCAATAACTCTGCCTTTCAAATGAATAAATAAATCTCAAAAAATAGTTTTTATAACTCTGGGAATAATTTTGTGTTTTATCAGTGTAAAAAAGAAGATGCAATTTGATGAAACAAATTCTACATATAAAGAGCTGAAGTTTTTTACACCAGTGAGACGTTCCAAATTGCCAATCTGTTCAGTTGCTTACTATTCAGCCTAGAGTCATCTTCAAGGGTCTCTATCACAAATCTTCTGATCATTTCTATCCAACTGGAAGGTTTCTGCATAGTTGAGGCATTTGCCAAGGAGACCATGATATCAGACAGTGTTAATCCAAATTGCCAGATATGTTAAAAGACCATTATCCTTGTGTGTCTTCACTGGAGCAGTTAACAGAGCTGGGAAGTGAAGCTGACGCTTTTGTCTGCCGTCCTAATGTAGCACTCTGCACGATGTTCTCCGAGACCAACACAACAGAAGAGGAATAAAGCTCTGAAGAAGAATGGGGTTTTATTATTCCTGAGTGTTGTGTTTTGTGTGGCTTTGTGTTTCCTTTTGGTCTGGATATGGCTAAGTCCCTAAGTATTCTAAGTATTCCTGACAGTGATCTCCTTTACTAACATTTATCTTGTAACAGGCATTGCCTTTCTATGCAATGAAAACATAATCCTGCCTTGTCAATCTCAACACTTTTCTTTAAAATAAATAGTTTAAAACAGCTAGTTTACTGTGTTCCTTGACTATATACAGGTTTGGTCATGTTAGCTTCTTTACTAAATCTAAGTACAGTAAGATGTATCATCAGAAAATAAAATGTTCTTGATAGAGTTTCTAGTTTTGCATTTTAAAAAGTTGTGATAATTTTCTTTGATGACTGAGTAGAACCAACTCCCTTCAAGTATAAAACGAGGTTTGGCTTGCTTTTCCACCAGATTCCTGTTACCCACACTGTTGTGCCCTGCTGTGTCTCTTGGACAGCTTGTGGTTCTTCACTGTCACTTCATCAGTGATAGCCTGTGTCTCTGGTCTCTTGGCCTCTTTCTTTAAATTATAACTGAGGTCACCAAAAAGGATAAATAGCCTAATCCTAAAAGAGGGTTCCTTGTGTAAGAAAGAAAAGAAGCCACATTTTGTAGATATTTGAAACTTTAAAATGAGTTCTTTTTATAACTTGACTACCTAAAACATTAACTTCCATAGCTTCATTTGATAGTTTATGAACTATTAGAATTGAATTAGGAAAAGGAATATATAATATTTAATAAATGTCAATCTTGTTGAGGTATCACTTCTAAAATAGTTAATATTTATACTTGCTTTCTCCTCTATAACAACTTTACTTTTCAGTCATGACTGCAGCAAAATAAAATTTACATACAGTAAAGCATTTTCTCCCCATATATAAATCCACCAATAAAGCTGTTTTGTAAGTCCCAGAACTAATATTTTCATTTCATACATGGTTTTGTAACTCTAAAGTTTCAGATAAGTGAATCGTAAAAGATTAGTTTAAATAGGTCTGATCTGATTTCATCATCATTTAAAAAAAAATCATCTATTATTTTTCACTTTATGTTTCTGTGTGGGAGCAAACTGTTGAAATACTTACTTAAGGTATACTAAGCTGATCTTCTGTATATTAAGATAATCGAAAATGAATCTTGATGTGAATGGAAGGGGAGAGGGAGTGGGAAAGGGGAGGGTTGTGGGTGGGAGGGACGGTATGGGGGGGAAACCATTGTAACACATGAGTCGTACTTTGGAAATTTATATTCATTAAATAAAAGATTAAAAAAAAATGTAGAAGACAGAGAAAAAAAAAAAGATTAGTTTAAAAACTATGTATGTAATATGAGTGTGGTAAAAATCATATACTTAATCTTATGTATATTCATTACATTTGTATAATATCTCTGTTCTATTGTGTTCTTATGTTCTAGAGAGTAGGATTTTTATTATTTTTAAATGCATAGCTGATATGTATACAATAAAAATATCTGTATAGTGGTGTTTCAATGACATTTATTTTAACCAATATTTTATGAGATGCATAAATGAATCTGCATTAAATGAACTACAGTAAATGAATTTAATTTATCTTTTTGGGGCCAGTGCTGTGGCATAGTAGCTAAAGCCACTGTCTAATGCTAGGATCCCATATGGGTGCCGGTTCAAGACCAGGCTGCTCCACTTCCAGTCCAGCTCTCTGCTATGGCCTTGGAAAGCAGTGGAAGATGGCCCAAATCCTTGGTCCCCTGCACCCACTTGGGAAACCCAGAAGAAGCTCTTGGCTCCTGGTTTTGGATTGGCCCAGCTCTGGCTGTTGCAGCCATTTGGGGAGTGAACCAGCAGATGGAAGACCTCTCTCTCTCCCTCTCTCGCTCTACCTCTCTTTGTCTTTCAAATAAATAAATCTTAAAAAGATCTTTAGGCAAGATGGCGGAATAGTGAGGGCGGGCACCGATAGTCCAGGAAAATTTAGTTTAATAAAAGTGGAGTTACAGTAGCTTCAGAAAAAGGATCAGGAAAAAATTGCAGAGGAAACTCTTCTGGATCTAGTGGCTGTGACTCGGAGGACCTACTGGGAGAACCAGGTTGCCCACCGCGCAGAAGCCGAGCTGCGGGAGCTGCAGGGGCTGCGCGCCAGTGCAGGAAGGGGAGTAGATGTCACACAGACACCAGCGGAGAGAGTTGGGATGCCCAGGGCTCCGAGTCCACACAAAGGTGTGGGAAGGGGAGGTGAGCTCAGTAACCCAAGACACTGGCAGGGAAACGGTGGTCAGAATCTAGAGGGGAGCGGGAAAGTTCACCAGACTGACTACAGGAGAGAAGGAAAAAAGGTGGGGGGTTTCTCTCTCCACCAACCTTGCAAAGGTTGCAAGGTTTGCAAGAGTTTGCAAGGTTTGTAAGACACAAAGAGCAGGCCCCCACTCTGGATTTACATAACAACAGGGGAGAGCTAAGGCACTGAATCACTACAATTCAGTAGCCTAGGCAACCCAGTGGGAGTCCAGGGGAGAAACAGAGCCTGCACAGACTCTTTGGGTAGAAGCCAGAGATTGGAAACTAAATACCATCAATTCTGCACAGCCGTGTGGTGCGGTATTACTTACCTCCTGAATGAATTAAATAAATAAATAAATAAATAAATAAAAGAGATTTACCACACATAACCTAAGGGTGTCACCTTTGCACACACGTAACCCAGAGGAACCAAGCAGAACTCTCAGGCCACACCCATCTCAAGCCTCCAAGGCTCCTCCAACAGCAAGCAGTCCACTTAACACAGCCATAGTATAAAATAAAAAAAAAAATAAACAAATGCACAGTGACGAAAGAAGAAGTAACTATGCCAAGCAAGAAACACAGAAATCGAGGGAACAAGATCAATGATGATACTATGATGCCTCCAAATAAACAAAACACCCCAAGCCAAGATTATGAAGATGATGAGATAGAAGAAATGCAAGATACGGATTTCAAAAAATTTATGATAAGAACATTTAGAAGTTTTCAAAAGCAAATCCTTGAACTACAGAAATCCTTATTGGACAGGATTGAAAATCTCTCTCGTGAAAATGAAATTTTAAGGAAGAATCAAAATGAAACGCAGAAACTAGTAGAACAGGAAAGTGTGATAGTGAAGAGAAATCAAAATGAAATGAAGAGCTCAATAGATCAAATGACAAACACATTAGAGAGCCTTACAAACAGAATGGGTGAAGCAGAAGAGAGAATATCGGACTTAGAAGTCAGAACACAGGAAAACATACAGTCAAACCAAAGAAAAGAGGAAATTAGAAACCTAAAAAATATTGTTGGAAATCTACAAGATACTATTAAAAAATCCAACATTTGAGTTCTAGGAGTTCCTGAAGGTATGGAGAGAGAGAAAGGATTAGAAGGCCTCTTTAGTGAGATACTAGCAGAGAACATTCCAGGTTTGGAGAAGGACAGAGACATCCTAGTACAGGAAGCTCATAGAACCCCCAATAAACATGACCAAAAGAGATCCTCACCATGACACATTGTAATTAAACTTACCACAGTGAAACATAAAGAAAAGATCCTAAAATGTGCGAGAGAGAAACGTCAGATTACTCTCAGAGGATCTCCAATTAGACTCACAGCAGACTTCTCATCAGAAACACTACAGGCTAGGAGGGAATGGCGAGACATAGCCCAGGTGCTAAGAGAGAAAAATTGCCAGCCCAGAATATTATATCCTGCTAAGCTGTCATTTGTGAATGAAGGTGAAATAAAGACCTTTCATAGCAAACAGAAATTGAAAGACTTTGTGGCCACTCGTCCGGCCCTGCAAAAGATACTTAAAGATGTGCTACACTCAGAAACACAGAAACACGGCCATCAATATGAAAGAAGGTAAAGGAAGAAAAACCCCCAGTAAAAGAGCATGGGAAGGCCGGCGCCGCGGCTCACTAGGCTAATCCTCCGCCTAGCGGCACCGGCACACCGGGTTCTAGTCCCGGTTGGGGCGCCGGATTCTGTCCTGGTTGCCCCTTTTCCAGGCCAGCTCTCTGCTGTGGCCAGGGAGTGCAGTGGAGGATGGCCCAGGTGCTTGGGCCCTGCACCCCATGGGAGACCAGGAAAAGCACCTGGCTACTGGCTCCTGCCATCAGATCAGCGCGGTGTGCCGGCCGCTGCACGCCAACCGCGGCAGCTATTGGAGGGTGAACCAACGGCAAAGGAAGACCTTTCTCTTTGTCTCTCTCTCTCACTGTCCACTCTGCCTGTCAAAAAAATAAAAAAAAAGAGCATGGGAAGCTCAAAGCATATACTAGAAAATATCCCCAGAAAATGGCAGGGCAAAGTCACTATGTATCAATAGTCACATTAAACATTAATGGTCTTAACTCTTCAGTTGAAAGACACCGATTGGCTGATTGGCTCAAGGAACACAACCCAACTATTTGTTGCCTACAAGAAACACATCTCTCTAACAAAGATGCAAGCAGACTGAAAGTGAAAGGTTGGAAAAAGATATTCCATGCCAACAAAAACCAAAAAAAAGCAGGTGTAGCCATATTAATATCAGACAAAATAAACTTTAATACAAAAACTGTTAAGAGAGACAAAGAGGGACACTATATAATGATTAAGGGTTCAATTCAACAGGAAGATGTAACTATTATAAATGTATATGCACCTAATTACAGGGCACCGGTCTATTTAAAAGATATGTTAAGGGACTTAAAGGGAGACTTAGATTCCAATACAATAGTACTGGGGGACTTCAATACTCCACTCTCAGAAATAGACAGATCATCCAGACAGAAGATCAACAAGGAAACAGCAGATTTAATCAACACTATTGCCCAAATGGATCTAACAGATATCTACATAACTTTCAATCCTACATCTAAAGACTTCACATTCTTCTCAGCAGTGCATGGAACCTTCTCTAGGATTGATCACATACTAGGCCATAAAGCAAGTCTCAGCAAATTTAAAAGAATTAGAATCATACCATGCAGCTTCTCAGACCATAAAGGAATGAAGTTGGAAATTAGCAACTCAGGAAACCCTAGAAAGTATGCAAACACATGGAGACTGAACAACATGCTCCTGAATGAACACTGGGTCATTCAAGAAATCAAAAGAGAAATCAAAAACTTGCTGGAAGTAAGTGAGGATAACAACACAACATATCAAAACTTACGCGATACAGCAAAAGCAGTACTGAGAGGCAAGTTTATAGCAATAGGTGCCTATATCAAGAAATTGGAAAGGTACCAAATAAATGAGCTTTAAATGCAGCTCAAGGACCTAGAAAAACTGCAGCAAACCAAACCCAAATCTAGTAGAAGAGAAATAATTAAAATCAGAGAAGAAATCAACAGGATTGAATCCAAAAAAAATTACAAAAAATCAGCCAAGCAAGGAGCTGGTGTTTTGAAAAAATAAACAAAATTGACACCCCATTGGCCCAACTAACTAAAACAAGAAGAGAAAAGACCCAAATCAATAAAATCAGAGTTGAAAAAGGAAATGTAACAACAGACACCACAGAAATAAAAAGGATCATCAGAAATTACTACAAGGACTTGTATGCCAGCAAACAGGAAAATCTATCAGAAATGGATAGATTCCTGGACACATGCAATCTACCAAAATTGAACCAGGAAGACATAGAAAACCTAAATAGACCCATAACTGAAACAGAAATTGAAACAGTAATAAAGGCCCTCCCAACAAAGAAAAGCCCAGGACCAGATGGATTCACTGCGGAATTCTACCAGACATTTAAAGAAGAACTAATCCCATTTCTTTTCAAACTATTCAGAACAATCGAAAAAGAGGGAATCCTCCCAAATTCTTTCTATGAAGCCAGCATCACCTTAATCCCTAAGCCAGAGAAAGATGCAGCACTGAAAGAAAATTATAGACCAATATCCCTGGTGAACATAGACGCAAAAATCCTCAATAAAATTCTCGCCAATAGAATACAACAACACATCAGAAAAATCATCCACCCAGACCAAGTGGGATTTATCCCTGGTATGCAGGGATGGTTCAACATTCGCAAATCAATCAATGTGATTCACCACATTAACAGACTGCAGAAGAAAACCATATGATTATCTCAATAGATGCAGAGAAAGCATTCGATAAGATTCAACACCCTTTCATGATGAAAACTCTAAGCAAATTGGGTATAGAAGGCACATTCCTCACTATAATCAAAGCAATTTATGAAAAGCCCACAGCCAGCATCCTATTGAATGGGGAAAAGTTGGAAGCATTTCCACTGAGATCTGGCACCAGACAGGGATGCCCACTCTCACCACTGCTATTTAACATAGTTCTGGAAGTTTTAGCCAGAGCCATCAGACAAGAAAAAGAAATTAAAGGAATACAAATTGAGAAGGAAGAAGTCAAACTATCCCTCTTTGCAGACGATATGATTCTTTACTTAGAGGATCCAAAGAACTCTACTAAGAGACTATTGCAACTCATAGAGGAGTTTGGCAAAGTGGCAGGATATAAAATCAATGCACAAAAATCAACAGCCTTTGTATACACAAGCAATGCCATGGCTGAGAAAGAACTGCTAAGATCAATCCCATTCACAATAGCTACAAAAACAATCAAATACCTTGGAATAAACTTAACCAAGGACGTTAAAGATCTCTACGATGAAAATTACAAAACCTTAAAGAAAGAAATAGAAGAGGATACTAAAAAATGGAAAAATCTTCCATGCTCATGGATTGGAAGAATCAGCATCATCAAAATGTCCATTCTCCCAAAAGCAATTTATAGATTCAATGCAATTCCAATCAGGATACCAAAGACATTCTTCTCAGATCTAGAAAAAATGATGCTGAAATTCATATGGAGGCAAAAGAGACCTCGAATAGCTAAAGCAATCTTCTACAACAAAAACAATGCTGGAGGCATCACAATACCAGATTTCAGGACATACTACAGGGCAGTTGTAATCACAACAGCATATTACCGGTACAGAAACAGATGGATAGACCAATGGAACAGAATTGAAACACCAGAAATCAACCTAAACCTCTACAGCCAACTTACATTTGATCAAGGATCTAAAACCAATTCCTGGAGCAAGGACAGTCTATTCAATAAATGGTGCTGGGAAAACTGGATTTCCATGTGCAGAAGCATGAAGCAAGACCCCTACCTTACACCTTACACAAAAATCCACTCAACATGGATTAAAGACCTAAATCTATGACCTGACACCATCAAGTTATTAGAGAACATTAGAGAAACCCTTCAAGATATTGGCATAGGC
The DNA here is from genome assembly GCF_051225735.1 of Oryctolagus cuniculus. Taxonomy (NCBI): domain Eukaryota; kingdom Metazoa; phylum Chordata; class Mammalia; order Lagomorpha; family Leporidae; genus Oryctolagus; species Oryctolagus cuniculus. Next base: position 76,469,318 of record NC_142875.1, on the reverse strand, counting down.
AAAGAGTTTCTGGAAAAGACCCGGGAGGCACAGGCAGTCAAAGCCAAAATCAACTATTTGGATTGCATCAAATTGAGAAGTTTCTGTACTGCAAAAGAAACAGTCAGGAGAGTGAAGAGACAACCGACAGAATGGGAAAAAATATTTGCAAACTATGCAACAGATAAAGGGTTAATAACCAGAATCTACAAAGAGATCAAGAAACTCCACAAACACAAAACCAACAACCCACTTAAGAGATGGGCCAAGGACCTCAATAGACATTTTTCAAAAGAGGAAATCCAAATGGCCAACAGGCACATGAAAAAATGTTCAAGATCATTAGCAATCAGGGAAATGCAAATCAAAACCACAATGAGGTTTCACCTCACCCTGGTTAGAATGGCTCACATTCAGAAATCTACCAACAACAGATGCTGGAGAGGATGTGGGGAAAAAGGGACACTAACCCACTGTTGGTGGGAATGCAAACTGGTCAAGCCACTATGGAAGTCAGTCTGGAGATTCCTCAGAAACCTGAAGATAACCCTACCGTTCGACCCAGCCATCCCACTCCTTGGAATTTACCCAAAGGAATTTAAATTTGCAAACAAAAAGCGGTCTGCACCCTAATGTTTATAGCAGCACAATTCACAATAGCCAAGACCTGGAACCAACCTAAATGCCCATCAAAGGTAGACTGGATAAAGAAATTATGGGATATGTACTCTTTAGAATACTATACCGCAGTAAGAAACAACGAAATCCAGTCATTTGCAACAAAATGGAGGAATCTAGAACACATCATGCTGAGTGAAATAAGCCAGTCCCAAAGGGACAAATACCATATGTTCTCCCTGATCGGTGACAACTTACTGGACACCAAAAAGGAAACCTGTTGAAGTGAAATGGACACTATGAGAAACGGTGACTTGATCAGCATAGCCCTGACTGTTAATGAACAACTTAATACATTATCCCTCTTAGTAGTTTTTTTGTCTACTCTACTTAATATGACTGGTTTAATTCTGTAATTATCACACAGTTATTCTTAAGTGTTGAAATTTAACTGAAATGTGATCCCTGTTAAACATAAGAGTGGGAATAAGAGAGGGAAGAGATGTACAATTTGGGACATGCTCAGGCTGACTTGCCCCAAATGGTAGAGTTAGAAGCATACCAGGGGACTCCAATTCAATCCCATCAAGGTGGCATGTACCAATGCCATCTCACTAGTCCAAGTGATCAATTTCAGTTCACAATTGATCATAATGAAAGGACTAAGAGTCAAAGGGATCATATAAACAAGTCTAGTACCTGCTAATACTAACCAATAGAATAAATAAAGGGGAGAGTGATCCAACATGGAAAGCGAGATACTCAGCAGACTCATAGAATCGCAGATGTCCTAAACAGCACTCTGGCCTCAGAATCAGCCCTAAAGGCATTCGGATCTGGCTGAAAAGCCCATGAGAGTATTTCAGGCATGGAAAGCCAAGACACTCTGGCAAAAAAAAAAAAGACCTAAATGAAAGATCTCTGTGAGGAGATCCCAGTGGAAAGAACAGGTCTTCAAAGAAGGAAGTACCTTTCTCTGAAGGGAGGAGAGAACCTCCACTTTGACTATGACCTTGTCTAAACAAGATAAGAGTCGGTGAACTCAAAAGGCTTCCATAGCCTTGGAAACTCATGACTGGAGCATAGGGAGATTACTGAGGCCATAAACAGGAGTGTCAATTTGTAAAGTCAACAACAGGAGTCACTGTGCACTTACTCCTCATGTAGGATCTCTGTCCTTAATGTGCTGTACATTGAGATTTAATGCTATAACGAGTACTCAAACAGTATATTTCACTTTGTGTTTCTATGGGGGTGCAAACTGTTGAAATCTTTACTTAATGTATACTAAACTGATCTTCTGTAAAAAAAAAAGAAATTATCAATTCCCAACTTGACTCTAGGTCTGATCTGATTTCATCATCATTTAAAAAATCATCTATTATTTTTCACTTTATGCTTCTGTGTGGGAGCAAACTGTTGAAATCTTTACTTAATGTATGCTAAACTGATCTTCTGTATATAAAGAGCATCAAAAATGAATCTTGATGTGAATGGAAGGGGAGAGGGAGTGGGAAAGGGGAGGATTGCGGGTGGGAGGGACATTATGGGGGGGAAGCCATTGTAATCCATAAGCTGTACTTTGGAAATTTATATTCATTAAATAAAAGTTAAAAAAAGATATTTAGGGTTGTTTTGAGGATTAAATGAGTTAATATGTATCTAGCCCTATGCTAAACATTTTGCATACATTAACTCACTTAAAAATAATACAGCAGCAATTCAACTTCAATCCCTGTCCCCTAAAATAGGAGCTGAACAAATTTCTTCATTTTTTCCTTTCACCTTGGCAGATGGATCCAGGAGGTTGAAAGAAAATGAAGGACTTCAGGAACAAAAAGAAAATCCCTATGCCACTAGAAACCCCATTTTTATCAATTGGAAGGAACACGCCAATGACCAGTAACACATCCAGGTTTATGAAAACAGGGGTTCACAGCCAAATGTCAGTTCACAGTTCAGGCTATTGTATCCTGTTTGAGGATTAGGTGTTATGGATGAAGGCCTATCATCTACTGAAGATGACTAATTGAATGCTGGGTTGAAGCTGTGCCTCTACAGCCAGATGCTTCTGTTTGAAATGGTATAGAATGAGTGTCTCTACAAGTTATGCAGCAAGTCCTTAATATTATTTCCCTTTTGTGGAAACTGTCTAAAGAAAATGATGAAATCCATAAATTGGAATCATGGATTTAAAGAATTGCCTTATTTATTTCAAACACCATTTTATGAGTCATTTTCTGTATGCATTAAAATAACCAAGAACAGAAGGAAAGAAAAACATCAAGCATTGCACAATTTTCTCCAATAACATAGATCAACTCTTACTGAATTTTTTTGTTTTTTGACAGAGTTAGACAGTGAGAGAGAGAGAGAGAGAGAGAGAGAGAGAGAAAGGTCTTCCATTGGTTCAACGCCCAAATGGCTGCTACGGCCTGCATGCTGCGCCAATCCGAAGCCAGGAGCCAGGTGCTTCCTCCTGGTCTCCCATGTGGGTGCAGGGCTCAAGCACCTGGGCCATCCTACAATGCCTTCCCAGGCCACAGCAGAGTTGGACTGGAAGAGGAGCAACCAGGACAGAATCCGGCACCCTGACCAGGACTAGAACCCAGGGTGCTGGCACTGCAGGCAGAGGATTAGCCTAGTGAGCCACAGCACCGGCCTCTCTTACTGAATTTAGCACTGTCTGATATCATGGTCTCCTTGGCAAATGCCTCAACTTTGCAGAAAGCTTCCAGTTGGATAGAAATGATCAGAAGATTTGTGACAGACCCTTGAAGATGACTCTAGGCAGAATAGTAAGCAACTGAACAGATTGCTTGGAGTGTCATGGAGGTTAGTGTAGATACAACACAGCAGAGAGGCTACTGAGACTCTGATTAAGGCAGTGTATACCTTTTATCAGCAGAGGGGCCTTATCCTTCCAGTTCAAACTTCATTGCTGAAGTTTTTCAGTAAAATCTATCAAAAGGAAGAGATACGGTCTTACAAGATTCAGATACCGTAGTAAAGTGTTTTCATGTTGGCTGGCTGGTTTACCATTGCAGCTTGCTCATCTTGGCTCCTGAAACCCTGAGCTTTCTGCATAGCTTAGAGATATCATTCATACTACTGCAGCAGGAGCAAATAAAGAATTACTAAAAAGTTTACAAGCTACTGCTCTCCGAATCTATGATCCACAGGAAGGCACTGTGGTGGTTCTCCCTGCAGAGCCTCAGCAACATTTGGTTCAGCTTGTACATTTTCCACCCAGTCTGCCTGCTGATCTGCTTTCTCAGTTAAGTCGTTGCTGTATTATGGGAAGACTCAGTTCAAGCTTGGTTGCTATGCTTATCGGGATACTGCACATGAGATCATCATTTTCTGGATGGAAGTTAATGACTGGTTGATCAGTGATGTGGATACGTCAGCTTTTTCTTTTCCACACTAGCAGGATTTTCGAAAGAGGAGTTGTTGGCTTCAGAGCCTGGAGGAGTTCCTCATGTCACCCAGACGCAGCTTTCCCCTGTGCTGCTCTACCTTATGGATTTGGGTCAACTTTTATACCACTGGCATGTGACAGAGGCAGTTTGTCACAGCTTATTGGTTATCCCTGTCCCAGGTCAGAGCTTTGACATCCTGCAAAGTGCCAGTAAGCTAGGCACTAGGTTGGTTTGACTGTAATTCCTGACAGCGTGGCCGACTGTGTTTCTGGTGTTATCTGTAGGCTCCTGGAGCATACTTGTGTAGTTGGTGAGACTCTACTGCCATTTCTGGCTTCTTGTTGCTACAGTCTTCTCTAGAGAAAGGGGAAGCAGAGCATCTAAGGAAGAGGGACAAGCTCTGGGGGCCCGCGTCTCTGCCTTGGCTCTTCTCCTTGAGTCCACAGGTTGATGCAGAGCCTGTGGGTGAACAGGGTTGGGCCTGAGGAGCTGCCTGTGGTGGGCCAGCTGCTTCGCCTGCCGCTTCAGCATGCTCCCCTCAGACCCACGTGTTGACCAATGCTATCTTGGTGCAGCAGATCATCAAGAATATCCCAGCCTTGAAGAGTAGCAGTGTGCAGGAGCCATGTACGTCAGCGACTTACGTTATTGCTTCCATGTGTACATCACAGGGCAATACCCACAGGCCCAGCGCCTTGAATGCAGGGTACTGAAGAGGAGCTGTGGTACCTCCTGTGGGAAATTGGGTACTCACATCTAACTTATTTTGTGGAGAGGCTGATGTAATAGATGTTTGTCATTAAAGCTGAACTTTTAAAGAACAAAAAATAAAAAAGAGGAATTTAGACCCAGAGAGAGCACCCACAGAAGGAAGATGTGAAGAGACCCAGTGAGAAGACAGCCATCTAAAGGGAAGCAGAGAGGCCTGGAAGAGACCTTTCCTTCCAAGTCCTTAGAGGGATCCAAGACTACCAACACCTTGATCCTGAACTTCAAGCCTCTGGACCCACCACACAATGCATTTCTGTTCCTCCCACCCAGTCTGTGGGAAGCTGCTTCAGCAGCTGGAGCAGACTAGTACACAGTGGAACAAGGGAAGGAGTCTCTCTCGTGACCATCAGCACTAAGTGGGAAAGAGAACAATCAGGCCCTCTTATCACCTTCTCCGCTGATGCTGTCACTAATAGAGAATGGCTAGGTCTGTGCAGGCAGCTCACTCCTGAGGAGCGTTAGTCCATAGCAGTGTCCGCTGTAGCAGTGTTCTGCATACAGGCAAGTGCAGTACTTTTTGCTGTTTGTTTTGCATTGAAAACAGTCTCAAAGTTGAATACAAAGAGCACTCTGCAGGTGTTGCAAATGTTAGCCATTTGCAACAGTATACTCCAGGGTCCTTAGGGCTATCACTCAACTACAGAGTAATTGATATATCAGAGTATACCAGACAGGTTCTGGATCAGCCTTTGAAGTAAATACTACATTTTCACACAGCTTGGTTACTTGCTGTGCCAGCTTCCTATAGCAGCTGTAATACCTTATCACAAGTCAAGTGCTTACAGTTGTGGAGGGCGAATCTGTAAGAGCTCTCATGGGGTTAAAATGACAGCATCAAAAGAGCTACTTTCTCCTGGGAGCTCTAGGGGGCAATGTGGGTCCCTTTTCCAGCTTCTTGAGGCCACCTGCATTCCCTGGTTCCTGGCCCCTTCCTCCATCTTCAAATCCCTCTGTGACTCTGGCCTCCTCTCTTGCCTCCCTCTTCCACTTGAAAGGACACTCGGGATTACATTGGGCCCTCTTGGCTCTTGGCTAACCCAAGATCAACCCCCTATGTTTTTTTTATTTTATTTACTTATAGGAGGTAGGTCTTGCATCTGCTGGTTCTCTCCTCAAATGCCCAGAACTGTTGGAATCCAGGTTTCCCATGGTGGCAAAGACCCAAGTACTTGGGCCATCATCTGCTGCCTCCCAGCGTCTACACTAGCAGTGAGCTGGAATTGGAAATGTGGGAGGCAGGAGTCCTACATGGCCACTTAGCAGATGCACAAAGTGCTGGCCCCAGCTCCCTATTTAAAAGTCAGACAATTACCAACCTTACTTCCATCTGCAATCTAATTCCCTTTTGCCATACAGAAGAACCAATGCACAGGTTGCAGGCAGTTGAAGGGAGAAGTTTGGGAAGGTGGTGGGATAGAGGGGAGAGTATTATTTGGCTTTCCACACTTGCCCAATGTCACAGAACTGGTTAAGTGCTAGCACTGAGTACTGTATCCATTAAACTTAGCTATATGGGCTGCTCACTCGAACTCGATACAGGGTGCATTGTACAGGTAGACGTTTTCCTTCGATATGATTAGCATTGTTTCAGAGCAATGACAATGCATCTGATTCGATGTAGAAATGATTTCTAGATTTTCCTGATAATGTTGTGACTTAACAAATATAAACTTGAAGTTTTATACCTCACAATATTGTAGGTTTTGGGTTGTGATTTTTGCTTTATTGGTCATTAAAAAAAAACCAGCATGAGCTTTTGGAAAAATAAAGCGCGTTTTTTTTAAATAATAAAAAAAATGCATGCTCTTTCTAAGGTCTTAATAATGAACATAGCTGCCATTTATTAAAGACCTGTGTACCAGGCAAGGCTCTGGGAATCTTACATCTCATTTTACATTTTGCACACACTCTCATATGTATTGGGCAGTCTGAAGTCAGTGTGTTTCACAACTCATTCCAGTTGCAGGCTCCTCTAGCTCAGCCTGTCGAAAATGGAATGGATTTTTCCTTTCTCCCATATTCTGCCCCACCTCTGCCATGCTCCTACCACCAGAAAAATCAAAGAAAAAGCTAGACACACCACCATTGATTATGCTTTTTTCTCTCTAGGAATATCATCACCATTCATCCAGTTTATGCCAGAAATCTGGGAGTCCATGGTGCCTCCTCCTCCCTTCCTGTCCTCCAGAAATCTGTAGCAAAAATGTGTCAATTGTTGCCACTTCTTCCTTCCCAGTTTCTTCTTCCCCACTGGCACCACCTACTTCATTGCACCATCATTTTCCTGCTTTGTCTACTCATGGAGCCTCTGATCTGGCCCCTCCGTGCCTCCACCCTCTGCTCTGCTCACTCTGCCGTCTGTGTGGGTGATTTTTCTAATACATTTGTGTGAGGACTGTATTGCCCTCCTGGTTAAAACCCTGCAGGGCCGGCGCCGCAACTCACGAGGCTAATCCTCCGCATGGCGGTGCTGGCACACAGGGTTCTAGTCCCGGTTGGGGTGCCGGATTCTGTCCCAGTTGCCCCTCTTCCAGGCCAGCTCTCTGCCGTGGCCAGGGAGTGCAGTGGAGGATGGTCGCGGCGGCCATTGGAGGGTGAACCAACGGCAAAGGAAGACCTTTCTCTCTGTCTCTCTCTCTCTCACTGTCCACTCTGCCTGTAAAAAAAAAAAAAAAAAAAAACACTGCAGGGACAGCCTATTAATTACCCTGAGGACAAAATCCAGCCATCTAACTGTGCCTTGTAATGGACTTCAGATAAGGCCCTGTCACTGTAGCCCCTTACAGTCTTCTTGAATTCTTTGAACGTAATCCCTTTTGCTCTGCAATGTGCCATTCCCTCCACCTTGATCGCGCTTTCCCTCCTCTTTGGCCAACTTCCACTTATCCTTCAGGCTCTAGTTTAAGTATACGTTTGCCCACTGCTTTGGATATTTCTGCTATAAACCGGCATGCTCTTCTTGGAAGACTTGCCCTCCACATTTGTTGAGGTTTATGGCCACCTCTGCATGGGACATCCCTGATGCCAGAGACCAAGAGAGATTTGTTCAGGATTCCAACTTCTGACTCAGAGTTGGGGCTCGGTGTCTGCCTGTTGAGTGAATAATGTAGGGAGGGAAACTTTTTTCTGTGTCTTCTTAGATTCAGTGCTTGAGGCCCTGAAAATTAAACTGACAAAAAGAGATAGATGGGAGAAAAAGTCTACTACATCTCCAAATTGTGAAATGTTAAACCAAGATACTTACATTTTAACTAACTCTGTGATAAATTAGGGAACAGTAGCTAGATCAAGGACAGAGGCTTCTAAAGTGAAGAGCAAGAGGGTAAATATGTGGAAGAAACAACAGAGGATAAAGAAACAACAGAGGATAAAGATTATTTAGATAACAGAAGATAAAGGTTTATAATGCAAACTTAAATTGATGCCTTCCCTGTTGGTAACAAATGTATTCCTGGTACTGGAGGGAAAAACACATTTACAAAGGTTATTGCCATTACCTAGGGGGATGTTTGTATTTAAATGAAAGTGAAAAGGATAAAGAACAAATTGCTTTCAGCTCCAAGCAATTCTTGTGCCAAAGTGGAATGCTTGTGGCAAACTGATCCCTTTCAAAGGAATAAGCTGTGCCATATTGTGATGATTAGAGCTACTTTAGCTTGTAGGGGTGAAGAGAAATTTCCCCTGTCTTCTAGAGCTTTGCCCAAATGAAGTGACAATAGATTAAAGAGGAAAGAAGTTATACACATTTATTAATGTGCCTGGGGCAGGGTTGGGATCACAGGTGTGTGATTACCCACAAACCCAACATGGTCCTGACACATCTTTACCCCTTTTTCTGTAGGTGAGGGAGAAAAGGGGAGTATAAGGGAAATTGTGAATGATTTTTAGAGGAACTCTGTGGGCTTGGAGGGCATAATTAGCATGGGACAAAATCTGTTTTGCCTGCAGCAGAGACAATGCGTTAGCGATGCATCTGGGACTGAAACACAGACAATGGCTTGCCAAAAAAAAAAAAAAATTATCCAGGTGTATTGGCAGAATTCAGTCTTTTCTTGGGATGTGAGCCTACTTAAGGGAAGTATAGGGGAAGAGACAGAGGTCATTTGTATATTCTTTAGCTTGTCCAAACTTTAGGCAGATAAAGGCACTTTGCAGGTGGCATCTCCTTGCTCTTGAAGGGGGAAGACAAGGTTAGAGGGACATTGACTCTGAGCCTGCTTTTAAGACTTTTTAATTTTCTTTTGATCAAACTTCTCAGCATGCCAAAAAACACCACATTTGGGGGATATCATTTTTAGCCTCAACAGGATGAATTATGCCTTTTGAAAGTGAATGTACTTCTCAGATGTTTCTGTTTTTGAAGGTAGATTTGAAGAGCCCTTGGGGACTGCATGGGTGGAGCCCAGCTGTGCAGGAACCCAGCATGGGTGACTACACAGTCCAGAGGGTGATTGGTGAGGGCTCCTTTGGCTCGTGCAGCAGGAAAGCAGTAATCAGCTGTTTGCAATGAAGGAAATAAGGCTCCCCAAGGTCACTGCTAAAGAAAATAAGTCATAGTGAGCATGCACTTGCAGTCTGTATAAGACAATAAGTTCTTGATGCTTAATGAGGAATTTCTCCTCCATGCAAACGATGTAATCTGTTTATTCATTGGCTTTATAAGAGCTTGATATAGTTTATGTGGCTCTTAGGACACTGCAATTAGGAAAGGGAAAAAAATTAGCCCATGTTCAGATAGTGATTATTGTTTATTTTATCCCAGTGTGTAATCAGCAGTTAATTTCCAATCGTGTATACCTAACAGTGTAGCAGATCTTTGCCAAATGCAGTTCAGGTGCAGTATTAATGAGAACGGGACATAAAAATATGAAGAGCAAAGATGTAGGCTACTCACTCTTAGAATCAGGGAACTGACCATCTCGATCCAGATCCATGTACAGGTTTCATTTCCCTCTAGACTTCATTACCATGTACTATACAATACATGCTATGGAGCCTGTTTAACAATATTTTGGTTTTTTGAAGGATTTCTTTATTTGTCGAAAAGGCAGACTAACAGAGAGAAAGAGAGAAGCAGACATAATGAGAGATCTTCCATTTGCTGGTTCATTCCCCAAATGCTTGCAACAGCCAGAGTTGAGCTAAGCCGAAGCCAGGAGCCAGTAACACCATCTGGGTCTACAGCATGGGTGGGAAGGACCTAAGCACTTGGGCCATCTTCCACTGGCTTCCCAGGTGCATTAGAAGGAAGCTAGATCAGAAATAGAGCAGGAACTTGAACCCAGGCACTTTGATATGGGATGCAGGCATCCCAGATGGCATCTTAACTGGTGTGCCAAATGCCCACCCCGCACCACTGAATTCTTGACTGTGTTCAGTGACACTTAATCGTCTGGAGGACTTGTTAAAATACAGATTGCTGTGCCTCCCCGTGAAGTTCTGATTGAGTAGGTCTGGGGGCGCCTATGAACCTGCATTTTTGACAAGTCCCCAGTTGATGCTGTTGCTGCTGCTGCAGGAACCCTGTGCTAGTACATAATCAGTGGCAATTTCTGGATTGGAAGGCCATGTATTCTAGATTTAATCCTCAGTAAGTTATAGACAAACGGCTTTGGATACTTATTTTGCGTATCATCTTTGTCCATCTTTGATGCAGTAATGTATTATTACTTTTTTTATCTTGGCCACGGACCAGTAAAATGTTACAAGTGGTCAAAACATGAAATCATTGATTTCTCTTTTAGGATGCCCTGTTCTTGATGGAATACTGGCCCTCCAAGTCGGTGACACTTAGGTGGATATTAAAACTAGTTTACAGGAGAAGAAAAAACTATTTCCACTCTGTACATGTAAGAAAAGGAAAAAGAACATAATAGTATAATAAAATGGTCAGCTCCAGTATGCAAAATATAGCCATAGTTGTTTTTTGAGCAAGTTTGAAAAACTTAAATTGGGTTTGAGTGCAATGTTACAGTACTGCATCTAACATTGAAATATATTCAACCTATATAAATATTATTATAATGCTTTCTAAAATATAAGATTAAAACACTAATATTCATATGATTACATATTAGTATACTTAAACTAATGTTAAATAATATAATTAAATGTTTTAAATTATTGTGCTTTTAAAGATTTATTGTTTTATTTATTTGAAAGATAGAGAAGAGAGAGAGAGAGAGAGAGAGAGAAGAATCTTCCATCTGCTGGTTCACTCCACAAATGGCTGCAACAGCTGGGACTGGGCTAGAGCCAGGCCAAAGCCAGGAGCCCAGAGCTTCTTCCAAGTCTCCTGCATGGGTGCAGGGGCCCAAATACTCGGGCCATCTTCTGATGCTTTCCCAGGTGCATTATCTGGGAGCTGGATGTGATGCTATTTTAAGTACAGTATTAGGGGTGGGTATTATGGCACAGCAGGTTAAGCTGCCACTTGGGATGCTGACATCCCATAACGGATTGCCAGATCAAGTCCCAGCTGCTCTGCTTTCAGTCCAGCTCTCTACTAGTGTGCCTGAGAAGCTGTGGATGAAGGCTCAAGTAGTTGAGTTCCTACTGCCCATGGCTTCAGCCTAGCCCAGCCAGAGTTGTGTCCATTCTGGAAGTGAACCAATGGATGGAAGATACCTCTCTGCTATGCCACTTTTCAATAAATAAGTCTTTAAAAATAAAATGCAATATAAATTTATGGTTTAAAATCTTTTTCTAGTCTTTCTGAAACACAGAAGTTTAGGAAGGAGGCTGTTCTGTTAGCCAAAATGAAACACCCCAATATTGTTGCCTTCAAAGAATCATTTGAAGGTGAGTATGAACTCCCATACATCTGTGCATTTCTGAATTTCTTTATGGCACTGCAACTTTCCTAAAGACACTTATATCTATTTTAGCTGGAGGACATCTATATATTGTGATGGAATATTGTGATGGAGGGTATCTAATGCAAAAGATTAAACAGCAAAAGGGAAAGTTATTTCCTGAAGATACGGTAAGAGACTGACTTACTGATTTTTCTAAGAGCTATTTATTTGAAAGGCAGAGTTACAGAGAGAATCTTTCATCTGCTGGTTCACATCCCAGATGGCTGCAAAATCCAGGGCTGACCCAGGCTGCAGCCAGGACCCAGGGCCCAGGACCCAGGAGTCAGGAGCATCACCCCAGTCTCCCACATGGGTGCAGAGGCCCCAGCATATAGTCCATCTTCCATTGCTTTCCCAGGAGCATTAACAGGGAACTGAATCAGAAGTGGAGCAGCTGGGATTTGAACAGGTATGCATTTGGGATGCTGGAACTGCAGGCAGTGGCTCAACCATCTTTCCTAGAGACACCCCAACAACTGATTTCTATGCTAATGTTACTGAATGGTATCCTAAGGATGCGGCTGCCCAAAATATTTTAGAAAGTAAAATCAATATGATGGTTATAAAATATAAAAGAATAAAATTTTCAAGTTTACAAGATTTTGAAAATTGTGTTACTCATTGTACTTTATTGTAGATATTTCAGTCTTAATTTTATTGTACTGAAATTTTAATTTTCATTTATTATTTGAGAGGCAGAGAAATTTTTATTATTTCAGAGGCAGAGACTGACACAACGTTTCATCTTCTGGTTCACATCTCAAATGCTCACAATGGCCAGGACTGAGCTGGACCAAAACTGGGGGCCAGGTGCACAGTCCAGGTCTTCCACATGGGTAGCAGAAACCCAATTACTTGAGCCATCACCACGATCTCCCAAGGTGTGCATTGACAGGAAGCTCCAGTCAGCAGCTGATGGCTCAAGTACTTGGGTCTCTGCTTCACACATGGGAGACCTGGATGAAGTTCCAGGCTCCTCGCTTCAGCCTGGCTCAGCCCCAGTTGCGGGTATTTGGGAGTGAACCAGGAGATGAAAGATCTCTCTCCTCTTTCCGACTATCTCTATCTCTCTGCCTTTCAAATGAAAGTAAATCAGTGAATAATACAACCACTAATGCTTTAAAAAAATAAACCAAATTGCCATTTGAATCATACATGAAATAGGCATGGGGATCACAGCTTTTCTGAATTTCTTCAGACAACACTGAATTTTAATTGAACTAAGATGAGTGCAGGAGTTTTGTGCTCACGTTGTATAAAACCCTGGGCAGCTGCATCCTAGAAATGGTTCTTTGGAATTTGGGGTTAGCGTTTACCCGTTACTACGTGTTTGTGGATTTTGCATCTTTTTCCTTACAGATACCTAATTCATTCACACAAATGGGCTTTGGAGTAAATCCATTCACAAGAAACGGGTGCTACACAGAGATATCAAATCCAAGGTGAGTGGACTATATTTTTGGAGCTTAAAGAAAACCCAAAGCTGTATCATTCAGTCTTTTGTTTTCTGTTACCTTATTTCCTTTTGGGACATTTCTGTTTAGTTGAAAAATATTTTTCAGCCTAATATTTATTTATTTACTTTTATTTAGTTAAAAAAACTTCCCAGCTTTATTAAGATAAAAATGTATAAAGATACCATGCATTAAGATATAAAATTGTATATAGTTATGAGGTATTTCTTTTTTTAATGTATGTATACCTTGTGAAATGATGAAATCAAACTAATTAACATACCCATCACCTTGCATACTTATCCTTTTTTGTGGTGAGAACCTTTTGGATGTATTCGCTTAGCAGTGTTCAAGCATATTGTATGTTATTATGAACTGTCATTAGCAAGCCATACACCTGATCTGAACTATTCGTTCCTTCAAACTGAAGCTTTGTACCCTTTGACTTAATATTAACCAAATTAGTGAAATGAGAAGAAGCCACTAGAGTCACTTTGGAAGTGTATGCTAATATGTTCTCAGCCTTTTCGGGCCCCATTCCTAGAACATATGTTCTCAGATGGAAAGTAGTTGAGGGGCCAGCACTGTGGCATAGTGGGTAAAGCTGCCTCCTGCAGTACCAGCATCCCATATGGGCGCCAGTTCAAGTCTTGGCTGCTCCACTTCCAATCCAGCTCTCTGCTATGGCCTGGGAAAGCAGTATTAGATGGCTGAAGTTGTTGGGCCCCTGTTCCCACGTGGGAAACCTGGAAGAAGCTCCTGGCTCCTGGCTCCTGGCTTCAGATCAGCGCAGCTCCAGCCATTGTGGCCAATTGGGGGGTGAACCAGCAGATGGAAGACCTTTCTCTCTCTTTCTCTCTCTCTCTCTGTCTCTCTCTCTCAGTCTACCTCTCTGTGTAATTCTGACTTTCAAATAAATGAATAAATCTTTTAGAAAAGAAAAGGAAGTAGCTGACACCCGGTCCTGCCATGTGGGGTCACCCTGACACAGGTTCCTGTTCAGTCAGGTCTGCTGACTCACCCAAAGCTTGTTCAGTTTCAAAGCCGTCACCTGGAGCTCCCAGGTAGGGGGCTGTGTAGCTGGCAGGAGGGCATATTGCATTCCACGCCAGCGTTTCTACCCTTGGTCTCTGATGTCAGCCTCTGGAGACCTTGGCCTTGTGTCTGCATGAAGGAAGATGTAACCTGAGTTCTTCTTGTTTCATACAGAATGTCTTTCTCACCCAAAATGGAAAAGTAAAATTGGGAGATTTTGGATCTGCCCATCTTCTCTCTGAGTACGTACTGCTGTTGTCATGCTGTGACAGTAATCAAAACATGCTGCATTTTCAGGAATTCTCTGTGGTCACTCTTTGCCGTTTTTGGTTTTAGTCCCATGGCGTTTGCTTGTACATATGTGGGAACAAGTTATTACGTGCCTCCAGAAATTTGGGAGAACTTGCCTTACAACAATAAAAGGTAAGCAGTGGACTTATTTTGTGCAAGGGTGACCATTTGGTGACCTGTGCAGGACACTAGAGTTAGCGCCACTGTAAAGCAGATACACAGAGCATCTTGGTTTTTAAAAGATGTGTCTGAAAGCACTGTGGAATCCATATTCTCTGGCTTCTAGATGAATGTTATAGTTTTCTGTTTTAATCAGAGCTGAGAAGAGCTCATTATAAATGCCAGAAGAAAGGTTAGTTATTTCTAAAAATAGTATGAATTATATTACTGGTTCCCATACTTTGCTTCTCCAACTTTATTTATTTATTATTCTTTTAAAAAGATTTATTTATTAATTTGAAAGGCAGAGTCAGAGAGAGAGAGATCTTCTATCTACTGGTTCACTCCCCAAGTGTCTACAATGGCTAGGGCTGGGCCAGGCTGAAGCCAGGAGCCTGGAGCTTCTGAGTCTTCCATGTGGGTGCAGGGCTCCATGTGCCTAGGCCATCTTCCACTGCTTTCCCAGATGCACTCCCAGAAAGCTGGATTGGAAGTGGAGCAGCCAGGACTCAGACTGGTGACCATATGGGATGCTGGCACCACAGGCAGAGGCTTAACTTTCTATGCCATAGTGCCAGTCTGCTGCCCCCACTTTAAAAATTTTTTAATGTATTTATTTTTATTGTTTGAGAGGCAGAGAGATAGTGAAATATAGATCTTCCCTCTGCTGGTTCACTCTCTGAATGGCTGAAACAGCCTGGTCTGAGCCAGGCTAAAATCAGGAGCCAGGGGACCGGAACATTGGTGTAGCCGGTAAAAGCCACTGCCTGCTGTGCCAGAATCCCATATGGGGCTGCTCCTCTTCTGATCCAGCTCTCTGCTATGATCTAGGAAAGCTGTAGAAGATGGCCCAGGTCCTTGGCCCCTGCACCCAGGTGAGAGACCCAGAGGAAGCTCCTGGCTCCTGGCTTCAGACTGGCCCAGCTCTGGCTGTTGTGGCTGTTGGGGGAGTGAACCAGTGATGAAAGCCCTCTCTCTCTCTGCCTCTGCCTCTCTGTAACTCAGCCTTTCAAATAAATAAGTAAATAAATCTTAAAACCAACCAACCAACCAACCAGACACAAAAACAGGAGCCAGGAGCTCCATCCTGGTCTCTCATATGTATGGCAGGGGTGCAAATACTGGGGCTGTGTACCTGCATCATCTGGAAGTGGGATCAGATGTGGAACAACCAGTACTCAAACTGGCCCTCCAGTGTGGGATGCTGGTTTTGCAAGCAGCAGCTTAACGCTGCACCACAATGCCAGTCCTACTCCCACTTTAAAAAATCCCAAAGTCCTGGTTGCATCCATGTCAATTAAATTAGAATATCAGAGGATGGAAATCAAGCATCAGCAATTTTTCAAGATGACCAATTTGTCAAGAGATTCCAATATGCAGCAACATTTGGGGACCCCTACATCATGTCATTGAGTTAACATTTACAGGACTAGGTAATAATCACCTGGTTGGTAAGTTAGTTGATTGCTGAAAGTTCATCTGAGGGCCTTATGATTTAAGACTGTGGTGGGTGTTGTGGCACAGTGGGTGAGGCTACTGCTTGCATACAATATCAGAGTGCCTGGTTCAAGTCTTGGCTACTCTGCTTCCAATTCAGCTAATGCAATGTGGGAAAGCAGTAGATGATGGCCCCAGTACTTGAGTCCCTGCTGCCCATCTGTGAGACCCATGTGGAGTTCCTGGCTCCAGGCTCCGAGCTTCAGCCTAGCCCACAGTTGTGGGCATTTGGGGCGTGAACCAGTGCATGGAAGATCTCTCTCTCTCTCTCTTATTCTGCCTTTCAAATAAATAAATATTTAAAAAGTAGAACCGTATTTTTTCTGATTACAAGTTCTATGTGCCTGTTGTGGGTATGAGTAGGCAGAAAGGATTGGACATAGAAGGAAATGGAAACCACCTGCTTTCCACAACTACTACTAAGAATCTTTTGGTGGGGTTTTCCCCTTTCTCTCCATAGTACTAATTGGTATATTCTCTACACAACTTGATATCCTGATTTTTTTTCACTTTACCTTACATTAATTTCCCCACACATTCAAAATTCCTAAATATTTATCAAGGCTTCAAATATTTTACTTTATGGCTCTTCCTAAAGTTGACTTAACTTCTCCTCTGTCCTTGCGCTTGTGTTTCCAGTTTTTTGAATTGTAAACATGCTGCGATTAACTTATTGTTTGTGCATAAAAATGTCATTGTCTTATATTGTATTTTTGGCATGGACTCCTAGAGACAGAAGCACCTGAAAGCTCTTATTACTTTCTAACAAGTGGCTTTCTGAAAAGGGTACACAATCTATACTAAATAGGTTCGTTTCAAAGTAGAATTGACTACTTTGGGAGCAAAACACCCCTCAAGGGATTTATTGGGAGACTGGAGTTTGGACTAAATACTAGACTATATAATTGAGTTCTCTGCTTGCGGGTGATAATGGTGCTGTGTTTATGAGGGAGAGTGTGTCCTTGCTCTTGGGAGGTACATGCTGGAGTGTTTGGGGTGAGTGTTTGATATCTGCAGCCTTTTCTCCAGGGGTTCAGAGATACATAGAGGGAGATAGCATGCAAGTGTGGCAGATGTTAACCATTGGGGAGCCTGACTGAGAGCATGTGGGCATTTGTAACTCCTGTAGGCTTGAAATTTTAAAAAAGTAAAATCGAGGGAAACAATTAGTTAAAATAAAACATAAAATAAAAGGAATGTCCCAGTGGCGTTGTGGTGCAGTAGGTTGAGCTGCAGCTGATGACGTCAGCATCCCATTTCTGAATCCTGAGTGCTTTACTTCCGATCCAGCTTCCTGTGCTGGGGAAGACAGCTGCTGACAGCCTAATTTCTTGAGCCCCTGCTATCCACATGGGAAACCAGGAGGAAGTTCCTGGCTCCTGGCTTCAGCCTGTCCCAGCCCTGGCTGCTACAGGCATTTGGGGAGTGAACCAGCGGGTGGAAGATCTCTGTCTGTCTCTGTCTCTCTCTCTCTCTCTCTGTAACTCTGCCTTTCAAATGAATAAATACATCTTAAAAATAATAATAACAAGAGTGTCATTGAGAAAAAGCCTGGATGATGACAACTGGGCAGTGAGGCTGCTGGAGGAGAACTGAGATGCTTGGCATGAGGCAGTCGGGCACAGGACCACCCATAGGACTCTGGTGAGTTTGAAGAGCTGTTTTGTGGAAGAACGAGTGGTCTTGTTCTCCTTCTCTTGGAGCATGAGCTGACTCTAGGCCTGGAGAATGTTGCCAGAGGACACATTTGGCTGCTGTGAGGCAGGAGGTGCTACCTTAGGCCCTCCAGCAGGGCAACGGACTATGGCGTGTATGGCAGAGAGCCGTCTACCAGGAGCTGCCCTCTTAGGCCGGCTGCCATGCACGTGGCGGTCTGGTGGAAGCTGTACTGGACATCCTCTAAGTCCTTCCTCCAGCTCTGACAGTCTCAGTTCACAGATACTCCTTCCTTTTGCCGCTGAATTCCCTAAGGCTGTTGAAATGGTATCTGAACCACCCTGATTGGGAGTGGTGCAAGTTGGGGAGCAAAGAGTTTTATTGTGACCATTATTCTTAGTACCTAAGTATTAAACCAAAATTACTATGTGTCTTCTTTAAATACCTAGGAATTACTTATGCCTATTCTTACTAAAAGTAGGATAATTTTTCATTTTTTAATTCAAAAATGCATCTGTTTTTGTGTAATAACTCATAACCTACTTACTGATATGTTGCTTCCTCTACGTTTCCAGTGACATCTGGTCCTTAGGATGCATTCTGTATGAACTCTGTACCCTTAAGCATCCAGTAAGTATGGTGCACAAAACATAACTGGAAGGTTGTGGTTATCTCTGGTGAGGTCCTAAGCAATGTAGAAAATTCCAGCTGGCAGTTCACTTACTTAGGATGAATTCATTATGAAAAAGTTTTCCTATGTTGTCATTATTGTTGTCTTTGCCTAGAGCCACTTTTGTGATGTATACCAGTAGGAAATGTCTGTTGTTTCATTTCTGTTGTTCTTTTTTTTAACTTTTATTAATGAATATAAATTTCCAAAGTACAGCTTATGGATTACAATGGCTTCCCCCCCATAACGTCCCTCCCACCCACAATCCCCCCCTTTCCCACTCCCTCTCCCCTTCCATTCACATCAAGATTCATTTTTGATTCTCTTTATCTACAGAAGATCAGTTTAGCATACATTAAGTAAAGATTTCAACAGTTTGCTCCCACACAGAAACATAAAGTGAAAAATAATAGATGATTTTTTAAATGATGATGAAATCAGATCAGACCTATTGTCATGTTTAATCCCAGTGAGAGTCAACTTGGGAATTGATAATTTCTTTTTTTTATAGAAGATCAGTTTAGTATGCATTAAGTAAAGATTTCAACAGTTTCCACCCCCATAGAAACACAAAGTGAAATATACTGTTTGAGTACTCGTTATAGCATTAAATCTCAATGTACAGCACACTAAGGACAGAGATCCTACATGAGGAGTAAGTGCACAGTGACTCCTGTTGTTGACTTTACAAATTGACACTCCTGTTTATGGCATCAGTAATCTCCCTATGTTCCAGTCATGAGTTTCCAAGGCTATGGAAGCCTTTTGAGTTCTCCAACTCTTATCTTGTTTAGACAAGGTCATAGTCAAAGTGGAGGTTCTCTCCTCCCTTCAGAGAAAGGTACCTCCTTCTTTGAAGACATGTTCTTTCCACTGGGATCTCACAGAGATCTTTATTCAGGTGTTTGGGTTTTTTTTTTTTTTTCCAGAGTGTCTTGGCTTTCCATGCCTGAAATACTCTCATGGGCTTTTCAGCCAGATCCGAATGCCTTTAGGGCTGATTCTGAGGCCAGAGTGAGTGCTGTTTAGGACATCTGCCATTCTATGAGTCTGCTGTGTATCTCACTTCCCATGTTGGATCACTCTCCCCTTTATTTATTCTATCGGTTAGTATTAGCAGGTACTAGACTTGTTTATGTGCTCCTTTTGACTCTTAGTCCTTTCATTATGATCAATTGTGAACTGAAATTGATCACTTGGACTAGTGAGATGGCATTGGTACATGCCACCTTGATGGGATTGAATTGGAGTCCCCTGGTATGCTTCTAAGTCTACCATTTGAGGCAAGTCAGCTTGAGCATGTCCCAAATTGTACATCTCTTCCCTCTCTTATTCCCACTCTGATGTTTAACAGGGATCACGTTTCAGTTAAATTTCAACACTTAAGAATAACTGTGTATTAATTACAGAGTTAAACCAGTCATATTAAGAAGAACAAAAAAACTACTAAGAGGGATAATGTATTAAGTTGTTCATTAACATTCAGGGCTATGCTGATCAAGTCACCGTTTCTCATAGTGTCCATTTCACTTCGACAGGTTTCCTTTTTGGTGTTCAGTCATTTGTCACCAATCAGGGAGAACATATGAAATCTGTCCCTTTGGGACTGGCTTATTTCACTCAGCATGATGTGTTCCAGATTCTTCCATTTTGTTGCAAATGACTGGATTTTGTTGTTTCTAACTGCAGTATAGTATTCTAAAGAGTACATATCCCATTATTTCTTTATCCAGTCTACCGTTGATGGGCATTTAGGTTGGTTCCAGGTCTTGGCTATTGTGAATTGTGCTGCTATAAACATTAGGGTGCAGACCGCTTTTTGTTTGCCAATTTAAATTCCTTTGGGTATATTCCAAGGAGTGGGATGGCTGGGTCGAACAGTAGGGTTATCTTCAGGTTTCTGAGGAATCTCCAGACTGACTTCCATAGTGGCTTGACCAGTTTGCATTCCCACCAACAGTGGGTTAGTGTCCCTTTTTCCCCACATCCTCGCCAGCATCTTTTGTTGGTAGATTTCTGTATGTGAGCCATTCTAACCGGGGTGAGGTGAAACCTCATTGTGGTTTTGATTTGCATTTCCCTGATTGCTAGTGATCTTGAACATTTTTTTCATGTGCCTGTTGGCCATTTGGATTTCCTCTTTTGAAAAATGTCTATTGAGGTCTTTGGCCCATCTCTTAATTGGGTTGTTGGTTTTGTGTTTGTGGAGTTTCTTGATGTCTTTGTAGATTCTGGTTATTAACCCTTTATCTGTTGCATAGTTTGCAAATATTTTTTCCCATTCTGTCGGTTGTCTCTTCACTCTCCTGACTGTTTCTTTTGCAGTACAGAAACTTCTCAATTTGATGCAATCCCAATAGTTGATTTTGGCTTTGACTGTCTGTGCCTCCCAGGTCTTTTCCAGAAACTCTTTGCCTGTGCCAATATCTTGAAGGGTTTCTCCAATGTTCTCTAATAACTTGATGGTGTCAGGTCATAGATTTAGGTCTTTAATCCATGTTGAGTGGATTTTTGTGTAAGGTGTAAGGTAGGGGTCTTGCTTCGTGCTTCTGCACGTGGAAATCCAGTTTTCCCAGCACCATTTATTGAATAGACTGTCCTTGCTCCAGGAATTGGTTTTAGATCCTTGATCAAAAATAAGTTGGCTGTAGATGTTTGGGTTGATTTCTGGTGTTTCTATTCTGTTCCATTGGTCTATCCATCTGTTTCTGTACCAGTAATATGCTGTTGTGATTACAACTGCCCTGTAGTATGTCCTGAAATCTGGTATTGTGATGCCTCCGGTTTTGTTTTTGTTGTACAAGATTGCTTTAGCTATTCGAGGTCTCTTTTGCCTCCATATGAATTTCAGGATCATTTTTTCTAGATCTGAGAAGAATGTCTTTGGTATCCTGATTGGAATTGCATTGAATTTATAAATTGCTTTTGGGAGAATGGACATTTTGATGATGTTGATTCTTCCAATCCATGAGCATGGAAGATTTTTCTATTTTTTGGTATCCTCTTCTATTTCTTTCTTTAAGATTTTGTAATTCTCATCGTAGAGATCTTTAACGTCCTTGGTTAAGTTTATTCCAAGGTATTTGATTGTTTTTGTAGCTATTGTGAATAGGATTGATCTTAGCAGTTCTTTCTCAGCCATGGCATTGCTTGTGTATACAAAGGCTGTTGATTTTTGTGCATTGATTTTATATCCTGCCACTTTGCCAAACTCCTCTATGAGTTGCAATAGTCTCTTAGTAGAGTTCTTTGGATCCTCTAAGTAAAGAATCATATCATCTGCAAAGAGGGATAGTTTGACTTCTTCCTTCTCAATTTGTATTCCTTTAATTTCTTTTTCTTGTCTGATGGCTCTGGCTAAAACTTCCAGAACTATGTTAAATAGCAATGGTGAGAGTGGGCATCCCTGTCTGGTACCAGATCTCAGTGGAAATGCTTCCAACTTTTCCCCATTCAATAGGATGCTGGCCGTGGGTTTTTCATAAATTGCTTTGATTATAGTGAGGAATGTTCCTTCTATACCCAATTTGCTTAGAGTTTTCATCATGAAAGGGTGTTGAATTTTATCAAATGCTTTCTCTGCATCAATTGAGATAATCATATGGTTTTCTTCTGCAGTCTGTTAATGTGGTGAATCACATTGATTGATTTGCGAATGTTGAACCATCCCTGCATACCAGGGATAAATTCCACTTGGTCTGGGTGGATGATTTTTCTGATGTGTTGTTGTATTCTATTGGCGAGAATTTTATTGAGGATTTTTGCGTCTATGTTCACCAGGGATATTGGTCTATAATTTTCTTTCAGTGCTGCATCTTTCTCTGGCTTAGGGATTAAGGTGATGCTGGCTTCATAGAAAGAATTTGGGAGGATTCCCTCTTTTTCGATTGTTCTGAATAGTTTGAGAAGAAATGGGATTAGTTCTTCTTTAAATGTCTGGTAGAATTCCGCAGTGAATCCATCTGGTCCTGGGCTTTTCTTTGTTGGGAGGGCCTTTATTACTGTTTCAATTTCTGTTTCAGTTATGGGTCTATTTAGGTTTTCTATGTCTTCCTGGTTCAATTTTGGTAGATTGCATGTGTCCAGGAATCTATCCATTTCTGATAGATTTTCCTGTATGCTGGCATACAAGTCCTTGTAGTAATTTCTGATGATTCTTTTTATTTCTGTGGTGTCTGTTGTTATGTTTCCTATTTCATCTCTGATTTTATTGATTTGGGTCTTTTCTTGTTTTAGTTAGTTGGGCCAATGGGGTGTCAATTTTGTTTATTTTTTCAAAACACCAGCTCCTTGCTTGGCTGATTTTTTGTAATTTTTTTTGGATTCAATCCTGTTGATTTCTTCTCTGATTTTAATTATTTCTCTTCTACTAGATTTGGGTTTGGTTTGCTGCAGTTTTTCTAGGTCCTTGAGCTGCATTTAAAGCTCATTTATTTGGTACCTTTCCAATTTCTTGATATAGGCACCTATTGCTATAAACTTGCCTCTCAGTACTGCTTTTGCTGTATCGCGTAAGTTTTGATATGTTGTGTTGTTATCCTCACTTACTTCCAGCAAGTTTTTGATTTCTCTTTTGATTTCTTGAATGACCCAGTGTTCATTCAGGAGCATGTTGTTCAGTCTCCATGTGTTTGCATACTTTCTAGGGTTTCCTGAGTTGCTAATTTCCAACTTCATTCCTTTATGGTCTGAGAAGCTGCATGGTATGATTCTAATTCTTTTAAATTTGCTGAGACTTGCTTTATGGCCTAGTATGTGATTAATCCTAGAGAAGGTTCCATGCACTGCTGAGAAGAATGTGAAGTCTTTAGATGTAGGATTGAAAGTTATGTAGATATCTGTTAGATCCATTTGGGCAATAGTGTCGATTAAATCTGCTGTTTCCTTGTTGATCTTCTGTCTGGATGATCTGTCTATTTCTGAGAGTGGAGTATTGAAGTCCCCCAGTACTATTGTATTGGAATCTAAATCTCCCTTTAAGTCCCTTAACATATCTTTTAAATAGACCAGTGCCCTGTAATTAGGTGCATATACATTTATAATAGTTATATCTTCCTATTGAATTGAACCCTTAATCAGTATATAGTGCCCCTCTTTGTCTCTCTTAACAGTTTTTGTATTAAAGTTTATTTTGTCTATATTAATATGGCTACACCTGCCTTTTTTTTTGGTTTCTGTTGGCATGGAATATCTTTCTCCAACCTTTCACTTTCAGTCTGCATGCATCTTTCTTGGAGAGATGTGTTTCTTGTAGGCAACAAATAGTTGGGTTTTGTTCCTTGAGCCAATCAGCCAATCGGTGTCTTTTAACTGAAGGGTTAAGTCCATTAATGTTTAATGTGACTATTGATATGTAGTGACTTTGCCCTGCCATTTTCCCGGATATATTTTCTAGTATATGCTTTGAGCTTTCCATGCTCTTTTACTGGTGGTTTTTCTTCCTTTACCTTCTTTCATATTGATGGGCGTGTTTCTGTGTTTCTGAGTGTAGCACATCTTTAAGTATCTGTGTTTCTGATGAGAAGTCTGCTGTGAGTCTGATTGGAGATCCTCTGAGAGTAATCTGACGTTTCTCTCTTGCACATTTTAGGATCTTTTCTTTATGTTTCACTGTGGTGAGTTTAATTACAACGTATCGTGGTGAGGATCTCTTTTGGTCATGTTTACTGGGGGTTCTATGAGCTTCCTGTACTAGGATGTCTCTGTCCTTCTCCAAACTGGAAAGTTCTCTGCTAGTATCTCACTAAAAAGGCCTTTTAATCCTTTCTCTCTCTCCATGCCTTCAGGAACTCCTAGAACTCGAATGTTGGTTTTTTTAATAGTATCCTGTAGATTCCCAACAATATTTTTTAGATTTCTAATTTCCTCTTCTTTTCTTTGGTTTGACTGTATGTTTTCCTGTGTTCTGACTTCTAAGTCCGATATTCTCTCTTCTGCTTCACCCATTCTGTTTGTAAGGCTCTCTAATGTGTTTGTCATTTGATCTATTGAGCTCTTCATTTCATTTTGATTTCTCTTCACTATCACACTTTCCTGTTCTACTAGTTTCTGCGTTTCATTTTGATTCTTCCTTAAAATTTCATTTTCACGAGAGAGATTTTCAATCCTGTCCAATAAGGATTTCTGTAGTTCAAGGATTTGCTTTTGAAAACTTCTAAATGTTCTTATCATAAATTTTTTGAAATCCGTATCTTGCATTTCTTCTATCTCATCATCTTCATAGTCTTGGCTTGGGGAGTTTTGTTTATTTGGAAGCATCATAGTGTCATCGTTGATCTTGTTCCCTCAACTTTTGTGTTTGTTGCTTGGCATAGTTAATTCTTCTTTCGTCACTGTGCATTTGTTTATTTATTTATTTTTTTATTTTATACTATGTCTGTGTTAAGTGGACTGCCTGCTGTTGGAGGAGCCTTGGAGGCTTGAGATGGGTTTGGCCTGAGAGCTCTGCTTGGTTCTTCCGGGTTATGGGTGTGCAAAGGTGACACCCTCAGGTTATGCATGGTAAATCTCTATTTATTTATTTATTTATTTATTTTATTTATTTATTCAGGAGGTAAGTAATACCGCACGGCATGGCTGTGCAGGATTGATGGTATTTAGCTTCCAATCTCTGGCTTCTACCCAAAGAGTCTGTGCAGGCTCCGTTTCACCTCTGGACTCCCACTGGGTTGCCTAGGCTACTGAATTGTAGCGACTCAGTTCCTTAGCTCTCCCCTGTTGTTATGTAAATCCAGAGTGGGGCCTGCTCTTTGTCTCTTGCTTGCCTTTGCAAGGTTGGTGGAGAGAGAAACTAGAGAGAAACTCATCTGTACCAGTACCCCCCCTACCTTTTTTCCTTCTCTCCTGTAGTCAGTCTGGTGAACTTTCCCACTCCCCTCCAGATTCTGACCACCGTTTCCCCACCAATGTCTCGGGTTACTGAGCTCACCTTCCCTTCCAGTGCTGATGTGTGGACTCGGAGCCCTGGGTGTCCCTGCTCTCCCCGCTGGTGTCTGTGTGACATCCACTCCCCTTCCTGCACTGGCGTGCAGACCCTGCAGCTCCCATGGCTCCCATTTCTGTTGTTCTATATGTAGCTTTTCTTCCCTTCTTTTTGCCATAGTGTTCTTAAATTTTTTTTTTGGAATTTCTTTTTTTTTAACTTTTATTTAATGAATATAAATTTCTAAAGTACGACTTATGGATTACAATGGCTTCCCCCCATACCGTCCCTCCCACCCACAACCCTCTCCTTTCCCACTCCCTCTCCCCTTCCATTCACATCAAGATTCATTTTCGATTATCTTAATATACAGAAGATCAGCTTAGTATACATTAAGTAAGGATTTCAACAGTTTGCTCCCACACAGAAACATAAAGTGAAAAATAATAGATGATTTTTTTAAATGATGATGAAATCAGATCAGACCTATTGTCATGTTTAATCCCAGTGAGAGTCAAGTTGGGAATTGATAATTTCTTTTTTTTTTTTTGTACAGAAGATCAGTTTAGTATGCATTAAGTAAAGATTTCAACAGTAGTCCCAGCTACTCAGGAGGCTGAGGCCGGAGGATCGCTTGAGTCCAGGAGTTCTGGGCTGTCATGCGCTATGCCAATCGGGTGTCCACACTAAGTTTGACATCAATATGGTGACCTCCCGGGAGCGGGGGACCACCAGGTTGCCTAAGGAGGGGTGAACCACCAGCCCAGGTCGGAAACGGAGCAGGTCAAAACTCCCGTGCTGATCAGTGTTCTTAAATTTTTAAGATTTTTGGTAAATATATATATATAATACACAATTTGCCATTTTAACCATTTTTATGTGTATAATTCAGTGGCATTAACTAGATTGTCAGTATTGCACAATCATCAATAATACTTCCCTGTTAAACTTCTTCACCATCCCAAACAGAAACTTTACACCCATTAAATAATTACTCCTTGTTCCTCTCCCCCAGCTCCTGGTCTCTAGTCTACTCTCTGTCTCTATGAATCACATATTCTAGATATTTCATGTAAGTGAGGTAATAAAATATTTGTCTTTTGCCGGTGCCATGGCTCAATAGGCTAATCCTCCACCTGTGGCGCCGGCACACCGGGTTCTAGTCCTGGTCAGGGTGCCGGATTCTGTCCCAGTTGCCCCTCTTCCAGGCCAGCTCTCTGCTATGGCCCAGGAGTGCAGTGGAGGATGGCCCAAGTGCTTGGGCCCTGCACCCGCATGGGAGACCAGAAGAAGCACCTGGCTCCTGGCTTCGGATCAGCATAATGCGCCGGCTGCAGCGCACAGGCCGTGGGGGCCATTGGAGGGTGAACCAACGGCAGAAAGGAAGACCTTTCTCTCTGTCTCTCTCTCTCACTGTCCACCCTGCCTGTCAAAAAATATATTTGTCTTTTATGTCTTGTTTATTCCACTTAGCATAGTGTTTTCAAAGCTCATCATCCTTGTTGAACATGTATCACAATTCCATTCCATTTTGTGGCTGAATAATATTCCATTGTGTGTATACAGTATACAGTGTCTGTGGACACTGGAGTTGGGGTGTTTCTACTTTTTGACTCTTGAGGATAATGCTGCTATGAACATGAGAGCAAATGTCTGTCAGACTCTCTGATTCCAGTTTTTGAGGTGTATATCCAAGAGTGGAATTGATGTATAATACAATAATTATATGTTTAGCTTTCTGAGGAATAGCCAAACATTTCCAGAATGGCTGTACCATTTTTATACCAATCTTTTTGAAATTAGATTTTACTTATCATGTGTGTTTCCTCTGTAACTGAAATATGAGAAAATAGACTCTGCCACATTGTGTTGTGTTTTTCTAAATATTTTAAAAAATAATTCAACAAAATAGATGGTAAATACTTTGTCCTTTCTGTTTAGCAGTAGTTTATTGCAAAGAACAGCAATTGTAGAATGGATTTCCATTAAGTCTTTGCTTTGCATGGAAATAAATTCTGTTCTTTGGGAATGAATTGAAAATAAGCTCTACCAAGCTCTTATACAGAGGTGCTTGACTGCACACAGAGCTCAGGAGAGGGAATGGCTGAGAAAAATCCCTCAGCACCACCAGAGGAAGGTAACGCAAACTGAAGGTGTGTGCTGTTCAGGAGAGGGTGTCTATTTGAACAAGCGGCTTGTCATGCTGCCCGTCCAGTTAGAACGCGGTGGGGAACCTGTGAGAATGCTGCTGCCTGGGCCCATGCTAACTCTGAAGGTGTCCTGGGCATTAGTATTTTTAAGAAGTTATTCTGGGTCTGGTGCTGAGGTGTAGTGAGTAAAACCGCAGCCTATGATGCCAGCCAGCAGCACACGTGGGCACCTCTTTGAGTCTCAGCGGCTCCAATTCCAATCCAGCTCCCTGCTAATATGCCTGGGAAAGCCTGGAAGTTGGCCCAAGTCCTTGGACCCCTGCACCCACATGGGAGACCCAGATAAAGCTCTTGTCTCCTGTTTTCAGCCTGGTCCTGCCCTGGCTGTTGTGCCATTTGGGGAGTGAACAAACAAATGAAAGATCAGTCATCTCTCTCTGTCCCTCTCTCTCTCTCTCTCTCTCTGTGTCTCCCTCCCTTTCTCTCTCTGTCTCTCTTGCCCCCCTTTCTCACTCTGTAACTCTGCCTTTCAAATTAAAGAAATCATAAAAAAACCCACAGGTGATTCTGATGTATAGCTTACGTTGAGAAACACTGTTATATACAAATAAAATTATTTAATTTTAACATCATGAATATTTTAGAAATGTTTTTCATAAGCATAAATATACTTGTTCTTCTTCTTCCTAGCAAGAATACACAGGGAGGACTATAGTGCCCAGATTCTTTGGCACACAGTATTTCATCTCTTCTCTGCTTTAAGACACAGTTTTTGTATTTTTGGGGTTAGACACTGTTGCAGTGGCTAAGATGCTGCTTGAGATACCCACATCCATACTGGAATGCCTGGGTTTGTGTCCCAGTTCCACTTCCACTTCCAGCTCCCTGCTAATGCCCACCCTGGGAGGCAGTGGGTGATAACTCAAGTGGTTAGGGCCCTACCACCCATGTGGGAGACTCAGATTTGAGTTCCAGGCTGCTAGATTCAGCCTGACCCAGCCCCAGCTTTTATGGGCATTTGGGGAATGAACCAGCAATGGAAGATCTCTATCTCTGCCTTTCAGATAAATAAAAATAATAAATAAATATATACCTTTTTTGACAGGTAGAGCTAGACAATGAGAGAGAGAGAGAAAGGTCTTCCTTCTGTTGGTTCACCTCCCAAATTGCTGCTACGGCCAGTGCTGTGCTGATCCGAAGCCAGGATCCAGGTGCATCTCCTGGTCTCCCATGCAGTTGCAGGGCCCAAGCACTTGGGACATCCTCCACTGCCATCCTGGGCCACAGCAGAGAGCTGCACTGGAAGAGGAGCAACCAGGACCACAAACTGGCACTCATACGGGATGCTGGTGGTGCAGGCGGAGGATTAACCAAGTGAGCCATGGCGCTGGCCCATAAATATATACTTTTAAGAGATATATTTATTTATTTGAGGCAGAGTTATGTACAGACACAGAGAGGGAGAGACAGAGGTCTTCCCTC
This sequence comes from Oryctolagus cuniculus, assembly GCF_051225735.1. Taxonomy (NCBI): domain Eukaryota; kingdom Metazoa; phylum Chordata; class Mammalia; order Lagomorpha; family Leporidae; genus Oryctolagus; species Oryctolagus cuniculus. The sequence continues at coordinate 76,440,355 of NC_142875.1, read as the reverse complement.
TGCTGGTTCACTCTTCTTCCCGGCTTCCCATGTGGTGCAGGGGCCCAAGGACCTGGGCCCTCCTCTACCACTCTCCCAGACCATAATTAGGGAGCTGGATTGGAAGCAGAACAGCTGGGACTCCAATTAGTGCCCATATGGGATTGCAGCACCGCAGGCAGAGGCTTAACCTACTAAGCCACAGCACTAGCCCCCATAAATAAATATATTTTTAAAAACAGTTGTTCCCAAACCTTTAGGAAATGTAGAAATGCAGTATAATTGTTTAAAAGCCTGAGGCCAAGCACATTCAATTTTATTTTTCATTATCTGAAGTTTCCTTTGTTATAGGTTGGGTTTTTTTCATGTCTTCACTTTTTTTTATTAATAGGGCAATACACTTTCAAGATAGAGTGCCAACATGTTCTTATATGAGCATTAGCAAGGCTGACGGCTAATGTTGGTTCCAGTCAATATATTACACATGGAAAACTTTTAGGATGCTATTCCACTGTGTCGTTTTATGTCTCCACTCTTTTACTTGTCAAACTTCAATAGCTTCTTTAATGGCATGAATGTTAAGAAGGATTTTACAGTAGTAGTTTAAATCTGGAAAAGCCAAAAGTACATGTTGTTACAGTATAAGTCTTGGGGTTTCTGGGGAGGAATAATGGATCAAAAGAATATTATGCATATTGTGAGTCTTCTATATCATTTTTTTAAAAAAGTCATATGTATTATTGTGAGTTTATGTTAAAAATGTATATCTGTAACAACATTGATGTTGACTTTAAAAGTATGCAAGGCAGGCAAGTTTCTTATTGTTCATGCTGACCTTTCTCCTGAACCACCATATTATCTTTTAAGTTTTATGTATTTATATGAGAGATATACTTTCTATCTCTTTATATGAGAGATAGAAGTTTTATGTATTTATATGAGAGAACTTGCATCCACTGGCTCACTCCCCAAATGCCTGCAGTGGCCAGGACTGGGAACTGGGAACTCAATCCAGGTCTCCCAAGTGGGTGGCAGGAGCCCGATTTCTTGAGCCATCACCTCTGACTCCCAGGGTCTGCTTTAGCAGGAAACTGGAGTCAGGAACCAGAGTAGGTGTCCAGCTGAGGCACTCTGGTTTGGGATGCAGGTGCCTTAACCACTAGGCTAAACAGCTGCTCCCTATAGAATAGTACCTTTATTTTAAGAAAATATTTATTTTATTTATTTAAAATAAGAGTTAAAGAGAGAGAGGTAGAGACAGAGAGAGAGAGAGGTGTTCTATCCACTGGTTCACTCCCGAAATGGCTGCAATTGTCTGGGCTGGGCCAGGCCAAAGCCAGGAGCCAGGAGCTTCTTCTGGGTCTCCCACATGGGTGCAGGGACACAAGCACTTGGGCCATCTTCCACTCCTCTCTCAGGCCATAAGCAGAGAGCTGGATTGGAAGTGGAGCAGCTGAGACTTGAACCAGTGCTCATAACATCGCAGGCAGCAGCTTGACATGTTTTGCCACAACAAATATCTTAAGGAAACTTCTGGAAAGAAAAATGACCTACCCTCACGTATATTTATAAAATTAAAATAGTTTATATGAATTCAATTCAGTTGGTATTTTCTAATTTCCTTTTTCTTTCTCTGTTTCTGCTTTTCAAGTTCTGTTTTTACTTTCCAGTTTCAGGCCAATAGTTGGAAAAGTCTCATCCTCAAAATATGTGGAGGGTCCATCAGGCCACTGCCTTCCCATTACTCCTAAGAGCTGCAGTTTCTAATCAAGCAGATGTTTAGGAAGAATCCCCTGCACTGCCCTTCAGCCTCGGCGCTCCTGTGCAGAGGCAGCCTAGCTCCGCTCCTGGGGAAGTGCTTCCCCCCTGAGGTAGGACGCCTGTTGGATCAGCTGTGAACAGGTTTCCAGGGCTTGTTATCTTGTCAACACACTTGCAAGAGTACTTTTAAACTTTTAACCTACAGTGCGGCCCTGGCACACTGGGTTTGAGTCCTGGTTGGGGTACCAGATCCTGTTCCGGTTGTTCCTCTTGCAGTCCAGCTCTCTGCTATGGCCTGGGAGGGCAGTGGAGGATGGCCCAAGTGCTTGGGCCCTGCACCCCATGGGAGACCAGGGTAAGTACCTGGCTCCTGCCATCGGATCAGCGCGGTACGCCGGCCGCAGTGCACTGGCCGCGGCGGCCATTGGAGGGTGAACCAATGGCAAAGGAAGACCTTTCTCTCTGTCTCTCTCTCTCACTGTCCACTCTGCTTGTCAAAAAATAAAAAATAAAAAAAAATAAATGAAAGGCAGAGTTATAGAGAGGGAGAGAGAGAAAGAGATCTTCCATGCACTGGTTCACTTCCCAAATGACACACAGGGCTGAACAAGACCTAATCCAGGAGCCAGGAGTTTCTCTCACATGGGTGCTGGGTCCAAGCATTTGGGCCATCTTCTGCTGCTTTCCCAGGCTATTAGCAGGGAATTGGATCAGAAGTTGAGCAGCCAGGACTTGAACTGGTGCTCACATGGGATGCTAGCACTGCAGGCAATTGCTCAACCACTACACCACAATGCTGCCCCTTCCATAAACCTTCTGTGGTGCCGTTTTGGCTTGGTGCTGTGGTGTTGCAGGTTAAGCCTCCACCTACAATGCTGGCATTCCATATGGGCACTGGTTTGTGTCCCAGATGCTCCACTTGCAATCCAGCTCCTTGCTAATGCACCTGGAAAAGCAGTGGAAGATAGCCCAGGTGCTTGGGCCCCTGCACCCCCATGGGAGACCAGGAGGAAGCACCTGGCTCCTGGCTTCAGATTGGTGCAGTGCGCTGGCCATGGCGGCCATTTGCGGGGTGAAGCAACAGAAGGAAGACCTTTCTCTCTGTCTCTCTCTCTCACTGTCTAACTCTGCTTGTCAAGTAAAGTAAAGTAAAGAAAAAGTAAAGAAAAGGTAAAGAAAAAGTAAAGTAAAGTAAAAGTAGAGTAAAATAAAGAATGTTAATGCTTCCTTCCCTTTTCTTCTTCATCCCACAATACTGTTTCCAAGTGTAAGCTCAGCTGTGGCTTGTGTAATCATACAGATCTTTATTTATATGTATAAATTTACATATTTTATATATAAATAATATACAAATGTCTATATTTATCTCTGCCTAACTACATGTATTTTCAAATGTCATTTTTTATTTTTCAACTTAAATATTATTGTGCTGAAGATTGTTGATAATTAAATAACATTACGGCAGTGTCTAAAGAGATGTATATAAATTCCCAACTTTAATTTTCAGATCATCTCAGAATATGGTGAACAGATACTAGAAGAAACCAAAAAGTCTAAGCATAATGCACCAAGAAAAAAGGGTAACAATTCTGAAAATGTTTTTTCAATTTAGTTTCATTTATTTGAAAGGTAGAAAGAGAGGTAGAGACCGACAGATCTTTCATCCGCTGGTTCACTCCCCAAATGCCCACAAGAGCCAGGTCTGGGCCAGGCCACAGCTGGGAGCCAGGAACACAGTCCAGGTGTCCTGCTTAGGTGGCAGGAACCCAGGTGCACCTTCACAGGAAGTGGAATCAGGAGCCCAAGACAGGAATTGAACTCAAGCATTCTGATGCGGGATGCAGGCATCCTAGCTGATGTCCTAACTGCTGGGCCAAATGCCTGCCGCACAATAGCAATTTTGAATTTTTATGTTTTTTTTTTTTTTTTTAAAGATATGTTTATTTGAAAGGCAAGGTGACAGAGAGAGGGAGAGGGGGAGGAAGAGAGAGACAGAGACCTAAGTGAATGGAGATGTCTCTAAACTTTCAGAGTTTAACATCAGGACTTAACAACAGAAATAGCTTCTTTGAACACGTGGAGTGTGTTATTGTGTGATTAAAGCCTGGAATCGCTCTTCAGGTTTTTTTTTTAAAGAATTATTTTATTTATTTGAAAGAGTTACACAGAGAAGGAGAGGCAGAGAGAGAGAGAGAGAGAGAGATCTTCCGTTCCATTGGTTCATTCCCCCAAATGACTGCAACAGCCAGAGCTGAGCTGAAGCCGGGAGCTTCTTCCAGGTCTCCCATGTGGGTGCAGGAGCCCAAGGACTTGGGTCATCTTCTACTGTTTTTCCAGGCCATAGCAGAGAGCTGGATCAGAAGTGGAGCAGCTGGGACTCGAACCAGTGCCCATATGGGATGCTGGTGCTATATGTTAGGGCTTTAACCTGCTACACCACAGCGTCGGCCCCAGGTTCTTTGCCTTGAAGACCCTCACTTGTCTCTTAAGCTTTGTGCTGATCCCATTAGGGAATTCATCAGGTGATTCTTCCTGTGTTTCTCTGCCCACCTTTTTCTTTTTAAGCAGACACCAGCAGAATCAGGATTGCCTTGGGAAATGAAGCAAGCTCGACGGTAAGTGCTTTAAAATGACATTTTTGAGACATCCATCTACGGGGCACTGGCTGCCCTTGGGTGCTCTGAGATATTGAAAGGCTGTGGGGCCCCAGTGGGGAAGCAGTTCTGCATCTTTGACGTGTGACGACATCATCAGTCTTGGAGCCCTGCACTGCTGGATGAGCTTCTGTAAGTCACCAGTTATTTGATCTGTTTCTTCATTTTTCTTTTAAAATATATTTTTTATTGTTAAAAAAGAACAGATTTCATGTATTTCAAAGATACAATCCGAGAACTTAAGGAAACCTCCCTCCATCCTTCTTTTCTTTTAATTTTTGCCATAGCATACTTTTGATTTACTTTATAATCACAGGCTTAATACTCCACTGAATATAGTGTTCAGCAGTAAAAAGTAGAAAGACCACTGTTCCACAGGAATATAGACAAGGGTTGTAAATGATCATCAGATGATAAGATGTCAATTTTATTCTTATACATTTAGGGTGTTTTTTTTGTACTCTATATATAAGCTACCATACATCAGAGAAAACATATGATGTTTGTGAGTTTGGCTCATCTCACTAAGCATAATGATCTCCAGTTGCATTCATTTTTTATTTGCAAAAGACAGGATTTCTTGATCAGTGACAATGGCCTCAAAGCACATGTAAGAGAATTATTCATATTTTCAATCATGGCTTTTTGTTTTTTATTGCAATAAAATATATATAGCCAAAAATTACCATTTTAGGCAATTTTAAGTGAACAATTCAACACCATTAATTTTACTTATAATATTGTGCAGCCATCACCACTGTTCCAAAACTTCATTGCTACCTGTGGGTGCCAGTTCGAGTCCCAGCTGCTGCACTTCCTATCCACCTCCCTGCTAATGGTATGGGGAAGCAGTGGAAGACAGCCCAAGTCCTTGGGCCCCTGCAGCCACATGGAAAAGCCAGAAGAAGCTCCTAGCTTCAGATTACTCAGCTCCAACCTTTACAGCCATTTGGGGAGTGAAACAGTGGATGGGAAACCTTTCTCTCCTTCTCTCCCTCTGTCTGTAACCCTACCACTCAAATAAATAAAATAAAAACTTAAAAAAGCCAACTTTTCATTGCCCTAGATGGAAACTCTGAACCTATTAAACAGCCAGTCCCAGAGGGACAAATATCATATGTTCTCCCTGATCGGTGACAACTAACCAAGCACCAAAAAGGGAACCTGTTGAAGTGAAAAGGACACTATGAGAAACTGACTTGATCAACCCTTGTCCTGACTGTTGATGTACAACTTAATACTTTATCCCTTTTAGTATTTTTTTTTTGTTCTACTTAATACCATAATACCATTGGTTGAACTCTGTAATTAACACACAATTATTCTTAGGTGTTTAAATTAAACTGAAAAGTGATCTTTGTTAAACATAAGAGTGGGAATAAGAGAGGGAAGAGATATACAATTTGGGACATGCTCAAGCTGACTTGCCTCAAATGGTAGAGTTAGAAATGTGCCTGGGGATTCCAATTCAGTCCCATCAAGGTGGCATATACCAATGCCATCTCACTAGTCAAAGTGATCAATTTCAGTTCACAGTTGATCATACTGATAGGTCTAAGAGTCAAAGGGATCACATAAACAAGACTAGTGTCTGAAAATACTAACCGATAGAATAAAAAAGGGAGAGAACGATCCAACATGCGAAGTGGGATACACAGCAGACTCATAGAATGGCAGATGTCATAAACAGCACTCTGGCCTCAGAATCAGCCCTTAAGGCATTCGGATATGGCTGAAGAGCCCATAAGAGTATTTTAGGCATTAGGCATGGAAAGCCAAGGCAGTCTGGAAAAAAAAAAAACACCTAAATGACAGATCTCTGCAAGTGAGATCCCAGTAGAAAGAACAGGCCATCAAAGTTGGAGATACCTTTCTCTGAAGGGAGGAGAGAACTAGAACTTCCAGTTTGACTATGACCTAAATCAGATCAATGTCCTCAAACTCAAAAGGCTTCCATAGCCTTGGCAACTCATGACAAGAGCCTAGGGAGATTACTGATGCCATAAACAAGAGTGTCAATTTGTTAAGTCAACAACAGGAGTCACTGTGCACTTACTCCTCATGTAGGATCTCTGTCCTTAATGTGTTGCTCAATGTGAATTAATGCTAGAATTAGTACTCAAACAGTATTTTACACTTTATGTTCTGTGTGGGTGCAAACTGTTGAAATCTTTACTTAATATATACTAAATTGATCTTCTGTATATAAAGAGAATTAAAAATGAATCTTGAAGTGAATGAAATGGGAGAGGGAGCGGGAATTGGGAGGTTTGCGGGTGGGAGGGAAGTTATGGAGAGGAAAAAGCCATTGTAATCCATAAGCTGTACTTTGGACATTTATATTTACTAAATAAAAGTTAAAAAAAAAAACAATAAACCTGCATTTACCTGCCCCCAGCCCCAACCCAATCCTTGGTGACCTCAGGTTTGTTTTGGTCTCTATGAGTTTGCTTGTCTTTATATTTCCTAATCAGAATGTCACAAGATTTGTCCTACTGGGTCTGGCTTCTTTAACTTATGTAATGTTTTCAGGTTTCATCTGTGTAAATTCATTCCTTTTCACTGATAAGTGATTTTAGATCACTATTTTTAAAAAAGATTTTATTTATTTGAGAGAGTTACAGAGAGGAAGAGACAGAGAGAGAGATCTTCCATCTGCTGGTTCACTTCCCAGGTGGCCGCAATGGCTGGAGCTGACCCAATCCTAAGCCAGGAGCCAGGAGCATCTTCCATGTCTCTCACATGGGTGCAGGGGCCTAAGCACTTGGGCTATCTTCCATTGCTTTCCCAGGCCATCAGCAGAGAGCTAGATCAGAAAAGGAGCAGCCAGGATATGTACTGGCACCCATATGGGATTCCAGTGCCAGAGGCAGAGGCTTAGCCTATTACACCAGAGCACTGGCCCCGATCACTAATTTTTTTTTAATTTAAGTATTCTTTATTCAAAGGTGAAAAATGTACTTTTCTGCATTATTGCAAAAAAAAAAAATTCACTGGCACAAAACACTTTTGCAGCGAGTGAGAAAGCAATAAAATGTTGACTTTAATGGCCAGCGCCTTGGCTCACTAGGCTAATCCTCCGCCTACTGCACTGGTACTCCAGATGCTAGTCCTGGTCAGGGCGCCGGATTCTGTCCTGGTTGCTCCTCTTCCAGTCCAGCTCTCTGTTGTGGCCCAGGAGTGCAGTGGAGGATGGCCCAAGGGCTTGGGCCCTGCAACCACATGGGAGACCAGGAGAAGCACCTGGCTCCTGGCTTCGGATCAGCGCGGTGCGCCAGGCCGCAGCAGCCATTGGAGGGCGAACCAATGGAAAAGGAAGACCTTTCTCTCTCTCTCTCTCTCTCTCTCACTGCCCACTCTGCCTGTCCAAAAAAAAAAAGTTGACTTTAAAACTCAGTACTGTAAGTCATTCTGACAGTACTTTGCAAACTCAAAATTTCAAACTGCATTTTCTTTTTCTAAATTGCCCGTGGTACCTGAGGTTCCGGAAGCTCGGGCAGCTATTTCAGACAGGAAGGGGAGGAAGGAACTAGCAGAGGTCAAGGGATTTCCATTTCTTTTTCAGTCCCCACAGACTTCAGATTACAGATACTGGTTGCATCTGTTGAGATTCCTTGAATGATTTGCAAAATGAATTTTGTTACCCTTGCTGGTTGCATCCACTACAGAATCATTGTTCAAGTTGAACAAAAAGCTGCACATGTTATTTATCTTCTACTTTCCCTCTCCAGTCTACTTCATCTTGAGAAATTCCCCCTCCACGGTATTCAGAGATGAATTCATTTTCTGTACAGAGTCTTTGCTAAAACTCCCTCGGCCCGCCATCTGCGATGGTGCCAGCAGGAAATGCCCTTTGCAGTTGTACCTTTGTGCAGTGTGCTGCCCACAAGCGGGTTTCCTTTTCTTCTTAATTGGAGGATGTCCACATCCTCAGCAGGAGCTGGGCTATCACACTAGACTGACTCTAAATTCATATGCCTGTCTACATGTCTTGACCCCAGCTAACCCAGCAATGGCACAGAAGTGATCCTAGTAAGTGCCGGTGAGGACTCTCGTCTAGTGTAGGGACAGAAAGGAATGATACCTTTCTGCACTCATCAAAAAGGACATGGTCAATACCCTATAACAAAGACAGGTTAACAGGAGAGGGGCCGGCATTGTGGCAGAATGGGTTAAGCTGCCACCTGCAATACCAGCATCCCTATGGGTGCCAGTTTGAGTCCTGGCTGCTTCACTTCTGATCCAGCTCCCTGTTAATGTGCCTGGGAAAGCCACAGGTGAAGGCCCAAGTGCTTGGGCCCCTGCACCTATGTGGGAGAGCTGGAAGAAGCTCCTGGCTCCTGCTTTCTGTGTGGCCCAGCTCCAGCCATTGTGGCCATTTGGGGAGTGAACCAGTGGATGGAAGGTCTCTTTCTCTCTGTCTCTCCCTCTCTGTAACTCTGCCTTTCAAATAAATAAAATCAATCTTTAAAAAGAGAGAGAAAAAAGATTTAATCAACATATTACATGTCACAGAAGCCTTCATAAGGAAGACACAAAGACCCAGAAAAAGTGTCATTCTTATGCTTAGGTATGATAATACGTGGATGGGTGTGCAGACATGTGATTAGACAAAGGATATGGCTTAGTGGTAATAGACTGAGAGGGGAAATCCAGCAAGCCCTGCCTGTTCAGCTTTCTTCTCCGGCTCTCAGTACAGCACTTCTTCCTCCCAGGTATGGGACAGGACTTCTTCCCTGGAATGATGGTCTGATGACAAGGGTGTATCAGAGAATTTCTTGATGGCCAGTCTGAGGCACAAAGGTGGGAGAGGGCTAGTGTGATAGGTTTAGGATTACAGCTTACATTAGAAAGAGGGTTCTAGTTTCTTTTCTTTTTTTAAAGATCTATTTATTTATTTATTTATTTGAAAGAGTCACACACACAGAGAAGGAGAGGCAGGGAGAGAGGTCTTCCATCTGCTGGTTTACTCTCCAGTTGGCTGCAAGGGTGGGAGCTGTGCTGATCTGAAGCCGGGAGCTTCCTCCACATCTTCCCACATGGGTGCAGGGCCCCAAGGACTTGGGCCATCTTCTACTGCTTTTTCAGGCCATAGCAGAGAGCTGGATCAGAAGTGGAGCAGCCAAGATTCGAACCAGCTTCCACATGGGATGTCGGCACTGCAGGCAGCGGCTATACCTGCTATGCCACAGCACCGGCCCCAGGTTCTAGTTTCTATAGTCCACATTGGGGAAGAGGAATTCTGGTTTCTGTGACTCACTTTGGGGGAGAATGAGAGTTGGGGACAGGAGGGCAGGAGAAGGTCCCAGAGATCTTGATTCTGAGGCTGCTTCTGAGGGCTTGTAATGTCCTTTAGTTCAAAGCACTCAGCATATCAAAGTGCCATACTTGGGAGTACCGTGTTATGAGCCACAATAATAGCAGCCTTATAAAATGTCTTGATTTGAGATTACAGCATGGGGACCTGCATTGTACAGCAGGTTAAGCTGCCACCTGCAGTGCTGGCATCCCAAATGAGTCCCTGCTGCTTCACCTTTGACCCAGCTCCCTGCTAATGCACCTGGGAAAGCAGCAGAAGTGCTTAGGCTCCTGTACCCTCATGGGAAACCTGGATGGAGCTGCAGGCTTCTGGCTTCTGCCTGGCCCAGCCCTGGGTGTTGTGGCCGTTTAGGGAATGGCTGGATAGAACAGCCCCCTCCTTGATTCTGTCTCTCCTTCTCTCTGTCTGATGCTTTTCAAATAAATTTTTAAATCTTTTTTTTTTGACAAAGATATAAAATAGTTTTATTTTATTTTATTTTTTTAACTTTTATTTAATGAATATAAATTTCCAAAGTACGATTTATGGATTACAATGGCTTCCCCCCCATACTGTCCCTCCCACCCACAACCCTCCCCTTTCCCACTCCCTCTCCCCTTCCATTCACATCAAGATTCATTTTCGATTATCTTAATATACAGAAGATCAGCTTAGTATACATTAAGTAAGGATTTCAACAGTTTGCTCCCACACAGAAACATAAAGTGAAAAATAATAGATGATTTTTTTAAATGATGATGAAATCAGATCAGACCTATTGTCATGTTTAATCCCAGTGAGAGTCAAGTTGGGAGTTGATAATTTCTTTCTTTTCTTTTTTTTTTTTTTACAGAGGATCAGTTTAGTATACATTAAGTAAAGATTTCAACAGTTTGCACCCCCATAGAAACACAAAGTGAAATATATTGTTTGAGTACTCGTTATAGCATTAAATCTCAATACACAGCACATTAAGGACAGAGATCCTACATGAGGAGTAAGTGCACAGTGACTCCTGTTGTTGACTTTACCAATTGACACTCCTGTCTATGGCATCAGTAATCTCCCTATGCTCCAGTCATGAGTTTCCAAGGCTATGGCAGCCTTTTGAGTTCACCGACTCTTATCTTGTTTAGACAAGGTCATAGTCAAAGTGGAGGTTCTCTCCTCCCTTCAGAGAAGGGTACCTCCTTCTTTGAAGACCGGTTCTTTCCACTGGGATCTCACTCACAGAGATCTTTTGCCAGAGTGTCTTGGCTTTCCATGCCTGAAATACTCTCATGGGCTTTTCAGCCAGATCCGAATGCCTTTAAGGCTGATTCTGAGGCCAGAGTGCTATTTAGGACATCTGCCATTCTATGAGTCTGCTGAGTATCTCACTTCCCATGTTGGATCACTCTCCCCTTTATTTATTCTATCGGTTAGTGTTAGCAGGTACTAGACTTGTTTATGTGCTCCCTTTGACTCTTAGTCCTTTCATTATGATCAGTTGTGAACTGAAATTGATATCTTGGAATAGTGAGATGGCATTGGTACATGCCACCTTGATGGGATTGAATTGGAATCCCCTGGTATGTTTCTAACTCTACCATTTGGGGCAAGTCAGCTTGAGCATGTCCCAAATTATACATCTCTTCCCTCTCTTATTCCCACTCTGATGTTTAACAGGGATCACGTTTCAGTTAAATTTCAACACTTAAGAATAACTGTGTATTAATTACAGAGTTAAACCAGTCATATTAAGTAGAACAGACAAAAAAAATACTAAGAGGGATAATGTATTAAGTTGTTCATTAACAGTCAGGGCTATGCTGATCAAGTCACCGTTTCCCATAGTGTCCATTTCACTTCAACAGGTTTCCTTTTTGGTGTTCAGTAAGTTGTCACCGATCAGGGAGAACATATGGTATTTGTCCCTTTGGGACTGGCTTATTTCACTCAGCATGATGTGTTCCAGATTCCTCCATTTTGTTGCAAATGACTGGATTTCGTTGTTTCTTACTGCGGTATAGTATTCTAAAGAGTACATATCCCATTATTTCTTTATCCAGTCTACCGTTGATGGGCATTTAGGTTGGTTCCAGGTCTTAGCTATTGTGAATTGAGCTGCAATAAACATTAGGCTGCAGACCGCTTTTTTGTTTGCCAATTTAAATTCCTTTGGGTAAATTCCAAGGAGTGGGATGGCTGGGTCGAACGGTAGGGTTATCTTCAGGTTTCTGAGGAATCTCCAGACTGACTTCCATAGTGGCTTGACCAGTTTGCATTCCCACCAACAGTGGGTTAGTGTCCCTTTTTCCCCACATCCTCGCCAGCATCTTTTGTTGGTAGATTTCTATATGTGAGCCATTCTAACCGGGGTGAGGTGAAACCTCATTGTGGTTTTGATTTGCATTTCCCTGATTGCTAATGACCTTGAACATTTTTTCATGTGCCTGTTGGCCATTTGGATTTCCTCTTTTGAAAAATGTCTATTGAGGTCCTTGGCCCATCTCTTAATTGGGTTGTTGGTTTTGTGTTTGTGGAGTTTCTTGATCTCTTTGTAGATTCTGGTTATTAACCCTTTATCTGTTGCATAGTTTGCAAATATTTTTTCCCATTCTGTCGGTTGTCTCTTCACTCTCCTGACTGTTTCTTTTGCAGTACAGAAACTTCTCAATTTGATGCAATCCCAATAGTTGATTTTGGCTTTGACTGTCTGTGCCTCCCAGGTCTTTTCCAGAAACTCTTTGCCTGTGCCAATATCTTGAAGGGTTTCTCCAATGTTCTCTAGTAACTTGATGGTGTCAGGTCGTAGATTTAGGTCTTTAATCCATGTTGAGTGGATTTTTGTGTAAGGTGTAAGGTAGGGGTCTTGCTTCGTGCTTCTGCACGTGGAAATCCAGTTTTCCCAGCACCATTTATTGAATAGACTGTCCTTGCTCCAGGAATTGGTTTTAGATCCTTGATCAAAAATAAGTTGGCTGTAGATGTTTGGGTTGATTTCTGGTGTTTCAATTCTGTTCCATTGGTCTATCCATCTGTTTCTGTACCAGTACCATGCTGTTTTGATTACAACTGCCCTGTAGTATGTCCTGAAATCTGGTATTGTGATGCCTCCAGCTTTGTTTTTGTTGTACAAGATTGCTTTAGCTATTCGAGGTCTCTTGTGAAATTTTTAAATCTTAAAAAAGAAAAAAGATCATAGCATGAAAAGCCCATTACAACAAACCTCATTGAAAATTCTTATTACTGGGGCCAGCACTGTGGCATAGCAGGGAAAGCTGCCGCCTGTAGTGCTGGCATCCCATATGGGTACCAGTCCAAGTTCTAACTACTCTACTTTTGATCCCGTTCTCTGCTATGACCTGAGAAAGCAGTAGAATATGGCCCAAATGCTTGGGCCCCTGCATCCATGTTGGAGACCCAGAAGAAGCTCCTGGCTACTGGCTTCAGATTGGCCCAGCTCAGCCATTGTGGCCATTTGGGGAGTGAAGCAGCGGATGGAAGACCCTTCTCTCTGTCTCCCTCACTGTCTGTAGCTCTACCTGTCAAATAAATTAAAAAAAAAAGACACTTGGGATGCCTGCATCCCATGTTGAGTGCTTGGTTTGAGTCCTCCCTCCTTCACTTCCAGGACAGCTTCCTGCTAATGCACACCATGGGAGGCAGCAGACATGGCTCAAGTCCGTGAGTCCCTGCCACCCATGTGGGAGACCCAGATGGAGTTCACTGGCTCCTAGCTTTGGCTTGGCTCAACCCAGCTGCTGTGGGCATTTGGAGAGTGAACCAGCAATTGGGAGATAGCTCTTCCCCTCTTCCCCCAACCCTGTTTGCTCGCACACTCTGTCTCTCATTCTGCCTTTCAAACAAATCAGTCAACAAAAACTTTTTAAAGAGGTATATACACATTAAAAAAAGAGAATATGATTTCTTGTTAAGAGCCATTAAGAAATGTAGCATTTGTTATCTACCATAGAAAGCATAGGCTACTGTGGATATGAAAATCCTCCTGGAGCTTCTTCCTTGTACATCATATACTTTATAACTACATATATACTATTTCTTAAAAATTCAGTTGCTTTTATTTTTTTAAAGGTTTATTTATTTAGGATGGGCATTGTGGCATAGCTTTTAAAATGAACACCTGTGGAGCTAGCATCCCATATGGGCACTGGTTTGAGCCCTGGCTGCTCCACTTCCCATCCAGTTCCCTGCTAATGTGCCTGGGAAAGCAGCAGAAGATGGCTCAAGTACCTGGGCTCCTGCACCCATGTTGGAGGTCCAGGAGAAGCTCCTGGTTCCTGGCTTCAGCCTGGCCCAGCCCTGGCCTTTAAGGCCATTTGGGTAGTGAACCAGTGGATGGAAGATCTCTTTCTTCCTCTCTGGCTTGGTCCTGCAAAGCCACACCATCGGGGAAGAGCAGGGCAGAGGTGTCCTTTCCCATAAAGAAACACTGGGGACAGGCTTCCATGAACATGTCCCTTTATTAACAGCCACGTAGGCTTTTTAAAGAGCAGGGAGAAGGGGCGTAACTAACTCAAGGGAACACTGACTACAGGACAGAACCGATACGGATGCCAATATGCCTCTCCAATCAGCTGGAAGGTCAAGTAGCTTTCCAGGTGGGCCTAATGGGCCTTGGCCACACCTGGGAGCAGTTCACCTGATTGGCAGAAGGTGGGAGTGGGGAAAAATGTGCTTTGGCTCAGGCTAACTGCTGGGATTGCCCACATCCCTCTCTGTCTCTTATTCTCTCTGTATAACTCTGACTTTCAAATAAATAAATATATATATATTTTTAATTAATTTATTTATTTAGAAAGAGTTACAGATAAAGAGAGGGAGAGGAGGAGAGAGAGACTGAGAGATCAAGATCTTCCATTTGCTGGTTCACTCCCCAAATGGCTGTAACAGCCAGGACTGGGCCAGGCTGAAGCCAAGAGCCAGGAGTTTCATCCAGATCTCCCACATGGGTGCAGAGGCCCAGGTACTTGGGCCATCCTCCAGTACTTCCCCAGGCACATTTTGAGGGAGGTGAACAGAAAGTAGAGTAGCCAGGACTCAAACCTGTGCCCATATAGGATGCTGGCATGGTAGGCAGTGGCTTTATCTGCTATACCACAACACCAGCCCTCCAAATTCAGTCACTTTAATGATTTATTTTACCTTTTTTGTTTGTTTGTTTCCTTTGCTACTTAGATTTGAAAGAACACTGTTGCTAAATCTGAGTTTGAAAGAGAAAATAAATACTTCTGAATCCTTAGGGTACTTTTGTAGCTATAGAGGAATAAATAAAATGACATGCTTGGCATTCCTCTTTACATTTCAGAACCAGGCAGTAAGTCAGTGCATCTGAGGCAAGCAGGCTCACCAGGCCCTCATAGGCGGCAGTGGGAGAAAAATGTACCTGGTACAGCTTTGACAGCTTTGGAAAACGCGTCCATCCTCACTTCCAGTGTAACAGCAGAGGATGACAAAGGTGAGTACAGTCGGCCCATAGCATCCCTGGGGGGTTGGTTCCCGGACCCTCTGAAGATAACAAAATCTGAAGATGGCTCAAGTCCCTTATATCAAATTTAAAGTATCCTCCTATGTACTTTAAAAAAAATCCCTAGATTACTTAGTAATACAGTGCAAGTGACATAAATAGTTGTTATACTGGGTTATTTAGGGAATAATGACAAGGGGAAAAGTGTAATCATTCAGTACAGACACAGTTTTTTAAAAACAGTGTTTCTGATACACAGGTGGTGGAGCACACGGTGCGGAGGGCTGACTGTGTCAGATCAAATGCAGTTATTTTATTATAGGACATTTGCTCATGGTTATGATGTGCTGGGATTTCTTTCTCTCTTTAATGTCACTCTGTGCAAGATACCAGGTGTCACACATCAGAGCACTACTCATACAAAAAGTGAAAAACATTGTAGTTGAGAATCAAATATAACTAACTTTGCCTGTGTGGGGAGCAACTGGGAGCAACTCGGACTAGACTAAGTTACTGGAATTAAGACTTATTCTATACATCTGCTCTCCCACAATATGGCGCTGGGAGAGGAGAAAACAGCTTCTTCCCAGCTGCCTCTCACCAACTTGACAAGCTGCAGGAGCTGCTCCTGATTGGAGGAGAGCAGCGTACTCGGCGTGTGGGTAGCAGAGTTGGGATTGGCGGAAGAGGACTATAAAGGAGGAGAGAGACAACATGCACCAGGAACATCTAAGGGGAACATCTATCTGAAGGAACACCTGTGCAGCCCCCGAGAGAGAATCTGTTGAACATTTAGGTTGTTTGTACCTTGAAGCTATTGTGGATAGTGCTACTATTTGTTTGAACTATTGTTTTTAATTTGTTTTAAGATTATTTATTTGAAAGGTGAAGTGACAGAAGGAGACCAAGAAAGAGAGGTCTTTCATCGCTGGTTCACTCCCCAAATGCTCCCAGCCACTGGAGCTAAACCAAGTAGAAGCCAGGAACCAGAAATTCTATCCCAAGTGGATGGCAGGGACTCAAGTACTTGGGCCTACTGCCTCCAGGATGCGCATTAACAGGAACCTGGGTTGGAAGTACGGAGAAGCAAGGGTTCAAACCAGGCACTCCAATATGGATACAAATATTCGAAGCCTAACCTGCTGTGTAACAATGCCCATCCCTGTTTTCAATTCTTCTGGGTATACAGTAGTTCCCCCCATCACTGCCTTATCCAAAGTTTCAGGTCCTGTCATCAACTATGGTCCATAAATAATAAATGTAAAATTCCCAAGTTGACAACTCACAAGTTTTAAATAGTACAGGAAATCTTGTTCTGAATAGTACAGTGTTCTTAGTACAATGAAATCTTGTGCTGTCCTGATTCATTCTGCCTCGGAGATGCCGGCCGAGCATCTTTTTCTTATAGACTTGTTGACCATTTGATGACACTTGGGCATTTGGATGACAGGAGTAAGCACAGATAGACATGTACTGGTTCATTTCCCAAATGCCCACACTGGACCATGGGGCAGAGTCAGGAGCTTTGTGCTTACATGCAAAGCCATGAGATCACATGCCTTGTCTGCCATATCAATCCTGCAGATGCTATCCACCTGTTGGTCATTTGCTAGGCTTCTCGGCTATTAGATCTATTGTCACTGTATCACAGAGTTTGTGTTCAAGTAGCCTTTAGATGCTACATCACAATCAATACCTGTGCATTCACCTTGCTTCCTCTCATCACTTAGACTTTATCATCTCCCATTATTACAGCACAATAAGCTATTTTGTGTGTGATTGAGAGATACCACATTCACATAATTTTACTATAGTATATTGTAATAACTGTTCTATTATTATTACGGTTCATCTCTTAATGTGTCTAATTTATATATTAAACTTTATCATAGATATATGTGTATAAACACAAGCATAGTACATGTGTATAATTTTTGGTATCACCTGGGGTTCCAGGAATTTCTTGTGGATAAGATGAGGGACATACTATATCCACTGGAGTGGGATTTCTGAGTCTTACAGTAAATCTATGTTTATGTAATTGAGGAGCCCACTAACTGTTTTCTACAGCAGCTGGGCCATTTTTACAGATCTACAGCATTGTAAGAACTTACAATTTATTGACATCATCACCAGGACTTGTTATTTTCCATTCCTTTGAGAAATGCATCCAATGGGTGTGATATGATGTTTTATTGTGCTTTTGATCTGCATTCTCTAATGGTTAGTAATGTTGAGCATTTTTTTTTTTTTGACAGAGTGGACAGTGAAAGAGAGACAGGGAGAAAGGTCTTCCTCTACCCTCTACCGTTGGTTCACCCTCCAATGGCTGCTGCAGCCGGCGCAGCTGCGGCCGGTGCACCGCGCTGATCCTAAGCCAGAGCCAGGTGCTTCTCCTGGTCTCCCATGGGGTGCAGGGCCCAAGCACTTGGGCCATCCTCCACTGCACTCCCAGGCCACAGCAGAGAGCTGGCCTGGAAGAGGGGCAACCGGGACAGAATCCGGTGCCCCGACTGGGACTAGAACCCGGTGTGCCGGCGCCACAGGGGGAGGATTAGCCTATTGAGCCACGGTGCCAGCCGAGCATCTTTTTCTTATAGACTTGTTGACCATTTGATGACATTTGGACATTTGGATGACAGGAGTAAACACAGATAGACATGTACTGGTTCATTTCCCAAATGCCCACACTGGACCATGGGGCAGAGTCAGGAGCTTTGTGCTTACATGCAAAGCCATGAGATCACATGCCAAGTCTCCTCTGTGAATAACAGGAACCCAATCACTTGATTGCTGCCTCCTGGCTCTGCATTATCAGGAAGCTGGAATTGGGCCTGTGCCAGGCATTCAGCCCAGGTACTGCAATCTAAGACGCTACAGCTAGGCTAAATACCTGCCCTGAAGGTATTTAAATGATGCTATTAGGGTAGCAGTAATCCAATCTTACTACTGTGTTTAGAAGAGATTGGGGGCCGGCGCCAGGGCTCACTAGGCTAATCCTCCACCTCCAGCGCCAGCACACCAGGTTCTAGTCCCAGTTGGGGGTGCCGGATTCTGTCCCGGTTGCTCCTCTTCCAGTACAGCTCTCTGCTGTGGCCCGGGAAGGCAGTGGAGGATGGCCCAAGTCCTTGGGCTCTGCACCTACATGGGAGACCAGGAGGAAGCATCTGGCTCCTGGCTCCGGATCGGCGCAGCGCACCCTCCGTAGCAGCCATTTGGGGAGTGAACCAACGGAAGACCTTTCTCTCTCTCTAACTCTGCTTGTCAAAAAAAAAAAAAAAAAAAAAAAAAAAAAAGGGCCGGCGCCGCGGCTCACTAGGCTAATCCTCCGCCTAGCGGCGCCAGTACACCGGGTTCTAGGCCCGGTCGAGGCGCCGGATTCTGTCCCGGTTGCCCCTCTTCCAGGCCAGCCCTCTGCTGTGGCCAGGGAGTGCAGTGGAGGATGGCCCAAGTGCTTGGGCCCTGCACCCCATGGGAGACCAGGATAAGTACCTGGCTCCTGCCATCGGATCAGCGACGTGCGCCGGCCACGGCGGCCATTGGAGGGTGAACCAACGGCAAAGGAAGACCTTTCTCTCTGTCTCTCTCTCTCACTGTCCACTCTGCCTGTCAAAAAAATAATCAAAAAAAAAAAAAAAGAAAGAAAAAGAAGAGATTGGGATGCACAGAAGGCACCAGAGATGGTACTGAGGAAAGGAATGACTGTACGAGGACACAGTTAGAGGGCAACCAGCTGCAAGTCAAAGAGAGGATTTAGGAGAAGCTAAGCCTGTGTGCACATTGATCTTGAACTTCCAGTTTTCCAAACTGTAAGAAAATATATTTCAGCTGTTTATGCTACCCAGTCTGTGGCTTTCATTATGGCAGCCTGAATAGATTAATACAGCAATGATTATTGTGGTTTTTTGGTTATGGAAAAAATGTACCTAATCTATAAAATGTAAAATATAAGTGAAATTAAATGAATTTGGGGATCTGGCTTATGATACTCAAAAATTAGGGGATGATACATGAAATAAGAATTGTAAATTATTGGTAATTATTATTGATTTATGCATGAGGCAGAGAAAGAAGAAAGAGCATGGGAAAACGCCCATCTGTGGAGTCACTCCCCTAAATGCCTGCAATGGCTAGGACTGGACTGGGCTGAAGCTGGCAGCTCAATTAGTGTGGGTGGCAGGGACCCAATCAGTCACTTGGGTCAGCAACTACTGCCTGCCAGGGTGTGCATTGGTAGGAAGCTGGAATCAGGATCTGGAGCCAATGCTTGAACTCAGGTACCCTGGGATACAGGATGTAGGTGTCTTAATCACTAGGGCAAACCCTTGCTCCTGTTGGTAATAATTGAAGCTGGAATAAGAGGTATTAGGGACTTATTATACCTCCATCTTTGTATATGTAGGAAAATGTGCACAACAAATAGTTAAACACACACATACACACATGCAATATGCTGATGCATGCCATATACAGATAGAGTTTCCCTCTCAATTTTGCACTCATCTGCACTCATGGATTTGGCTACTACCCAATGTGGGGAACTCTGAGGTATGTAGTCTTATTTATTTCTGGTCACTTAACATATTTAGTTGATGTCCCAAAGGCCTTCCAAACTCTATTATTCATCCTTTTGCTCAGATTTTCTGTATTCTCCTTCCTGGTAATTGTCAACTTCCCAAAGACAGGAATCTGGCATAGAGCTCTCCTCTCTGAGGCCCCAGTTCCCACCAGTTCTTCAGTTCTATTTCTAAACCTCTCAGGTTTGGCCTCTCCTCTTTTGGCCTTCCCCATGGTTCTTGTTCTATTTTACTGTATTCTCACTTGGATGCCCACAGTACTCTGCTACATGCACTTCCTGCCTCCCGTGTCACCCAGTGCCTCCCACTCTCAATCTCACCCAGGGATTCAGTTAATTCATGAGATGCAGTTGTTAAGGTTGACAGATGGAAGGTCATTTTACTCTCTTCTTTTTTATGTATGTTTGGAAATGTTCATAATAGAATTTTATTATAGTCCCACTTCAGGTAATTTACTTCCTTCCCCAGGGTCAATCTAAAGCACTTTTAAAAGTGTGTCCATTGGAGGGTGAACAAACGGCAAAGGAAGACCTTTCTCTCTGTCTCTCTCTCTCTCACTGTCCACTCTGCCTGTCAAAAAATAAAATAAATAAATAAATAAAAAGTGTGTCTATTTAACTTTCCATCAATAGCCTATGCAAACACAAGACTTTATGTGCATATGCATATTTTGCTTTTCATATAAATGGGGAAACAGACCCACTGTACTCTACTATTCTACCTCCTTGGCTACATATTTTGGAAATCCAGTACATCCTTCTGACATATGCCATTGGATGATTCCATTCCATTACACCATAATTTATTTAAGGCAGGTTCCTATCATGGATATTTAGATGGTTCCTCCTGATTTTCTACTACAGAAGGGTAATTCTGTAATATTTTAAATTTTAAATTCTTTCTTTGAAATTCTTGCTCCTATGTGAGACTCTGAAATAGTAGTAAAGGCAGAGTTGCTGCACTGAAGGATATATATTTGAACTTTGTAAGATGACAAAATTTAAGAATATTTCTCTATAAGTACATGCCATATACCAGCAAGCATTTTGAACAGTGTCTGTTTCTTCCTTGATCACCAAAATGCTACATTGTTTATTTATTTTAATTTGAGAGAGAGACCTTCCATCTTCTGTTTCACTCCCCAAATGTCTGCAACAGCCAGGGTTGGGCCAGGCCAAAACCAGGAGCCTAGAATTCAATCCAGGTCTCTGACATGAGTGGCAAGGACCAAGTACTTGAGCTACCTACTGCCTCCTGAGGTGCACATTAGCAGGAAGCTGATGAGAATGGGAAACACTGCAGAGACTTGAACTCAGTCACTCCAGTATGTGATGTAGGCATCCCAAGTGGTACCCACCCCTCTCTATATTATTAAAGTTTCTGATCTTGTGAGTCATTGAAGGGTGTTTTTGTTTTAATTTATCCTTTTTAAAATTGTGAGTGAATGTATTTTTTCACATTTATAGCATCCCTCCCATCACCCCATTGTGCTGTCTTATGTGTTTTTGAAAGAGTCATAGCTGGAAAGAATCACTGACCCTGTATCCCTGCTATCCTACTGTCTAGGTTCTGTGTTCCAGCCCTGAGATTCATGACTTCCTGTGCTTTCTACCAGGACTTATTATAAAATAGAATAGTTTTTCTCCTTTGCTAGATCTCGATTACTTTATCCTTAGCTGTATTTCTAGTATCCAATGGGTTTTTGGTACAATGAAGCTGTCCAATAAAAATGGAATTAACAAAATGTAAATAAACTGTATTTCATACCACTAACCTTTAAGTCATTATCATAATAATGAATATTCATTTATCGCAGGATATTTCTCTGGGTGACCTTGGATTCATCCAGCTTTTCCCTTTGTAGTTCTCAACTGTAGAATGGGATGGGAATGCAACATCCCAATAGATGGGGGAAACAGAAAGAACAGGTTGGATTCTGTTTCAGTCCTACCTGCCAACAGGATATCCTTCAATGCTTTAGCCCAACATATCATGTGACCATGAGGCATAACACCAAGGGCAGAATGCCTTGAAATGTTCCTCAGGTACAGTGCAATAGTGACACATGCAACCTAGCTTATTTAACTTTGAGGCAATTTTGATATTTAACTTTGAGGCAATATTTGATAGTGTGTGCTTCTGGCATTGCTTTCAGTACTGTGTATTATATTTAGGTACTTGAGCACACATCTGCTTCTCAGTGAGCTTTGAAGTCTCTTGAGGTTAGGAACCAGGTTGTTTTCATATTTATTCAGAATGAAAAACTGGGTGTCCCCACAAATTAGGACCTAAAAAAGAGTTGAAGCCAATAACAATTGTCTTTTTTTTTTTTAAAGATTTTACTTTTATTTATTTGAAATGCAAAATTACAGAGAGAGGTAGAGCCGAGAGAGAGGGGTCTTCCATTCTTCTGGTTCACTCCCCAAATGACTGCAACAGCCAGAGCTGAGCCGATCCAAAGCCAGGAGCCAGGAGCTTCTTCCAGGTCTCCCATGTGGGTGCAGGGTCCCAAGGACTTGGGCCATCTTCCACTGCTTTCCCAGGCCATAGCAGAGAGCTGGATCAAAAGTGGAGTAGCCTGGACAAGAACTGGCACCCATATGGGTGCCATATGGGTGGGGTGGCTTTACCCACGACACCACAGGTCTGGCCCCATCTTCTTTTTAAAAGATAGATTTATTTATTTATTTACTTACTTATTTATTTATTGGAAAGGCAGAGTTACAGAGAGAGACAGAGAAAGGTCTTTTTGCTGGTTCACTCCCCAGATGGATGCAATGGCTGGAGCTGGTCCTATCCGAAGCCAGGAACCAGGAGCTTTTTCTGGGTCTCCCACGTGGGTACAGAGACCCAAGGACTTGGGCCATCTTCTACTGCTTTCCCAGGCCATAGCAGAGAACTGGCTCAGAAGTGGAGCAGCTGGGACATGAACCTGCACCCATATGGGATGCTGGCACTGCAGGCCACGGCTTTACCCATTCTGCCACAGCGCTGGCCACAATCATAATTGTTTCTAGTATACAAAGTGACATCTTGACATCTTGTAGCACTTAGTGGACTAATACTGTATTAGTATTTTCTTTTTCTTTTCCTTTTTTAAGATTTTATTTTTTTTAAATATTTTTATTTATTTATTTGACAGGTATAGCTACAGACAGTGAGAGAGACAGAGAGAAAGGTCTTCCTTCCATTGGTTCACTCTGCAAATGGCCGCCATGGCCAGATCTACGCCGATCCGAAGCCAGGAGCCAGGAGCTTCTTTCCCGATCTCCCACGTGGGTGCAGACACCCAAGCACTTGGGCCATCCTCCACTGCCCTCCCAGGCCACAGCAGAGAGCTGGACTGGAAGAGGAGCAACTGGAACTAGAATCCGGCACCCATATGGGATGCCGGCGCCGCAGGCGGAGGATTAACCTAGTGCGTCACCGCGCTGGCCCCTATTTTATTTATTTGACAGGCAGAGTTACAGAGAGAGAGAGAGAGAGAGAGAGAGGTCTTCCTTCTATTGGCTCACTCCCCAAGTAGCCGCAACGGCTGGAGCTGCACCGACCTGAAGCCAGGAGCCAGGTGCTTCCTCCTGGTCTCCCATGCGGGTGCAGGGCCCAAGCACTTGGGCCATCCTCCACTGCCTTCCTGGGCCACAGCAGAGAGCTGGACTGGAAGAGGAGCAACTGGGACCAGACCCTGGCGCCCATGAGTGATGCCGGCTCACAGGCTGAGGATTAACCTAGTGCGCCACAGTGCGGGCCTTTTCTCCTTCCTTCCTTCCTTCTTTCCTTCTTTCCTTCTTTCCTTCTTTCCTTCTTTCCTTCTTTCCTTCTTTCCTTCCTTCCTTCCTTCCTTCCTTCCTTCCTTCCTTCCTTCCTTCCTTTCTAGATTTATTTATGTATTTGAGAGGTAGAGTTACAGACAGTGAGGTGGAGAGACCAAGAGAAAGGTCTTCCATTCACTGGTTCATTCCCCAAATGGCCCCAACGGCCGGAGCTGTGCCGATCCAAAGCCAGGAACCAGGAACTTCTTCCAGGTCTCCCACGTAGGCACAGGGGCCTAAGCACCTGGACCATCCTCTACTGCTTTCCCAGGCCATGGCAGAGAGCTGGATTGAAGAGGAGCAGCCAGGACCAGAACCAGCACCCATATGGGATACTGGCATGGCAGGCGAAGACTTAACTCACTGTACCACAGCGCTGCCCAGCATTTTCTTTGAACAAATACTTCTCGCTCTTTAAGATTTGTTTATGCATTCAAAGTACAATTACAGAGAGAGAGAGAGAGAGAGAGAGAGAGAGAGAGAGAGAGAGATGGAGACACATTCATTCCCAAATGGCTGCAACAGACAGGGCTGGGCCAGGCTGAAGTCAAGGGCCTAGAACTCCATCTGAGTCTGTTGTGTAGGTATAGGGGCCCAAAGTCTTAGGCCTTCTTCTGCTGCTTTCCCAGGTGAATTATCAGGAAGCTAGATCAGAAGCAGAGCAACTGGGAGTTTAGCAAGCACTCATATGGGATGCGGGCATTGCAGGAGGTGGTTTAACCCACTCTGTCATAACTCAAGCCTCTAATAGTTCTCTTTTTAGAGATCCAGGTCCTGCATCAAACATGAAGTTTTCCCAAAATAAGCATTGTTACAGTTAATGGATGACAGGTTAATGGCATTGTTTAATGATGCTTTGCCCAAAGGAAATATTTGGAGTTGCTGGTGTTTTAGTGAATACTGAATTTACTCAAATTACAAATTTATAAATTTAGGCCTGTTGAGACTTTAAGATAAATCTACTAATTTTAAAAATAAATTTAGTAAATTTTGTTTCAGTTAGAAGCAGTGTATTTTTCTAACACTTTGGGGGAATTCTTAAGTGCCCTAAAGTTTGAAAAACTTTGTTCTGCAATGTATGACATTTAGCCTTTTATTCAGCTTTTTTGTAAGAATGGGTTTTAGATTTTTTTTTATTTGACAGACAGAGTTAGAGAGAGAGAGAGAGAGAGAGAGAGACAGAGAGAAAGGTCTTCCTTCTATTGGTTCACCCTTCAAATGGCCGCTACAGCCGGAGCTATGCCAATCCAAAGCCAGGAGCCAGGTGCTTCCTCCTGATCTCCCATGCAGGTGCAGGGGCTCAAGCACTTGGGCCATCCTCCACTGCCTTCCCGGACCACAGCAGAGAGCTGTACTGGAAGAGGAGCAACTGGGACTAGAACCCGGTGTCCATATGGGATGCCAGCGCTGCAGGTGGAGGATTAACCTAGTGCACAACGGCGCTGGCCCCGTATTGTTTTTTTTTTATTTATTTTTTTTTCTTAGCTTTTTAATTTTTTTTTGACAGGCAGAGTGGACAGTGAGAGAGAGAGACAGAGAGAGAGAGAGAGAGGTCTTCCATCCATTGGTTCACCCCCCAAATGGCCACTATGGCCGGTGCGCCGATCTGAAGCCAGGAGCCAGATGCTTCCTCCTGGTCTCCCATGCGGGTGCAGGGGCCCAAGCACTTGGGCCATCCTCCACTGCACTCCCGGGCCACAGCAGAGGGCTGGACTGGAAGAGGAGCAACAGGGACAGAACCCGGCGCCCCAACCGGGACTATAACCCGGGGTGCCGGTGCCACAGGTAGAAGATTAGCCTAGTGAGTTGGGGCGCCGGCCAACATCCCCACTTCTTAAACATTGATTGTGTCTATTTGGTGGGAAGCTCTAGAATCTTCTAATTATTTTGAAATGTATCATAAACTGTTTTAGACTGTAGTTGCTCTACTGTGCTACAGAACATTAGCACTAATGCCTTCTGTCTGTGTTTTAGTACCAATTATCCATCTTTTCCATATTCCTTTTCTCCACTAACCTTCCCTGTATTTTAGTGACCCTTATTCCACTCTATTATTCTATGAGACTGATTTTTTTTTTGCTTCTACAAATGAGAGAGAATGTGATATATTTGTCTTTCTGTGCCTGGCTTATTTCATTTAACATGATCTTCTCCATCACCAACCATGTTGCTGCAAATGACAAGATTTTATTCTTGTCATGGCAGAAAAATATCCCGTTGTGTATTTGTACCATATGTTTTTTATCCTTTTGCCCATCTTGATTGATTCCATAACTTTGTTATTGTGCATAGTCCTGCAATAAACATGGAAGTGTAGGCAACTTTTTAAAATAATGATTTCATTTCCTTTGGGTATATACCCACTCTGGGATTGCTGGATCATGTGATAGCTATATTTTAGTTTTTGGAGAAAGTTTCATACTGTTTTCCATAATGGCTGTACTAATTTACATTCCCATAACAAGACATAAGCATTTCTCTTTCTCTGTATCCTCAGTACCATTTATTATTTATTTACTTAATTTTTTGAATATTGAAGCAAAGTTTAATGAAGAGAAGTGCACTAGTTGGACCAAGAGAGCATCCCAGAAAAGGACTCAGAGCTCACTGTTATTTTTTTGAAAGTGGGCATTCTAACTGAGATAGGATGATATCTCATTGTGGTTTGGTTTGTGATATTGAGCATTTTCTCATAGGCTTGTTAGCTATTTGTGTATCTTCTTATTCTTTTTCCTAAGAGTTATTTATTTACTTGAAAGGTAGAGTCAGAGGCAGAGAGAGAGGAGTCTTCAATTTGCTGGTTCACCCCTAGATGGCTGAGACAGTTGGAGCTGGGCCTGTTGAAGCTGGGAGCCAGGAGCTTCTTCCAAGTCTCTCACATGTGTGCAGGGGGCCAAGGACTCAGGCCATCTTCCACTGCTTTCTCAGGTGCATTAGCAGGGAGCTGGATCAGAAGTGGAGCAGCTGGGTCTCAAACCGGTGCCCATATGAAATGCCGACACTGTAGGCACTTGCTTAACCTACTATGCCACAGTGCCGATTTAAACATACACACAGATTTTTTGGTCTGTTTTAAAGAAGGATTATTATTATTACTATAGTGCTGTTAAATTGCTTGACTTCCTTGTATATTCTGGATATTAATCCTTTGTCAGATGAACAGTTTGGTATTAAATTCTAGAGCATGTGTAGTTCTTTTCAGCAATTGTTAATACACCCAAGTTCCTCCAAAAAGCACCAGTCTTGGGAGAGTGACTTTCCTTTTTTTTTTTTTTTTTTAAGATTTATTTATTTATTTGAAAGAGTTACACAGAGAAAAGAGAGGCAGAGAGAGAGAGAGAGAGAGAGAGAGAGAGAGAGTCTTCCATCCACTGGTTTACTCCCCAATTGCCTGCAACAGCTGGAGCTGCGCCGATCCAAAGCCAGGAGCCAGGAGCTTCTTCCGAGTCTCCCATGTGGGCCATCTTCTACTACTTTCCCAGGCCATAGCAGAGAGCTGGATCAGAAGTGGAGCAGCTGTGTCTCGAATGGGCACCCATATGGGATGGTGTTTACCCACTGTGCCACAGTGCCGGCCCTGGGAGAGTGACTTTCTAAGGATACCTGTAATAAAGCAAACAAAGGAAAAAAATAATGATGTGGTACTTGAAAGCAGAGTAACACAGTGGTCCCTGATGCAAATTTTGATTCTGCCCTCTTTGTTCCTTTTCTCAAACTTATTAAAATGAAATTGGTAAAACTGAGCCACTGCTCTGCGAACTTCTCAGGAGCTTGCGGTGATTCATGTTTACATCTATTAAAAACTTTAGCACATTACAATGTTAAAGAGTTTATTTGAGCAGACAGGGATTCACTAATCAAGAAGATATAATCTGGAAATGGTCAGGGCTCTGTGAGGTGGTCAAAGGGAAAACTTTTGTAGGATGAATACAGAACAGAACAAAGATATTTTTTGATTGGTTTAAGTTTGAGCTATTGCCTTATTTGGACTATCCCTGTAACAAGTTCAAGATAACAGGGGCTGGCACTGTGGCATAGTGGGTAAAGCCGCTGCCTGCAGTGCCATCATCCCATATGGGTGCTGGTTCAAGTCTCTGCTGCTTCACTTTCGATCTAGCTCTCTGCTATGTCCTGGGTAATCAGTAGAAGATGACCCAAATCCTTGGGCCCCTACACCCATGTGGGAGACTGGGAAGAAGCTCCTGGCTCCTGATTTTGGATCGGCACAGCTCCTGCCATTGTGGCCACCTGGGGAGTGAATCAGCAGATGGAAGACCTCTCTCTCTGCTTCTGACTCTCTGTAACTCTGTCTTTCAAATAAAATAAATAAATCTTTAAAAAAAAAAAAGTTCAGATAGCAAAACTAATGTCCAGTTGGCCACCTAGCATTGGCTGAGTTTGTTTCATTTTCTTTTAAATTCTGAATTAGTGTTTTTTTTTTTTTAAGATTTTATTTATTCAAGAGGAAGACATACAGAGAGAGGGAGAGACAGAGAGAAAGGTCTTCCATCCACTGGCTCGCTCCTCAGATGGCTGCAAAGGATGGAGCTAGGCTGATCCAAAGCCAGGAGCTTCCTCCAGGTCTTCCAGGTGAGTGCAGGGGCCAAGCACCTGGACCATCTTCCACTGCCTTCCCAGGCCACCAGCAGGGAGCTGGATTGGAAATTGAGCAGCCTGGGCTCAAACTGGTGCCCATATGGGATGCTGGCACTGCTGGTAATGGCTTCATTCACTATGTCACGATGCCAGCCCCCTGAATTAGTTTTGGATTTGCTTACATAACGACCCAGGATAAAACAGTCATTTCAGTCTAATGGACTCTCATTTAATTATTTTCATACATCTCTAAAATCTACTGCATTCTGGGTGCTCAATGTTCAATCATTCAACAACTATTTATTGAGAGTCCAAAATGTTTCTAACTGCAGCGTCCAAACATCTATACCTCAGTGCAGATACATGGAGATACATCCTAGTGGGACAGACAAATGAAGAGAGCACATAGAATGTTACGTGTGTTCATGTTCTAAAGGCCAAGACCAATAGGAACACTCCTGTAGCTAACTGGGATTAATTACTTGTTGTAGTGAGGGAGAATTATCACCATGGGAAACTATGGAGGCAGGGTCTGTGAGAGGATACAGGAACAACTTGTTATAATTTGGGCTTTGGTTGGGTAATTTTGGGCACGGTCTAATGAAAGAGAATTTTGCTCTGGATTAGAAGTTGTCAGGAAGTGAGGACAATTCTGGTTGTATATCTCAATAAGTCTTACAGAGATGACAGACGAGATTGAGGATAAAATTGCACTTGGTAAAGGAGCAGCGGTCGCTAAATTTAAGCAAGAGAAAAGGGATGTTTGGTATTTGGTGGGTTGTACACTGACCTTATTTTTGTCCCACTTTATCATAATCGCAGGGTGCCTTTGTCTGTTAGTGATATTCTATGAGTTTGTTTATCACCACCAGGAGAACGTGGTCTAGCTGTGTCAGGTCAATTTCCAGATCTGAGGGATTTGTTCTTCCTTAGATGATAATTAGGGCATGAAAGGGAGATTGGAAGTGCTAGATGGAGTAGCAAAGGAGGGATTTGGCTTAAAAGGATAGTCAATGAAGGACTAATTAGCATGTGAGCAAAGACCTGAGGGAGACAAGAGAGTGAGCTGGCAAGCAAAAAGGGCAGGAGAGCAGTTGGGGGAGTAGGAGACTCCTTGACATGTCCTAGGAAAATTAAGGACATCAGTGGGGCTCTACAGGATGATAAAGGTAAAAGAAATGACCCAAACTCAGATATTGTTTCTAGAAATAGAGAGCGCCTAACCTAGTCACCCAGTACTGAGTGGAGTTCAAACAGGCTCTCAAGCAAGACTGGACAGCACTTTGGTAGGCTAAGTAGGGTTGTTGATCCAGGATTGGATTAGTCTAGTCTGGACCATTAAAAAAAAGCAGGTTTTAAAGCTTTTGTTTTCCTACCATCATCTAAATCCAGCTTTCTTTCTCTTTTTCAAAATATTTATTTATTTATTTGAAAGTTAGAGTTACGGAGAGAGAGGGAGAGATCTTCCATCTGTTTCCCAAATAGCCCCATTGACCGGGGCAGGGCCATGCTGAAGCCAGGAATCTGGAACTCTATCTGAGTCTCCCAGGTGGGTGGCAGGCACCTAACCACTTGGGCCATCTTCCACCGCTTTCCAAGGAACATTGGTAGGGAACTGGATTAGAAGCAGAGCAGCAGGAACTCGCACCACTGATCGCAGAGGATGCTGATATCACAGTCAGTTATTCAACCTGCTGTATCACAAGGCCAGCTACATCTAAAACCAGTTCTCCAGCAGGCGAGGAGTTTTGTGCTGGCCTATGGTGAGCACTCAGATGTGCTGAAATGTTTGCTGAATGCATTTATTTGGTCATGGGGCTTCTCTGAACAGATTCCACATAGGTAAGATGAGCAATATGCTTGAAAATAAATTCTGAGTTTTAAAAATGCCTTTTTGCAAGCACTGCAGCTCAATAGACTAATCTTCCGCCTGCGGCGCCAGCACATCGGGTTTTAGTCCCGGCCAGGGCGCCAGATTCTGTCCCAGTTTCCCCTCTTCCAGGCCAGCTCTCTGCTGTGGCCCAGCAAGGCAGTAGAGGATGGCCCAAGTGCTTGGGCCCTGCACCTGCATGGGAGACCAGGGGAAACACCTGGCTCCTGGCTTCAGATCAGCACAGCGTGCCGGCCGCAGCAGCCATTGGAGGGTGAACCAACGGCAAGGGAAGACCTTTCTCTCTGTCTCTCTCTCTCACTGTCCACTCTGCCTGTCAAAAAAAAAAAAAAAAAAAAAAAAAAAAAGGCTTTTCTAATCTGTCACTGACAAGCTTTTTCATTACAATACTTTAAGCATTTACTATGTGAATTCTTATGTTTATCTTATTTGAGTATTCAACTGCCTTGTGAAATGGGGTAGGAATTCTTTACATTTTACAGTTAGTTGAATCATATCGGGTTGCTAATATTGGACAGTGTTTGACCTACAAAAATGGCAATTATGTGTGTCCAACCTAAAAAGGGAAGACATCTGGAAAGTGAAGAAGGCAGTTAACTGTAGATCTAACAACTCCTGTGTTTATATGTCTGACCTAGATTACTACTCTGTACTCTGTACTCATCCAGCCACTCCTCTTGAACATCTAGTTAGTATTTCTAATTCTCCTTTAACCCTTCTCTTGTTGCCTTTCTTATCTCAAGAATGGGCAACTCCATCCCTTCATTAGCTCAGGCCAGAAAACTATGGCCATCTTTCACTTTCCTTTTACTCATTCCATATTTAGCCATCTGTAGGTTCTGTCAGCCCCTCTTTTGTAATATTATCAGAATTTGACCACTTCTGACTTCATTGGTTTGAGCCACCTCCTTCCCTGTCCTAGATTATTGTGATAGATGTTTAGTTGTGATATGTTCAACATCGCATGTTAATGGTCAACTTTCCGTACAGGAGGCAGAATGACTACTGAATTATATCATTCCTCTGCTCCGTATGCTCCAATGGATTCCCATCTTTTTTTTTTATAACCTTTATTACAGTGTATTTTTTTTAAGATTTTATTTATTTATTTGAGAGGTAGAGTTACAGACTGTGAGAGGGAGAGACAGAGAGGGAGGTGTTCCGTCCGCTGGATCACTCCCCAAATGGTCGCAATGGCCATAGTGCACTGTTCTGAAGCCAGGAGCCAGGAGCTAGAAGCCAGGAGCTTCTTCTGGGTCTCCCAAGCGGGTGCAGGGACCCAAGGACTTGGGCCATCTGCCACTGCTATCCCAGGCCATAGCAGAGAGCTGGGTGGGAAGAGGAGCAGCCGAGACTAGAACCAGCGCCCATATGGGATGTTGGCACTGCAGGTGGAGGATTAACCTACTGCGCCACAGCGCTGGCCCCTTCCCATCTTATTAAAAATTCTGGGCTTGGTGCTGTGGCATTCCAGGTAGAGCCACCACCTGCAATGCCGATATCCCATTTGGGCACTGGTTTGTGTCTCAGCTGCTCCACTTCCAATCCAGCTCCCTGCTAATGCACCTGGGAAAAGCAGCAGAAGATGGCGTAAGTGCTTGGGCCTCTGCACCCACGTGGGAGACCTGGAAGAAGCTCCTGACTTCAGGCTGGCCCAGCTCCAGCTGTTGTGGCCATCTTGGGGGTGAACCAGTGGATAGAGGATTTCTTTTTCTTTCTCTCCCTATCTGTAGTGTGACTTTCAAATAACTAAATAAATAAATCTTTAAAAAAAGAAAAGGCCTACAAG
Organism: Oryctolagus cuniculus; assembly: GCF_051225735.1. Lineage (NCBI taxonomy): Eukaryota > Metazoa > Chordata > Mammalia > Lagomorpha > Leporidae > Oryctolagus > Oryctolagus cuniculus. The sequence continues at coordinate 76,408,527 of NC_142875.1, read as the reverse complement.
ACTTGGACCCCTACTAAATTTCTTAAGCTCATTTCCAGTCTATCCCTCATTCACACTACACTGGCCTCTTCCCTGCTCCTGAAAGCATCAACCATGCTTCTGTCTGGGGGCTTTTGTATCTGTAGTTCTCCAAATTCACAATTAACTTCTCTAACATTTAGAAAATTCCAATTATAAATATTTTACTCTATAACTCTAATAAATATTCTTAAGATCATAATATCAATATCGTATTTTAAAATGAAACAATAGGGCCCGTGCCGTGGCTCACTTGGTTAATCCTCTGCCTGTGAGCCAGCATCCCATATGGTGCTGGGTTCTAGTCCCGGTTGCTCCTCTTCCAGGCCAGCTCTCTGCTGTGGCCCGGGGTGCAGTGGAGGATGGCCCAAGTGCTTGGGCCCTGCACCCGCATGGGAGACCAGGAGGAAGCACCTGGCTCCTGGCTTCGAATTGGCGTAGTGGCCATTTGGGAGGTGAACCAATAGAAGGAAGATCTTTCTCTCTGTCTCTCTCTCTCACTGTCTAACTCTGCCTGTCAAAATAAAAAAAAAGAAACAATAATTCTGTAACATCATATAATACCTAGACAAGGGTTTACATTTCTCTAGTTTTCACCATTAAAAACAGTGTTCAAATCAGCATCCAAACAAAACCACATCTTGCATTTGCTTAATATGACCTTTCATCTACAAGGGTCATTAGACATTTTTAATCTATAATAGTTCTCTCACATCACTTTTTTGTGTCCTTTATTTGTTTAAAACAACAAAATACAGTGACTGGATCTTGGGTGCCATAGAATTTCCTATGTTCCAATTGTTTTTAATAAGTTTATCTACCTTTTCATTTACCTGAAACTGCTTGTTGGACCTAGAGGCAAGACGAGATTCAGATTTTCTTTTTTGTACAAATACTCATATTTTATAGGTGGAACTGTATTTTGCCTGTTGCTTTACTGTAGCAAGATTATAATGGCTTGCTGTCTTTTTTGACTTTAAGATTGTTTGGTAGATTCAGGTATTGAATTATTCCAAGTTAGCCACTAGAGGTCAGGACTTTACTTAAAAATAAGTGCTATAAGAGAAGACTCTGGACTTAATTTTTTGACTTGTGGAATGAAAAAATCATTATTAATAAGAGGTCATTACTAGGAATTTCTAGATAATTTTTTGGTGCTTAAATACATAAATGTTGGTTGTTTTAAAGGTCAAACAGTTTTATTTTCTGTATAATTTTTTTAATTGTTAGCCTTTGTCACTGCTAAACACAGTTTCCTAGATATAACAATTTTTTTTTAACTTAAATTTTTTTTATTAGGTGTAGGCATTTAGCACAGTGGTTAAGACACTTTTTTGGGATGCTCACGTCCCATATCAGAGTTCCTGAGTTCGAGTTCTGGCTCTACTTTCAATTCTAGCTTCCTGCTTATGCACACCCTAGGAGATAGCAGGTGATGACTCAGGTAGTTGGATCCCTGTCATGCATGTTAGAATCCCAGATGAAGTTCCTGGTTCCTGGCTTGGGTCTGGCCCTGGCTGTTTGTGGGCATTTGGGGAGTGAACCAGCAGGTCTCTCTCTCTTTCTCTCTCTCTCTCTCTCCTTTTCAAAAAAATTAAACAGTTAACATTTCTTCATGGTGAAAATATTCAAAATTTTTTGTTCTAGTTTTTTTTAATATTTATTTATTTATTTGTAAGTTAGAGTTACACAGAGAGGGGAGAGGCAGAGAGAGAGAGAGAGAGAGAGGTCTTTCATCCAATGGTTCACTCCCCAATTGGCTGCAACAGCCAGCACTGTGCCGATCCGAAGCCAGGAGCCAAGAGTTTCCTCCGGGTCTCCCACGTGGGTGCAGGGGCTCAAGGACTTGGGCCATCTTCCATTGCTTTCCCAGGCCACAGCAGAGAGCTGGACAGGAAGTGGAGCAGCGGGGTCTTGAACCGGCGCCCATATGGGATGTCGGAGCTTCAGGCCAGGGCGTTACCCCCTGCGCCACAGCGCTGGCCTCTCTAGTTTTTTAATTAAAGATATATTTATTTATTTGAAAGGCAGAGAGAGAGAGAGAGAGAGAGAGAGAGAGAATCTTCTATCCGATGGTTCACTCCCCAGATGGTTGCAAGGCAAGAGCTGGGCTGATCTGAAGCCAGGATCCAGGAGCTTCCTCTGGGACTTTCCTCGTGGGTGCACTGTCCAAGTACCTGAGCCATCCTAAGCTACTTGCCCACAAGCGTTAAAAGGGAGTTGGATCAGAAGTGGAGCAGCTAGGACTTGAACCAGCACCCATATAGCATGCTGGCATTGCAGGCAGTGGCTTTAGCAACCATGCCATAGTGCCATCTGCTCTAGATTTTTTTTTAAGATGGAGAAATATATAGTACATAAGCATTATCTATAATTACCCTACTGTGAAATAAAACTCCAGAAATTCTTACTCCTATCTACTATTACTACCCATTAATTGACATTTCCCCATCCCTCCCTACCACCTACCCTCCCCAGCCTCTTGTAACTACCATTATACTTTTAATTTTTATGAGATCACGTGTCTTTTTAGATTTTGCAGATGAGTGATATCAGGTGACATTTGTTTTTCTGTGCTTGGTTTATTTCACTTAACATAGTGACTTCCAGGGACACCTATGTTACAGCAAAATGACAAGATTTCATCATTTTTGTGGCTGGATAGTATTCCAGTATGTATATCTACCACACTTTTTTTATTTATTCATCAGTGGATACGCATTTATGCTGATTCTTTTTCTCAGCTATTGTGAGTGGTGCTGCATTGCATAGCAAATATCTTTAATTTAATGCAACTCTTAACATGATTTAAGATCCCTGTTAATGCAGACCCAGGGAGGCAGCAGGTCGTGGCTCAAGTAGTTGTGTTTTTGTCACCCACATGGGAGACTGGATTGAGTTCCTAGCTCCTAGATTTGTTCTGGCCCAGCCCTGGCTACTATGAGTATTTAGGGAGTGAGCCAGAGGATATGAGCACCCCTGTCTGCCTTTGGAATAAATAAATACAAAACTTAAAAAAGACTTGAATTGGGATATATTGTAGTGAGTAAAGAAATATGGAATGGGAACCACCAGAGACTAGAAACACTGACTTCTAATAGTGGGAAATGAAAAGGTGTTAATTCAAGGTTTTGAGTTAGCATTGATTCACTTTGATTTACAGTAAAAAAATTTCCTTGAATTTTGTTGAACTAAGGGTAAATACTGTGCTACATGAGCCAATACCTAGCTCCCAGAAACATTATATGAACATTTACAATGGAGTAAGAAAAAGGCACAGAACTTGCAAACAGAAGACCCAGATTTGACCTTAATATTTAATAGTGGCCAGCTGTATGATCGTTCTCTTCAGTATGAGTCTGTTTTTGTCATTTGTGGAAAGGAAATAACTATCATCATGGCTGTCATTGTTTTTGTCATCATCATCAGTTTATTCGTGGGTGATTAGAAGGAGCAAATAAGGATTTATGAGAAAGCACTCTGTAAACTGTAAAATTCTCAGGAAATTTGTTGTTGCCTGTAGACTCTGGAAAGAGTCCATTCTACTGAAAGCTTCTCTACTGTAAACTAAATTCACGTTTTACTCTGGTAGGTGACTTTCAACCAGGGCAAGCTCTAAGATGGCCAGGCCCTGGGGAGCTGGTATAGCTAACCCCAGCAGAAAAATTAATCCTGGAGACAGAAGCTTAGGAACAAAATCACCCAGTGTAGCTAACACTTATGAAAATAATGAAAAGAGCCTGAGGCGGGAGATATGGGTGGAATAGAAAGTGTTGTAAAGGCTAGAGAAAAAAAAAAAAAACATTTCGTGGAGTTTGTTTTTAGAGACAGGAAGGATGAGGCAGGGCATAAAACGGCCCTGACACTCCCCTACACATTAACGTTTCTGGCACTGGAGGGATACAGGTTGCAGAATCTCCTAACTTCAGAAAACATCCCTGCCCCAAAGCATTTTCCTTGAAATATTTAGATTAATGGCAGATGGTTAAATAGATTGAATTTGTTGAACAATTTTTTTTAAAGTAAAAACAACTTCTGGAGGAGTGGAGGATTTCAAATAAATGACACCTTAATGTGTATGAATTTGATACAATTTTTTTTGGTCTTTCTGTTGGGCTACTAGATCCCAACAATTAAATAAACATTTTCTTTTTCAAGTAAGTTTCTCACATAATCCTCAAGACTCTATATAATTTATTTTGTTAAAGATTATGTGAAATTTAAAAAACATTGAGTTTTATAATTTTTGTATTTTATAATTAGTTTAAAATACTATTAAATATTGCAAGATAAGTCCACTAATTTTATTTCTATAATTAATTCAACCAACAAGTAGTTAGAAAGCACGAATATGTAAGACAAGTATGGAAAGTTCTTTTTCTGAGGATTTGAAAATCAGGAACATAAGCACTCTGAGACTGATAAACATTCAAGGGACATTCACAGACTGTTCACTTAAGGGAAATACACCAAGTCTATTAAGAAGATGGTTGTGGGAGATTGCCTGGTAGGTAACAAGAAAGGTTGAGAGGTATTTGAGCATATTTGTATTTCATCAGTGGCAACAGAGAGATTTCATACACCAGAAAATAAAATCTTTGCTATCATTTAATAAGGTTTCTAAGTATGTTAAACAGAAGAGATTACAAAACTGTACCTATGTGGGAAGTAAAATAGCCTGTAAGGAGTACTTGGAGTAGCTGATAGATAAACACCCTCGTGTGCTTGCTTTTGGACTGGGGAATATTTTAAGCACCATTAATAGTGATTCCTAAAGCAGTAATGTTCTTTATATTGGTGTGGAAACCCAAGAAAGCCAAGCAAGGATAGACTGCCAATACTGAAACCAATCAGGTATTCTTTTACATCAAAGTTACAGAGTTTAAAGTCACTAGTGTTGGGGTTTAAGCAACATATCATTCCTGCAAATTGTCCCACACAAACAAATGGACAAGGGAAACAAAGTGGAAGATATAAAATACACCATGATGAATCGTGTAATAAGAGAGGAATTAACATGGTGAATAGAAAAAACTTTATAAGAATAAATGCCATTGAATATTAGAATGAGTTATCACAAAGGGGTGTAGGATTTTCTTGTTGTAAAAGCACTAAACTTATAATATAGATCCATTTATGATAACCTTTGGCTTTGCCCAAGTGGTTATCCTCATTTGTTTTCTATGACTTAATTCAACCATTACTTTCTTTACCTTTCCTTCTTTTGCATCTTCATTGTTCCCTTCATGTCATTCTTTCACAAGATCTATAACAATTTAGGATTTTTCCTCATTTGTGTGCCTGTCTCCCTTTGCCAGATCACAGTTCTCTGTGGGCAAGAGGTATCTATTATTTATAAATCACATTTTAAGTTTCCAATTTAGCCCTGGAAAAAAATAGACAATCAAAATTAAATAAATCCTGCATAGCTTCCATTCTAACTAAATTGGTCATTTCATTGTTGTTGGTCTAGGAACTTATCACAAATATTCTCATTTCTTGTGTTTATGCTTTTTCCCTTATTTTGTAATGCACTTAGTTCTTCTATTTATATGAGCCTCATGAATCTTTCTAGGTCTAGCATAAGTTTCAATTCCTTTGGAACCCCCAGGAGCTTAAAGGTTTGTATAATTGTTCTTTATTTCAAAATTCTAAAGCATTTATTTAAAAGTTGGAGTATTTTTAAAAACATGGATGCTTCATGTGAGTATATAAAAGACAGGGACCATGCTTTATTCTTCTTCATTACCCAATGCTTAGCACTGTGCTTTATAATACATAATGGCTGGTGATAAAGCAGGCTAAAAAATGGCTATTCTGACCACTTTATAGAACTTTTTGTCCAAGGCACTAATGTTAAGTATAGTTTTTAAAATCTACACACAACGGAGAATCAGGATCAACATTTATAATATTATAAATAATTATACGGTTCCCATCCCTTATCCTGAACTCTTGGGGCCAGATTTTTTTGGATTCAGAATTTTTCCTATTCACTATAGCACCTGGGACAGCTCTTCCTGTTATTATTTCATAATAAGTGAATAGATAAAGATAATTAAGACTATAAATATCCTCATGTCAATTCAGATCAGGTTTTAATTAAAAAATTGAACCTTAATAATTTGAACTGCATTGACTATAAAGTCAATTTATTTGCCTAATGATCAATCTACATGCTATATTGTTGACTTTTTTTTTTTTTTTTTTTGACAGGTAGAGTGGACAGTGAGAGAGAGAGACAGAGAGAAAGGTCTTCCTTTTCCGTTGGTTCACCCCTCAATGGCCGCTGTGGCTGGCATGCTGCAGCCAGCGCTGCGCTGATCCGAAGCCAGGAGCCAGGTGCTTCTCCTGGTCTCCCATGCAGGTGCAGGGCCGAAGCACTTGGGCCATCCTCCACTGCACTCCCGGGCCACAGCAGAGAGCTGGCCTGGAAGAGGAGCAACTGGGACAGAATCCGGCACCCCGACAGGGACTAGAACCCGGGGTGCCGGCGCCGCAGGTGGAGGATTAGCCTATTGAGCTACGGCGGTGGCGGCCTATATTGTTGACTTTGTAAATTGTTCATAGTCTGAAATTTAGCCTTTATAATTAGTTTCTGTTTAGAGATGCTGCATTAACATAAATGTCACAAGAAGATGATAAGTCAGGACTTCAGTATTTTGCCAAAGACCACAGTTATATTGGGTGGTTTATATATCTTATTTTTTTTGTTGTTGAGAATTTTGGTAAGGGTTTTTAAGGCTCCTTGTTCAATATTAACTACCTACTCAGATTGATGAGGTTTAAAAGCTAATAGGCATATAAATGTGGAAAGAAACTTTTAGTTGACTGATGTTTCAGGAGCACACTGATTTTCTATTTTTTAAAAATTCAAGGGAATTTAGAAATTAACTGCATTCTATTTGACCTGAACTGTGTATAGTGTTTTTTATTGCCAGCCTCTATTCCTCTTGGCTAGAGTTTATAATGATAGTTTTTCATCCAGCATTCACAGCAATCTCTCTTGGCATGTATTTAGCTCAAGTTATTTATTCATAAAAATGAAGTCATTGTCATATGGCAGTATTTAGTGTATTGTTTAATAAATTAGAACAATGAAACCTAGAATGCATTTTTTAAACTTAAAATATCAAACCACAATTTTTCTCCTTTTCAATTTTATCATAAGATTTCTCTTAGAAATTGTGCTATAAAATCTGCTTTTTTACACATTTATTTATTTATAAATATATATAAAAGTAGATATATAAACAGAAAACATATAATTTACAGAGTGTGCCCCAAAGAGGATAGTGAGTTAATTAGACTTTAACAAAAGGTTTAACAGAGCCTGAGAGAACAGAAGAATTGGAGGTGATAGGGGAGGGGAGAAGGAAAAGGAGGAAAAAGTACTGATTTTGCTGTTCCTGCTGCTATAACAAAACACCTTCGACTTGAAAATTTATAAACAACAGAAATTTATTGCTCACAGTTCTGGGAGCTGGGAATTCCAGGGTCAAAGTGCCAGCAGATTCAGTGTCTGCAGAGGCCCCTTCCTCAGAGATGGTACCTTCCATGTGTATTTATGGTAGAAGGCACAAACATCTCAATCTTCTTATATAGGGCACTAATTCCATTCACAAGGGCAGAGCCCTCATGACCTAACCAACACCTAGCATCCCTACCTCTTATTATCATCACACTGGTTACTGGGTTCCAACATATAAGCTTCATTTTTTTTCCTTAATTAACAAATTTTATTGATTTATTTGAAAAGCGGGGTGGGGGGAGGCAGAGAAAGAAGTTTCATCTGCTGATTATTCCTCAAATATCTACAATGGTCAGGGTTGGGCTATGTCAAAGCCAGTAGTTGGAAACTCAATTTCAGATCTCAATCCAGGGACCCAACTACTTGACCCATTACCTGCTGCACCCTAAAGTATATTCTAGCCAGAAGTTATAATCAGGGGCAGAGCAGAGACTCAAATCTGGACACTCTGATATGGGATTCAAGCACCTCAAGCACCATCTTAGCCACTGCAACAAATTCCCACCCCCAATATATGAACTTTGAAGGGACACCAACATTCAAACCAAAGCATGCCGTGAAAAGTTAGAGGAGTCTATACTGAGCACAATGGGCATTGGGTTTGGGATATACTTTTTAACACATTATTGGAAGCTACATAATGAAGAGCTACTATTTTAATCAGGCCTGAAAAGGATGGGACACTCAAAATAGGAAGACAAGAGGGTCAGTGAACAAAAGAATTAGCAGATCATGACTGTAGACCAAATGTAGTCAGTTAAGGAGAATGAACAATTTATCTAGAAATGGGGGAATTGGGAAGGAATCATTTTGGTTGAAATAGGAGATATGTTGTCTTCCTGTGAGTTTCTAGCTGCTAGCAATAATAGTACAGTGTTTCAGTGTTTTGTGTGTATATGAAAGCCTAACCATGAAAGAACAAGATGGGCAATGTTGGCTAACACAGGTGGCTTCATTTTTAAAAAAAAATTATTTATTTACTTGAAAGCCAGACTTACACACAGAGAGAAGGAGAAGCAGAGAGAGAGAGAGAGAGAGAGAGAGAGAGAGAGGTCTTCCAACTGTTGGTTCACTCCCCAATTAGCTGCAATGGCTGGAGCTGTGCCAATCTGAAGCCAGGAGCCAGGAGCTTCCTCCAGGTCTCCCAAGCAGGTGCAGGGGCTTAAGGACTTGGGCCATCTTCTACTGCTTTCCCATACCATTGAAGAGAGCTGGATTGGAAGTGGAGCAAACCAGTGCCCATATGGGATGCCAGCTCTAAAGGAAGTGGCTTTACCTGCTACGCCACAGTGCCGACCCCCAGAAGTGGCCTTAACTCTGTATCAGGGTGAGGTCAGTCATTCTGCACACCTGTGTAGCCACACTTCTCCACAAATTATTTGAAGGTAACATAATGCTTAAAATAACTCAAAAATAAATTCATTAAATGTTCACTCACTAGGAATCTTGTCACATTTGTTGAGTTAGTAAAGGTTAAAAAGACAAGCAAGCAAGCATAGTCTTTGCATCACTGTAAAGTATAAAATGATGGTAAAAAATGTTTCCTTCCCTGAAAGTGACCGAGGAGTTGCTACGTGAGAATAGAGGTAAATTTGTCAGGACTTTTTTCCTTAGAAGTAGCAGTAATTTTTAAGCAAAAGAAGACAATTTATTGGTTCACATAAGTGGAAGACCAATCCTTAGCTCTTCAAGCATTGCTGTAGCCAGATACTCAAACGATGTTGTCAGGAATCTGTTTCTCTTTTCCATCTCTTGGTCATTTATTTATTTATTTACTTTTTGCTTCATATCTTTGTCAGGTTATCTTTTCAAATGACAGGAAAGATGATCCCATGTCTATTCAGACATAAATGATTCTTACAATTTTATATAATACTCTCTACACTTTTGATAATCATCTCTGTCTCTCAAAAATCAAAACAAAAATGACACTGATTGATCTTGCTTAGGGATGTGTTTACCCTGGATCAATGAACCAACCATCAGGACCCGGGGAATGAGAGGCTGTGTCTCGTAAGTGGGAGTTCATGTCTGTTCCTGTATTGAAAGTGGTGAGGTTGGGTGATTTACAGCCCCCACTGGAATTATATGGAATGTAGGAAACGGACTGAAAGGAAAGTCTGGGAATCTGACTTTACCACAAGCATGCTTGAAGTTATTAGTAAAACAGAAACATTAAGGCAAAAATAACAAAATAACACTGAAAGCTGGGAGATGGGAAAGGAGAGGAGCCTAATCTAGGCTCATTAATAGAAAGGGATTTGGGAAAAAGTCAAACTCATTAAGGACTGAGCCAAAGCTTAAGCAAAGGAAAAATCTAGTTAGATAATTTCTCCAGATGTGGATCTTTGGATAAATCAACAGTTAAAAATGACTGACATTATTGATAGTTTTGATCCACGGTCAAAATATTTAGCTTGACTGTGGGAAACAAGCATCTGTCTAACTCACAAGTACAACTTTGCCTTGTTAAGTGGGTGATGTAGGCAGGTCTATGTTGGATGGGATAGAACGTTGAATTCAAATAAGTGGTAGTGACACAGTGATAATATATGAGACAAATTTTTAAGTTCTCAACAGAGAGGAAAAGACTTGCAGAATCACAAATACTATCAGTATCAGTTTCAGAAGTCAGATGGAGAGTAAAAATGGGATTCAAGACAACATGAGTGAATCCAGACGCCAAGGCAGTAACAACTGGCTTCCTGCCCTTTTTATTATTATTGGTTTCCTATTGCTGTAGTTTCTCAGCTTGCTCAGCAGTTAGAAAAACGGATTCCAGGCCCCTTCCCAGATCCGTGTACTGAGTTGAGGTTTCAGGGAAAGACACAGGAATTTGTGTTTTTAACAAATTAACTAAGGCTCATAGCCTCAGGGAAGAAGAGGACATCTGATTTGCAATGATTCTTAGGAGATAGATGAGCTAAACAACGCAAGTCTGACTAGAAAATGGAAAAGTTCACAAGATGTTATAATTATGAAGACATTATATCTGCTTTTGTAATATCTTGTGAGTTTTTCCAGTCTCCGTCTAGTTTTGTCCTCTCTGTCACATGACAACATCCATTCAATACTAAGTCAGGAGAGAAAGTTGCTGAATTTATCTTCTGTCATCCCAAAGTTCTGCATACCATTTGAGACTTTCCAATGTACGTTAGCAGAGTGCTTTTCAAGATTCCTTCTCATGATAGTTTTATAAATCAGAGGACTTGACTTTTACTAGAAGTTTATAAAAATCTATGAGCCCCAAAGTGTACAGAGTGGGGAAGGCAAGAAAAAATATGTATGCTGTTATTCGGGGACACAAGACACAAGAAAGAAATTATTAGGTAGAATTTGGGCCAATTTAAGGCTACTCCTCCTTAACTAGATAATAGTGGAGATGACCTTTCTTTCTTTTCTTTCTTTTTCTTTCTTTTCTTTTCTTTTTTTTTTTTTTTGACAGGCAGAGTTAGATAGTGAGAGAGAGACAGAGATAAAGGTCTTCTTTTTTCCGTTGGTTCACCCCCCATGTGGCCATTATGGCCAGCATGTTGAGGCTGGCGCGCTGTGCTGATCCAAAGCCAGGAGCCAGGTGCTTCCTCCTGGTCTCCCATGCAGGTGCAGGGCCCAAGGACCTGGGCCATCCTCTACTGCCTTCCTGGGCCACAGCAGAGAGCTGGACTGGAAGAGGAGCAATCGGGACAGAATTTGATGCCCCAACCGGGACTAGAACCCTGTGTGCCTGCGCCGCAGGTGAAGGATTAGCCTAGTGAGCCGTGGCGCCGGCAGAGATGACCTTTCAATACAAAGTATAACTACTATGAGCCACAGTGCCCAGATGTTTGGTCAAACTTCAGATATTTCTGTGAAGTTGTATTTTTAGATGAGATTAACATTTAAATTGAAAGACTTTCAATAAATTGAATTATTCTCCATAATGTGGGTGGTCCTCATCTAATCAGTTGAAGGTCTGAATAGAGCAAGGGTTGATATCCCCTGAGAATGAAGGTATTCTGTCATCAGATTGACTTTGGACTTGAACTGTAACTCTTCCCTGAATCAAATGGGATGCTTCATCAGGGCAGTGCTTTATCTTCTGATACTGTAGTAGCCAGTTGCAGTGTGTACCCCCTCCATATCAAGGACAGGGAGCCCAGGAAGCTGTTGAAGGAGTGTCAATGTGTTGGCCCAAGATGAGGCAGAGGTAAGAAGGCAGTGTTGGGTTTAGCAATTTATGTATTTGTGATTGATTCACCTGTAGTATAGAACAGAGAAAGGTTGGAACCCATGGGAGAGAGGAAGGCAAGGGAATTTATCTTTTTTTTCCCCAAAAAATCTATTTTGGAAAGGGAAGGAGGGAGGGAGGGAAGGAGGAAGAGAAAAAGAGAGAGAGAGAGAGAGAGAGAGAGAGAGAGAGAGAAAGGGGGAGAGAGAGAGAGAGAGAGAGAGAGAGAGAGAGATCCCACATTCCTATCTGCAATGGCTGGGGCAGGGCTGGCCAAAACTGGGAGATAACAGGAACCCAATCTAGGCCTTTCAGGAGGATGGCAGGGTCCCAACTACTTGAGTTATCTCCACTGTCTGCATTAGCACGAAGCTGGAGTCAGTAGCTGGTGCTAGCTATCAGACTCAGGTACTCCAACATGGGACATGGCATATACTAGGCCAATGTCTGCCCCTGTTGTCTTATGTTTCATTAGTGAGATCCAGCTCCTTGGGATTTAATCACTGTATACTTTCAGGAAGAATCATCTAGCCCTTTTAGGAAATATCAAGGAAGCCAGATTCCATGCCTTTCTGCATAGTGGTTCCTGAAATGATAGAAGTCTGCAAATGATAGAAGAAGCTTAAAAATTCAAAGTGGGCAAAGGCTAAGAGAGACAGTGCAGCCATTCTAGGTAGTATAGGTAGCTTTTGAAATGGCTCCCAATGGTCTTCTTCTGTTCTTCATGTAATTCTATGACCTCCTCTCCTTCAGTGTGTGCTGATCCTAGAAATATGCTCCTAATGAATCACTGCAATCGTGATGCGATGTCACTTCTGAGATAGGTGGTGAAAGACTGTGACCTCTGTCTTGCTGGTACATATGCTGTTTTGCTCTCTCTGCTGAAGGTGGTGGACATGTTATGAGATGTCCACAAGGCAAGGAGCCAAGAAAGGACTTGGCTAACATGTTGTGAAGCACCAAATACTGTTGACAGTGACATGAGTGGGCTTGGGTGCCTCTTCAATTGAACCTTGATATGACTGGGTTCCCAACTGACATATTCATTGCTACCTGGTGAGAAACCCAGCCAGAGAAACAGCCCAGATTCCTCATCCTCAGAAACTGTTTAGATAAAAAGCTGCAACTTGTACAGCAGTAGACACCTAATATACTGGATAAGTAACCTATCAACCTCAGGCAGCAGGATCATTGGGAACACCTGTGGAGTTAGTGCGCCAAAATGATGGAAGAAGTGGCTTAAGGATAGAAGGGGCAAGCATCCAAAGTCTAATGATGGCCCTACAGACTCTGAAAAGGCATATACATTGTATGTGATATATTGGTGAAGTCCCGCAAACTCAGAAGCATCATATCATGGTGGAAATACAATATATTCTATGGTCAGAAAGAAATGAACTGAAATCCCAATTCTGTCATGAGGTGATGGGGTCAAATTATATAAGGTGTCTTAACTTTGTAGTTCTCGGTGAAGTGAGAATAATGAGGTCCAGCTGAGTTACACTGTAGCACTGTGTCTGAAATATAATAGGTTGTACTGTATGGTTTTTATCATAATTATAGATTCTGTAATATTGGTACAGAATTTGAACAGTTCTTCCTGTTGAAACTTGAAAGACAGATTTATTTATTTTAGAGGCAGAGTGACAGAGAAAAACAGAAAGACAGACAGACAGACACACACACACACACACACACACACACACAGATCTTGCATCTGTTGGTTCACTCCCCATATGGCTGCAAAGGCTGAAAGCCATGAACTTGGAACTTCATCCAGGTCTCCTACATGGTTGGTGGGGGCCCAAGCACTTGGACCAACTTTCAGTGCTTTCCCAGGCATATTAGCAGGAAGCTGCTTTGGAAGTGGAGTAGCTGGGACTCCAACTGGCATTTTGATATGGGATACCAGCATTGCAAATGGTGGTTTAACCTGGTGGCTACAATACTAACCCTGAAACTCTTTCTGATAGATAGTTCCTTTACTTAATGCTTCTGAGACATCACCGTTATTTCTTCTCCTATCTTTCTGGCTACCATTTTTATTTTAAGCTGGTTTCTATTTCCCTACCTGATTCTTTTACTGTTTTGTTTCCCCCTATATTCCATCACTGATCTACTTATCATTTTTCATATTTCTTCTTGAGCAATATTATCTCTAGGGGAATAATTCTTTTTTTTTTTTTTAAGATTTATTTCATTTATTTGAAAGAGTCACAGAGAGAGAAGTAGAGGCAGAGAGAGAGAGGTCTTCCATCCGCTGGTTTACTCCCCAGATGGCTGCAATGGCCGGAGCTGCACTGATCCGAAGCCAAGAGTCAGGAGCTTCTTCCAGGTCTCCCACATGAGTGCAGGGGCCCAAGGACCTGGGCCATGCTCCACGGCTTTCCCAGGCCATAGCAGAGAGCTGATTCAGAAGTGGAGCAGCCAGGACCAGAACTGGCACCCATATGGGATGCTGGCGCTTCAAGCCAGGGCTTTAACCCACTGTGCCCAGCGCCGGCCCCAAGGGGAATAATTCTTTCCCCCAGGTTCCTACAGGTCATAAAATGGGAATATCCAGCAATACTTCCACCTATTAAGAAATATCCACTGGAAAGCAAGTTTTCATTCTTTACCACACCTGTTACCTGTCTTCCACCCAGGAGAGGAAGTGAATTAACTTTTTGTTGAGACTGGAAAAAAGGGCACAGAGTATAACCCTAGCCTCTTGTTTGCTACAGTCTCTTCTTCTTAGTATTCGCCTCTCCCTCTTCCTGCTCCTGCCTCACCTTCTAGATCCTTCAGTCCCCAGGTATTCTTTGGCCTTTTAAAGGGAAAGCATCTCCGTTAAGCCCTGCCCCTGCAGGTTAAGCCAAAATGGACCACCTGCTTTGTCTGAATTGTGCAGGTAAGTTGAAATTTGCTTAAAACTTAAGAAATACAGAGTCAGAATAAACATTGTTGGCACAAATGCTTTAAGAATTCAAAGTATAATATTGGTATTTACAATTTTGTTTCAGATAAGGAAGATTATAGAGTTTTTTTTTTAATCTCCCAATGTTATAACCTATAATATTAAGAACATGTTAACCCTAAGGCTTATTCAAATGTTTGTGGTAGAGAATTGGTTTGGCTTACTGAAGTTATAAATTTTATTTGTAATAGGAAATTGAATTTTCTCACCAAGTTTGTGATAATTAACCCATGACTATGACCTCATTGCTCTTACCTAAATTGACTTTGCCCATATTTAAACTGTGTACATTTTCTTTGGGTAGGAAACTCTCCCAGAATCTGAGTTTAGATCTTTCTTTTTGTGAGTTGTATAAAATAAATAAAAATAAAAATAAATGAAAACAAAATGCCAAATCTCATCCTTTCACACTTAAAATGAGGTCCCCTCTCCTATTTTTTCCCTACTAATAAGGGGTACAAGGGAACTTGAACATTTTCATGGAAAAAATGAAAAAGATGTTATTTTGGTGGGAAACTTTTTGAAACACATGCATAGTTTTTTGGTAACATGCATTCCATGAACTTTTTGAAGACTCCTCATATAGTTTTCATTTTTGTAACTCTAGTGTTTGGTATACACTCAATGTATACTGAAAATATTAAAATGGATGAACAGGCTCTGTAAGTACAGTGTTCAATTGTTCTACCTCTGGGTTGGTTTTAATTAACATCTTTAGCCTAACATAATTATTAATAGTATTGCTGTTCATTCTTAATTTTTAATAGTATTTCCCTATGAGTTTGGATAATAAATCCTAGGTTACCCCATGCATAAGGATTCTGGGGGTGAATATAGAGCTGAATTACTTTTCTTAACATCTACGAGGATAATTTTGTCCTCAGATTCCCTGGGGGAATAGAAAAAAACAGTACTTATAAATATAATTTTACCCAATGCTAATTTATCTGCAAAATGAAACTTGCCAATGATTTCATAGATTTTTTTGGTGAAGATATGTGTATCAGTCTGTGATGGCTGCTGTAACTGTACCACATACTGAGTAGCTTCAACAACAGAATTTAATTTCTCACAGTTCTGGAAGCTGGAAGTCCATGATAGTGTATATTTGATTTCTCTGAAGACATTTCTTCATGCCTTGCAGATGGCTTTCTTCTTGCTGTGTACTCTCATGCACTCACTTTCCTCTGTGTTTGCACATCTCCTATGTCTCTCTTTCTTGTAAGGATGTTAGTCATACTGGATTAAAGCTTTGCCTTTCTATAAAACTTGTTCTCAAACAGTACTTTACACTGTGTGAGTGTGTGTATGTGTGCGTGTGGGTGCAAATTGCTGAAATCTTTACTTAGTATAGAGTTGGTCTTCTGTATATAAAATTAATTAATGAAGAATGGGATGGGAGAGGGAGTAGGAGGCGGGACGAGAGTGGGGGTGGGAGAGCAGGTATGTGGGGAAGAACCACTACATTCCAAAAGCTGTACCTATGAAATTCGTATTCATTAAATAAAAGCGTTCTTAAAAAACAACAAATATGGTCACAAGGTCACAATGGGAGTTGGGCTTTTCACATAATTTTTTTTTTTTGAGGGGAAGACACAATTCAGTCCACAATATGTATCTATATATAAATATTGTATTATACAAATGTTTATGTTCATATAACAAACACACACACACACATATATATATAATTTTGAAAATAATATGGTGGTTGCCTTTCTTTTTGCATATTTTGTTTATTTGGGAGGCAGAAATAATAGAGAGAGAGATAGAGGGAGACAGAGAGATCTTCCTTCTACTGGTTCGTCCCCAAATGGCTGCAATGGCCAGGGCTGGACAAGGCTGAAGCCAGGAGCCAGGAGCTTTATCTGAATCTCCCACATGGCTGCAGGGGCCCAGGCACTTGGGCCACCCTCTGTTGCTTTCCTAGAAGCTTAGGAGGGAGATGAATCAGAAGTGGAACAGCTGGGACTTGAACTGGTACTCATATGGGATGCTAGTGTTGCAGTGGCAGCTTAACCTACTCTGCCACAAAGCCAGGCCCTATTCAGTTTCATACTATCAGATTATTCTGTTTGACCTTTTAAAGCAAATTTATTATCTCATATATAACAGAAGATAATTTATTCATTCACAATAATATAGAAAACTTGTAGATCTTGTCTATATAAGTTCTCCTCTGGGTACTACACTCTTTCTGTCCCAAGCAGTAAGGAGTCCACAGGACCAAGAGGACATGTGGATACCTGGAGCTTTGGGATTCTCTGTCCAAATGCTCCCTCCAGTCTGAGTCTGAGGTTCTCCTTAGGCCTCTTCCAAGTCTTCATCCTCCTGAGTGTTGTTGGGATTAGTAGATTGCATACCCCTAGACCCAAGGGATAACTAAGAGTAGATGTTGCCTAATGAGAAAAGTGCTGACTCTCCTAACTACCATGTTCTGTTACTGAACTGGCAGGATCCTAGGTTGATATGAGACTATATAATAGGTAAGATAAACAAAGGAACATGTTTTAATTAACAGTTTATTGACTTAATTTTATACTTTTGGTGCGTGAGCTTTATTTGTATCCTCCCTCCAAGTGCCACAAATTTTAGGTGTGGTCTTTTTAACCAGAATTTACTATTCAGTAGTCACATATCATGTGTTATTTTTCATGTGATCTGCACAGCAGCCAGTGGGCGGGGACTAATGTCGACCTATGTTTACAAAAATGAAACTGGATGCAAGTCATGCCAGCTCATAAGAAGCAGAGTTGGGCCTGGGGTGGAGCTCTGACCACAGCAGCTGAACTCTGCCACTGTCCCCAACTCTAGGGTTGTGAATACAGTGATTGTGATTCTCATACATTTTCAAGGGGATAAAACATTGACTCATTAACCACAAATAGTGAGGTTGTCTGAATATAATCGTCTGGGAATCTGCAACAAATTGTTCAGGCTCCAAAATTTGCCTTTTCAGACATGAGACTAATTATAAAAACTGCTGGCATTATTCTGTAATTAGTTCTGCTGTTAGTGTAACTACACAATGGAAAGAATGGGTCATTTTGCTCAGTTGGGAGCTTCTTCAAATAAAGGAGCAAATTAGTTGAAGGACTTGAAACTTGAGAGGAATAGTCCTGATTCATTTATCAGGGAGTGTTAAAAGGTGCAGAGTGAGCTAGATTTTTGCAAATCTTGAGATGGAATGATAGCACTCGAGAATTTCATGGACATAAACATATTTTTACTCCTTTTATTTATTTTAAAGATTTATTTATTTATTTGAAAGTCAGAGAGAGAGAGAGGGAGGGAGGGAGAGAGGGAGAGACAGAGAGAGAGAAAGAGAGAGAGGTCTATCTTCCATCTGCAGATTTTACTCCCCAGATGGCCCCAACAGCCAGGGATAGGTCAGGGTGAAGCCAGGAACCAGGGGCTTCTACCACGTCTCCCATTTGTGTGGCAGGGGCCCAAGCACTTGGTGCATCTTCCACTGGCTTTCCCAGGACATTAGCAGGGAGCTCAATGGGAAATGGAGTAGCTGGGACATGAATTGACATTCATATGGGATGCCAGCATTACAGGTGGCAGCTTTACCTGCTATGTCACAACACCAGCCCCGCCCCCCCCATATTTAGAATGCACACTGCTGTAAGGAGTGAACATTAGAAAAAAACTTCAAACATACACAGACTAGAATTGCCATCTAATTCAGAACAAAATGCTCTTCCTCTGCTCCTTGTTGGACCTTAGCCTTGGGAGAACCCTTACAGGTTGGCAGGCAAAGCTAGGCTTGGTGGCTTGTTTTTTGCTCACTGTATTTATGTTCATTCCTTCTAAGAACAATTTGTAATTTGGAGAATGACATCTTCTTTTGGCTTTTCACATGACCATGAATTTCCCAAGCCCCTGATCATTTGTAAACCACAAAATACAGCAGCCGAAATACATTAGTTCAGTAATAAATGCAGGGAGCACTTGACCTTATAAATTACCAATTATGCAAATATCTCACGCTAAATAGGTAGCAGCAATGTTCAGCCACATGGAGAACTATGTGATTTTAAAGTTCTAAATCATGTCCTGGATACTTAAGTCTCTTTAAAAATTTTCTGCTTCACTTATATGTGGAAACTAAAAAGTTGATCTTGAAGAAGTAGAGAATAGAATAGTGGTTTCCAGAGGCTGGGAAGGGTTGAGGGAAGGAGGGATGAAGAGAGGATGGTTGACGTGTACAGGGGTACAGTTGGATAGGAGGTAATTTCTAATGTTATATAGCATAGTAAGATTATGATGCTTCACAAAATTAATTGAAGTTCTAAAAATTCCTATGATAGAGGATTTTGAATATCTTCAACATAAAAAGAAATGATACCTGTCTGAGTTGATAGATATGCCAATTACTCTGATATGATCATTGTATATTATATACATGTATTGAAGTATTGAAATGTCACATTGTATTACATAATTGCTGTGTGGCAATTTATAAAATAAAAAAATCATCTACTTTCCTTTCTTATGCTTTGACTTTCAGAATACTGCTGAGTCTACCCAAGCAAAGCAAGTAGGAAATCTTGATTCATGAGTTCCTCAATGGAATAATCCATGATATTACCATCCTCTAAGTAGGAAACTGGGAGTATTTAGGAGACAGTAAAGGATCCTTTGGACATAGATACACTTATTGTGGAGGAGTCAAACAAATCCCAACCACTGCCTGTTAGTCATCCCCATAAGGCATCCCTCATCCCTCATTAGGCATCTAATAGACGTCTCATAGACATCTGAAACTTAACACAGCAAAAATAAACTCCTATCTGGCCATACCCAAAATAAGTCCTGCCACAGTCCCCCCTCTTAGTTTCTGTTAACTTTCTCTTCCTGTTTACTAAGCCCATACACAAAGAAGTCACTTTTTAACTTTTTTTTTGTCTTTAGAAAACAAGGATATTACCTCTACCTTTCAAATATCCTCAGAATCTAACAATTCCCCAGCCTTTGACAGCCTGTTCATAACCACCTCCTACGGACCTGGATTACTGTGATTGACACCAGATAGGCCTTCTGCTTTCAGCAATCCCATCTTTCCATTGCTTTCCACCTCTCTCTCTCTCTTTCATTACTCTACCTTTTAAATAAATTAATATTTAAAGAAGATTTCATATTAACATTTTGTCATTTTCACTTCATATGTAGACATTATATGCATACACATATATACTTTTTTGTTGAAAACAAGAATATTGGCCGGCCCCGCGGCTCACTAGGCTAATCCTCTACCTAGCGGCGCCGGCACACTGGGTTCTAGTCCTGGTCGGGGCGCCGGATTCTTTCCCGGTTGCCCCTCTTCCAGGCCAGCTCTCTGCTGTGGCCTGGGAAGGCTGTGGAGGATGGCCCAAGTGCTTGGGCCCTGCACCCCATGGGAGACCAGGAGAAGCACCTGGCTCCTGGCTTTGGATCAGCAAGGTGCGCTGGCCGCAGTGTGCCAGCCGTGGCGGCCATTGGAGGGTGAACCAATGGCAAAAGGAAGACCTTTTTCTCTGTCTCTCTCACTGTCCGCTCTGCCTGTCAAAAAAAAAAAAGAATATTAATATCACAAAATATCACACAATGTAAGATTCATACAGTGATTATCATAAAGTGAGGAAAGAAGGGTACATTGTCATCTAGATGGTGTGATTCAGTGAAAATAATATTTATAATTATCTATATACCAAATAATATGGCATCCACATGATTTTTGTAATCTGTATATATTAACTTCTTTCTTTTTTTTGACAGAGTTAGACAGTGAGAGAGAGACAGAGAAAGGTCTTCCTTCTGTTGGTTCACCCCCCAAATGGCTGCTACAGCCAGCTTGCTGCACCGATCCGAAGCCAGGAGCCAGGTGCTTCCTCCTGGTCTCCCATGGGGTGCAGGGCCCAAGCGCTTGGGCCACCCTCCACTGCCTTCCCAGGCCACAGCAGAGAGCTGGACTGGAAGAGAGCAACCGGGACAGAATCTGACGCCCCAGCCGGGACTAAAACCCGGTGTGCCTGTGCTGCAGGTGGAGGATTAGCCTAGTGAGCCGCGGCGCCGGGCCTGTATATATTAACTTCTACATATAAGTGAAAACGTGATATTTGTCTTTCTCTACCTGGCTTATTTCACTTGCATGATGATCCCCAGTTCCATGCATTTTATTGGAAATGCTGAGATTTCATTCTTTATGGCTGAGTAGCATTCCATCATGTATATATAACATATTGCCTTTATCCAGTCATCAGCTGATGTACATCTAGCTTGATTCCTTATCTTTGCTATTGTGAATTGGGCTGTTATAAACATGGGTATGCAATTATCTCTTTCATATTCTAACTTCAATTCCTTTGGATATATTCTCAGAAGATAATTGGGTCATATAGTAGATCCTTTTAGTTTTTTCTATGAGTCTTTTGTTTAAAATCTATATATATATTTAAAATATTTATTTATTTATTTAAAAGGCAGTTACAGAGAGGAGGAGAGAGAGAGAGAGAGAGGGAGAGAGAGAGAGAGAGAGAGAATTCTTCCATCCACTAGTACATTCCCCAAATGGCCATAATGGCTTGAGCTGGGCCAATCCAAAGCCAGGAGCCAGGAACTTCTGCATCTACCACATGGGTGCAGGAGTAGGGCTTGGGTCATCTTCTGCTTTCCCAGGCCATAGCAGGGAGCTGGACTGGAAGTGGAGCGCCCATTTGGGATGCTGGCCCTGCAGGTGGTTGCTTTGCTCACTAAGCCACAGCGCCAGCACCAAAATCTATATATTTTTAAAAAAGATTATTTATTTTTAAAAGGCAGAAAGAGAGAATGAGAGAGATCTCTTCCACTCACAGGTTCACTCTCATAATGGCTGTAACAGTCAGGGCTTAACCAAGGTGAAGTCAGGAGCCAGCAGCTCTATCCAGGGCTTCCAAGTGAGTGGCAGGGGCTCAAATACTAGAGCCATTATCTTCTATTTCCCAGGCACATTAGCAGGCAGCTGGGTTGGAAGTGGAATAGCTAGGACTTGAGTTGACATTCTGATATAGAATGTAGTGGTCTGAAGCAGCAGCTTATCCCACTGCACCACAACACCTATCCCATGATGATATTTATATGTAAAAATCTTTAATTTAATTTATTTTATTTTTATTTTATTTTATTTTTTTATTTTTTGACAGGCAGAGTGAACAGTGAGAGAGAGAGACAGAGAGAAAGGTCTTCCTTTGCCGTTGGTTCACCCTCCAATGGCCGCCGCGGCCGGCACGCTGCGGCCGGCACGCTGCGGCCGGCGCACCGCGCTGATCCGATGGCAGGAGCCAGGAGCCAGGAGCCAGGTGCTTTTCCTGGTCTCCCATGGGGTGCAGGGCCCAAGCATCTGGGCCATCCTCCACTGCACTCCCTGGCCACAGCAGAGAGCTGGCCTGGAAGAGGGGCGACCGGGACAGAATCCAGCGCCCCAACCGGGACTAGAATCTGGTGTGCCGGTGCCGCTAGGCGGAGGATTAGCCTAGTGAGCCGCGGTGCCGGCCAATATGTAAAAATTTTATGGAGCAATTTTGAGTCAAATTTCAGACTTCAGAAAGATTAACACCAGAGCTACAAAAAAAAAAAAAAAAACTTTAAGGATCCATATCTAATGCACAGTCCACCACTAAAACCAAATGGCATCTTACCTTTTTTTATGATGAAGGCACAACACAAACTTTAAAGACCCATATTTAATACACAGTACACCACTAAAACTAAATGTCATCCTACTTTTCTTATTATGAAGGTGCAAAACGTAATTGCTCCATACTTTCAAGGCTTTCACTGTTAAGCCAGTTATACGGAGAAGCACTCTACTTCCTTTAACTTCCAAGCATAACTTATATCCAAGACAAAGTGAATTTGAGACAAAATACTTTAAGATATCGATACAGGCAATGATTTTTGGATGACCCCTTAAAGCACAGGCAATAAAAGCAAAACTATACAAAAGAGATTCTATCAAACCAAGAAGCTTCTGTAGAGCAAAGGAAACAACAGTGTAAAGATATAAAAGGAAATTATAAAAGTCTCATTAACCTAAAATTTAAGTTCCCACAATGATACTCAAACAAGGCAAAACCTGGTCTCCTGGATGCATCCAGTCAATGATACATTTTAAAATTTAGCTACAAATGGCAATAAGAAAAAGTGTATAACCTGATTTTACTGTTAAGTACAGCTCTGTAGCACTTAAAAAATAAAGACATGTTTAAACATCAAAAAAAAAAATAAACCTCAGATAAATGAGTGGGTTTTAAGAGATGCAATGGGAAGCTCTTGGAAGTTATTTTCAGGGTTTATTGAACAAGAATCTAGGTATATTAGCTTTGTGGCTGGTAGTGCTGGTACACTGGGTTGGGGTGGAAATGGTGTATTTCTAATGGTTTGTGATCTCTGATGGAAAAAGTGGCATCGTTCATAAACTGCTCCATCCTCCTCCCTAGGTCTCATAATGGTCCCAAGGAATCTCTGTTGCTATGAGACAGCTGAGCAATGTGGACAGCGGAAAGTGCTTAGAAAGGCTTTTCTCAGCTTATCCATCAGCAAAACAGTCATCCTTCTTTCTGTTCCCCTTCTGATAAAATGTTACAGTTTCCATTCTGCAAATTTTCTTTTTTCTCATTTAGGTTCTTAACAGCAACTTGTGACTTGTCTGGATTTTTCCATCAATGTTTTACATGTTGAGAGCCATATTTTTGATTGTATGATTCTCCTGTACCTAAACCAAGTTTTTGAATTATGTCATATGTTAAGAACTGTAGCCAGGAATTAAAATCTGGCAGTTAAAAACTTGGATTCACTACAGGCTTTCTACTTTGGAATCACTCAACGTGGCCTCTTGAAGGGTGGGGACCTCCCTCTCTCTCAGTTCCTAGGGATTTCAAGTTGGAGGTCATAGAAATACAGAACTGATGATGTAACATACTTGGAAAATGTATGGTTTCATTTCTACATGTGTGCTATTTGTGCATGTATGTATGTATGTTCGTAGGTGTGACTTCATGGTAAAACTGCAATGTATGTTAAGAAAAAAGTGCATTCACATAAATGTAAACATATTTTTAACTATTAACTTCAAAACATAAAATGTTTTATTCTGTCTTTAGGCAGTAGTTTACAGTACTTTTTCCTACTATATAGGAAGTTTCTGACTATATAGTTTACTACTATATAGGAAGTTACTATGAACTTGTTCAATAAATGAAGAGTAGAATATTAATGCCAAAGAAGCCAAGGACAAGAATCCTTTGAGTAGCTTACATAGTGTAGCTGAGTTGGTATTTAAAACAGCTTAGGTGTGTATAACTCTAAGTTGTGTGTATAACTCTTCCAACTTTAACACTCAGAAATGGGAATCCCAAGAGACTTTTTCAACAAAATTTTTCTTCTTTTCAGGCCATTCACAAGCTTGCCCACTTCTCTAGCCATTGTGTCTTCCTGGTTTAATCCGATCATGTACCATCTCTTGGACATTTTCCCACCATCTCAATGATTACTTCATCATTGAGTTTTGTTGAAAGTTATTTACTTCTTAAATTGAAATCAATTAAAATGCCTTATTTTTTTTTTTAAAAAGCTATCTTTAAATTTTTTTTAAATGGGATTCTTTAAGTATAAACAGAATTACACATGGACATTCTGGCAGAACTTCAGTTAAACAAAAGATCATAGTAAAATTTTGCCAAAATAGGGAGAGAAATGAGATGCTGGAAATTCTGAGGCTTTTGTTGGAGAAATTGGGGCTAACATGAAAAGCCATATCATTTTATGATATTTTCTTCCTTCAATATTCTCATGGAAATTTCTATCAAAGATAACAACAACAACAACACCTCAGGATTGTTTTGTTGATGAGATTTACCAAGGAGATGGGGTAGGAACTGATATACTGCTAATGGGGTAGTAGCATTGAATTTGGGGCATAATAGTAGAGTGATAGAAAAGGAGGTACAACTCTGACAGTGGGTATTTCCCTTCTCACCATCTTGCTCACACCACTGCTTCTGTTCCCAAATATACTGACCTGCAACAACCTGTGTTTAGAGAAAAAGCTGGGGGAGGTATATAATGTTACAAAGTGATTTAAAATATTTTACTCAAGGATGGATGTTTGGCCTAGTGGACAAATCACTGCTTGAAATGCCTGTGCTCTATTACAGTGCATGGGTGAATTCCTGACTGGTTCTTGACTCCAGCCTTCTGTTAATGCAAATCATGAGGGGCAGCAGTGGTTACCTAAGTGGCTGAGTCCTTGCCACCCATGTGGGAAACCTGGATTAAGTTCCAGGCTCCCAGCTTTGATTCTCTATGCAGCCCTGACCATTGTGGACATCTGAGGAGTGAAGCAGAAGAAAGGAGATCTGTCTCTCTGTACTTCAAATAAATAAAAAATAAAATTAAAGTGTGTTAAAATATTTTATGCATGATTCATAATGTGAGATGGGTGGCACAGTGTATTCCTTAATATAGTATATTGATTGTATAGCAGGACCGAGCTAACAGCAAGGTTTGTCATTTATGTTGTATGTGGGTAGTAGGTCAGCTGCATCTCTAATTCCTATGTTCTCTTTGTCCCAGAATCCAGGCTGAAAGAGTTGTCTCCTAAACAACACACATCACATTCCATTGGAAAAAGACATATCACATGGCCAGGTCTAAAAACAAAGAGATGGAAATATATATTTTTCCATGCACAGATAATAATAAAATATACCACTGGCAAGCTTTATTATTGATTCTGCTTCTTATTTTACAGACATAAAATTTTTGCTGACAGTTTTGCTGACATTGCCTGGAGAACTTTTTCCCCTTACTTACTAGAAAATTTACTCAACACAATGCCCATTATTTCCCCTTTCCTTCTAATCCTCCAATTAATGGATTTAGCAAAAACTCTGAAATTCAAATAAATTCTACATGAGAAGTCAATATTCAAGAAAGTTGTGGATAGTCCACTCTTGGATGAAAGCTCAAATTAAAAAGTAAAATCTCCTTTCAACACTGAAAGTAGAATATAGCTTAATTACAGTTTGTTAAACTTTTGTTCTGAATGCCACATTTCTTTGTACCAATTAAGGGGACTGTCTATAAGGAAAGTATAGCCTGTAAAAGTGGTTGTGGGAACTTTGACTACTATAGAATTTTGTAGCATCTGCAGAATGAGGAGGATCTGTAACTGAAGTGATGATATGACCCTGACTTGCTCCAGTCCAGACTCCCAGGAAATCTCTTTCCCCAATCAACAGGGTTTTTGTCAGTTTCCAGAACATGTACTCCTCACGCTTTCTCATCTCTGGGGCATGCTGTAGGCTTCTACTCCCTCAGCCAGACATACTTTCAGCCTACTTCACCTTTTCCATCAACCAGGTCTAATCCTATTACGGTTTCAGGGCTCCATCTCACATGCTTTTTAATCCATAAAACATTTTTTAATGTCCTCAATTAAAAAACCCAAACATAACTTTGCTTAAATTCTTGCATCCCCATCTGTGTCTTTATCCAACACCTTTTCCCCTAAGATATGAGCAGCAAATAGTTTTAAAAATTGAGATAATTTAAACTAATTATATTTGGGATAATTAATCTGCCAAAGGTGACATGGACACTCATTTAGAGTGATGGATTCAAAATTGAAGTCCAGGATGGCTTGACTCCAAAGCCAGTACCTTCAACCCCTAAAAAAATAATTTATAGCTAAAGGCTCCTGAGTGCTGTGTGGCTTCATTGTTGGGTAGATATTAGTTCTTTCTTCCCTCTACAAGTTGTATGTTTTATCAGTGCCTTTTAAAGCTACTATTTAGTCTTGGTTTTAGTTGCCACTAATTTTTTTTCTATTTATATAAGATGACTCCATCAAAAATAAAATAGAATTTTCTGAGCATGACTGTACTTGGTAGTACTACAATATCCAGGGGAAGATTCAGGTTTCATGGGTCCTAAGTTTATACAAGTTTTAAATGATTCTCTTTAATAAATTAAAAATAGAAAGACAGGCATAGTATCTTCAGAGGAAGAGAAATTGTAACGGTTTTCTTGAGCAATGGAGGTTCAGATTTTTTTTTTTTTTGGCCCCAAGTTCTCTTGAGGAAATTTATAAGAAATGCTTACATGGAAATGGTTCCTTATTGCAATCTGACTTCTCCTCTCTGCCTAAAATTCTTTTTTACTTCTAGTCACTCATAGGACACCTTGCAAATGCTTTATTCACTTCCTAGTGAGTCCAATTTCTCTGGTCATGGCAATTTAAAAATGATTGTCAGCAGGCATTGATTTTACTTATAAGATTTTTTTAGAGTTAACTTTATGAAATTCATGCTCTCTTTTCCCAGGAAATGGAAATACTTTATAATGAATGACCTTTGGAGACACAGGTTTCTTTCAAGTTAAAAACAATTGGACCATAGAATTGGGTGGATAATTTTCATTGTAGAAATCATTTGGCATGCATGTTATGTCTTTTTGGAAATAATTAAATAGAGTGAAAAATAAATAGTGAGGCTCTGTTCTTAAATAAATAATGCTGTCACTAAGGGATCTACTGAGGTTTATATGACTCAAACACTAATTTCAGGATAACATGACTCAGAATCAATCACATCAATTTTTAAAAATCCTAGAAATGATTAATCTTTGTATAATGATTTAAGTCATTTTTTTCTTTCAAATCTCTGTTGAAATATTGGCACTGCAAAGACTGAAACATTACTAGAAATTGGACTATTTTGCGCAGTATTGAAAAATCACAGCAGAGGGCCTCATTGTAATGTGCTGGAGTTTTCTTTCTTCTTGAAAAAACATTTTCTCTCCGTTGCTTGGCATTTGTTTACTCACTTTGAAACTTGCAATGTTTGTTACAAAAAAGTAATTTTAAATACCAATTTTAATATATTGAGAATGTAGGGTGTAATTTCAGCCTTAAAAATCATTAGCTTGTTTTCTTGTTTCCTGTGATGAGTCTGAAATTTGACACTTTTCTTCATTTCCATTTTCAGCAATCAGGAACCATATACTCTCTTTTGCTTTTCCTTACAGGTTGTCATTTCTCTACTGAGGCCACCCAATTTGTTGATGGATAATAATGAGAAGATATTCAAAGATCAGAAAAATTACATGGAAACCGTTTATAGCATCATATTGCATCTGTTACATCTTCCAGTTGCCTTTCAGCTAATTGTGCTAACTTCTAGCACAATCATCTGCAATAATACAAAAGAAAATCTCTAAGTTATATATGTTCAAAATGAATGATGATTGTACAGACAATCTCTTTATTTAAGCTGTCTTAATCATTGTATGGACTCATCATATGATTAGTTTGACTGCGATTAGAATGAATAATGACATGGAACAGAAAATAACTGACTGAGTGTAGGGCACTTTGATCATGTATACAGTACTTAATCTGTACTTAATCCCAGTGAGTTTATGTGTAATGCCTTTGTCTACTAGAGTGTCTCCAGAAGAGCAGAAATACTTCTGATAACTCTGGGTTCTGCAGTAAAATATATTTATCACTGGAGCCTCAACATGTTTTCTTATAATTATGGTCACAGAGGTTTTTATCATATACAACCATAATATATTCTCATTAAAAGTATATTTTTAGAATCATTCTTTAAACACAACTCATTGTAGTCATCCATTGGGAAGGAAATGTTCTTGGGATGAAGGGGGGTTTCCAAATAATGAAATATTTTTAAAAAGATTTATTCATTTGGGGTAAGTGCTGTGGCATAGCAGGTTAAGCTGCTGCCTGCAATGTTGGCATTCCATATAAGTGCCAGTTCAATTCCTGGTTGCTCCACTTCTGATCCAGCTCCTTGCTAATGCATCTGGGAGAGCAGCAGCAGACAGTCCAAGTGCTTAGGCTCCTGCACCCATGTGGGAGACGCTGAGAAGCTTCTAGCTCCCAGCTTAGGTCTGGCTTTGCCCCAGCTGTTACAAACTTTTGGGAAGTGAACCAGCAGATGGAAGATCTCTCTCTGTTTCTCCCTCTCTCTCCACTGTAACTCTGCCTTTCAAATAAATACATCCTTAAAACAAAACATATTTATTTATTTATTTGAATGTCAGGATGACAGAGAGGGAGGTGGGTAGGGAGAGAGGGGTGGAAGCAGAGAATCTTCCATCTACTGGCTCACTTCTCATATGCATGCACTAGCTAAGGCAAGACCAGATCACAGCCAGGAACCAGGAACTCCATCTCACTCTCCCATGTGGGAGACAGAGGCCCAAGTAGTTGGGCCATCATCTGTTTCTTCCCAGGTACATTTGTAGGAAGCTGGATTGGAAGGGGGATATAGCTTGGACTCAAACCAGGCACTCTGACTTGGGATGCAGGCATCTTAAGCAGAGGCTTACCATGCTGTGTCACAACACCTGTCCCCTAAATAATGAATTATTGTTTAGTATTAGCTTTCAGAATCATTGTTTCTTTAGGAATTTGCATAACTTAAATATTAGGGAATGTAATTCCCAACATAAGTACTATCTAGAAAAAGAGCATTATTTTAATTGAGATTTGTGGGGAGCAACTGAGACTAGACTAAGTTACTGGAATTAAGACTTATTCTAATCAAAGATAGTAATGGAAATGTAACAACTGACACAATAGAAATAAAAAGAATCATCAGAAACTACTACAAAGAGATGTATGCTAACAAATTGGGGAACCTGGAAGAAATGGATAGATTCCTGGACAAATACAACCTTCCTAAACTGAGCCGTGAAGATATAGAAAATCTAAACAGACCCATAACCATGGAAGAAATTGAATCAGTAATAAATGCACTACCGAAAAAGAAGAGCCCAGGACCAGATGGCTTCACTGCCGAATTTTACCAGGCATTTAGAGAACAACTAACCCCAGTTCTTCTCAAATTATTCCAAACGATTGAAAGAGAGGGAATCCTCCCAAATTCCTTCTACAAAGCCAATATCACCTTAATTCCTAAGCCCGGAAAAGATACAGCAGAGAAAGAAAACTACAGACCTATCTCCCTGATGAACATAGATGCAAAAATACTCAATAAAATTCTGGCAAACCGAATCCAACTACACATCAGAAAGATCATTCACCCGGACCAAGTGGGATTTATCCCTGGTATGCAGGGATGGTTCAGTATTCGATAGTCAATCAACGTAATCCATCACATTAACAAATTGAGAAACAAAAATCATATGGTTATCTCAATAGATGCAGAGAAAGCATTTGACAAAATACAACACCCCTTCATGATGAAAACCCTAAGCAAATTGGGGTTAGAAGGAACATTCCTCAACACAATTAAGGCAATCTATGATAAACCAAAGGCCAGCATCATATTGAATGGGGAATAGTTGGAGGCATTTCCATTGAGAACTGGCACCAGACAGGGATGCCCACTCTCACCATTGCTATTCAATATAGTCTTAGAAGTGTTAGCCAGAGCCATCAGGCAAGAAAAAGAAATTAAAGGGATACAAATGGGAAAGGAGGAAGTTAAACTGTCCCTGTTTGCATATGACATGATACTATATATAGAGGACCCAATAAACTCCTATAAGAGACTACTGGAACTCATAGAGGAGTTTGGTAAAGTAGCAGGATACAAAGTCAACGCTCAGAAATCAACAGCCTTTGTATACACAGACAATGCCAGGGCCGAGGAAGAACTACTAAGATCAATCCCATTCACGATAGCCACAAAAACAATAAAGTACCTTGGAATAAATTTAACCAAGGAGGTCAAAGACCTCTCTGATGAAAATTACAAAACACTAAAGAAAGAAATAGAAGACGACACAAAAAAATGGAAAAACCCGCCATGCTCATGGATTGGAAGAATCAATATCATCAAAATGTCCATTCTCCCAAAAGCAATTTACAAGTTCAATGCAATACCAATCAAAATACCAAAGTCATTCTTCAAAGACCTAGAAAAAACGATGCTGAAATTCATATGGAGAAACAAGAGACCCAGAATAGCTAAAGCAATCCTTTACAATAAAAACAAGGCCGGAGGCATCACAATTCCAGACTTCAAGGCAAACTACAGGGCAGTTATAATCAAAACAGCCTGGTACTGGTACAAAAACAGATGGATAGACCAATGGAACAGAATAGAAACACCGGAGATCAATCCAAACATCTATAACCAACTCATATTTGACAAAGGACCTAAAACCAACCCGTGGAACAAGGACAGCCTCTTCAACAAATGGTGCTGGGAAAACTGGATGTCCACATGCCGCAGTATGAAGCAAGACCCCTACCTTACACCTTATACAAAAATCCACTCAACATGGATCAAAGAACTAGAGATGCGCCACGACACCATGAAACTAATTGAGAGCATAGGGGAAACCCTTCAAGATATCGGAATAGGCAAAGAATTCCTGGAGAAGACCCCACAGGCACGGGTAATCAAAGATAAAAAAAACAAATGGGATTACCTAAAATTGAAGAGTTTCTTAACTGCAAAGGAAACAGTCAGGAAAGCGAAGAGGCAACCAACAGAATGGGAGACGTTATTTGCAAACCACACAACAGATAAAGGATTAACAACTAGAATCTACACAATGATCAAAAAACACCACAGAATCAAAACAAACAACCCAATAAAAAAATGGGCCAAGGACCTTAACAGGCATTTTTCAAAAGAGGAAATCCAAATGGCCAACAGGCACATGAAAAAATGCTCAGGATCCCTAGCCATCAGGGAAATGCAGATCAAATCCACAATGAGATACCACCTCACTCCGGTTAGATTGGCTTACATAGAGAAATCAACCAACAACAGATGCTGGCGAGGATGTGGAGAAAAGGGGACACTAATCCACTGTTGGTGGGAATGCAAGCTGGTAAAGCCACTATGGAAGACAGTCTGGAGAGTCCTCAGAAACATGAATATAGCACTACCACAGGACCCAGCCATCCCACTCCTTGGAATATACCCAAATGGAATTAAAGGGGTGAAAAAAGCCATTTGCACCTCAATATTTGTTGCAGCTCAATTCACAATAGCTAAGACATGGAATCAACCTAAATGTCCATCAACGGATGACTGGATAAAGAAACTATGGGATATGTACTCTATGGAACACTACACAGCAGTAAAAAACAATGAAATCCGGGCATTCACAACAAAATGGAGGAAGCTGGAAAACATCATGCTGAGTGAAATAAGCCAGTCCAAAAGGGATAAATATCACATGTTCTCCCTGATAGATGGCAACTAAACGAGCACCTAAAATGATACCCATTGAAGTGAAATGGACACTATGAGAGACAATGACATGAGCAGCCCTTGTGTGGGGAGCAACTCGGACTAGACTGTTACTGGAATTAAGACTTATTCTATGCATCTGCTCTCCCACAATATGGCGCTGAGAAGGGAGTAACAACTTCTAGGCAGCTGCCTCTTGCCAACTTGAGTGATGACCTGCAGGAGCTGATCCTGCTCCTGATTGCAGGAGAGCAGCGTACTCAGTGTGTGGGTAGCAGAGTTGGGATTGGCGGAAGAGGACTATAAAGGAGGAGAGAGACAACATGCACCAGGAACATCTAAGGGGAACATCTATCTGAAGGAACACCTGTGCAGCCCCCGAGAGAGCCGGCCGGCAGTGTGCCACTCCCCCGCGGAAGTGGGGAAAGTGGCAGGGGGAACCACCCTTCCACGGAGGTGGAAGGGACGGTAGCCAACCCGGGAAGAACCAGCAGCAAACCCGGGGAGGGCCGAGCAGGCAAAAGAACAACGCAGGGTCCTGTGTCGTTCCTCCACGAAGGGGGGAGCAACACCCTTGTCTAGACTGTTGAGGAAAAACTTACTATTTTGTTCCTTTAGTATTTTTATTGTAGTTGTTGTTGCTCGGTATGCTGTACACAAGACCACTGGTTGAACTCTGCAATCAATGCACAACCATTCTTAAACATTTAAGAATTAATAGGAAATGAGGGACAGAGCCAAGATGGCGGAATAGTGAGGGCGCACACCGATAGTCCGGGAAAATTTAGTTTAATAAAAGGGGAGTTACGGTAGCCTCAGAAAAAAGAACCAGGAAAATATTGCAGAGGAAACTCTTCTGGATCGAGTGGCTGTGAATCGGAGGACCTACTGGGAGAACAAGGTCGCCCACCGAGCGGAAGCCGAGCCGCGGGACCGAGCCGCGGAAGCCGCAGGGTCTGCGCGCCAGTGCTCGAAGGGGAGTGCATGCCACACAGACAACAGCTGGGAGACTTGGGACGTCCAGGGCTCCGAGTCCACACATCGGCACTGGAAGGGGAGGTGAGCTCAATAACCTGAGACATTGGTGGGGAAACGGGGGTCAGAATCTAGAGGGGGGCCGGAAAGTGCAGCAAACTCACTACCTGAAAGAAGGAAAAAAAAAGGTTGGGGGTTTCTCTTCCCCCTAACCTTGCAAAGGTTGCAAGGCTGCAAGGCTTGAAGACTTCACAAGAGACAAAGAGCAGGCCCCTCTCTGGATTTACATATCAATGGGGAAGAGCTAAGGAACTGAGTCACTACAATTCAGTAGCCTAGGCAACCCAGTGGGAGTCCAGAGGAGCCTAAATGGACTCTGTGGGTAGAAGCCAGAGACTGGAAGCTAAATACCATCAATTCTGCACAGCCGTGCTGTGCGGTGTTACTTACCCCCTGAATAAATAAAATAAATAAATAAATAAAAAGAGAGAGATTTACCACGCATAACCTGAGGGTGTCACCTTTGCACACCCTTAACCAGGAAGAACCAAGCAGAGCTCTCAGGCCGCACCCATCTCAAGCCTCCAAGGCTCCTCCAACAGCAGGCAGTCCACTTAACACGGACATAGTATAAAATAAAAAAAAAACGCACAGTGACGCAAGAAGAATTAACTATGCCAAGTAACAAACACAGAAATCGAGGGAACAAGATCAACGATGACACTATGATGCCTCCAAATAAACAAAACACCCCAAACCAAGATTATGAAGATGATGAGATAGAAGAAATGCAAGATACGGATTTCAAAAAATTTATGATAAGAACATTTAGAAGTTTTCAAAAGCAAATCCTTGAACTACAGAAATCCTTATTGGACAAGATTGAAAATCTCTCTCGTGAAAATGAAATTTTAAGGAAGAATCAAAATGAAACTCAGAAACTAGTAGAACAGGAAAGTGTGATAGTGAAGAGAAATCAAAATGAAATGAAGAGCTCAATAGATCAAATGACAAACACATTAGAAAGCCTTAAAAACAGAATGGGTGAAGAAGAAGAGAGAATATCGGACTTCGAAGATAGAGCACAGGAAAACATACAGTCAAACCAAAGAAAAGAAGAGGAAATTAGAAATCTAAAAAATATTGTTGGGAATCTACAGGATACTATTAAAAAAACCAACATTCGAGTTCTAGGAGTTCCTGAAGGCATGGAGAGAAAGGATTAGAAGGCCTTTTTAGTGAGATACTAGCAGAGAACTTTCCAGGTTTGGAGAAGGACAGAGACATCCTAGTACAGGAAGCTCATAGATCCCCAATAAATATGACCAAAAGAGATCCTCACCACGACACGTGGTAATTAAACTTACCACAGTGAAACATAAAGAAAAGATCCTAAAATGTGCAAGAGAGAAACGTCAGATTACTCTCAGAGGATCTCCAATCAGACTCACAGCAGACTTCTCATCAGAAACACTACAGGCTAGGAGGGAATGGCGAGACATAGCACAGGTGCTAAGAGAGAAAAATTGCCAGCCCAGAATATTATATCCTGCCAAGCTCTCATTTCTGAATGAAGGTGAAATAAAGACCTTTCATAGCAAACAGAAATTGAAAGACTTTGTGGCCACTCGTCTGGCCCTGCAAAAGATACTTAAAGATGTGCTACACTCAGAAACACAGAAACACGGCCATCAATATGAAAGAAGGGAAAGGAAGAACACCTACCAGTAAAAGAGCATGGGAAGCTCAAAGCATATACTAGAAAATATTTCCGGGAAAATGGCAGGGCAAAGTCACTACGTATCAATAGTCATATTGAACATTAATGGTCTGAATTCTTCAGTTAAAAGACACCGTTTGGCTGACTGGCTCACAGAACACAACCCAACTATTTGTTGCCTACAAGAAACACATCTCTCTAACCAAGAGGCATGCAGACTGAAAGTGAAAGGTTGGAAAAAGATATTCCATGCCAACAGAAACCAAAAAAAAAGCAGGTGTAGCCATATTAATATCAGACAAAATAAACTTTAATACAAAAACTGTTAAGAGAGACAAAGAGGGACACTATATAATGATTAAGGGTTCAATTCAACAGGAAGATGTAACTATTATAAATGTATATGCACCTAATTACAGGGCACCGGTCTATTTAAAAGATATGTTAAGGGACTTAAAGGGAGATTTAGATTCCAATACAATAGTACTGGGGGACTTCAATACTCCACTCTCAGAAATAGACAGATCATCCGGACAGAAGATCAACAAGGAAACAGCAGATTTAATTGACACTATTGCCCAAATGGATCTAACAGATATCTACAGAACTTTCAACCCTACATCTACAGACTTCACATTCTTCTCAGCAGTGCATGGAACCTTCTCTAGGATTGACCACATACTAGGCCATAAAGCAAGTCTCAGCAAATTTAAAAGAATTAGAATCATACCATGCAGCTTCTCAGACCACAGCGGGATGAAGCTGGAAATTAGCAACTCAGGAAACCCCAGAAAGTATGCAAACACATGGAGACTGAACAACATGCTCCTGAATGAACACTGGGTCATTCAAGAAATCAAAAGAGAAATCAAAAACTTTCTGGAAGTAAATGAAGACAACAACACAACATATCAAAACTTATGGGATACAGCAAAAGCAGTATTGAGAGGCAAATTTATAGCAATAGGTGCCTATATCAAGAAATTGGAAAGGTACCAAATAAATGAGCTTTCAGCGCATCTCAAAGACCTAGAAAAACTACAGCAAACCAAACCCAAATCTAGTAGGAGAAGAGAAATAATTAAAACCAGAGAAGAAATTAACAGGATTGAATCCAAAAAAAACTACAAAAAATCAGCCAAGCGAGAAGCCGGTTTTTTGAAAAAATAAACAAAATTGACACCCCATTGGCCCAACTAACTAAAAAAAGAAGAGAAAAGACCCAAATCAATAAAATCAGAGATGAAAAAGGAAACGTAACAACAGACACCACAGAAATAAAAAGAATCATCAGAAATTACTACAAGGACCTGTATGCCAGCAAACAGGAAAACCTATCAGAAATAGATAGATTCCTGGACACATGCAATCTACCAAAATTGAACCATGAAGACATAGAAAACCTAAGTAGACACATAACTGAAACAGAAATTGAAACAGTAATTAAGGCCCTCCCAACAAAGAAAAGCCCAGGACCAGATGGATTCACTGCTGAATTCTACCAGACATTTAAAGAAGAACTAATCCCATTTCTTCTCAAATTATTCAGAACAATCGAAAAAGAGGGAATCCTCCCAAATTCTTTCTATGAAGCCAGCATCACCTTAATCCCTAAGCCAGAGAAAGATGCAGCACTGAAAGAAAATTACAGACCAATATCCCTGATGAACATAGATGCAAAAATCCTCAATAAAATTCTGGCCAATAGAGTACAACAACACATCAGGAAAATCATCCACCCAGACCAAGTGGGATTCATCCCTGGTACGCAGGGATGGTTCAACATTCGCAAATCAATCAATGTGATTCACCACATTAACAGACTGCAAAAGAAAAACCATATGATTATCTCAATTGATGCAGAGAAAGCATTTGATAAAATTCAACACCCTTTCATGATGAAAACTCTAAGCAAATTGGGTATAGAAGGAACATTCCTCAATATAATCAAAGCAATTTATAAAAAACCCACAGCCAGCATCCTATTGAATGGGGAAAAGTTGGAAGCATTTCCACTGAAATCTGGCACCAGGCAGGGATGCCCACTCTCACCACTGCTATTTAACATAGTTCTGGAAGTTTTAGCCAGAGCCATCAGACAAGAAAAAGAAATCAAAGGAATACAAATCGAGAAGGAAGAAGTCAAACTATCCCTCTTTGCAGACGATATGATTCTGTACTTAGAGGATCCAAAGAACTCTACTAAGAGACTATTGGAACTCATAGAGGAGTTTGGCAAAGTGGCAGGATATAAAATCAATGCACAAAAATCAACAGCCTTTGTATACACAAGCAATGCCATGACTGAGAAAGAACTGCTAAGATCAATCCCATTCACAACAGCTACAAAAACAATCAAATACCTTGGAATAAACTTAACCAAGGACGTTAAAGATCTCTACGATGAGAATTACAAAATCTTAAAGAAAGAAATAGAAGAGGATACCAAAAAATGGAAAAATCTTCCATGCTCATGGATTGGAAGAATCAGCATCATCAAAATGTCCATTCTCCCAAAAGCAATTTATAGATTCAATGGAATCCCAATCAAGATACCAAAGACCTTCTTCTCAGATCTAGAAAAAATGATGCTGAAATTCATATGGAGGCACAAGAGACCTCGAATAGCTAAAGCAATCTTGTACAACAAAAACAAAGCCGGAGGCATCACAATACCAGATTTCAGGGCATACTACAGGGCAGTTGTAATCAAAACAGCATGGTACTGGTACAGAAACAGATGGATAGACCAATGGAACAGAATTGAAACACCAGAAATCAACCCAAACATCTACAGCCAACTTATATTTGATCAAGGATCTAAAACCAATTCCTGGAGCAAGGACAGTCTATTCAATAAATGGTGCTGGGAAAACTGGATTTCCACGTGCAGAAGCATGAAGCAAGACCCCTACCTTACACCTTACACAAAAAATCCACTCAACGTGGATTAAAGACCTAAATCTACATCCTGACACCATTAAGTTATTAGAGAACATTGGAGAAACCCTTCAAGATATTGGCACAGGCAAAGAATTTCTGGAAAAGACCCAGGAGGCACAGGCAGTCAAAGCCAAAATCAACTATTGGGATTGCATCAAATTGAGAAGTTTCTGTACTGCAAAAGAAACAGTCAGGAGAGTGAAGAGACAACCGACAGAATGGGAAAAAATATTTGCAAACTATGCAACAGATAAAGGGTTAATAACCAGAATCTACAAAGAGATCAAGAAACTCCACAAAAACAAAACCAACAACCCACTTAAGAGATGGGTCAAGGACCTCAATAGACATTTTTCAAAAGAGGAAATCCAAATGGCCAACAGGCACATGAAAAAATGTTCAAGGTCACTAGCAATCAGGGAAATGCAAATCAAAACCACAATGAGGTTTCACCTCACCCCGGTTAGAATGGCTCACATACAGAAAACTACCAACAACAGATGCTGGCGAGGATGTGGGGAAAAAGGGACACTAACCCACTGTTGGTGGGAATGCAAACTGGTCAAGCCACTATGGAAGTCAGTCTGGAGATTCCTCAGAAACCTGAATATAACCCTACCGTTCGACCCAGCCATCCCACTCCTTGGAATTTACCCAAAGGAGTTTAAATTGACAAACAAAAAAGTGGTCTGCACCCTAATGTTTATTGCAGCACAATTCACAATAGCCAAGACCTGGAACCAACCTAAATGCCCATCAACGGTAGACTGGATAAAGAAATTATGGGATATGTATTCTTTAGAATACTATACCGCAGTAAGAAACAATGAAATCCAGTCATTTGCAACAAAATGGAGGAATCTGGAACACATCATGTTGAGTGAAGTAAGCCAGTCCCAAAGGGACAAATACCATATGTTCTCCCTGATTGGTGACAACTGACTGAACACCAAAAAGGAAACCTCCTGAAGTGAAATGGACACTATGAGAAATGGTGACTTGATCAGCATAGCCCTGACTGTTAATGAACAACTTAATACATTATCCCTCTTAGTATTTTTTTTGTCTGTTCTACTTAATATGACTGGTTTAATTCTGTAAGTAATACACAGTTATTCTTAAGTGTTGAAAATTAACTGAAATGTGATCCCTGTTAAACATAAGAGTGGGAATAAGAGAGGGAAGAGATGTATAATTTGGGACATGCTCAAGCAGACTTGCCCCAAATGGTAGAGTTAGAAACATACCAGGGGATTCCAATTCAATCCCATCAAGGTGGCATGTACCAATGCCATCTCACCAGTCCAAGTGATCAATTTCAGTTCACAATTGATCATAATGAAAGGACTAAGAGTCAAAGTGAGCACATAAACAAGTCTAGTACCTGCTAACACTAACCGATAGAATAAATAAAGGGGAGAGTGATCCAACATGGGAAGTGAGATACTCAGCAGACTCATAGAATGGCAGATGTCCTAAATAGCACTCTGGCCTCAGAATCAGCCCTAAAGGCATTCGGATCTGGCTGAAAAGCCCATGAAAGTATTTCAGGCATGGAAAGCCAAGACACTCTGGCAAAAAGATCTCTGTGAGTGAGATCCCAGTGGAAAGAACAGGTCTTCAAAGAAGGAGGTACCTTTCTCTGAAGGGAGGAGAGAACCTCCACTTTGACTATGACCTTGTCTAAACAAGATAAGAGTCGGAGAACTCAAGGGGCTTCCATAGCCTTGGAAACTCATGACTGGTGCATAGGGAGATTATTGATGCCATAAACAGGAGTGTCATTTTGTAAAGTCAACAACAGGAGTCACTGTGCACTTACTCCTCATGTAGGATCTCTGTCCTTAATGTGCTGTACATTGAGGCTTAATGCTATAACGAGTACTCAAACAGTATATTTCACTTTGTGTTTCTATGGGGGTGCAAACTGTTGAAATCTTTACTTAATGTATACCAAACTGATCCTCTGTAAAAAAAAAAAAAAAGAAATTCTCAATTCCCAACTTGACTCTCACTGGGATTAAACATGACAATAGGTCTGATCTGATTTCATCATCATTTAAAAAAAATCATCTATTATTTTTCACTTTATGTTTCTGTGTGGGAGCAAACTGTTGAAATCCTTACTTGATGTATACTAAGCTGATCTTCTGTATATTAAGATAATTTAAAATGAATCTTGATGTGAATGGAAGAGGAGAGGGAGTGGGAAAGGGGAGGGTTGCAGGTGGGAGGGACGGTATGGGGGGGAAGCCATTGTAATCCATAAGTCGTACTTTGGAAATTTATATTCATTAAATAAAAGTTAAAAAAAAAGAATTAATAGGAAATTGATCTCAGTGGAATATGGGAGTGGGAATAAGAAAGGGAGGAGATATATAGGACGGCACATACTCACTCAGACCTACCTCCAATGGTGGAACTGGAAATGTGCCAGGGGATTTCAACTCAATCTTACCAAGGAGGCAGGTACCAATGCCAGCACACTTGGGAAAGTGACAAATATAAATACACAACTGATCCAAAAGATAGGGTAAGTGTCGAAGAGATTACACAAATAAGACCAGTGTAAGCAAATAATGAAAGATAGAATCAAAAGGGTTGAGAATGATCCTGCGGGGGAAGCAGGTCACACAGCAGACTCATAGAATGGCAAATGCCCAAAACAGCACTCCTGCCTCAGAATCAACCCTTGGGACATTCGGATCTGACTAAAAGGTCCATGAGAGTCTTGCAGGCATGGAAAGCCATGACACGGTGGCAAAAAACAATCTAAATGAAGGATCCTGGTGAACAACACCCCAGCAGAAGGATCAGGCCATCAAGGAGAGAGGCGCCTTTCTCTGAAGGGAGGAAGGAACCTCCACTGTGATATGGCCTTGACTAAACAAATTCAGAGTTGGTGAACTCAAGGGGCTTCCATAGCCTAGACTGCTCATAGCAAGAGTCTTGGGTGATTGCTGACGTCATAAATAAGAGTGCCAATTGTTAAATCAACAACGGGAGTCACTGGGTTCATGCTCCCCACGCAGGATCTCTGTCCTTAATATGTTTATCTATGAAACTTAAAAACAACACTACTAGTCGAACAATACCCTATACCTGGTTCGGTTGTGTGAATGCAACCTGTTGAAATCCCTGCTTAGTATATACTAAATTGATCTTCGGTATATGAAGGTAATTGAAAATGAAACGTGATGAAGGGCGGGATGGGAGAGGAAGTGGGTGAGGGGAGGGCCATGGGAGGGAGGGAGGTCGGGGGGAAGCCACAACAATACAAAAGATGCATTTTATATTCTACTTAAAACTATTGGTTGAGCTCTGTAATTAATACACAGTTACTCTTAGGTGTTTAATCAATGCTATAACTAGTACTCAAATAGTATTTTACACTTTGTGTTTCTGTGTGGGAGCAAAATGTGGAAATCTTTACTTAACATACGCTAAATTGATCTTCTGTATATAAAGATAATTGAAAATTAATCGTGATGTGAAGGGGAAGGGGAGAGGGAGTGGGAGAGGGGAGCATTGTGGATGGGAGGGAAGACTCGGGGCGGGGGAGGAGGCTATTGTGGTACATAAGCTGTACTTTGGAAATTTATGCTCATTAAAGAAATAAAAAAAAAAAAGACTTATTCTATGCATCTGCTCTCCCACAATATGGCGCTGAGAGAGACCAAACAACCTCTACACAGCTGCCTCATCAGTTTGATAAGCTGCAGGAGCTGATCCTGCTCCTGATTGGAGGAGAGCAGCATGCTCGGCGTGTGGGTAGCAGAGTTGGGATTGGTGGAAGAGGACTATAAAGGAGGAGAGAGACAACATGCACCAGGAACACCTGAGCAGCCCTCTAGAGAGCCGGCCAGTGGTGTGCCGCTCCTCCATGGAAGCGGGGAAAGTGGCAGGGGTTGCTGCCCCTCCACGGAGATGGAGGATTGGCAGCCAACCCGGGAAGGACCAGCAGCAAACCCGGGAAGGGCTGAGCAGACAAAAGAACAGCGCAGGGTCTAGTGTCGTTCCTCCGTGAGTGGG
Source organism: Oryctolagus cuniculus (assembly GCF_051225735.1). Taxonomy (NCBI): domain Eukaryota; kingdom Metazoa; phylum Chordata; class Mammalia; order Lagomorpha; family Leporidae; genus Oryctolagus; species Oryctolagus cuniculus. Next base: position 76,366,920 of record NC_142875.1, on the reverse strand, counting down.
GGAGCGACAGAGATTAGATGAACATTTTATTTTGCATGTGTTTTTTGCTGTGATCTACAAAACAAAATGCTAATAATAATGGCTACCAGTTTTACAATCTAGAATATGTGTTTTACCTTTCATGTTAAAACACGGTATGTTCTGAATATGCTTTCTAATAAATCATTATACAATAAAGCCATAAAAAGTTGCCCAAAATAATCATTTCAGTACTCCTGAAATTGACCAAAGGCATACAATAAGTTGAGAAGCAATTATTCATAAAAAAACAAAATACTATCATATGAGAACAGTGGGACACTATGGCATTCTTGCCAGGGGCTTCTCCCATTCATAGTTCCTGTACCCCATTCTCAAGCTGGATCTGTTCAGAAGTTTATTAGGGTGCAGCAGCTTCCCTGCCAGGGGACGCACACTTGTCTTAGAGTACACTGTGGAAAAACCTCACCCTGGAAGTGTTGTCAGTAGAAATAGTAATCTTGGTGGTAAAGGTAAATGCTTGTTTAAGACCAGCATCTCCAGTGTCCTGAAGTTGTAATCCTGTTGAGACAAGCAAAGGTCCAGAAGACCAGTCCGAAACTTATCAGAGAGATCTGGGAAATTACACATTTAGACTGCAGAAGGTTCAAATAACCTGTATCTTCCTGGCTAAGAGTGAGACAGGACATCTGAGCAGAGGATGTGCTGGAAGACTAAGTGTGACATATAAGTCAGGGTAGATTTGAAATGTTAATGATTGATTCAATGATACGACTTTCATTCAGTAGTTAAAACACTGGGATGTTATATCTCATAACATAGTGCCTAGGTTTGGGTTCAACTCTGTTTCTGATTCTAGTTTCCTACTAATGTGTACTCTGGGAGGCAGCAGGTACTTGGGTCTCCACCAGCTTTGTGAAAGATTCTAATTGAGGCTTCAATATGGTCCAGCATTGGCTGTTATGGGCATGTGGGAAGTGAAGCAGGGGGGAATTCAAAACTTCTCTTTGTTTCTCTGCCTTTCAAATAAAGTGAAAATAAATAAAAAATCAAAACAAAAGGCCATTTGAAGTCTTAGAATATCTTTTATTTTTGTAAGTTTAGCAATTATAAATATTTAATTTAGGAATACACTAGAACAGGGAAATGATTTTTTGGTATTTTAAAACTTTCATTAATATAAAGAGAATATACTTCATATACAGTTCTAAGAAGATAACCATACCTCCCCCCAATCCCCTTCTTTTCTTCGTTCATTCGTTTGTTCCTTCCTTATTTTTTCTTTAGTTTTTGCAAATACATAATATTAATCTACTCAAAAATCACAGGATTAATTCACAATTAACCATATTATTCTAAAAATAAAAAGTAGGAAGATCACAGTTCCACAGGAGTATAAACAATGGTTAACAACAACAAGCATATTATAAGATTTCCATTTCATTCCTGTACATTTTTTGGTATTGTGTATTAACTACCACTTATCAGAAAAAACATGGTATTTGTCTTTTTGGGTCTGGCTTATTTCACCAATCACTGCAACTGGCTTATTTCTAGTTGTATAGATTTTGTTGCAAAAGATATAGTTTCATTCATTTTTATGGCTGAGTAGTATTCCATAGTGTAATATACCACATTTTCTTTGTCTAGTCAGCAGTTGATGTACAACTGGATTGATTCTATATTATAGCTATTATGAATTCAGCTGCAATAAACATGGGGTTATAGATAACTCTTTCATATGCTGACTTCATTACGTTTGTGTAAATTTCTAGCATTGGGAGGGTTGGGTCATATGGTAGACCTGTTTTCAGAATCTTGAGGATTTCAGATTTCTCCATTCTGTATTTCATAATGGTTTCACTCATACCAACAGGGTATTAAGGTACCTTTTCCCCCACATCCTCATAAGCATTTATTATTTTTTATTTTTGGATACTGGCCATTAAAACTTGGGTTAGGTAAACCCTCACTGTGGTTTTTATTTGCATTTCTCTAATGGCTAGTAATCCTAAGCATTTTTTCATGTGTCTAGTGACAATTTGTATTTAATCCTTTGAAAATGTCATTAGATCATTTCTTAACTGAATTGCTTGTTTTGTTATTGTTGAGTTTTTTTTAGCTCTTTATAGATCATGGATATTAATCCATTATCAGTTGCATAGTTTGTAAATATTTTCTCCATTTCTGTCTGTTGCCTCTTCACTTTGTTGAGTGTTTCCTTTACAGTGCAAATGCTTCTTAGCTTGATGTAATCCCATTTGTTTATTTTTGCTCTCATTGCTTTTGCTTCTGTGGTCTTTTCCAAGAAGTGTTTGCCTATTCTCTGATGTTTTCATCTAGTAATTTGATGATGTAAAGTCATAGGTTTAGTTACTTGATCCATTTTCAGTTGATTTTTATATAAGATATAAGGTAGGGGTCTTGTTTCATACTGCAGCATGTGGAGACCCTATTTTCCCAGCACCATTTGTTGAAGAGACTGTCCTACCTCCAGGGATTGATTTTAATCATTTTTTAAAGAATAGTTGGTTGTAGATGCATGGATTAATTTCTGGGGTTTCTATTCTGTTCCATTAATCTGCACTTATTTTTGTGCCAGTATTAGGTTATTTTGATTATAACTACCTTGCAGTATATCTTTAAACCTGCCTTTTTTTTGTTTAAGATTGTTTTAGCTATTTGATTTCTCTTGTATTTCCATGCAAATTTTAGGATCATTTTTTCCTAGATCTGAGAAGAATGTTGCTGGTATTTTGATGGGAATCACATTTAATTGGTAAATTGCTTTGGGTAATATGGACATTTTGATGGTATTAATTCTTCCAATCCATGAACATTGAAGATTTTTCCATCTTTTGTGTCTTCTATTTCTTTTCTTAATACTTTGTAATTTTCATTGTAGGAATCATTCTCATGATTAAGTTTATTGCAAAGCATTTGATTTTCTGTAGCTATTGTGAATGGTACTGATCATACAGGTTCTTTCTCAGTCATGACATTTTATGTGTATACAAAGACTATTGATCTATGTGAGTTAATTTTTCATCCTGCAACTTTACCAAACTCTTTTATGAGTTCTAACAGTCTCAGTGGAGTTTTTGGTTCCCCTATATATAGAATCATGTCATCTGCAAATAGAGGTAGTTTGACTTGCTTCTTTCCCATTTGGAAACCCTTTGATTTCTTTTTATTGTCTAATGGCCCTGGCTAAAACTTCCAGGACTATATCGAATAGCAATGGTGAAAGTGGGCATCCTTGTTATGGATCTTTGTGGAAATGCTTCCAATTTTTCTCCCATTATATATAATGCTGGCTTTGAGTTTGTCATATATTTCCTTGATCATATTGAGGTATGTTGTTTCATTACCCAGTCTGGTTAAGTTTTTTTTTTTTTATCATGAAAGGATGTTGTATTTTATCAAATGCTTTTTCTGAATATCTTGAGATAATCATATTGTTTTTATTTTTCAATTTGTTACAGTGATTTGTCAGACTTATTGATTTGCATATGTTGAACCATCTCTGCATGTTGTTCAGTTTCCATGTATTCACATTTTTCTAAAGTTTCTTAGATTGTTAATTTCCAGGTTCATTCCATTGTGGTCAGAAAAGTTATATGGTATGATTTCAATTGTTTTAAATTTGTTGAGACTTTTTATGGCCTATCAAATGGTCTATTCTAGAGAAAATTCCATATACTTATGGAAAGAATATGTATTCAGAGCTATGGGATAAAACGTTCTATAGATATCAATGTGCTCCATTTGGTCCATAGTATAGAATAGTGTGTTTTTTCTTTGTTAATATTTTGTCTAGTTGATGTGTCCAATAATAAAAATTGGGTGTTGAAGGCCTCCATTATCATTACTTTGGAGTCTATGTCTTTATTTAGATACATTAACATTTGTTTTGAATATCCAGGCACCCTGGCATTGTGTGCATATACATTTACTATAATCACATCTTCCTATTGAATTGATCTCTTAATAATTATATAGTGTTTTTGTCTCTTTCCATAGTTTATATCTTCAAGTCTGTTTTTTTTCTAATATTATGATTGCCATCTCTGCTCATTTTTGCTTTCTGTTAACATGGAATATCTTTTTTGATCCTTTCACATTCAATCTGTGTGTATCTTTGGTGAGGTGTTTTTATTTTGGGTAACAAATAGATAGATCTTGGTTTTTTTTTTTTTTTTTTTTTAATCCATTCAACCAGTCTGTATATCTTTTCATGAGAGAATTTAGGCCATTTATGTTCAAGGTTGCTATCAGTAAGTTAGGACTTGGCCCTACCATTTTTCCATAAACATTCCTATTGTTTGATAAGGATTTCTTTTGTACTTTTACTAGGAGATTTTGTGCTTCCACATTTTTTCGTAATGTTGACTTGGGAAAGTTGGGTCTAAAAGGGCAGATAAAGCCAAAGAAAAGGCCAAGAATTTGACACTTTTTCTCTCAAAGTTCCCTATGATCTTAATAACTTTACACAGAAAAATGGCAAATGGTCAGATGCCCCCTACATCCAAGTCTTTGTCATCCTTCCAGGTCATCTTTCCTTACTCCAAGTCATCAGGCAGGAGAAAGGCTGGAGCCTCCTCTGGAGCACTTGTCTTTCCCTTCTCCATTTGTCTTCTCGCCTCAGGGATGCTGTCTCCTCAGGAACATGACCTATTCTCCTTTCTAATGCTTCCTCCCACCCCCATTTTTTCCCATTAGCTGCAGCCACAACTGCCTCTCCTCTCTCTTCCTGACCCCTCCTCCTCTGTTCTGGCACTCTCTCCCCCTGGGCATGGACAGATAATGTAAAGGCTAGTAGAATGTTTATTGCTCTGGAAAGCCAAGCACCCAAGACATTCCAAACTGCTAAGGCAATGCACTGTAAACTTCACCAGGGAGACTTTCTCGTATCTTCCATCCACCTTATCAGGATCCATGTGGTGCTTTGCACCTCCCCCAACAAGCTGCTTAATAAAGAACTCTGCCTGCTGCTTAAAGGCAATAAAGCCTAACCTCAACCCCCTGCACTCTGTGCAGGTTCAACCCTACTCTCTTTATCAGCCCCCAATTCTGTCCTGCCTAAAATACTCTTCCCTACTTTAGCTGCCTTCTCTCCTTCTTTGAACCCCCAAATCCTAAAATCTAACATAATAGAGCTGCATTTCACACTGCTACTCTGTCTCACATCTAAATTATCTCCTGCATGAAGATAAAACCTCTGTTCCAGTCACCTCCAGTAATAGATTTGGCAGAGGTAGCCAAAGAAAACTGAAGAACAGTGTAAGTCCCGAGCAACTTAGCTCCAAAGAATGCTCAATGCCTAGTCTTCTTCTGTCTTTTCCCCTGCCTTGTCTAGTGGCAGTCAAAATCTCTTTGCCATTATTTCATGGAGACAGAAGCTTGCCCACCTTTTAATCTAGCTACCTTGACATCTCCTCTGCTCTGCACCCAGAAGGCTGTCAAGTCCATTGTAAAGTCCTGGGAGGAATTTCCCAGGAAGCCCTCTAGCAATGTCCCACACAGGGAGTGAAAAGAAAATAAAGGGCCCTCTCCCATGACAACACTATGTGGAATAATGATCAAGACTACTGGCTCTTCAAATCAGCAGGCTCTCCAGGTTAATTACTATGTCCAAGTATTTATCTTTCTCCACAATTGCCCTTCATTCTCTCACCTATCAATTCTCCTTGGGAATATTTCTCTATATCCAGGAGGATGCCAACAGCTCTAGTGGATGCCCTCCTCCATTAAATCTAACATACTGACAATCTCCAGTGAGTAACTTGGCCATGGCACCCTGGTCCCTGGTCCACAGTCACCCTTGGGACCTGTCTTGCAGCTGCCTGACATGTGCTAGTTTCAGAGGCAGTCCCAAGTGGCTGACTGTTGACTAGGCATCATTGGCATAAGTTGTTTTTTGGATAAAAAAAAGAACCAAATTCAATTTAAAATCCAAAGAGACGTCTTTGGTAAATAACAATCTCATGTAGGAAAATTTAGTTCAGCTGCAACTTGACATTGGGTTTAAAGGAATTTATCTCTTTCAAATCTAGGAAGATGACTGCTTTTAAAAAATTTTGCTTTATAATGTGCCAAACTTGTTTTGTAACTTGTTTTAATAGATCCAGATGAACTAGCAATGGGTAATCAGCTCTTGTTATAGCCCCCCAAGATGGATTTTGTAATCTGTGGTTTATGTCCCTGATTTCCATCTAAAGCTTTACAAAAAGGAGAATTTCACATAAATGTAATTTTGACCTTAATTCAGATAAAGATATGAAATAATGTCAGCATCTTAAGTCATCTAGGTGTAATTGCTAAATGTAAAGTGGGTAAAGGCAAATGAGATAAATGTGCCTAAATGTAAACTTTGGTACTCTTAGCACCTTATAGTCTATGAAAAAAAACTATTTTGGTTTGGTAACAGATATGGTTTCACAAACTGGCCCTATGTGAAAAATAAGTCAAGACTGCTTAAAATTAACTAAGGTTGAAATTTGATATGTTCTTTTATTTGGAAAATGTCTTAATTTGGGGACTTTAAAAGGATAATTTCATCAGCAAGAAGCTAGAATCAGGAGCAGAGCTGGGACTTGAACCCAGCAACTTGATATGGGATATGGATTGGTTAGCCACTAGGTCAAATGCCCACCCTGAAGATGACTTTGCTTTTTAAAGACAAGTTTTAGATGCACAGCAAAAATGAGCAGAAAGTAGAGTCCCCATATACTCCTCCGCTGTACACACACAGCATTCCCCAACCCCTGCTATCAACATCTGGCATCAGAGTGGCACTTTTGTTATAATTCATGGAATATTGATGCTTCATTATCACCCAAAGACCATAGTTTACATTAGCTCGTTCTTGGTGCTTTACATTCTTTGAGTTTGGACAAAATATTTAAATGTTTCTACCTCTATGGTATCAACATTACTGAATAGTTTGTCTTAAATAGTCTGGGTCAGTCTTTTGTTTATGCTATTTTCTTTCTTTTAAGCATCAATATTATTCTTTCCTGTATTTCTAATAATCATGCTATGGTTTTCAGTGACTCATGGGGGAGAATCTAAGAGTTTATGAGTTTGCTTTTACTGTAGTCTTTGCCCAAGAGTACATTACAGAGATGTGGTGACCTGTGAAACTAGGAGAAAATGGTAGTGTGATCACTTTTTGTTTTTAAGTGGACTGCAGAAATAGTTCAAGTTACACAAAGCAGTTAGCTCCTTTATTGGAAATTTGAATAGGGAGTGATATTTTAAGCCATGTGTTTCTGTAATAATCCTTAAAATTCCCAATGTCAAGTGTATTTACAGTAACTCTGGCTCCTGACAGAAACTATCCTAGTCTTATGCCTTTCCTTTGGCCTCATAAGTCTCCCACATTTCAGTGGTGAATGCCAAGGGTGAACCCTTGATTTATTTCTGGAAAAGTCACCCTGGATTTTCTTGCCTGGCTTCCTCAAGGGTTTATAAGATATGCGTATCAAGACTATTTTTACTTTATTTGATAATTTTTTGTATTAAATGAATTTGGAATAATTCAAATTTCTAATATCTGATTTTCTTCTAGCACCTGGACTCCAGTTTGTCTGGATTCTAGAAATTGTACATTTGATTATTCCTGTTACTTATTTTCCAGTTTGCCTTATTTGGCCCTTTAAAATATTCATAATCTTTTGCTTTTCAAGAAAACCTAAACATGTCAATTAGCACTATCTCCTTTATCTTCTGAGCCCACTGGTAAGAGTAGTAATCTTTTTTTTTTTTTTTTTGTAAAAGGGATAATTCTTTTTTTTTTTATTTGACAGGTAGAGTTATAGACAGTGAGAGAGAGAAAGGTCTTCCTTCCGTTGATTCACTCCCCAGATGGCCACTATGGCTGGCGCTGGGCCGATCCAAAGCCAGGAGCCAGGTGCTTCTTCCTGGTCTCCCATGTGGGTGCAGGAGCCCAAATACTTGGGCCATCCTCCACTGCCCTGCCAGGCCACAGCAGAGAGCTGGACTGGAAGAGGGGCAACCAGGACTAGAACCCAGAGCCCGTATGGGATGCTGGAGGTGCAGGCGGAGGATTAACCAAGTGAGCCACGGTGCCAGCCCCATAGTAGTAATCTTAACAATACCCCCCTTCCATTCTACAGCCCAGGTTGCCAATGAGGTTGTAAAGATCCCAAACATTGTGTTCAACTGGAGTTCTTGCTGTTGAAATTGGGGGATTTTACTTAGTTTCAACCTAAGTTAAAGATTGCTTTTTTACATTTTCTGGAACTTTGGATGACTGCAAATGGAATGGTTTTCATTTTGAAGGGCTTGGAAGACTCACTCTGGAGCATCAGTTAAAAGCTGAGATTCTAGGGCTAGAAACTCATCCACTATCTTGATTACTAATAAGCCACATGATCTTATGAAAAGTGAGCTGCACTCCTTCATTGGCATGAAGGAAATACTGTGGTTTGCATGTGTCCAAAGTTCATATGTTGAAATCTTAATACCCAAATTCATGTGTTATTGCTATTTGAAGGTGGAGCCTTTAGGAGATAATTAGGATTAGATGAACTCAAGAGGTCTTTGTGTCAACATGAAGTCCCTTGATGGTGTTGGTGGCATTAAAAGAAGGGAAAAAGAGATCTGAGGTAGCCCATTTGCTCTGTCTCACCATACCCTCCACCATGTTATGATGCAGCAAGGAGGGCCTCACCAGATGTTGGGCATATCCAAGCTCCATGCTCTTCGACTTCCCAGCCTCCAGAACTCTAGAAGTCTTCTGGTCTCTGGTATTTTATTATAGCAACTGAAAAGCGGACTATAAGAGGTACTATGCATGTAAAATCCTTAACGACTTGGTACACACTAAGCCCTCATTATTACCTAGAATAACACAAATGGTAAAAAAGCACTCCAGAAATTCACAACTACAAAGTCTATTCCTACACTCTGCAAGAAATGTTGATGATTGACAAAACAACACTGGGATGGAAGAAGAAAATGGGGCTGATGCAGGCGCACAGGCAGCCTCAGTGATGTCAGGGGATAGGAGTGAGAACATGTTGACTAAGTTTGAGGAAAGCTGTGGTGATGAATGCTGACATATAGTAGTTTACGATGTCTTTTTTTTTTTTTAAAGATTTACTTTATTTATTTGAAAGACAGAGTTACAGAGTTACAGAGAGAGGTAGAGGCAGAGAGAGAGAGGTCTTCCATCCGCTGGTTCACTCCCCAGATGGTAGCAACGGCCGGAGCTCAGCCGATCTGAAGCCAGGAGCCAGGAACTTCGTCTGGGTCTTGAGTCATCTTCTATTGCTTTCCCAGGCCATAGCAGAGAGCTGATCAGAAGAGGAGCAGCCGGGACTAGAACCAGCGCCCATATGGGATGCTGGCACTTCAGGCCAGGGTGTTAACCCGCTGTGCCACAGCACCAGCCCCAGTTTATGATGTCTTAGTAACCACTCCATGAGGAAGGAACTATTACCCACAAGTTAAAATAGATAGGAAGTACAGCCTCAGATTCAAAGCCAGATTCCAGTTCTCCAGGAATGAGGTAGAGAGACAACAGTGTTGCCCTCCTTACTGTGTCTCATGGGCCCTTTAGCCTTAAGAGCATGGGCTTGTGCAATTTATTGGAGTGTTTTAAAAACTCTTTTCATCCTAAATTTATGTAAAATTTTTCTTCAGTGGAGGTTATAAAAACCCAATGTGAAACCAAGTAGGATGCACTATTCCCCTGTCGTTCTCGTAACACAGATACTCCCCCAACCTCCTTCTGAGCTCCCCTAAGGAGTCCCATAGACTCATGTTTGGAGTTGCATATCTATTCCTGGGAAAAAAATTGTCAACAACAAATCATGTTGCTGAAAAGCTGAGTTTTCACTGAGGGAAAGGCTAATATGGCCTGGGTACATTCCATGAAACCGTCTGGATTCAATTTTGCTCTTGTAAGGCTAATTTGTATTATACTATTTTGTCAAAGACATGATCTGGTTCTAGAGCAAGATGCTATTGTCTTTCTTCATCTCTCTTCAAGGTATTGTTCACTGATCTAACCATTCTAAGAATTTAATCTCAAGATTGTAGCAGGGCACTTGTCTGCTCTTGATTTAAGATTTCTACTGTAAATCCTCAAATTCCAACCACCTAAAGGGCTAATATTTGCTTTGTCTGGTTTGGTGGTTGCTAGGATAGTCTACCTGCTAGCTTTTATTTTATGACTATCTTTGTACAAAGCTTCTCTCATCTGCTTTTGTAATGTTCTTGCTAACATATGTAATTTCATTCTGCTGTCTCTGGCTTTGGTCTAGGCAGTCTGGAGGTGGCTGTGAGATGTGTACTGCCAGCTATATATCATAAAGCACTTCTATACAAATGAGCAGAAAGTCATATTCTCCTGTGGAACCAAGTGAAATAGTAAAGGAATCCTCTAAGTCTCAACAATCCCATCAAAATTTTTGGATGCAATTTCTTATACCTGGCAAATGGAAATACAGCTGCATTTTCAATGATCTAAAAAACTACTCTTTACATACCAGTGATGGCAAGCAAGTTAAAAATTTAATATCATTTATGGTTATGCAATATTCTGTGAAAACATAATTATTTTATATAATTGATATAGTAAAATGAAACTTGGTTGTAGAGCCAGGAGTGAGAATAAATTCATTCAAGCACTATATCCTTTACTTAGGATATATGTGACTTTAAGCCAAATAACTTTTCTGAATCTGTTTTTTTCTCCATAAAATTCAGCTAACACTATCTAGTTCATTCAATTTTTGTGAGGCTTGAATAAGATGTATAATATATAGAATATTCTGCAAGTAAAACTTATTATATGACTTATAATATCCAAGACTTAGCATCATAGAATCTCATATTTGAAAGAAACATGAGAGGACATACAATACATGCATCTTTCTTCTCTAACATTTAAATATATCTGTCATCTCTGTTTGGCCATTTCCAGCAATGGGTCCATACTATTTAGGATGCAGGCCATTCCATATTTGGCAAGCGTCTCAGATTGGGCTACCAAGGAAGCATACCAAAAGGGGAAACTTAGGGTGGAGGGCATTTATCAGGGAGTGTCTTTGGATTGCCATCTCAATAAGGGAGGGAAGGAGGAAGGATTGGCAGAGGAAGAAGTCCAACCACCATACACTACCAATGAAGGATTCAGCTGAACCCATGGTGGGTTTAGGCTTGCAATGGCCCCTCAAATGGCCCCAAGTTTGGGCTGGAAGATTAGGCCTTTTATTCCTCCATCTTGAACAGCCCCTAAAGCTGGCTTCCCTGGAAAGAAGTGCCATCTTGGGCAAGAAAATCCCCACAGAGGGTTAAAAACCAAGGATCTTCTTCTGGTTGTTCTCATGCATCTGGTAGAATAACTCCTTCTTTCTCCAAGAGGACCTGGGCATCCCAGCATCCACCTCAGCAGGTCCTGCAGATAAAACATCTGGTCTTACATTGAACTGACATCTTCCCTGTGACTGTCATGTGGGCTAATCTCTTTTAAGCCAGTTCCAGTCTTGTCAGTATTCTGACAGACAATTCTTTACTATATTTTGGCAGCACTGTTGCTACAACACAGTCGAGCATCAGTGAATTGCAGGGACATGTTCTGAGAATTATGATTTTGTCATTGTGCAAACATCATGGACTATACTTACACAAACTAAGATGACTACCAAGTCATTTGGTGATATATTTTTTTTCTAAAGACTTATTTATTTATTTTAAAGAGTTACACAGAGAAAGAAAGAGAGCCAGAGAGGGAGAGAGAGAGAGAGAGAGAGAGCGCGATCTTCCATCTAATGGTTCACTCCCCAGTTGGCCACAATGGCTGGAGCTGCGCTGATCTGAAGCCAGAAGCCAGGAGCTTCTTCCTATGTGGGTGCAGGGGCCTAAGGACTTCTACTGCTTTCCCAGGCCATAGCAGAGAGCTGGATCAGAAGTGGAGCAACAGGGATTCGAAACAGCGCCCATATGGGATGCCGGCACTACAGGGCGTGGCTTTACCCAATACGACACAGTGCTGACCCCTGAGATTGTCACAGTATGTGTGGTCCATCAGTGATCAGAACATTGTCCTGTGGCACATGTCTATACTGACACACCCATGTACCCGGATGTGTATATATACCATATATAACTCAAATATATCATCAAAGCTGCAATATATATTTGTACATATGTTTATATACATATACTCAACTACACTTAACACCTAAGCTTCTGCTGTCATAATGATTTCCTTTACTGGAGACCATAAAATGAGTCTGCTCCTCTAGGAGAACCAGATTGGGAAATCAGGAATTCTGTTTTGGATATATTAGGTATAAATCACTTTCAAAGGAAAATGTTGGGGAGGTGTTTGAATATATATCTGGGGATTCAAAATGGAGTTTACACTAAATAACTGAGAGTTTATGTTTTTATAGTAATTGAATATATGTGGTAGGGGTGAGATTATGAAAAGAGAGGATGAAATAATAGAGCAGAGAGAAGAAATCCATTCTGGTAGGCATGTTTGGTTTTCTTTGGTCAGAAAATGGTATTTACAATCACATAAAAATTCATTTAGTTGCCAATATTAAAAAATCAGGAGATTCCACATAATCCAACTTTAAGCTACTCTTGAAAACCTAGAAGCTCTGGTAATATTTATTTTGTATTACTGTATGCCAATAATGAACTGGGCCTAGATTTCTCCTTTAGATACTACATTTTTTCTTCGTGAGAGGACTTTTATGTGGTCTGCTTTGCTTTATTAGGTTGCTCTCTTACTCTGTGTATAAGCATTGACATAATGTGAGACTTGAAGAACATCAGCACTGAAAATCTGGCATATAGAGTGAAACCTGTAATGGAGCCAGAAAGAAAGGCTAGAGACTTAGAGGTGTGGAACCTCTAAGTTAAGAGTTAAGAGACACACATGGTAAACTGTGTGAAACTCTTTAGAGAACAGATACCAGCCACTCACAGGAAGGGTGGAGCATTGTGGATGGAAGCCAGACTGGAGTGGATTGAGGAATAGATGAAGGTTGGGAAAATGAAGAAAAGAATGTGCATAGCACTTTGAGAAGTGTAGATTTGAAGGTGAAGATAAATATAGGTATTAGTTGGATAGGGAAGTTAGGCTGTTTTGAAATAGGGGTAGAGGTGTTAAAGATTAATGGAAAGAGAAGTAGAAGTATTCCCCCTCACAAATTTACTCTTTCACTTTTAAATGGTTTGAACTATATTCTGAAACATGGGAAAAATGAAAATCAAAGGTGTTAGTGTGTTGTTAAAAACAAGCATTCCCAAAGTACTTTGGTAGTGGACAGCTTAGATTGTACAGTTAAAATTGAAAGGGAGAACTAATTAGAAGATGAAGAATTTACTCTTTGAATTATTTAGTCCAATGCTTCATGCCCACATTTTGCTTTTAACCAAGAAAATCTTGTCTGACATGCTTAATTTCTTTGGAAAGGAAGGTTTTTAATTTAAGTCTCATGCATTATTCAGATAAACAATGTCTTTGACAAAAAAGAACAGAGGCATTTTTGCATGATCCAAGTGCACAGGTAGATTATGTGACTTTGATACACTATTTTTTAAAGTGTTAGTTCCCTTTATCTGGGATAGGAATAAAAGTATGAGTCTTCTTACTATAAACATTTCACAGATTCTTTTGTTGGACACATCATGAATCACTCTAGTTGATTAGAGCAGGCACTTGAGCCACAGGGCACTACAGCCATTTTGGTGGCTTCCCAGGGAGTGCTTCTCAGGTGCTCAGCAAATTTCACTGCCTCATGCTGCTCAACCAGCGGCTTTGTTCTGCTTTTGGCACAGCATGGTCATATGTCTCAAACTGGCAGAAAGGGTTCAGAGTCCAGACTGTGGCCATAAACCCTCAGGGTATGTGATATAGTATGGAGTAAGGAAAAAACCTAAAGGACTCTCTCTCCTTTTGTGTTCATTTCTGTTAGGGAAGTCAAATTATCTTAAGCCTCACTGTGTTGTGAGGGAAGTGGAATTTTTTTTATTGTTTATTATTCTTTTCTCCTTAGACCTGATGTGTTTGGAAGCCAGACCAGAGGTAGAGTTTTACCCCTGTATTTATTTTCAACTAGAAGTATCATAAGAATCACTTCTGGAACTTTAAAACGTAGATTCTCAGGTTCACCCTTCTACCAATAATATTTATATTTCTATAAGTTTGTCCCATATATTTGCAATTTAAAATTTATTCATTTGAAAGAGAAGGAGAGAGAGCGAGTGAGAGTGAGCATTTTAGGGTTTAGTCCTGAAATTCCCACAATGACTGGGACTTAGTTGGGACTGAAGTTAGGAGCTGGGAACTCAGTTGAAATCTCCATACGAGTGGCAGGAGCCTGATTACTTGAGCTATCACTGTTGCCTCCCAGGATATGCATTAGCAAGAAGCTAGTCAGGAGTTGCAGCCAGGAATTGAAAGCAGTTACTCAGATGCGGGATGTGGACATCTTAACTACCATGCTAATTGTCTACTCTGTATTTGCATTTTTAACAAGTTCCAAAGATGGTTGTACTACATACTGATTGTTAAAAGCACTGTCCTGTATATTCATATCTTTTCTCTCTATCACCCTCCAAAGAGCAGATGTTACTCGAACTTCAGATGGTTTTAAACTGACTATTTAATATGTTTCTTCATTCAACTCTTCCCGGTTCTTCATCTAATCAATAGATCTTTGAAGTGTATGTCTGAAATAAATAGACAGAACTAAGTGACAGCCATGCCCATGAATATAGAGTTTTCATTCCTTCTCTCTCCCTCTCTCTCTCTCCCTCTCTCTCTTCTACTTCTTTCTATCTCTCCCTCTCTCCATTCTTCCATCTTCTACCTACCCATATATCTTATTCATTGATTCATTCATTCATGGCATGTTTATTTATATTTGCTGAGCAACTTCTATGTGCTAACTGCAATGGATATAAAGGTGAGAATGGCAAACCAGGTCCATCAATTCACGGGGGGAAGTCATTAACCAAATGATTACATGAAGATGTAATTACTTTGTATACACAAACAACACCATGGTAAAAAAGAACTTTTAAGATCAGTCTCATTCACAATAGCTACAAAAATTTTAAATACCTTAGGATAAATTTAACCAAGAATAGAAATATTTCTTTCTTTTTTTTTCTTTTTTAGAATAATTTTTTTAACTTTTATTTAATGAATATAAATTTCCAAAGTACAGCTTATGGATTACAATGGCTTCCCCCCCATAACTTCCCTCCCACCTGCAACCCTCCCCTTTCCCACTCCCTCTCCCCTTCCATTCACATCAAGATTCATTTTCAATTCTCTTTATATACAGAAGATCAGTTTAGCATATATTATGTAAAGATTTCAACAGTTTGCACCCACATAGAAACACAAAGTGAAAAATACTGTTTGAGTACTAGTTATAGCATTAGATCACAATGTACAGCACACTAAGGACAAAGATTCTACATGAGGAGTAAGTGCACAGTGACTCCTGTTGTTGACTTCACAAATTGACACTCTTGTTTATGGCATCAGAAATCAGCCTAGGCTCTTGTCATGAGTTGCCAAGGCTATGGAAGCCTTTTGAGTTCACCGACTCTGATCACCTCCTCCATGTAGGTTGTAGTCAGAGTGGAAGTTCTCTCCTCCCTTCAGAGAAAGGTACCTCCTTCTTTGATGACCCATTCTTTCCACTGGGATCTCACTTGCAGAGATCTTCATTTAGTTTTTTTTTTTTCTCCCCAGAGTGTCTTGGCTTTCCATGCCTGAAATACTCTCATGGGCTTTTCAGCTGGATCCGCATGCCTTAAGGGCTGATTCTGAGGCCAGAGTGCTGTTTAGGACATCTGCCATTCTAAGGGTCTGCTGTGTTATAAGGAAAATTATAAAACATTAAGGAAAGAAATAGAAGAAGAATCAAAAAATGGAAAAATCTTCCATGTTCATGGATTGGAAGAATTAATATAAAAATGTTCATACTACCCAAAGCAGCTTACAGATTCAATGCCATACCAATACCAAAGACATTCTTCTCAGATCTAGAAAAAATGACCCTAAAATTCATAGGAAATCACAAGAGACCCTGAATTTCTAAAGCAATCCTAAACACTATAAATAAAGTTAGAAGATCACAATCCAAGATTTCAAGATATATTACAGGACAGTTATAATCAAATCAGCTTGGTACTGGCACAAAAATAGGCATGCAGACCAATGGAACATAATAGAAACACCAAAAATTAATCTATGCATCTACAACCAACTAATATTTGACAAATGAGCTAGAATCACTTCCTAGATCTCTGTATGCAGAAGAATAAAACAAGACCCTTACCTTACCCCATATATAAAAATAAACTCACAATGGATCAGGGATCTAAATATAAGACCTGAAACCATCAAATTATTAGAGAAAAACATAGGGGAGTTACTGCAAGGCATTGGCATAGGCAACGATTTCTTGGTTAAGATCACAGAAGTACAGGCAATGAGAGCAAAAATAGATGAATGAGATTCCATCAAGCTAAGAAGCTTCTGCACTGCAAAGGAAACAACAAAGTGAAGAGGCAACTGACAGAATGGGAGAAAATATTTACAAAGTATACATCTGATATAGGATTAATGTCCATGATCTATCAAATGGTCAAGAAACTCAATGATAATAACAAACAGTCCAGTTAAGAAATGGGCTAAGGATATGAACAGGCATTTTTCAAAGGATGAATCACAAATGGCCAACAGACACATGAAAAGGTGCTGGATCACTAGCCATCAGGGAAATGCAACTAAAAACCATAATGAGGTTTTACCTCACCCTAGTTAGAATGACTATCATCCAAAAGCAAAAAAACAACAAATGCTAGTGAGGATATAGGGGAAAAGGTACCCTAATACACTGTTTGTGGTCATGTAAACTAGTACAACCACTGTGAAAGACAGTCTGGAGATTCCTCAGAAATCTGAAAATAGATCTACCACAACCATCCCACTGCTGGGAATATACCCAAATGAAAAGAAACTGCATATGAAAGAGTTATCTATACCCCTATGTTTATAGTAGCTCAACTCACAATAGCTAAAATAGGTAATCAACCCAAATGTCCACCAAATGATGACTAGAGAAAGAAATTGTAGTATATATACACGTGATGGAACACTACTCAATCATAAAAAGGAATGAAATCCTGTCTTTCACAACAAAATTAATGTAACTAGAGACTATTATACTTAGTGAAATAAGCCAGTCCCCAAAAGACAAATATGTTTTCCCTGATCTGTGTGAACTAATATATAGAGTACAAAAAATATAATGTATATGGGTGAGATAGATATTTTCAGGTTTGATTATTGTTTGTAGCCCTTGTCTATACTCTTGAGGAACAGTGGTTTTTCTATTTACTACTTGTTAAATTCTTTGTTTATTGGAGGATTAGGTTTTTGTTATTGTGAAGAAAATTGAATGCACTAATTGTGAAAATTAAAAATAAGGAAAGAATGAGGAAGGTAGGAGTGAAGGAAGGTGGGGAGTATCATTATGCTTTTAAACCTGCATATGATACATAAAATTTGTTTCTTTATATAAATAAAACAAAGTAAAAATAAACTGTGATAAAAGCCACAAATGTTGAGGTGAGATTAGTAACTTTAGAACTGAACTGAGAAGCCAGGAAACATTATCAGATGAAGTAAACTTTTGTTAAACTATGAAGGGCGCAAGATGTATCAATAATTTAAATAATTTTAGATTAGTACTTTTTTTTTTTTTTGACGGGCAGAGTGGCCAGTGAGAGTGAGAGACAGAGAGAAAGGTCTTCCTTTGCCGTTGGTTCACCCTCCAATGGCCGCCACGGCTGGTGTGCTGCGGCCAGCGCACCTTGCTGATCCGATGGCAGGAGCCAGGTACTTATCCTGGTCTCCCATGGGGTGCAGGGCCCAAGGACTTGGGCCATCCTCCACTGCGCTCCCTGACCACAGCAGAGAGCTGGCCTGGAAGAGGGGCAACCGGGACAGAATCTGGTGCCCCGACTGGGACTAGAACCTGGTGTGCTGGTGCCGCAAGGCAGAGGATTAGCCTAGTGAGCCGCGGCGCCGGCCTAGACTAGTTCTTTAAGTGGACTGCAAAAGGTGAAAATCCTGGATGTGAGTTTATTTTAAATTTCAATATTTTCTCTAATTTTTAAATTCATTTAAAAAGTTTTAAAAAAACTTTTTTATTTGAAAAACAGAGTTACAGAGAGATGGGGAGATATCTATATCTATATCTATATCTATATCTATATCTATATCTATATCTATATCTATATACTCTTCCACTCACTGGTTCATGAGCCAAATTGCCAAAACAGTCAAGTCTGGGCCAGGCCAAAACCAGGAGCCTGGGACTCCATCCTGGTCTCTTACATGGGTGGCAGGGGACCAACTAATTGGACCATCTTGTGATACTTTCCCACATGCATTAGAGGGAGCTGAATTGGAAGTGGAGCAGCCAAGACTCAAACCAGAGTTAGTATGAGATGTTGATGTCTCAGGCTGTGGCTTAACCTGATGCTCCACAACTATGCTGCAGCCCCAATTTCTTTTTTAAGAATTCAAACTTCCAGAGCAGTTGCAAATACAGTACATGGCTTTTTTTTTTTTACCTTGAACCATTTCAAAGTTTCCAGTGTGACACCCCATCATCCCAGAGTACTTTATGTGCATTTCTTTCAAATAAGGATATATATATATATGGATTTATTATTATTATTAATTACCATATTGTGTTTATATATATATAAGGATTTATATATGTATATATATAAACACAATATGATAATTAAATTCTGAGAAGTAACATTGATTCTTTGCCAATTTTTCCAAATCAAGTCGTTAGTAATCAAAGATCCTATTTGAAATTCATGTTACATCTAGTTATCATGGTTATGTAACCATGTAAAGTTGACTTTTATATATATTTGCTTAAGATTTAAATTTACTATTTATTCAAATTGTTAGAGGTAAAGAGAAATAGAGGGATCTCATTCACTGGCTCACTCTCTAAATACCTGCAACAGCCAGGACTGAGCTAGGACAAAGCCAGGAGCCAAGAACTCAAGCGAAGTTTGCCATGTGGATGGTGGGGACCCAAGTACTTGATGTACTGGTGACTCCCACTGTATGTATTAGCAAGGAGCTGGAATCAGAAGCAGAGTTGGGACTTGAACCCAGCTTAAATGAGTTGTAAGCATCCCAAGCAATGTCTTTACTGCCATGCTAAACAGCTGCTCTTGCTTTTGTCTTAAACATTTCCTCAATCTTCGACTTCCAGGACTCTGTGATTCCTGTTCTTGTCTTGATCATTCTGGGCTTCCTCTATGCCTCTCATTCCACCTATCACTTCTGGTTCCTGCTCAGACACCACTGCCCCTCCATAGGATGTCTTCTATGTGGTTCTCCCCTCATTCCACTTGAGCTAGGGCATATCACACCAGGAAGATTTCTGCGGCCACACTCTCTACAGCTTGCTCAGGCTGACATCCTGGTTTGGGCTTCCTTTTCAAGTTAATGCATTCCTTATCCCACTTAACCTGGGACACCTTGTGCTGTGTCATCTCATATGGGGAGACATGCTCCTCAGGCTGCAACCTGGGACACTTTGTGCTGTGTCATCTCATATGGGGAGACATGCTCCTCAGGCTGCATGGTCTCTGCTATGATTTCAACAGCTTTTGTGTCACCAAACTCACATTGACGTTTAAATCCCCAACTCTTACAGTTAATGGATTAATGTTGACAGACTAATAGTGGAGACTTGATTTAATTTTGGCATCTAGGAAATAGGCTTAGTGGGTGGTCTTCAGGTCACTGAGGGCTTCATCTCATGTTTTTCCCATGTTATTCCCAGTCACTTTACAAGATGGTTGGTTATATAAGCTGAATGTGCTTTCAGTCTCTCTTTGCTTCCTGGCTAATCAAATGATCATCCCTTGGACAATCTTTGGCCTCATCAGATGACAGTCTCATGGGGTCAATTAATCTGGGACTCTGAACCGCCAATCTGAGAGCCAAAATAAACCAAATTCTCTCCTAAGATGCTCCTCTCAACTATATTAGAAGTAGCAAAAATCTGACTAATATAGAAAATTGGGGCTGGAAAAGTAGATTTATTACTATTTATCTGAAGATGTGGAGGAGTCTTTGGAATAGGTTTACTGGAAAGATTGGAAGAGTCTGGAGGAACATGCTGGACAAAGTCTAGAATGCTGTATGCGGAACACTATGGGTAATTCTGGTGATGGCTTAGAAGACCAGAATGCAGGCAAAAATGTGGACTGGAAAGGCCTTATTGACATCTCAGATTTAAATAAGAAATCAACTGAGTATCTGACTAAAGGCCATCCTTGTGAGAATGAACTGGCCTTAAAAGCTTTCAAAGTATTACAGAGAAGCACCACTGAGACCCTGTCTGTGTAGTATCTGGAAAGAGCTATTAATCTTATCCACCACGTTTATTTGATTTTGATGATGAACACACTGGGTCTGTTTCATTTTAGTAATCTGCTGAAAACCTGTGCAGTCCTTTGTTCTTTATACATTCTTTATCTATTCCCAGAAATGTCTTTATTTTTAAAAATATTTAATTTATTCTCATCTACTTGAAAGTATGAGATAGAAATAGAGATAGCGATAGAGAAAGAGATATAGATAGACTTTGCATTCCTTGGTTCACACCCAAATGCCTGCAAAAGCCCCAGGCTGAGTCCAGAGCCTGTAACTCATTATCTGTTGCCTCCCAAGATGTTTTAGAAGAAAGCTGGATCTAAAGTGGAGTAGCAGGGATTTAAATATGGTATGTGGGCATACCAAGTGGTGGCTTCACCCACTGTTGCATAACACTTGCCCCTCCACCAGTGATATTTTATTACCCTTCTTTTCAGCATATCCTGTCTCTAAAAGGTGTTTGTAACCAATCATGTTCCAGAAGCAGTAATCTCCAACCTGTAAGAAATTCATTCCCATTTACCTAAAGCTTGCTTACTTGGGCCAAACTAAGGTATGTTCACTGTGTAATGATAAACGGAATTTCACTGTCATGGATTCATATATTAAGACTAGAATCTTACCCTTTGGAACACTTTCCCAGAGTCATCAGAGGTCCTTGGACTTGTTTCTCCCTGGCCTAGGTCGTCACTCATACTCTGGTCTGATAAACCTTATATTAGGTTTTTTTATATAGCCTTTTCATGTTCTTTGACAGTAGTTATATGGTGGAAAAGAAACTAGATGTTTTATGTCCATGTCCTCAGACTCTTGATGGTTTGGTGGAGGAGATGATAAGGCAGCAAAGAGTTCAGGCGGCAGCATGGGCATTATTGGCCGCTACTATTAAGTTTTACTATGAGAACCAGGAACAAAAAGGGGCAGCACAGACTTGGAGAATTCGCAGCCTGGTCTGAGATGGAAAGAAGAGAAAGTGGAGTGTTTGGGATAGGAGAATGCAGTAGAGAAACTGCTTGCTCAAAGAGATCAATGCCAGTAAAAGGGAGCCATATGTTAATGGGAAAGTAAATGGGAGAGACCTGAAGGCATTCAGAGATCTTCAAGGCAATCTCTTTCACTACATTCCCACTACAGGCTCAGAATTGCAGATTTGTTTCAAATATTTTTCAGGGCAGAATCCTTTAAATAAAGAGCCCCAGGATACCCTGCTTGCCTATGACCAGCTCCAAATTCTTCCTTGCTGATTACAGGCATGTTCTCAGAGTGGTGAATCTTGGCATCACCCACACAATGCTAGTTTTCCAGGTGCATAATGTGAGTTATGGGATCATGGTGACTTCAGTGAGGTTTCAAAAGTGAGCTCAGGAGGACAGCCAGAGTTGTGCTACTGGGTTAGTGGCCCTACATGGAGCAATACATAATGAAGCTTTGAGAGTAGAGTGCTAAGCAGATACCAGAAAAGTAGAGGTGCTATCAAAGTGAGACAACTGCTGAGGAAAGCTGCAACCAGTGTGCCACCCCAACACCAGCATGTAGCCTCAGAGAGCAGCCATGTGAGCAGAGACCAGCAGAGCTAGGGACACTGCCACCTGGATTTAAAAGGATGTTTCAGACAAACTGAGGGCCAAGAAAAGAGAGCAGTCACAGGGTCAAGGTCATTGCAAAGAGCCTCCACTAGGGCAATATCAAGTAGAAAGAAAGTGGGGTCAAAGTTGCCATGGATGGGGCTGACGCTGTGGCGCAGCAGGTTAATGCCCTGGCCTGAAGCGCCCAAATGGGATGCCAGTTTGAGACCTGGCTGCTCCACTTCCAGTCCAGCTGTCTGCTATGGCCTGGGATAGCAGTAGAGGGTGGCCCAGTCCTTGGGCCCCTACACCCATGTGGAAGACCCAGAACAAGCTCCTGGCTCCTGGCTTTGGATCGGTGCAGCTCTGGCCATTGAGGCCATCTGGGGAGTGAACCAGTGAATAAAAGACCTCTCTCTCTCTCTCTCTCTCTCTTTCTATCTGTCTCTCTCTCTCTCCTTCTCAACTCTCTGTGTAACTCTGACTTTCAAATAAATAAATAAATCCTTAAAAAAAAGAGTTGCCATGGAGAGTCTCCAACAGGAAAATTCCTGCAGAGAGGAGATACCAATCTGTGGGAACTAAAGCTTGGGCTAGCAAGGCTGTAGCCAGAGGCTACATAGCTTGTTGGGAGAGAGCCCCCACCACAGTGTGCTCAGGATGCCAGACATGAAACTTTGAAACTAATTGTTTGCCCTACTTGTTTTTGGGTCTTGCTTGGGCATACTTCATCTTTTCTATTTCCCTGTCTCCTCCTTTTGGAATGGAAATATATACCCTGTGCCTGTCCTGCCATTGCCTCTTGGAATATATAACTTGTTTTTGATTGTACAGGTTCACAGATGGAGGAATTTGCTTTGAATCTCAAATGAGACTGTGCACTTTTGAATTAATTTTGGACTAAGTTAAGACTTTGGGACTTTTGGGGACACTCTGCATTGTGGGATGGACATCAACTCATAGAGGTAAGGCATGAAATGCCATGGTTTGAAAATAGTTTGGGGGTAACCGAAAGGCACATGTGTTAAAAGTATTTTTTGTGTGTGCTTGTCTGGGTCTTTTTCCCCCCAGGAACTTTTTATTTAAGGTATACAAACTTCATGCATTTCATAAATGTAACTTTAGGAACAAAGTGATCCTTCCCACCATACTTACCCTCCCACCTTTCCTCATCTTCTCTCTTCTATTGCCATTCTTATTTTCTACTTAGATCTATTTTCAATTAAATTTATACACAGAAGATTAACCTACACTAAGAAAAGAGTTTAACAAATACTATGAAAAAAATTGTTCCTCAACAGTTTTGATTTCTTCTATGATCCACTGTTCATTCAGGACCATGTTCAGTCTCCATGTGTTTGCATACGTTCCTGAATTGCTGATTTCCAGCTTCATTCTGTGGTGGTCAGAGAAGGTGTGTGGTAAGATTTCAATTTTTTTGAATTTGCCAAGTCTTGCTTTATGGCTTAGTATGTGGTCTATCCAAGAGAAAGTTCCATGCACTGGTGAGGAGAATGTCTATTCTGAAACTGTAGGATAAAAAAACCCTCAATTTATGGATTGTATGGATTTCTTTAATTCATGGATTTGCTTCTGATGACTTCTAAGTAATCCTATCATTATTTTTTGAATTCCATTTCTGGAAGTTCTTCAATCTCTTTTTGTTTTCCCATTCTAGTACTGAAGTGTTGTGTTGCTTTGGAAGCATCATGTTGTCTACCTTATTCTTGTTTCTTGAATTAAGGCATTTATTTTTAGGCATTTGTGGAGATTCTTGTTGGTTTTCTTTCCCCTGTGATGACTTACCTTTTAACTATACCTCTGGCTTAGTGGAATATCTGCTCTTTCAGTGGAAAGAGCCGTGAGCTGGGGTATTAAGTTTTGATTCCTAGAGTCTTGTGATAGTGGATTAAGGATGGAGTTAATCGAGTTATGATGTCTGATGATGGGGCCTTGGAAAGTGATTAGATTTATCAGGTTATTAGAGTGGATCCCCTGTGATGGGATGATTGTGGTTCCATAAAGAGAGAGAAACAAGTGTGAAGGAAGAACATGGTCTCTCCACCTCTGCTTCCTGGCTTCTCATGTAGTCATCCCTCTGGCATCCTCCAGTTTCACTGGATGCCTAACCAACAGGCCTGACTGACTGTAGACTGTAAGCTTCCAAACTTTAAGCTGAAATAAACCTGATGACTCAGACACTGGATGCCACCTTCCCCTTGAACATCACCCTCACCCCAATCAGGCTCTGACACCTTGCTCTCTATGCTGCTTGGAGTTCCCTTCTATTCATGTTTTTCCAGCTTTTGCTACTTTATTATAATATTTTCTCTATGCATTTAAAAATGCTGATAATTAGCCACAGCAGTATCTTTGATCCTGTTTGTGTAAAACATATTTTATCAAACCATTATGAATGTTTCCTAAGTCTAAAACTCTATGAATGTAATATTATTATTTGTCTGCCATTGTAAATTTCTGCTTTAGGATAGACTCCTAGAGGACTGGCTAGGTAAAAGTTTCAACCTTTTCTTTCTCTCTTTCTTTCTTTTTTTTTTTTTTTGACAGGCAGAGTTAGACAGTGAAAGAGAGAGACAGAGAGAAAGGTCTTCCTTCTGCTGGTTCACCCCCCAAATGGTTGCTATGGCCAGCGCGCTGCGCCAATCCAAAGCCTGGAGCCAGGTGCTTCCTCCTGGTCTCCCATGCGGATGCAGGGCCCAAGGACTTGGGCCATCCTCCACTGCCTTCCTGGGCCACAGCAGAGAGCTGGCCTGGAAGAGGAGCAACTGGAACAGAATTCGGCGCCCTGACCGGGGCTAGAACTGGAGTACCGGCACCGCAGGCAGAGGATTAGCCTAGTGAGCCATGGTGCCAGCCCAGCATTTGTTTCAAAAGAGTTTTGTACTTGAAAGGCAGAGTTACATACACACACACACAGAAAGAGATGGGGCGGGGGAGAGAGAGAGAGAGAGAGAGAGAGAGAGTGTTAGCTCAATCTTCCATCTGCAGGTTCACTCCCCAAATGGCCGCAGCAGCTGGGGCTGGGCTGAGTAGAAGCCAGAAGCCAGGAGCTTCATCTGGGCCTCCTAAATGGGTTACAGGGGTTCAAGCACTTGGGTCATCTTATGATGCTTTCTCAGGCACATTAGCAGGATGATGGATTGGAAGGGGCACTGCTATACCTGAAGCAAGTCACAGAGAAGTGCCACACATTGAGAATTTGGAATGATTCCTTTGTTAAGCTGGCAGCTAATAGCATGCTCACACCTCTAGATCTCTGGATCCAGAACAGAGGCAAGGGTTGGTCTTTTAAAGCTGAAAGTCACAGTCCCATTTGGGGAGGAACAAATGGGAACATGGTACAAGGAGGTTTACATCTGGCCTTTATTGTTTTACAAAACAACTGCAGGTGCTATTCAGAACAATTAAGGGTCCTGAATTTACTGCCAAACAGTGTTCAGTGGAGGAGAGATCCTGGAGCCACAGCCTGGGTTTTGAAAAGTCCTGGAGTTGGTCACATGATGGGAGGGTAGTGGTGGAAATGGTGCCATTGGGCAATATGGAGTCACATCAGTTTCTCGTGCTGCTTCAGAACAGTCAGGACTGAAACTGGCCCTCGTGGGATGCTGGTATCACAGGATGAGGCCTAACCTGCTTCACCACAACACTGCTGGACCCAAATATCTTTTTTTAATTTCATGTCCTCCCATTCACAATACTGACCATGCATGAGGCCTGGGATGAAGTGTTTATGGGGAAGGTTTACTCTGCCTCCTCTTTCTGTACAGTCAGTGTCAGGACACAGCCTGTGGTAAGCACCGGGAAGCTGTTCCCAAACATTTTA
Organism: Oryctolagus cuniculus; assembly: GCF_051225735.1. Classification (NCBI taxonomy): domain Eukaryota; kingdom Metazoa; phylum Chordata; class Mammalia; order Lagomorpha; family Leporidae; genus Oryctolagus; species Oryctolagus cuniculus. The sequence goes on along the minus strand of NC_142875.1, from coordinate 76,341,038 downwards.
AGGTTTCATTAATTTTTTTTGTTTTGTTTTTTTGAGAGAGAGAGAGAGAGAGAGAGAGAGAGAAATTGAAATCTTCCATCTGCTGCTGCACTCCCTGAATGTTTGCAACAGCAAGGGCTGGCCAAGTCAAAACTGATAACTAGGAATTCAATTTAGGTCTTCCCCATGAGTTGTAAGGGACCTAAGTGCTTGAGCCATTACCTGCTGATTCCAAGGGTATGCATTAGGAGGAAGCTCTGGAATTGGGAGTGGAACTAAGACAGGAACCCAGGCCAGTGTCCTAAGCAGAACCTTACATCAAGTGCTTGCTCCCCAACTTTCTTGATATATATTTTCAAATAACCATTTCAGAAATGTTATATATTCAATGATTCCTATGTTAATTTATAAAGGCAATGCCATGTCAATAAAAATAATTTTAAAAAGCAGGTATATGTTGATCATAAAGTTTGTTTAGAAAAATAAAAAATGGTTAGAAAAGCTCTGAAAAAGAAAATCAATGAATGGATGTAGGGAAATGACCCTTGTCAGTTGTCTAATTAAGAGTAGATATAAGTGAACAAATAGAAGGCCAGTGAAACAGAATAGAAAGTCCAACAGGAGATAAGTGTTAAATTTCATATATGAAGAAGGTGATATCGCAAATAGATGTGATATGTGGTACTAGTATATTTTAATATCAATGTGGAAAAAGATCATATTGGATGTTTTCCTCACCTGCTGGGATAAATGGAAACGTTTCAGAGAAGTAACCATAAAAATTAAACATGTAGTGGAGCTTCTCTCCTCCCTTCAGTGAAAGGTACCTCCTTCTTTGATGGCCCATTCTTTCTGCTGGGATCTCACTCACAGAGATATTTCATTTAGGTCTTTTTTTTTTTTTTTGTCACAGTGTCTTGGTTTTCCATGCCTGAGAAACTCTCATGGGCTTTTTAGCCGGATCTGAATGCCTTAAGGGCTGATTCTGAGGCCAGAATGCTGTTTACGACATCTGCCATTCTATGAGTCTGCTGTGTATCCCGCTTCCCATGTTGGATCATTCGCTCCTTTTTAATTCTATCAGCTAGTATTAGCAGACACTGATCTTGTTTATGAGATCCCTTTGACACTTAATCCTATCATTGTGATCAATTATGAACTTAAACTTATCCCTTTGACTAGTAAGATGGCATTGGTACATGCCACCTTGATGGGATCTTTCTCTGAAGGGAGGAGAGAACTTCCACTTTGACTATGGCCTTGTCTAAATAAGACCAGAGTTTGTGAACTCAAGAGGCTTCCATAGCCTTGGCAGCTCATGAGAAGAGCCTCAGGTGATTACTGACATCATAAATAAGAGTGTCAATTTTAAAATCAACAACGAGAGTCACTGCGCACTTGCTCCCCATGTAGGATCTCTGAACTTAATGTGTGGTACTATGTGAATTAACAGTAAAACTACTACTCAAACAGTACTTTCTACTTTGTGTATCTGTGTGGGTGTAATCTGTTGAAATCTTTACTTAGTATATACTAAGTTGATCTTTGGTATATAAAGATAATTGAAAATGAATCTTGATGTGATGGGAGAAGGAGTGGGAGATGGGATGGTTGTGGGTGGGAGGGAGGTTATGGAGAGAAAAGCCACTATAATCCAAAAGTTGTACTTTGGAAATTTATCTTTATTAAATAAAAGTTGAAAAAAACTTAAACATGTAAATATAGGAGAAATGTTGAGCTTTTACTATGAGCCACAACTATGAGCATAAAAACTGATAAATTTAATTACATAAAATCTTTACCATAAATAACTAAAGCAAAACAGCATAAACAAAAAAAGATGATTGACAACTGAAACAAAGGGAAAATAAATCTAATACAATTATGCATTACATAATGACTTTTGGTCAACAATGGACCACATATATGACACTCTTTCCTAAATATTATGGGGCTGACCATCATTAATGTTATGTGTATTGCAATATATTACTCTTGTGTGTTTGTGGCAGTGTTTGTTTAAACAAATCTACTGTATTTCCAGTTGTACAAAAGTATAGCACATACAGTTATATACAGCATATAATATCTGATAATGATAATAAATGACTATGATGCTGGTATATTTATTTTCTATACTATTGTTATTTCAGACCCTTTGCCTTACTACTAATAAAAAAGTTTACTGTCAAACAATATGCTTTGGTATGCCTGAAGCAATCTCCTAATCTTCTGTTTGTCTCTTGATTGCATCAAAAGACCTTGTCAAGTGATTGACTTATACCATCTAGGTTCAAGTAAGTGCACTCCATGATGCTTGCATAATGATGAAATTATCAAAGGATGAGTTTATCATAATGTTTTCCTATTGTGACGTGATGTGTGATAACACAAAAAGAGAAAATTAACAAAAATATAGTAGAAAAATGGACTTCATAGAAAAATAATGCAAAATATTTAAAGAAATATATTAAAAGTAGTTAATTATGATGGAGAGAAATGTACACCAATATTACAGAGATGCCATTTCTCAATTACCTTGACAGATTCTGAAAGTTTACAATATTTTGTTGATAAGAATGTGGAAAATTAAAAATGGTACATCTACTAATGGAAGTTGACATTTTCTAGCAAAATTACATTATGTATTTCTGTCTTTCCATCACCATTCTCACTTCAGGGAATCTGTCCTAAAGATACGTTGATACAAACATGACATATCAGTAAAGTGGAAAACATTGGAGTGAATGTAAATGTCCTTTAAGAGGGTTTTCGTTGAATAAATTATGGTACGTATACATAGTGGATCTGTAACTATGCTAAAATAATGCTCTATAACAAATTACCCCAAAACTTTTACTGATGATAAGTTTTAAAGGGATACATTGGTTGTATTATCACAGAAACAAACACACACACAAACACTCACACACATGAGTGGTAAACAGCCTACATTCTACCAAAACAGCAACACACTATACATATTTCTTTGTTTCTTGCCATGTCACTTAATACTACATGTAAAGTATCTTCATCTAGTAGTATAATAAAAACTCCCTATTTTTTGTTATGGCTCTATTCCATGGTATAAATGCATCATTGTTTATTAAAGAGATTTCTTATTGAAGGACATTTATATTGCTTATAATTATTAAAAATCCTGTAATGCATTATTATATATGTATATATATTATATATATACACACACAAACATATGATTTTGCACCTATGTGAATATATATACTACACCTCTAAAACTGATAATGTTTAGCGCTTTGGAAATTCCCCTCTCGTTCAGCACTTCATAATTGGTTATCTTTCTTGTATAATATTTCACATTTGGTATTACATTAACTTTTTGAGGGCCATTTCCCAGGCTTTTTTTCTCTTTTTAAAATTTTATTTAAGTTATATAAATTTCATATACTTCATATATACAAATTTAGAAACATCATGAGACTTCCCCTCCATCCTGCCCACATTCCAATTCTTCCCCACCTCTTGTGAATTTCCCATGCTTAATTTTTACAGTGACCCATTATCAGTATACTTAGTGATTGTATAGTTAACACTACTCTAAGTAAAGGAGTTCAGCAAATAGTGTGAAGAGAAGGAAAACAAAACAAAACTAAACAAACACTGTTGCAGTAGAGCTTGGGAGCAGTGTATTTCATTGTTTGTTTATAAAATTACCTGAGACCAGCATACAGGAAAGCTATGATCTGTAAAAGGAAAATATGCAATTATATTTTCTCCATATATTGTTGCAAATTTGCTGACTGAATTTGAAATGTGCCTTATTACAATGAGTAAAAATTAGGAGGGAATCCATTAATTTGCCTAATCAACCTGTATAATATTGCCTAAGGTACAGTAACAAGTCAAATTATGTACAAGGCCAGACTTCATATTTTGAGAAATGAAATGCAGAATAGCTACCATAAGTGGAACTTCAACACATAATTTCCATATGGGATGTAGGTAGCATGGATGAAATAAGATTTTAAGGAAAAAATTTTTAAAGGTTTTCTGTTTATCTTTTTGAAGGATGACTTACCATAGCTTGGTGGGAGACTTAAGAAACTAACACATTTAAAGAATCGGATTATATGTTGGCAATTATTATGAGAAATGAAAATGGCTTACAGCCTGGAAAGTATCTTGGGTGATTGTGAATATCTAGGAAAAAAAGTTATCAAGACTCAGAGGATTCCCTGAGCACTATAGAATCATGCAAGAAAAGAAGGCAAGAACGGTATGAGATGTAGGCAACTTGGATGGAGTTCTGCCTGGCCAATTACCTCCTCTCTTCCAACCCTGATTTTGCCCATGTGAGGAGTGAACTACGGGATGGAAGACCTATCTCTCTCTCTCTCTCCCCCTTCTCTTCTTTCAGACTTATAAAAAATTAAATAAACCATTTTTAAAAGAAAAATATGAGAGATTATAAATTCTAAAAGTTATAGTGTAGTCTGATGGCCAAGGATTCTCATCAAAATCATTAACATGAGCTTCCCTTTCCTTGTTTTCCTTAGTCGAAATGTACTTGTATATAGGCTTGTGTATGTCTGTTTGCTTCATTCCCTCAGAGAACTGTGAATTACTTTGCACTTCAGAACATGTATAAGCTTTGGTTGCAACAGCTTTGCTCCATGCTGCATGTTTGGTTTCTTGATCGCACATCATTTTAAAGATGTATTTCTCTTTCCACACAAAAGATTTTCTCATAATTTAAAGTCATGAAGTTGATTCCTTTACATTTTCAATGTATCAATCTCCCATCCAAAGACTCCTCTATTTGTGCAAATTTCTAGCCTTCGCAGTTTGGCATCCCTCCACACAGTTACTCAGTACTTGTAAAAATGCTCATATGTCGAGTTCTAAAGAAATATCCCCTTCACTGTGTATCTTGTATTTCCTCTTGACCTGGCCTTTCTCTTTGACTTGGTTTGACTGATGGGAGTGTGCTGGTGCTGCTAAATTCCTGCTGCTTGTGAGTCAAGTTAATGAAAAGCCATCTACATTGACTCCCTTTCCCCTAACACCGGCATATACACCCCAATCTTTGGGGAAAGTTATCACATTGACTTGTTTGGAAGGATGATTATAAAGGCAGAATGACATGAATTCATAAGATATTTCAGGACAAATTGCTGGATTTAAATAGTGAGCTACTCTTGTATTCTGAGTAGCCAACATAATGTATTCACTTTTGTTCTTCTCATTGGCAAGTGGCTACTTTTGTGTAGACAAAAAGCAAAAATGTTAGTGTTTGTTATGTTTCCAATCCTATGACCTGGAATGACACTGCCAAGAATACAAAATGTGGGGAGCCAAGCTGTGGCTCAGGGAGTTCAGCTGTTGCTTGAGGTTCTGGCATTGTATTGGTTCAAGTTTCAGCTACTCTGCTTCTGATCCAGCTCCCTGCTAACGTGCCTGGGAAGGCAGCAGAAAATTATGTAAGTGATTGTGTCTCTGCCACTCACATTAGAGACCCCAGTGAAGTTCCTGATTTATGCCTATGGCCTGGCCTAGACCTGGCCATTGATGCCAATTTGGGTAGTGAACCAGCCGATGGATCTTGTTCTTTCTTTTTCTATTGTTTCACCTTTCAAATAAATATTCCAAAAATAAAAATAAAAGAGAGAGAGAGAGAGAGAGAGAGAGAGAGAGGTCTGGATCCACTGTTCGCTAACAGAGTCAATGGAATTCAGTTTGGAAACAGGAGCTACCAAATCCCCCAAAATGGAGGTGGTATAGTTTCTATCAGCCCACTGATATCAGCCAACATTAGTTATAAATTTACTCATCTAGTTAGAATAAACAAAATACAGATTTTTTTTTTAATTTCTGTTACAATCAACATTTCTGAAAAAAGTTTCTTTTAGTGACTTGGCACACAATTACTTTCCTGCCAGTCTTCTGTTCTGGTCAACCGTAGATCCCTTTACCAAAAGTGCTACCTGGACTTTCATCAGCCTATGGTGAATTTAATTAAACAAATATATCTTTAAAAAGTCTTTATTTATTTTTGTTTTATTTGAAAGGCAGAGAGACAGAGAAAGTGAGACAGGGAGACACATAGAATGGAATCATCCATTTGTTGGTTCACTCCCCAAATGGCCTCAACAGCCACAGCTGGTTTGAGGCCAAAATCAGGAGCCATGAGTTCCATTAGGGTCCACAAGGGTGCAGAATGCAAGTACTTGGGCCATCGTCTGCTGCTTTCCAGGTACATTATTAGGAATTTTGATCAGAAGTGAAGTAATCAGGACCCAAATTGGCACTCAGTATGGGATGTGAAATTCCCAAGCCATGGCTTAACTTATTATGCCATAGTGCCACTCTCCTTTCTTTTATTCAATATGTATGGATGGTCTGTTTGCTAAACACTGTGCTAGGTACCAAGGATATTGTAGTGAAAATGTAATACCAGGAGGCTATTGCTTTTAAGGGAAAAAGAGACATGTTAAAAATTATTGAATTATAGTTGCAACATGTTGAAAGATAAAATTACAGCAAATTTAACTTTGCAGATTTTAATTGGCTATATTTATGATTCTAGAGTCAGGCAGTAGTCTGGACCAAAAATGGCTCAGAATGCTGTGTCCCACCAAAGGGCAGATTATATTTATTACCGGAGAAAAGGAAGTGGCATATAGAAAATAGAAGTGAGGCTGAAAGACAGATCACATCTGCCTTGTCTGAACGACTGGTTGCTTGTGATTGGCTGAGACTCAGCTTCTTGTTGCAAGAGAAGGTGGCAGTCTGCTTACATATCAATTTCTGTTATAGTTCACTGTGTCCAGAGAAGCTTTTAGGTAAAACTTAATAGATGTACAGAGGCAACTTTAGACAAAACTTAATTCATTTTAATAAATATGTGCTAAAAGTAGAAATACAAAATATTATGAGTGTGTAAAGCAGGAAGAACCAACTCACCCGAGGAAGTGACATTTAAAAGGAGGCCTGGAGAATGGGTTGGCATTACTTAGCCAAGGAGTAAGAGTTCATAGGAATTTTTTCAGGTAGCATTAATAGAAAGTACAAAGACCCTAAGACCTAAAGGCATACAGTTAATCATAAAATGGATATTGAGGTCTAAGCTCAGATTTAAAACAATGAGTCTGGAATGTTACACAGAGCCAGAGGGACAAGGGTCTTGTCGTTTGCAACAAAACAGATGCAACTGGAAAACATACTTAGTAACATAAGACAGTCTCAAAAAGACAAATACCATACCTTTTCCCTGATCTGTGGTAACTAACAGAGCATACAAAGAAGTTAAATGTCTATTCTAATCTTGCTAGCAAATTTATTTCTTTATCATTTTGGAGAGACCTTTTTAAATATTTCAATCATGATTTCACAAGACAAATTGGAACCCTCTTGGGGAAGTGCAATAGGAGATAATTTTGGAGCACCTCATCCTTGCTCTATAGAGAATGGTTCTCCTCTTCCTCAATGATCACTGGCTTGTGGAATATTCAGACTGGAGGACAGGGAGTCAGCTCACTTTCACAGGAGACAAGAGGAAGAGCATTGTAATCCCTAAGGAATTCAGTTACTATACCTTATCTGGTAGATTAGGGTAGCCAAGACTGTGGCCATATAATAGGAAAGAATGAAGGGATCCCTTCTCATTTCTCTTGAAAAAAAAAAAAACTTACTGGTGATGCACAGTCAGAATCTGGTTAGGAGAAAATAGAAGGCACTGAACGTTCTGAATACAGTTTGAAGACAGTGAAACAGGTGCCCATAAAATTGCTGGAAGAACTGCAGGAGCAAAGGGTAGGGAAGCTGCACGGATAACCGCAGCTTATACCGGTGGTTTGGGTATTTCTCAAAGAAGTTCAAATAGAAGTTACAGTGATCTTTTCCTTAGGATTTCCAGATCTTATGCAAGCATTTGTCAGTGGCCAACTTTAACCTGGATCACAGAATAAAATGTGTTCTGGCAGTGTAGATCTTGGTTTTACTTGTGCGATGCATAAGAGATCTTTGAAGAGGATGGTGGTGATATCAAATTGATGAAGAGACAATTCAGCACAGGCGGTGACCTGGTTCAAGCCATTGTTTAGTATAATAAGCTGCCATTCTGAGAATGTGGATGTAACTTGAGACAATCTATATTAGGATGTTTCAGTCACAGATCCTATAAAAGGTGATGATAATTATTTCTTCCTTTTCCCATAGATTTAAGAAAGAATTAAGATACCTATTACATCATACCATCTCAATCTTTAATCACTAAATCATTCATTCATTAATTCTTTTATTTGCTTTGTTTTTCAACATGTATTTATTGAAGACATAGGCAGTGAGGATAACATAATAATATGTACAGAAGATCAAATCCAGAAAATAAGAACTTAAGCTATACAGCAACAATTTGCCACAACAGTGAAAACAAAAACAGGAAAGTGCAATTGCAGAAGCTGTTTAATTTTCAAGCCTGTCAGAGAGTATCTAAATCTTTTATAAAGAGGGAAATTTCATAACCAAATTAAACAAATGAAAATTTACAAGTTTTATAAAAGTCATAATGTCTGCAGAGTATGTTTCCTGAACAAGTGAAGATGAGTGAGGACAAATGTTTATTCAAACAATTTTTAATGTTTTAAAAAACATTATTGTTTTAATAGAAAGGCCTAGACATATATTTAATGACTCTTTCACTGCTATCCAATCTCCTTTCTTCTCTAACTTGCTGATCTTACCATTGCTGTCTTGTCATCTACCATACCTCTCAGGAGAATAAACGCCATGGTCAATGGAGGATCATTATGATTGGAAGTAGATGAAAGGACAGTATACCGGTCATATGAGAATACACATCTCATGGTATTGTCATCAATGCTGAGTGGAAATAAAATTAAAAGAAAACCACAGTAGGCAGCATTTTATGTTGACATCAAAAGATCTTTGACTTCATCTAGTCCTTTCTCTTTTGAGCATGAGTATAAATTATAAATATAATGAGACATCTGCTCCTGTGATTATATTACGCTCTATGACAAAAGGGAGATTATATCGAAGGGCAGTGATCTACCCAGGCAATCCTTGTAGGAGCAGAGATTTCTCTTTGGCTGGTCAAGGAAGGGGAAGTCAGAGCTTGAAAGCAGAAGAAACATCTGCTGGCCTTAAAGATGCAGATGTTGGGGGCCGACGCTGTGGTGTAGCTGGTAAAACCGCCGCCTGAAGTGCCAGTATCCCATATGGGTGCTGGTTCAAGTCCCAGCTGCTCCACTTCTGATGTAGCTCTCTGATTTGACCTGGGAAAGCAGTAGAAGATGGCCCAAGTCCTTGGGCTCCTGCACCCGTGTGGGAGACCTGGAAGAAGCTCCTGGCTCCTGGCTTCGGATCAGTACAGCTCCGGCCTTTGTGGCCATCTGGGGAGTGAACCAGCAGATGGAAAACCTCTCTCTCTCTCCCTATCTCTCTCTCTGCCTCTGCCTCTCTGTAACTATGCCATTCAAATAAATAAATAAATCTTTAAAAGAAAAGATGCAAATGTCATGCTATGGAGAGGACCTTTGGGAACTTAGAATAGTCCCTTGTTGAAACCCAGCAAAGAAACACGGACCACAGTCACAAAAATCTCAGGAACTAAATTCATCCAACAATTAGAAGTGGATTTTTTTATCAGAGTCTCTTTCAATAAATATTTATGAAAACTCAGTTCAACTGACACATTGATTTCCACCTTGTAATGGGAGTAAAGAACTCAGACTGTGCCAGACTTTCAATCAACAGAACTGTGAGTTACTAAATGGTGTTGTTTTAAGGTGCTAAATTTGTGGTAATTTGCTGTGCAGGAAAACAAAAAACTGAGATAAAAATAATATTGCGCTGGGTTTGGTCCTGTGAGCCCTTACCCTACTCTGCTCACTTGTGGTAAGGGAAAGATCTGTACTCAAGGGCAAGTAAGAACATTTGGGAATGGACTAACACAACGGAAAGTTGGTTTTTCTAGAGAGGCCCACTGAAAACATTGCAAAATCTAAGAACAGGCTAAAGTATTTTCCTTCTAAACTTTGTATATGTGGTTGAATATATTTGGGTTTGTCACTTTATTAATATTTCTTTGAATTTATTAAAGATTTGAGGACACATCACTCAATGTTTTGACCAAAAAAAAAAAAAAATTCAAGTATGCAGCCCAGATAATCATTTCATGATGTTTAAGTCAGAATTACTGTGGAATAATTTGGAGGTTTTTTTTTTTTGGCTTTGGTAAAATATTTGGATTTTTTTTTATTTGACAGGCAGAGTTAGACAGTGAGAGAGAGAGACAAAGGTCTTCCTTTTGTTGGTTCAGCCCTGCGCACTGTGCCGATCTGAAGCCAGGATCCAGGTGCTTCCTCCTGATCTCCCATGTGAGTGCAGGGCCCAAGCATTTGGGCCATCCTCCACTGTCCTACTGGGCCACAGCAGAGAGCTGGACTGGAAGAGGAGCAACCAGGATTAGAACCTGGCATCCATATGGGATGCCGGCGCCGCAGGTGTAGGATTAACCAAGTGAGCCATGGTGCCAGCCCAAAATTCTTGGATTATTAACTAGTGAGACATAAATACTTTTCAAAACATTTTAACAAATTCAACATTAATGCTTGAATAACTGGCATTATATTTGTTTCAAGGAAGATAAAATGAATCAAGAATTCAAATGTGTAAAGACTTATTGTAGATCCATTATGGATGAGAAGTGAGAAGTCACACTGATCTCAGGCACAGAAGGATAGGAGATACACAAAGGACAGACCATGTTTCTAGGGTACTGGCTGACAGAAGTTTTCAGAGGTGGCAAAACAGAACAGAGATTCCATGGGACAATAAGGTAATAGGAAAGACAAGCTGCAGAGGCTGGCCACATGGTGCAGCCAGCTGTTTTCTGGGAGTAGCATCTTCCCAAGCCAAGGTAGGGATAAGTTACCACAAGTACCGTCAATGGAAGCTTTAGTTGAAGGATAATTCTTCAGTCCCTTCATTGACTTTAACTGAAGAATGGGGAACTGACTAGGGCTAAGTGACTGTCTGGCTCTGAGAATGGAAGCCACATTACCTCCCTCCCCTCCACCTCCCCCACAGAGTGCTGGGCTCAGTTGGCTATGTAAAGATATGCAGCTGATCTCTGTTCCATTGCCACTAGAAGCGACCAGACTAGCGTCAGGGCAACTTGCAGGGTAGACAGCAGACACCCTGCACACTGTGACTGTGGGAGTTTTGGGCATAAGCCCTGGAGCTGTACTCACTCTGTGATTCAGGGGACTTATCCTCAGGTTCTTGTGGGCAATGTCTAACATTAGCAGTAGCCCATAAAATAATCCAGACCTGACCTGAGGACGCTTCCTCTGAATCTCCTAGCTCACAGCACTGGTAGCTCCAAGGCATAAACCCCAACAACACCTTGCTGTGAGAACTGAGGGAAGTTTCATCCGTGCCTTGCTGAAGACTGTTGACACTAGGATTATAATATTTGGAATGATTCACACTTACTTGAAGTACCTAGAATGTTCTATCTGCTTTGCTCTGCCTCAGATAGGTGGCTACCACTATCCCCAACACCTGTTCATATCCTGGGAGATCTAGCTGACAAACCCATTGTACCCTGTAAAACAGAGACTGTAACAATCAGTACAGAGATTGTAACAATCAATACATATTTCCTTAAATCCACTGGAATCTATTCGGTGGGACCTGGGGAATAAACTGCCTGCATTCAATCTCTCTAGAGCCATATCTGCCAGTGCAAAATCTCTCGTTATCCTTGTAGTCACTCTGCAGAACAAGAGCAGGGGTCAGTTCACATCCTCTAGTCCTGGGGCTATGGATATTGGCGTTAAACCACAGGACCAACTGCATTCTCCCAGCAGGACCTGAAAAAGGGCCTATTTACATCACATTGTCCTAGAGTCACAGTTATTCATCCTACAAACGCCAGGATCATTCTGGTTTGCTAGTGAGACAGGGGGACAGTCTCCTTTTTGTCCCTCAGCACCAAGAACATGGCCCTGGCCAACACAATCCCTAGTAAAACTGGCACTAATCTTTCTGGGAGCTAAAGATACACACCACAAAAGCCCACATTCCTATGAACTGCATCAGACTAGACCACTGTGTCACTTATAGGTACAGCTGACATTGATTAAAGCAAAATAAATTACCCAGGGGTTATACTTCTGAGCATACCTAGAATCAAAGAAAAAGCAACAATCCAAGTGTTACCCTGCATTCCATCTAAAACATAAAGCCTTTCCCAATAAAATCTACTCTATAAAGAAGAAAGGAATATTTCATTAGAAGCACAGATCTCATGAAACATGAAAAAGAAAAATAGTATCACATCTCCAAAAACACAAAAGGATTCCAGAATTAGACCCAATTTTGAAGAAAATATATGAAATATCAAAAACAGAATTCAAAATAATGATTGTAAGAAAACTCAATGTGATGCAAGAAAATACAGATAGACAACTTAAAGAAATGAAGAAACCAATCAGTGAAATTGATGAAAAAGTCACTAAGGAGATAGAAATCATTAAGAAGAACCAAGTTGGATTTTTGGAGATGAAAACTTCAACCAGTGAAGTAAAAAATACAACTGAGAATTTCAACAGTCGAACAGAGCAAGTGAAGAAAAGAATTTATGATCTGGAGGACAAGACTTTTTTAATAATCCAATCCGATAAAAATAAAGGGAAAAGAATGGAAAAAATGAAGACAGTTCAGGTAAATGTAGGATACCATTAAATGACTAAATATTCTTACTATAAGAATACCTGAAGGAAAAGAGAAGGAAAAAGGGATTAAGAATCTGTTAAATAAAATAACAGTTGGAAAATTTCCCAGGTCCTGAAAGAGAAATGGTGATCTAGATACAAGAAACTCAAAGGACCTCAAGTAGACTCAACAGAAACAGATATTCTCCAAAGCATTCTGTAGTCATATTGTAAGGTGTTAAGGACAAGGAGAGAATCCCAAAGACAGTAAGAGAAAACTGTCAAGTTACATAAAAAGGAAAACTGAATAAACTACCAGCAGCAGAGACCCTACAGGTCAAAAGAGAGTGGGATGATATATTCAAGGTATTAAAAGAAAAAAACACTTTCAACAAAGAATGTTATATATAGTAGAGCTACATTTTAGAGCTGAAGAAGAAATAAAATATTTACCAGATAAGCAAAAATGAAGAGAATTCACCACCTTATCAACCTTACATAAATTTTGAAGGGAGTCCCACATTAAGAATCAATATAATGAAAACATATAACACTATCAAATTCACTTACAACAGATATAATCTGTAACCAGTTAACAAAATGACAGGTCTTAGTTCTTTTCTTTCAATGCTAACTTTGAATGGAAATGGACTAAATTCCCCAGTGAAAAAAGATGTAGGGGGAGTCTGGCACTGTGGCATAGCAGATAAAGCTGCCACCTGCAGTGCTGGCATCTCTTATGGGTGCAGGTTTGAGTCCTGGCTGCTTCACTTCTGATCCAGCTCTCTGCTACGGCATGGTAAAGCAGAAGATGGCTCAAGTCCTTGGGACACTATACCCACGTGGGAGACCTATAAGAGGCTTCTGGCTCCTGGCTTCAGATCGGCACAGCTTGTGCTGTTGTGGCCATATAGGGAGTGAACCATCGGATGGAAAATCTCTCTCTCCCTCTCTCTGCCTCTATGTAAATCTGCCTTTCAAATAAATAAATGAAATCTTAAAAAAATTTAGGTTGCCATAAACAAGAGTGTCAATTTGTTAAGTCAACAACAGGAGTCACTGTGCACTTACTCCTCATGTAGGATCTCTGTCCTTAATGTGCTGTACATTGTGATTTAATGCTATAACTAGTACTCAAACAGTATTTTCACTTTGTGTTTCTATATGGGTGCAAACTGTTGAAATCTGTACTTAATATATGCTAAACTGATCTTCTGTATATAAAGAGAATTGAAAATGAATCTTGATGTGAATGGAAGGGGGGAGGGAGAGGGAAAGGGGAGGGTTGCGGGTGGGAGGGAAGTTATGGGGGGAGGGAAGCCATTGTAATCTGGAAGCTGTACTTTGGAAATTTATATTCATTAAATAAAAGTTAAAAAAAATTTAGGTTGGCTGAATGGTTAAAAAACAAGACCACCCTGTATGGTGCTTACAAGAAACTCACTTCACAATTAAAGATACACGTAGACTAAAGTGAAGGGCTGGAAAAAGGCAAACCAGCATGTCAAAAACTTGTGGGATACAGAAAAAGGAGTATTATCAGGGAAGTTTGTAGCATAAATTACTTACATTAAATAAAGACAGTAAGGAATTCTCAAATAAATGATCTAATTATGCACCTTGAAGACTCAGGCAAACAAGAACAAACCAAACAAAAATTAGCAGGAGGTAAGAAATAATAAGGATCAGAGCAGAAATAAATGAAATTGAAACCAAAACAAAACAAAATATGAAGAAACCAACAAGGTGGTTTTTTGAAAAGATAAACAAAACAGACAAATATTCACCCACATGGGTGACAGGAGCCCATGTACTTGGGCCATCTTCTGCTTCACATCCTTGTTAAATTTATTTAAAGGTAGCTATTGTGAATGGTCCTGACCTTACAAGTACTTTCTGAACCATAACATTGTGTTTTGTGTTTTCATCCTCATTTGTTTCCAAGAATTTCTTTATTTCTCTTTAGATTATTTTTTCTATGACCCAATGTTCATTCAGGAACATGTTGTTCAGTTTCCTTGTGTTTGCTCACTTTCTAGAGTTTCTTTTGTTAATTTCCAGCTTCATTCCATTGTGGTCAGAAAAGATATATGATGAATTCAATTTTTTTCACTTTGTTGATAATTGTTTTATGGCCTAGTATACAGTCTATACCAGAGAAAGTTCTGTGCACTGATGAAAAGAATGTGCATTCTACAGCTGTGCAATGAATGGTTCTATAGATATCCATAAGGTCCATTTGGTCCATAACATAGATCAGTTATTTCTTTGTAGGTTTGTCTAATTGATCTGTCCATTGATGAAAGCATGGTGTTGAAATTCCCCATTTTTATTGTGTTGGAGCTCATGTCTCCATTTAGATCAATTAACATTTGTTTTAACTATCCAGGTGCCCTAGCATTGGGTGCATACGTATTTACTATAGTCAATTCTTTATGTTGAATTGATCCATTAATCATTTTTTTTTAACTTTTATTTAATGAATATAAATTTCCAAAGTACGGCTTATGGATTACAATGGCTTCCCCCCATAACGTCCCTCCCACCCAAAACCCTCCCTTCTCCCACTCCCTCTCCCCTTCCATTCACATCAAGATTCATTTTCGATTCTCTTTATATACAGAAGATCAGTTTAGCATACATTAAGTAAAGATTTCAACAGTTTGCTCCCACACAGAAACATAAAGTGAAAAATAATAGATGATTTTTTTAAATGATGATGAAATCAGATCAGACCTATTGTCATATTTAATCCCAGTGAGAGTCATGTTGGGAATTGATAATTTCTTCTTCTTTTTTTTTTTTTTACAGAAGATCAGTTTAGTATACATTAAGTAAAACTTTCAACAGTTTGCACCCCCATAGAAACACAAAGTGAAATATACTGTTTGAGTACTCGTTATAGCATTAAGTCTCAATGTACAGCACATTAAGGACAGAGATCCTACATGAGGAGTAAGTGCACAGTGACTCCTGTTGTTGACTTTACAAATTGACACTCCTGTTTATGGCATCAGTAATCTTCCTATGCTCCAGTCATGAGTGATCCATTAATCATTACATAATGTTCTTTTTTGTCTCTTTTAATAGTTTTTGTCTTAATGTCTTTTTTTTTTTTTGACAGGCAGAGTGGACAGTGAGAGAGAGAGACAGAGATAAAGGTCTTCCTTTGCCATTGGTTCACCCTCCAATGGCTGCCGTGGCTGGCACGCTGTGGCTAGCGCATTGCGCTGATCCGAAGGCAAGAGCCAGCTACTTATCCTGGTCTCCCATGGGGTGCAGGGCCCAAGCACTTGGGCCATCCTCCACTGCCTTCCCGGGCCACAGCAGAGAGCTGGCCTGGAAGAGGTGCAACCAGGACAGAATCTGGCGCCCCAACTGGGACTAGAACCCGGTGTGCCGGTGCTGCAAGGTGGAGCATTAGCCTACTGAGCCGCGGCGCTGGCCTTAATGTCTATTTTTGATATTAAAATGGCTACTCCTGCCTGTATATATATGTATATATATTATATAGCATGTAATATCTTTTCCATCCTTTCACTTTCAGTCCATGTGTATCATTATTTGTGAGGTATGTTTCTTACAGGCAGCAAATAAATGGGTGTTGTTTTTCAACCCATTCAGCTAGTCTGTATCTTTTAATTGGAGCATTTAGGCCATTTACATTCAAGGTTATTATTGATAAGTAATGAGTTTGTCTTTCCATTTTCCCATAAATATTTCTATCCTCTGTTTTGTATATGCTTTGTACTTTTACTAGGTCTTTTTTTGTCTCATGTTTTTGTATGATGATTACTATCTTTCTCTGTTTCTGTGTGTAGTACATCCTTTGGTATCATTTTTAAGGCTGGATGAGTGGTAAAAAATTCTTCCAATTTGTTTTGGAAGGTCTTTAATTTACCTTCATTTATAAATGAGAGCTTTGTTGGATTCAATATTCTGGGTTGACAAGTTTTTTTTCTTCTTTTAGAACTTGGGCTACGTCTGTCCATTCTCTCCTGGTCTGTAGAATTTCTGATGAGAAATCAACTGTTAGTCCAATTGGAGAGCCTCTGAAGGTAATCTCATGTGTCTCTCATAGCATTTTACAATATTTTCTTTATGTTTTTGTTTTGAAACCTTGACTATAATGTCATTGTGAAGATCTTTTCTGATAATTTCCATTTTGAGTTTTATGTGCTTCCTGTACTTGAATGTCCGTATCTTTTTCCAAATTAGCTATGTTTTCTGCTATTATTTCACTAAATATGCCTTCTAATCCATTTTCTCTTTTCATATTATCAGAAATTCTCATGTTTTGTCATTTTATAGTACACTGTAAGTCCCAAACATCATTTTTTTTTCTATTTTCTTCTTTTTTTTTGTCTGAGGTATTTCCAAGAATTTTTCTTCTAGTTCGGGTATTTTGCCTCACCAAGTCTGTTGTTAAGGTTTTCCACTGTATTTTCCATTTGACACATTGAATTCTTCATTTCTAATATTTTAGTTTTATTTCTCTTCATTATCTCTTTCTCCCTGAAAATTTTTTCATCTTTATTGTGTATTGATTTCTTTAACTCATATTAGCTTCTATGTACCATTACCAACTCTTTTATTCAATATAGTACTAGAAGTATTAGCAAGAGAATTAGGGAGGAGTAAAAAAAGTACATCAAGATTGGAAAGGTGGAATACAAAATATCCATGTTTACATTCGGCATAATATTGTACAAGGAAACACCTAAGCACTCTACCAAAATGGGCTCAGAGTTGATAAACCAGTTTAGTATGTTGCAGGCTACAAAATTAACATAGAAAACAGCAGCTTTTAATATGCTGATGATGAATTCACCAAAAGAAAATCAGGAAAGAAATCCCATTTACAATAGCCACACAAATCAAATATTTAGTAATAAACTCAACAAAAGCAGTGAAAGCTCTCTACAATGAATATTATAAAACACTGATGAAAGAATTCATCAAGGACACAAAAATGGAAAGATATTTCTTGTTTGTGGATTGGAAGAATTAATATCATTAAAGTGTCTAGACTACCTAAAGCAATCTACAGGTTCAATGCAATCTATCACATTCTAAAAATATTCTTTATAGATTTACAACAAAAACCTAAAATTCATATAGAATTACCACAGACTGAGTATTGCCAGTGATCCTGAGTAAAAAAAAATCAACTCAAGATAGATCAAAGACTTTAATTTAAGACCTGATACTATGAAGTTGCTGGAAGAAAATATAGGTAAAATAATTCAATACATTGGTGTAGGTGATGAATTCTTGGATTAGACCCTCCAAAGCACAGGCAACATAAGAAAAATTAGACAAGTGAGATAATATCAAACTCAGAAGCTTCTGAACAGCCAAGGAAACAACCAATACAGTGAATAGACATTCAACAGGATGGGAAAAAGTATTTGCAAACTGCCTATCCAACAAAGGATTAATACACAGAATATAACAGCAGCTCAAAAAACTCAACCACAACAACAAAACCAAGCAATCCAGTTAAGAAATGGGGAAAGGACCTCAATAGACTGTTATCAAAAGAAGAAATACAAATGGCCAACAAATATCTGAAAAAAAGCTCAATGTCACTAGCCATCAGGGAAATGCAAACCAAAACCACAACGAGGTATCACCTTACCCCTGTCACAATGCCTACTTTTCATAAGAGAGAAAGTAACAAATATTGGGGAAGATGTGGAGAAAGGGGAACTCTTATACACTGTGATGGAAATGCAAATTAGTTTAGCCACTTACATAGAAACAGAAAATAACAGAGAAATTAGAAATAACATAGAAATTAGGATTTCCTTAAAAACTAGCAATAGACTTGCCATATGATGCAACAATCCCACTACTGACTATATACCCAAGCACATGAACACATTGTATCAAGGAGATACTAACACCACCATATTTATAGCTGTGCTGTTAACAATAGCCAAAATATGGAATAAACCAAGGTTTTCATTATCAGATGAATGGATAAAGAGAATGTGATGGATTGGATTTAGTGGTTGAATAGGGAGGGAGCTTACTGCTCCCTAGTCCTTACTGCTTCCTAGTCTAGGAAAAGATAGTTTAAAAAAAGTGGGGGAGAGTGGAGTCTCAGGGAAGAGTAAGGGGTAAAAAGGCAGAGGAAACTCCACACAAATTAGAGGGACATTGTGAACCTACATATAGGATAGGGAAATCACAAATTGACCACAGCAGCAAAGAACCCCAGCACCAGCCCTGCAGTGAGATGAGACCAGTCTGCAGCAGGCCAAGCCACTGGCGATAAAGCTGCAGGAAGAGCCTGGAGGGAATCTGGCTCGGAGCCCTGCGTGGGATAGTGTACTTGCCAAAGTAGAGGGGAAAAGAAGGACGGTATGTTTCTCCCAATCACCCTGAAATGGCACCCTGTAACAAGATGATAGAGGGTGGGCACCATTTTAAACATACATAACAACTGTGTCAGCTAGTGTCTGCCACAGCATCCAGCTTAGTGGAGACACCTGTCTGGCAGGGAGAACTGAGAGGAGGCTGGGTGCTCGTGAATATGGGAAGCTAGTGAGCTGGGACTGTGAAAACGCTGAGGTTGCATGGGATGGCTCAGGGTGTGGTTGGGAATCTGGACAGTCACTGCGGGAGGCTCTACATGCTCAGGGGTCTCTGATTGCCTGGTGAGGGTCATTGCTATGGAATCTGTGCTTACACCAGGGACTGCACAGATCTTTTTTGTGGTTCTTGTGGCAGTGCAGATGAATATTATACCCACCGGGGATAGTGCCCAGGCCCTGGTCTCATTTGAGAAAAGGAGGTGAGCTGAGAGTACATCAACAACGTAGAACAAATCTCCCCTCTGATGAAAATAAAGGAGATTTACCAAGCCCAACCTGTGTCACCTTGGACACTCCCTTCACCCTGGAGCACTGAACAGAAGATCTCCCTGGTCACAACCACTACATGCCTCTAGGTTATTCACTGAAAAACGGACATGGACACTCCACTGATGAATGGAGGCATAGTCCAAAGATAAAAGCCATCACAGAGGAAAAAAAAAAGAAGAAACCAATGAGTATCTCCACAAATGCTGAATAATAAATGTAGCAACTTGAGAAACACGAGTAAGGAAGACAACATGATGCCCCCCCAAAGAATACATCATTTCAATACTGTAAAGTGAAGATGAAGAGATTGAAGAAATGTCAAAAATGGAATTCAAAAATTGATCATAGGATTACTTAGAAGTAGTCAGAAGCAAATTCACGAACTAATGAAATCTGTAAATGACATGAAAGAAAATTTCTTCCATGAAATTGAGACCTTAAAGAGATATCAAACAAATCTTGGAAATGAAGAATTCAACAGGACAAATAAGAAATTCAGTGGAAAGCCTTAACAACAAAATCGGTGAAGCAGAAGAAAAATATCAGACTTAGAAGACAAAGCACAGGAAATTATACAGTCAAACCAAAAACAAGAAGAAAAAATTAGAGAAATGAAACACACTGTTGAGAATCTAGAGTACACTATCAAAAGACCCAAAGGGTCCTAAAAGTTCCTGAAGGCATGGAAAGAGAGAAAGGATTATAAGGCCTTTTTAGTGAGCATATGGAGTTTCCCACTGTGACTGCCCAAAGTCCCAGCCACACAGTGAGTCCTCCCACAAAACCTCAGCTTTTTTCACAGTACCAGTGCATAAGCCTCCCACAGTCATGAGCTCCCAGCCCTCAGTTAGTTCTCCCCACAAGTTAGGAGTCTCCACTCTGCTGGTTGCTGGGGTTGGACACAAGGTGGCACAGCTGTTACATATATTCAAAATGGCACCTGCTCTATTGGCTTGTCTCAGGGCACTGAGGTGCCATTGTAACGTGATTGGGAAGAAAGATACGTGTCCTTCCTTTTTTTTCTCCTCTAGTTTGGCAGTTACACTATTCCCCACAGGGCTCCACACCAGGTTCCCTTTGGCTCTTCCTGCAGCTTTAGTGCCAGTGGCTTGGGCTGCTGCAGTCTGTTTCACCTCACTTTCCAACACTGTTGCTGGAGCCCTGAGTTGTGAGCATCCACGCCCTCCATATAAATCTACTGTGTCCCTCTAATTTTTGCAGCATTTCCTCTGCCGTATTCTCCCTAACGTTTCCCTGAGATTGCACTCTCTCCACTTTTTTAAAAGTAGCTCCCTCCCTACTCTGCCATCTTGGAACTCCCCTGCAGACATTTTTCAAAAGAGGAAACTCAATGACCAACAGACACATAGAAAAATGCTCAGGATCATTGGCCATCAGGGAAATGCAAATCAAAATCACAATGAGATTTCACCTCACTCCATTGAGAATGCGTTTCATACAGAAATCAACAAATAACAAATTGCTGGCGAGGATGTAGGGAAAATGGTACCCTAATACACTGTTGGTGGGAATGTAAACTGGTAAAGCTACTATAGAAGACAGTATGAAGATACCTCAAGAATCTTAATATAGATCTACCAGATGACCCAGCCACCCAGTCTTGGGAATTTACCCAAGGGAAACAAAATCAGTAAACAAAAGAATTATCTGCATATCCATATTTATTGCAGTTCAATTCACAATAGCTATGACATGGAATCAACCTAAATGCCCATCAACTGAAGACTGGATTAGGAAATTATGAAATATGTACATTATGGAATATTACACAGTGGCAAAAAATGAAATCTGGTCATTTGCATCAAAATGGATGAATCTGGAAAACATCATACTTAATGAAATAAGCCAGTACCAAAGGGACAAATAACATATGTTCTCCCTGATCTGTGAGAACTAACAAAGCACCTAAAGGCAATCTGTAGAATTTAAATTGACCTTTTGTGAGGCAATGAATTCGAAAAGCCTTTGTCTTGACTGTTGAGGAACAGGTTTTTTTTTTAATTTTTTTATACTATTTGTTGAACTCTTTACCTAATATAGAGTTTATCATATCTGTATAAACTTAACAGAAAATAGTTCTTAGTAAAAAGTGAGAGTGGGAATAAGAGAGGGAGGAGGAAAGGAGTGGAGTGTGGGTGGGTGGTCAGACATGGTGGAAAGAATCCCCATGTTCCTAAAGTTGTAATTAGGAAATATATGCAGTTTGTAACTGCAAAGCTGTTTAGTTCTGCATACATTCCTATGGACTTACTTCTAAGAGTACAGTTCTGAAACTTGCCATGAGACCATAAATTCCCTTAAGCTTGGTGGTAAAAAATAGCATTTTAAGTGTTAAAGTGATCATATAGATAGGATTAAGTGTTACAGTGATCATATACATAAGATTAAGTGTTAAAGTGATCATATAAATAGGGTTAAGTATTTGGAGGTAATAGTAGATAGAATTAAAAAGGAAATGAATGCTCTAACACGGGAAGTTGTCCATAAAGCAGACTCATAGAATGATAATTGCTTTAAGTAGCACTCTGACCTCAGAATCAGCTCTTTTTTTTTTTTTTTTTTTTTTTTTTTTGACAGGCAGAGTGGACAGTGAGAGAGAGAGACAGAGAGAAAGGTCTTCCTTTTGCCGTTGGTTCACCCTCCAATGGCCGCCGCGGCTGGCTCGCTGCGGCCAGCGCATTGCGCTGATCCAAAGCCAGGAGCCAGGTGCTTCTCCTGGTCTCCCATGGGGTGCAGGGCCCAAGCACTTGGGCCATCCTCCACTGCACTCCCGGGCCATAGCAGAGAACTGGCCTGGAAGAGGGGCAACTGGGACAGAATCCGGCGCCCCGACCGGGACTAGAACCTGGTGTGCCGGCGC
This sequence comes from Oryctolagus cuniculus, assembly GCF_051225735.1. Lineage (NCBI taxonomy): Eukaryota > Metazoa > Chordata > Mammalia > Lagomorpha > Leporidae > Oryctolagus > Oryctolagus cuniculus. The sequence continues at coordinate 76,318,584 of NC_142875.1, read as the reverse complement.
CACAAGGCAGAGGATTAGCCTACTGAGCCATGGCGCCGGCCAGAATCAGCTGTTAAGTCGTTCTGGTCTGGCTGAAATGCTCATGACAACATTTCATGCATGGAAAGCCAAGACACTGTGGCAAAGAGTGTCCTATATGAAGGACTTCTGTGGATGGGAGGCCAGTGTAAAGAAGTGGTCATCAAAGAAGGATGTACTTTTCTCTGAAGGAAAGAGAGAATTTCTACTTTGTTTATGGTCTTGTCTAAATACTGAAGGAGTCTGGATTCGAAAGGCTTCCATAGTCTAGGCAGCTCATGTCAAGAGCCTCAGGTGATCATTGATGTCATACATAAGAATGTTAATTGTTAAATTAACAACAGGAATCACTGTGCACAAACTCCCCATGCAGGACATCTGTCCTCAAAGAGTTTATTAGGAAAGTTAACAGTAAAACTTGTTCTCAAAGATTTACTTCATTTTAGTGTGTTAAATGGAGGATATTCTTATGTCTCATACCATACACTATAACACTTAAGTTGTAGTTATGTCTAAGTGCTTGCAAAAGATGTATCATTCCTGGATTCTTATTTAAAGTTAATTAAGTTGCTCAAAAAAAAATTTTTTAAAAAAGTAAAACAACTTCAAGATACAATGACTTTGAACAGCCCTTGTCTTGACTGTTGAGAGATAATTTTTTTCTGTGTGCAAACTGTTGAACTCTTTATTTAGTATAAAGTTGGACTTCTGCATATAAAGTTAATTGAAAATGGATCTTGGTGGAATATGTGACTGGGAATGGGAAAGGGAAAAGTAGAATGGTTGGGAGTGTGGGTAGGAGGTTGGGAATGGTGGGAAGACTCACTATATTCCTAAAGTTGAACTTAAAAAATGCATGAAGCTTTTATTCCTTAAATAAAAGGTTTCTTTGGGGAAAAAAACTGATACACACACATATAAAATGGAATATTATTAATCCACACAAATAATAATGTTCAGTATTATGCCTCTGGAGGACATAATATTAAGTGAAATAAGCTGGACACAAAAAAACAAATACTACATGTTCCCTCTTATATTTGGAAGCTAAATTAAAAAAGGAAAAAATAAAAAAAAAGAAATATCTGTGGATATCAGTTTTGCTACAAATGTATTTTTATGAAACTTTGTTTAACATCTTTGTCAAACCAAATTTTTTTTTTTATCTTTTATTTAATGAATATAAATTTCCAAAGTACGACTCATGGGTTACAATGGCTTTCCCCCCCATACCGTCCCTCCCACCCACAACCCTCCCCTTTCCCACTCCCTCTCCCCTTCCATTCACATCAAGATTCATTTTCGATTATCTTAATATACAGAAGATCAGCTTAGTATACCTTAAGTAAGGATTTCAACAGTTTGTTCCCACACAGAAACATAAAGTGAAAAATAATAGATGATTTTTTTTTAAATGATGATGAAATCAGATCAGACCTATTGTCATGTTTAATCCCAGTGAGAGTCAAGTTGGGAATTGATAATTTCTTTTTTTTACAGAAGATCAGTTTAGTGTACATTAAGTAAAGATTTCAATCGTTTGCACCCCCATAGAAACACAAAGTGAAATATACTGTTTGAGTACTCGTTATAGCATTAAGCCTCAGTGTACAGCACATTAAGGACAGAGATCCTACATGAGGAGTAAGTGCACAGTGACTCCTGTTGTTGACTTTACAAATTGACACTCCTGGTCAAACCAAAATTTAGAATGATATACTACTATAGTTGTAATGATCTTTGTTTATTTTAATATTTACTGTATATGAATGAAATAAATATCTTTTGATTATTTATAGCCCTTGTCTATAGTCCCATTGAACTATGACCTTATTACATTTTACCTGTTAAACTCTTTATTTATTGAAGCATTAAACCTATGACTATAATGTAAATTAAAATAGTAACTCAAAAATTATGAAGGAAGGAAGGAAGAAGAAAAGAAAAGGAGATGAAGGGATGGAAGGAGAAAGGAAGGAAGGAAAGCATTATTGTATTCTTAGAATTGTATCTGTAAACTACATTGAATCTGTTTTTCTTTGTATTAATGTCAGGATAAGAATTTATGGGAATTGTGTTGTAGTAATTTTCATGTTTTGCTGACCCTAAGAATCTAATATATTAATCAATTCTCTAAAAGTAAAAAATAAAATGTAATAATTTAAAAAGTTTGTAAGCAAATATAAAATACTAATGTAGAGTTAACCATCATTTTTTGTTTTGAAAAAACAATTTTTTATTTATTTGAAAGGCAGAGAGAGAGAGAGAGAGGAATTCTTCCATTTGCTGACTCACTCCCCAAATGACTGCAACAGTCCAGAATGTGCAAGGCCAAATCCAGGAGCCTAGACTTTCATCTCAGTCTCATATGTGGGTGTCAATGGCCCACTCAGTCCATCTTCTGCTCCTTTTCCAGGTGCATCAATAGGGAGCTGGATCAAAAGTAGAGCAGCCAGGACTCCAACCAGTCCTCAGAAATGGGATGCAGGAGGCAGATTAACCCATAACAAGAGCTGCTATTCATTTTTATTTTCCATGAAATACGCTTAGGCCGGCACCATGGCTCAATAGGCTAATCCTCCACCTAGCGGCGCTGGCACACCGGGTTGTAGTCCCGGTTGGGGCGCCGAATTCTTTCCCGGTTGCCCCTCTTCCAGGCCAGCTCTTTGCTGTGGCCCGGGAAGGCAGTGGAGGATGGCCCAAGTGCTTGGGCCCTGCACCCCATGGGAGACCAGGAGAAGCACCTGGCTCCTGCCTTCGGATCAGCACAATGCGCCGGCCGCAGCGCGCCGTGGCAGCCATTGGAGGGTGAACCAACAGCAAAAGGAAGACCTTTCTCTCTGTCTCTCTCTCTCTCTCTCTCTCTCACTATCCACTCTGCCTGTCCAAAAAAAAAAAAAAAAAAAAAAAAACGCTTAAGTATTCAAATACTTGAAATTCTTTTTTTAGAAGATTTATTTATTTATTTGAGAGGCAGAGTTACAGACAGAAAGAGGGAGAGAGAGGAGAGGTCTTCCAGCTGCTGATTCATTCCCTAAATTGCCGTAATGGCCATAGCTGGGCCAGTCTGAAGCCAGGAATTAGACACTTCTTTTGGTCTCCCATGTGCACACAGGGGTCCAAGTGCTTAGGCCATCTTCCACTGCTTTCCCAGGTCACTGGCAGATGGCTGGATTGGAAGATGAGCAGCTGGGACACCAACCAGCCGCTCATATGGGATGCTGGCACCGTGGGTGGAGGCTTAACGTATTATGCCACAGTGCAAGCCCCTGAAATTCTTATACTGAGTTCTGATATTGAACTTTACATGAATTCTTTCAGATCTGCTGCCACACACCATATTGGGGTAATTGCTATTCCTACTGGGACAAAATAGATTAATCAGCTTCAATTACTTGTTAGCAAGAGTGTTAAAGGCATGACTATTGCCCTACTTCTTTTCTTTTCTTTTCTTTTCTTTTCTTTTCTTTTCTTTTCTTTTCTTTTCTTTTCTTTTCTTTTCTTTTCTTTGTAAATTAAAATTTTCCTCTCAAAACTCCTCTCACATCCTTCATCCAGGCCTTTCTTTTCATAATCAATTTTCCTGTTCCCTTTAATTCTCATTGTTGATTTTTCTAAAATCTTCAAAATCCTAGTTTTTCACAAGAATCTCTTTCCTGAAGATGTTCCTTTTGACCATGACTTTATTTACTTTTCCAACATCTTCTGTCAGGAATCATTTCTTTCCTTGCCTCATCCACACCCAGACAATTTCTTTCATCTTTTCTGTTTCCTCTTCAGTACTTAATTACTTAGCCTTAGGAATTTATAAGTTCCACAGAGAGAGTTTGCCAGGAAATAGTGATTTTACAAGTTCAAAGCTTCTTTCCTTATTTTCCTATCTTATTAAGTAACTTCTCACATCCCAACATACATAATAAATAAGTTCTGTTTATCAGCTTGCTTTTATGTAGTCTCTAAACTTCTACCCCTTATTTTACCAATATAGATTAATAAAGATTTGTGTCTAATCTGTGGCTAAATTATGCAGAGAATGGAACGCACTTCAGAAATCTGCACACAGGTTTTTCTTTCTTCCTTTCTTTTTTGTTCCAATAAGAGAGATCTGCTGAAAAATACTGAGGAAATACAAGGTTGCTGCTAGATCAGATGATGCCTTTATGCACATGGATCTGAATAGCTAGGTGGGGTCAAAGGTCAAGAGATAGAGGGTCTTATTATTACAAAATAAAGGTGTTCCTTTCCTATGGTGGGATGTGGCCTTGTGTCAAAGTTGATGGGTTAACTAGGGATGTATTCAGCCTTGGCTCATCCTCTCCGTGAGGAGACTCTTTTGTGCAGTGAGCAACCTGTATCATCACATATGGCAGCACTTAGGGAGTGCAGCTTGAGTAGGTAAGCAAGCAAAATAGAGAATAAGTCTAAGAATGCTAATGGCAATTAATACTTCCACAGAAGAACTGAAGTCTACTAAGACTTCCAGAATGACTATAAGGGTTTGTAATAAATATTCAATATGTACTTCAGAATGAAATTAATAAAACTGAGACAGGAAGCATAGGTACATGGGGTATAGAACTGGGTTTGGCAAACTTCTTCTTTTTTTTTTTTAAAGATTTATTTATTTGAAAGGCAGAGTTACAGACAATGAGAGAGAGAGAGAGAGACAGAGACAGAGACAGAGACAGAGAGAAAGGTCTTCTTTCCACCAACTCACTCCCCAACTGGGCCAATCCGAAGCCAGGAGCTTCCCCTGGGTCCCACACACAGGTGCAGGGGCCCAAGCACTTGGGCCATCTTCCACTGATTTTTCAAGCCATAGCAGAGAAGCTGGATCAGAAGAGGAGCAGCTGGGACAGGAACTGGCATCCATAAGGGATGCCAGCGCCACAGGTGGAAGCTTAGCCTACTAGGGCACAGCACTGACCCTGGTAAACATTTTGTTAATAGTTCCAGAGAGTAAATATTTCAGCCTCCTGGATCATACAATCTGTGTTGCAACTATTAAATCTACTTGAAAGCAGCTGTAGAAAATATATAAATGAATGATCATGGTTATGTTCTAATAAAACTTAACAAACACCATAGTTCTTGGAGGAGAATTCTGAGCCAAAGGGGTTATGTGAGGCAGTGGTTGGTGTGAATAGAACATGGGTGCAGAAAGAGCTCTAAACCTGATAACACGTGCTTGTAAATTATCTGACAGGATGAAAAACAGCCTTGCCACGAACAATTTTCATTCATAGGTCTAAAAACACCAGGAATCAAAGTTTTACTTTCCAGGCATTCAGTTCTCTGCTAACCTCCCCAACATATGTATACTTGAAGAGATTTTATAAACACATGAGGGGACTTCAGAAAGTCTGGAAAAATGGAATTAAAATGTTTATTTTGGTGCAAAAAGTTTTGAAATCTATGCATAGTTTTTTTAAATAATTCACATTTTCCATGAATTTGTTGAGTTACCCTTGCACGTGTGTGTGTGTGTGTGCACACACACATATGCATGTATTTTAGGTAAATCATTATTCATTAATCTTGTCTTGCAGTGCCCAATTTAAACAATATATATGAACATGCTGGCTGATTCTCTAGGCCAAGGTAAATTTCACTGCCCTTCCTTCATAACAACTAGTTGATATCAGAACAGATCTTTCTCAGGGCTTGCCTCACTAATGGGACTCACATTGTTTGCTCAGATAAGTAATTCCTCAGAGAAAACTCATTGTAAGCAAAATACTTAAAGAGATATGAGAAAGGGCAACAGTTAGACTACAAAAACAGTATTTATATTTTTCTATGAAAAAAATTTCATATGTTTTTCCTGTGGATAAAATTTCAAGGTCCGAGCAATTTATTCACTTCCTAAGTAAATAAAGGAATTATTCCTAAGAATAAATAAAAAGATATGTTTTTCTTGGAAGGGATTTTGCCCTGAATGAAATCCTTATTGTGGTGCAAGTGGTTTAGCTGCCTCATGCAACACCCATATACCACACTGGAGTCACTAAGATCAAGTTCCATCTCCACTTTCAATCAGGCTTCCTGGAAATGTGCCTGGGAAGCAGTAGATGATGATTTAAGTACTTGAGTACCTGCCATGCACGTGGGAGACATAGATGGAACTCTTAGCTTCTGAGGTTCAGCCTGGCCCTTTATCAGCTGTTGTGGGAGTGAACCAATGGATGCAAGGTCTCTGTCTCTTGCTCTCGCTCTCATTCTGTCACTCTGTCTTTCAAATTGTCTAATAGATCAGCTCCAGGAAGAACAGGTTCATATTTGGATAGTCAAAGACTAACTTTAGAGACTTTTGGGTATTCATACCTCTTTATTCTCACAGCGGCCTGTGAGAGTACATAGGAAACATGTCCACTTGTTCCTGGTGGCCAATGAGCCTCAGCAAAGAGATCAGGGCCCAGATCTGCCCTCAATTTCTTACATATGTTTACAAACAACAGTGGCAAGCATCCATGAGTTACCCAGCAGAACTGTATCAGTTTCTGGGCCTAGTGACTAGCAGAAAATGTGTAAGCTATTGGGCCTGATCAGTTGTCATAACAGTGAAGCAGCCTGATTAACTCCATTTCATCAACATAAATAAATAACAATGAATAAATAAACATTAAAAAGGAATCATCTTGAAAAGGTCCACGTTATTCTGTTGTTTTGTTTGCTTTTATTCTGTTCTCAAGATAAAGACAGATTGTTCCAGCAGTCTTTATAAAGAATTATGGAGACTATGAGGGTGCTGATAGTTTCTTGGGCAACTGGACTTCTGGGCCTTAGAATTTCATGCAGGGAGCAGAATTCCTTTGTGAAACTCACCCTCCAATGTTGTTTACTGTGGTCTGCAACCTCTTCTTTCACCTAAGTAGGGATGTTTATGATGCATTTCATACAGCTGTGTGATTTCTTGAGGCAACTAAGGCCAGATGGACTATTCACTGTAGCACATTTCATTTTGTAAGATTTTTACATTCCAGTGAAAACTATCAATTAAGAGGCCTTAGAGGAATGGTTTAGATTTTTATTGTGATTTACCACTGCTAGAACTCAATTAAACAATATCTGGTGAGGCCAGACCTCACTGAAAACCAATCTACTTCTTCCATAGCAAAATGATGAAGGGAAAGCACAAAGATCCAGTTTTCTGAATTTCATTGACTATTTACTGCTGCTCAGTAACATGACTGTTCTTTAGAAATATGTAAGTATAAAGTATTTTAATACTTGCTTTGTTTTAGCAGTCACTGTTACTTCCCACGACACTTCTTATTATTAAACTTGCATATGAAAGCTATGGACAAGGTCAATTTTATTTTTTTATAAAGCAAAGTTTTATTTTTATGTTTGGAGTTCATTTCTAGTCAAAATAGAAAGTAACGGCAGTGCCGCGGCTCACTAGGCTAATCCTCCGCCTGTGGTGCCGGCACACCGGGTTCTAGTCCCCGTCGGGGCACTGGATTCTGTCCCGGTTGCCCCTCTTCCAGGCCAGCTCTCTGCTGTGGCCAGGGAGTGCAGTGGAGGATGGCCCAAGTGCTTGGGCCCTGCACCCCATGGGAGACCAGGAGAAGCACCTGGCTCCTGGCTTCGGATCAGCGCGGTGCGCCCGCCACAGTGCACCGGCTGCAGCGGCCATTGGAGGGTGAACCAACGGCAGGAAGACCTTTCTCTCTGTCTCTCTCTCTCTCTCTCACTGTCCACTCTGCCTGTTAAAAAAAAAGTAACCATTACCTTTTTTATAAAGCCATTTTGAAGTTTTATGGAAAAAAAAGTATGTGAGAAAAAATTGGTTTGGAATCCAGTGGGGTGAATCCTACTCTCTAGATGGAGCAACATGCAATTCTGCCTATTGTTTTTGGAGAAGAGGATGATGTATATATTTCTGTAGAGTTGGAGTCTAACAATTGCTTCTGTAATTTTTTGTCTCTCTGAAACAACTAATTCAGAATGTAGTATTAACATGGTTAGTTTATGGAGAGGGTATTGGGTTATACTGGGTTAAGCTTCAGCTTAACCTTCCTGCATCTTATATCGAGTCCACCTTCCTAATCCAGCTTCCTAATGCATCTGAGATGCAGCAGATGATGGCCCGAGTACGTGGGTTCCTGACACCCAAGTGGGAGACTTGGATGGAGTTCTTTACTTCTGCTTTGTCCTGGCCCACACAAAGCTGTTGTGGACATTTGGGGAGTGAGCCAGTAGAATGAAGATCTTTCTCCCTCCCTCTCTGTTTCTGTCTGTCTGTCTCTTCACTCCTCCTTTCAAGTAAAAAATAGGATAAGAAGGCTGAATGGGAGGGCTTGGCATTTTGGTGTAGTGAGTAAAGCTGCTGCCTGTGACGCTGGCATCTGGGTTGGAGTTGTGCCTGTTCCACTCCCAATGCAGCTCTCTAATAATGGTCTGGGAAAAGCATCAGAAGATGGCCCCCAAGTACTCGGGCCCGGCTATCCACAAGTGAGACCTGGACTAAACTCCTGGCTTCTGGCCTCATCCTATTCTAGCCCTGGCCAATGTGGCCATCTGGGGGAGTGAACCAGTGAATGGAAGCACACGCGTGCTCTCTCTCTCTCTCTCACACACACACATACACACACACACACAGAGACACACAGTGTGTGTGTAACTCCGATTTTCAAATAAATAAATAAATCCTTTTTTTTTTTTTAAAGAAGGGTGGTTGAGATGGGAAGAATGAATATTCAATAATGTGGTTCTACTTAATCTCCTCACTACCTCTGATTCTGGCTTATTTTGAGTCAAATGTGATAGGAGAAAAGTTATCAGTGAGAAAAAGAACTATAATTTGATTTTTTTACTTCGAAGATAACGTTCTCAGATTTGTGTTAACAACATATTAGGGCACTGATTCAGGTCTGTGAGATTAAGCTGTTCCTTGTTGAACAATCACCAGAGCAGCAGACAGACTTAGAGCTCTACTGTTTAACATGTAGCACTGATTCACACCAGCTCTTGATATTTAAAGACTACATTGCATAAGATGCTATAAATATGAGGATACTTCAAACGTTTATAGAAAATTGAATTAAAAGAAGTTTATTTGGGTACAAAAAATTTTGAAATCCATGCAGTTTTGTTTTCATAGTACGCATTTTCCACAAACCTTTTAGAGACCTATTATACAAGTTCTTGTCAGTTACTTTATAGCAGATAAATTCAATGTTTCATGACTTCATATTAACAGTTGGGGAGTCTTTGTGTTAAGATTTTTTTCAGTCTATTTGCTGCTGCTAAATTTTTTTTTCCCTTTTGGTTCAGTGAAGGTGAATGCCTTTAGGCTCTGTAACTGACTTCTTGAGATCCAGAGATTATCTAATGAGTTCCTTAGAAAACTTTGCAATAAAATTAATTCAAGACTTACTGACTGACTAATGTTATCCTATCTCTAGAGTAATAAGCTGCCTCCTAATTTACTGCTCGATTGCAAAAAGTTCTGGCAGTAAACAGAAAGTAGGATAAACATCTATTATTCAGAAAAAACACACTAGGGACCTCTTGGTGTCCATGCAAGTTACAGGGAACCTAACTTTCAAATTTTCTTCCAAAAGACATGACATTATATCACAGGGCATCATAATTTATGTGTCAATAAAATTCACCATTTTTATTCATGTAAATCTCATTTATAAAATTTAAGATGTAGCCTGGACACTTGACTGCAAAAGCTTTCAACAAATTCTTTTTGGAAGAGTAACTCTCAGGAATGCTTGCTTAGAGCATGAGTTGGGACCATATATGTAACCATGAGGGATATTATTGGAAGAAAAGAAAACGTTTCAGCAGCAGACTGATCTATTTCCAATTTGATGCATCAAAAGAAATTCAATCTGTGCTCCAGAAGGCATTTTAAACAGGCATAAGATATTTTTTCCATCAGACATTTTCATATATATGCTGAGATAATGCTGCAAATGTTTCGAAATAACATAAAAATGCTGTGGATAGAATGAATTATGTCTTAGGTCTATTTCTAAATAATCAAGATGCATAGTCTTGTCGAGAATTTTATCTTCTTAAAATTATTGTTTGCCCACATATTTACTATCTGATATAACAGTTATTGGTCTCACACATATATATGCTGTGTGAGAGTATGGGTATGTGTGTGATGAGAGTGTGTGAATCGGGTATTTTTGGCTTATACAAGTTTAATCTGAAATCCAATTCCAAATGCTTATCTTCAAGGCCTGAAATAATGGACTTTGTGAATGTACTCTGTTTAACTCAAGTCCTGGAACAAGTTGTGAAATAGGTAAAGTTGATCTTCATTGAACTGTACACTTTTTTTTTCCAACATTTATTGTCTGCAGGGTTTTTTCTACTTTGATGTTCTGCCTTTGCTGGGGAAACCATCTCAAGTCACACAGAACAAGACTGTCCTGGGGCATCGGTGTCTTAGACAGTAGTTTCTGAACCAGGTACCTTTTGTACTTATATGTATTCTCCCATTCTGAATTTCTCTTTGTGTTCATTTTTTATAGTAAGTGCATTTTAATGGAAATGTGTATAAAGAAAGAATCCCTCTTTATCCCTCCCAACTCTCCAATTCCCATTTTTCTTCCAGCACCACTGTTTATATTTTAGTTAACATTTCAGTCCCTAAAGCAAACATTTTTTAAAAATACACTTTGAACTCCAGGTTCACTATCTTTTCACTTCATAAATCTTACTAAATTATATTTTTTCAAAAATTACCAATTTACAAGTTAACATATTATTAATCTAACAACCAGAGAAGATAATGGTCCTTGGTATACAGAAAAAAGACTTGAATTTAAAATGCCTTCATTTCTAGACTACTTATGTAAAAATGTAACTATACTTCATGTTATGAGGGGGCTCATGAAACTAGGTTGAATGATGTCCTCCACAAAAGTATGTCAATGTTCTGATGTTCTGAACTAACTTGTCAATGGTATCTTTTCTTTTCTTTCTTTTTTTTTTTTTTGAAAAGGAGTCTCTGCAGGCATAATTAAATTAAAGGTCTGATCATCCAGGTCCACTTGGGTCGGCCCTTCACACACTAACAAGGTTCTAGAAAACAGACAGCCAGAGGAAAAGGCAATGTGAAGACAGAAAATGGAATGGTATGGGCACAAGTCAAGGAAGGGAAAGAATGCTGGCCACCACCAGAAGGTGACGTAGGCAAGAAGATTCTCCTCTAAGTTCTCTGGAGGGAGTATGGCTCAGCTGACACTATGATTGTAGACTTCTGGCCTCCAGAATCATGAGAGAATAACTTTTTTTGTTCCATGACACCTAGTTTGTGGTGTTTTGTTACAGCATCTGGAGGAAACTAACCCAAAGACCCACAACTGAAAGCCTACACTTTCACTATCCAGAGAAAGGATATTAGACAAAAATGAATTTACAAAATTCACTCATCAATAAGAAGCATTTATAATTTCTACTGTTATAAAATAATATCTAAAGAATTATGACTACCAGGCTTCTATACAGTCATATAAGTACTCCACTATAGCACTGAAACTAAAATATGTGTTTCTGAATTAATAAGAATGATTTATTAAATATCAACAAAATACTAAATTAATAATATTTAAGCCTTAAAGATACAGCTTTGGAATTGTATTTTAATTACGTTCATAAATGGAAGTGACATATTAGTAAGATTTATAGGAGGGTTCAAGATGGCTGAATCAACAGAAGCTGCACTGACTTCAGCCACAGAAGCATATGAGAAAAACCAAGGAAGGACCATGATTCTCGGGGAATGACTGACAGAAACTGTCATTGGAGAATGATAGAACAGAACAGAGACTCTAGGGGACAGTGAGGACAGTAAATAGGCATGCTACAAAGCATTATCCCTGCCGACTTTAACTCCAGTTAGGTAGCTGACTGGTACTGAGTGACTGCTTGGCTCTGAGAAGGGAAACCACATTGACTCCCTCCCCTCCCCAATCCCCACAAAGTTTGGAGCTGTGTAGAGTCTCACAGCTGATCTCTATTCCACTGCTGCCAGAAGCTATCAGAATCAGAGTCAGGGTAATATGCAGGGCACACAGCCTACCCCCTGCATGCTATAACTGTGGAGTCTTGGGCATAAGCCCCAGAGCTACAACCATTCACTCTGTGTGATCCCTGGAGGTTACCCCAGCTTCTTGATGCTCTAGCACTAGCAGAAGCTACAAAAATTCCAGACCCAACCTGAGAAAGTTTCCTCTGTATCTCTAGAACACACTTCTCCTCCACACTGGGGAATTTGAACAATGACCCCACTGTACCCTGCAACACCAGAACTGTAACAATCAGTACTAATTTCCACAAACTCACTGGAATCTATCCATAGGACCTAGGGAAGAACCTATCTGCATTCCACCTCTTTGAACCTATATCTGACAGTGCAAAATCTCCTGCTGTATCTTGTAGTAACCCTACAGGAATGGAGAGGGGATCAGTTCATATCCCCTAGACCTGGGACCAGGGCTGTTGGTGCTATAAGTCCTAGCACCAGTTGCAGTCTCTCAGAAGGCCCATTCACATCACGCAATCCTAGATCCACAGTTAGTGGTGCCAAAAGCATCTCTCAGGCTTGCTAGTGGTACAAGGGGACAGCCCCCTGTGTGCCTTTCAGCACAAAGACTGAGGCCCTCTACAGGGACTGAAGATACACACCCTAGGAAACCCACATTCACCTCAAAGTCATACTTCTATCCATATGAACTGCAGCAGAATACACCACTCTGTCACTTATGGAAACAGTTGACATTGATTAAAGTAAAAGAACACTCAGAGGTTATACTTCTGGGATCATCTAGAACCCATGCAAAAACATAAAACCAAGTGATACCTTGTATTCCATCTAAAACATAAACTCTTTTCCAATAAAACCTATTTCATAGAGAAGGGATATTTCACTAAATGCAGAGACATCAACATAGGCTCACAGGAAAAACGAAGAAGCAAGGTAGCATGACACCTCCATAAAACACAACAGACCTCCAGAATTAGACCCTGATCAGAAGGAAATCTATGAAATATCAGAAATAGAATTCAAAATAATATTGCAAGGAAACTTAATATCTACAAATAGACAGCTAAAAGAAATGAGGAAATCAATGGGTGACACAAATTAAATTCACTAAGGACACATATCATTAAGACTGACAGTCATATGTTATATGACTGACAGCTTCAACAAAAGAATAGACCAAGTGGAGGAAAGAATTTCTGAACTGGAGGGCAAGACTTCTAAAATAACCCAATTACAGAAAAATAAACAAAAAAAGAATAAAAAAATGAAAAAAGTCTTTGTGAAATATGGGATATCCTCAAATGACCAAATAGAGTGTTATGTGGACTCCTGTAGGAGACAAGAAGGACAAATGCATTGAAAATATGCTAAACAAAATAATAGTTGAAAATTTCCCACGTCTTGAAAGAGACATGACACCCAGATTCAAAAAGCTCAAAGAACCTCAAGCGGACTCAATCAAAAAAGATCTTCTTGAAGGCATTTTGTAGTCAAATTGTGAAAAGTTAGTGACAAAAAAAGATTCCTAAAGACAGCAAGAGAAATGAATTAAGTTACATATAAAGGAAAACTAATTAAACTAATAGCAGACTTCTTAGCAGAAACCCTTACTGGTCAGAACAGAGTGGGATGATATACTCAAGATCCTAAAAGAAAAATACTTTAAACCAAATATTTTATATCCATCAAAACTATCCTTTATAAATGAAGGAGAAATAGGTATTTTTCAGGTAAGAAAAAACTAAGAAAATTCACTACCAGAGCAGCATTAAAAGAAACTCTGAAGGGAGTCCTACATCAGAAATTAATATGAAAACACATGACACTACTAAATTCATTAACAAAGCAAATATAATCAGTGACCAATCAACAAAATGACAGGTGTTAGTTCCTTTCTATCAATACTAACCTTTAATGTAAATGGATTAAATACCTAAGACTTAGTTTGGCTGCATGGATAGCCAACAAAGACCCTACCATATGTTGCCCATAAGAAACTCATTTCATAAATAAAGATGCACACAGACTTAAAGTGAAGAGTTAGAAAAAGAGATACCAGGCAAATGGAAACCAAAAACATATAGGAGTAGCTATCTTCAAAGAAAATAAAATAGACTTTAAATAAAAAACTTCAAAATAGAGTCAAAGAAGGACATTATACATTGATAAAAATTCAGCAAGAGATATAACAATAATAAATATATATGCAACCAACACAAGACTACACAGAAATATGAGATAAATACTACTAGAGATAAAGGGAGAGATAGACTCCAGGATGGTAATAATAGAAAGTTCAGCATCCCACTCTTTTTTTTTTTTTTTTTTGGACAGGCAGAGTTATACAGTGAGAGAGAGACAGAGAGAAAGGTCTTCCTTCCGTTGGTTCACCCCCAAAATGGCCACTACAGCCAGTGCGCTGCGCCAATCCGAAGCCAGGAGCCAGGTGCTTCCTCCTGGTCTCCCATGGGGGTGTAGGGCCTAAGCACTTGGGCCATCCTCCACTGGCTTCCCAGGCCACAGCAGAGAGCTGGACTGGAAGAGGAGCAACTGAGACAGAATCCGGTGCCCCGACTGGGACTAGAACCCAAGGTGCCGGTGCTGTAGGCAGAAGATTAGCCTAGTGAGCTGCGGCACCAGCCATCAACATCCCACTCTTATCAATGGACAGATCATCCAGGCAGAAAATCAGCAAAGGTACATCTGAGTTGAACAATATTATTGAGTAAAAGGATTTAAGGGACATTTACAGGACATTTCAGAATATATATCCCTCTCATCAGTATGTAATATGTGATAGAGCACATATTAGACCACAAATTAAGTCTCATCAAATTTAAAAATATTGAAATCATGCCATGTATCTCTTCAGTCCAGAAAGTAATAAAACTAGAAATCAACAAGAAGAACAATACAACGTTCATAAAAACATGGAAATTAAGTAACTTGTGTTGAATGATCTGTGGGTCATTTAAGAAATTAAAAAGGAAATCAACCAACTTTCTTGAAATAAGTGAAAATGAAAGCACAATATATCAAAACTTGTGGGTTACAGCTAAAGCAGTATTAAGAAGGAAGTTAATAGCATTAAGCGATTACATTAAAAAGGGAAATGTCTCAAATAAATGATCTAATGATGCATCTCAAAGACTCAGAAAAACAAAAACATACTCCACCAGAAATCAGCAGGTGGTGAGAAATAATAAGGAGCAGAGCAGAAATAAATGAAACAAACTAAAAAAAACACAAAAATCTACAAAACAAAGGATTTCTTTGAGAAGACAGACAAAATAGACAAACTTTTTGACAGAATAAAAAAAAGAAAATCAAATAACTAAAATTATTTATGAAAAAAGGGACATTACTATGACACCACTGAAATATAAAAGATCATAAGAAACAACCATGAAAAATTAAATGCTAGATTAAATTAAATTAAATACTAGAAATCCTCAAAGAAATGCAAAAGTTTCTGAATATACATAACTGACTAAGATTAAATCAAGAAGATATAGAAAATCTAAGCAGAACCAGAGTAAGCAACAATATTGAAGAAGTAATTAAAAGTTTCTATCAGCAAAGTCCAGGACCTGAGGACTTTACTACTGAATTCTAAAAAACATTTAAAGAGAAACTAATTCTAATATATTTTTTTAAGATTTTATTTATTTATTTGACAGGTAGAGTTACAGACAGTGAGAGGGAGAGACAAAGAAAGGTCTTCCATCTGCTGGTTCACTCCCCAAAAGGCCGCAACTGTTGGAGTTGGGCCAATCCAAAGCCAGGAGGCAGGAGCCAGGAGCCAGGAGCTTCTTCTGGGTCTCCCATGTAGGTTCAGGGGCCCAAGTGCTTGGGCCATCTTCCACTGCTTTCCCAGGCCATAGCAGAGAGCTGAATCAGAAGAGGAGCAGCCTGGACTAGAGCTGGCGCCCATTTGGGATGCCAGTGCCACAGGCAGAGGATTAACCTACTGTGCCACAGTGTTAGCCCACAATATTTTTCAAATTATTCCAAAATATTGAATAGCATGGAACTCTGCAAAAGACTTTTCATTAGGCTAGCATCACTCTTTTTAACAAACCAAATAAATACAAACACAAAAAAAAACTACAAATGGATATACTTGATCCACATGGATACAAAAATTCTCAAAATACTAGTGAATCAAAAAGATCAGCATCATGATCAAGTGGGATTTATCCCAGCAATGCAGGCAAAATTCAACATTTGCAAATCAATAAATGTCATATACCACATTAACAGAATGAAAAACAAAACCCATATGCTCACCTCAACAGATGCAGAGACAGCAATGAATAAGATTCAATATCCCTTTATAATAAAAATTCTCCATGAATTAGGTAAAGAACGAATGTATCTCAAAACTATAAAAGTTATATATGGCAAACCAAACAACCAGCCAATATTTTACTGAATGGGAAAAAACTGAAAGCATTTTCCCTCAGATCTGACCAAGTCAACGATGTGCATGTTTACCACTGTTACTCAATACAGTATCGAGAGTATTAGCAAGAGCAATTAGGGAGGAGAAATAAAGTACATCAAAATTGGAAAGGAGGGATTCAAAATATCTATATTTACAGACGACATGATGTTGTACAGATAAAAACCTAAACACTCCATCAGAAATATTTTAGAACTGATAAATTAATTCAGTAAATTTGTAGGTTACAAAATTGAATACAAAAAAATTTAGCTTTTTTATGTGCTAATGATGAACTTGCTGAAAGAGAAATTAAAAAAAATCCTATTCACAATGGCCACTAAAAATAAAATATTTAGGAATAAATTTGACCAAAGAAGTGAAAGATCTCTACAATGAAAACTACAAAAGATTGAAAAAATAAATCATCAAACACACAAAAAAAGGCAAAGATATTCCTTGGTAATGGATTGAGAGAATTAATAAAATTAAAATGTCCATACTCCCAAAAGCATTCTGCAGATTCAATGTAATCCCTACTAAAATACTAATGTCATTCTTTACAGAATTAGAAACAACTATCCTAAAATACATATGCAATTAAAAAAGACCCAGAATAGCCAAAATGATTCTGAGGGAAAAAAAATCAAGCTGGAGGCATCACAACATCTGACTTCAAAGCATACTGCAAACCTATAGTAATTAAAACAGCATGCTACTGAAATAAAAACTGACATAGAGATCATTGGAATAGAATAGAAAGCCCAGAAATTAATCCACATACATACAGTCAACTGGTTCTTGACAAAGGTGTTTTGACTATACATTGGAGAAAGGATACTCACTTCAATAAGTGGGCTAGCAAAACTGGATGGATGTATGTGGAAGAAATTAGAAATTACGTCCTTACCTCCCACTGTATTTAAAAATCAGCTCAAGATGGGTCAAAGACTTTAAACCCTGATACTAAGAAGTTACTGGAAGAAAATGTAGGGGGAATACTTCAAGACATTTGTGTAGGTGATGACTTCCTGGATAAGACCCCAAAGCACAATAAAGAAAAACAACACTAGACAAATGAGATTATTTCAAACTCAGATGTTTCTGTACAGCAACCAAAACAATCACTATATCCAACAGAATGGAAAAAATATCTGCAAGCTTCCTGTTTGACAAAAGATTACTAAACAGAATATATCTGCGATAAAACTCAACAAGAAAATAACCAATCCAGGTAAGTAATGGGCAAAGAACCTCAATACACAATTCTCAAGAGAAGAAACAGAAATCAACATCACTAGCCATTAGGGAAACACAAATCAAAACCACAATGAGATATCACCACAATAGCTTTTATCCAAAAGACAGAAATTACGAAATGCTGGGGAAGCTGTGGAGAAAAGGGAACACTTATATACTGTGGGAATAAAAATTGTTCAACCACTGTGGAAAATAGTATGTATAGTTCTTTAAAAAAATACAAATAGACTTGCCATAGGATCCAGAAATTCTACTACTGAGTGTATATCCAAAAGACATGGACGTACTATATTAAAAATATCTGCACCACAATATTTATAGATGCACTTTTCACAATAGCCAAAACATATCATCAACCCAGGTGTCTAGCATCAGATGATATATACACACACATTGGAATATTATTCAGGTATAAAAATGAATGAAATGCTTCCATTTGCATCAAAATGGATGCAACTGGAAGATACCACATTGAATGAAATAACAGACATAGACAAATACCGCATGTTCTTTCTTATATGTGGGAGCAAAGATTAGAAAAGGAAAAAATGACAATCATATCCCAAAATGACCATTCATTCCTAAACATTTTTGGCATTCTATATTAACTGCCACATATAAGAGGAAAACATATGGTGTTTGTCTTTTTGAGATTGGCTTATTTTGCCAGCGCCGCGGCTCACTAGGCTAATCCTCCACCTTGCGGCGCCGGCACACTGGGTTCTAGTCTCGGTCTGGGTGCCGGATTCTGTCCCGTTTGCCCCTCTTCCAGGCAGCTCTCTGCTGTGGCCAGGGAGTGCAGTGGAGGATGGCCTGAGTCCTTGGGCCCTGCACTCCATGGGAGACCAGGAGAAGTACCTGGCTCCTGCCATCGGATCAGTGCGGTGCGCCGGCCGCAGTGTGCCAGCTGTGGCGGCCATTGGAGGGTGAACCAACGGCAAAGGAAGACCTTTCTCTCTGTCTCTCTCTCTCACTATCCACTCTGCCTGTCAAAAAAAAAATAAATTAAAAAAAATAATATACATTAAAAAGAAAAAATGTCTGTGGGCATCAGTATCACTTCAAATAGAATTTTGTTAAATTCTTCTTAATAGTTTTCTCAAACCATTGGTTAAGAATGATAAAGCACTACAGTTTTAATGATTTGTGATTATTTTAACATGTACTGTATATGAGTGCAATGGACATCTTTTCACTTGATTATTGTTGATAGTTTTTGCCTATATCCCCCTGTTGAAATATGATCTTTTATTTTTTTACCTGTTAGCCTCTTTATTTAGTTGAGTATTATGTCTTAGAATACAATGTAAATTAAAAATATTTCATCTCAAGAATTGAAAAAGCAGTGAAGAAACAAAGGAAGAAAAGAAGGAAGGCAGAAATAAATGAAGAATTAGAAAGAAGGAAGGAAGACGGAGGAAGGGAATTATTATATTCTTAGAACTGTATCTATGAAATACATTGAATCTGTTTTCTTTGTGTTACTATCACATTAAGATAAGAATTGATGAGAATTTTATTGTAGTAATTTTCTCGCACTTGTTGTGACCCAGAGAATTTAATATATTAATAAATTCCTTAAAAGTAATATTTATATTTATACAATGTAAATGTTATCTTAAGAATTTTAACTATAAAATTTCTTTTTGAGTAATTACATATTGACTTTATAGAAATAAAACTAAGACATAAAAAAATCAAAATTACTCTAGAAAAGACCAAAAGCAATATCTTCTTTTAGTTTGGATCTTCAGAAGTAGGCTCATTGGAAGGCTAGATCAACCCACTTCTAATTTCTGGCTGAGGTATAGAAGACAAAATCCAGTGCTTGGCAGTGAGACATTTCTTGTTTCCAGTGTAGGTTGTGCTGGAGTAGTAAAATCATTTAGCATGGAGAATTCTTGGGAAGGTCTGTACTAACTTTCCAGAGGAGGAAAAGGGACAGGAGGTCCCCTTCCCAGAAACTGTCTTTTGGCATCCTCTATAGCTCTGGATCTTTGAATGAAGGACACAGTATGAGAATAGAGTCTGGACCAGCTGCATTCCATTCCATGGGAGCACTGATTTGTTGCCAGCAGAGGTTGTACTGGGGTAGCAGAATCATTTGATGAGAGATTCATGGGAAGGTCTCTACTAGCTTTCTATGGAAAAAGAGGGACAGGAGGTCCTCTTCTCAAAAACTGTCTCCTGGCATCTTCTGCAACATACCAACTCTGACTGACAGATGCAGTTGCGGTGTAGAGTTGGAAGCAACTGTTTCAATTCAGGTGGGAGCCTTCAATCTAGCAAGCTTAAATTACCAAGATAATCTATGCTTTCATTTTATTGGATTCCATTTCTGAAGATGCCTGACCTTTGTGTCATTAAAAGAAGGCACAGTAAGAATTATAAGTTCTGCTAGTTCTGAGAATCTGGCAACACATGGAACACCCACATGAATTCTGCATTGCATGTGTGAAGGAATCGTTGGATCAGGATAGAGTTGGCCTGACGGAGGGATTCTTTTCCTGTGATCCGAATCCCTTGGGGATGGCAGCTCTGGATCCTTGAGCCATTCCAGTTGTATTAGTTTGCTAGGACTTCCATAACAGCTTCACAAACAAAGTGCTGAGTGGCTTACACACAATAAATTTATTTTCTTATAGTTCTGCATGCTAGAGGTCTGAGATTAGGATACAAGCAAATTTGGTTTCTTCTGAGGCCTATTGCCTTAGCTTGCAGATGGTTATCTCACTGTGTTCTTACAAGGTCTTTCTCTATGTGTCTAAATTTCCTTTTCGTGTAAGCACACCAATTAGGTTGGATGAGGACCCACTTGAATGACTTCATTTCAACTTTATTATCTCTTTAGAGGCGCTATCTCCAAATATAGTAATATTTTAAAATGTTGGGTATTAGTTTTTCAATAAATTATGAAGGTACACAATTCAGGCATAGCAGCAGACTGAAGCTCCTCCTTCTTTGGTGATCTGGTAATGTGCAGAATTTGCTAGATCATATGAATCAAAAACTTATTTTTAACTTATATTAGGTACCAAGATTCATGATACACAATTTTTTTTCTTTGGAGTACAGATACCCTGAGCAGATTACTGAGATCTTTTACTTCTTTTTCTCTTGGCTTATTTCAACCATAAGTATTAGATGAGGGCTCTCCACCCTGCTGAAAGTCTTTTTCCTTGTGAGGATGGAAGATTGGGGAATTAACCCCTGGGAATTGCTCTCAATCAATGACTAAGAGAAATCGGTGTGTCGCTCCCCCACTTCACGGAGGAACGACACTGAACCCTGCGCTGTTCTTTTGTCTGCTTGGCCCTTCCCGGGTTTGCTGCTGGTTCTTCCCGGGTGGGCAACCGTCCCTTCCACCTCCGTGGAAGGGCGGTGCCCCCTGCCACTTTCCCCACTTCCGCGGGGGAGTGGCACACCGCCGGCCGGCTCTCTCGGGGGCTGCTCAGATGTTCCTCAGGTGTTCCCCTTAGATGTTCCTGGTGCATGTTGTCTCTCTCCTCCTTTATAGTCCTCTTCCACCAATCCCAACTCTGCTACCCACACGCCAAGCACGCTGCTCTCCTCCAATCAGGAGCAACTCCTGCAGCTTGTCAAGTTGGTGAGAGGCAGCTGCGTAGAAGCTGTTTACTCCTCTCCCAGCGCCATACTGTGGGAGAGCAGATGCATAGAATAAGTCTTAATTCCAGTAACTTAGTCTAGTCTGAGTTGCTCCCCACATCGGTGTAAATATTCCAGCTTCTTTGGCCTCCAGATAGAAAGTTACATCCATAAGGAATTAAATTCCACTCTTCCAATGTGAGATTTAGGTTGATAACCTATGTTTCATTGCTTATCTTCCCTTTCTGGTCTCATACTCTTTCCTCTCTCCATTACTTAATGTACCTTCCAAATAAATATTTACATCTTAATTATTTTATCTGGATCTGCTTTTTTTTTTTGAGAGGAAAAGGGCAACCTAAAGCAAGGCAATTGGTCTCAAAGTTGTTCTAGGAAGCAAATATTCAAAATGGATTCTAGAATAAAATCGTGTAGCATTCAGATTGCAACAAAGACACCCCCCCCCATTGTTTGTGATAAGTAGGCTGTTCACAATATCTGGTATGTTGCAGCAATATAATAATGAGACACTTATTGTGGTGATCTGAGATGGGATGAAGTGGAAGGGCATGTACTGATCTATGCAATATTTCTAGAGCCTGAGGGATATTGCTAGTGGTAATTATAAGACTACTAATTTGGTCAGTTGCTGTTAAATGACACTGATGTGTTTAAGAAAAAAATTCACTCAAGCTAACCAGCCATTAACTCAAGGGATTCTGTTAAATCACAAAATATCTTTGGCAGTATTTAAGGAAGCTCTCATCTTCTAAAGCTGTAAGGCAGACTGTGCTTAAAATCAAGTTGATATGATTGTAAGAACAATGAAATTATTTATTTGAAAGTCACAGTTACAGAGAGAGGGAGAGGCTGAGAAAGAGATCCTTCATCTGCTGATTCACTCCCAAAATGGCAGCAATAGTGGGGCTGGACCATCCTGAAGCCGGGAGCCAGGAGTTTCCTCCAGGTCTCTCATTTGGGTGGCAGAGGCACAAACACATGAGCCATCTTCTGCTGCTTTTCCTAGACCATTAGCAGCAAGCTGGATCAGAAATGAAGCAGTAGGGACTCAAAATGGTGCTTATATTGGATGCTGGCATTGAAGGCAGCAGCTTTACCCGCTATGCCACTACTGTATCTACAAACCACACTGAATCTGTTAAAAACCTATTAAAATTTAAAATTAAAGAGTTAAAAAATGGAAGTAAAGAAAGCTTAAGTAACAGAGTTGGAAATGTTTTTTTCTAAAATTAGAAACCTGATTGGACAATACTAGAGTCTGATGAGAATCCTGAACTTTCTCAAGGTCTCCAAGAACTTTTAGGCTTACAAAGTGGTCCACTGAATTTCTCCAAAATCCCATTGAATTCCTGGGCCCGCAGAAGTTTCTAGCTCTTCTTATCAGAGAACATCAGTTACTCTCACTTTTATGTCTGCCTTGTTCCAACACGATGTAGGCATCTCACCTGAAGCATATATTTTTCAAGATAATATGCTTGCAAGTATGCTTCCCTCAAGGTTTGCTCCAATCTTCCCTCCTGGTATCTAGGCAATAACTAGGCTCAATCTTGGCATGGTCCAACTCAGAAATACTGATTTGGGAGGAAATGGACTATTTGCCAGAAGAATTTCAGATCTATATTGTGAACAAGGAACATGTGCCTAGAAATTGATCTTAAAAGTGCTGGACAAGGGGTGGACATTCTGGTGCAGTAGATTAAGCTGCCACTTGGGACAAATATCTCATTATGGAATGCCTGGGATCAACTACTGCCTCAGCTTTCAATTCAGCTTCCTGCTAATGTACACTGCTAGAGGCAGAAGATAATGGCTTAAGTACTCAGTCTTTACCACCCATATAGGAAACCCAGATTGAGTTCCAGGCTCTTAGCTTTGGTTTGAAACAGCATTGGCTGTTGTGGATATTTGGAGAACTGTGGGCATTTAGAGAGAAAAGCAATGGATGGGAAGTCTGTCTGCCTTTCAAATAAATGAGTAAATGAATAATATTAATTTAAAAATTGATAATTAGAAAAGAGGATTGGCCTTCAAAAATGAAATTATAACAATAAAATGAAAAGTGATAGTGCTAGAAGTCAAATTCTAAGAAAGTTTAAATGGGATTATGGAAGAAATAACTGATGATGGGAATATTTACTCCAATTTTGATGAGACACTAGATGTGCAGTTGGAGTAACTTAGTGAAAGTGACTTTACTGATGAAATTGAGAGGAGTTATAACAGAAAGGAAGAAATATTTCAGAAAAAAGGATGTCGGTGGAAACTGCCACATTAAAGGAATTTTTGCCTTATTGAAAGTAGAAAAGATGGCTGACGCCATGGCTCAACAGCCTAATCCTCTGCCTGTGGCGCAGACACACCGGGTTCTAGTCCGGGTCGGGGCACAGGATTCTGTCCTGGTTGCTCCTCTTCCAATCCAACTCTCTGCTCTGGCCTGGGAGTGCAGTGGAGGATGGCCCAAGTCCTTGGGCCCTGCACCTGCATGGGAGACCAGGAGAAGCACCTGGCTCCTGGCTTCAGATCAGCGCGGTATGCTGGCCGCAGCGGCCACTGGGGAGTGAACCAACGGCAAAGGAAGACCTTTCTCTCTGTGTCTCTCTCTCTCACTGTCCACTCTGCCTGTCCAAAAAAAAAAAAAAAAAAAAAAAGAAGAAAGTAGAAAAGATAAAGTTCTGAGAGCTGGTTCAAACTGAGAGAGTAGTATGACAATGTGCCAAGTCATGAAAAAGATGCTTGATCCATATCATAAATCACTGGACAGGAAAGAGGTAAGCACTACTAAAACTGCTCTTGATTAGTTTTTACTTTTTAGAATGAAACAAAAACATTTTAATTTCAATGTTTCTACTAGATAGATCCTCACTGAGAGCACTGTTTTACCTGTTTAAACAAACAGATCTACAGCAGGTGATCCAACTGTTGATGTCAATTGCCAAATTGCCAATAGCAACACAAAATATTATGATGCACTGTCAAATTTCCAGATCTAAGGCAGTTCTCAGGCTGAAAAGGCAGATGCACCATCTTCTGAGACATGCATCTCAGCAAATACTGACAAGAGTAATTTCCCTAATCCTTTCCTTAAGAGATTTATGACCATTTACCAGATAAATCATATTTTCTTAAAGGGAAATATCCATTTATTTCCAGCGCTGTTGGGTACAGAGTCAGAGCTGCCACTGGTGCATTTTCAGACAGGGAGTATATAGAGTTCAGGCCTTTTATGGGTTGAATTGTGCCCTCAAAACAGCAAGTTGGAATTATAACCCTCAGTACCTAAAAACGTGTCTTTATTTGGAGATAGGATGTTTACAAAAGTAATACAGTAAAACTATAGTCATTAGGGTTGACTTAATTTGATAAGACTGATGTCCATAATGAAAGGGAAAATTTGGACACAGAGACAAACAGGCATAGAGCAAAAACAGTATAAAGAGACACAGGGAGAAGATGGCCATCTACAAACCAAAGAGAGAAGCCTGGAACAAATCATTGTTTCATAGTCCTCAGAAGAAACCAATCCCACTTGATCTTAGACTTCTAGCTTTCACAATTGTGAGACAGTAAAGTTTTGTTTTTGTAGCCTCCTAGTTTATGTTACTTTGTAGTAGCTGTGGGGAGCAACTCGGACTAGACTAAGTTACTGGAATTAAGACTTATTCTATGCATCTGCTCTCCCACAAAATGGCGCTGGGAGAGGAGTAAACAACTTCTACACAGCTGCCTCTCGCCAATTTGACTGATGAGCTGCAGGAGCTGGTCTTGCTCCTGATTGGAGGAGAGCAGTGTGCTCGGAGTGTGGGTAGCAGAGTTGGGATTGGTGGAAGAGGACTATAAAGGAGGAGAGAGACAACATGCACCAGGAACATCTATCTGAAGGAACACCTGAGCAGCCCCCGAGAGAGCCGGCCGGTGGTGTGCTGCTCCCCCGGGGAAGTGGGGAAAGTGGCAGGGGGGCCTGCCCCTCCACGGAGGTGGAAGGGATGGTAGCCAACCGGGGAAGAACCAGCAGCAAACCCGGGAAGGGCCAAGCAGACGAAAGAACAGCGCAGGGTCTAGTGTTGTTCCTCCACGAATGGGGGAGCGACAGTAGCAAACTACTATTACAAAGACAGAAATAGAGTCCAGGAATAAGTCCATCTCATAGTGAATTCAAAGTCTTCTGTTGCTATTTGTTTAGCCCTGAGTCCATAGTCATGATGAATCTATTTGGTCGATGAAAGAAATCTCTGATTGGTTATGGTAGAAAAGACCAAATGGAAGCCCTTAAACTCTCCCTATTGACTTCCCAACCAAGACATAAAATCAAAAGCAATACAGCACCCCAGGTGGCATGGCAGAGGTAAGAAATACCCTCAAAGAATGATTTTGGGAGTTGCTGAGGCATCAACACTAGTCATAATTCTGGGGAAAAAGCAATAGATGGATCAGAGCAGATTATGTAGATCTCTGAAAACTTAGCCAAGTAGTGTATTCAACTACATTTTCCTTGTTAGATGTGTATTTGCACAATAACAGATTGATGCAGCCTCTTGCATTTACTGTGCAAAGTACATATTTGTGCCTTGCTAGTAAAATGGATGTGAAGTGGTTTTCATTCATTTGGAAGGGAGCAAAATATGCATTCATCGACTTTGTCAGAGTTATAGTAATTTTCCATTGTCCATCACAATGTAGGTAAAAGGAGCTTTACTCTTTGAACATTCTGGAGAAAACCCAAACTGTTTCTGATAATATCACATTCATTAGATCTGGATCAGGAAGCCAGGAGTACTCTGGATTTCTTGATATGCTAAAGATTGACAGATGAAGCCTACAAAAACCCCAAAGCCTGCCACATAGGTGAAAGTTTTAGAGGTTCTAAGGTCTGAATAATGATGAGACATCCCCACCAAGGTAAAAAAAAAAAAGCTACTGTATCTCCCATTTGCTACCACTGAGGAAAATGTACAGGACATGGGCACCGGCACCGTGGCTCACTTGGTTAATCCTCCAGCTGTGGTGCCGGCATCCCATATGGGCTCCAGGTTCTAGTCCCAGTTGCTCCTCTTCCAGTCTAGCTCTCTGCTGTGGCTCAGGAAGGCAGTGGAGGATGGCCCAAGTGCTTGGCCCTGCACCCACATGGGAGACTAGGAAGAAGCACCTGGCTCCTGGCTTCAGATCGGCACAGTGCCGGCCGTAGTGGCCATTTGGAGGATGAACCAACGGAAGGAAGACCTTTCTCTCTGTCTCTCTCTCTC
Source organism: Oryctolagus cuniculus (assembly GCF_051225735.1). Classification (NCBI taxonomy): domain Eukaryota; kingdom Metazoa; phylum Chordata; class Mammalia; order Lagomorpha; family Leporidae; genus Oryctolagus; species Oryctolagus cuniculus. The sequence continues at coordinate 76,291,976 of NC_142875.1, read as the reverse complement.
TCTCATTATCTATATCTCTACCTGCCAAATAAATTTTTTTAAAAAAAAGAAGAAAATGTACAGGACATGAAAAATTCATTGATTATGATCTGAAAGGAGATGCGAATATAAATTATAAGGAGGTTTGGGAAAGATGAAATGTGAACTAACCAATAGGAATGAGCACAAAGTATGTGGATCTTTCTTTACCACATTAGTACTTACTGGAGATCCTCTGTATCAGAGAAGGCACTGAAGAATAGGCGAGTAAGACAATTTGTCTGGAAGCTACACAGGACATGCTAAGAATGCCAGTGAATCAACAATCTTGAGTGAGCTTCTCCTTTTGGCCATCCTAGGGTTTCCTAATGGAGCCTTGTGGCAGAAATGCAAGTAATGTACAAACCTAACAGCACAGACTTTTTCTCACCAAGAATGATCTAGGTACTACTTCTTCAGAATTCTAGTAAGTGTTAGACATTGATGTGGAGCCCTTGATATGACCCATACTGGATGGATATACATTTTGGTTAAAAGTATACCTTCCTTGCCACAGTGCCTTGATCAGCAGCATTATATGTGGGATCAGGGAATTTCTGATATATATTATGTCACATTACTTTCTTTTATTAAGGGAATACTTTTTTACTAGTTCATGTCCATGGGATACACTTGTCTTACTACATCACCCAGAAATTGCCAGCCTGAATATTGGGAAGGACACTTAGATATAAAGCAAAGGCATCTTCTTGGAGTTTTCAGGAATTATCTTTATAGATTCAGTATATACCTTGAACCAACAAATATGGCTATATTTCTCTTAGCTAGAACATATCACTCATCCAGGATTCAAGGCATAGAAGTAGGAGTTGCCCTTAAATCATTACTCAACCTAATTCACATTGAAGAATGCGTACTTTTTATCCCTGCAACTTCAAGCTCTGTTTGACTTGAGGTACAGATAACCAGGTGACAATGTAATGGCTTCTATAAACTTAAAATGGCCTGGTAGTTTTGTACTTCTTATGCTAATGTACTAGAAGGTGAAGAAGTATTAGCACATTGGTAGGAGTTAATGTACTTTGTCTAACACGAGGTAGGGTAACTGTTAAAGACAGCAATTTACAATGTGTGTTGGAAGATGGAGAGGATGAAGATCAACTGTTGTCTTGGGACCAACTATAACAGTGAGTTGTAACTGTAGCTTGCAGCAATATTAATTCTGTTGTAGTTTTTTTCTTTTTTGAGTGAAAATTGTGACTGGCTACATTTTGAAGAAATAATAACGAGATGAAGTGAGCTTAACATGGGTGCAGAATGCATCTTATTGGTGCAAGAGATGGGCTGCAGCAGATTCAGGCAGTTCTCCTATCATTGTCTCTGAGAAATTAGATCATTTCCCATGGCTAATATCTGCACCTGTGATTAAAGGTCTTCTTCCTGCAGCTGTGGAATTCCAGTGAATCACAGTTCCTAGAGGGCACTCCCAAACCAGCAACTCTCATAAACAGGTATGAAAATGTGAGCTCCTTCACTCCTAGAGTTGAACAATTCTGATATGTATATTTAAAAAATAAAATTTATTTTATTTATTGGAAAGGCATAGAGGGAAGGAGGGTGGAAGGGAAAGATAAGTGGGGAGAGAGAGAGAGAATAAGAATTTGAATGAGAGAATGAATCTAGGCTGGGTTGAAGCAGGTCACTCAATCTAAGTATCCCACATAGGTGATAAGTGGCAGGGTACTAACTACTGGAGTTATCACCTGCTGCCATCCAGGGTCTGCGGTGGCAGGAACTTGGGATGGGAAATGGAGCTAGGACTGAAATCCAGGCACTCTGATATAGGATGTGGGAATCTCAAATGGTGTTTTCAAGGCTATGCCAAACACCTACCCATACATTCTGAGATCTTTCTTAAAGAGTAAGCTTATTAGGGCTTAATTACCGGGGGTAGCATTGTGGCATAGCGGTTAAAGCCACTGCCTGCAATGCTGGCATCCTATAATAGTGCCGGTTCAAGATCTGGCTATTCCACTTCCTATTCAGCTCTCTTCTAATGGCCTGGGAAAAGCAGTGGAAGATATCCCAAGTGCTTGTCCCCTGCTATCCACGTAGGAGACCTGTAAGAAGCTCCTGGCTCCCGACTTCAGCCTGGCCCAGCCCTGGCCAAAGCAGCCATTTAGGGAATGAACCAGTGGATAGAAGATATATCTTTCTTTCTTTCCCTCTCTCTGTGTAACTCGGATTTTCAAACAAATAAATAAATCATTTAAAAAAGGAGCTTCAATTACCCACTGTGGTAGCTGTTCAATAGGAGAGCCTGTATGGGCTCCTTTCCCTTTGTTGTATTATTTTCTCATTTTCTTCCCAGTATTACCTGCACTTTACAACTAACTAGTCTCACATGAATTCTTGTCTAAGGGCCTAAATAATACAGTATCTAAAACCTTCCTATATTTACTTATCATCCAATATATGTAATTAAAAATTATAAATTGGTACTATTGTTAAAAATGAGATGTAGAAAGTTTAACATTTCTTTCTTTTTTTTTTTTTTTTTTTTTTGACAGGCAGAGTGGACAGTGAGAGAGAGAGACAGAGAGAAAGGTCTTCCTTTTGCTGTTGGTTCACCCTCCAATGGCCGCCTCGGCCAGCGCGCTGCAGCCGGCACACCGTGTTGATCCGAAGGCAGGAGCCAGGTGCTTCTCCTGGTCTCCCATGGGGTGCAGGGCCCAAGCACTTGGGCCATCCTCCACTGCACTTCCGGGCCACAGCAGAGAGCTGGCCTGGAAGAGGGGCAACCGGGACAGAATCCAGCGCCCCGATCCGGACTAGAACCCGGTGTGCCGGCGCCGCAAGGTGGAGGATTAGCCTATTGAGCCACAGCGCCGGCCTCTTCTACTTTTGTTCTTAAGCAATATCACATTTATAATATAAAATCAGAATATTATGTTTATAAAGATACTTATATTTAGAATTAAAAATCACTGGTTCAATATTTTTGACCATTGGAGTTGCTGGTGGGAAGGGTACTGCTGTCTTTTCTGTTTTGGTTCCATTTTGCCTGGAGGTTCAATGACATGACTTTTTGATTATCTACAATGTTTTTTCATTAAGAGATATCATCAGAGGTCAAATAAGGAAAGAGAGGGTGAGGCATCAAAGTGTGAATCACAACACAGAGAACTGATACTTAAAGACTCTGCTGTGAGTCATATCAAAATTTTTAATGTCAGAAACTTAGGGCTAAGGAAATAGCATACTTGGTTAGCAAAAAGTTTCTTTACTTTTTTTTCTTCAGTACATGACTGTCCACTTTCAAAGAGAAAATATAAAAAAAGAACCCGCATAAAGATGATACAAGTGTAAAAGGACAAAAGTGAAGTGGAAATTAAAGTGCAGTACATGAAAGCAATTTTTTAGGGAAACTGAGAAAGAATTGATTGACTCAGAAATAAGAATATACTTCAACTTAGTGAATTAATGGTAAAACTACTATTCAAACAGTACTTTATACTTTGTGTATCTGTGTGTGTGCAAACTGTTGAAATCTTTACTTAGTATATACTAAGTTGATCTTCTGTATATAAAGATAATTGAAAATGAATCTTGATAAAGAATGGGATGGGAGAGGGAGTACGAGAGGGGATGGTTATAGGTGGGAGGGAGGTTATGAGGGGAAAAGCCGTTATAATCCAAAAGTTGTACTTTGGAAATTTATATTTATTAAATAAAAGTTAAAAAATTAATTAGAATTGTTAACCATAAGAAAAGTCAATAGTATCTTTCTGTATTAACAAAAATAATGAGAAAATAGGATATAAGAGGTCACCTGCAGAAGGAAAACAACTTTATATAATACAGAAATTAACCTATGAGTCTGGTGCTGTGGCACAGTAGATTTAAAGCCCTGGCCTGCAGCGCAGGCATCCCACATGGGCACCTGTTTAAGTCCCAGCTGCTCTACTTCCAATCCAGTTCCCTGCTAATGCACTTAAGAAAGAAGCAGAGGGTGGCCCAAATCCTTGGACCCCTGCACACATGTGGAAGACCCAGAAGAAGCTCCTGATTCCTGGTTTCAGATAGGCTCAGCTCCAGCCTTTGCAGCCATTTGGGGAGTGAACCAACAGATGGAATACCTCTCTCCGTCTTTCTCCAGCTCTCTGCCTCTAGCTCTCTCTGTAAGTCCTTCAAATAAATAAAATAAATATTAAAAAAGAAGTTAACCTAACAAAGAATGAACATAGGAATAATCTTAAAACACAATAGGGGCCGGCGCTGCGGCTCAATAGGCTAATCCTCCACCTTGCGGCGCCGGCACACCGGGTTCTAGTCCGGGTCGGGGCGCTGGATTCTGTCCCGGTTGCCCCTCTTCCAGGCCAGCTCTCTGCTGTGGCCCGGAAGTGCAGTGGAGGATGGCCCAAGTGCTTGGGCCCTGCACCCCATGGGAGACCAGGAGAAGCACCTGGCTCCTGCCTTCGGATCAGCACGGTGTGCCGGCTGCAGCGCGCTGGCCGAGGCGGCCATGGAGGGTGAACCAACAGCAAAAGGAAGACTTTTCTCTCTGTCTTTCTCTCTCACTATCCACTCTGCCTGTCCAAAAAAAAAAAAAAAAAAAAAAAAAGAAAGAAAAACCACAATAGAAGGATATAGTAAATATCAAAATAAATGAAGCTTATATATGTGGTTTTATGCATTTATCTATACACACAAATAGATACTAGGCAACATAAGAGTAAAGGTATTTTTTTTCCAAATTAGTCTATAAATTTAATGTATCTGCAACTTTGTCATAATTGGGCTTTACAAAAAATGGAAGCTTAATCAGACATTTGCACTCTATGACTTCCAGTATATGAGACAACGCCTCTCCTAAAGCTGTCATCACAATAATTTTAAAGAACTAAGAAAATGTAACTGCTATCCAATAAATTTCTAATGATACACTATTATTTCACAGGGACAAAGCTACAGGTTGCATATCCCTAATCTAAAAGTACAAAATCATGATGCTCAAAAATCTGAACTGGTGCCACATGTGGAAAATTCCACACTTGACCTCAACATGGTGGATTTAGTTAACACACAGACATGGGGCCAGTTATGCTGCAGTAGAGTAAGCCACTAGCTGCAGTGTTGGGATCCCATATTTGAGAGCTGCTTTGAGTTCCAGCTGCTCAACTTCCAGTCCAACTTTCTGATAATGTGCCTGGGAAAGCAGCAGACAATGGCCCCAGTACACAGGTTCCTGCCACCCACTTGTAAGATTTAGATAGAGTTCTAGGCTCCTGGCTTTGGCCTAGCCCAGCCCTGGCTGATGAGACCATTTGGGAGGCCATTTGGGGAGTGAACCAGAGGATGGAAGATATCTCTCTCTCCTTCTTTCCTTCTCTCCTTCTCTGTCATTCTGCCTTACAAATAAATAAAATAAATCCTAAAAAAAAAAAAACATAGGCACAAAACATGGGTTATTAGCTATTCCAAAGAAGGAAAAAAAAAATCTATCCTTCTCATTATGATATATCTTTTCTATGCATGCTAAGATTCCCCCACACGTTTGCCCAAAAAGAATGAAATGGCATGTATGCAGCTTGGATGCACCAAAGCAGATTCTCTATTATTTACCACATAGGGTCCAGACTTATGTGCATTATTTATTGTTAATTTTCTTGTTGTACTCTGTTCTATGGGGTAAAGAAAATGTCAAAAAGGTCTACAGATGATCCTACATATAATGATGATAAGACAAAGAGGAAGAAGTTATGCTTATCTATAGTACAAAAGTCAAGCTATTGGAAAAATTAGACAACAGTTTTAAGTGTGAAGTATCTTATAGAAGAAGATGGTGTGTAGGAATGACCACTACATGTAATCTGCAGAAACAAAAGAGTAATCTTGAAGTTTTAGGGGGAAATTGATGAACAGAAGTTTGTGTGACAAACAGCAAAACTGCATAAATTTAAAATTGAAGATCTCAATCATATGAATAGATCTGCTGCAGTGAGTGAATATCATTAAGGTAAGCTGTCATGAACAAGCAGAGAGCTATCATACTGGACTGAAATTTGAAGGCACTTGGATTATTCAGTAGGCTAAAATTTTTTAAAAAATACAAGGCATTAAGTTGTAAAGATCTGTGGTGATAAAGCATCTGCTGATCATGCAGCGGTGGAAAAATTCCATGACATTTGTTAAGGTCTTCATTGATAAAAATGTGATGTCACAACAAGTCTCTAATGTTGATGAAACATCGCTGCTTTGGCATTATTGCCCCCAAAAGACCCTGATCACAGGTCACAAGACAGCCCCTATAGGAATTAGGGATGCCAAGGACAGAATAACTCTGATGGGAAGTACAGTGCAGCAGGCATCTATAAAGGTGAACTTGCTTGATAAGCAAAAGCTTCCATCTTTACCATTTTAAAGGAGTGAATGTCTTACCAATTCAATATACTAAAAAGGGCATGGATCATTAGGGGCATATTTTCTGATTGGCTTCACAAGCTTTTTGAATCAGTAACTCATGCTCACTTCAGGGAAGCTGATCTAGATAAAGACTGCAATATTTTGTGATTCCTTGACAATTATTCTTTTTATCTTTCAGAGGAAAATTTCATTAAAAATGTTTATGCAATGTACTTCCCACAAATGTGACTTCATTTATTCTTCCATGTGACTAGCATGTTCTTCTTAGATCAATGAAGAACAAATATAAAAAAACTTCCTTTAACAGAATAATAGCAGCTCTGAACACTAACGCATACGTTATGTGCTTTTGCCAACATTTGGAACATGGTGACCAAAGACATAGTTGTGTACCCCTTATGCAACCTCTGCACTGCAACTATGTTCAGAGATGGTGAATAAGCTGGTAACATTGAAGGATTCTGTACATTAAATGAGATGATGTTATGTCTCCTTACATATATAAGAAGTACCTTCAGAGTAAACTGGAAGTGGGTAATGAAGAGGTTTTTAACCTTGATAATGAGATTTTGGCTATTAATTCACTGATTGATGGTGAAATCGCTCCAATGGTTCTTGTTTGTGCATTGGGATCAGCACTGTGCATTGGTACCAGTTTGCATCTCAGCTGCTGCATTTCCAATCCAGCTCCCTGCTAATGTGCCCGGGAAAACAGTGGAAGATGGTCCAAGTGATTAGGCCCCTATACCCACATGGGAGATGCACAAGAAGCTGCTGGCTCCTATCTTCGGATCAGTCCAACTCTGGCTGTTGCAAAAAAGCCATTTGGGGAGTGAGCCAGCATATGGATGATCTTTCTGTTTCCCCCCACCCCCTGTAACCAGGCCTTTCAAATAAATAAATAAATCTTTAAAAACTACTTATGCATGAGTAAGTGTAAGAAAATGGTTGGTAATTGCTAGCATAAACATGCATAATTTGGAATTATTGAAGATTCCATTCCAGACTGCTACAATAAAGTGAATGTCACAATAAACTGCGTCATATAAATTTTTGGGTTTTCCAGTCCCCATAAAAGTTGCATTTATACAATGCTGTAAAGTCTAGTAAGTATACAATAGCATTATGTCTAAAACGGTACAAACTCCAGTTAAAAATGCTTTACTGTTTAAAAATGCTGACAATCTTCTGAGCCTTCAATGAATTGTAGTGTTTTTGTAGGTGAAGATCTTGCTTCCATATTGATGGCTGCTGCCTGATTGGGGGGTGGTTGGTGGCTAAAGAGTGTGGTTGCTATGGAAATTTCTTAATGAAGTCTATCTCATTGACTGACATCCTTTCACAAAGGACTTCTCTGTGGCAATGACACTGTTTGAGAGCATTTTACTAACAGAACTTCTTTCAAAAGTGGATATAAACCTCTCCAAACTCTGCTATAGTTTGTTATCTATTGTACATACTAGATGTTTTGTTATTGACGTATCAAGAAATCTTTCTTTGCCCATCCATAGCAAGCAACTCCTCATCCATTAAAGTTTTATCATGAGATTGCAGCAATTCAGTTACATATTCAGACTCCACTTTTCATTCCACTTCTGTTTCTACCACATCGCAGGTTACTTCCTCAGACGAAGTATTGAATGCCACCCACAGGCATTCACTTCTTCCAAATCCCTGTGAAAGTGAATGCTTATATTTTGACATGCTCCCATGAATCATGAATACTTAATGGCATCTAGAATGATAAATTCCTTCCAGAAGGCTTTCAATTTACTTTGCCCAGATTCATCAGAGGAATCACTATTTAAGGCAGCTAGAGCCTTACAAATAAATGTATCACTTAATTGATTAAGTCTTGAAAGTAAAAATTACTCCTTGACCCATGGGCTGAAGAATGGATGCTGTTAGTAGGCATTTGAAAAAGCATTCAGGCCGGCGCCATGGCTCACTGGGCTAATCCTCCACCTGTGGCACAGGCACTCTGGGTTCTAGTCCAGGTCGGGGCGCTGGATTCTGTCCCAGTTGCTCCTCTTCCAGTCCAGCTCTCTGCTGTGGCCCGGAAGTGCAGTGGAGGATGGCCCAGGTCCTTGGGCCCTGCACCCGCATGGGAGACCAGGAGAAGCACCTGGCTCCTGCCTTCGGATCAGCGCAGTGGGCCGGCCGCAGCGCACCGGCTGCGGCAGCCATTGGAGAGTGAACCAACGGCAAAGGAAGACCTTTCCCTCTGTCTTTCTCACTGTCCACTCTGCCTGTCAAAAATTAAAAAAAAAAAAAAAGAAAAAGCATTCATCTTGTACATCTCTGTCAAAGTTCCTGGTGTCATCGAGTAGTACCATTTTGAAAGGAACTCACTTTTTTTTTTTTTTTCCTAGCAGTAGGTCTCAACAGTGGGCTTAAAATATTCACTAAACTATGTTGTAGACAGATGTGCTGTCATCCATGTTTTGTGGTTCCATTTATTGTGCACACACAGTGAATATTTAGTATAATTCTTAGGAGTCTTATAATTTTTTTGAGTACTGGCTTCGACTAGTTGCATTAACTCCTAACAAGAGAATTGCTCTGTCCTTTGAAGATTTGAAGTCAGGTATTGATTTCTCTCTAGCTGTGGAAGTCCCAGATGATATCTTCTCTGAATATAATGCTGATTCATCTTCATTAAAAATTAATTGTTTAGTGCAACCACCTTCATCAATGATCGTAACTAGTTCTTTTGAATAATTTGCTATGGCTTCTGCTATGGCTTGCTGCACCACCTTGCACTTTTATGTTATGAAGATGACTTCTTTCCTTAAACCTCATGAACCAAACTCCTCTAGCTTCAAATTTTTCTTTTGCCATTTTATCACCTCTTTCAGTCTTTATACAACTGAAGAGAGTTACAGCCTTATGCTGGTTATGTTTTAGCTTAAGAGAATCTTGTAGCTGGTTTGATCTATCTAGAGTATTTAGAAAAATTTTCTATCAGTAGTAAAGGCTTGTTTTGCTTTTGTCTTATTCACATGTTCAATGAAATAATACTTTTAACTTCCTTCGAGAACTTTGCAGTCACAGCTTGGCTGTTTTGTGCAAATGATCTAGCCTTTGGTCTATCTCAGCTAAGCTTAATCACTAAGCTTAATAATTTCTAGCTTTTAATTTAAAGTGAGAGATGTGTGACTCTACACTTGAACACTAAATGCCATTTTAGGGCTATTAATTGGCCTAATTTCAATATTGTTATGTCTTATGGAATAGGGAGACAGGGAGAGAGAAGGAGGATGAGCTGTGCGATGGAACAGTCAAAATACACACAACGTTCATAAGTACCCCATCTTATATGGGTGCAGTTCATTGTGTCCCTGAACAGTTAAAATAGGACTATCATGATCTCTAATCACAGATCACCATTACATAAGTAATATAATGAAAATTTTGAAATCTATAAGAATAACCAAAATATATATCCTGTGGGAATAACACAGAGACAGAAATTAAGCATATGTTGTGGAAAAGTGGTGCATGGTTGTCACAAAGCTTCAGTTTATATAAAAGGCAATATCTGTGAAGCACAATAAAGTGAAGTATGTTAAATTGAGATTTCCTATAAATCCAGGTCAGGAATAATGATGTTGCCAAACAACCACATATTGACCAAGTGGGTGGAGAAGATAATGTCTTTGCTTTCTGATGGTTTAATGTACACAGACTTTGTTTCATGTACAAATTATTAAAAACACTGAATTACCTTCAGACTATGTGTATAAAGGCTACATGAAATACAAATAAATTTTGTGTTTAGACTTAAGTCTTTTCTCCAACATATCTCATTAGGGAATTTAAGCTGAAAGCATGTAGATAGAAAAGCTAGGAAGCAGAGTCAGGAATACATGGGGAAAGAGATACAGCCTACCCAATGATTTATCATGTCAGAACCAAAGTGATGATGAAAAAGTTGAAACTAGTAAAAAGAACGCAATATAAAGTCAGTAGCTTAAAGGAGAAGATTTCAGCAAGCTGAAAGCCAGAGAGAGAAAGAGAGAGAAATCTGAAAGAGGGAGTAATTGGTTCCTAGAGATTTATCAGCTCCTACTTGCCAGTGAAGTGTTACTTCTTGATATTATATATCTTTGTAAAAAGCTCTCTCTTCTTAACATATTCTTAGTGTCTCTTATTTTTCATTCTAAAAGAGATAATTCTTAGCATCTCAGCATGTTGTTGTTGCTGTTATTATTATTATTATTATTACTAGAAGGTCCTTAAACTTTCATTTTACATTATGCTTTTAAATTCCTTTATCTACTTTTCTCTTTCCTTATCAGATGCTATCCTTGGTACATATCATTTACAACCTTCCTTGTCATTCCTGTCGTTTTCTTCCTATTTATCTCATATATTCAATTCTACTTTATCTGCACTAAAGGCATTCCACTCTGGAATGTATTTTACATTTTCTACAGAATACATGGTGTCACAGTGTATGTGTTTTTATTTTTCTTAAATGACATTAGGTTATATCATAGCATTATGCTTTAAAGATCTAATAACATTGATGTGTACACATTAATTTTGGACTTCTAATTTCTGAGTATTATTCAGTAAGATACATTTACCGTGTTTATCTGTCCACACAGTAAGAATTTGATGATCATTACCTTGTTCTAGATCTCTGAAAAATGTTTATGTAAATGCACACTATTAAAAATTATGCATGGATTCAAAACTTTACCTTCACTAAAATAAATTGATTTTTAAAAATATTTTATTTATTTATTTGAGAGAGTTACAGAGAGAGAGAGAGGAACACAGAGAGAAAGGTCTTTCATCCACTGGTTCATTTCTTAAATGGCCGCAATGGCCAAAGCTGGGCTGATCCTAAGCCAGTTGCCAGGAGCTTCTTCTGTGTCTCCCACACAGGTGCAGAGGCCCAAGCACTTGGGCCATATTCTACTGCTTTCCCAGGCCATAGCAGAGAGCTGGATCGGAAGAGGAGCAGCTAGGACTTGAACCAGCACCCATATGGGATACTGGTACCACAGGCAGACGCTTAGTCCACTATGCTACAGCTCTAGCCCCAAAACTGATCTTGTAATTCCACTATTCCATGAACTCTTTTGAAATACTCTCATATTAAGCTTCTGTAATGATGTGGTTAAGTGTTTTATGGGCCGGCGCCATGGCTCCATAGGCTAATCCTCCGCCTGCGGCGCCGGCACACCAGGTTCCAGTTCCGGTCAGGGTGCCAGATTCTGTCCCGGTTGCCCCTCTTCCAGGCCAGCTCTCTGCTGTGGCCCTGGAGTGCAGTGGAGGATGGCCCAGGTCCTTGGGCCCTGTACCCGCATGGGAGACCAGGAGAAACACCTGGCTCCTAGCTTTGGATCAGCACGGTGTGCTGGCCACAGCGTGCCGGCAGCGGCGGCCATTGGAGGGTTAACCAACAGCAAAGGAAGACCTTTCTCTCTGTCTCTCTCTCTCACTGTCCACTCCGCCTGTCAAAAATAAAAAAAAAAGAGTGTTTTATTTATTTTTTCTTAGGGTGGATATCAGAAAATAGGATTGCTGCGTCAAAGCTTAGACTTATGGAATTTTTAAAAGATTTATCTACAGAGAGAGAGAGGAAGAGAGAAAAAGAGAGAGAGCGAGCAAGCAAGAGATCATCCATCTGCTAGTTCATACCCCAGATGGCTACAATGGCCAGAGCTGGTCTGGTCTGAAGCTAGAAGCTTCTTCTGGGTCTCCCATGTGGGTGAAGGGGCCCAGTCAGCTGGGTTATTATCTGCTGCTTTCCCAGGCACTTTACCAGGGAGGTGGATCAGAAGTGAAACAGCCAAGATGCAAACTGGCACCCATGTGGGAAGCCAGCTTCACATGCAGCAGCTTTAATGGTTATGCCACAAGGGTCCCAAGGCTATCTTTCTAAATTAGCCTATTAAGTCAACGCATTGCAATTAGAATTTCCAGCTGGATTTTTCTTTTTCTTTTAAAATATTTTTTCTTTTTAAATTGGCCAACTCAATTGTTCCCCAGTGGGGAAACAAATACATGAATAACTAAATCAACTTTGAAAAACAAAACTAAAGAGGGGGCTTTACCCTACAGCTATGAACCATAATAACAGGATCAGAAAAGCAGGCCAATCCATCAGAACAAAGGAATCAGTAATAGCAATACACACACACACACACACACACACACACACACGGAGGATGAAACTTAAGATAGTATCACAAAGAATAGGGAAAAGATAAACTATTACATGAGTAATATGCAGATTTTTTACTATAAACGTAATGCTCTTATTAGTAATCAAATACATGACTCAGTAATTAGATACCAACTTATAATGACAAATGGGAAAATTGGAACCTTTTTATTTTACCAACTGAGATTAAAGCAAATAAATACTCTCATATTTCCATAGTCATTATTGAGAACAGTCTGACGGAAAGTAGTAAAAATCACTTACTTAAGTTATATAGTGGGAACCAGCATTGTGGCACAGTGGGTTAAGCACCTGCCTGTGATCCTGGCAGTCCATATGAGTGCTAATTCAAGTTCCCATGTCTCCACTTCAGATTCAGCTCTCTGTTAATGAGCCTAGGAGCAGTGGAAGATGTTTCAAGTACCTGGGCCTCTGCCACCCATATGGGAGACCCTGATAAAGTTCCGGCTCCTAGCTTTGGCCTGGCTCAGCTGCAGCTACTGTAGCCATTTAGGGAGTAAACCAGTGGATGGAATCTCTGTCTCTTTCTCTCTCTGTAACTCCGCATTTCAAATAAATAAATAAATATTAAAAAGAAAGGAAAAGGAAAAAAAAGATAGCCTAGGGTTGGCTTTGTGGCTCAGTGGGTTAAGCCATATGGGCACAGAATTCCAGTTGTTGCGGTCATTTGGGGAGTGAACCAGTAGATGGAAGATTTCTCTCTCTCTTTCTTTCTCTCCCTCTCTAACTTTGCCTTTCAAAAAATAAATAAACCTTTAAAAAAAGATACCTTTACTCCTGAATTATTTTACCCATACAAAAAATTATCTCCATTCACTCATATACTTTTTACTTCCTTTAATAGTTAAAAATTTTTTGAAGATCTGTTCATGTTTCATTAGGCTAAATTTTTTAAACATTTTTTGTTATAGTTGACATATATTTGGTTAATTTTTATAATATGAGTTTTTATTTTAGTTATCATTTGATGAACATTTCTCTTTAGATTGAATTTGAATTGAGAATTCAGTCTAAATAAGGTTTATTACTTGGATTTTACTTATAAGCTTTTTTGTGACCTAGAATACTACAGATTAATAAAAATGCTCTGTGTGTTCAAAAATTGTATTTTATACTTATTTGATGCTAGTTCTCTGTACATATATTAATTTGCATCTATTTTTTGAGAAATTCAAAAATTTCTGTATCTTTACCTATTTTCTTTTTTATCAGTTTACCACAAGCATTTGATAAAATAAAACACCCTTTCATGATGAAAAATCTAAGCAAACTGGTTATAGAAGAAACATTCCTCAATACAATCAAAGCAATATGAAAAACCCACAGCCAGCATCCTATTGAATGGAGAAAAGTTGGAAGCATTTCCACTGAGATCTGGTACCAGACAGGGATGCCCACTCTCACCATTGCTATTCAATATAGTACTGGAAGTTTTAGGCAGAGCCATTTGGCAAGAAAAAGAAATTAAAGGGATACAGATTGGGAAGGAAAAAGTCAAACTATCTTTCTTTGCAGATGATATGATTATTTAGGGGATCCAAAGAACTCTACTAAGAGACTATTGGAACTCATAGAAGAGTTTGGCAAAGTAGCAGGATATAAAATCAATGCACAAAAATCAACAGCCTTTGTATACACAGTCAATGCCACAGCTGAGAAAGAACTGCTAAGATCAATCCCATTTACAGTAGCTACAAAAACAATCAAATACCTTGGAATAAACTTAACTAAGGATGTCAAAGATCTCTACAATGAGAATTACAAAATCTTAAAAAAAGAAATAAAAGAAGATACCAAAAAATAGAAAGTCTTCCATGCTCATGGATTAGAATATTCAATATCATCAAAATGTCCATTCTCCCAAAAGCAATTTATAGATTCAATGTGATACCAATCAAAATACCAAAGACATTCTTCACAGATCTGGAAAAAATGATGCTGAAATCCATATAGAGGCACAGGAGACCTCGAATAGCTAAAGTAATCTTGTACAACAGAAACAAAGCTGGAGGCATCACAATACCAGATTTCAAGACATACTACAGGGCAGTTAAAATCAAAACAACATGATACTGGTACAGAAACAGATGGATAGACCAATGGAACAGAATAGGAACACCAGAAATCAATCCAAACATCTACAGCCAACTTATATTTGATCAAGAATCTAAAACCAATTCCTGGAGCAAGGACAGTCTATTCAACAAATGGTGCTGAGAAAAACTGGATTTCCATATGCAGAAGCATGAAGCAAGGCCCCTACCTTATACCTTACACAAAAATCCACTCAACATGGATTAAAGATCTAAATCTATGACTGACACCATCAAATTATTAGAGAACATCGGAGAAACCCTGCAAGATATAGGCACAGGCAAAGACTTCTTGGAAAAGACCCCAGAGGCACAGGCAGTTAAAGCCAAAATTAACTATTGGGATTACATCAAATTGAGAAATTTCTGTACTGCAAAAGAAACAGTCAGGGAAGTGAAGAGGCAACCAACAGAATGGGAAAAAATATTTGCAAATTATGCAACCAATAAAGGATTAATAACCAGAATCTACAAAAGGATCAAGAAACTCCACAACAACAAAACCAACAACCCACTTAAGAGATGGGCCAAGGACCTAAATATCATTTTTCAAAAAAGGAAATCCAAATGGCCCACAGACACATGAAAAAATATCAATCTCTTTTAAGAGAACTTCCATTAGAGTAACAGCAGATTCTTCAGCATGAATCTTACATTCTATTAGATAATGGGATAATGTATTTCATGTTCTGAAAGGAAAGAAACTGCCAATCAAGAATATAAATGAAGGAGAAATAAAGACTTCCCAGGACAATTAAAAGCTGAGGAATTCATTAGCACTGCACCAGCCTTACAAAAGATATGTAAGAATGTTCTATTATAGAAGGAAAAGAAAAATACAACTATCAAAATAACATGTGAAAGTATAAAACTCTTAGAATAATAAAAATGATATTCCAAATAAGAATTATTTCAAATTGACATTACTAAGTCATTGCTTTTAAGTTATAATGTTAAATACAAAAGGACTAAATCCCCCAATTAAAAGATACAGACTAGGGGCTGGCACTGTGGTTCAGTAGATTAATCCTCCATCTATGGTGCCTGCATCCCATATGGGAGCCAGTTCTAGTCCCAGCTGCTCCTCTTCTGATACAGCTCTCTTCTATGGCCTGGGAAAACAGTATAAGATGGCCCAAGAGCTTGGGCCCTTGCTCCCACCGGGCAGACCCAGAAGAAGTTCTTGGCTCCTGGTTTCAGATCCACCCAGCTCTGACTGTGGGGGCCATTTAGGGAGTGAACCAGTGGATGGAACATCTTTTTCTCTGTCTCTCCCTCTCTCTGTCTGTAACTCTACCTATCAAATAAATAAATAAAATCTTAAAAAAATACAGACTAGTAGAATGGATAACAAAAACAAGAAACTCACTTCACAAGTAAAGATACCCATAGACTGAAAGTGAAAGGATAGAAAAAAGTTATTCCATTCAAATGTAAATAAAAAGTGAGCAGGAATAACTACACCTATAGAAGGCAAAACTTAATACAAAAACTGCAAAACAGGGTCATTATATAATTATGAAAGGTTCCATTCAAGAAGATATAATGATTGTATATGTCCCTAATGCCAGAGCACTCAATGTTATAAAAAAACAATATTAGATCTCAGTGGAGAGATAAGCTCCAATACAATAATAGTAGGAGACTTCAACATACCACTTTCTTCAGTGAAATGATCATATATAAGAAAAAAAATCAAAGCAAAATCAGAGTTATGGGGCTGGCGTTGTGGTACAGCAGGTTAAGCCACTACCTCCAATGCTGGTGCTGTGGGATGACAAGGGCAATTTCAGTTCTCATCTCAATTTGCAGAAATTCTAAGCAGGTGGGGCAGTGAGCAAAGCAGGATTTATTGAAAGCAAGAAACCTCCTGCTGCAGCAGTCAAGAAGGGTCTCTAATGGTAAAGTTGCCAAAGAAGCTTGAAAATGCTGGCTCTTTTATAAACAGTGGTTCTCTCTGATCAGCTCCTTTCTGAAAAGCGGACAGACTTAACCATTCAGAGGAGGACAAAAGAACAACCAATCAGGAGGCCAGAATAACTGCCAATCAGGGAACTGAAAAGTGTACACTAAGGAACCAATCTGGGAACTGATATAAACTGATATATTAGAGTAACCTGTTTTGCACAAAAGCAGGGAGTGTAATCAGTCAGGTTCATTGGGTGGCTCAACAATATCTGAAGATTACACTGTACATGTTTTTCCGTCTCCTGTTTCTCCCTCCCTCAGGGCTCCAGGAGTTACATCATGTGTTTTTTTCTTTCCTATATTTTTCTTTCCTTTCCAGGGGCCCCCGGAGTCCCTATCACTGGACTCCTATATGTGCACACCAATTGAGTTCTGGATGCTTTGCTTCCATTCTAATTCCCTCCTAATGCACATGGAAAATCAACAGAAAATATATCAAGTTCTTGGGCCCCTGACACCCACATATGAGACCTGGATGGAGTTTCTGGCTCCTGGCTTTGACCAGCCCTGGCTGTTGCAGCCATCTGGGGAGTGAACCAGCATATGGAAGATCTCCTTCTCCCTCTGTCTCTTCTATATGTGAAATATATAAATAAATAAAATAAATAAAAGATACACTGCAGGGTTATTTGTAACCCCACAGCATGGCACTGGCATAAAAACACACAAACACACATAGGCCAGTGGTTCAGAACAGAGATTTCAGAAATGAATTCCAGCTTCTACAGACAACTGATTCTCAACAAAGGCACCACAAATATACACTGAAGAAAGGACATTCCCATGCATGATGCTGGGAAAACTGGATATCCATATGCAGAAAATTCAAACATGACCCTCCCCCACCTCGCCCTATTAAAAAATCAACTGAAAACAGATCAAAGGCCTAAATACAAATTCTTAAATTGTGAAACTACTAGAAGAAAACTTAGGGAACATATCTCTAGACATTAGAATACGCAATGATTTTTTGAATAAGATCCCCAAAGCACAAGGTAACAAAAGAAAAACTGGACAAATGAGATTATGTCAAAATAAGAGGCTTCTACACAGCAAAGAAAACAATGAACAGAGTGAGGAGACAACCAAAAGAATAAGAGAAATATCTGCAAACTATTCACCTGACAAAGGACTATAACATCCACAATATATAGAGAGCTCAAGTGCCAGCAGGTAAAGCTTCTGCCTGTGGTGTCAGTATCCCATATGAACACTGGTTTGAATCCCAGCTGCTCCACTTCTGATCCAGTACCCTGTTAATGTGCCTGGGAAAGCATCAGAGGATGGCCCCAGTGCTTGGGCCCCTGCACCCATGTGGGAGATGCAGAAGAAACTCCTGGGTACTGGCTTCAGCATGGCCCTGCTACAGCTATTTGGGCAGTGAACAAACAGATGGAACACTCTCTCCTTCCTCCTCCTCCTTCCCCCCATAACTCTGCCCTTAAATAAATAAATAAATCTTTTTTTTAAATAAACAAAAAAAACCCAGATATCAAAACAGTCAACAACAACAAAACAGTTCAGTTAAGAAACAGGAAAAGGAGCTGAATAGATTTCTTTTTCTGGTGCTTGTTTTATTGATAGTAATATACATTTTTGGATTCTTATTTTTTTCTCTTTTAAAATTTATTTTAGTTTTTTTCCTTTCTTTTATTTCTTTTTCCCCCAGAAATCTTTTATTTAAGTGACACAAACTTCATGCATTTCATAACTACAATTTGAATAGTAATGACTAACAAATATATGAAAATGCTCAATATCACTATCCATCAGGGAAATGCAAATCAAAATCACAATTATATACCATATCACTCAAGTCATACTGGCTATTAATAAAAAGACAAAAATAATAAATGCTGATGAGGATGCACATAAAAAAGAATTCTTATTCGCAGTTAGTGGGGATGTAAATTAGTATAGCCATTATGGAGAATGGTATGAAAGTTCTTCAAAACACTGAAAATAAATCTGTTATATGGTTAGCCACATGAATTCTGGGTATATATCTGAAGGAAATCAAATCAGTATATGGAAGAGATACCTGAACTGCCATGTGCATAGCTAACATATGGAATCAACCTAAATATCTATTTATGGTCAAATGGACACAGAAGATATGCTATATATGCACAATGGAATATTATAGAGCCATTAGAATGCTGCATAGTCATGTTCAGGTGAGTTTAAAAATAGTCAATAGTGATTACTTGAGATGAAGAGTAGGGAGAAAAAGATAAAGTTGGATAATGGGTACAAAAGCACAATTAGATAGAAGTAATAGGTTCTAGTGTTCCACAGTACAGTGTGGGGTAGCAATAGTTCACAAGAAACAGGTAAAATGGGCCTAAATCCATACTACTTAATTATTAAAGGCAAAGATAATCTCAGAATTCTGAAGGCCTAGTATTTAACATTAGTCTGGTAAATTAATCCCTTTCAATTATGTGGCACTGGGGGAAAAATGCATGGAACAATATGGAAGGGTCACAAACCTCATTAGTTCAGACAAGTAAATCAAGCAATATGGTTGATCAATAGGTTGTAAAATTGTTGCAGTCAAATTTCTCCTACATTCTATACTTGGCAACCAATTAAATGAAGAAAATGAAGAGGAGGAAGGCAAACAAAGAGATTTCTAATCTGGATAGCAGAGATAAATGAGTCACTGTAACCAGCTGAGTTTTCAAATACAGGAAGAGGAGCTTATAATACATTTGTAATATAATAAAAGTAGCAAGACTTAATGTTGGCTACAGATTTACCTGGATAATTAAGAAATATTTAGGAAGAACATGGTAGATATGTTTTGGTTCTGGTGAAGATGTAACAATGAAAAATTAATTTCAATTTATTGGTGACAACTGTGCCAAACTAATTTATAATAGAAAAAATTAGAAAATCTGATAGGTTTTGGTTTTATATGGCTTTGCTTTTATATCTTTCCTTCGATTTGTTGATTTAGAGGAAGATTATAAACTCAGTTTCAAGAAGGCTTATTAAACACAACTTCAGATTTAAACTTTTGGATATGGTTTTCATTTGACACTAGAAACTGCCTCTCTGCATGGGAATCACCTGAAATTCATTCCAGATGGATTCCCAAAGACATGTTCAGCTATTTAGAATTCCAAATCTGTCTGATTTCCAGTCTCTGCTGGAGTTTTTGTTTTCAGTTCTAATGAATAGTCTCCCCAAACTCTTGTAAGAGCCAGCTTTCTGCTTCTGGTAACTGGGAATTTCATTCAGGGAGAATGTGTAGTTAAATTTTTAGGGATGGAAATCTTTACTAATGATTTAAGCTAAAATAGTTTCAGAAAGTGGTCTAATTAAAATTTACACACAATACACATAACATATAACATTCTACTCATGAATCCCTAATGGCAAACAAATGTTTTTACTAGGAATGAACAAAAACATGTGAACAAGAGCATTTTAACATGATACCAAAACTGTGATAGTTACAAAATATTTTATAGAAATATATTTGTACCAAATACAGCATGTGATGCACTGCCCTAGTGAGAAAAGTTTTCCTGTCCAAATGCTCTTCCTGGAATTTATCTTAAGGACAGCTAGGGAGGACAGTGTTCTACAAAATCTATACTCTATGGCTACCCTTGTAGTGTCGTATATCTCTTGGGGAATATATTTGTGCTCTTTTCTTTCATTTTTATTTTTATTTTGGACTTAAACATCTAATTGTGATACAGAAAAAAATGATTTCATGATTCAATGAAAATATTACCAAACTAGAATTCAGGGGTTCTTTCTTTGTTATCAAGGATATGCCTATAATTATTCAAATTCCTGATCCTCAATGCCCCCTTTTATAGGACTCATTGTATTTTTCACCTACACTCCATGTACATGTCTAGTGTGTGCCTTCATCATGTCTGCTACCTGAAATGCCAACTACCTTTCTCTTGATGTATTTACAGCTTATGGATGAATCCTATCCATGATGTCACATCTTTTTTTTGTATGTTTTTGCAATCTTTTTTAGTAAATCCAGACAGCCCTGTTTCGCTTCACTTTTGACTGTCCATTTACATTATACAATAAAATTTTGCATTGTGCTATATAAAATCATGTTATTATTATATTATTTCATATCCACATAAGTCTTATTTACTTGAATGGTGTAAAATCTTTCAGAGTAAATATATGGCTTATAAATTTTCATTCATACCTGGTTTTCTCAAACTGTGAGACACACAGGAAATGCCATATCCACTGATATTTTATTGGTCGAATTTTAAGTCCATTATCAATTTTAAATCCATTCATTATTTTTGAATGGAACTTTACATACATTTTATATTCATAGTCCATGATAAATTTATATACTGAAATCTTTGATCAGTACAACTTTTCCTATCTTTATCTCTAAGAATTTAAATCAATTTTTATTGGTGATAAGTGGTTTGGTATGAATATTAACTTTTAAGATTCTTCTAGAACTTCACTTAAGCCAGGCCTCTGACAAGTACAAAGCCCAGGTGCTTTTTACCATTACAGCCCTCAATTTCTCTTCTAATTTATTGTCTTTTAATTTAATGTCTCCCTTTTGAAATTTATCCTGGTTTTAAAGGGTGAAGGGGAGAAAGAACTTCTGGGTACCAAGATTATTCTCACAGTCCCTACCTGCCCACCCATCTTCAGAAATAAGGTCTCTATGTCCTTGTGCCCATGAATTCAACTTGCATCCAAGTCCGCCTGTGTCCTGGGACAGAAATGAGTCCTGTCCACATCCTGCCTCAAATGGTCCACAGGGCTGGGGAGGGGTCGGCAAGCAAGGAAGAATGAGACACGAAGCAGCCCCAGAGTAACCAGCGTCTTCCAGACTAACTGGCTCACGCTGGACTGTGTGTTCTTGGGCAAAGTACGGACACTTAAAGCCTTGATTTCTTCCTCTGTGGTGCCGCGGCAGCAACCACTGAGGTTTTAAGATCCTAGGGTCCCTGCAGGGTTCTGTGAGTAAGCGCGGGAAAAGTTCAGGGCATAGAACCTGGCTCCAAAATTACAATCTAGGAGATCCACTGATCCAAACATTAGACCTTTCTCAGTAGAGGGGCCCCTGGGACTTCGGAAGCTAGAATACTGAGGAAAATCAAATCAAAAAATAGCAGATTAAGGTGTGTACCTAAACAGGACCAGGGATTTCCGCCCCACCCTCGGCCTATATAAGGGCCAGGAGCACGGATCTCTCACAGAGACGCTCCGGGACTGTGAGGCAGCATGAGCTTGAGGGCCACTGCGCCCTGCTGGTTCCCGCCAGGGCATCCAGAATCTCAGAGGAGGGCCGAAAGGGTGGTCCGCTCCGCCGTGGCGTTCCTGCCGCCTTGCTACCATCCTGCCTGGGGCGGCTTGATCTGGGTGCCTCAGATGTGCACCCAGGCCCCCAAATTTGTCGTCATCCATGCCGAGCCCCCGAGGAGAGGCCCGGCGTTGTCCCGGGCCTGGCCCGGGACACCTCAGAACGGGTGGTTCTGGCCGGCCCCACAGGCGCACATGGAATCATTCCGCTGGCTACAAGCTGCCCCCCGGCCGCCTGAGGAGCCTTACTCGGTCTACATCTCAGCCCCCGGTGAGAAAAGGAGGACTGCCTATGTCGCCAAGCCCGGCTCGTCCGCAGTGCCTATAGGTGCCAAGAGGCCCCTCGCGGCCAGCAGCAGCCTGCCCGTCCCAGTCCCCGAGCCTGGCAGCCGGCCACCCAAGGCGCGCACGTGGTCGGGGATGGTGCCCAAGACCACCACCACCATCCCGTCCAAGCGGATCGCTTCCAGCCCCGCCTCCCAGGGTTTCAACAAACCCATCGTCTCCAAAGAGCGTGAGGGCAAAGTCCCCTCTGTGGTCCGCCAACGTTACCTCAGCTTGTTTATCGAGGAATGTCTCAAGTTCTGCTCTTCCAATCAGGAGGCCACAGAGAAAGCGCTGAACGAGGAGAAGGTGGCCTACGACTGCAGCCCCAGCAAAAGAATCTACGTGGACGTCGCCGCGAGCACCCTCCGGAGGCTCAGGGGCCTAGTGCCCAGCGCCGCGCCAAGTCCCAACAGCGCCTCCCTGTACAGGCACCTCGGCCGCTACCTGCTCACCGAAGACCAGCTCAAGGAGAACGGCTACCCCTTCCCGCACCCTGAACGGCCAGGGGGAGCCATCCTCTTCAAAGGCCAGGAGAAGCTGCCCAAAGACGCCTCCTGCAGAATCTGCTGCCGCTGTGGCACCAAGTACCCGGTGTTGCCTTCGGGCCTCAGTGCTGGCGACCAGGAGTGTCGCTACCACTGGGGGCGGCTTCGGCCGGCAGAGGCGGCTGGCGGCTGGGAGACCAGGTACATATGCTGCGCGGAGGCTTTGGGCTCTGCCGGCTGCCGGGTCGCCAAGCGGCATGTCCAAGACGGCCGGAAGGAAAACCTCCAAGGGTTTGTGAAGACCCCGGAGAGGGCGCGGTCTCACCCCGCCCAGCCTGGCGTCTACGCCCTTGACTGCGAAATGTCTTACACAACGCTGGGGCTGGAGCTGACGCGGGTCACGGTGGTGGACCCCGAAATGCGAGTGGTGTACGACACCTTCGTCAAGCCCGATAACGAGATCGTGGACTATAACACCAAGTTTTCCGGGGTGACCGAGGCCGACCTCGCCCACACCAACGTCACGCTGCGCGACGTCCAGGCCGTCCTGCTGAGCCTGTTCAGCGCCGACACCATCCTCATC
The DNA here is from genome assembly GCF_051225735.1 of Oryctolagus cuniculus. Lineage (NCBI taxonomy): Eukaryota > Metazoa > Chordata > Mammalia > Lagomorpha > Leporidae > Oryctolagus > Oryctolagus cuniculus. The sequence goes on along the minus strand of NC_142875.1, from coordinate 76,268,594 downwards.
GGGCACAGCCTGGAGAGCGACCTGTTGACCCTGAAGGTCATCCACTGCACGGTGGTGGACACATCTGTGCTCTTCCCCCATCACTTGGGCCTCCCGTTCAAGCGCTCGCTGCGGAATCTCATGGCCGACTACCTCCACAAGGTCATCCAGGATGACGTGCGTGGGCACAACTCCCAGGAGGACGCCAGTTCCTGCATGAGTCTGGTGTTGTGGAAGATCGAGGAAGACACCAAGGCCAGCGACGACTCCGGCCCGACACCTGCTCGCCTCTCCTGAAGCCCCAAGCCTGCTCTTAGACCCAGGCCTGGACTAAATAGCTCTGTGAGGTCTCCAGAACTAATACTTACCTCTTAAGAACACAAAAAAGAGAAAGGGAGGAGCTGCCCAGAACTTGAGAAGACAAATAGCCGAGAGCAACCCTGGAGTCTCAAGCCCTCTTGTAGCAGCTTCTGTAGCCTTTTCCTCATCTTTGCCCTTCAGATCTCTGCCTTCACTGGAGAATTCTGCCAACTCTACTGGCACGGGGACTAGGACAGACTTTGACCATCCAGTCCCAGACCCAGAAGCCACTCTGCATGCACCTGGCGCCAGATACTAATTCTTCGAGACCTGACTTCCATTTGCTCATTACGAGTTTATGTGAACTCTTTATTTTTATTATTTTCAATGACTTGCACAGTGACCTTCACTCACCTGGAGAGGCAAGTCCCCTTGTGCTGCCTTCCGTCTTGACGGTCTGAAAATTCATTATAAAATATTTCTGTCACATCTCATTAAAATGGAGTAGAGAAACTATGGGAAGGAAAACATTCAGGGCAAGATCGTCTGCTCCAGGAACGGTCGCACGGAAACAACCCAACGAAACAGCCTGCCCTATCTTTAAGACTAATTTTACTCAGCAGCTGACGTCGGAACTGCCAACTATAGTCTTAAGACTAACTTTACGTGGTAACTGCCTCTGCTTAGAGCTTGCTGGCTCCCAAAAGTGCGAAAGTGCTTGTAAACTTTCGCTTACATAGAATTCCTTGTCCTAATCAACCTCTAACCTTTCTTTTGTTCCCTGAACATACCAGCTGCCATCCTGGCCTGAGCATATATGTATCAGATTACAATCTTATTATTTATTCCAAAATAAAAATTCTTGAATTAAAGCTTCATCTCTGCATTTTTGGTTGACTTTGCTAGGTGGTGGGGTATGAGTTAGACTTAGATCAGGAGCCCAGAAGCCACATCTGGCCAGAGTGTGGACTCCACCCAGAGCTCAAGAGGGCTAGATCTTTTAAAATAGCATTAACTTATCACCTCTAGGAGAATAGAGTATCCAGAAGAGTAAGAACTGTGTCCCTTTTCCATTCCTTTATTTTCCAAATACTTAATACCTAATATAGACTAGATGTTCAGTGAATATTGGTTAAATGGATGAGTGGAGAAAGGTTTGGCACACTCTGTAAAGGGACTGCTAGCCAGTATTTTAGGCTCTGTGTGTTCTGTGTATGAACATGAACTCAGCATAATTGGTTAGGTATTAAGAGGGTGGCAACTCAGACTATGGTGGTGCCTTTGGAAAGTGATTGGATTAGTTTATTTAGGGTGTGGCTTCCATGATGGAATCCTGATGGCTTTATAAAAACAAAGGGAGAGAGAACACTTAAGACACAAAGACACATACTCCTGCTATGTGAGGCAGCTGGGGGCTGGGGTGCTTTCTAGAGCCTGTGCAATGCTATTTGTTTTTCCAGAGTCAGGAGCCAAAATAAACCCATTTTTCTTTAATAAAACAGTTGACTCAAGTATTTCATTTGGTAAGGAAAAGCTGGGCCATAAAGATATGTTATGACTACTCAATGTTGTCTTTGAGTTGTTTAACAACCATAGGCATGTCAATGATGAGCATGGATGTGTTTTAATAAAATATTCAAGAATGCTGAAATTCAAATATCATACAATTTTAACAAGTCATAAAATTCTTTTTTTTTTTCAACCACTTAAGAGTACAAAACTATTCTTAACTTATAGGATATACATAAACCAGATGGTGGGCTGACTTTTGTTTGCCAACCCTTGGAATAAAATATGAATATCAGTTAAATTAAGTAATTTAATTGAATTTTTACATTTATTATGGTAATTATATGTGGAAAATCTTGTTATATTGCTTTACTAACAAAAATGAACTAACCTCAGATGCTGCCTGTGGGGAAATTAGGCACACAAGGCAACTCAATGATGGCGCCCAAAGGAAGTAAGGTGGGCAGTACTCAAAGTCATTTACCACCAAAGCTGATTGGCCACACAGCATCAGGGGAGGTGATGACAACTGATGACGAGTGTACAGACATGTGGCTGGTCCTGTAAAAAGTTGCCCCGTAAAATGACCTTTTAAGTAATTGGTTGGTCCTTATGCCCTGCCCCAGTAATCCTGTGGTTTTGCGCTTTAAAAGGCTTTGCTACATGTGCAATAAACTGAGTTCTTGCTTGCTTGACTTGATTCCCCGCTGTGTCTGACTGTCTCCGGGATTGGGAGGCTGGGGAACGGGCGAATGTCGCACTTACCTTTCTTCGGACCCAGTCCATCCTCGTTCGGGTGGACTAAGGCTCTGCAATTATATGATTTTTTTTTTTTTTGACAGATAGAGTAATAGACAGTGAGAGAGAGAGACAGAAAGGTCTTCCTTTCGTTGGTTCACTTCCCAAATGGCCGCTATGGCCGGCACTGCACCAATCCGAAGCCAGGAGCCAGGTGCTTCTTCCTGGTCTGGATGCAGGGTCCCAAGCACTTGGGCCATCCTCCACTGCCTTCCTGGGCCACAGCAGAGAGCTGGACTGGAAGAGGAGCAACCAGGACTAGAACCCGAGCTCATATGGGATTCTGGCACCACAGGTGGAAGATTAACCAAGTGAGCCATGGCGCTGATCCCTGTAATCATATTTTTATAATCTTACTTTAATAGAAAATAATATTCATTTGGTCATTCATTGGTATAACATTGTGAGTATAAGAATAATGGAGGGAAAATTAAACAAAAACTAGGTTAAATGTAATTTTGTCTTTTCTTGTGCTACATATTTTTATCAGATGCTCGGGGTCCTAGCTCATTATTGGATTTATTGAAAAGTGGATTTAAAAAAAAATTGAAGAGGAAAGTATGCATTGAGGAACAACTGATGAGGTGATAAGACCATGTAAATTGCTAGATGTTACAGAAAGTCACGAAACTGCAGACTTGGTCCACTGCAAATTCATGCTATCCAACTTCATTTGGGTTCTTAATGCGACTTGTCAATCCTTTTCTTTATTTACTGCTTGTTAAATTCTTATTGCATTCTTCATAGCAGCTGTTTTAGATTTTCATTGCTCCTCAACTTCCAATCTCATAACTTCTCTTACTCTATACTCATCACCACTGCTGTCTTTGTCCATGTTATCCACCATGAACTCCTGAAAGTTTTCTCCCATTGTCCTCATGTATTACTGCAACCATTCCCTTCCCCTAACTTTGGCTTCACTTTTTTTCCTATGGCAAGGTAAAATGTATTTCTTTTTTTCTGTGACTAAATTGTCATGTGTTCTCCCTACCATATGTTTTTCAGTCTCTTCCATAACATTGGTCAATCAGTCATCTCCCCTCTCTCTGTCTCTACGGGAAGTCTGTCTTCCTTTTATAGACATGTTCTGGTCTTCCAATACTTAAAAACAGGATTTCTTCGGCTTTTCTTCACTGATGTCTCATGCTAGGGGGCATCTGTTCTGATTGATTGAGCTTCTATTCTTAGTGGTAGATGCCTACACATATCACCCCTTCCACCTTGTCTTGAAACATACAACAAAAATCCATGCCAAAAGTAATCACCAATTGGGCCTTCTGCTTAATTAATGCTTCTTCCTATTCGATCTCTTTCAGGTTGACTATTTTATGTCTCAAAGATAGGGACTGTATTTGATGACTTTGTTTTACTTATTATGACTTCTTTAATCTTTGTAATCTACTCACTGTTCTTTTGAATTTGCTTTTTTTTTATAGGCAGAGTTAGACAGTGAGAGAGGGAGACAGAGAGAAAGGTCTTCCTTCAGTTGGTTCACTCCCCTAATGGCCGCTATGGCCGGCGCGCTGTGCCGATCCAAAGCCAGGAGCCAGGTGCTTCTTCCTGGTCTCCCATGTGGGTGCAGGGCCCAAGCACTTGGGCCATGCTCCACTGCCTTCCCGGGCCACAGCAGAGAGCTGGACTGGAAGAGGAGCAACAGGGACAGAACCCGAAACCCCAACCGGGACTAGAAATCGGGGTGCCAGCGCCGCAGGCGGAGGATTAGCTTAGTGAGCTGTGGCTCTAGCCTTGAATTTGCTCTTAATAATCATTAGCAGGGGCCACATCATAGCACCAACATTCCATGTGGGTGCCGGGTTAAGTCCTGATTGCTCCACTTTCAATTCAGCTCCTGGGAAAGCAGATGAAGATGGCCCAAGTGTTTGAGCCCCTTCCACCCATGTGAGAGAACTTGATGGAGTTCCAGGCTCCTGGCTCCTGGCTTTAGGTAGGATTTGGTCATTTGGTGAGTGAGCCAGTAGAAGGAAGTTCTCTCTCCCTCTCTCTGTAGTTCTGAATTTCAAATAAATAACAACAAAAATTGTTGAGGGAAATGTGGTTGTCTTCTTGGAATTGTACCTGTGGAGTGCATAAAATCTGTTCTCTTTATATTAATAAAAATTTAAATAAATAAAAACAAAAAATCACAACAAACCCAAAAGAATCAGTAGTGATCTTCCAGTAAACAATAAACACTAAATAAATGTTTATTAATAATGACCCTTTTTTTTTTTGCTTCCTTAGCATTCACCCTGTGATAACTAATACACACTTATTGAAAGCTTTTCTTTCTTGGCCTCTGGATTAGTGCTTCTTTTTTATTCCAGGTTGTTCTTTCTCTGAAAACAATGGTTAGTCTTTTTCCTTGCTGGTGCAAAGATTGGTATTCTCCAAAGTCATATCCCAGCCACTCTCTTTTCTTTTTCTGTCCATATAATACCCTACCCATCAATATTCTATCTTATCATTTTAAGCTGATGAATTACATATCTTTCTAGCCCAACCATTTGTAAGCTTTGGTTATCTGGTCAGGACTCTGGTTGACATTTTCCCTGAATGCCATCTGAGCACAGCAAAATCATCATACTTATATGAACAATGATCTTTTCATTTAAACTGTCTCCCCATTTACTAATTTAACTCCTGATTTTTACAAAAGGATATGTTTCTTTAGTAATAAGCTCTTAGAGCCACCTTAGCTTATTCCTTTTTATTACCTCCCATAGATAATTCCTAAATTCTGACAAATTTAACTTTGAAATTTTCTGGCATTTTCCCATTTTTGTACTTTCCATTTGCTACTACCTTAGTGTAGCCTTTAATTACTGTGCACATAAAAAATTGGTGATTTTTTTTACTGGTCTCATATTTTAGAATCACCCTTCTCCAATACATTTTGGCATCTTCCTAAATATTTTTGGCTTATATTACTTCATGTTGGTTATGTCATTTCATTAATAATAATTATAGCCAGCAATTATGGAAGACTTATTCTGCGTTAGGTGCAGCTCTAAAGTACTAATGTACTAAAGTACTAAATGGATAGACTTAATCCTCACAAGAATCCTGAGGTATTTAATTATCATTTAACTGGAGAACAATGAGCGTCTTAGAGTTCAGCAACTTACCCAAGAACATAGAGCTCACAGTTTATAAAATAAAAGGACAGGATCCAAAGATTGCCCCATCCCTATCCTAAGGGCAGGATGGGTGAATGTGGTGGCAGGGCACTTAGGCTCATAACTGCTGTACTGTAATGCCTTCCATAAGTGACTGAGTAAGAGTTAATCTCACTATTTTGGCTTCTGACTCTCTGTTCTCCAGTTATTTTTAGTTTTCAGGAATATGAAACACAAACCCAGTGTAATAAGTCATCTTTCCTATTCATAATTCTCATACATATGCTCTGAGCCTCTGGGCTGCATAGTTTTATTAATATTGTTTTCTTTACTCCCATCAAGCTTCTCTTCTTCCCCCATCAAACAGAGTCTTCAGGATAAAGATCTCATCATAATTTTTCAATACTTAATTAATCATTATAAAACATATATCATCCATGAGTGACTCGTATACTCTATCTAACAATTGCATGCATTTCGATTCATTTCTATTTCATTGATCATATGATGAGTGGTATTAAGAATCTTGATGTTCATGTGTTACTTCCTGTACTGGCTTATAATTTATGCATGCATTAGAACCATATTGAAGAGCAGTAAAATGGTTGAAATGAGTGCTATGTTTGGGTATGGTTGAGTGTGTCCTCCAGGGGTTTATGTGTTGGATGCTTAATCTGAAGTGTGGTGGTGTTGGGAGGTGGTGGAAACTTTAAGAGGTAGATACTAGTGTGAAATTATAGTCACTGGGTGCACCTCCCTCAGAAGGAATAGATGTTGGTCACACAGAGTGTGTTAGTTTCTGAAAGAGATAGTTGTTATAAAACAACAAGACTAGCCCCCTTCCTACTCTCTGACTTCTTGTCTTGCCATGTAATCTCTTTCACATGCTCCTGCCAATGTGATACCTTCAGCCCTGAGATCTCACCAGAGCTGAGCTGATGCTGGCACCATGTCTACAAAACTTTGAGCTATATAAACCTCTTTTCTTTATAAATTATCTAGCCTCCAGTGTTTTGCTATGGGAATGAGAAAAAGGAACAAATAAAATGAGTCTAGTATAATTTCCGATTATCATTTTAAAAAATGCATAGAATTACAATAGCTTTCCCTGAAATACCAGATAATCTCAGATTACATTACAGCTCTTGGTTTTTGGTTACTATTGAAGGCTCAAGTACTATACCACAAGAATGAGGATTTTCCCTAATAGTTCTGATTGTGAACAGAGACATTGGGCTGCAGAGCTTTATTCGTGTTGATTTCTTTACTCCCTGGAATCTGTCATGAAATCCTGGTCTCATGAAACTTCTGGTCCCAGTGCTTGATCCCTTGCTTCTTGCTAAATCTTTTCAGGGATGGCCATTTTTATCTCTTACCAACTAGATGGGATTCCAGAACAATAGTTCCAAGACCACATACAGAATTGATGAAAACCAAATGTTACAAAACTAAAAGGTGTTGCAGCAAAATCTTCCTGACAAATAGATTTGTTGATTTTGTGGGATGATGTGGTTACAGGATATGCACAGCAGCACAATGAGGAATCACCCAGCTAAAATGTTGTAGGACTGTATTTCCCTCTTTCAGCTACTTCAAATGCAAATAACTCTAGCCCTTGCAAAAGCAATGCAGTTGGAGGACACAGTTACAGCAAAATAAATTTTAACCCAGTTTTTTTTTTTTCCTATTAGATTCTAATTAAATGAAACTAAACCCCCTTTATCAGAGGCTCTATGAAAATTCATACTATTTTCTGAATTTATGAGGACCACAAACTTCCTAAATGTAATTCATAATGATAACAACATCAATCTAGCTTGTGAAAGTCTAAATTTGCTGGTATTTACTTATTCTTTAAATAGGGAAAACCAAGCATTTGACTTGTTTCCCATAAATGCGTTCACTTTGAGCTTCCTGGTCCTTCCTTTATTTCTTTCTTCCTTTTTTCTTTTTTTGTAATTATTCACTTGAGAGGGAGGGAGGGGAGGAGGGGGAGAGAGCTCAATGTTCCATATACTTCTTTACTCCCCAAGTATCTACAATGGCCAGGACTGGACTAGAGCCAGCCGGGAGCCAGGAACTCAATCCAGGTCTCCCATGAGTGGCAGGGATGCAACTACTTGAACCATCACAGCTGCCTCAGAAGGAAAATGGAATCAGGAGACAGAGGTAGAATTTGAAACCAGGTACTCTGATATGGAATGAAAACATCCTAAATGGTGTCTTGCCTGCTGGGCCAAATGCCAGTTCCTTTGCTCTACTTCTAACTTTGAATCAGTAAATGGGAAATTTTTATATTTTATGGTTTTATGACAATCCAGGCACTTTGCAGTTTTCTATAAATGCATGTTGGCTATGCCATTTTGAAAAGTATATTGTGCGTAAAACTTATCAGTAAAAGAACATATTGCCAGAGATGGAAGAGTGCAGTTTCTCTTCCTATATATGGAATTCAAGAGTTTCTATTTTGATGTGCTGATGGTTCAGATGTTGTGTCCCATCCTAGCTGCTATTATCTGTGTTCAGAAACTTTTCTTGTGCTTTGATATTCTTTTAACTTAGAAAACTAAGTTGGAAGGCATAATGTGAAAGGAAAAGCACAAGATAGGGACTTGGAGAGTTTCAGAGGAGGGGAACAAGAACTTTGGGTAGAGACAGAAGGTAGAGAAGGCTTTTACAAAAGAATCATGGTAGGAGCAAGAAAGACTGAAGTTATAAGTCAGTGTTTGATGTAACTTTAGGTATGTAGTAAGCTGAAGGGATAATTAGCCTAATACCTCCCAAGGAGATTTTGCAGGCCAAAATTAAGCACACATCAATTCACACACCTCATAAAACTGCGTTATCCATTAGTCAATAGAATTTTTTTTTGCCATCTACCAGCACAAAAATAGTGCTTATCTTTGGAGCACTCTGGAAAAGACTTAAATCTTTTAAGTAATAGCACTCTGTCCCCCAAACAAAGCAAAAACAAAACAAAGAAAAAAACGAACTTACAAGTCAACATTATCTCGACTAAGGCAAACCTGTAAAACACCTATCTTCTGTATATTTTTTCATGTACATGGCTTCAAGATAGTTCAAAGGTTCATAAAATTCAGTCTGTTTAAATTAATTATGACTGAACTCAGCCAAAATAAATGCCTTTCAAATGAGATATGTGTAGAACTCTCTTAAAATACTTAAAGACATGACAACATTTGTGTGTTTCCAAAGATCTACCTCTTTAAATTTAAGAGACTTTCTAATTACAGTCATCTAGGGGGTCCAAATCTCCCTCAAGGCTTAAGGATGAAGACCTGTTTGGGGAAGTGACCACTAGAGTGCATTAGAGTGACCCTCAGCACTGATGGCTGAAACTGAAAGGGCCAACGGTTGAGGACAAACATCTTTCAAGAAAGATGACAAGACTACCTATATTCATGATTAAAATAGACCAGAAAAATGAGCAAATATGTTGAGACTTTGGAAGAAAATGAATAGAAGGGAGGATAAAGTTGAGGAGTCCAATATAAATTTGTGAGCTAAACCAAAGAATTGAAAGATAGTTCTGTTAGATGCTGAACATATGCCTTTTTCTTGGGGTGGGCATATGGGATAAGAAGCCACATAAATCATTAATATGAAAAGTTCAGCAACTGACACTGTGAACTTAGTGAGTCTCTGGTTAGACTAAATACTCTGGAAATACCATCTTAATTAACTAAAACTCCCCATTATCTGACTTTGACAGTCCCCATTGCTGCCCTCTCTTTTACTTTACTCTCACTTACCTCTATAGTTTTTTCCTTTTTGAGACTCTAACCTTATACCTGGTTTTTGTCTGGTAGCTCTTATTCATCCTTTAACCAGTTCAGCCAGCACTTCCTTTGAATTGGTTGTTCTAGGCTGCTTTGGAAATCCTCAGTGTTCCCATAAAATCTTATATGATGCTCAAATTTTAGTGTCTATCAGAATTACCTGTAAAATGTTAAATATAGCATCTTCAGGTGCCCACCAATGCTGCACACATTAGAATCTCTAGATGTGGGAGAAAGAATTTAATTTATTTGTTTTCCCAGTGATTTAAATATACATAAATGATTGAGAAAAATTTTCTGTGATTATAATATTTATTGTAATTTCTCTATATTTCTGCTTCTGTCTCAATTGAACACACTTTCAGGGAAGAGTTATTGTTTATTTATCTTTTTGGGTGGCCTTAGTATCTATTCCAAAATCTGGAATATATCATGTGCTAGTACAGTCATGCATCACTTAATCACATGGATATGAGAAATGTGTCATCATGTGATTTTATCATTGGGCAAGCTTTACAAACTTAGATGGTATCAGTCAATCACTTGACGTGGTATCTTGATACAATCAAGAGAATATGTAAACATGTAACATGGTATACTGTTTTACAGTAAATATCTTTTATAATAGAAGTAATGGACCCCAAACTAACAATAAAATTATATTATGGTAAACATATAAATCATTTATCATTATAAAGTATCATGCACTGTATCTAATTGTATGTACTGTACTTTTATATGATTAAGCATAAGTTTGTTTACATTAGCATCACCACAAGCGTGTGAGTAATATGTTTCACAATAATGATTTCAACATCGCAAGACCATGGAGATTTTAATCTCCATTGTAATCTTATGGGACCACTCATTTATATGCGATCTGTCATTGATAGAAACATCATGATGTGGCACATGATTACATGAATTCATTTAATTAGTTAATTAATTCTTTAAATAATAGTGGTCAACCCCAGTGGAAACCAAAGCTAAAACTGGTTCAGAACTCGAGTTGTCACTCTTCATATGAGCAGGCACTATTATTATATATTTTTAAAAAAATTTATTTGAGAGATGGGTTGGTGGGGAGAGGGAATAAGAGACACAATGCATTGTCATCTGCTGATTTACTATGACCATGGCTGGGCCAAGGCTTAAGCTGGGATGTGGGAACTCAATCCAGGTCCATGTGGGTGACAGGGATCCAATTACTTGAGCCATCACTTCTGCCTCTCAGTGTCTGAATTAGCAGGATGCTGGAGTCAGGAGCAGAAGATGGGCATTGAACCCAGGGAAGCAGGTATGTTAACTGACATGGTAGCTGTTGGACCAAAGGTACTTCATGTAAGTACCATTTTATTTTTGGCCTTTATGAATAGAATATTTTTAAAATGAGGTTATTGGGGCCGGCACTGTGGCACAGCAGGTAAAGCTGCCACCTGCAGTGTTGGCATCCTATATGGGCTCTGGTTCAAGTCCCAGCTGCTCCACTTTTAATCCAGCTCTGTGCTATGACCTGGGAAAGCAGTAGAAGATGGCCCAGGGCAACATACTTGTGTTGAAAGCTGGTATTGTGATGTGATGCCTCCAGCTTAATTTTGTTGTATAAGAGTGCTTTAGCTATTGAGGGTCTCCTGTGTTTCCATATGAATTTTTAAAAATATTTATTTATTTAAAAGGCAGAGTTACAGAGAGAGGGAGAGGCAGAAACAGAGACAGAGAGAGAGAGAGGTCTTCCATCTGCTGGTTCACTCCCCATATGGCTGCAATGGCCAGAGCTGTGCTGATCCAAAGCCAGGAGCCAGGAGCTTCCTTAGGGTCTTCCACGTGGGTTCAGGGGCCCAAAGACTTGGGCCATCTTCCACTGCTTTCTCGGATCATAGCAGAGAGCTGGATCAGAAGTGGAGTAGCCAGGTCTTGAACAGGCACCCATATGGGGATGCCAGCACTGCAAGCAGTGGCTTTACTTGCTATGGCTTAGCACTGGTCCTCTCCATATAAATTTTAGCATTGTGTTTTTCTATATCTGATAAGAATGTCAATATTTTGATTGGGATCCCATTGAATCTGTAATTTGTTTTCAGTAGAACGGACAGTTTGATGATATCAATTCTTCCATTCCACAAGTATACTGCTCTACTTCCAATCCAGCTCCCTGCTAATGGCCTGGGAAAAGCAGTGGAAGATGTAGAGTGCTTGGGCTCTTGTTACCCACATGGGAGACCTGGAAGAAGCCTCTGGATCATTGTTTCAGCCTGGCATGGACCAACACGGCCCAACCCCAGCTGATGCAGCCATTTGGGAAGTAAACCAACAGATGGAAGAGCTCTCTCTCTCTCTCTCTCTCTCTGTCTCTCTCTCTGTCTCTCTCTCTCTCCCTAGCTCTTTCAAATAAATGATTACATTTTAAAAAAATTATTAATTTAGGTCCAAAAGCAGAATATTAAAGGGCAGAGGAGAGTCAGTTGTTCATCACACTGCCATGTTTTTATGTTTGTTTTTGCAATTCAGTGCTCCTGAGAATTATGAAGACTTTGTAAACTACAATATCTCAACTTCATCTTTTATTTTTCTTTATTTTCTTTCTACTCTTTCTCCACAGATTCTTTTATCTTCTATTTTTTTCTGTCCTGTTACTCATTCTTTCTTTCCAATTCTCTCTGAGTGACAATTCACACCCACATATAATTTTAATCAAATTTATTAATGAAGAGTTTGCATAAAGTAGTATGCATCCATTTTAATTGTACTGTTCAATGAGCCATAGTCAAGGAGGATGATCTTTCCTTAACCCCACTGTTCCCTCATGATCCTTTGCGGCCTTATTCTCCCTCATCTCCTTGGCTTCTGGTCATCTCCTTGGCTTCTGGCAAACACTGATTTGCTTTCTGTTGTCATAGATGAGTTTCATCTTTTCTAGATGAAGTGAAATCACACAGTTTATACTCTCTTGTGTTTAGTTCTCTCACTCTCTCTTTTTTTTTTTTTTTTTGACAGGCAGAGTTAGACAGTGAGAGAGAGAGACAGAGAGAAAGGGCTTCCTTCTGTTGGTTCACCCCCCCCCCCCCAAATGGCAACTATGGGCCACGTTGCGCCGATCCGAAGCCAGGAGCCAGGTGCTTCCTCCTGGTCTCCCCTGCAGGTGTAGGGCCCAAGTACTTGGGCCATCCTTCACTGCATTCCTGGGCCACAGTAGAGAGCTGGACATGAAGAGGAGCAACTGGGACAGAATCTGGCGCCCCAACTGGGACTAGAACCCAGGGTGCCGGTGCCGCAGGCGGAGGATTAGCTTAGTGAGCCGTGACGCAGGCCAGTTCTCTCTCTCTCTCTTTCTTTTTTTAAGATTTATTTATTTGAAAGGCAGAGTTACAGAAAGGCAGAGAGAGGGAGAGAAAGAAAGAGAGAGAGAGAGAGAGGTCTTAAATCTGCTGGTTCACTCCCCAAATTGCTGCAGTGGCCGCAGCTGGGAGGATCCAAAACCAGGAGCCTGGCACTTCTTCCAGGTCTCCCACATAGACTTGGGTCATCTTCTACTGTTTTCCCAGGACACAGCAGAGAGCTGTTTGGGAACTGGAGCAGCCAGGACTTGAACTGTTGCCTGTATGAGATTTCTGCACTGCTGGCAGCAGCTTTACCCGCTTTATCACAGCACAGGTCCCTGTGTTTACTTGTCACTCAACATTACAATTTTGAGATTCATTCATGCAGCATATGCATTAGTAGTTCATTACTTATATTATTGTGTAGTATACCATTGTATGGCTATACCACCAATTGTTTTTATATTCACTTGTTTGATTTTGGGTTGTTTCTATCTTGATTTATGAGTAAAGCTCTGATGAACATTTTTGTCTCATATTTGTATGAACATGTGTTTTCAGTTTTCTTGGGTAACTATCTGAGAATTTACTTGATGAGAAGATAAATATATACTGAACTTTATTAGAAACTGCCAAACTGTTCCCCAAGTTGTCATGCCATTTTGCATTCTAGCTTCTTTCTCATTTCTGTCAGCACTTGATTTTGTCACTCATTATAATTTAATCATTCTAGTAGTTGTGTAGTGATATTGACAGTGATTTTATTCTGCATTTCTTAGATATCTAATGATTTTGAGTATGTTTTCATGCTTATTTTCCATTTGTACATTCTTTTAAAGCAGTCTACTACAATCTTTTGTCCATTCAAAATAAGGTTAATAGTTTTACTATAAGAGTTCTTTATATATCCTCAAAATATATTTTGTTTCTAATGTAAAAATGCTGTTTTTCTGCTCAATCAAATTAGATGAAACCTTAATTTGATTTAACACTTCTTGCATTTTTTGCTTATAAAAATCTAACTCAAACACAGTTTTAGTTAGGTGGAAAACCTGTCCTGAGGCCAAAAATTACTAGAAAGTGCTTCTTGATCATTGTCTTCTAGTTTTTCAGAATGTCCAGACCTGTGATAAATATCAGATAGTAATGTTATAAAAGTAAATACAGCATTCTATAAGTAGCTTACATCAACCAGTTCTGCTGCATAGCTTGAATCATTTGATTAACAATCTTACGTAGAAAATAGAACTGTAATTTGATTATAAAAGCCAGCTAACATGTGAATTTCTAGTTAGGTTGGCAAACAATGGGTTAATGGTAAAGTGTATGTCAGTATAAGCACACAGAAATCTGGAGTGAGAGGGATCTCTTTCAGTTCTTTCACAATGTAAACCTAAGTCACTTGGATAATTTAAGCAGCCTATCACTAATGTCTAGATTCAATGGATTCTCAGTGTGCATGGTATAATATTCTATAAAGTCCCTGTAGACAGTGAATTAGTGACAACACCAAGTTAACTCCTAGGGGAAATATAGAATAATGAAATACATTCATTAAGCCTAAAGCAACTCATCATCATAGAATATATTCTTTGTTTAAAATTTTTTTTATATATATTTTTTGACAGGCAGAGTGGATAGTGAGAGAGGGGCTGAGAGAAAGGTCTTCCTTTTGCCGTTGGTTCACCCTCCAATGGCCGCCATGGCTGGCGCGCTGCGGCCCGTGCACCGCGCTGATCCAAAGGCAGGAGCCAGGTGCTTCTCCTGGTCTCCCATGGGGTGCAGGGCCCAAGCACTTGGGCCATCCTCCACTGCCTTCCCGGGCCACAGCAGAGAGCTGGTCTGGAAGAGGGGCAACCGGGACAGAATCCAGCGCCCCTCTGTATGAGAGCAGAAAGGAGAGGTCAGGGTATTGCTATGTTGAACCTCAACTAGAAATCAGCATTTTGTGCAACTCAAATTTGTTGTTGTTCTAGTACATTTTCAAAAATTATTAAAAAACCTTTGAGAATATTGATTTTGGCATTACCAATAATTTTAGCAAATGGGTGATAATTTTACAATTACAGAATCTGAATTTGGGACATATGAAAACATAAGAACATACATATTAGGAGCTGGCTCTGGCACAGCTGGTTAAAGCCCTGGCCTATAGCACTGGCATCCCACATGAGCCCTGGTTCAAGTTCTGGCTGCTTCACTTCCAGTCCAGCTCCCTGTTATATGCTCCTGGAAAAGCAGCAGAGGATAGCCCAAGTCCTTGGATCCCTGCTCTCATATGGGAGACCCAGAAGAAGCTCCTGGATCCTGGCTTTGGATTGGCTCAGCTCCGGCTCTTGTGGCCATCTGGGGAGTGAACCAGTGGTTGGAAGATTTGTCTCTTTCTCTATTTCTCTCTGTAGCTCTGTCTTTTAAAATCAATTCTTGATTTTTCCATTTGGCACATATTCTTATATTTCTGCTTTATCTTTATCATGGGTCACCTTGTTGTTTATCTTCACTTATTTTTCTCTCTTACCTGATTTTCCTACTTAACCCCAGCCTGATCCAACTTCTCCTCTATGACTTTTGTCCTTAAACTCAGATTACTTCTGCTTTTATTATAACTAGAAGAAAGAGAAATTAGTATTTATTAGGAGAGTACCTGGGTGTCTTGTGGAACAGACACAGACTGAACTCAAAGGAGCGGTACTTGCTGGAATTTGTACATCTGTGACGTTTTCCTTTTTTTGTTTTTCTATAATGGATTTCTCTACTTTGGCGAAGTAAGTGAGGTAATTACAATATTCCAAACCATATTAGCCAAGTTTCACCTGCATGTAGATAACATCAAAAAGACTAATTTTCTCCAGTCCCAATCTTACGTAATTATCCCTGCTGGCATTAGGTGCCCACATGCACTTCAAATAATAGTGCCCACTGGAATGGGTCCTTTGGTAGAAGAATGACTCATCAGAGTTCCATGTGTGAACATGTGAATGGGAGTGAGAGAGAGGCATGCTGTATTATGAACTTAAGTGCTTGGCTGACAGTGTTTTGGTTCATCATTGTCACACACTTATATAACTCTGTTTGCCCTACACTAGCTATCAATCCTCATTAGGGTGGATTTTTTATCCTTAAAACATTAATTGTTAATTTGTCTAAACATTTGCATATATAATATATTTTTATTAGAAGAAATATAAGGGTTGGCATTGTAGCATGGCAGGTAATGCTGCCACCTACAATGCTGGTACTGGGTTCTCTAGCTGTCTGCTAATGGCCTGGGAAAAGCTGTGGGAGATGGCCCAAGTGCCTGGTCCCACATGGGAGACCTGGATGGTGCTCTTGGCTCCTAGCTATGGCCTGACCCACTGCTATTCATGGTGGCCATCTGGGGAATGAACTAGCGGATGATTCTCTGTGACTCTGACTTTCTGATAAATAAATAAATAAATTTTTTTTTAAAAAAGAGCTATATATTGCAGATCACATAATAGCATTATTTATTATTTAGCACAAATCAGAAGTAGCTTAGATTCAAAGAAAAGGATATTTAACCTTCAATGATCAAGACATCATCTTAGCACTTCCATTGCAGACTGTACAGAAATGCCTCATTAAGTTTCTGAAAACCACTCAGACATTACCCATTTTTTATGCTCATATCTCTTAGCATTCAAACAGCTGGAATCTTCTTATATACAAAGCCATAAGCTTTTATTGGAATAATGAGGTAGAAATCATAACAACGTTCAACCTATGATTCTATGCTTTTCCATAATTAAAACATTTAAAATTGGTCATTTATTTGACTTCACAAATCTAAATTAATGTAGAAGTTTTTAAAGAGTTGTTAATGTGCTTAAGCTTGAATATGCTTCAAAGGTCAGTTAAATGATGGATGTATTGTTTAAGATGTCACCTCAGAGTCAACACTAATTGATGACACTTGTTAGAATCTTTTATTATAAAATACGGTTATCTCTTCTGTCATTCAAAGTGAGTAAGTTTTGTTTACTCTTGGATCTTCCATTCCTTTTTTTAAAATTTATTTCATTTATTTTAAAGTACAAGAGCAAGAACAAGAGAGAGAGAAATACCTTCCATTTGCAGATTCACTCCCCAAATGCCTCAACAGCCAGGATTGGGCCATGCTGAAGCCTGGAGTTTAAGAACTCCATTTAATTTCCCCCATGGATATCAGGGATCCAAGTGTTTGAGCCATCATCTCCTAGGCTGTGCAATAACAAAAACCTGGCTTCTCAATATGAGATACAAATGGCAAATTAGCCAGTGTGCCAAATGCTTGTCACAATAATTTCCGTTCTTTGAACAGTGCCAGACATATAGTAGGCACTCAATATGAAAATTATATGGCAATGGGAGAAATTTTGTTGGAGCAATGTTACTCAATTCTTTGAGCTCTGTGGTAGTTTCCAAATATGTCTGCTTCCATTCCCTTCCTTGCAGATACATGCAATCCTATGTCTTCACCCTCACTGGTATGCTGGTTTTAAAATTTGCTCTGACTTATTGTATTTAGAGAAAGTAACATGGTAGTTATATGTCTCATATTTATAAGGTCTGGAATCTTTTTTTCTCTCAAAGCTATGCATGATGTAAGAAATTCATAGTCCATGGGGCCAGCGCCATGGCTAACTTGATTAATCCTCCGCCCGAGGCACCGGCATCCCATATGGGCTCCTGGTTCTAGTCCCGGTTGCTCCTCTTCCAGTCCTGCTTTTGCTGTGGCCCAGGAGGGCAGTGGAAGATGGCCCAAGCCCTTGGGCCCTGCACCCGCATGGGAGACCAGGAAGAAGCACCCGGCTCCTGGTTTTGGATTGGCACAGCACTGGCCGTAGTGGCCATTTGGAGAGTAAATCAACAGAAGGAAGATCTTTCTCTCTGTCTGTCTCTATCACTGTCTATAACTCTACCTGTCAAATAAATTAAAAAAAAAAAGAAATTGGAAATTGATCAAGATGGCGGAATAGGAAGGGAGCACACTGATAGTCTGGGGAGAGATAGTTTAATAAAAGTGGAGATACTGCAGGTTCAAGGAAGACTAGGGGAGGAAACAGCAGAAGAAACTCTTCCAGAACGTGTGATTCACAGCGGACCTGCGTGGAGAGCGTGGGAGCCCACAGTTCGGGACACCAGCAGCAGACTCAACACACTAGCGCTGGAACGCAAGGTGAGCCAAACCTCAATAGCCCGAGACACCAGCAGGCAAGCGGAGAGAGGAGACTAGAGGGAACGACCCCCGGGGCGGGGGGGACTTCACCAAGCTAACTGGAAGAGAGAGAGAGAGAGAAAAAAAAGGTGACTGGTACGGACACGGGTTTCTCTCTCTCCGCTCACCTCTCAAGGGCGAGCAAGACAAAGAGCAGGCGCTATCTTGGACATACGTCATAAGCAGAGCGACCTCAGGTCTGCACCGGCCCTGAGCCTAGCAGAAAAACCTGACTCTGGGCGGGGCGAATTAACAGGAGATTAGGACCTAGTAAATTTGTGGTGCTACTGAACTGAGACTGTGAAAAAAGAGACGGTGGGAGAGAGAACTCACGGAATTCACATGAGCACTCTCCAGAGACGCTACAATTCCGTAACTTTGGCAACCCAGTGGGAGACTGAAGGAGAATTTGAGCCCACTCTGAGGGCTGAACAGATTCCCTGTGTGGTCCTTGGGAAAGAGCTTCCAATCTCTGGCTCCTGTGGGTATATCATTTGCCTGCTAACTACCTCCAACTTCGTTCAGCTGTGCAGAATTACTTCCCTTTTGAATCAAAAAAAGAAAGAGAGAGAGAGATTTACCACGCCTAACCTGGGAGTGTCACCTTTGGCACACCAAACAGAGCTCTCAGGCCACACCCATCTCAAGCCCTAAGGCTCCATCAAAAACAGATAGTCCACTTAATCTAGAGTCATAGTATAACAAGAAAAAGCACCACAGTGAAGAAACCAAATATCTCCAATATGCCAAATAATAAATGCAAAAACCGAGGTAATAAAAACAAGGAAGTCACCATGACGCTCTCAAATGAAAAAGACACCCCAATTCAAGATTATGAAGATGATGACATAGAAGAAATGCAAGAAGCAGATCTCAAAAAATTGATAAGAACATTAAGAAATTCTCAAAAACAAATTCTTGAACTACATAAAGCCTTAATGGACAAGATAGAAAATCTCTCTCGTGAAAATGAAATATTAAGGAAGAATCAAAATGAAATGAAACAATTAGTACAACAGGAAACTGTGATAGTGACTGAAGTGAAGAATTCAATAGATCAAATGAAAAACACAATAGAGAGCCTTACAAACAGAATGGGTGAAGCAGAAAAGAGAATATCGGTCTTAGAAGACAGAGAACAGGAAAGGATACAGTCAGACCAAAGAAAAGAAGAAGAAATTAGAAATCTAAAACATATTGTCGGGAATCTGCAGGATACTATTAAAAAACCCAACATTCGGGTTCTAGGAGTTCCTGAAGGCATGGAGAGGGAGAAAGGATTAGAAGGCCTTTTTAGTGAGATATTAGCAGAAAATTTCCCAGGTTTGAAGAAGGACAGAGAAATCCTAGTACAGGAAGCTCACAGAACCCCTAATAAACACGACCAAAAGAGATCCTCACCACGACACGTTGTAATTAAACTCTCCACAGTGAAACATAAAGAAAAGATCCTAAAATGCGCAAGATAGAAACGTCAGATTACTCTCAGAGGATCTCCAATCAGACTCACTGCTGACTTCTCATCAGAAACTCTACAAGCTAGGAGGGAATGGCGAGATATAGCCCAGGTACTAAGAGAGAACAACTGCCAGCCCAGAATATTATATCCTGCAAAGCTATCATTTGTGAATGAAGGTGAAATAAAGACTTTTCATAACAAACAGAAATTGAAAGAATTTGTCGCCACTTGTCCAGCCCTGCAACAGATGCTTAAAGATGTGTTACACACAGAAACACAGAAACACGGTCATCAATATGAAAGAAGGTAAAGGAAGAAAATCTCCCAGCAAAAGATCACAGGGAATTCAAAGCATATATTAGAACTTATCTTTGGCAAATGGCAGGGCAAAGTTACCACTTTTCATTAGTCACATTGAACGTTAATGGCCTGAACTGTCCAGTTAAAAGACACCGATTGGGATTTGCTTCTTAACCTGATGCAATTTTAAATGATGCTTAATTTTGTTTTTAAATTTCAAATCCTAGCTCTTACCCATACATGGAACAACAATGAAATTGTACATGTAATTCGCCACTTTGCTACACTAACATTGTTCCAGGGGTACTTATGATGTACTTTTGAATTTTCTATACATGCAATAATGATATTTGCTAGTAGTTTTATGTCTTCCTTCCCAATATGTATGCATTTGGTATCCTTTCTTTGTGTTACTGCACTGTCTAGTAATTCCACCATAATATTGAAAAGTAGTGGTGAGAAAAAGACCCTTCCCCCTTTCTCCAACTTAAGGGAAAACTGTCCAATTTCACTAATAAAGCTGGTTTTGGTAGATATTCTTTATATAGATGAGGAATTTCTCTTCTGTTCCTTGTTTGCTCAGTTTTTTTATGCCAAATATCTTCTACAAAAGTTGATGTAATCATTTAACATTTTTGCAGTTTGTGTAGTATGTCCAATTTATTGATTTTTTTAAATGCTGACAGCCTTGCTTACGTGGGATAAATACCACTTGCTTGTACTACATAAAATTGTTACCTATTATTATTTTGCTTTCTATTTTTATTTTGCATCTTTGTTCGTGTGAAATGTTTTTCTATAGTTTTCCTTTCTTAGAAGTTTAACAAGTTTTTTATTAAGGTAATGCTGATTTCACCAATTGAGTTATAAATTATTATCTACACTTCAGATCTCAAGAGGAAATGGTATAGAGTTGTCCTTTTTTGTACTTGGAATGTATGGTAGAATTCAACTATGAGTTACCCTTGCCTGATATTTTCATTCCTTTTTTTTTTGGTGGTGGTGGGAAGAAGTATGCATCTTTGATTCAATTCTTTTAAAGGAAATGGGCCTTGACTGATTATATTTCTTTTTGTGTAAGTATTGGCAATTTGTGTTTCAAGCAATTGTTCTGTTCATTTAAGTTATCAAATTTTTGTGCATAGTGATTTTAGTAGCCCCTTATTATCCTTAAGTTTCCATGGAACATTAATGTTCATTTCCAATGATGGCCACTCTTTGATTTCTGATACTGGTAATTTCTGTCTTTCTCTTTTCTTAATGAGCATGGAGAGATGTTTATGAATTTGTTATTTCACTGAAGTATCTTTTGGTTTTGCTGATTTTCATATATTATTTTCCTATTTTTCAATATTATTCATTTATACTTCAATTTTCATTCCTTTTCTTTTTCATGCTTCAATTGTTCTTCTTGCTACAGTTTCTTAAAATTTATTATCTGGGAACATTCTTCATGTGTTTTGTGAACATTCACAGTTTCAGGTGTATTTTGTTGTCCAGACTGTGGTCCATCCATGGAAGCTTGATCTTGTTGGACAAAGAATTCTGTAAATATTATTAGACCAAAGTAATTGATAAGGCTATTAAAGCCAAATTTATGCTTCTGGTTTTTTGCATTTTTGAACAGCCAGTTAATGGAAGATTGATGTTCCCAAATATAATAGTGGAACTTTCTCTCTCTCCTTGAAATTTTGTCAATTTTTAAAAAAATATTTATTTATTTGAAAGTTAGGGTGTCTGGGTAGAGCAGGAGTGGGGAGAGACAGAGAGAGCACACGTGCGTGTGCAAGAGAGAGAGAGAGAAAGAGAGAGAGAAACAGAAAGAGAGAGAGATCTTCCATTCACTGTTTCACACTTGAAATGACTGCAATACCTGGAGCTGGGCAGGCTTAAGCCAGGAATTCCATCCTGGTCAACCATGCAGCAGAAAGACAGAGAGATGGATTGAGAGGGGAGCATCTAGAATTCCAAACAGCACTCCAAAATGGAATACAGGTGTCCCAAGCAGTGGCATACCCTGCTTTGCCAGAATGCCAACCCTCATTCTGTAGGTTTTTGAAGTGTATTTTGCAGTTCTGAATTTAGGTGTATACACAAATTTGCTAGGTTTTAAAGCAATGGCTGCCTAATCATTAAGTAATCTTCCTGTTTGTCTCTGATAATTTTCCTTGTTCTGAATTCCATTTATCTGAAATTAGTGTAGTACCTCCAGCTTTCTTTCAATTAGTTTTAACATATCTTTTGCTATCGCTTTATTTGAACTTGTCTGAATCAGTATATTTAGTGAATGTCCAAAAGACAAGAGGTAGCCGAACATTGTTATTATACTCACTTTGTCAATTTTTATCTTTTAATGAATATATTTAAACGATTCACATTTAAGCCTTTAAATAAGAAGATGGTTTTCATCCTATTTCACAATGGTTACTGTTCCTCTTCCCTGTCATAGCTAATAAATGATGTTTCTAAGCCCTCTACTGTGAAAAGTTGGTGGGATTCCTCAAGATAAAGCAAAGTATTGGATCCCTAAGTCCATGTTGCCTGGGAGTTTCCCATTCATGGTAGGAATGGCCTCCAGCCACTGGGTAAAATTGCCTTCACACAAAGTTACCCTCTAAGTGCTTCAGCCAGGGCTCTGTTCCAGATAAGCAGGTCCCAGCTGTGATTCCAGCTTTACGACCTTTGATGATTCCTGGGTGCTCATTGCATTGTAACTGCAACTCCTTAGTGTGCCCAGAGAAGCTGTTGATATTTGTTTTGTTTAGCTTATTATTGTTGTAATGAGGAGAGTGTGGGGAGCAACCCGGACTGGACTGAGTTACTGGAATTAAGACTTATTCTATGCATCTGCTCTCCCACAATATGGCGCTGGGAGAGAAGAAAACAGCTTCTACACAGCTGCCTCCAGTTCAGCCAATAAACTGTAGGACTTGCTCCTGATTGGAGGAGAGCAGCGTACTCGGCGTGTGGGCAGCCGAGTTAGGATTGGCGGAGGAGGACTATAAAGGAGGAGAGAGACGGCATGCACCAGGAACATCTAAGGGGAACATCTAAGGGGAACACCTGTGCAGCCCCCGAGAGAGCCGGCCGGCGGTGTGCCGCTCCCCTGCGGAAGTGGGGAATGTGGCAGGGGGAACCGCCCTTCCACGGAGGTGGAAGGGACAGTAGCCAACCCGGGAAGAACCAGCAGCAAACCCGGGGAGGGCCGAGCAGACGAAAGAACAGCGCAGGGTCCTGTGTCGTTCCTCCACGAAGAGGGGGAGCGACAGGAGAGTAATGACTTTCAAGTCTTTTCATTTCGGAAATGATACTTGAAAGAACTTCCACTTTGACTATGACATTGTCTAAATAAGATCGGCGTTGGAGCCTCGGGTGATTACTGACGCCATAAATAAGAGTGTCAATTGTTAAATCAACAACAGGAGTCACTGTGCATCTACTCCCCATGTAGGATCTCTGTCCTTAATGTGTTGTACTATGTGAATTAGCGGTATAACTAATACTCAAACAGTACTTTACACTTTGTGTTTCTGTGTGGGTGCAAACTGTTGAAAACCTTACTTAGTATATACTAAATTGATCTTCTGTATATAAAGATAATTAAAAATGAATTTTGATGTGAATGGGATGGGAGAGGTAGCAGGAGATGGGATGGTTGTGGGTGGGAGGGAGGTTATGGGGAGAAAAAGCTGCTATAATCCAAAAGCTGTACTTTGGAAATTTATATTTATTAAATAAAAGTTAAAAAAAAATAAAAAAAAATACAAAGAGTGGGAATAAGAGAGGTAAGAGATGTGCAATTCGGGACATGCTCAAGCTGACTTACCTCAAACGGTAGAGTTAGAAACATACCAGGGGATTCCAATTCAATCCCATCAAGGTGGCATGTACCAATGCCATCTCACTAGTCCCAGTGATCAATTTCTGTTCACAATTGATCATAATGATAGGACTAAGAACCAAAGGGATCACATAAACAAGAATAGTGTCTGCAAATACTAGCTGATAGAATCAAAAAGGGAGAGAACGATCCTACATGGGAAGTGAGATACACAACAGACTCATAGAATGGCAGATGCCCTAAACAGCACTCTGGCCTCAGAATCAGCCCTTAAGGCATGCAGATCCGGCTGAAAAGCCCATGAGAGTATTTCAGGCATGGAAAGCCAAGACACTCTGGAGAAAAAAAAATAACCTAAATGAAAGATCTCTGTGAGTGAGATCCCAGTGGAAAGAACGGGTCATCAAAGAAGGAGGTACCTTTCTCTGAAGGGAGGAGAGAACTTCCACTTTGACCATGGCCTTGTCTAAATATGATCAGAGTTGGTGAACTCAGGGGGCTTCCATAGCCTTGGCAGCTCATGACAAGAGCCTAGGGTGATTACTGATGCCATAAACAAGAGTGTCAATTGGTAAAGTCAACAACAGGAGTCACTGTGCACTTACTCCTCATGTAGGATCTCTGTCCTTAGTGTGCTGTACATTGAGATTTAATGCTATAACTAGTACTCAAACAGTATTTTTCACTTTATGTTTCTGTGTGGGAGCAAACTGTTGAAATCTTTGCTTAATGTATGCTAAACTGATCTTCTGTATATAAAGAGAATCGAAAATGAATCTTGATGTTATTGGAAGGGGAGAGGGAGTGGATAAGGGGAGGGTTGCGGGTGGGAGGGACGTTATGGGGGGCAAGCCATTGTAATCCATAAGCTGTACTTTGGAAATTTATATTCATTAAATAAAAGTTTAAAAAAAAAAGAAATTCATAGTCCACTCTGCACAAATAAAGCTCCCATAGAATCATGTAAGAGGTCAGGGGAGCCAAACATGTCAGCGAAATCTCCTTGGATTTCAGTCAACTCACCAACTGAAAGAAGCGGAGTGAATGGCCCCAGGACATACAAAAAGGAGCAAATGAACTACTCAGCTAGGCTAAGCCCAAATTCCTATCCTATGGAAATATGAAAAACATTAAATTGTTATTTTAAACCAGTAAGTTTTGAGATTGTTTATTGGGCAGGAATTGATCCCTGAAGTAAACTCCTTCCAAGTTATATGTTAAAAATCACATGATGGTTTATTACAAAGGAAATTTTCAAAGATTGCGTAGCTTAAGACATAATTAGATTCTTCTTGACTTTTGTCAAAAGAAAGGATTAGAAGCCAATTGATTTACAAGAGTTTTTTTCTATTTAGTTATTAATGCCATTCATTTTATTGGTTCCTGTCACTCCCCCACTCGCAGAGGAACGACACCTCCGCTGCTTTCCCCCGCTTCCGCGGAGGAGTGGCACACCGCTGGCCGGCTCTCTCAGGGGTTGCTCAGATGTTTCCTCAGATGTTCCCCCGGTGCATAGTGTCTCTTTCCTCCTTTATAGTCCTCTTCCACCAATCCATGCTCTGTTGCCCACACGCCGAGCACACTGCTCTCCTCCAATCAGGAGCAGGATCAGCTCCTGCCACTTGTTAGACAAATTGGCAAGGCAGCTGCGTAGAAGTTGTTTGCTCTCTCTAAGCGCCATATTGTGAGAGAGCAGATGCATAGATTTAGTCCTAGTTCCAGTAATTTAGTCTAGTCTCAGTTGCTCCCCACAGGTTCCAGCACCAACATTTTGTATTGTGCCTTTGTTTGACAACCATACACTTTTAACTCTAGGTTGATACATCATGGTAAGATTCAGTATAGTGAGAAATATGAATTTGATTATTTTTTTCTAGAGATTTATTTATTTGTTTGAAAGGGAAAACATGGAAGGGGTGGAAAGGGAGGGTAAGGGTGAAGAGAGAGAGAGAGAGAGGGAGGGAGAGGGAGAGAGAGAGGGAGAGGGAGGGAGAGAAATACTGACTCCAAAAATCAAGGGCAGGTCATGTGGGAACAAGGAACGAGAAACTCCACCTGAGTCTCCCATTTGGGTTGCAGGGGCTCAAGCACTTGCACCATCCTCTGCTGCCTTCCCAATCACATTAACAGGGAGCTAGGTTAGAAGCAAAGCAGCTGGGACTCAAATCAGCACTTTAGTGTTGAATACCACCATCATAATAACTGATTGTACCACAGTCCCAGGCCTCTTTTAAAAATGGGATAATATTATGGGTCTGAAGTGGAAATGAGAATCTACCCTTAGAGAATAATTTTAGGGAAAAGTTCATTTGATGTTGAAGGTCTGAAAATGGAATCTCTTCAAACAACTAGCTCATTATGTTAGGTTTTTTGCATGTATTTACTCGGCTCTTGTGTCTTTGTGTTAAGCACAATCACAGATGTGATGCTTAGGAAGCTCAACTTTCTTTCTGAAATTGCTAATAATTTGTCAGTAAATATTGAAACTGAAATAAAATCAAATAAATTGTCCTTACGTCTAATTTCTAAAATACATTAACAATAAGTGAGATTGTTTATAGTAAAAGAATTAGTGCAGGATTACCAGGAGAGAGCACCAAATTACCACTCCCCAAAGGATTTGGAGAACAGACAGTGAAATTAAAAAAAATATGTAGGCATAGGGTGCAGAGAACGCATTAGGGAGGTCTTACTGGTCTCATGCAGGTTAATATATAAAGGGCCATTTCTTCTCTGGTCAGAATATTTGCTAACTGATAAGAGAAAAAGTCACTGTGCTTTTTGGGTAGAAGCAAAAATAGCAATTTATTTTATTTCTTCACTGGTCTATAGATGAGTATTTCTATCTTTCTTCTTTCTTCCTTTCTCTATCTCTCCTTCCTTTCCTTTCTATGATATTCTCAGATAGAAGACTTTTTTAGGTGGTATCATTAGAAGCTCCATCATTATAGGTAGATATGTAAAACTTTTATTCATTTATAAGCACTCACTGCATTATCTTCTTCTGATTTTGTTTGGATCTGCACCCTTGGCTATTTGTTCTATTCCAGGCAGAAGGCTGCCTGTGGAGAAATTATTATGCTTATCCCCAAGCTCAGGGCATGAGGTCTTTGGTAGTAGTAATGAAAGGTCACAAAACTAGGAGAGATGGCAAAATGGAGTAGAGATTATTTACTTGTTTGTTTGTTTCTTTTCCTAAAGGTAAAATTTGCGGTCAGGTATATCTATGATTCAGAAAGATGAAAGACTCCATTTTGTAGACCAATGAAAAATGGTCAAGATGGATCTACTATCTAACTGAATATCTTCTGCTTTGAAGACATTCTATAGATATTTGATCCTTTGAATAGATATGTCTACTATGGTGTAGATTGTAAGAAAATCCAGGAGAGTTAGACTGAAGATTTCTACAGGTTCTCATCAGAGTTATAGAGCAGACAAGGCTTTGAAACTATATGCCCTACTTAGAAATCAAGAATGACAATTTGATTGGCTGAAAATTCAGCATTTCCTGGATACCTAAATATCACACTAGCAATCTGTTTGACAGGCACACAGTGCAGTCAAGGGAGAGACTTCAACATGATGTCTGATGTCAAGATTCTGGTGCAGAATTAATTAATTAATTCAGTAATTTACTAAATCACTCCTGGGTTTAAACAGCTTAATTTTTTCATCCATTCTAAAATTAATCATTGTATATTTACTACATGCTAAACAGTGATACTAATAAATAATATCAATTTCTTTTTAAGCATTTTAATTAGTTTGTTTTTATTTACTTACTTGATAGAGAAAGGTGAGAGCAAGAGAGCTCATGAGCTTGCTCATCTTGTGGTTTACTTCTCAAATACCTAGAACAGCCAGGACTGGGCTAGGTCAAAGCTGGGGGCCAGGAACTCAATTTAGGTCTCTTGTATGGTGTTAAGGATCCAACTAGTTGAGCCGTCATTGCTGCTTCTAGGGTCTGCATTGTTAGGAAGCTGAAGTCAGAATATGGTACGCTGATGTAAGATGATGACATTGTAACTGATAGAGTAAACATCTACTCCCCAATAATGCCTATTTCTTATCTTAAGATAATCATAGTCTAGAAAGAGAGACAAAATGAAAAATCACTGGTCTCAGTGGGTAGTAATCAGTAACACAGTGAGGACAAAGACCTGTAGGAACCCTCGGGAAACAAGGAAGACAGCAGGAGATGGGATGGGTAACTTGATGCATAGTTAACTTTTTGTTATCTTGTAAATAACGCACAAGAGGAAGATAGGTTCATCTTTTATTGCATGCTTCTTGATTTATGGTTGGGTCTGTCACTAGATGTTTGAGGGAGGGAGTAGTGGATAAGGGAAGATACCTTTGGAATCTGATCACTGATGTTTGCTAGACCCCTATAGGATCCTTGAATTGAGATTTAGATATGAGGTTCAGAATTTAAGGCAGTTTTTTTTCCCTCAAATTTCATAACATAGCAAATGGCTTAAGGTACTGGGTGCTCCCACTTCCCATCTCTCTCAACTTATAAAAAACAAAGTGACTGGGAGAGAGAGGAAAGTCCAGGAACAACTCAGGCTTGGGGAAGGAGGATCTGCTGCTTCATTATGTCAAGGACATACTAAAGGGTGATTATAAGCCATTAAGGCGATTATTGTGGTAAGCTTGTATTGATATAAAATATAGGTAAGTAATGATGCATGGAAAAGAACTTTACAGTTTTCTTAAAAATATAGGTTGATAGATGTAATCTGCCATTATAAATGGGAACTAGTATTTATAATTCCCCCTGAGATAAACCAAGCCTCAAAATATAAAAATTGACAATATTGTAAAATTAAACATTAATACATAACTCAACAGATATTTATACCTAGTAAGAGCACACAAGAAAGATAACCCTATAGGCATATTTTATAGTTCTTTTGTTTGATAATTTTACTTTTTGTTGACTGGGTTTATCTCTATTCTGCCTCATCCACCTACCCATCCCAAACAAGGGTAAAGACAGTACAAAAGAGGAGCTCCTTGGTGGGTGGTATTATTGATTCAATCTGGAAAAATATCCTTTAAAGATGGTGAAAAGTTTTGCATTATGGTTCTATCTTTCCTTTTTATGAAATGTCTGAATGGATGCCTAGTGCCGTGGTTAATAATGTATCAGAACTAACTCCTTGCCCTGCAGAGAAAGACCTCCTTGTCATTCTCGAGAACTCACTTCTATCAGAATGCCCCCCCCCAAGAGATGGTTATTCATAAAAGGCATAGAGATGTGGATCTCATTGTCCTTGCCATTTTGTCTCATAGGAAAATGCCCCCAGTTTCTGAGGGGTTGAGTGAAGATAAGAAACAGGCAATGGAAATCTGGCTCCATGTCCATGTACTATACTATGCATGTTTGGAGGTGTGGGTGAAGTTTGCTTTTGGCCTTTTATACAGACACTTGAATTTAGGGGAAAAACATATTTCAGTTCTTATATTTAGCTCACTTACATCAGTAACTCAAAAGCAGATGCCCTTGCATACTTTTCTTGTATTTCATGAATGCAATGAACAAATCAAAAAAATCAGAGTTGGGATTATGTAGCATTTGTTCATTCATTCTGTGCCTTGAGAGTACTCTTCTAGAATTCTTAGAGAAGGCACATCAAACTCCCTAGCTGAACCCACCTTTGTCTTTATCTCCACTTTATATTTAAAGCACTCTGTGATGCAATCATTCAGGATTATTTGCCCAAGTGTCCATCAATCAACAAATTGATCAATAAAATATGATACACACACAATGGAGTACTATTTAGCCTTAAAGAAAGGAAAATTACATCATTTTTGACAACATGGAGGAATGTTAAGTGAAATAAAGTACAATGTTATTACCAGAGTGGGGTAACACAAGGATATGTGGGCTAAAAAGTATAATGTTTCAGTTAGAAGGAATAACTCATGAGTTTGTTAGGTAATGGATATGTTGATTAGTTTTATTCAGTTAGTCCACATTTTATATATATATATATATTTATATATATATATGAGGGCTTCCCAAAAATTTGTGGAAAATGAAATTATCAGACAGGTTAATTTTTGTGTAAAAAAGTTTGAAATCTATGCATCGTTCTGTAATAGGCACTTTCCATAAATTTTTTAAAGACCCTTCATAGGCATGGATTTAAAAAAAACAATTTTGCACCAAAATTAATTTTTATTTTAAAAATATTAATTTCAGGGCCAGAGACACACAGGAAAAGACAGACTGACAAATAGAGAGAGATCAGAGAGATCTCCCATATATTAGTTCACTCCCTAAATGTCCACATAGACTAAAGCAGGCCCAGGCATCAGCCTGGGTTGAGGACTCAATCTAATTTTCCTCCGTGGGTGACAGAGATCCAGCTATTTGAGCCATCACTACTGCCTTCCAGGGTGAATGTTACAGGAAGCTGGAACTTGGAGAAGAGTAGGGGCTCAAATCAGGGTCTCTGATATATGATGTTCATGTCTTAACTAGTTGGCCAAATTACCATCCATAAAGTTATCTTTTAGCTAAGCTTTCCATGAAGATTTTGAATTATTCTCATATATCATATTGCATCATTGTACCTGCTAAATATATAATATAATTTGTAATAAATTAAATAAGATAAGTACAGAATAAGAAACACAACATAGCTTTATATCTTTTGCTCCTGCAAGACAACTTTTACAATTGATTCTTAGCACATTTTATCAGCAACTGCTAGTCAACTTTTATAACCAGCTGGAATATCAACTCTGTTGAGCCTCTCTCAGTGCTTTCAGACAGAGGTGGTAACTCTCCTGTGTACAGCCTCCAGGACTGCTGCCTCTGGTGGCACAAAAAGTTGTAACATTGCAGGAAAGATCAGATCAGTGGACTTTGATTGATGGGAGAATCTGGAAATTTCTGATTATTTTCCTTATGAGATTCAACACATTGCCTTTTTAAATAAATTATTTATTTATTTAAAAGTTGATTAGAGCGAGCGAGTGAGAAAGAGAGAGAGAAAGAGAGAGAATCCTCTATCCACTACTGCTAGCTCACTCTCCAAACGGCTGCAATGACCAGGGTGAAGCTAGTGGCTAGGAGCTTCATCCATGTAAGTGGCACCAGCCTAACTAATTGGGCCATCTTCCACTGCTTTTTCCAGGCCATTAGTATGGAGCTTGATTGGAAGTGGAGCAGCTGGGACAACAACTGGTACTTAAGAGATGTCAGCATTGCAGGCAGTGGCTTTACCAACTATGCGGCAACTCCAGTCCCAACACCTTGCCTTTAGTTAGGTTTTTCTTATGTTTTTCATCATGACCTAAATTATTGTTTTGCTGATATTTTACTTTGAAAATTCCTCAAAAGGTGAGGCTTTTGGAAAACATAGCTCCCTACCCTTCTCACTATCCTAGGTATCAAGTGGTCTTTGGTAGGTAAAATCTCCAAGATCTTTTTGTATATGAAACTTCATATTTCTAAATTCAGGAGTCATTTTTCAATACCTGTTTCAGACTTCTCAGTACTGTTGGCCTTGTTTGCCAGGCTCCTGTTATCATTTTCTTACAGCTTTCTCTTGACTTTTTTCTCTGTTCCTTTTAAGTGATCCTCTTCCGACTTCTTTCCATTCATTTAAAACATTTTGGTTCTCATGAGAGCTCTGACCTGGGTTATTTTCATTTTTTAATTTTTAAAATATTTCTTTCATTAAGTTATTTGAAAGGCAGATTGACATGGAGAGAGGGAGAGACAAAGAGACATAGATCTTCCATTTCCTGGTTCATTTCTGAAATGTCTACAACAGCCAGGTTAGGGCCAGGCCTAAACCAGGAGTCAGGAACTCCAACTGTGTCTTCCATTGTCAGTGACAGGGACTTAGAACTTGAGCCAGCACCTGATGCTCTCAGAGGTGCATTAGCAGGAAGTTGGATTGGATGCAAACTAGCTGGAACTTGAACCACACTCTCCAATATGGGATGCAGGAGCCCTAAGCAGTGGTTTAACTCACTGTGGCCAGAACTTCCATCCCATATTATTTAGTGATCAACTTAATCAGATCTGAAGCCTGAAGTTACATTAATTTCCCTACTGACACTGTAGCTATACTGTAAGAGAGAGTGAAAATCAGAAATTCTGCTACAATGGCCACTATGCTTAGTTCTGATCTTGATTGCTTATAATATTGTATAATTGGGAAACATATATAATAATGTTTTTAAGACTTCATCATTGTCTCAGATTTTTGGCAAAAATAGTTATATGTCTAAGTGTAGATGTATTTTGTTTTTCCAGCTTTATTTGAGATGCAAATGGCAAAGTAAATTGTATATATGTAATGAGGCCAGAGCTGTGATGTAGTAGGTTAAGCGTTTGTCTGAGGTGTTGGCATCCCATATGGGTGCCAGTTCATGTCTTGGCTGCTCCTTTTCTGATCCAGCTCTCTGCTAATAGGCTGGGAAAGCAGTGGAAGATGGCCCAAGTATTTGAGCCCCTGAACCCACATCGGAGACCCAGAAGAAGCTCCTGGCTTCTAGCTTTGGATTGGCCAAGCTCCAGCATTGAGGCCTTTTAGAGGAGTGAACCAGTGATGGAAGACCTTTCTCTCTCTCTTTCTGTGACTCTACCTCTCATACAAATAAATAAATCTTAAAAAATTACATACATTTAAGAAAAAAACTCCCACAACAGTTATTTTCTTCTTTACTTCTAAAATCTTGCTTTACATGATTTCTTTTATTTCCATGACCTTTATATGCTATGCATATTCTGAATATTAGAAAATGTGACGCACATGCTTATTATTCTCGCTGGTTTGTCTTTCAAGAGTCTCAAATTGAAGGTGCAGAAAACCGAACATGTGACTGTCATTTTCCCCTTTACATTTCCAGAGGCTCTTCTCTCATGTCTGCCTATCTCAACACATGGCACCTGCACACACCTGGTTGATAACACCAGGAAAAGGAAGTCAGCTCTGATTCTTCTCTTTCCTGTCCTCTTGGAAATCCATCACATTTATATGAATGAACCTTTCCTCATACCCATCACCACTGTTCTGTTACAATTTCACTGTCTTTGCAGAACAGTGTATTCTGTGATTCCATTAGTTTTTTTTTTAAATTAAAAAAAATATTTTTTTTGACAGGTAGAGTGGACAGTGAGAGAGAGACAGAGAGAAAGGTCTTCCTTTTGCCGTTGGTTCACCCTCCAATGGCTGCCACGGCTGGTGCGCTGCGGCCGGCGCACGGCGCTGATTCGATGGCAGGAGCCGCGGCTCACTAGTTTTGGTTTTAAACATATTTATTTTTGATATATAACCCACATACAGTTAAATACACCCTTTTAAAGTGCATAATCAGTGCTTTTAGTATTTTGTCAGCATTGTACAACCATTACCAAAACCTAAGTATAGAACACTTTCATCACCCTAACAAGAAACTTCTATGGGTTAGCAGCCCTAGACAATTGGTGATCTAATTTCTATTCTGTCTCTAGATGAACCTAATAGGGCATTAAATATAAGTGGACTCATACAACATGAGCTTTTTTCTCTGGCTTCTTCACTTGGCATAATGTTTTCAAGGTGTATTCATGTTGTATAGTGTGTATCGGTACTTCATTACTTTGTGTGGCTGAATAATGTTCTTTTGTAAAGCTATAAACCATTCTATTTATCCTTTCATCACTTGATGGACATTTGGATTGATTCATGTTTAGACTATTTGGATTGCTTCTACATTGTTTTAAAGATTTATTTATTTATTTGGAAGTCAGAGTTATACAGAGAGATAAGGAGAGGCAGAGAGAAAGAGAGAGGTTTTCTATCCGCTGGTTCACTCCCCACTTGGCCACAACGGCTGAGCTGGACTCCTTTCAAGCCAGGAGCCAGGAGCTTCTTCTGGGTCTCCCATTTGAGTGCAGGGGCACAAGAACTTGGGCCATCTTCTACCACTTTCCCAGAGAGCTGGATCGGAAGTGCAGCAGCCGGGACTCGAACTGGAGCCTATACGGGATGCTGGCACTGCAGGTGGAGGTTTCACCCGTTTTGCCACAGCACCAGCCCCGCTTCTACTTTTTAAACAATGTACCTGTGAACATTTGTGTCACACACTGTTATGGATTGTATTATAGTTTTTTGTGTCCAGCAAAAACCAGACCAAAGGCTTGGTCTCCAAAGTCTTATGTAAATGTGTTATGGCTTAAGGATGGGATTTAATAAAAGTATAATGTCTGAATGTTGGGTTTTAGAAAGAGGTCAGATTGGATTAATTTGTTAAGGGGGAATCCCCTATGATTAAATTATGGTTGTTTTATAACAGCAGAATGTATAGAGGGTTGATGACTAGTGAGTTCCTTATTTCTTTGATTCTTGGCTTGCAATGTGATTATTCCTCTGCATACACATTGCCCTTGCCAGCCTCCACCTTCATCACAGACCAGACTAATAAGACCACATACTCTTGGACTATGAACCTCAAAAGCCATGAGCCAAAATAAAACTCTTTCCTCCATATGCACATTTTTCTCAGGTATTTTAATTAAAATTATGAAAAGCTGAAAAATACACATACATTTTCATTTATCTTGGAGATATATATGAATGGAAATTATGGGTCGTATGGTAGCTCTGTTTTACGTATTGAGGGACTGCAAACTTTGTTCCAACTTGACTTCACTGGCTTGATGTTTGCAGCGACCCTGAACGGGAGTTCAATTTCTCTGAGTCTTCAGCACTCATTATATCTTTTTGGTGATATATTTTGGAAGGGTACTGATGATAAATGGTAAAGATAAAATCTATGGGAATGGGCATTTGGAAAGGCAGTTAAGATGCTGCTTGGAATGCCCACATCTCATGTTGGAGTGCCTGGTTTGAGTACTGGCTCCTCCATTCCTGATCCAGCTTTCTGCTAAGGTGCACCCTGGAAGGCAGTAGATATTGGTTCAAGTATTTGGGTCCCTACATCCATGTGAGAAACTTGGATTGGAGGAGTTCTGGGTTCTTGGCCTTGATTTGGGCCAGTGCTGGCTGTTGTGGGCAACTGGGACAAGAGCCAGTGGATAGAAGATCTCTGTCTCTCTGTCTTTCTAATAAAATGAAAAAAAAATCTTATTTTTGATTTATATTTCTCTAATAACTAATGGTGCTGAACAGCTTTTGCTTATTTCATGTGTATTTGTATATGTTCCTTGGAGAACTGTCTATTCAAATCCTTTGCTTACTTTTTTTTTTCTTTTGCTTACTTTTTAATTGGACTATTATACTTTTTGAGTAGTAAGAATATTCATATATTTGTTGAATACAAGTCCTTTCTTATATATGTGACTTGTAATTTTTTTCCATTCTGTAGGTTGTAATTTTGCTTTCTTGGTGGTTTTCTTTTCTCCCTTCCTTTCTTTCTTCCTTTCTTTCTTTTTTTTATTTGACAGATAGAATTAGACAGTGAGAGAGAGACATAGAGAAAGGTCTTCCCTCCAATTAGTTCACACCCCCCCCCCCAAATGGCTGCTACAGCTGGAGCTACACCAATCCAAAGCCAAGAGTCAAGTGCCTCCTCCTGGTCTCCCATGCGGGTGCAGGGCCCAAGCACTTGGGCTATCCTCCACTGCCCTCCCAGGCCACAGCAGAGAGCTGGAATGGAAGAGGAGCAGCCGGCACTAGAACCCGGAGCCCATATGGGATGCCGGCACTGCAGGTGGAGGATTAGCCAAGTGATCCATGGCACCGGCCCCTTTGGTGATTTTCTTCGTAGCAAAAATATTAAAAATTTTGATGTAGTTCAACTTATAAAATTCTTTTCTTTTTTTTACTTCCACTGTTGTTAATGATGAGAAACAATTGCTTATTACAAGGTCAGGGATATTTACTTCTATCTTTTTCTGTAAAATTTTGTAATTTTTTTTTTTTTACAGGTAGAGTTAGAGAGAGAGAGACAGAGAGAAAGGTCTTCCTTCTGTTGGTTCACTCCCCAAATGGCTGCTATGGCTGGTGCACTGCGGCCAGCGTGCCTGCGCCAATCCGAAGCCAGGAGCCAGTTGCTTCCTCCTGGTCTCCCATGTGGGTGCAGGGCCCAAGCACTTGGGCCATCCTCCACTGCCTTGGAAGAGGAGCAATCAGGACAGAATCCGGCACCCCAACCGGGACTAGAACCTGGGGTGTAGGCACCACAGGCAGAAGATTAGCCTAGTGAGCCGCGATGCCGGCCAAAGTTTTACAATTTAATTTAATTAATAATATATAATAAATAATATAATTTAATAATAATATTATTAAATATTATTATTAATATTATAATATTAATTAATATTATATATAATTATATTATAATTAATATATTATCATATTATTATAATATTAATTATAATTAATTATATATATTTATATTTATATATAATTAATTAATAATATATAATAAATAATATAATTTAATTCTTACATTAAGGTATTTCATTTTCACTAACTTTTTTTTCAAAAAACAAGGATCTACCATCATTTTATTGCATATACACATAGACTTGTCCCAGAATCATTTGTTGAAAAAACTTTTCTTTCCCTTGTTGAAATTGTTTGGGCACTCTTTTAAAAAAATCAGTGGACTAGAGATGTATTGACTTATTCCTGGACTCCAAATTCTATTTTAGGATGAACGTGCTAATTTCTGCAAAAAGGGAACAAGGAATTTTTGTAGGAATGTGTTAATCTGTAGAGCAATTTGTAGGATACTGATACATACTTAGTCTTCTGATTTGTGGACATGGACTATGTTTTCATCTAATTTTTCTTTCAAAAAAATATATATATATATTTGTATTTTTCAAAGTATCAACTTTTACACTTCTTTCATTAAATTAATTTTTTTAGATTTATTTATTTATTTGAAAGGCAGAGTTACAGAGAGGCAGAGGCAGAGGCAGAGAGATGTCTTCCCTCCCTTGGTTTGCTCCCCAAATGGCCACAACAGCTGGAAATGCGCTGATCTCAAACCAGGAGCCTGGATCTTCTGGGTCTCCCACGTGGGTGCAGGGACCCAAGGACTTGGGCTGTTCTCCACCGCTTTCTCAGGCACATTATCAGGGAGCTGGATGTGAAGTGGAACAGGTGAGACTAGAACCTGCGCTCATATGGGATGCTGGCACTGCAGGCAAGCAGCTTTACCTGCTACACCACAGCACCAGCCCCTAAATTAATATTTAAGTATTTATTTATTTAATGTTAGTATTTTAAATAGATCGGGAATTTTCATTTATATTTTAAATTTTTTTCTTTTTTCTTTTTTTCTAGTGCTTCAAAGAAACACCTGGGGGCCTGCACTGCCACACAGAGAGTTAAGCCATGGCCTGCAGTGCTGGCATCCCATACGGGCACTGGTTCTAGTCCTGGCTGTTCCATTTCTGATCTAACTCCCTGCTAACGTGCCTGAGAAAGCAGCGGAGGATGGCCTAAGTCCCTGGGCACTTGCACCCATGTGGGAAATCTGAAAGAAGCTCCTGCCTGACTCCTGGCTTTGGCCTGGCCCAGTACAGGCTGCTGCAGCCATTTGGGGAGTAAACCAGATCTTTCTCTCTGTAACTGTAATTTTAAATAAATAATACATAGATAGATAAATAAATAAATAAATTTTAAATAAATACCTGGATTTGATTCCTGCTCTGAACAGTTTTAAAAAACAAGGCAATTGTTTGGGTCTTTCAACTGTTTTTTTCTGTTTTCTTGCTAGCATAATTTACAAAGTATATCCTAGTACAAATGTAGGCTTTGGCAAGTTTAGGAACTCTGAAATTTTGTTTACACACTTTTTAAGTTTTGTTTTCTGAAAAATTCCTTTATCCTTTGCTAAATGACTCATGGCTTTATCAGAGAAGACATACACACACACTGTACTCATGTTTCCTGAAGCTTACATGCAAAAATTGAAATAGTATTTTGCCTCTGCCTGAGAATAATGCAGTCAGGCATATCAATTTGTCACACTAAAATTTGTAATTACAAACAATGGCTTGAAGGCTGAAGTCAGTTCTTAAATATTTCAATTCGCTGGCATGCTTTAATTTCACAGGTGATATTCAAGTCTGTCTTCAATTAGAAGTACATGGTGGGCATAAAAATATGAAGGCTGATTTTACACTTAAAATTATTACTTTTAGCCAGTCTATTTTTAATCCAGAAAATATGATTAGAAGAGTAGACTTCGGTGATTCTAAGATATACTTGAAGGAATATTTTAAAGAAATAATGTATATGTTTATGAGTTTGTATACAGCCTGAGAAAAATATTTTCAAAAGTCTAATATTTCCTATCTAATTATAAAACACCAAAGAAGTCATACATTTTCTTGTTTTAGTTTCTCCATCTAAAAATCAAATCCATAAGATTCTCACTTGTTTCCTTCTTGACTGTGGAAACCCGGAGAGCAGAGAATCTTCTCTCCATTGTGTTTATTCTTAGACATACTTAGTTACATGGCAGAATTTATTAGTCTTTTGTATTTCACCATATTGTCTAAGGAAAACATGTTGATTTACAAATTTCAATAAAATATTTTGTTTCCTTAATGTTTACCACAATTTAAAATAATTCCTACAGAATAGACATTTTACTATGTGTAATCTTGACTAGAACAAAATGCAAAGCAAGTATTAATATTCTTATTTTAACAAAAATTGAAGATTGAAGAGATTACAGAATTTTCTCAATGTCAGAGACAATAAAAATTAAAGTAAGATTTAAGCCTATGTTTATATTTAACCAAAGCCTCATTTTCTTCAGAAATTCTATATTCTCTTTTTAAGACTTTCCTAATCTGAAAGGCAAGAAATAGCAGGTAGCAAATTCTAGGAAGGAGTGTATTAATGTGTTTTATTTGTGGAAAGAGTGGAAACGGTGCTGTGTTTTTTTCTCTGTGTACTTTGGGAAATTTACTTTGTGATGAATTTTTGGATGATCTGTAGTTCATCTTTGTGGAATAGGAAGCTTAATATCTAATCTCTTTTATTTGGGAAATTCATTGTAACCATGATAAATTTTTTCATTTACCTTTTTCTCTAATTAAAAGGCAAATGGTTCCAGGTCTAAAACTGTAAGTATGCACAGTTAGAAATGGTTTTATGTGCTGTTGGGTGATTTTAAGAGCAAGGGTACTAATAGTTCATGAAGAAGTTGAATTAAATGTTGTCACATTTAGGAGCAGGCATTTGGTCTGGCAGTTAAAAAGCCATTTAGGAGACCTGCATCTGGTACAGGAGTGCCTGAGTTTGAGTGTGGCAGTGCTTCCAATTTCAGCTTCCTGCTAATGTGCACCCTTTTAGGCAGCCAGGTGATATCTCAAATTGTTGGGTTCCTGCCACCCAGATGGGACACTTGGATTGAGTTCTTGGCTACTGGCTTCAGTCTGGTTCACTGTTGTGGGCATTTGAGGAGTAAACAAACAGATGGGATATATTTTTCTGTGTCTGTCTATGCCTTGTAAATAATTAAAATCAGATAAATTAATTTTAGTGCAAAAGTTAGGAATCCATGCATAGTTTTTTATAATATGCATTTTTCACAAATTGAAGACCCCACATTAATGTCTACAAATGTAATGAGATAGTTATTCACAGACTTTTGTCACTTGTTTAGTTCACATAACATCTGAACTATTTTCCATTTGAAATAGGTTCTTCTTTTTCAGTGAAAAAGAAACCATCTCTTCTATACAAGTGAAAAATGCGAGATACTTTAACTTGTAGCTTCACTATTGCACCATCCTGGGAAAGACTTTGATGAGACAGAGTCAAGAGAGAATTGATAATGAACTCTTTCTCATTAACGGTGACAGTAGACATGATTGTGATGTCAATTTCATATGGAATGGACATCAAGGCTGGTGCCATTAGTAATTGCTGTAAAATATATATTATAGCAGTAAATATAAATATATATAAATCATATATAATACATATTATGTATATTGTATAGATTATGTATATATTATATAATATAAAATACATTATATAATACATATAAATATATTACATTATATATAATATATATTATATACTATATACACTATATAAAATATAATATATATTTATGTTTATTATATCTATTACATTATATATTATACATATTATATGATATAATATAAAATATATTATATAATATAAATATTATATATATACTATATATACATATATATACTATATATATATAGTATATATTATATACTATATACACTATATAAAATATAATATATATTTATGTTTATTATATCTATTACATTATATATTATACATAATATTATATGATATAATATAAAATATATCATATAATATTATGTATAATATATAATATATATTATATATATTATATATAATATATCATATATCATATAGTATATAATACATAATATATTATATATATTATATTATATATTATATAATATTATAACATAATCTTCAGTATATAATATATTATATACTATATGCTATATTGATATAAATTATAGCAACAAAATTAGGTATGTTGTGCTCAATGGTGAGAGAATTTTTTCCATAATAGTTAAGACCTGTGGACCACTATTTATTTATTTTGATTGGGAGCTGTTTGTAATACAAATAAGTAAATCTTAAGAAAAGAAATCTGGGCGGAGCCAAGATGGCGGAATAGTGAGGGCGCGCACCGATAGTCCGGGAAAATTTAGTTTAATAAAAGGGGAGTTACGGTAGCCTCAGAAAAAAGAACCAGGAAAATATTGCAGACAAAACTCTTCTGGATCCAGTGGGCGTGAATCGGAGGACCTACTGGGAGAACAAGGTCGCCCACCGCGCGCGAAAGCCGAACCGCAGGACCGAGCCGCGGGACTGAGCTGAGCAAGCTGCAGGGTCTGCACGCAAGTGCTCGAAGGGGAGTGCAACAGCGGGGAGACTTGGGAAGTCCAGGGCTCCGAGTCCACACATCGGCGCTGGAAGGGGAGCAGACCTGCGTGGAGAGCGTGGGAGCCCACAGTTCGGGACATCAGCGGCAGACTCAACACACCAGCGCTGGAACGCGAGGTGAGCCGAACCTCAATAACCCGAGACACCGGCAGGCAAGCGGAGAGAGGAGACTAGAGGGAACGACCCCCGGGGCGGGGGGGACTTCACCAAGCTAACTGGAAGAGAGAGAGAGGGAAAAAAAAAAGGTGACTGGTATGGACACGGGTTTCTCTCTCTCCGCTCACCTCTCAAGGGCGAGCAAGACAAAGAGCAGGCGCCATCTTGGACATACGTCATAAGCAGAGCGACCTCAGGTCTGCACCGGCTCTGAGCCTAGCAGTAAAACCTGACTCTGGGTGGGGCGAATTAACAGGAGATTAGGACTTAGTAAATTTATGGTGCTACTGAACTGAGACTGTGAAAAAAGAGACGGTGGGGGAGAGAACTCACGGAATTCACGTGAGCACTCTCCAGAGACGCTACAATTCCGTAACTTTGGCAACCCAGTGGGAGACTGAAGGAGAATTTGAGCCCACTCTAAGGGCCGAACAGATTCCCTGTGTGGTCCTTGGGAAAGAGCTTCTGATCTCTGGCTCCTGTGGGTATATCATTTGCCTGCTAACTACCTCCAACTTTGTTCAGCTGTGCAGAATAACTTCCCTGTTGAATCAAAAAAAAGAGAGAGAGAGAGAGAGAGAGAGAGAGAGGTTTACCACGCCTAACCTGGGAGTGTCACCTTTGGCACACCAAACAGAGCTCTCAGGCCACACCCATCTCAAGCCCTAAGGCTCCATCAAAAACAGATAGTCCACTTAATCTAGAGTCATAGTATAACAAGAAAAAGCACCACAGTGAAGAAACCAAATATCTCCAATATGACAAATAACAAACGCAAAAACCAAGGTAATAAAAACAAGGAAGTCACCATGAAGCCCTCAAATGAAAAAGACACCCCAATTCAAGATTATGAGGATGATGACATAGAAGAAATGCAAGAAGCAGATCTCAAAAAATTGATAAGAACATTAAGAAGTTCTCAAAAACAAATTCTTGAACTACAGAAATCCTTAATGGACAAGATAGAAAATCTCTCTCGTGAAAATGAAATATTAAGGAGGAATCAAAATGAAACGAAACAACTAGTACAACAGGAAACTGGGATAGTGACTGAAGTGAAGAATTCAATAGATCAAATGAAAAACACAATAGAGAGCCTTACAAACAGAATGGGAGAAGCAGAAGAGAGAATATCGGACTTAGAAGACAGAGAACAGGAAAGGATACAGTCAGACCAAAGAAAAGAAGAGGAAATTAGGAATCTAAAACATATTGTCGGGAATCTTCAGGATACTATTAAAAAACCCAACATTCGGGTTCTAGGAGTTCCTGAAGGCATGGAGAGGGAGAAAGGATTAGAAGGCCTTTTTAGTGAGATATTAGCAGAAAATTTCCCAGGTTTGGAGAAGGACAGAGAAATCCTAGTACAGGAAGCTCACAGAACCCCTAATAAACACGACCAAAAGAGACCCTCACCACGGCACGTTGTAATTAAACTCTCCACAGTGAAACATAAAGAAAAGATCCTAAAATGTGCAAGAGAGAAACGTCAGATTACTCTCAGAGGATCTCCAATCAGACTCACAGCTGACTTCTCATCAGAAACTCTACAAGCTAGGAGGGAATGGCAAGATATAGCCCAGGTACTAAGAGAGAACAACTGCCAGCCCAGAATATTATATCCTGCAAAGCTATCATTTGTGAATGAAGGTGAAATAAAGACTTTTCATAACAAACAGAAATTGAAAGAATTTGTTGCCACTCGTCCAGCCCTGCAAAAGATGCTTAAAGATGTGTTACACACAGAAACAAAGAAACACGGTCATCAATATGAAAGAAGGTAAAGGAAGGAAACCAAGGAAGGAAACCTCACAGCAAAAGATCACAGGGAATTCAAAGCATATATTAGAACTTATCTTTGGCAAATGGCAGGGCAAAGTTACCACTTATCATTAGTCACATTGAACGTGAATGGCCTGAACTGTCCAGTTAAAAGACACCGTTTGGCTGATTGGGTTAAAAAACAAAACCCATCTATTTGCTGCTTACAAGAAACACATCTTTCCAACAAAGATCCATACAGACTGAAAGTGAAAGGCTGGAAAAAGATATACCATGCCAACAGAAATGAAAAAAGAGCAGGCGTAGCCATCTTAATATCAGACACCATAAACTTTACCACAAAAACCATTAAGAGAGACAAAGAGGGACACTACATAATGATTAAGGGATCAATTCAACAGGAAGATATAACAATTATCAATGTATATGCACCTAACTACAGGGCACCGGTTTATCTAAAAGATTTGTTAACGGACTTAAAGGGAGACTTAGACCCCAATACAATAGTACTGGGGGACTTCAATACTCCACTCTCAGAAATAGACAGATCAATAGGACAGAAGATCAACAAGGATACAGTAGATTTAAACGACACTATAGCCCAAATGGATCTAACAGATATATACAGAACTTTCAATCCTACAGCTAAAGATTATACATTCTTCTCAGCAGTACATGGAACCTTCTCTAGGATTGACCACATACTAGACCATAAAGCAAGTCTCAGCAAATTCAAAAGAATTAGAATCATACCATGCAGCTTCTCAGACCATAAAGGAATGAAGTTGGAAATGAACAACTCAGGAATCCCTAGAGCATACGCAAACACATGGAGATTGAACAACATGCTCCTGAATGAACAATGGGTCATAGAAGAAATCAAAAGAGAAATCAAAAACTTTCTGGAAGTAAATGAGGATAACAGCACAACATACCAAAACTTATGGGACGCAGCAAAAGCAGTGTTAAGAGGAAAGTTTATATCAATAGGTGCCTACATCAAGAAATTGGAAAGGCACCAAATAGATGAGCTTTCTATTCACCTCAAGGATCTAGAAAACCTACAGCAAACCAGACCCAAATCTAGTAGGAGAAGAGAAATAATTAAAATCAGAGAAGAAATCAACAGGATTGAATCAAGAAAAACATTACAAAAAATCAGCCAAACGAGGAGCTGGTTTTTTGAAAAAATAAACAAAATTGACACCCCATTGGCCCAACTAACTAAAAAAAGAAGAGAAAAGACCCAAATCAATAAAATCAGAGATGAAAAAGGAAACGTAACAACAGACACCACAGAAATAAAAAGAATCATCAGAAATTACTACAAGGACTTGTATGCCAGCAAACAGGGAAACCTATCAGAAATGGATAGATTCCTGGACACATGCAACCTACCTAAATTGAACCAGGAAGACATCGAAAACCTAAACAGACCCATAACTGAGACAGAAATTGAAACAGTAATAAAGGCCCTCCCAACAAAGAAAAGCCCAGGACCAGATGGATTCACTGCTGAATTCTACCAGACATTTAAAGAAGAACTAACTCCAATCCTTCTCAAACTATTCAGAACAATTGAAGAAGAGGGAATCCTCCCAAATTCTTTCTATGAAGCCAGCATCACCTTAATTCCTAAGCCAGAGAAAGATGCAGCACTGAAAGAGAATTACAGACCAATATCCCTGATGAACATAGATGCAAAAATCCTCAATAAAATTCTGGCCAATAGAATGCAACAACACATCAGAAAGATCATCCACCCAGACCAAGTGGGATTTATCCCTGGTATGCAGGGATGGTTTAATGTGCGCAAGACAATCAATGTGATACACCACATTAACAGACTGCAGAAGAAAAACCATATGATTCTCTCAATAGATGCCGAGAAAGCATTTGATAAAATACAACACCCGTTCATGATGAAAACTCTAAGCAAACTGGGTTTGGAAGGAACATTCCTCAATACAATCAAAGCAATCTATGAAAAACCCACAGCCAACATCCTATTGAATGGGGAAAAGTTGGAAGCATTTCCACTGAGATCTGGTACCAGACAGGGATGTCCACTCTCACCACTGCTATTCAATATAGTTCTGGA
Source organism: Oryctolagus cuniculus (assembly GCF_051225735.1). Taxonomy (NCBI): domain Eukaryota; kingdom Metazoa; phylum Chordata; class Mammalia; order Lagomorpha; family Leporidae; genus Oryctolagus; species Oryctolagus cuniculus. The sequence continues at coordinate 76,224,008 of NC_142875.1, read as the reverse complement.
GGTTCTAGCCAGAGCTATTAGGCAAGAAAAAGAAATTAAAGGGATACAAATTGGGAAGGAAGAACTCAAACTATCCCTCTTTGCAGATGACATGATTCTTTATTTAGGGGACCCAAAGAACTCTACCAAGAGACTATTGGAACTCATAGAAGAGTTTGGCAAAGTAGCAGGGTATAAAATCAATGCACAAAAATCAACAGCCTTTGTATACACAGACAATGCCATGGCTGAGGAAGAAATTCTAAGATCAATCCCATTCACAATAGCTACAAAAACAATCAAATACCTTGGAATAAACTTAACCAAGGACGTTAAAGATCTCTACGATGAAAATTACAAAACCTTAAAGAAAGAAATAGAAGAGGATACCAAGAAATGGAAAAATCTTCCATGCTCATGGATTGGAAGAATCAATATCATCAAAATGTCCATTCTCCCAAAAGCAATTTATAGATTCAATGCAATACCAATCAAGATACCGAAGACCTTCTTCACAGATCTGGAAAAATTGGTGCTGAAATTTATATGGAGGCACAAGAGACCTCGAATAGCTAAAGCAATCTTGTACAACAAAAACAAAGCCGGAGGCATCACAATACCAGATTTCAGGACATACTACAGGGCAGTTGTAATCAAAACAGCATGGTACTGGTACAGAAACAGAAGGATAGACCAATGGAACAGAATTGGAATACCAGAAATCAACCCAAACATCTACAGCCAACTTATATTTGATCAAGGATCTAAAACTAATTCCTTGAGCAAGGACAGTCTATTCAATAAATGGTGCTGGGAAAATTGGATTTCCACGTGCAGAATCATGAAGCAAGACCCCTACCTTACACCTTACACAAAAATCCACTCAACATGGATTAAAGACCTAAATCTACGACCTGACACCATCAAGTTACTAGAGAACATTGGAGAAACCCTTCAAGATATTGGCACAGGCAAAGAGTTTCTGGAAAAGACCCGGGAGGCACAGGCAGTCAAAGCAAAAATTAACTATTGGGATTGCATCAAATTGAGAAGTTTCTGTACTGCAAAAGAAACAGTCAGGAGAGTGAAGAGACAACCGTCAGAATGGGAAAAAATATTTGCAAACTATGCAACAGATAAAGGGCTAATAACCAGAATCTACAAAGAGATCAAGAAACTCCACAAAAACAAAACCAACAACCCAATTAAGAGATGGGCCAAGGACCTCAATAGACATTTTTCAAAAGAGGAAATCCAAATGGCCAACAGGCACATGAAAAAATGTTCAAGGTCATTAGCAATCAGAGAAATGCAAATCAAAACCACAATGAGGTTCCACCTCACCCCGGTTAGAATGGCTCACATTCAGAAATCTACCAACAACAGATGCTGGCGAGGATGTGGGGAAAAAGGGACACTAACCCACTGTTGGTGGGAATGCAAACTGGTCAAGCCACTATGGAAATCAGTCTGGAGATTCCTCAGAAACCTGAAGATAACCCTACCGTTCGACCCAGCCATCCCACTCCTTGGAATTTACCCAAAGGAATTTAAATTGGCAAACAAAAAAGCGGTCTGCAGCCTAATGTTTATTGCAGCACAATTCACAATAGCTAAGACCTGGAACCAACCTAAATGCCCATCAACGGTAGACTGGATAAAGAAATTATGGGATATGTACTCTTTAGAATACTATACTGCAGTAAGAAACAACGAAATCCAGTCATTTGCAACAAAATGGAGGAATCTGGAACACATCATGCTGAGTGAAATAAGCCAGTCCCAAAGGGACAAATACCATATGTTCTCCCTGATCGGTGACAACTGACTGAACACCAAAAAGGAAACTTGTTGAAGTGAAAGGGACACTATGGGAAACGGTGACTTGATCAGCATAGCCCTGACTGTTAATGAACAACTTAATACATTATCCCTCTTAGTAGTTTTTTTGTCTGTTCTACTTAATATGACTGATTTAATTCTGTAATTAATACACAGTTATTCTTAAGTGTTGAAATTTAACTGAAATGTGATCCCTGTTAAACATAAGAGTAGGAATAAGAGAGGGAAGAGATATATAATTTGGGACATGCTCAAGCTGACTTGCCCCAAATGGTAGAGTTAGAAACATACCAGGGGACTCCAATTTAATTCCATCAAGGTGGCATGTACCAATGCCATCTCACTAGTCCAAGTGATCAATTTCAGTTCGCAATTGATCATAATGAAAGGACTAAGAGTCAAAGGGAGCACATAAGCAAGTCTAGTACCTGCTAACACTAACCGATAGAATAAATAAAGGGGAGAGTGATCCAACATGGGAAGTGAGATACTCAGCAGACTCATAGAATGGCAGATGCCCTAAATAGCACTCTGGCCTCAGAATCAGCCCTAAAGGCATTCAGATCTGGCTGAAAAGCCCATGAGAGTATTTCAGGCATGGAAAGCCAAGACACTCTGGCAAAAGATCTCTGTGAGTGAGATCTCAGTGGAAAGAACAGGTCTTCAAAGAAGGAGGTACCTTTCTCTGAAGGGAGGAGAGAACCTCCACTTTGACTATGACCTTGTCTAAACAAGATAAGAGTCGGAGAACTCAAGGGGCTTCCATAGCCTTGGAAACTCATGACTGGAGCATAGGGAGATTACTGATGCCATAGACAGGAGTGTCAATTGGTAAAGTCAACAACAGGAGTCACTGTGCACTTACTCCTCATGTAGGATCTCTGTCCTTAATGTGCTGTGCATTGAGATTTAATGCTATAACGAGTACTCAAATAATATATTTCACTTTGTGTTTCTATGGGGGTGCAAACTGTTGAAATCTTTACTTAATACATACTAAACTGATCCTCTGTAAAAAAAAAAAAAAAAAAAAAAAAAAAGAAAAGAAAAGAAACTATCAACTCCCAACTTGACTCTCACTGGGATTAAACATGACAATAGGTCTGATCTGATTTCATCATCATTAAAAAAAATCATCTATTATTTTTCACTTTATGTTTCTGTGTGGGAGCAAACTGTTGAAATCCTTACTTAATGTATACTAAGCTGATCTTCTGTATATTAAGATAATCGAAAATGAATCTTGATGTGAATGGAAGGGGAGAGGGAATGGGAAAGGGGAGGGTTGTGGGTGGGAGGGACGGTATGGGGGGGAAGCCATAGTAATCCATTATTCGTACTTTGGAAACGTATATTCATTAAATAAAAGTTAAAAAAAAAAAAAAAAAAAGAAAAGAAATCTGGATTTGAATATAGGTACTTAATATCTTTGAGATTTAATTTCATTTGTTACTTTTCAGATTTTCACCAATGTAACTTGTGAAAAGATACTTCACACTCCAGGATAATGCTTAACTCATTGAAGACTCAGAGTTTTGGTGTATAAAATTTCAAATAATCTTAATATTTATTTAGAAATTTGTGGGCACTAGAAAACATCGTGCCTATGAAAATTCTTTGTGAACTCTAAAAAGCTATATTAAAGACGTATATTAACATTTTCTTTCTATTTTCCTAGTCTAAAAGCCAAAGGACTAATACATATTTCTGTTTTTACTTATTGAGTGACTAATTTACAAAGTACAAAATTCAGTACTTTCATCATATCAAAGCGAACAAAAAAGAATAGGCATTACTCAGTACTACTTCTGTGGAAAATCATACTTTCAGTCCAAAAATTGTAAAATGGCTTGTGTGATACTTTTTTCCCTTTCTCCCCTTACAAAGAACCTGTGGATTGTTTTAAGGCAAAATAGACTTCAGATGCTGTTCTTGTTACCTTATGCTACCAAAGTTCAATGATTTTCTAGCAAATTCCAGGACTGAGGAAAAATGTCCTTTTGAATATATGAATTCTATCATAGAATGCATTACAGTGACAAATTTTCTTAGCTTTATTTTACTTTAATTTTTGAAGGACATTTCTTCTAAATAATGAATTCTAAGTTCACATTTTGTCTTTCAGTATTTTAAAGACGCCTTTCCACTGCTGTTTCATGGACACTGGGTGAGAGAGACTATCTCTAGGAGCTGTGGAGGGAGAGGAGCAGGAAGATATGAAATGCATCCTGATTCCTCTACGTTGACTGTAAGGTTTATGTAGGCAATCTTGGAAACAGTGGTAACAAGACTTAATTGGAGGGGCCGGAGCTGCAGCGCAGTGGGTTAACACCCTGGCCTGAAGCGTCGGCGTCTCATATGGACACCGGCTGCTCCACTTCTGATCCAGCTCTCTGCTGTGGCCTGGGAAAGCAGTGGAAGATGGCCCAAGTTCTTGGGCCCCTGCACCAGTGTGGGAGACCTGGAAGAAACTCCTGGCTCCTGGCTTTGGATCGGCGCATTTCTGGCCGTTATGGCCAATTGGGGAGTGAACCATTGGATGGAAGCCCTCTCTCTCTCTCTCTCTCTCTCTGCCTCTCCTTTCTCTCCTCTCTCTGTGTAACTCTGACTTTGAAATAAATAAATCTTTAAAAAAAAAAAAAAGACTTAAATGGAATGGGCCTTTGGCTAGACTGGACCACTCTGAAGTGTGTGGGTCGCTAGAAAGCCTCCTGCTTTGTTTCTGTTGAATTTGAAGATCCCCATTATGCAGCTGATGCTTTCTGAACTGGAGGGATGAATGCTATGTGGCTGCCCTGTAAGAGTGGAACTGTGGAATGTTGAAAGAAGTCGAAACTGTGCTCACCTGTTCTTGGGGTCATGGCCCTCGAGGTAATTAGGATTGGAGTCCTCCTCCACCTTGCCCCACCTCCAAGGAGAAGTTTCTGTCATAGCGGCAGCAGGTCTCTTTCCAGAAATAGGAGAAGAGAGAGAGCACACACAAGCTATCCAGATCCTTCTCTAGGTCTTCTAGTCCAACTAGATCAAATGGAAGAAAATAGAAGGCCAGTTTGCAAGAGAAGTGGTATACAGGGAATAACTTCATTTGACAGGAGTCTGTACAGAAAATTCAAACTTATTTGAGACTTAATAAGCTTGGTGCATTTTAAAGATGCTTTAGCTATTTTAACTTCTTTGTCTCTTGGAACAGTGACATACAAAAAGATGTAATTCTCTATGGTTCGAAATGGATCTTATAAGGCATGTAATACAAAGAACTGTTACATTCCAATGTTGCTTAAGCAATCTTGAATTTTCTTTTGAACTAAATTTAGTCTTGCATGGAATGATAACCTCTTAATCCTGCCCAGCTAAATAAACCATGATGTTTTAATACTGTAGAAATAACACTGTCAAAAATTGAAATGTACTTCTTCTTCTAGTTGGTATATAGTGTGCAACTTTATATGAACAATCAATCTTTAAAAGCTGATGTTATACAAGCCAGCAGGTAAAAATAAAAGCTGCACAGTTAAACTAGATTGGGAGTTTTTTGAAAAACCCTTCTAAGTCTTATTCAGGCAGAGGCTGAGTTGGTATAGAATGTGGTCAGTTTCAAGAAAGTTTATTGGGGCCTATGCTGTGGTGTAGCTGGTAAAGCAGCTGCCTGCAGTGCCAGCATCTCATATGGGCGCCAGTTTGAGTTCTGGCTTCTCCACTTCTGATCCAGTTCTCTGCTATGGCCTGGGAAAGCAATACAAGATGGTCCAAGTCCTTGGGCTCCTGCACCCACATGGGAGACCTGGAGGGAGCTCCTGGCTCCTGGCTTAGGATTGGTGCATCCCTGGCTGCTGCTGTCAACTGGGAAGTGAACCAGAGAGGAAGACCTCTGTCTCTCTCTCTAAGCCTCTCCTTCTCTCTGTGTGTAACTCTGACTTTCAAATAAATAAATAAATCTTAAAAAAAGAGAAAGTTTACATTTGCTTAGGTGGTAAGTTCCTCCTGATTACAATATAGAATGCATAGCTGTTTGTAACAGTCTTTACAGGGAAATTTTGGATATCACAAAATACCAATGTCCTGCTAATTTAAGGGTACACTGTAGAATTGAAATTTGAGTTACTGCCCCCAATTTTTTTTTGCATGCTGTAGTTTGTATTATGTTTTTGTGAGAATCCTTGGGATTAAATCTTTGGTTTCAAATTGTTTAACTTGAAGGCATGCTTTTTATTACAAACTCAAGTCTGTGAGCATGGTACAACATTCATATTAGAAGCCATACTTATATTTTGTTATAAAGTGCTTTGGAATTAATAAAATACTAGCACAATTGTGTAATTGTCAGTCAAGCCCAGTTGTATCATTGTTCTTTTCCCATGGAAAGCAGTTGGTTACACAATTCTTATTTTAAAAGAAACACAACTGAGAGCCATTATGAATTAGTCTTCTAAAGTTGAAGAGGATTTTTGGTTGCCATAAGAGTGATTATTAATAGTTATTCATATTTTTAGTAGTTGAAGCCAGTTCAGGTTCTCGGTTCTCTGATAACTTAGCAATAAACATTTTAAAGTATAGTAGCAACCCTGTATATTGCAACCCAAAATAAGTCGCCCATATAGAAAAATGGCTTTTATCTTTAGCTGGAATCTCAACACAAGGTTTTCAAAATTGCTTCCATTTGAGGTTTTGTATGGAAATTCTAATCTCATCTATCATGTTGTAACATTTACAATATGGCTCAAATGTAACAGTACAGACTTGAATATGGAGACATGCAGCAATTTCCTCTTAGAAATTGAGAGGTGCTGTAATTTAAAAAGTTCTGTGCAACTAGGTTAAATCATAAGGCAAAGTATGTGGCTTATTTTCCTTAAATGTGCTTGTTAAAAATAGCTTTGTATTATGCTATACTGACTTTTCTTTAATGTAAAAGTTAAGTCATTGCATTAAGAGTTCGGTCTATAAGGATATTTCAAGACAGGGATCCTAACACAAGTCATTTTCAGTTGGTCCTGTTAATGGTTCACACAAATAACAAAGGAGAAGAGAACTAATTTTAGTAAGGTTGAGGATGAGCCTTTGCAGCTAAGCATGTTCAGAGAGGATACATCAGATTGCCTATTGGTTGACGGGGAGCTCTGACTTTGATTCTTGTTTTTTATATCTCCTTAGCCTATAAAACCTGTTACTTTAAGTAAGAAACCAATCTAAGAATTATGTAAATAATAGGCATATCAATTAAACTTACAAATAGGCTTGGGGTGGTGTGATACAACTTGAGTCTTGAAGAGTTTCTGTATAAAGGATAATTTATTATGAATAGAATATAGCTAATAAGTAAAAAGTAAACTGAAATAAACTGACCTCATTAGGGAGTTATCCTGACTTGGGTTACTTATAACTAAGATATAATTACAGAAGCCCTAACACAATTTTATGGCTCATGTTAAATGAGTATGAAACATGGAAATTGTTAAAAGCTAGAATTACATGTTTAGATTGGCTGAAATACTAGAGCTCCTGCAATTTTGGAAGTCACAAGTCACATTAGCTGCTTTCTGAGTTGAGTATAATACTGAAATGAGTCACTCTGACCCGCAGTGTATAATGATTACAACTGTTCTTTAGAGGTCACTGTTGATAGTTGGTGATAATTTAAGGAAACATCTAAAGAGTTTCTATGTTTTAAGAATATTTGATTTATGGGTCTCAATTCAAAGTGGATTACTTCTGGCATCTACATCAAAAAGGTGAAAACATAAAATTAGCTCAAATAAGTTTTATCAGATTTAGATAATCTGTCTCTACTATTTATATACTTGAATACCTTATAGATTCTTTTTTTTATTTTTTTTTTATTTTTTTTTTATTTATTTATTTATTTATTTATTTTTTTTTTTTTTGACAGGCAGAGTGGACAGCGAGAGAGAGAGACAGAGAGAGAAAGGTCTTCCTTTGCCGTTGGTTCACCCTCCAATGGCCGCCGCTGCAGCCGGCGCACCGCGCTGATCCTGGCAGGAGCCAGGAGCCAGGTGCCTTTTCCTGGTCTCCCATGGGGTGCAGGGCCCAAGCACCCGGGCCATCCTCCACTGCACTCCCTGGCCACAGCAGAGAGCTGGCCTGGAAGAGGGGCAACCGGGACAGAATCCGGCGCCCCAACCGGGACTAGAACCCGGTGTGCCGGCGCCGCAAGGTGGAGGATTAGCCTATTGAGCCACGGCGCCGGCCATACCTTATAGATTCTTAAAAAGATCATGTTATCTGTAAATGGACCTTCCACATATTTGAATGCAATCAGTTATGGTTCAAATTCAAGCCATAATCTGGATAAGAAATCCTGGTACCTTTTATTATAGAGCCTTGGCTCATTTAAATACAGTGCTACTTAACTAGGAATGGCATTGATAATAGAGATGCTTCAAAAGACACAGGCAGATTCCGGCACCCTTCAGTTAGCTTTCCATGATGGTCTAGCTCTATGTTAATTTGGAAGAGTTCTCCTAGGTGATGAACAATCCTGGGCATATTATAATCACTGGTTTGGTACTTTACTTCTTCATAATGTGTTTTATTTTAAGAATATAGAATAGGTTTGAGTTATCAGATTTGGTGGTGATCTCTTCTAGTTGTATATTTTTGTACTGATAGATTGATGCTTTCTGGTTCCCTCCCCATTTTCTTTTGAGGACATGAAAGGTTTTTATAATTAAATTTGCTGAAGGGGGGGGGGGGAGAGAGATGCCATTCCATTGTCTCCTAGCTTCCATAGTGTTACTGAGAAGTTAGCTGTTAGTCTTGCTAATGCACCCCTGAAGATGGTGTCTTTATTTATTTTTTCTGATTGCTTTTAAGACATCATCAGCAGTTTGACTTCATGAGCCTTGTATTTCTTTGTATCTGCCCTGTCAGAAGCTTTCTGAGTTTCCTGAATTCAGATGTTGTCTTTTATTTATGTTGGAAAAATCTTGACTACTTTCTCTTCATTTGTAACTTTTGCTTTAACTTCTTTCTTCCTCTGGTTTTCAATTTATATGTCTATTAACTTTCTTGTGCCTCACATGTCTCATGTTCTGTGACCTATCTCTCTCTCCATCTCTCCTCTCTCTGTGCTTCAGATTGCATATTTTTTATTGACCTGTCTTAGAATACAGTAATATTTTCTTTTTCATTGTCTAAATTGCTTTTAAGTACCTATAACAAATTCCTAATTTTAGATGTTACATTTTACATATTCAGAATACACACTTGATGAGGATGAGGTTTTTTTGACTAGAGATAGTCCTCCCATTACTCTGCTAAGCACATGAGAGGAGAAACTGATTATCTCAGTCCAACCCAGTATTCACCTTGGTTTACTTTGGGTGTGAATTTTAGGGGACTCAGCCAAGTTATATATTGACCTTATTTCTTGGGCATTTTCCTCCTGAATTTGTGACTGAAAGCCTGGCAAATGCCCATCATTTCATGCCTAAATATAGTAGGAGATTCAGTTGTACCTTTCAGATTCTTTTAGTGTAATTCATTTGTTTCCTATCACAAGCAACTTCAGCACCAGGCAAAGATATGGCAAGAATATAATAGCAGCACTTGAAGAGGATCTACTCTCTCTAGGGATTTATATTTTAAGTACTATGAACCTGTGGGAGACTTTACATTGTTTTCAGACTAGAACATCAGGCTGTGTATTACACTAGCACTCAAAAATTATCCCTTGTGGAAAATATACCATGAGCTCAGAATTCTTTCAGCTTCAAATACATTATCCCTGTCCATGTGAACTTTGAAGGCTTTACTGACATCTTTTTCTCAGTAGAATTCCTCTTCATAATCTGAACTGGATTATCAGCCTGCTCATATAAATAAAAAATTCTTTTAGGAACAATAACATCAGATCATCAGTTTACCCAGGAAGAGCTAGAATTTTAGTTTCTCTAATCTTCTTCAAAACTCTCTAAAGCATTTAACAAGATCATTCTTGCAGTTAATGCATTCTTTTCTGGCTGGTACAGTAGGAGTGGAAATCTTATGTCATAGTTTTGGATTATGTTGCTGGAGGTTTAGGCTCCATCCCAGTTGTATAGCCTGTTCATAGTTTCTTGAAGGCACACAGAAAATTGTCTATGACTCTTGGTCCCCACTCTCAGAATATTCAAACAGAATACAAATAGAATATTCAGGCAGAACATGCTTCTGTTGCTTTTAACAAAGAGCTTTGACTACTACATGGGAGGTTAAGGATAAGAAAACAAAGTGTTGAGAGAATCATTGGTTCATAAGAAGATTGGGGTAAAAGTACACAAAACATACACAGGCATTCTGGGATTGGTTCATATGCAGCAAACTTGAACCTAGTTCTAACAGAACAAGTGGGAGCAGTCACAATGTTGTAGAGACTACTTTAGTAAATGAAATTACCAGGCAGAGTATGGCACATCATAGCAGACATAGTGAGAAAAGAGGTCAGTGTTCTAACCAAATCAGATGACTCATCATACTGCAAGGAAATTAAAGGATCCAGATCCTTTCTACTCTTTACCAATTGGAAATTTAGGTTTATCTTGTACCCAGAGGCCATGTTAGGAAGAAGCTGGAGGGAAAGCAAAAGTCTGGGAATGAGTAATTACTTTAAGTAGAATATTTCCAAATAAAATCACTAGGATAAGTTTAGTTGGCAAACTTGAGAGCCAAGATGAGGTAAGTAATTCAAAACACAGAAAATCATACTTCTGAAAATCTGACTTATATAGACTGGAGATTTCAATCCCTTGACAATACATAGTGAGACATAGACTAATGTTGATGCAGGAAATATCTTTTTTTATTTTCCAGTGGTAGACAAGAACTAAAAATCTAGTTCAAAGTTATCAAACATGTAGGCAATTTTATTTTACCTTAGTTTTATTAACAGAAACTTCATCTTTTTTGTCTATGTTTTATTTTCCTCTTAGTTATAGTGAACACAAAAGTATTCATTTACTGTGACTTGAATGATTGCAGAAAATATTCTAAAGTGTATCCTCAACAAGCTTTTGTTCAAGGAATGGATGAATTCTATTAAGGAAACCAATAGTTTGAACAGCATTTCTTCCTGTCATTTGAAAACTAAACTTGGAATTTCATGTTTTTTAGAGATTTATTTTATTTGCTTGAAAGGCAGAGTTACAGAAAGAGAGAGAGAGACAGACAGAGCTCCAGAGAGATATCTTATCTGCTGGTTTGCTACCCAAATGGCCACACTGGCCAGGGCTGGGCAAATTGAAGACAAGAGCTTGGAACTTCATCTACATCTCCCACATTGGGGTCAGGGGTCCGAGAAATTGTGTCATCTTGCGTTGCTTTTCCAGGCTTATTATCAAGGAGCTGGATAGGAAGTGGAACAGCCAGTACTTGAACTAGCACTCATATAGGATGCTGGAGTCACAGGTGGCAGCTTAATGGAATTTCTTTTGCTATCTGCCCCTCACTTTAAAAATAGACAGCAGGGGGCTGGAGCCACCTCCTGTATGGGTGCTGATTCAAGTCCTGGCTGCTTCTCTTCCAATCCAGCTCTCTGCTATGGCCTGGGAAAGCAGTGGAAGGTGGCTCAAGTCCCTGGGCCCCTGCAGCCACGTGGGAGACCCAGAAGAAACTTTTGGCTCTTGGCTTCGGATCAGCATAGCTCTGGCTGTTGCAGCAGTCTGGGGAGTGAACCAGAGGATGGAAGACCTCTCTCCCTCTGCCTCTCTATAACTCTGCCTTTCAAATAAATAAATAAATATTTTAATAGACAGCAGACAATCTTTTAGTACTTTAAAGTATAGTTTGAATATTTCTTAAAAAAAGACAGATGAGGGGGTGGGTTTTTGGTTACAGCAGTTAGAATGTTACATCACCTATCAGAATGCCAGGTTTGAGTTTTGGCTACTCTGCTTCTGATTCAGCTTCCTGCTATTGTACACTGTGGAAGGCAGCAGGTAATGGCTCATGTAGGAGATTTGAGTTGAATTTTGGAATTCTCACTTCTGCCTGACCCAGCCCTTTTTGTTGCAGGTGTTTGAAGAATGAAATAGTGAATGGAAGGTTTCTTTACATCTTTGTTCTCTCTGTCTTTTTGCTTTTCAACTAAAATAAGATAAATAAAAGATTTTTTTTAAGAAAGATGAAAGAAGATTGTAGTAAAATGTACTTCCCTCCCATCTCATTTATTTATGGAGTTATGTACGCGGGTTAAATGAAATATTAATGTTATTTTGCTTGGTGTCCTTTAGGTTCTAGAGAATAGAGAACTACTACATCTCATTTAAAGATTTCCCCCTCTCCATTCACTCCCATTCCTACACACCCAGACCTGTGACTCAAGGATGAGCAGCAATGATTTTTCTCATGTGCCTCTTCTTTTTCTCACTCCATCCTTTGATTTGTCTAGGGTCCTGGAAACAAAATGGATATTAGAGTAAAAGTATCAATGCTTTCTTATTTAGTGGGGGTTCTGTCTCCTTTGGCTTACATCAGTTGAACATCAAGCCTTCTTTTGTGGCAGAAATCCAAATGCTGTTTCTTCAGCATGGTGTATCAGTAGGTTTTTCCAGTACAGCTCATTTTCTTCCCCAAACACCACACTCCAGCAGTTATTGATGTAGACATTAAAGTTTATGACTAAACAATGGTTCATTTTTTTCCAGATGCAGTTCTGTTTGATACTTCTTCTATCTTTTATGGTGGGCTTCCCTACCTTGATAGCCCAATCTTTCTCAGACAAGTTCTCTCAAGGTGCTTTAACTATCTTTGGTGATGTACACTTTCCCTTTAATTTTGAGGAACAGGGAGATATTTGGAAAACCAGGGGGGCACTTTGGCATGATATGGATTTCTAAAGTAGATTTAAATAGGCAGCAACCAAGATTCCACATTAATCCTTGGGGGATTGAGAAACAAATCCCCTTAAGATGATCCTCCTTTTCATTTTTAGATTGGTAAATTTATATCATTCTATATATTTGGTTTTAAAACTTATATATTCATAAGGCATTAGAATACTTTGGCATAAAATTAAAAAATATGGCCAATGGCTGTCATTTCTGGGTGTGGTGTGTAGAATGAGAATATCTTCAAATCAATTGAAAAAATTTTTGACATGTGAACATGAATTTAGAATATTCCTATTTATTAAATTCACTTTTTTCTTAGTCCTACACTTTTAGGTCCTCAAAAATGGTAAATAATAGATAATGAATTTTAGATAAAGTTAAATTAACCAGACACAGAGTTTGATTTAACCCTAGTCACTTTTGTTTCCTTTGAAGAATGTTTTCTTCATAACATTCCCCCAGCCCTTCCATATGTGTTGCCACAAATCACTTCTACACATTTTTTCCTGCAGAAAAATTATGCTGTATAGAGTAAGTCTGAAAGAAGATAATCTACTATTCTCAGCTTTGAAGCAAATTCCAAGCATCAGACTTTCCTGTGGTAAAGCCAGATACAAATACAGAGTAATTAAATGACAGAAGCAAGAAACACAGAGGATTTGACTACATGCATGGTGTTTCTTCTTCCCTGTGGAAATTGATTTAAGCCGTTGATAACTGATTTTTGGAAATAAAATCTTCCACAGTATGAAATGCATTTATAATTCATGTGTCAAGGGGCATGTTTACTTGGGCAAGAAATTCTTTTTAGAAGTTCATACATTCTGGGCTGAAATAAGTAACTTAAAAATTAAAATAAATCCATTAAATTCTCTCTCTAGATTTTCAAAGTATATTCAATCTTACAAATCTTGGGAGTGTGTGTGTGTGTGTACACATATAGGATGTGGCTTCAAAAGGTTCGTGAAAAATGGAATTAAAAGATGTCTCTTGTTTTTGGTTTCCACTTCTTATTTATTGGAACTTGCATTTGGATTTGTTGTTATGACAACTCCAAGAGAAAGCATAGAATAAACTGAAGGGTGATTGTCTAGAGCAGGGATTGACAAAGACTTCCTCAGGGACTACTGGTTCTATTTACTGAAAATATTTCTTATCTTGACCAATGAGATTTTTGATTCAGCAGGTTGGGAATGCGATCTAGGAATCCGTATTTTAAATCTCCTCTGGAAGGTTGGATATGCTTTAAATTAGATAATTCAATTATTTATATAGTTGTTACATTGTTATTCTTTCAGTTTACAGAACTATATGTTATTACATGAACTACATTCTGAAGTTGACTTTAATGTGTCTCATTAAGTAGACTTTTAAAGTTTATCTAAGGGGATTAATTTTTGATCACTTTCATCGATGGGACCAAAGTGAGCTTACGATGGGCAATGCAATGGGTAATGTCAGCATACTATTGTGATTACTGCCTCCAATGTGGCCTTTATTTTCACACATATTGTGTTTGTAAGTTTGCATAGCTTTATAGTTGAAGGTTATGTGTAAAATATCTCCCTCTACTCTTCATTTTTGGAAATTGATGGTGCTTTTGACTTGAAGAAGAAATGGACTTCTGCTACCTCCTTATACCCAGCATTTTCTCCAGTATTGTGTAGATACTCTGCATGAAACTTGAATTGGAGTGCCGAATCACAAAGCATGTATTTGTGTGTCAAATAGGACTCCTGAAGCCAAGGTACAAGAGGCTGTGTCTAGAGAGCAAGCGTGAAACACAATCAGAATTTGCTGAGTAGTTGCAGATTGTTGAATGTTCATTTTATCAGGGACCTACAATTTTGGCTCTGGGTGAGAAAACAGTCCTGATATGCTTCAGACCTCTATCTAGGGTTCACAATTTGCATAGATAGAAGAGACAATTTTTGATGAACTATATTTATAAGAATTAAAGGAAAAGGTGCTCACCCTGTGGCATAGCAGGTAAAGCTGCCTCCTACAGTGCCAACATACCATTTGGGCGCTGGTTCAAGTCCTGGCTACGCCACTTTCAATCCAGTTCTCTGCCATGACCTGACAAAGCAGTGGAAGATGACCCAAGGCCTTTGGCCCCTGCATCTACATGGGAGACCCGGAAGAAGCTGCTGGCTCCTGGCTTTGGATTGGCGCGTTTCTGGCCATTGCGGCCAATTGGGGAGTGAACCAGTGGATGGAAGACCTCTCTCCCTCTCTCTCTCTCTCTGCCTCTCTTTCTCTCTCTGTGTAACCCTGACTTCAAATAAATACATAAATCTTAAAAAAAAAAAGAAAAAAGAAGAAAGGGGGGCATTACGGGAGACAGGGAAGTAATGATATCTATGAAATATGTAAAATCTGTTCTTTTTATATTAATAAAATTTTAAAAGGAATTACTCACCTATATTTTGTTGCATATAGAAACCTACTACTCATTGTTAAAAGTGCAGTTGACAGGAAAGCGCTAAGGTTCATAACTAAATATGTATGTGTGTGTGTGTGTGTGTGTGTGTTTCCGTGTGTTTGTGTGTATCTGTGTTGCTTCTATCTCTCAGCAGTAGAGGAGACAAAAGGAACATGACTGTGGCAAGTGAATTCTCAGCTAAAGAAAATTATTTTCTGTATCTGCAATATTTTATCAGTGCAAGGAATTTTCAAATTGCAAGTTAATAGGCATGGTCCCTAGATTCCACAATATCTAGTGTTTCCAGTAGAGAAAGAGGACACATTTTCTCTCAATCACCATCTTTATTTTTTCTCTTATAGAACTTGACTAACCTCATCAGAACTGACTAATATTTTATTACATGTTTATCAGGTTATGTAGCATTTGGAAATTGTATTCAATCAAAAAGAATAGAAGTGCTTTGGAACAAATTCATCCATCTAAACAGAACACACATGGAAGAAGACTTTACTGATATTTATGCCTGTGGTGGGAGAAACAAATAATAATAAAAAAGTCTAGATAAATACAATTATAGCAAAGATTTTATTTTTACATCAGAAAACTTAAGAAATAGGACAGTCAGGATTGCTTTTCAGTGTTAACCCTGACCAAAATAGATTTGTATTTTGGGAGGAAAGTGTATCAGTATAAAAGTGTGAGGAAAAGTCTCAAATTTCCTAAAATCTTTCCTAAAGATGTAAGAAAATGGATGCATATTTTTGGGATAATTAGTATAGTGTGTTGTGTGTGTGTGTGTGTGCTGATTTATTCATCATTAGAGAAGGGAACAATATATTTCTGATCAATTATGCTTACTACAAGATCTGACATTTTTATGTACCATTTCAATTATAATAACTGTAAGCTCATATAATTAATGGAGTTGAATATGATTCCTGGATTCTAATGCAAATGGGACTGTGATTTTAATTTCAAATTCCCCTCATTTATTGCTGGTATATGGAGAAGTAATTGAGTTTGAATATTAACCTTGCATCTTGCAACCTTGCTATAATGTCTTATTAGTTGCAGATTTTTATTGTTGTTGATCCCATTAGATTTTCTACATAAACCATAATGTCATCTTTGAACAAAGACAGTGTTTTTATTCTTCCCTATCTGTATGTCTGGTCTTTCTTTGCTTTGCCTCCTTTCCTTCCCTTCATTTCTCTTCCCTGTCTTTTAAAAATCATTACCTTGTTGCATTATCAAATATTTCTGGTATGATGTTGAAATGTAGTGGTGAAAGGGGATATCTTTGCCTTGCTCCTAATCTTCATGAGAAAGTTTTGAATTTCTCACTGTTAAACATGTTTGCTGTAGATTTTTGTATATGCTTTTGAAAAAGTTCAGAAATTTCCTCTCCATACCTAGTTTACTATGTTTATATAATGAATAGGTGTGGATTCTTGTCAAAAGCTTTTCCTGCATCTATTGATATGATCACGTGATTTTCATTTTTGTTCTGTTGAAGTGATATCAGCTGATTTTTGACTTTTGAACCAGTGTTGCATACCTGGGATAAATATTACTTTTTTATGATTGTATAATTATTGTATATGGTGTTGGATTCAATTTGCTAAGGTTTTGTTGATGATTTTTGCATCTATGTTCATGCGCTATATTGTTTTGAAGTCTTCATGTAATGTCTTTGTCTGGTTTGGATATTACCATCATGTTGTCACATAGAATTAGGAAGTATTCCCTTTGCTTTGATCTCTTGGAATATATTGTAGAGAATTGTTGTAAGGTTTTTATTTTTAAAAAAGATTTATTTTATTTATTTGAAAGGTAGAGTTACAGAGAGAGGGAGAGATAGAGAGATCTTCCATCTTCTGGTTTACTTCCCAGATGGCTGCAACAGCTGGGGCTTTGCCAGGCTGAAGCCAGGGGCCTGAGGCTTCTTCGGGGCCTCCCAAGTGGGTACAGAGTCCCAAGGACTTGGGCCATCTCTACTGCTTTCCCAGGTACATTAACAGGGAGCTGGATGGATGCAGAGCAGCTTGTGCTCAAACCAATGCCGACATGGAATGCCTGTATTGCTG
Organism: Oryctolagus cuniculus; assembly: GCF_051225735.1. NCBI lineage: Eukaryota > Metazoa > Chordata > Mammalia > Lagomorpha > Leporidae > Oryctolagus > Oryctolagus cuniculus. The sequence goes on along the minus strand of NC_142875.1, from coordinate 76,206,846 downwards.
GTGGTGGCTTAACCCATTATGCCACAACGCTAGCCCCTATAATGCCCAAGGTGGCAGTATAGCAACAGAATGATCCTTGTCATGTGGGGCAAAATAGTTAAAAGGAGAGAGGATACACAACTGAGATAGAGTTGTGGGAAACCCAAAAGACCAACAGAGACTGGGAAGTTCCACGCTGAAGGAGCAAATAAGAAAGGGGAGTAGCAGAGGCACGGAGGAGGTGAGGAATGGGGAGGTTGGCTCCCGCCCCCAGCAGACAAAGTTGGAGAGGAAATCGGGCATCCGCGGAGCTGCAGTTAGCAGCGAGAGGGGAAGCTTCGTGAAATTTGTTTGAAGTTCCACATGGGAAAAAAAAGAAGGTATAGAGGAACAGAGAGGTCCAGCACCCCACTGCCCGTCTACATCCTCCCTTCCTCCCAATCAGACTTGCAGCCAGCTAGAAGCCATATTGTTTGTTTATATTTTTGAACGTAAGCAGGGGATTACCACTTTTCCTCTCATGCACACATCCATCAATTGCCTGGGCCATGTCACCACAACCTCTACCCAGGAATGAGGACCACAGCATTTTAGAATAATTTCTTCCTCACCACACAAGTGATACAACAAGAAGTCCTGAATTTCAAAAATTCAGGCTCATTCCATCCACTAGTGAAAAGCCAACAGGGACCCAGTAGCTGGGACTCCGTGCACCAGAGCTTGTACTGGCCCTCACCACAATTGAGAAGTGAGCTGGGCTCCAGTAGGTGGAGCTGCATGCTTCTACCTTGCAAGGCACAGCCGCATAACAGGTCTATATAAAGGGAAGCCTCACCACAAGCACAAAGACACAGATTAAAGAGAAAAGCAACCAAAGGAAGAGAGAAATAGAGAAAGAGAGAGAGAGAGAAAGAGAGAGTGAGAGAAAGAATACACAAATGTGGAAAAATCCTAAATAAGAATAAGGAAGATACTATGAGCGCCCCCCACCCCCGCAAAAGACCAAAGCACTTCTTCAATAACAGAAGGTAAAGATGAAGAGATCAAGGATATACCAACAATGGAATTAGAAAAATTAATCGTCAGATTACTTAGAAGCAATCAGAAGCAAATTCATGATCTAATGGATAGCACTCCCAAGAAATTGAGAAATTAAAGAGAAATTAGAATAAAATACTACAAATGAAGAATCCAATGGATCAAATAAAAAAATGCAGGATAAAGCTTTAAAAATGGAATAGGTGAGATAAAATAAAGACTATCAGAGGTAGAAAACAAATTTCTGGAAATATTATAGTCGGACCAAATAAAAGAAGAAGAAATTAGAAAACTAAAAAACATGGTTGGAGATCTCTAAGATTCTATCAAACGACCCAACAAATGGATCCTAGGAATTCAAGAAGGCATAGAAAGAGAATGATTAGAAGGCCTTCTTTTATTTTTAAAGATTTATTTTATGTATTTGAAAGAGTTACTGAGTGAAGTAGAAACAGAGCAGACTTCCATCTGCTGGTTCATTCCCAAGATGGCCATAATGGCCTAGATGTGCCAATCCGAAGCCGGGAGCCAGGAGCCAGGAGCTTCTTCTGGGTCTCTGACATGGGTGCATGGGCCCAAGGACTTGGGCCATCTTCTACTGCTATCCCAGGCAATAGCAGAGAGCTGGATCAGAAGAGGAGCAGCCAGGACTAGAACCGGCGCCCATATAGGATGCCGGTGCTTCAGACCAGGGCTTTAACCCGCTGCACCACAGCGCCAGCCCCAGAAGGCCTTCTTAATTAAATAATAACAGAAAACTTCTGTAATCTGGAGAAAGAAAGAGACATCCAAGTACAGGAAGTACTCAGAACTCCGAATAGACATGACCAGCAAAGATATTCACCATGATACATTTTTTTTTTGACAGGCAGAGTGGACAGTGAGAGAGGTTCACCCTCTAATGGCCGCCATGGCCAGTGCGCTGCGGCTGGCGCACCACGCTGATCCGATGGCAGGAGCCAGGTGCTTATCCTGGTCTCCCATGGGATGCAGGGCCCAAGCACTTGGGCCATCCTCCACTGCACTCCCTGGCCACAGCAGAGAGCTGGCCTGGAAGAGGGGCAACCGGGACAGAATCCGGCGCCCCGACCAGGACTAGAACCCGGTGTGCCTGGCGCGGCAAGGCGGAGGATTAGCCTAGTGAGCCATGGCGCTGGCCTCACCATGATACATTGTAATAAAACTTCCCACAGTAAAACATGAAGAAAGGATCTTAAAATGTGCACCAGAGAAATGTAAAATCACATTCAGAGGAAATCCAATTATGCTCACATAGATATCTCATTAGAAACTCTACAGGCAAGAAGAGAATGGCAAGGAGAAAAAAAACTGTCAACCCAGAATACTGTATCCTGTAAAACTCTCATTTATGAATGAAGGAGAAATCAAAATCGTCCACAAAAAACAGAGATTGAAAGAATTTGTAACTCTTTGCCCAGACCCTACAAAAGATGCTCAAGGAAGTGCTACACACAGAAACACAGAAACAGAAACATCACTACGAAAGAAGATGTATGCAGAAAATGATCTAGCAAAATTACAAAGGAAACCCAAAATACAAAATTAAGACTATTTACAGAAACATGGTAGGGCAAAGTCAGTACTCAACAATAGGCACCCTGAATGTAACTTGACTGAACTCTCCAGTTAAAAGACACAGACTGGTAGAATGGATTAAAAAAGAAAATAAAAAAAAATTCTAAAAAAAAAAAAAAAAAAAGAAAATCCATCTATTTGCTGCCTACAAGAAACACATCTTACCAACAAAGATGCATGCAGACTGAAAGTGAAAGGTTGAAAAAAGATAAATCATGCTAGCAGAAACCAAAAAAGAGCTGGTGTGATCATTCTAATAGACAAAACAAACTTTAACACAAAAACTATTAAAAGAGACAAAGAAGGGCACTATATAATGATTAAAAGATTAGTTCAACAGGAAGATGTGACTAATATAAATGTATATGCACCTAATTACAGGGCAACTGGCTATCTAAAAATATGTCAATGGATATAAAGAGAGATAGAGACTCAAATACAATAGTAATGAGGGACTTCAATATCCTACTTTCAGCAATGGACAGAAAATCAACAAGGAAACAATAGAGTTAATCAACACTTAACAGACCAAACAGACCTAGCAGATATCTACAGAGCCTTCCATCCTACAGCTACAAAATCCACACTATTCTCACAAGTGGATAGCACTTTCTCTAGGCCTAGCCACATGCTAGGCCATAAAACAAGTCTCAGCAAATTCAAAAAAATTGAAATCATACCATCCATCTTCTCAAACCACAGTGCAATGAAGCTGGAAATCAGCAACTCAGGAATCTCCAGAACATACGTAAACACATGGAGACTGAACAACACACTCATGAATCAACAGTGGGTCATAGAAGAAATCAAAATAGAAATAAAAAAATTTCTGGAAACAAGTGAAGATGACCACATACAAACAGATGACAACATATGCTTGATACAACATATCAAAACTTATGGGATACAGCAAAAAGCAATGTGAAGAGGGACGTTTATAGCAATTGATGCCTACATCAAGAAATTGGAAAGGCACCAAATGAATGAGCTATCAATGCATCTCAAGGGTCTAGAAAAACAACAACAAATCAAACACAAAACTAGTAGGGGAAAATAAATAATTAAAATTAGAGGAGAAATCAACAAAATTGAATCCAAAAATCAATACAAAGATCAGCAAAACAAAGAGCTGGTTTTCTGAAAAACAAAAACAAAAACAAAAACAAAAAAAAAAAACAAAACAAAAACCCCAAAAAACTAAATTGACACACCATTGGAACAACTATCTAAAAAAGGAGAGAGAAGACCCAAATTAATAAAATTAGAGATGAAAAAAGTAACAGCAGACATCACAGAAATAAAAAGATTCATCAGAAATTACTACAAAGAGCTGTATGCCAACAAACTGGGAAAACTAAAAGAAATGGATAGATTCCTGGACACATCAATCTACCTAAATTTAGCCATGCAGGCATAGAAAACTTAAACAGACCCATAACCAAGACAGAAAGTGAGTCAGTAATAAAGACCCTCCCAACAAAGAAAAGCCCAGGACCCGATTGCTTCACTGCTGAATTCTACCAGACAGAAACCAAAATTCTTCCTTTCTTAAAGGAAGAACTGATTCCAATTCTTCTCAAGTTATTCAAAACAATTGAAAGGGAGGGAATCCTGCCAAATTCTTTCTACAATGGCAGAATCACCTTAATTCCCAAACCCAGAAAAGATGCAACAAAGAAAGAAAACTACAGACCAGTTTCCCTGATGAACATACATGGAAAATCCTCAACACAATTCTAGCCAATTGAATCCAACAACACATCAGAAAGATCAATCATCTGGATCAAGTAAGATTTTTCCTTATTATGCAGGGATAGTACTTTAAAGTAGACCAATTTGGATGCCTTTTCCATCTCTGATGTGGCCTGATCTGATCACGAGGCTAGAGGGATGGACAGAATATAAATCACTTGGTCCATTTCTAAAGAGGGCTGGTGAAACACCTAAGCCACAAGTACTAGGAGTAGCAAAGGATTTGGAGTGTTACAACCAGAAGTAGGCACATGGGTTCTGAATGATAAAAAATGTTCTTTCCTAGGGCATTTGATGTTTCTGAGAAGATATCATTTTATCCTTAATTTGCCCTGCTCGGGAGAGACAGCTTTTATGGAAGAAATTTTGTCTTTTTTGTTTAAAATACTCTTCTCCTTTTCTTTGTTTATCTGAAGCTTGTAATTATAACATGATGTCTATCTTTCCTTTCTTTCTGGCAACCGGTTTTCCCCAGCTGTTTTTTATTGAATGATGTATGGGAAAGCCACATTTTCCTAGCTGGGAGAGCTTGTTGAGCCATGCTCCACGTCTCTGTGCATTCAGTTTAACACATTCCTATTTTTAGCTTTTTGGGAAAATTTATGCCTATTATTGTTAGTCAGCACAAACTCGTCAAAATCTTTCTTAGATAATTTTATTTATCCTTCAGCACTTTTTTTGCCACTACTTAGGGTATTTTTCTAAATATGTAAAATTTTAGCTGATGTAGATGTACTTTTTAGTATTTTATGCATAATATATGACTCGGTATTTTTCTCAACTAATTTCATTTATATTTACTTATTTTGATATTAATATTAAATTAACACAATTAAAATTCAAATAACATTTTTTCTTCCCCTATAAGGCTGAAAACTGATCATAGGTAATCTGAAATTTTGTTAGTTCTACCAGGGGAAAAGAAAAAATGATCAACTTTTAAAGCTTGTACATTATGATTTAGCAAATAATTATACTCTAGTATTTCCAGTGAGAAAGCTAAGAGTTCTGTCTTTAAAAGAAGCACTGAAGGCCAGCGCCGCGGCTCACTAGGCTAATCCTTCGGCTTGTGGCGCTGGCACACCGGGTTCTAGTCCCGGTCGGGGTGCCGGATTCTGTCCCGGTTGCTCCTCTTCCAGGCCAGCTCTCTGCTGTGGCCAGGGAGTGCAGTGGAGGATGGCCCAAGTGCTTGGGCCCTGCACCCCATGGGAGACCAGGATAAGTACCTGGCTCCTGCCATCAGATCAGCGTGGTGCGCCGGCCGCAGCGTGCTGGCCACAGCGGCCATTGGAGGGTGAACCAACGGCAAAGGAAGACCTTTCTCTCAGTCTCTCTCTCTCTCTCACTGTCCACTCTGCCTGTCGAAAAAAAAAAAAGCACTGAAATCCTCAGTCTGTCTCACAATACACTGTAAATGCTGGTAAACTGTGCTGTAAGATAGTAATATAATTAGATTGTCACTAACAGTACTTTTCTTCTGCTTCATTTTTTTAGTTCTTGCAGGAGCAAGTTTTTGGTGTTGTGCTTTTCACTAGATTTGCATTTTGATTTGGTCATCTCATTCAGTAATCAGTGCTTTTTTTGTTATAATAAATTGAATATATACATAATAAATAAATACATAAATAACCCAATTGACCAAAGTTCTTTTTTTAAAAAAAAGATTTTATTTATTTATTTGAGAGGCAGAGTTACAGACAGAGAGAGGGAGATACAGAAAGAAAGGTCTTCCATCCTCTGGTTCACTCCCCCAAAGGGCTGCAGCGCCGGGGCTGAGCCGATTTGAAACAAGGAGCCAGGAGCTTATTCTGGGTCTCCCACGCTGGCACAGGGATCCAAGCATTTGGGGCATCTTCTATTGCTTTCCAAGGCTGTGGCAGGGAGCTGGATCAGAAGAGAACACAGGACATCAGCCAGCACCCATATGGGATACAGATGCTGCAGAAGGAGGCTTATCCCACTATGCCACAGTGCCGACCCTAGTAAGTTCCTTTTTAAATAAAATATTTTTTTCTTAAAGCATTGAGTTGCATTATTTTAGTTTTCTCTTCAAGATCAAAGGTTAATAAGGTATGACTTTCGTTCACTTAATTTTCCTGGGCTGTGCTTATGAGCCAGCAATTAGTGACATCTGGTGGCATAACTTATTATGTGGGTAGGAGGTAATACCATCTTACGCAACCCTGTAAGGTGTTCTGGAAAAATGATATGAGAAAAAAATTTAAAAGTTTCTCTTGAATATTCCATATTTCAATCTGCTAATTATAGGAATTAGGTGCTGTGAGAAGCTTCTACCTGCTGAATTTAGTGTAGTTTGCTTACTAACAAACCTGAATCTATCAATTATTACCATGTTGCAAAGTGGGATTACTTAATTTTTCTGTCCTCACTTTTCTCGTATCTCAAATGTAACACCATGGTTTGATAGGGCTATGACTGGTATTAAAGGAATTATATGTGTATGATATTTAGACGAGTGCTTGGCAGATAGCAAGCACTCTGTGACTATTAATCATTATATGCAATGCATAATGAAAGGAAAAAGCCAAGACTCTGGAGTTGAATTTTGATTGATTTTACCCTGATTCTGCCTTGTGACAAGCTAGTTCATCTTCCTGAGCCAGAATTTCCTCATTTGTAAAATTTGTGTAATTACAGTGCTGAAGCTATAAAGTTCCTGTGAGTTTAAATGAGATAATATATACAAAGCACTTAGATTAATGGCTGATGCATATAATCATTGACAAATATAACTCATTATTATTATTAACAGCATCTGTGTTGGATTATGAGCCCAAAAATTCACACAGAAGACATCTATTTAATTCAATTTGAATAGATTCTTAAAGGGAAACTCTTACAGACAAATATTTCCAAATAATTAAGTTTTAAATTTAGATTAGCTAAATGGAGGAATCTGGAACACATCATGCTGAGTGAAATAAGCCAGTCCCAAAGGGACAAATACCATATGTTCTCCCTGATCGGTGACAACTGACTGAACACCAAAAAGGAAACCTGTTGAAGTGAAATGGACACTATGGGAAACGGTGACTTGATCAGCATAGCCCTGACTGTTAAAGAACAACTTAATACATTATCCCTCTTAGTAGTTTTTTTTTTTTGTCTGTTCTACTTAATATGACTGGTTTAATTCTGTAATTAATACACAGTTATTCTTAAGTGTTGAAATTTAACTGAAATGTGATCCCTGTTAAACATAAGAGTAGGAATAAGAGAGGGAAGAGAGGTACAATTTGGGACATGCTCAAGCCCCAAATGGTAGAGTTAGAAACATACCAGGGGACTCCAATTTAATCCCATCAAGGTGGCATGTACCAATGCCATCTCACCAGTCCAAGTGATCAATTTCAGTTCACAATTGATCATAATGAAAGGACTGAGAGTCAAAGGAAGCACATAAACAAGTCTAGTACCTGCTAATACTAACTGATAGAATAAATAAAGGGGAGAGTGATCCAACATGGGAAGTGAGATACTCAGCAGACTCATAGAATGGCAGATGTCCTAAACAGCACTCTGGCCTCAGAATCAGCCCTAAAGGCATTCCGATCTGGCAGAAAAGCCCATGAGAGTATTTCAGGCATGGAAAGCCAAGACACTCTGGCAAAAAACAAAAAAAAAAAACAAAAAAAACAAAAACAAAAACAAAACAAACAAACAAACAAAAAAAACAAAACAAAACAAAACAAAACAAAAAAAAAACCCAAAAAAACAAAAACAAAAAACCCTAAATGAAAGATGTCTGTGAATGAGATCCCAGTGGAAAGAACAGGTCTTCAAAGAAGGAGGTACCTTTCTCTGAAGGGAGGAGAGAACCTCCACTTTGACTATGACCTTGTCTAAACAAGATAAGAGTCGGAGAACTCAAAAGGCTTCCATAGCCTTGGAAACTCATGACTGATGCATAGGGAGATTACTGATGCCATAGACAGGAGTGTCAATTTGTAAAGTCAACAACAGGAGTCACTGTGCACTTACTCCTCATGTAGGATCTCTGTCCTTAATGTGCTGTACATTGAGACTTAATGCTATAACGAGTACTCAAACAGTATATTTCGCTTTGTGTTTCTATGGGGGTGAAAACTGTTGAAATCTTTACTTAATGTATACTAAACCGATCTTCTGTAAAAAAAAAAAAAAAAGAAATTATCAATTCCCAACTTGACTCTCACTGGGATTAAACATGACAATAGGTCTGATCTGATTTAATCATCATTTAAAAAATCATCTATTATTTTTCACTTTATGTTTGTGGGGGAGCAAACTGTTGAAATCTTTACTTAATGTATGCTAAACTGATCTTCTGTGTATAAAGAGAATCGAAAATGAATCCTCATGTGAATGGAAGGGGAGAGGGAGTGGTAAAGGGGAGGGATGCGGGTGGGAGAGACGATATGGGGGGGAAGCCATTGTAATCCATAAGCCGTACTTTGGAAATTTATATTCATTAAATAAAAGTTAAAAAAAATTTAGATTAGCTATGCTTTCTTTTTTTTTGAGAACTCCACCACCCAATATTATGGTAAGTAGTTCAATACCACTAACAGATAAAAGTAAATACACATGTACTAAATAGGAAACAGCTAAATGGCAAAGCCCTGTGTTAGATAGACTAGGCTGAGCTCCAAGAGAAAATGGATTCTGACACATAAATATTTGTACCAAGAGGCAGGGAGTAGCCATGAAGGAATGAATGTAATAGAATAAACTAATGGAGGAGCATCTTAGGGAAATGTTCCAGCATGGATGTGTCTATTCACCTAGGAGGTACTCCCTCTGAGGAGCCTAGCACAGAAAGCATTCACAAACATTCACTCAAGAGTTAGCATTGGAGAACTCTTAATTTCTGTAGTTCTCAGTTGTAGATATTTGTTCAAAAAGTATGCAAAGAGAGAAAAAAAATGCAACTCTGAAAGGGATAGAAATCGAATTGATGAACTATATATAGATGACACATTAAATACATACTTTATGGGGCTGGCACTGTGGCGTAGCGGGTAAAGCTGCTTCCTGCAGTGCCAGCATCCCATATGGGCGCTGTTTCAAGTCCTGGCTGCTTCACTTCTGATATAACTCTCTGAAATGGCCCAGGATAGCAGTAGAAGATGACCCAATTCCTTGGGTACCTGTACCTTCGTGGAGACCTGGAAGAAGCTCCTGGCACCTGGCTTCAGATCAATGCAGCTCCAGCCATTGTGGCCAATTGGGGAGTGAACCATTGGATGGAAAACCTCTCTCTCTCTTCCTTTGCCTTTCCTCTCTCTATGTAACTCTTTCAAATAAATAAATAAATCTTAAAAAAAAAATCACACTTTATTCACTGATTTTTGAACAGTTGCAAAAAACAATAGTTATTATTTGCAATTATTGTATGAGCATTGGTGTCAGAGAAATGACTTGCCCAGTGGGAATTAACAAACCCCTCAAACAAAAGAAAATCCTTCCAAACCAGAAACTTGACGCAGACTGAATATGGCTCACATGATGTAAGGAAGCAAGATCAGGACCATGGCAACAATGTGACCCAAATTTTACAGGAGCAAAACTTCATATTTTCTGGTGGGCACGTACTACATACCATGCTAACCGCTTTAGGTATAAGTTTTTATTTAATTTTGACTCCAGCCTTTTAGACAATCTTAGCTTCAGTCCCATTTTGTAGTGAGGACATTTTTTTCACTTTTGTTTCAAGGCAAATAATGGTAGAGCTAGGATGAAAATTTAGGTATTCTGAATCCAAAGTCTGTGTTTTAACCATTGCTCCATATTTCATATCGATCTGTTATAGTATAGGAATTTGCGATTATTAAAAACTATGCACACTGTAGTTTAAATTATCCTTAAGTGAATTGTTAGTGAACTACTTATGATTAACTTTACAATGTAGATTAAGTTCTTCTCAAATGAATCCTGTGGTTGTTACAAGGTCCAAAAATTAAAAACTCTGACACTCCAGTGAACAAGCAAAACCAGGAGCCCTGTGGGTCTGAGGCTCTGGTCCTGTGTGGGGTAAACAGAGCAATGGTGGACTGTCTGGGGAGTTAACAAGGATTTCCCAGAAATAAAGCAGTCATAGGGTATAGTCAGTTCTTCATATATCTGACTTGAACAAAGGCTGTGTGCATGAGCAGCAGAGACAGAAACAGATCCAAGCCACAGATGCATTCCTGGCTGAGACTGAAGAGCATGCGCAGAGAATACTAAAGATAGCTTGGTGGAAAATAACAGTTGGGGAAGGCTTGAAAATGGCCTGAAAGTAACTATCGTTTCCAGGCCACACACAGACCCGTGAACAGAAGGGAAGACTTCACTGACCAGAAGTTTTTAATCACAACCCATGGAAACTCTTACATGACACTAATCTATGTAAATGCATCAATGATTGCTGAAACCATGCCTAAACCTAAGAACAGTAAGAAGATGAGCAGAGACCTTATGATTGAGGCATATTCCACAGATTTAGTCCAGGCTAGTAATTAAGCAAGCAGCAATGGCAATAATCTTCAGAGGATAAAATAAATATCTTGAGTTGCCATAATGCATTGGCTAAAATGCCCAGTATACAATAATGCATACCATATATGCAAGAAAACAAGAGAGGGATCCATACCTATGGAATAAAAAGCAGTCATGGGAGACTCTGAATGTCTCCATATTTTGCATTTAGCATTAAGTGAAAGAAAAAACAGAGTACACTAATCTATGAAACAAAATATTAGTTTTTTGAAAAGAAAACTAAACTGAAAAACAGCTCAGCTTTAATGATAAAGAACATAAAGCATAAACTATCAGAGTCAGGAATCACAGATATATCATTATCACTGTTACAGAAATTCTGAGATTGTAAGTGAATACTATTAACAACACTATACCAACAAAATAGCCAAGATGGAACACAAATTTTTAGGAAAAAAAAAAAAAAACATGTTATCAAAATGTGCTATGTAAGAAACAGAAAATCTACATAAATCTATAAGAAGTACAGAGAGTGAATTATTAATTAAATGTCTTCCCATAAAGAACTGTTCAAATGCAGATGGCTTTACAAGTGAATTCATAAAACATTTAAATAAAGAATAATATCAGATACAAAGTATTTCAGAAGACAAAAGGGGAAGGAATAATTCCTTGCCATTGTCTTAAGTCAGTGTTTTTGGGTCCCAGAGTTAGACAAAGATAGCACAAGAGGCCAGGGAGTGCAGTGCAGGATGGCCCAAGAGCTTGGGCCACCCCATGGGAGACCAGGAGAAGCACTTGGCTTCTGCCTTTGGATCAGCGCGGTGCGCCGGCCGCAGCGCACCAGCCGTGGCGGCCATTGGAGGGTGAACCAACGGCAAAAGGAAGACCTTTCTCTCTGTCTCTCTCTCACTGTCCACTCTGCCTGTCAAACAAACAAACAAACAAACAAAAAACAAAGATAGCACAAGAAAACTACGGAACAATATCCCTCATGAACATAGATGAAAAATTTCTTAATAAGATATTAACCTACTAAGTACTGCAGCATTTTAAAAAAATTTTTGATTTTAATTTTTTTAAACTTTTATTTAGTAAATATAAATTTCCAAAGTACAGTTTATGGATTACAATGGCTCCCCCCCCCAATAACTTCCCTCCCACCCGCATCCCTCCCATCTCCTGCTCCCTCTCCCATTCCATTCACATCAAGATTCATTTTCAATTATCTTTATATACAGAAGATCAATTTAGTATATATTAAGTAAAGATTTCATCAGTTTGTACCCACACAGAACACAAAGTGTAAAATACTGTTTGAGTACTAATTATAGCATTAATTCACATTGGACAACACATTAAGGACAGAGATCCCACATGAGGAGTAAGTACACAGTGACTCCTGTTGTTGACTTAACAAATTGACACTCTTGTTTATGGCATCAGTAATCTCCCTAGGCTTTAGTCATGAGTTACTAAGGCTATGGAAGCCTTTTGAGTTCGCGGACTTCAATCTTATTTAGAAAAGGTCATAGTCAAAGTGGAAGTTCTCTCCTCCCTTCAGAGAAAGGTACCTCCTTCTTTGATGGCCCATTTAAAACTTCACGTGAGGCGCCAGCTCTGTTGCATAATAGGTTAAATATCTGTCTATATTGCTGGCATTCCATATAGATGCCAATTTGTTTGGCTGCTCCTCTTTTGATTCAGCTCTGTTTATGGCCCGGAATATAGTGGAAGGTGGCCCAAGTTCTTGGGCTCCTGCACCCATGTGGGAGACCCGGAAGAATTTCCTGGCTCCTGGTTTTGGATCAGCCCAGCTATGGCCATCGCGGCCATTTAGGGAGTTAACAAGCAGATGGAAGACCTTTCTTTCTATCTCTGCCTCTCTCTGTCTGTAACTCTGCCTCTGAAATAAATAAATAAAATCTTAAAAAAATGCTTTGTGTCCTTGTCATAAGCAAAGATTGATTAGATATGAAACCAAGGACTGAACCATAAAAAAAGAAGTGATTGGAGTAGATGTCTGTTTTTGTTAGATAACATGCCATGTGGGATACTCAAATCCCATATTGGAGTGCCTGGGTTAAAGTCCCAGAAGCCTTTCTGGTTCCAGTTTCCTGCTAATATGTACCCTGGTAGGCAGCAGGTGATGGTTCAAGTCTTGAGTCCCTGCCATCCACATAGTAAATGAAAGATTGAGTTCCTGGCTTCTGGCTTTGGCCTGGCCTGACCCTGGCTTATGTGAGCATTTGAGAAGTGAATTAGCAGATGGGAGACTTCTCTCTCTGCTTTTCAAATAGCAAAAATCAATAAATCAATAAATAAATGAATTAAAAATTGATAAATTAAAACTACTCAAAATTAAAACTTTTGTGCTTCACAATATACCATTGATAAAATAGAAAAAATGCCACAGGCTTGCAGAAAATATTTGCCAACAATATACAGGACTTTCATCTAGAACATACAAAGAACTCTTAGAATTAAAGCAAGAATAAAAACAAATAAACTAATTAAAAATGTGCTAAAGACTTAATAGATACTTCAGCAAAGAATACATATGAATAGTTGATGCATGTGAAAGGTGTTCAACATTATTAGCCATCAGGAAAAGGCAAGTTAAAGCCAGGATGAGTTACCACTACAAATTCACTAGAATGGCTATCATGAAAAACAAAGATGGTATTAAGTGTAAGAAAGGATGTGGAGAAATCAGAACCCTTGTGTATCTTTGCTGGAAATAAAAAAATGGTACTTGGGGCCGGCGCCGCGGCTCACTAGGCTAATCCTCCGCCTTGTGGCGCCGGCACACCGGGTTCTAGTCCCGGTTGGGGCGCTTGATTCTGTCCTGGTTGTCCCTCTTCCAGGCCAACTCCCTGCTGTGACCAGGGAGTGCAGTGGAGGATGGCCCAAGTGCTTGGGCCCTGCACCCCATGGGAGACCAGGAGAAGTACCTGGCTCCTGCCATCGAATCGGCGCTGTGCGCCGGCTGCATCGCACTGGCCACAGCGGCCATTGGAGGGTGAACCAACGGCAAAAGGAAGACCTTTCACTCTCTGTCTCTCTCTCACTGTCCACTCTGCCTGTCAAAAAATTTTAAAAAAAATTCAAAAATGGTACTTGGAAACATCAGTTATTTTTAATACACTCTTATTAACTAACACAAGTAAAACACGTGATATTTGTCTTTCTGGGTATGACTTATTTTACTTAGCACAATGAATCCAATTATATTCATTTTTGTTGCAAATGTCAGGGCTACATTCTTTTTTTTGGCTAAGTAATATTCCATCATTTATATGTAAACATTTCCTTTTATTTTTTTAAAGGTTTATTTCATTTGAAAAGCAGAATTACAAAGAGAGAGGGAGAGACAGAGAGAAAGATCTCCCATCTACAGTTTCACTACCTATATAGGGTTTGGCCAGACGGAAGCCAGGATCCAGGAGCTTCTTCCAGGTCTCCAATGTGGGTGCAGGGGCCCCAGGCACATTTACAGAGAGCTAGATTGGAAGTGGAGCAGCCAGGACTCAAACGAGTACCTATATGGGATGGCAACGTTGCAGCAGCAGTTTTACCTGTTATGCCACAACTCTGGCCCTACCACATTTGCTTTATCTAGTAATCAGTTAACGGATATCTATGTAGATTTCATGTCTTTGTTATTGTGAATTGAGTTGCTATAAATATGAATGCAGGCATTTCTTTTATATGATGATGTCAATTCCTTTGTATATATCTCCAGAAATCAGATAGGTCGTATGTTAGATATATTTGTAGTTTTTTGAGAAATCTTTATACTGTTTTTCATAGTGGTTGCACTAATTTTTATTCCCACATTACATTCTTCACAATGTAAAGGACATTTGTTTTTTCTGACACACTATACTAAAAATTAATGAATCTGCTCATTTTTACTAATGAATCTCCATGAGTAGATAATAGCTTTCCTAGTTCCAATTTTCCCCAACTTGGATGTCTTATAGTGTCTATTTTGATAATCATATTTGCACATGTGTTGAAGTTTGTGCTATTGAAATAAAATTAAGTCTCTGAGTACACCTTTAGGAATGGATGCAGTTTTTTTAAGTGCATGTAATTATTGAGAGAAAATTAATGCTTATTTGTTTACTCAGTAAATGTTTGTTAAGTACCCACTGTGCTTAGATGCAAAGTTATGTAGAGAAAGAAATTTAGAACAGTAGATCATGCTCACAAATTTACAGTCACAATCTGAAAGCTTACAGTTTGTTCATGAAATGTGTGTGGTTTAAACATCAGCAGCAGGATTTCCTGTTTGAATGATGACTTTATAATGCTGTGAGTGGATGCATGCATGAACTGTTCTAATATTTAAATGGATTGTCTACATTAATATTGTCATTTACAGAGAAAAATTTTTTAAAATTCTGATTCTTCAAAATATCATTTAACTTCAGTATTCAAATGTGAGTTTTATCAACAAAAGTTTTTATAACTATAAAGCATTGAAGCAAGGATATCAAAAGTCCTAAGGTATTGATGCATTATAGTGGAATTTAATATTTGTTACTTCATGACTATTAATTTGTACAACCTTGAGTTTTAACAGTTTAGTCTGAAGATAGTATATTTGTAAACTTACTGTTCCCAGAAGAATTTAGATGGAAGGAACTGTTGAATGCTTATTTGACATATTTTTGGAAATAATTTTCAAGCTAAAAGTGTTAGAAAAAAATTTACAAATTAGGAAATTTATATATAAATCACAAATTCATGCTAGCAAAATAAATGGCTACTGATTAATTATCTTTTTACCCATTTTCTTCCAAGGATAGCTTGTTTCTTGCAATTATGTTGCATAATTGTTAAACAACTTACTTTAATTAGTCATAATTATTTTTCATGTCATTACATAGATCTCTTAAATCACTGGAAAGTAGTTGTGCAATTACTGAATGCAAGTTCCATAGTATACTTAATTATTCTTGTATCGATCATTTAGACAGTTTTAGGTCTTCTACCTATAATGTTTATAAGCCTTTGCTTATATTAATATTATTTCATTAAATTTATGAAGTTAGTGAATATTTTGATTTTGACATATGCTATCAACCTTTCCATAAGAAAGTATTTCTCACTAGCACCAATCTGTAGGATGAGGCTCATTTTCTGTTTTTCATTGAGTGGTTTGTTCATTTCTTTTGACAGCTGAGTTTTAGTATCAGCATTTCTCTTGTCAATTTGTGTGTCATATCTGATAGAACTGTTAAATAAGTGTCACAAATACATTCCTTAATTTTTTTCTTTAGTTTAAAATTTCGGTTTAGTTTCATACTTTTATCTAGGAAATCTTTTGATTATTTGCATATTTAAGATAACTTTTCATTATTTTTGTGAAACGTAAGTGTTGATGACTATTATTTTTTGAGCTTTTTATGTTTGATTTCTGAAAATTCTCTATTTTTCCACATAGCACTACGTTGATTAAATAATAGTTTTTCCATATAATTACTAACCAATTATTCCAAGGTCAGTTGCTCCATATTTCTTCTCTGTGAATTTCCAATTTCATTTGTCATTTGCAAAGTCTTTGCTTATAAAAATTCTGCTTAAGCAATTGGTATTGTGATATTTCAGCTTTGATCTTTTTGTTCAGGATTGATTTGGCTATTTGAGGACTTTTGAGTTTCCATATGAATTTTAGGAATTCTTTTCTAGATTTGTAGAGTGCCATTGGTATTTTGGTAAGGACCTCTAGAGATCTCATGGCATCTGTAAGTAATTTTGGGTGGTAGGGGCATTTTAATGTTATGACTTATTCCAATCCATGAGAAGTCTTTTCAGTTTTTTTGTGTTTTATGCAATTGCAAAAGTGTTTTCTAATTTTTCCTGGTAGAACTCTTTTGTATCCTTATTAAATTTGTTCCAAACTATTTTATCAGTTTTGTAGCTATTATGAATGGGATTTTCCCTATAATTTCTTTTCTCAATGAGTTCACAATGAGTATATTAAAATGTTGTCAATTTTGTATTTCACTATTTTACTTAATTTGTTGAGCAGTTCTAACTGGATTTCCATATACAGAAGATTGAAGTTGATTTCCGTCTCTTATCCTATGCAAACAGCAACTCAAATGGAACAAAATCTAAATGCAAATCCTAAAACACAGGTTGTGACTTTAGATAAGTCATCTAAATACAGGCAACGACAAAGGTCAAATACACAGGTGAGAGAAGTACATATAAATTGGATTATACTATTTAAAATTTTTTTAATATAAAGAGAACAGATTTCACGTTATAATTCTAAGAAGATAACCATACTTCCCTCCCTTCCTCATTGCCTCCCTCAATTCCCCTCCTTCATTCCTTTTTTTCTTCAGTTTTTGAAAAAATATAATTTCAGTCTACTCTATATTCACAGCTTATTGCACCAGTAACTGTAATACTCATCACGTAAAAGTTAGAAAGACCACTGTTCCACAGGAGTATAAACAAGGGCTAAAAGCAATAATCAAATCACAAGATATATGTACACTTTTTTTGTCTTCTATATTAACTACTACATATCATAGAAAGCATGATATACATAGTGGTTTTCAGTTGCATCCAATTTGTTGTGAAAGATAGGATTTCATTTGTTTCATGATTGAGTTATATAGCTCTATAACTCAATCATGAAAAAAAAAGACGAAATGAAACATAGTGTATATGTTCCACATTTTCTTTAACTGGTCATTGGTTGATGGTCATCTGGGTTTATTCCATATCTTAGCTTTTATGAATTGAGCTGCAATAAACATGAACACATGGATAACTCTTTCATATGCTGATTTCATTTCATTTGGGTAAATTCCCAGGAGTAGAATGGCTGTCTGGGTCATACTGTAGATTTATTTCCAGATTTCTGAGAAATCTCCATACAGTCTTCCACAATGGCTGTACTAGTTTACATTCCCACCAACATTGGATTATTGTACCCTTTCCCACACAACCTTGCCAACATTGATTATTTTTTGAGTTTTGGATTTTGCCATTCTAACTAGAGTAGGATGAAATCTCATTGTGGTTTTTATTTGCATTTCCCTGATTGATAGTGTTCCTAAGCATTTTTTCATGTGTCTGTTTGCCATTTGCATTTCATCCTTTGAAAAATACCTCCATTCTATTAGCTCATTTCTTTTTATTTTAAATATTTATTTATTTATTTGAAAGACAGATTTACAGAGTAGCAGAGGCACAGGCAGAGAGCGAGAGAGGTCTTCCATCTGCTCATTACTCGCCAAATGGCTGCAACAGCTGGAGCTGTGCCTATCCAAAGCCAGGAGCCTTGAGCTTCCTCTGGTCTCTCATGTGGGTGCAAGGGCCCAAGCACTTAAGTGATCTTCCACTGTTTTTCCAGGCCATAGCAGAGAGCTGGATAGGAAGTGGAACAGCGAACCAGTGCCCATATGGGATGACAGCACTGCAGGAGGCAGCCTCACCTACTATGCCACAGCCCTGACCCCAGCACATTTCTTAACTGGGTTGCTTATTTTATTGTTGCAGAATTTCTTGGGCTCTTTATAGACTTGGTATATTAATCCTTTATCAGTTGTATAGTTTGCAAATATTTTCTCCCATTCTGTTGGTTGCCTCTTCACTTTGTGGAGTATTTCCTTTGCAGTGCAGAAGCTTCTTAGGTTGATGTAATCCCATTTGTCAATTTTTTTTTGTTGTTGTTGCCTGTGCTTCTGAGGTCTTTTCCAATAACTCTTTGCCTTTGCCAATATCTTGCAGAGTTTCCCCAATGTTTTCCTCTCATACTTTGATGGTATCAGGTCACAGATTTAGATCTTTGGTTCATTGTGAGTTGATTGTAGTATAAGGTGTAAGGTAAGGGTCTTGTTTCATAATTCTGCACAGTAGATCCAATTTTCCCAACACCATTTGTTGAAGAGACCACCCTTTCTCCAGGATTTGATTTTAATTTGTTTGTAAAAGATCAGTTGATTATACCTGCATAGATTAATTTCTACTGTTTCTATTTTGTTCCTTTGGTCTACATGTCTATTTTTGAGCCAGTACCAGGCTGTTTTGATTATAACTGGCCTGTAGTATGTTTTGAAGTATGGTATTGTGATGCCTCCAGCTTTGTTTTTATTGTATAATAGTGCTTTTGTATTCAGGATCTCTTGTGTTTCCACATAAATTTTAGCATGATTTTTTCTAGACCTGAGAAGAATGTCATTGGTATTTTGATTGAGATCACATTGAATCTGTAAATATATTTTGGTAGTATGACATTTTGATGCTATTGATGCTTCCAATTCATGAACATGGAAGATTTTTCCATATTTTTGTGCTTTCTTATATTTTTTATTTTTCCTAAATGTTTTATAATTTTCTGAGTAGAGATCTTTCACCTTGGTTACATGTATTCCAAGGTATTTAATTTTTTCTTTAGCTGTTACAAATGGGATTGATCTTAGGAGTTCTTTCTCAGCCATGGTATTGTGTGTGTATAAAAGCCTATAGATTTTTGTGTGTTAATTTATTTCCTGCCACTTTACCAGACTTTTTTATGAGTTCCTATAGTCTCTTAAAGCAGACTTTTGGTTCACCTATATATAGGATCATGTCATCAGCAATCAGGGATAGTTTGACTCCTTTTTTTTTTTTTTTTTTTTTTTTTTTTGACAGGCAGAGTGGACAGTGAGAGAGAGAGACAGAGAGAAAGGTCTTCATTTGCCGTTGGTTCACCCTCAGTGGCCGCCATGGCTGGCACACCGCGCTGATCCGAAGGCAGGAGCCAGGTGCTTTTCCTGGTCTCCCATGGGGTGTAGGGCCCAAGCATTTGGGCCATCCTCTACTGTACTCCCGGGCCACAGCAGAGAGCTGGCCTGGAAGAGGGGCAACCGGGACCAAATCCGGCGCCCCGACTAGGACTAGAACCCGGTGTGCTGGTGCCGCAAGGTGGAGGATTAGCTTAGTGAGCTGCAGTGCCGGCCTTGACTCCTTTCAAATTTGTGAACTTTGAATTATTTTTCTTATCTACTGGCTCTTGCTAAAACTTCCAGAACTATATTGAATAGCAATGGAGAAATTTGGCATCTTGTCCTGTTCTGGATCTTAATGGAAATGCTTCCAGATTTTCCCTATTCAATGTGATACTTGCTATGTGTTTGTCATATATTGCCTTGATTGTATTGAAGTCTTATCCTTCTTTACCCAATTGGCTTATGGTTCTTATCATGAAAGGATTTTTAAAAATATTTTATCAAATGCTTTCTATGCATCTATTGAGAAACTCATATTTTTTTTTCAATTTGTTAATCTGATGCATCAAATTATTGATTTGTGCATTTTGAACCATCCCTGCTTACCAGAGATAAATCCAACCTTGGGTGAATGAGTGATCTTTGTGATGTATTGTTGGATTCTATTAGCTAGTATTTTGTTGAGGATTTCTGCATCTATGTTCATCAGGGATATTGATCTATGATTCTCTTTCTTTGTTGTATCTTTTTCTGGTTTTGGAATTTAGGAGCTGATGGCCTCATAGAAACAGTTTGTGAAGATTAGCTCCCTTTCAATTGTTTTTAAATAGTTTGAGAATTCATACTAGTGCTTTAAAAGTTTGGTAGAATTCAGCCTGAAGCTGTCTGGTCTTGACCTTTTCTTTGTTGGGAAGTTGTAATTACTGATTCAGTCTGCATTTTGATTATTTTTCTATTTAGGTTTTCTATATCTTCATGACTCAATTTTGATAGATTGTATGTGTCCATAATTCTTATCCATTTCTTTTACATTTTCCAGTTTTTTGGATATTTCCCAATTTTGTTGGCATATAACTATTTGTAGTAATTGCTGGTTATTCTTTCTATTTCTGTGGTATCATAACATCTTTTTTTGATCTGATTTTATTAATTTGGATATTCTCTCCCAACATTGTTTTGGTTAGTTTGTCCAATAGTGCATCAATTAAAAAAAAACAGCTATTCATGTCATTCATCTTTTGTATTTTTTTGTTTCAATTTTCTTTTTTTTTAACTTTTATTTAATATATAAATTTCCAAAGTACAACTTATGGATTACAATGGCTCCCCCCCCAATAACTTCCCTCCCACCCGCAACCCTCCCATCTCCCGCTCCCTCTCCCATTCCATTCACATCAAGATTCATTTTCAATTATCTTTATATACAGAAGATCAATTTAGTATATATTAAGTAAAGATTTCAACAGTTTGCACCCACACAGAACATAAAGTGTAAAATACTGTTTGAGTACTAGTTATAGCATTAATTCACATTGAACAACACATTAAGGACAGAGATCCCACATGAGGAGTAAGTACACAGTGACTCCTGTTGTTGACTTAATAAATTGACACTCTTGTTTATGGCATCAGTAATCTCCCTAGGCTTTAGTCATGAGTTGCTAAGGCTATGGAAGCCTTATGAGTTCACGGACTTCGATCTTATTTAGACAAGGTCATAGTCAAAGTGGGAGTTCTCTAAATTTGATTATTTTTTTCTTCCTATTAATTTGGGGTTTGATTTTTTCTTGTTTATCTAGGTCCGTGAGATGCATTGTTAGAGATAATTTATTTGATGTATTTCTCATTTCTTAGTGTAGGCACTAATTGCTATAAACTTCCTTTCTAATAATGCTTTTATTGTATCCCATAAGCTTGATATGTCCTATAGTTATCTTCATTAGTTTCCAGGAATTTTTTGATTTTTTCCATGACCCATTTTTCATTCAGGAGCATATTATTCAGTCTACATATGTTTACATATTTTCTTGAGTGTCTTAAGTTGTTAATTTCTAGTTTCATTCCACTGTGGTCAGAAAAGATATATGGTATGAATTAAATTATTTTGAATTTGCTGAGATTTGCTTTGAGGCCTGGCATATGGTCTATCTTAGACAAAGCTCCATACCCTGATGAGAAGAATGTGTATTCTGAAGCTGTGGGTTCTGTAGATATTCATCAGGTTCATTTAGGCTATAGTATAGATTAACTCTTTTCTTTCTTTGTTTATTTCTTGTCTAGTTGTTCTTCTCATTGATGACAATGGAGTGTTGAAGTCCCCATTATTGTATTAGAGCATATGTCTTCCTTCCTATCCATTAACATTTGTTTTACATAGCCAGGCACCCTGGCATTGGGTGTGTATACATTTACTATATGCATATCTTTTTGAATTGATCCCTTAATCAATACAAAATGCCCTTTTTTATGTTTTTAACAGTCTTTGTGTTAATGTCTTTTTTTTATATTAGGATGGCAACTCCTGCTCATTTTTGTTATTAGCATGGAATATTTTGTTTCCATCCTTTCACTTTAGTCTGTGTGTATCTTTGTTGGTGTGGTGAGTTTCTTCTAGGCAGCAGATAGATGGGTTTTGTTTTTTAATTGATTCAGCCAGTTTGTGTCTTTTAATTGGTACATGTAGCATTTACATTCAAGGTTATTATTGATAAGTAATGACTTGGTCCTTCCATTTTCCCATAAATATTTATATTGTTTGTTTTTGGGTTTACTTTGTACTTTTCCAAGGAGATTTTCTGTTTTCACATTATTCCATGATGATGGCTATCTTTCTTTGATTCTGTGTAAAGTACATCCTTAAATATCATATGTAAGGCTTTCAATTTCTGTTTGTTTTAGAAAGTCTTTATTTCACCTTAATTTATAAATGAAAGTTTTGCTGGGTAACATAATCTGGGTTGACAATTTTTCCTTTGGTAGTTGAACTATGTCTCTCCATTCTCACCTAGCCTGTAGGGTTTCTGATGAGAAATCAGCTGCCAGTCTAATTGAAGATCTTCTGAAGTTAATCTCTTCTGCATTAAAACTTTAGAATTTTTTGTTTTGCTTTTGAAAGTCAGAGTATAATGTGTCATGATGAGGATCTTTACTGATCATGTCTGTTAGGAGTTTTATATTTCCTGTTCTAGCATGTCCCTATTCTCTCTGAATTAGGGAAGTTTTCTGTTAATATTTCACTGAATAAACCTTCTAATCCATTCTCTCCACACCATCAGGAACTCAAAGACACATATATTTGGTAATTTGATAGTATTCCATGACTTTTGAACATTATTTTTGGTTTTTCTAATTATTTCTTCTTCCTTCTTTTTCATCTTCTTCCTCTTCGTCTTCATCTTCATCTTCGTCTACCTCCTCTTCCTCTTCTTCCTCCTCTCCTCTCCTCCTATTCCTCTTCCTCCTCCCTTTTTCTTTTTTCTTCTTTTTGTTCTTCTTCTTTTGTCTGAGATATTTCCAAAGATTTCTCATCTAGCTCAAATAGTCTGTCTCTGCCTCAACAAGTATATTGTTAAGGCTTTCCATTGTATTTTTCATTTGACATATTGAATTCATTTTTAATATTTCAGTTTGATTTATCTTTAATATTTCTATCTCCCAGCAGAATTTTTCATCCGTGTCATGTATGAATTTTTTTTAACTCATGTATTTACTTCTCTGTGTTTTTGAGTAATCACATGATCATTCTTTTGGATTGCATTTCAGGCATTTTGTCAATCTGCTCGTCTTCACATTCTAATATTGAAGTATTGTTGTGTTCATTTTGGGGAATCATACTATCTTCCTTGCTTATGTTTTTTGTACTTCTACATTTATTTTTAGGCATTTGTGGAAACACTTATTGATTTCTTGTCTTATGGCTTTTTATCTTTGAAATATACCTCTGTGGCTTGGTGGAGTATATGCTCCTTCAATGGATATCCAGAGGTACATGCTGGGTGGGTTTAGTGAGCTCTGATTGCTGCTTGAGGATGGGCAAGAGTCCAGGATGATGCCCAAGTTGGGCATGGTAGATCTCCTCTATTTTCAACAGGGGAGAGAGTTTGATTAAGTAGGCTGACAAAGTCACAGCTTAAGTGCCTCTCTGCCAAGCTGAACCAACCACAGTGAGTGAGTCCACAGTGCCTGGGTGAATCCACAGTGCCTGGGCACCTAATTCATGGAGATGCATGAACTACACAAAGGATTTGCATGCTCCTCAGTGTGAGCCCAAAACTGTGAGCTTCTGAGGCCAGACACAGTGATTGTCCAAAGATCCAGCCATACCCTATTACATGCCCTATCACACAGTCACAGAATTCCCACTGCCACAGGAAGCAGGTGATCCACTCCTAGTTCCACAAGCCTCCCCCATGCACAGAAAGAGCCATGGTGCTAGCTTACATTCTTTTCATTTATTCTCTCCTATTGTTTGAGAAGAAGCAGTTCCTCTCCTTTTCCAGGTTTTGCTAGTGATGTTTAAAACTCTTGTTTTCCATTATTCTTCAAAATAACGGTCTTGAAACATTTTAAAGGCATTTTTATTTTAAATTTTCTATTGAAGAGATAGAAGAGAGTAATTATGCTAGAATGCTTTTTTTAAAAGATTTATTTATTTGAAATTTGGAGTTAAAGGCAGAGAGGGAGAGACATAGAGACAGAGAAATCTTCTATCTGTTGGTTCACTTCCTAGATGGGCCCAGTGTCCAGGGCTCGGTCAGGGTGAAGCCAGGGGTCAGGAATTTTATCTAGATTGCCCACATGAATGGCAGGGACCCAAAACTTGTGCCATATTCCACTACTTTTCCCAGGCCATTAACAGGGAACTGTATCAGAAGTGGAACAGCTGGGAAATGAATTGTTGCCCATATGGGATAACAATAGTTGCAGGTGGCAGCTTTACTGGCTACACCACAATGTCACAATGCTGGCCCCTGGCTAGAAATCTTAGTGTCCATTTGTTAACACATATTTGTTTAAAATGAGCTAATGAATGACTTCTAGAACAAGCCATACTGTTTCAATTACATTACAGAAATTGTAAATTTAGACACATAGTACAGGCATTTAGGCTACTCCTATTACTCAAGGGATCCCCTGCACATTTTGAGTTCGTGTTGGGATTTTGAAAAGTACTGAGAAAACATCATACTGATATTTTCAAAGTTTCATTCATATTTATAAATTTCATGTTATTGTTTGCTGTCCATATACCTATAACTTTCCAATCTACAAGGCTAAAGCAAATGGAAGTTTAACCTGTCAGAGTACCTTTAAAATGAAATTTAAAAATGCACCTTTTAGAAATGTAAAAATACATCTCTGTAAGAAGTCATATGCCTAAATTATAATGTTTTGAACTGTGTAGTACTCACGACTACCTAGTGGCTGAAACTATTCTCTAGACAGTCTTAAAACTTTTAATGCATTGACATTCTGACAAATGAACCACTGTATCATGTAGCTCTCTGCTCTTCAGAGTTTCCATTATCATAGATGACATATGTATTGGACTTTCTCTATAGGTCATTACTTCATTTATTCCATTGTACTTGTGGCTCTAATGAGCTTCTGGTTCTACCCATGGGCATTGCTTTAAATGGGTTTCCAAGTTCTTGCTGGATCTTAGGTGTCTGCTGAGCCTGCTCTGACAGCTGTTGTTCTCATTTAATGATTTTGCAATGGACTCAGTAACTCACTTTGGCATTGGCTTGAATTTGCATGTATTCTCACTTCTTGCAAATTTATGAGTAGGGAAAAAGCCCTCTTCTCCCAGTTTAAATCAAATGAAGGGAAACCACTCTAGGGAAATAGAAAAATACTGGACATAGGATTTTGCCAAATCTGATTTATATCTGTAAAATATAAGAATGTTTAGAGATGAGGGTTAAAACTATCCAAATGGTATTTGGCTAATGATAAAGCATGAATTTCAATAGAATTTTTTCTCTGTCTCATTTTTCCATTATTACAGAAATTGATTGAAAGGTAGGTAACCAGATTCCACGGTGTTTCTTTATGGAGGGTAAAATACTTAAATTTTCCTTCTAAGTTACTTAGGGATAGACTGAGTAGATTTTTTTTAAGCTACCCAAAGTAGGTATGGTAGATTTATTGAAACAATTACTTACTGTTGTGGCAGCTAGGAGATAATCCCTTATGTCTCCTGTATCTATATATTTTGTGAAAAAGGGTGTTAACTACTCTTTTGTTACACACTGTATGAATGTTTTCAAAGATGTTTGTATAAAGAATACTATTGGAAAGACAAAGATTATGGCTCCTTCTGTAACAGACAAGATTTTTAGGTGCTTTCAGAAAAATAAAAATAATGTCTATTTTCAGAAAAAAGTTCACATTTGGTTTCTTACTCCCTGGTATGAAATATTTGGGGGGCTGGCGCTGTGGCTCACTTGGTTAATCCTCCACCTGTGGTGTCGACATCCCATATGGGCGCCAGGTTCTAGTCCCGGCTGTTCCTCTTCCAGTCCAGCTCTCTGCTGTGGCATGGGAAGGCAGTGGAGGATGGCCAGGGTGCTTGGGCCCCTGCACCTGCATGGAAGACCAGGAAGAAACACCTGACTCCTGGCTTTGGATCGGTGTAGCGCCGACTGTAGCGGCCATTTGGAGGGTGAACCAATGGAAGGAAGACCTTTCTCTCTGTCTCTTCCTCTCACTGTCTGTAACTCTACCTGTCAAATAAAAAAAATAAAATATTTGGGTTATCAAAACTAAGGTTTCCTCAGCTGTGACACTAGCCCACGATGTAGTATCCACCTGGCTTACTTGACCTTACTCTCATGAAATCTGAAGGGCAAGGGCAAGGGCAACAGCCAAAAATATAAAGCTCAATTGCCACAAGTTAAAAATATTCTTGTTTCTTACTCAGGAGTCTTTACTCAGATGGATTGAATGTTATTTGTTTAGGTTAATTTTCTGAGGCAATTTTACTTGGTGTGTTTCCAAGGTCTGGAGGACTGTTTGTAACAGCCCTTTGAGTCTCCCATAGTATCAACTCAAGTGCCTAATAGCTCTTTAAAATGGAAATATGTCAATATTATTTCTTTTTAATTTTATTAATGGATAGACTATGTGTGCTGTGACAACAAATCTTGTTTCTTTGAGTTGATTAGATAAACATATAGAGAAGTGTATTAAGAAAAATGAAATAAAAACAAACTATGGAAATTAAATGGGCCAGCGCCGCTGCTCAATAGGCACCGGCGCCGGCACACCGGGTTCTAGTCCCGGTCGGGGCGCCGGATTCTGTCCCAGTTGCTCCTCTTCCAGGCAAGCTCTTTGCTGTGGCCCAGGAAGGCAGTGGAGGATGACCCAAGTGCTTGGGCCCTGCACCCCATGGGAGACCAGAAGCACGTGGCTCCTGCTATCGGATCAGCAGTGCACCGGCCGCAGAGCACCAGCCGCAGCGGCCATTGGAGGGTGAACCAATGGCAAAGGAAGACCTTTCTCTCTGTCTCTCTCTCACTATCCACTCTGCCTGTCAAAAAAAAAAAAAAAAAAAAAAAAAAAGAAATCAGATGTAAGTATATAGATATAGAAAATAATATATAGATATATAAA
This sequence comes from Oryctolagus cuniculus, assembly GCF_051225735.1. NCBI lineage: Eukaryota > Metazoa > Chordata > Mammalia > Lagomorpha > Leporidae > Oryctolagus > Oryctolagus cuniculus. The sequence continues at coordinate 76,179,643 of NC_142875.1, read as the reverse complement.
ATAAGTAAATGTTGTAAATAATCATATACTAATGGCTACTGACTCCAGCTTCCTGATATTATAGACCTTGGGAGGCCGAAGGTGATGATTCAAGACTTGAGTTCCTGCAACAATTGTAGGAGACCTGGATTGAGTTCCCAGCTCCTGACTCTGGCTGGCTCAACCCTGGTTGTTGGGGGCATTTGGGCAATGAACCCACAGATGGAAGTGCTCTCTCTCTCTCTTTTTTCTCTTTCTCCCCCCCCCCCCCCGTCTCTTTCCCTGTCTCTCATATACATTACCGTAATTTAAAGTAAAACAAACCAAAACCAAAACGACATGGTTACATTTCTGGGGAAAATACAAAGTGCTGAAACTGGGTCCTAATGAGACAGAAATAGAAAAGAAGCAGAAAATGTGGAAGGAGAGTGACCTATGATATAAATTGAAATAGTACTTAAATGGTACTTAAAATAATCCCCTATACAAAAGTGTTGGACTAGATGATTTTTCAGGCTAATTCTACCACACTTTCAAGTAACACAAAACCAATATTCCCTTGTATTAAGTTGCTTAAGGGGAGAGTAACAAGTAAAAAGCTGCTTAGTTCTTTTATGAGGTTAATATAACTTAGATGCCAAAAACTCAAAGTTAGAAAAACAAAAGATAAATATATGCCAATTCAATTTATGGTTTTCTATGGTTTAAACATTTATGTCCATGAATTTGAGAATTTAAACCCACAGACATGTTAATTTGATTGGGACCATAGAAACTTAATTCAGTTATGGTGTTTGGAGGTGAGGCCTTTGGGAAGTGATTAGATTGTATTATGTCATCAGGGTGGGGCCCCTGTGATTGAATCCTGGTGGCTTTACATGGATAGAGACAGAGAGATATACACAGATATTGCATTCCTGCCATGATGATATGTAGCCAGAACATACCCTTGCCAAAGCCTTTATCATGCTGTTTAGACTTTGAAGCAGATCCATGAGCCCAAATCAACTTTTTTCACTTATGAAGTTAGGCTGCCTCATTTATTCCTTATAGTTATGAAGAGCTAATACAAGATTAGATATAAAAACCTATTAAAATTATATAATATTGATTTATTAATACTGTGATCTAAGCCTGCTTCTTTGACATTTTGATGAATGATTTAACACTTATGATGAAAGCATCATAATGGGTAAATGTTCAATGAAATTAACAACATCTTGATTCCCTAACTTCTTATGCATATGAACAATTAAACTGGTGTTTCCAAAAGAAATAATAATGGGTATTTAATATTGACTTGTTAATACCAAATAAAACTGTCTTGATATTTCTCTCATGAGAATGTGAATGACTCTACTAATTGTATGGCAAATCCTTTGCAATTTATATATAACAATATACCTGTGTATCACTCACATTATACACATTGTGAACCTGGATGGGTACCTTGAGAATATTTAATTCCTGGATCAGAAGTTTTCCTGAGAAGTCTATTTCTGCCTTTGGCCACACTGTACTTTAATTAGTTCCAGTGAGATGTTCTGCATTTATTGACTTCCTGTGAGTCAATTGAAGCTTTTGACATATTTATTCCCAAATAGGAAGCTTTTATAAATCCTTAGATTGGCATAAATTTGTTTCATCTGCTTCATGAGGATAACCTCATTCTGAATATGTGATAACAGTTTGAAAACTATATTCTTCATTCATAACATAGTTAAGAGAGCAACTTTCAATAGATTCCTCATTTTTAAATGCTACATTTGTTACTTAATACAGGAGGACATAAAAAGTTTATGGAAAATGGAATTAAATGAAAAATTTATTTTGATGCACAACATTTTTGAAATCCATACATAGTTTTTCCACAATAAGCATTTCCATGAACTTTTTGAAGACATCTTGCAATTGTTTATTTTTTAGGTAAGTTTCTTCTTTTTACTGTTTCTGCTTTTCTCATCTGTAAATTGGGAATAATTAATAGATTAAATAAATAACACATTTAAAAATGCTTGACAGCGTGGCATAGAAAAACTGCCAATGAATGCTATTTCATTTTATTATTATTATTGGTATATCTAGTAAAATGTATTCATGTATTCCTTAAACTTATATTTACTGCATGGCCACAGGTCAGGTGAGTGGAAAATAGAGATAAAATCTGCTACAGTCATCAAAGAACTCTTTTTTCAGTTTGAGATAGAGACAAGAGAAGAAAGGAATATAATTCAGTGTTATAGATGGCAAGACTTCCATGAGCTGTCCTACCTGAGAGAAGGGGGCATGGAAATCATGGAAGATTGCCTGGAGATGACACCGGAATTGTAGTTTAAAGAGTGAATGGGATTTACCAAGGCAGTAGGTAATGGTATTCCAGCCCAAAGGAAAGGGATTCATGACTGATATCTGAATATAAATTATCCATGTAAAATCTTGTTTTAAAGATTATTGATAGCATTTGAAGGCTTGTTTGTTTTTAATGGTTAATCCTTATTCCTCGCACTCCTATTCTTCATTTCACTCCTATTAAATCATGAATCCCTGGGCCGGTGCCATGGCTCACTTGGTTAATTCTCTGCCTGCAGTGCCGGCATCCCATATGGGTGCTGGGTTCTAGTCTGGTTGCTTCTCTTCCAGTCCAGCTCTCTGCTGTGGCCAGGGAAGGCAGTGGAGGATGGTCCAAGTGCTTGGGCCCCTGCACCCACGTGGGAGACCAGGAAGAAACATCTGGCTCCTGGCTTTGGATAGGCACAGCACCAGCCATGGCAGCCATTTGGGGGTGAACCAACGGAAAGAAGACCTATCTCTCCGTCTATAACTCTACCTGTCAAATAAAAAAAAAATCATGAATTCCTGAGATGGAACGAAGCTTCAGTAACTAATACATTGATTGGTACATAGAAAGAGATAATAGATGTATAATTGAATGGAGGGAATGTGTTTTAGAGTTAAAAATATAGGGAATGTGTGTTAAGCTCAGTGGTTAAGTTGCCATTCGGGATGTCCACATCCCATATTGGAGTACTTGGATTCCAGTATCCACTCCACTTCTGATCCAGCTTCTTGCTAATGTGTATCTTAGGAGGCAACAAGTAATGATGGCTCAAGTATTTGGGTCACTGCCAACAATATGGGAGATCTGGATGAAACTGTAAATTCCTAGCTGGGGCCTGGCCCAGCCCCAGCTGCTGTGGGCATTTGAAGAGTACACCAGGGCCCAGGGGTTGTAATCTCTGTTTTTCTCTCTTTGTGTCACTCTGCCTTTCAAATAGGTTTTTGTGTATATGCATGTCAGAATATGAACTCAAAGGAAGGTTTAAGAAAAGAAAGATTAATTTTAAAAGTATAAAGGATTGTAGTGGGGATACAAATTAAATACAAATTGAAAGAGCCAGAAACTTGATAGCTTTTTTGAGGCAATGTAATAAAAATAAACTCTTGAAATGTCAGCTAACCATAAATTTAAGCATTTTAAAGATAATTCAGTGTATTTTGAGTATTGCATTTGCTCTGGTTTATTAGTATCAATAATTGAGATGTATGTGAAGCCTCATATATTTGAGATTAAAAATACAAGATGACAGCACAGTTCAAAATGTGTCTAATTTATTGGGCAATAAAAGATAATCACATTTAAGAATGACAACTTGAAAAATCTTGTAAATTCTTTGCTATAGAACAAAAATACCTCATTACTGAGAATAGTTTGTCAGTGTTTGTATAGTTTTTGAATAGCTAGAGTCTAAATGGGTAGATCTTAAGTAAGAAAGAGATGTACAATTTGGGACATGCTCAAGCTGACTTGCCCCAAATGGTAGAGTTAGAAACATACCAGGGGACTCCAATTTAATCCCATCAAGGTGGCATGTACCAATGCCATCTAACTAGTCCAAGTGATCAATTTCAGTTCACAATTGATCATAATGAAAGGACTAAGAGTCAAAGGGAGCACATAAACAAGTCTAGTACCTGCTAATACTAACCGATAGAATAAATAAAGGGGAGAGTGATCCAACATGGGAAGCGAGATACTCAGCAGACTCATAGAATGGCGGATGTCCTAAACAGCACTCTGGCCTCAGAATCAGCCCTAAAGGCATTCCAATCTGGCTGAAAAGCCCATGGGAGTATTTCAGGCATGGAAAGCCAAGACACTCAGGCAAAACAAACAAACAAACAAAAAACAAAACAAAACAAAACAAAACAAAAACAACAACACCTAAATGAAAGATGTCTGTGAGTGAGATCCCAGTGGAAAGAACAGGTCTTCAAAGAAGGAGGTACCTTTCTCTGAAGGGAGGAGAGAACCTCTACTTTGACTATGACCTTGTCTAAACAAGATAAGAATCGGAGAACTCAAGGGGCTTCCATAGCCTTGGAAACTCATGACTGATGCATAGGGAGATTACTGATGCCATAGACAGGAGTGTCAATTTGTAAAGTCAACAACAGGAGTCACTGTGCACTTACTCCTCATGTAGGATCTCTGTCCTTAATGTGCTGTACATTGAGGCTTAATGCTATAACAAGTACTCAAACAGTATATTTCACATTGTGTTTCTATGGGGGTGCAAACTGCTGAAAGCTTTACTTAATGTATACTAAACTGATCTTCTGTTAAAAAAAAAAAAAGAAGAAATTATCAATTCCCAACTTGACTCTCACTGGGATTAAACATGACAATAGGTCTGATCTGATTTCATCATCATTTAAAAATCATCTATTATTTTTCACTTTATGTTTCTGTGTGGGAGCAAACTGCTGAAATCTTTACTTAATGTATGCTAAACTGATCTTCTGTATATAAAGAGAATTGAAAATTCATCCTCATGTGAATGGAAGGGGAGAGGGAATGGGAAAGGGGAGGGTTGCGGGTGGGAGGGACGTTATGTGGGGGAAGCCATTGTAATCCATAAGCTGTACTTTGGAAATTTATATTCATTAAATAAAAGTTAAAAAAAAAAGACTTTTAAAAAAAAAGAATGGGAACATTTGGCTATATTGAAAATAATGGTCTAAAACAGCAAATTGAGTTTCAGATTAAACTCTCGCACTTCAGATTTCTTGTTTCGGGAAAACTGTACTTACCTTTTCATCCTTGTGGTACTATCTACAACTCATAATTATATTGAAAACTGAAATAATTTTTCTGTAATGGTATTATTTTTCATGGCATTGAAGATCATTCTGCTATGTCTAATCAAATCACATAAAGTAACTAAGTAGAATAGGATAGCGAATTGGAGAACTTCATTACATATACTATTATAGTTACTGCCAAACATAACGTATTCAGCCTTAACATTTCCCCCAGCTTGACTCAACCTTAGATAGGCTTATTTGTGAATCTAGGCTCTAACTTCCTTTTTCTCAGAGCACTTACTTTAGAAAACTTATAATTGTAAATTCTTTCTCTAACCATTTAAGATGTATGTAAATCTTTTCTAAAAACATCTTGACTGTTTTTGACCCAGTTATGTCTTCAAGGATCTAGGTGTCATCATCTATGGCCTGTTAAGATCAGAATGAATGACTTCTTAAAGATAGTAAAGTCAAGCCATTAAATATGCCATAATAAAATAAAAATCAGGAAAAAATGGAATATGGTACAAAAATGCCAGTATGAATTAATGCAAAGACAGAGGCTTATGACCTGTCAAAGAACAATGAAAAGCACTGGCAGTGCAGGTCAGGGTGAAGATGGGAGTGGGGAGAGGGCTATGGATAAGCACAAGCCTGAAAAATCTAATTCACCATCAAGAAAAGGCAGCAGAGACACACAGGGGATGGAGGCAGCCATGGGAGATTTGGAAAAGCTCTTGAAATGAAACATCTATTTCCTGCCCTCCTGAAAAATAATATTTTACCATTGAGAGGCCTCAATGCGGGGGAGGGAGAGAAAGAAAACGACAAAAGTATCACTCCCAAATAAATACCTATTAACACAAGAATCAGCTGCAATCAGGGGAAACAATGGGCAGAAGAGGATTTTAAGCTAGATCTTCTGAATGGGGAAGGAGAAAATCTGGGGGCAACTAGTAAAGTTCCCGCATAAGACTGTGTCTTCACCAAAGGGGCCAACAACAAAGAACTCAAACCTAAACAAAACTGTAAAATTGTCTTCTTCCGGAGAACAGCAGTGGCTGGTGAGAAAGGAATTGTGAAATGGGATTTGGAAAAAATCCAGACTGATCTTCACATCACACTAAATGGGAGAAGTTAGTGAATTATTTGACTATCAAATTATCCTGAACTGGATTAAAATAAACTCAAGATTAGCTGGAGAGAGCTGGGACGCTATTTAACAGAATCCCCACAGAGGAGAGCTCAGTTTTTAACAACGACCTTCACAGACCCAGCTGAAAACACTCTCTTGGCTTAAGCAATAAAGCCTGAGGCCATGGTCAACAGGATCATGAAAATGCACTATGGCCAAGGAGCCAAGCAGAATGATGTAAGCCTCTAGCAGATTAAACATCAGACCTTGGTTCAGTTGTTCAATCAGCCCCTTTGTGTGAGCAACATACAAATGACGTCAGTCTGGGGTTCGCATACGTGAATGGTAATAAAGATAGATTAGAGAAAATGTGAGGGGAAGATGAAGTTTACTGGGGTTCGCATACATGAATGGTAATAAAGATAGATTAGCGAAAATGTGAGGGGAAGATGAAGTTTACTGGGGTTCGCATACATGAATGGTAATAAAGATAGATTAGCGAAAATGTGAGGGGAAGATGAAGTTTACTAGCAAAATATAGACTTTGAAAGTGTGTAGAAATTAACAGCTCAGGGAAAGAAGAAGCACTGTATGAAAGCACATCATCATTGAAAAATGTTTGAAAAGTAGAAATTTAACCAAGATCAGAACATACGTTGGGGGGTGAACCAACGGCAAAGGAAGACCTTTCTCTCTGTCTGTCTCTCTCACTGTCCACTCTGCCTGTCCAAAAAAAAAAAAAAATGACATTGAGGATGAAAAGTGAAAAGATTGCACAGAACAGGAAACAAATTGAAAACACAGAATCACTATTACAGAAGCAATAACAGAATAAGTGTGGTTGAAAGTTTATTGTCATAATAAAATATTTAAGGTTATTAAAACACAAGTAGTAGATAAAATGTGCAGATTAAAGCAATTAAATAGAGCTTCATAGAGTCCAGGAAGAGGCAAGGATGTTCCAGTGGAAGGATAAATAGGGCCCTTGATGCTGAGAATTCAACAGCTGGACAAGATTAGGGAGGACTTCTTGAACTGAAAGGAAAAACTGCCTCTGTAGATTGAAACACGACTGTGTTCTAGGAAAAACTGATATATTAGGTGATCTACTTGTATGCATTCTAAGCCGATAAATCCTCATGATGGTTACACCTACAAACATGTATTTTCTCTTATGCCATTTGATTTTCTGACATGTTTAATCTGATGAGAGCTACAAAGTGAAACTGTACACAATATTTTTAATATTGATATTTGGCACTAACCTGGATTTTCTCAAAATATTTGGGTTTGAACTAGTCAGTAATCTACGGGGAAAATTAGCTAAGTTATCAGCTAATATTTAATTCATATATTTAGTGACTATTTTTCTGGATCTCTGACCTGACAAATGTGTTCACTTTTCAAAAGTACTCTTGTCAGTTTTTAAACATTGCTAACAAAACCTTAGTAAGGGATATATGTAGAAGCTGACAAATGGTGGCATTTAGAAATGTGAAGACAAATCATTGACAGAACCAGTCATTTAAAAATCCTGTATTTGGTGATCATTATGTGTCAGAGCTTGTGTCAGAGTCTCTTTTAATAGGGATTTTATAATCCAATATGGGAAGCAAAGCAGCACAGGCAATTGCAATGCGGTATGATCAGTGTCAGCACAGAGCATATCTCCTGTGGGCTAATGTGTGCCTTCTCCTTGGGAAGCTGACTTCTAAGCAGAATTCTACCAAGGAGATTCTTTGTTATACCACATCCTGCCTTTAAAAACTTAGTTTAAAAGGATATCCACTGGATTGGAATTTCATTGAAGAATTGACTTTCTTTTTTTTTTTTCAGATGAGTAAGACAAGTGACAGCTCTAGTCAAAGGCTGCGAAGATAGACTGTGGCAAGTTTGTTTCAAATATGAAAGATTAGAGGCATAGCATTCTGAAAAACACATGCTTCACTCCTAGTGTAGTCAGTGAAGGTGGCAATGCAAATATTGCCAGAGGTTGCACACTAAATTTTTTTTTTTTTTGACAGGCAGAGTGGACAGTGAGAGAGAGAGACAGAAAGAAAGGTCTTCCTTTTGCCATTGGTTCACCCTCCAATGGCCACCGCGGCCAGCGCACTGCGGCCGGTGCACTGCGCTGATCCGATGGCAGGAGCCAGGTACTTCTCCTGGTCTCCCATGGGGTGCAGGGCCCAAGCACTTGGGCCATCCTCCACTGCACTCCCTGGCCACAGCAGAGAGCTGGCCTGGAAGAGGGGCAACCGGGACAGAATCCGGCGCCCCAACCGGGACTAGAACCCGGTTCCGGCGCCGTAGGCGGAGGATTAGTCTAGTGAGCCACAGCACTGGCCCGCACACTAAATTTTTATTATAGTTGGGAACCTTGACCAACAACCTTATCAGAGATCAGGCTGCAGATATTGGAATAATCAACAAAGTTATTGACAAAAATTACTGTCAAGTGAGCCAAGAGATTTTTTTTTTTTTTTGACAGGCAGAGTGGATAGTGAGAGAGAAACAGAGAGAAAGGTCTTCCTTTTGCCTTTTGTTCACCCTCCAATGGCCGCCACGGCTGGCGCACTGCGGCCAGCGCACCACGCTGATCCGAAGGCAGGAGCCAGGTGCTTCTCCTGGTCTCCCATGTGGGTGCAGGACCCAAGTACTTGGGCCATCCTCCACTGCCTTCCCGGGCCACAACAGAGAGCTGGACTGGAAGAGGAGCAACTGGGACAGAATCTGGCGTCCTGGCCAGGACTAGAACCCAGTGTACTGGCGCTGCAGGTGGGGGAATTAGCCTAGTGAGCTGTGGTGCCAGGAGCCAAGAGATATTTAAGATAATGAAATTGGCCAGCACCATGGCTCACTAGGCTAATCCTCCGCCTTGCGGCACAGGCACACAGGGTTCTAGTCCGGGTTGGGGTGCCGGATTCTGTCCCGGTTGCCCCTCTTCCAGGCCAGCTCTCTGCTGTGGCTAGGGAGTGCAGTGGAGGATGGCCCAAGTAGTTGGGCCCTGCATCCCATGGGAGACCAGGATAAGTACCTGGCTCCTGCCATCGGATCAGTGCAGTGCGCCGGCTGCAGCACGCTGGCCGCAGCGGCCATTGGAAGGTGAACCAATGGCAAAAGGAAGACCTTTCTCTCTGTCTCTCTCTCTCACTGTCCACTCTGCCTGTCAAAAAAAAAAAAAAAAAAAAGATAATGAAATTAAGAATGACATTTCATATGTTTATTAAAATGTTAAAAATCCTCAAATTCAGTTATCCATTTACTTACTCATTCCATATTTATTGAACATTTATTATTTATCATTTTCAGTTGAATTAAAAAGAGCAACTTTTAAAAGTAGTGATCATTTTTATATCTTATTTAAAAAGCAAAATACAGAAAATACAGTATTAGTGTATCAATGGGTTCATTAAAACATCAGTTAATTTATTGAGTAAGCACTATGGTAAAGCACATTAATATTTTCCTGGAAAGATGAGTTTAATTGATTGCTAATTCATGCAGAAAAAGCAATTCTCAGGAGCCAGGGAGTATCTCTATTCATGAAAAGTGATGTCTGCATATTCTTGGGTCTTGGGATGGCTGGGCAGACATGATATACTTTAAAGGCATATTCAAAACTGATTTTAGAAAACTAGAGTTATTTTTATTTATATCTTATTAGTGGAGAAACCACATACAATGAAACAGGTTTTATTTTCATCTCTTTGTGACAATTTCTTGGTTTTCTCTTACAGTTATTCACATTCCTATCTTTTTAAATTTTTTGAAGGTTTATTTATTTATTAGAAGGGTAAAATGACGAGAGAGAGAGAGAGAGGGAGAGAGAGAGAGATCTTAAATCTGCTGGTTCATTCTCCTCAGTGTTCACAACACCCATGGCTGGACAAGACTGAAGTCAGGAGTCAGAAACTCCATCTGGGACTCCCACCTGGGTGACAGGGACCCACGTACTCGAGTCATCGTCCACTGCCTATCTGGGTGCATTTGTAGGAAATTCGATCAGAAATGGAACAACTGGATGTGAACTGGAACTCACGGATGAGATGCTGGCATTCCAACCCACTGTGCCACAGTAGCAGCCCCTTTCTTTTTATTTGAGTAGTCTGAAGGATGAACATCTCATATATGACATAGCTTGATTTGTTTTTTTCTGTAAGCCTTTGTATTTTCACAATTTTTGCATGCAACTATCTTTGTCCATTATAGTTGTTCAGTTAATGTTTATTACATTTCAGAATCTGGGAGACAGCATTGTTTTAAAAAATTTATTTGGGAGGCATATGGAGACAAGAGTTCTCATTTGCTGGTTTAGTTCACAAATGCCTCCAATAGCCAGGGCTGAGCCAGGCTGAAAATGGGAGCTGGGAACCCAATTCAGGTCTCCCCTACAGGTGTCAGGAACCCATTACTTAAGCTCTACTAATGTGGACCCCAAGGGTTAGCACTAGCAGGAAGCTGGAATCAGGAGCTAAAGCCAAGTATCAAATCAAAACTCGAGTATATGACAGGAACATCTCAACTATTAAACTAAACACCTGCCCTGGGAGAGATTTTGATACTTTAATCCAGTGAAAGTCATTAACTGGAAAATCAGATTATAGATTGTAGTCCATAATCAAATAGCTGTTTGAAAAATCTATGCAGCCAAAAATGAACCCCATTTTTTTAAAAAAAGTATTTTGTGTATTTATTTAAAAGGCAGAGCAATAGAAAGAAGGAGAAATAAAGAGATCTTCTGTCTGTTGGTTCACTCCCCCATGTCCATAACAGCTGCGGCTGATCCAAGTTGAGTGAGGAGCCAGGAACTCCATCCTGGTCTCCAATGTGTGTGCCCGGGGCCCAAACACTTGAGCCGTCCTCTGCTGCTTTGCTAGGTGCATTAGCGGGGATTGAAAGTGGAGCAGCTGGGACTCCAGTATGGAATGCCAGCATCACAAGCAGTAGCTCAATCTACTATAACACAACACTGGCCACTGGCCCAAAATTTTTACATGCAGGATATATTACAAGTAAAACCTGTACATGGGGGTTTTCATCACTGTTTGTAATATAAACAAAGAATGTAAGCAAAGACATAACCAAAGAGGAGGCAAGCTAAACAAATGTGGTAAATCTATAATCTGTGGCCGTTAAAAAGAATGAGGGGGTTTTTAAGCACTGATGTGGAAGGATCTCCAAGATACCTCATTAAATGAAAACAAGGTGCAGAACAGTAAAAATAAAATGTGTCCAGCATCATTTATTTAAACTTACAATGATCTTCTGTATATGCAGAAAGGAATGAGCTCATCTTAGCTCAACTCTAACTTAGATTTCTCTATCTGTAATAAGCCTTTCTTCTTCTCATAGAGACACATAATTGAAAATAATGCAACTATGGTGACATTACTGAGTATACCTTAACAATCTCTGAGAACGAATTGTTTCTTACTTAGTGCTTCTAAAGTACATGTTTTGTTCTCTCTCTGCAGCACTCAGAGATTTCCTTTAATTATTTATGCACATGTTCTGACCCAAAGCCTCCAAAGAGTGAGTGCTTTCAAGAAAAAAGAATGGATTGTCCTTAATTTTGTGTTTCATCATCTCATAGAGAGCCTGGCAAAAATTTTGTTCTCAATAAATGTTTGTTAAATGAATTATTAAAAATGAATTAACATATAACAGTATGTTAAAGCAAATTTCAAAAGAAGCAGATGCTAACATGAGTGTCAGCCATGAAGCTCTCTAAGAAACGTCAGCGTCGATGATTCAAGATCAGTCCTGTAACCATTAAACGCCCTTACTCACTATGAGAAATACTATGAGAAATACAGAATAGTGTGAGGGAGTGGCTCTAACTACACTACTAACAGCAGGCAGGAGACAGGCAACCTATCCCAGAACACACCTTGCTTGAGAATTCACAGGGGAAGGTAATCTGTGGAAGAGAAGTACAGACAGTGTTGGGGGATTGCGACCAGAAGAACTCACAAAAGGCCCAAGAGTCCACAGAAGAGCCTATGGTAGAAAGAATTAAAAAAAGGTTGATTAACATGTAACACTTGTGCAATTTTAAGGAAATTTTTTTCGACACATAACAGCCCACTATAGTTTAGAGTGAATCCTAGGACCATTAACTCTGATTAAAAAAAAAAAAAAGTTTCACCCTATAACTTTGCCTGTTCTTCCCCTCACCAGCTGAATAGAAAATATCGTTAGAGATCCAGGAGGGGGTAAGCAGAGAGGAGAAGCCAAACTTTTGATCCCCTTTCCTCATATCAAACTCTCTGCCAGTATAAGCCTTAGGTGGCCAAGGGGATTTCCTACATTTTGATAAGTATCAAAGCGTCTATGACTATCTTAAACTGAGCAGAGCAGATTACATTTCTGTGACACACTCTAATGACTACAGAATTACTTTATATGCAAAATGGGAAGAAAATCCTAAGTGATATCTGGTGAGGTTTTATCCAATGGCAGGGGAAATGGCATGCCAGACCAAAACTCTGGTGTTGTCATGACATCTATAATAGTTCTTGCTCAATGTAATATAATAATTACCACTTATGTTAGTAAACTTTTTAAAATATTTATTTTATTTATTTGAAAGAGAGAGAGAGAGAGAGAAGCAGAGAAAGGTCTTCCATCTGCTGGTTCACTCCCCAAATGGCTGCAATGGCTGGAGCTGAGCTACGCTGAAGCCAGGAGCCAGGAGCTTCTTTCAGGTCTCCCACTTTTATGCAGGGTACCAAGGACTTGAGCAGTCCTCCACTGATTTCCCAGGCACATTAGCAGGGAGCTGAATCAGAAGTGGAGCAGGTAGGACTTGAACGGGCACCCATAAAGGATGCCTGTGCTGCAGACAGTGGCTGAACCGCTACTCCACAGTGCCAGCTTCAGGTTGTTACATTTTTTGTTCTGCCTCTCCTCCCAATTTGGAAGAAGTCTAAATGAAGAGGCTGTGTTATCTGATCCTGCTTGTGCAGGGAAGGAAAATGACCACCTCTGTGTAGTTACATTGCAAGAAACATGGTGGGGATACAGGGTGAATAGGTAAGGTAACAGGAGGCCAGATTTCCTCCAAGTGGGACAGAGAAAGGAAGCAGAGACTGTTTATTTATCTCAACAAAAATTTGCAATTAGGGTGAAAGACCAGGATCTGGACAATCATATTTGCTCATGTTGTTCTTTTGCAACTTTACATTTTTAGGTATATTGCTCAAAATATTAAAACAGCAGAATATCTGTGGAAAAAGCTGGTGTGTTCCGAGTCAATGGGAAGATAGCACTTGTGCTGTCCTGAGAATGGTGGCAGGACCATGTCCTCCCAGCCTCATTGTGTGCCTTGTATCATCCTAGTGAGTTCATCTCATACCAACTTTTGGCCTTTATCTTTTGGAATTAGAAATGGGATGTTGGCAACATCAAGATCAGATCCATGTCATTGAATGAGATTCTCAGACCAAGTTCAAAACATGAAATATAAATAAATAAATAAATAAATGAATATATATATATATCTAAAATAGCAAAGTAACAATAATTCATTAAAAGAGAAAGTGGAATATTTGTGTCAATGTTCCTTTCTTCCTGTGTTTAAGCAAACTGGGCAATAATGTTACAAGAGATAGTTGGTAAGAAACACTCAACATGAAGGAATATTGATTATGTTTTCCTCCAGGACAAGGAATTCCTGCAATGCCTCAAGTGTGTGGTGGTTACAAGGGTCTCCCTTTTTTTATCCATTTGTTAGCTCCACAATTATTTCATACAATTTTGTGTGTGCCTAATAGATTACAAAAGAAGATGTTGAGAAAAGAAGAGTACATAGTGCTTCAAATGGTAAAAAAAAATATAGTGTTTATATTTGAAAAACTATAAAGAAATATTTAACACCAATGATATCCACTAGTATTCATTCTTTATGATTTTCTTTTGAAAGATATTTATTTATTTATGTGGAAGGCAAACAGACACACACACACACACACAAACACAGAGAGAGGAGAGAGGAGAGAGGAGAGAGGAGAGAGGAGAGAGGAGAGAGGAGAGAGAGAGAGAGAGAGTTCACCTCCAAATGCCCGCGACAGCCAGGGCAGAGCCAGGATGCAGCCAGGAGCTGGGAAACCAATCCAGGTCTCTCACCTGGGGGAAGGGGCTCAACCACTTGCCATCACCTATTGCCTCCCAATTGTGCATTAGCAGGAATCTGGAGTAATGGGAAGGAGAGCAGAGTTGAACCCAGGCACTGTGATACAGCATGGGAGTATCCTATGCGGTGTTGTAACTGCTATGCCAAATCCCTGATCCCATTTTATTTCAAAAAAAATTCTTAAATTATTTTTGAGAGAGAAAGAGAATTTCCTCTCACTGTTCACTCCCTGAATGCTTGCATAGACTGGCTTGGGGTGGAGGCCAAGGCAAGAGCTGGAATTGCAATCTAGGTATCCTACATGCATGCAGGAAAATAATTATTTGAGTCATCAGAGAATTATGGTCTGCACTATCGGGAATCTAGAGCCAGGAGCTGCAACTGGGGATCAAACCTAGGTCCTCTGATGTGGCACATGGCATCTTAGCTAAACGCCTGTTCCCTTTCTTTTGTAATTTTCTACAATGAGAATATTTTACAATATTAAATTTGTGTTTTGTTACTTTGAAATAGTTTTGATTCATTTGCTTCCATTTGTAAAACCTTATTTAATTTTTTTAAAAAAATTATTCATTTGCAAGTCAGAGTTACACACACACACACACACACACACACAAAGAGAGAGAGAGAGAGAGAGAGAGAGAGAGAGGTCTTCCATCCGATGGTTCACTCCCCAATTGGCTGCAACAGCTGGAGCTGTGCCAATCTGAAGCCAGGAGCCAGGAGCTTCTTCCAGGTCTCCCACGTGGGTGCAGGGGTCCAAGGACTTGGGTCATCTTCTACTGCTTTCCCAGGCCATGGCAGAGAGCTGGATTGGAAGTGCAACAGCTGGGTCTCAAACCGGCGCCCATATGGGATGCCAGCGCTTCAGGCCAGGGCGTTAGCCCTCTGTGCCACAACGCCGGCCTCTGTAAAACCGTATTTAAAAATGGGAAACACATTGGAAAGTTTTGAGTACAAAAAGAAATTTTATGAATATTTATCTTTTTACTAAAAATTTTACAAAAAATCCCCAGATGTTTAAAAGATTCACTGAAGGTATAAAAAAGAATATATGAAGCTTTATGCTATCCCTTCCTGCATATGAACAGTGTGCTAATTTTAGTTCAGTGTTTACTCAAGTCATTTTTTCACATCCATCAGAATTTTTCTTAATATTCACAGCAGACCTCAAGTCATGGAAAGCATAATGAAATGAAAGAAAATAATGCAACAGAATGTAGCATTCTAACATCCTTGAAAATGCCAAGGCTTTTATTTTTGGCTGCTGCAAATTTTCTTCATATACTCAGTGCTGTGGGCAGAAATGGAATTCACAAATGAAAACAAATCAGCCAACTTCTTTGCTTGGTGTGTTTTCCATTTCTCCTGGCTTATATTAATAGCAATTGCATTTATATATACTTCTTCCATCAAACAGTGCAGCTTCAAGTCTGCTGCTATAAAAGTGGAAAGAATAAACCAAAGCTCAGAAAGCAGCTGTGTCGAGTTGTGCTCCTGCCTCCTAGCTGGCTTATCACCCAAAGGGAGCATTATCAGGGTGTTTCTGAGCCCTGTGGGGGACCCGTCTTCTGTGTATTCCAGGTTAAACAGAGGCAGTTCCTGCCCCCTATGACTACTCTGGACTGAGACAAGGAACAATTGATGGTCTCCACAGGGAGTCTGGATGATGAGAAAACATATCCCTAATCCAGTGACCTTGTTTTTGAACAGCAACCATTTTTAAAATTTTTTTTTTTTAAATTTATTTGACAGAGTTACACAGTGAGAGAGAGAGACAGAGAGAAAGGTCTTCCCTCCATTGGTTCACCTTCCAAATGGCCGCTACAGCTAGAGCTACACTGATCCAAAGCCAGGAGCCAGGTGCCTCCTCCTGGTCTCCCATGCGGGTGCAGGGGCCCAAGCGCCTGGGCCATCCTCCACTGCACTCCCCGGGCCACAGCAGAGAGCTGGACTGGAAGAGGAGCAACCAGGACCAGAACTGTAGTCCATATGGGATGCTGGCACCGCAGACAGAGGATCAACCAAGTGAGCCATGGTGCCGGCCCCCCCATTATTTGTTAATTAATTGTTCTTATCAAGACTAGGCCAGAGCAAAGAAGGTGATAGGATTCACAAAGGACGTAATGATGAGAAAGAGCAAAAGCGAAGAAGAAAGAGGGGGAATTTATGGGTACATTATCACATCCCTGGATCCCTTTCTTTTATCAATGCTTCTTCCACTTTTTTAGTTTTGGGAGGCTATAGCCATATTCTATAAGCCAAAGATATAGATACTACCCACAGATGTACGTTTTGCTCTTGAAAATCAGAAAATCAGAATAAACTCTTCCAGCCAAAATAATGTAGCACATTTCATGATAAGCAAAATGACATTGTATTATAATTTGGAATAAATGATGATAACTCATAAAAGTTACTGTTACTTTCATAAGGCCAATGTATATTTTTCCTATATTTTTACTTTATGACTTGTACAACTGCTGTTATCATTATCCATATTCACAGTATTCCCTGAATATCTTGCTCATTTAATCACCTGTGGTGTGTACATGTGCACACATATACATGCTGTCCATACCACTCACACAAATCCTCTTGGCTGTTGCATCTACTCTGACCACACATAGGGCATCCATCCTGTATCCATGCACAAGTATTCCATACAGGCCATTTTATTGTCTCTCTCATGGCCTCTGCTCCATATTGAGAATGCTGGAGAAGCTCAGGTTATGAGACTGAACTCCCTGGCCATAAAAGCATGACCACTTTGCTACAGGAAGATAATGGGGGGACTGCTGGCATAGCAGCGTGGGCATAGTTGAAATGTATATGTAGGGAAGAGGGACATTCAGGTCAGAAAAGTTGCAAAAGCAGTGATCAAGAGATGTATGAGTTTGACTTGTTCAGGTTGAACTGTGTCTCCCTGCCCCCACACAAAATAAGATACATTGGAAACCTAACTCATCATCTAATAATGTCTCCTTATTTAGAAATAGGCTTTAGATGCTGGTGCTGTGGCATAGTGGGCTAAGCCTCCGCCTATGGCACTGACATCCCATATGGGCACCAGTTCTAGTCCTGGCTACTCCTCTTCTGATCCAACTCTCTGCCTATAGCCTGAGAAAGCAGTAGAAGATGGCCCAAGTACTGGGGCTCCTGTACCTACGTGGGAGACCCAGAAGAAGATCCTGGCTCCTGGCTTTGGATCGACCCAGCTCCAGCCATTGAGGCCATTTGGGGAGTGAACCAGTAGATGGAAGATCTTTCTGTCTGTCTGTCTGTCTGTCTCTCTGTAACTCTCTCAAATAAATAAATAAAATCTTAAGGAAAAAAAGGAATAGGTTTTAACAGAGGTAATCAAGTTAAAAAGCCATCTGGTCAGCTTGAGAATGTCCCAAATTGTACATCTCTTCCCTCTCTTATTCCCACTCTTATGTTTAACAGGGATCACATTTCAGTTAAATTTCAACACTTAAAATAACTGTGTATTAATTACAGAATTAAACCAGTCATATTAAGTAGAACTGAAATGTGATCCCTGTTAAACATAAAAGTGGGAATAAGAGAGGGAAGAGATGTACAATTTGGGACATGCTCAAGCTGACTTGCCCCAAATGGTAGAGTTAGAAACATACCAGGGGATTCCAATTTAATCCCATCAAGGTGGCATGTACCAATGCCATCTCACTAGTCCAAGTGATCAATTTCAGTTCACAATTGATCATAATGAAAGGACTAAGAGTCAAAGGGAGCACATAAACAAGTCTAGTACCTGCTAATACTAACCGATAGAATAAATAAAGGGGAGAGTGATCCAACATGGGAAGCGAGATACTCAGCAGACTCATAGAATGGCGGATGTCCTAAACAGCACTCTGGCCTCAGAATCAGCCCTAAAGGCATTCCAATCTGGCTGAAAAGCCCATGAGAGTATTTCAGGCATGGAAAGCCAAGACACTCTGGCAAAACAAAACAAAACAAAACAAAACAAAAAAAAACAAAAAAAAAAACAAAAAACAAAACAAAACAAAAAAACCTAAATGAAAGATGTCTGTGAGCGAGATCCCAGTGGAAAGAACAGGTCTTCAAAGAAGGAGGTACCTTTCTCTGAAGGGAGGAGAGAACCTCCACTTTGACTATGACCTTGTCTAAACAAGATAAGAGTCGGAGAACTCAAGGGGCTTCCATAGCCTTGGAAACTCATGACTGATGCATAGGGAGATTACTGATGCCATAGACAGGAGTGTCAATTTGTAAAGTCAACAACAGGAGTCACTGTGCACTTACTCCTCATGTAGGATCTCTGTCCTTAATGTGCTGTACATTGAGACTTAATGCTATAACGAGTACTCAAACAGTATATTTCACTTTGTGTTTCTATGGGGGTGCAAACTGTTGAAATCTTTACTTAATGTATACTAAACTGATCTTCTGTAAAAAAAAAAAAAGAAGAAATTATCAATTCCCAACTTGACTCTCACTGGGATTAAACATGACAATAGGTCTGATCTGATTTCATCATCATTTAAAAATCATCTATTATTTTTCACTTTATGTTTCTGTGTGGGAGCAAACTGTTGAAATCTTTACTTAATGTATGCTAAACTGATCTTCTGTATATAAAGAGAATCGAAAATGAATCCTCATGTGAATGGAAGGGGAGAGGGAGTGGGAAAGGGGAGGGTTGCCGGTGGGAGGGACGTTATCGGGGGGAAGCCATTGTAATCCATAAGCTGTACTTTGGAAATTTATATTCATTAAATAAAAGTTAAAAAAAAGCCATCTGGAAGTAAGTCCAATTCCAATATTATTGGTATCCTTACAAGAATGGGAAATTTGGACACAGAGAAGCCTTAAGGGAAGCTGATGTGGAGATACAGACAGATGATCTTGTGAAAATCAAGGCATAGACTGGAATTATGCTGCCCTGAGCCAAGGAGCATCTGGGCTACCAGAAGCTGGCTGAAGCAGTGAAAGATTCTTCCCAAGTAACTCCAGCAGAAGCATGTCCCTGCTGACTCTTTGATTCCAAGCTTCCAGCCTGGAATGTGAGATAATAAATGTCTGTTATGTTAATGCACCAGCTTATTGGGCTTTGCTAACACAACTCTAAGAAACTAATACATTTGGCTGCAGATGGTTTTCTGGTGCTGAAGAACAAGATAGGAAGGATCCAGGGTAGGATACTGAGGACATGGCATGTTCCTCTATAGGCAAAATTAGATGGGAGAAGAAACTAAAACAAATGTTGACCTCTCAAGGTTATTAAAGAAAGGAATTGGAGCAGGTGTTTTGTTTTTGTTTTCTTTTCAACTTTTATTTAATAAATATAAATTTCCAAAGTACAACTTTTGGATTATAGCAGCTATTCCCCCCTTAACCTTCCTCCCACCCACAACCATTCCCATCTCCCATTCCCTCTCCCATCCCATTCTTCATCAAGATTCATTTTCAATTATCTGTATATACAGAAGATCAACTTAGTATATACTAAATAAAGATTTCAACAGTTTGCATCCACAAAGACACACAAAGTATAGAGTACTGTTTGAGTTTAGTTTTACCATTAATTCTCATAGTACAGCACATTAAGGACAGAGGTCCTATATGGGGAGCAGGTGCACAGAGACTCCCATTGTTGATTTAACAATTGACACTCTTACTTATGTCAGTAATCACCCAAGGCTCTTGTCATGAGCTGCCAAGGCAATGGAAGCCTCTTGAGTTTGCCAACTTCTATCTTATTTAGACAAGGCCATATTCAAAGTGGAAGTTCTCTCCTCCCTTCAGAGAAAGGTATTGCCTTCTTTGATTGCCCTTTTTTTCCTCTGGGATCTCACTCACAGAGATCTTTCATTTAGGTCCTTTTTTTGCCACAATGTCTTGGTTTTCCATACCTGCAAAACTCTCATGGGCTTTTTAGCCAGATCCGAATGCCTTAAGGGCTGATTCTGAGGCCAGAGTGCTGTTTAGGGCTTTTGCCATTCTGTGAGTCTGCTGTGTATATGGAGCAAATGTTTTTCAGTGCAGTTAAGATGCCCACATTGGAGTACCTGATTTCAATTCTTAGCTCTGGATTATGACTCCAACTTCCTGGTAATGTGGACCCTGAGAGGCAGTACTGATGGCTCGAATAATTGGATTTCTGCCACCCATGTGTAGGAACTGAACTATATCCCCAGCTCCTGGCTTTGGCCTTGACTCAACCCTGGCTGTTCAAGGGTAGTGAAACAGTGAATTAGACTCTCTCTCTCTCTCTCTCTCTCTGCCTCTCAAATAAATAAATGAAATTTAAAAATAGAGGAATAATATGATCATATGTGTCCAAACAGACATGTTTGAAGGTGATCTGGAAGTAATAAAGTTCTGTAAAGTTACAGTTGCCATTAGTATAGGAATTCTGGCAATAGATGTCAAATTAGAAAAGATACATAAAGGTGAAACAGAGCCGAGGTAGAAAGCTTTTACAGTAGCTCAGGCAGTAGGGAGGTGGGTTTCTACTGTTAGTGATCATTAGGATGAATAAGAAAAGGCAGTTTTCAAAGACATTGTATAGAATGAGCTGGAGAATTTTGGACTGAGATCTAAGTTGAAATCAAGACAATGACTAACCAGAATAATTGTCCAAGAAGAATGTCTTTAGAGGAAAGATAATAAGTTCCATCTTGGGTACATTGAGTTAGAGATGTGGGAAAGACTGATGTCAAAAAGCAATTTTAAAACAATAAAAATAAATTTATTAAGAATGAAATATGATAATTTATATTCAGTTAATATTTTCTTTTATATCTCAATATTATAATGACAGTATTAGTACACTGTGATTCTGTGGCTATTTAAAATATGAATTTCTCCTAAATATAAATTGTTTTTGGATTTGCAAAGTCAGCTAAATAAGCAGATTTTAAAGTTCTTCCTTTTTTTAGTATCAAATATACTTCAAATATGTGACAAATAAGGATGAAATTAGAACTATAGCAAATAATTAAGACAAATATAGGGGTTTTTGGGGAAAAAGAAGGATTCAAAATTACAAGTTATGAAGATTTATATAACAGAAAGATAAGTATTTTTAGGCATATTCCCAAGGACTTTTTGAAATCACAAGAGACTCCTATTGATGTTGAATGCTTTTATTAAATTATCCTTTGTAAAAAAATCTTACATTTGAATCACTTACCTATTATTCATTTAAAAACTGACCACATTACCAAGGCAGTTTAGCAAACTGACTTTGTCTGGGATGCAATATAGATTAATGGAATTCTTGAGAAAATCACTAAGATTTTACTTTACCATAAAATATGATTAATAAAATAATGGGATAAAATTTATAACAACTCATAAAGGGGTCTTCTTTTTGTGTTTTGTCTTTTTTGGCCCCAGTTACTCAAGGATGACTGAGGAAATAGGCACCTTATGACATCCAAAATGATATTGCAGTGAGTAATTAGCCTGTAAGACAATTTACTCTGTTGAAGCAGACTTTAAAAAATTTCTGTCTTCTGTCCCCTTGTATGATCAGCAACAAAGCCTGGAGAACCCAGTCACAAGCAGTTCCATTTGTGTGCAAAGATGATATTCCTCATCTATCACAGCAAATCATTGAGGTGAGAGAAAACATTGCACGCTGGCAGTAAAACAAATGGCAATGTGCTTTGTACTGTGCAGGAATTGTGGGTGGAGAAATAGGGGACAAGAGGTGCAAAGGTATATGTTCTGATTTTCTACTCTGAGCTTTGGTCTGTACCGACAGAGAGAGTGCATTAGTTGAGTGAGGGTAACGTGGAGAGTGGAGGGAGCTCTCCTCTCTCAACTCTGTTCTCCCATCCCTTTATCTTTCCCTACGCCTATCATAATGTCTATTTTGTATTCTAGAAAGAGATCATGTGTGGGCAGAGTCAAAATGGCTGGTGGTACTATACAGAAACAAAGAGGATCTCTGAGATTGAGATTTTCTCACATGCCCTTGATTTCCTGAAGACATATACGGGTGTTAGAGCAGCCTCTGGAAAGCTGGTTGAGCTTTCCAGAGAGGGTGATCTTAGCAAGAGTAAAGTGGGTGATGAAGGAGTATAGAAAGTAGACAGTTCAGATAAGGATGGGGGTGGGGGTGCCTAGATGACTTTAGAAGAGTTGTTAACATCCATCGGAGCTATTTGTGAGCCTGGATCCACCAAGAAGTGACAGTAGACCTCACCAATCATATAGCAAGAAGATCCTGAGTAGCCCCAGGGAGATTTCCACCATGAATGCAACCTGGGCAAGTAGCCCCAGGGGAAAGAGCTCATGTCCCTGAGACTGGAGCAGGCTGGAAGGCCACTGTGGGTGGCACACGTCCTAGCCTTCCCTGATACACAGAACCAAGGTAAGGAAGCAGAAAGCTAGCTGAGAGATTGAGCGGTTGCATTCACACACTAGCGAAAGGGGCAGTTAAATGATCAGATTGGACTAAACTTTAAACTGGACCAAACATTTGTTCCATCCTCCTGTGCCTGTCTTTATTCTTCCTCTAACCAGAGAGTTTAAGATAGTCATAATGGAGACCAGATGATCTAAGAACTAAATTCAAAGCTAGATTTTCTCCATGTATATAACTGCACTTGATAATATCTAAGTCACTGATTTTATGAGTTGAATTTACATTTCCTTAGTTGTTGGTGAAGCTTATTCTCTCTCCAGTGATTGTATTTTCCCATCTACAAATTGCCTAGTTGTATACTGTGACCTTTCCTTGATTGACTTTCTTGTATTTTCCTGTTTGATTGAAATATTCCTTTACACTTTTAATTCTAATCTCATGTTAATTTTAGATGTGACAAATACTTTTGCCCAACAAACCTACTGAATTTTCTTAGATGACTAAAAATAGAAATCTAAGGCAATCAAACGTGTAATTAATGTATTTTTGTTGCCATTGTTTAGGCAATCTGTTCCTACCCTAAGATTCCAAAGATATTTCTCCCTTTTTTCTATTAGCTTTATAATTAACGCTTTACATTTAGATTTCAGAGCATATTTTTAGAAAGGAATGTTTTATTGCTGTTTCTTTTGTTCATATGGACAACTATGCCTACCCCAAATAGCTGTTGCCATTAAATTTTTATTTCTGCGATTCTTCTCTTTCTATTCATTTGATTTGTGAATTTTGATTAATATACTCCAGATATGCTATTTTTATAAAGAATTATTATTTATTATTTGAAAGGCAAAGCCACAGGGAGGCAGAGGCAGAGAGAGAGAGAGAGAGAGAGAGAGAGGTCTTTCAACTGATGGTTCACTCCCCAGATGGCTGCAACAGCTGGAGCTGCGCTGATCCGAAACCAAGAACCAGGAGTATCCTCTGGGCCTTCCACTGAGGTGCAGGGGCCCGAGGACCTGGGCCATTCTCCACTACCTTCCCAGGCTATAGCAGAAAGCTGGATTGGAAGCAGAGCAGCTGGGTCTCGAACTGGTGCCCATATGGGATGCCAGCACTGCAGTTGGCGGCTTTAACTGGCACACCACAGTATCAGCCCAAGATATGTTACTTTTTATATGGGGAAACCAGCCAAAGATCTCTTAACTGTAGGATGAAAAGAACTCAGATAGATGATATCTTAAATGTTTACTAAGAAGATTCTTTTGCCCCGAAACTGCTTTTTGGCTCATTTAGATTTTAAAAAATATACAACTGAGGTTCAGTTTTTCCAGATATTGCAGGTGGGAATACTAGTATGATAGGAAAGTGGGAAGGATACAAATAAGTAACTTAAAAGGGATAATAAAAATAAATTCCACAGAAGAGCTACTTAAAAGGGGTGGTCGTGGGGAAAATGGCATTTGGCATAGTAACTAAGACAGCTACATTCTATATTGGATCACCTGGGTTCAAGTACCAGGTCCTCTCCCAATTACAGATTTTTGCTGGTACGTACATGGCTTGAAAGACAGCAAGGATGGTTCGTGGAGATGGCTCTCTGCCACCTTTCTGGGAAACCTGGGTCAAGTTTATGATTCTTGTATTGGATCTGGCTATTGCAGGCATTTATGGAGTATATGCGGAGTATCTCTGTCTTTCTCTCTCGGTTTGTCTTTGAAATAAGTGGAAAAATAAAAAATAAAGGCTTAATAAAAGGTACCTAGGAAAGTCTGAATATGTGTGACTAGAGCAAATGAGCTTTCTATAGTGATTATATGTGGAACTTGACCTAAAGCAATGGTCCCCAATTAGGGTGAATTTTTCCCACTCTTGCTCCACTTTCCCACTCACTGAGACATTTGACAAGCTCTGGAAACATTTTTGTTTCATAGATCGGGAGGTGGAAATGGTACAGAGAAAGCTGTAACTGGCAGATAATGGATACAGACCAAGGACAGTGCTGAGCATTCTACAGTGCAAAGGACAGCACCCACTCCCAAGGGCCTACAGTGTTTTGGTTAAGAAACCCCAACTCAAGAGACCACATAGGGCTGGAAGAATCAGTGACCCCAAGCAGGTGGGATAAAGTAGTGTGATGGCTGATTTTATGTGCCAACTTTACTGGATTAAGGGACACCCAGATACTTGCTAAGGCACTATTTTCAGCTGTTTGCAAAGGTCTTTCAGGAAGAGGTTAGCATTTAAATCAGTAGAGTGGGTAAAGGAGACCTACCTTCTTCTTTGTGAGTGGACCTTATCCATGGAAGGCCTGAATAGAACAAAACTGTGGTGGAAGGACAAATTCAATTCTCTGCTGGACTGGAAAATCTACCTATTCCTGTCCTTCTGCTTATGTTGGTGCTCTTGGTTCTTAAGCATTCAGATGCACACCATTGTCCCCACACCTGCAACCATTGTCACCAGTTCTTGGACCTTTGGACTTGGACTGAGATTTACATCATGACCTCCTCTGATTCTAAGACCTTTTGGCTTGAACTGGAACTATACCACCTTGGCCTCCAGCTTGCATATGGCAGGTCATGGGACTTCTCAGCCTTTAAGATCAAGTATGGCAATCCTTAGCATGTCTGTCTTTATATCTATATATTTCTATAAATATTATTTCTATTTCTCCACAGAGTGCCAATATAAGAGATAATTTTAAGGGTGAATAATATTGAATTGGATGAGTCCCTAAGTTGGAGGCTGTATGAGGTGATGGGGTACAGTTTATGGGAGATGTAGCCTTGTATAGAAGTAGAAATTCCAAAAGTGAGAAGGCTAAATACCATCTAAAGCAGAATAATGTGAGTATGTTTACTTGCATTAAATACATGCTTTTGAGTTTCTGGAACAGGTCACATAAGATGATCAACAGTCACCTTGCCTCCTTCTGAGAAGATTCAGAGAGACTGACCGACCCACAGTCTGTTTCCAGATGATTCTTGATGCACATGTTGCCTATGCTGTATTTTCAGAGAATGTCTTCTCTCTACCCTCCCCAACACTAGTGCTGCTAAATTCTATCAGACATGGGACATTCACCTCTAATGCTTCCATTTGTATGGCTTCTAAGAGCTGTAAGTAGGCCTTTGGCTTTTGGTAAATGACAGCCTAATCAGAGCCATCATTGGAAGAATTTAAATTCTGAATCTGCAGAGAGACATAGTCAGTAGCTATTCAAGAAGATGTAGTAGGTCATTTTCTTGTGTGTCAAATTAAACTGAAGGCATTAGGCAAGAGGTTAAAAGCTATGGTTATCTAGGACCAGTTCCCAATAGCTCAGATATACAGTAAACCAGAAGTAGAAGTCATAGTATGTTTTCATCCCAAGAACCAGATTATTAGCACCAGCAGGGGGAGAAGAGAACCAAAAAGAGAGGCAATATAACCAAAGAGAACCAAGAGAACCAAAAAGGGAGGCCAAATCTGTGTAGATTTGGAGTGCAGGTTGGGAAGCACTACCTTTTTCCCTCCCTGTAGGCATTCTTGGGATGGGTTGGTAAAGATGTTAGTAAGTGACTAATGACTCTTATCCATCACCATGGCAGTGGACAGGCTACTACATGTCTCAGAAAATCTGCCTGGTTTCAAAGCCTCTGCACTGTCTCTCAGACAATATTTTTAAGAACTCTCAAAAAATTGCAATGTCAGCTGCTCAGGACAGCAATGGATGGTATAAATTTTTTAAGCTTTCACAAATATTATTGAATCTCTTGGGTTTTAGAATATTTCTAACAATTATTTAATACTGGTGATGATGTTTAACTTGAATCTAGATGACAGATGGTATTGTTATCATTTCTGAATTTTTCCTATGTAATAGGCCTGGTTCTAAATTCTTTATACATGTCAATGTTTATAATCTTGTGAAGTTAGCACTACTTTTTGTATCCATTGTATCTGTTTACAAATTGGAATGTAAAGACAATATGAAATCCACTCCTGGTTATACAGCTGGCAGGTGGCTGAATGGGATAAGTACACAAGCAAGTCTATATCTAGAGCATGGGCCCTAGATCTTACCTGTATTATCACCGTTCCTGCACATATTATTATTTATGCCCATTTGGCTCTATTGGGATACTCGGGGTGTCCCTTCCATCTCATTTGGTGCTTAGAAATGCTCATTTTTTTAAAAATTCTTTATTTGAGAGGTAGAGTTACTGATGTACAGAGGGGAAGAGAGAGAAAAAGATTTTCCATCTACCTGTTCACTCCTCAAATGGCAGCAATGGCCAGAACTGGGCCGATCTGAAGCCAGGAGCCAGGAACTTCTTCCCTGTCTCCTATGAGGATGCAGAGGCCCAAGTACTTCGGCCATCTTCCACTGCTTTCCCAGGCCATAGCGAAGAGCTGGATCAGAAGAGGAGCAGCTGGGACACGAGCTGGCCCCCATATGGGATGCTTGTGCTGCAGGCCGAGGCTTAGACCACTACGCCACAGTGCCATCCTCCAGAAATGCTCATTTTGACTTTCAAGTTGTGAAGACAGAGCCTCTGCCCACCAATCCATTAGGTGTTCATGGTTGTCATCAATGGTTGATGAAGCTCAACCTCTGTGTGACCTCTCTCTTATAGTAATTAGGTGAGCTTTCATTTGAAGGCAAGGGGAAGTTCCAACTTCAATACAGACAGCTTGGTTAGCAGATTAGGTTTGTTCAACAAGTCTCTATTCCTGAGAATAGAGGCTAGGTTAGCAATACTTGCCTTGATCAGTTGACAGCACTTCCCAAGGAGGCACTCCATTCTTGGATCCCTTTGAAGTTAGGTACCTTTATCCATCTGCCTTCTTTTTAATCCTTCCCAAGATTTCCCATTTCTGCTTTTTCAATGTTTTATCTCCTTATACTTTCCTTTGCCTTTTTTTGTTTTTCTCAAAACATTGACTTTGCTATCTGATCTGGAAGGTGCTTGATCTCAGTTTAAAATTGTTTCTGAAAACAATTGCAGAAAAACATAAAACTCAGCATCCTTTCCTGAAGGCAAAGATTTCTGTTGAGAAACACAATGTCTGTTTCTTCCTCCCTGAATCTGAGAGCAAACGTTCAAATTCTATTGAGGGGAAGATTGTTCTCGACCTTAAACTAAACAATAAATCCATGGAATACAACTGAAGTTCGTGTTGAAAAATATATTAAATGTTTGTGCCTTATTAAAATTGCTTGATTGAGGGCTAGAAGAAATCTTCTAAATCATTGATATCTCTTAATAGGGCAGCCATTAGAGCAATTTAGGCAATTCCTATTCTGCAGTCCTCTAAGTAATAGATCAACAGTCCCCGAGACTGAAATGAAAGCTAGAGTCAGTCTGAAATTCAAATCTTCATTCTACTACTTGAGATTTTGGGCCTTGAATAAGGAACTTACTGTTTTATGAGCTTCAACTCTGATAATTGACTGCAATCAAGCTGGGCACTTATTCCTTACTCTGCTAAATACTTCCTAGTAAAGGGGCTTTAGTTTTACTGGCAGGTGGCTTTCCCTGGGCGCAGCACCTTTGCAGGTGAGAAGAGGCTTCTTGATGGGTAGCTCAGGACTTCTCCTTTCTGTTGGGACCAACTCCCTACTCCCTGTACATATAGTTAGGCTAATACCATGAGATTTTACAGGAGAAGAGGTCTGGACAGGGCACTGGACTGGATGTACCCATGACTGATAGTTTAAATCTTATGAATTCCACAGTTCAACACTCCTAGCCGCATCTTCCCGTGTAGCATTTATCTATGCAGAAGGTGATATCTCCATGTCATGTTTTTTCTTTTTCTTCCTTTCTTCCTTTCTTCCTTTCTTCCTTTCTTCCTTTCTTCCTTTCTTCCTTTCTTCCTTTCTTCCTTTCTTCCTTTCTTCCTTTTCTTTCTTTCTTTCTTTCTTTCTTTCTTTCTTTCTTTCTCTCTTTCTTTCTGACAGGCAGAATTAGACAGTGAGAGAGAGAGAGAGAGAGAGAGAGAGAGAGAGAGAAAGGTCTTCCTTTTTCTGTTGGTTCATCCCTCAAGTGGCTGCTATGGCCGGCGCGCTGCGGCCGCCACGCTGTGCTGCACTGATCTGAAGCCAGGAGCCAGGAGCCAGGTGCTTCCTCCTGGTCTCCCATGTGGGTACAGGGTCCAAGGACCTGGGCCATCCTCCACTGCACTCCCGGGCCACAGCAGAGAGCTGGCCTGGAAGAGGAGCAACCGGGACAGAATCTGGCACCCCAACCCGTACTAGAACCCGGTTCCGGCGCCGTAGGCGGAGGATTAGCCTAGTGAGTCGCGGCGCTGGCCTCCATGTCATTTTGCTTTAACTGTTTTGCTTTTTAATTGATTCTGATTTGGGTCAGGAATAGGTAAATTATTTATTGATTTTCTGATATTATAAAAGAGAGTTAGTGTACTTATAAGCAATTGGTTCTTAAAAGTCACATTATAAATTTCATTTTTTTTCTGTCTCTGCCTCTGTCATCTCTGTCTCTGTCTCTGTCTCATTCTCTAGCTTACACTTTGAATTGCCTGTTCTTGTGCCCAATAAATCTTACCATCAGTGAGTTCTGACATATATCTCAGAGTCTTTTATGCCACAGCCTGTTTCCTTTTGTTCACATTTTCAAGAAAATAATCTATGGTGGAATGAGAACAGCTGGTTGCAATTTCTTTGAAGTTTTTTTAATCAGAAAATTCCCCAGTTTATTTCATTTGGCTGCTTTTTAGGGCATGATTGTTTAGATTGAACACTTAAATATCTTTCTCAAAACTTCCATCCCAGATTATGAAACCCAAAGGGAATGAACTTATAAACTGGAAATGTAATTCAGATAAATCGTAAGCCTTAAAAAATAACTAAATTTAACATCCCCCAAAGTATTTAGCTCTAGCTTTTCTATAGATGTAGAAAACCGGATAGCATTGTCCTTGGGATGATTTTACTAATGATTTATCCCTGTATTTACATTATATACTGAGGGGGCATATAAAGTCAGTAATGATTATCACTGCATCATCAGGGCTATTTTTCTACAGTTATTCTGCTGCCATAGTTGAAACTTTATTACTATATTTCTTTGACTTAATTTTTTCTGAATTTAAATGTGTCTCCACATTTATAATTTCATTGATGTACAGCATTTAGATGAAGTCTTCATTTTGATGAAATAAAATAAAAAACTGTCTTCATTTAGATGAAGTAAAATAAAAAAACTGATGGGAAAAGTTCAAGAATTGAGGGTAAAACAAATTTCTTATTTAAATTTATCATGCTGGTTGCAGTGGCTCATGTTTATTCTGTATTTGTTAGCATCTTGTTGACTTTTCATAAATATAAACTCAAGAAGAGTAGAAACACAGAGCCCCACAGGGATACCAAGTGTTGAAATTCCCATGTTCTAATGTTCTCTCTCTCTACCTAGCTTTGGCTCCTCCAACCCTGATTCTACACAGTTTACAAAATAATTTTTCTGAGCATTAACATTTTTATGTCACTCTGTGCCTTAAAACACTTCATTGACTTCTGGCATCCTATAGGGTCAGGTTCCAGTTTGTTAGCTTTGTATAAAAAGCTTTGAAGGAACAGGCTGACTGACATAACTACACCTTCCCCAAACTGTAGACTGCAACAAGGTCAAAGTATTTGTGATTCCCCATGTTAGTTGTAATGATGACAGATATCCTTGACTCCTTTAGTCAATAGGCTTTATGATAAGGATATGAAGGGAAGTATGGAAGCCTCAGCAATCCCTAGACAGCCTTGAGGAGAAAGGGAACTGTATTGTTCAAGATCCATCCCATTTACTCAATAATATCCCCAATATTTGTCACTATTCAGAGCTGACCAGCCTAAAGAATGTTCTAACAGTAGTAGCTGGGCATCTTTTCCTGGGTGGAAAAGGGCCTTCTCCAAAAATATCTCTGGCTTTGGGCATTTAATCATGGAATTCACAAGAGGAGATTAGTGAGTTTCCTATACTTGAACTCAGTACTAGCTGTTTTGGACCATGGATGTCCTGAGGGCAGCATAGCTTGGATCAGCGTGATGAGAGCCTCTGTGACAAGTGTTATACCCTGCTCTTCTCTCAGTGAACCATCGTTTCCTGGAAACAATATTAGTTGATTGCAAGAGGGAAAGGGAGAATTGCCTTCATTTCCAAGCTTCAGGAAACTGAAGTTCTCTCTAAAACCATTTCTCTACTTAATGGTTCCAGCCTGCCTGTGCATAAAGCAAAGTATTAGGCAGCTGGAGAATTATCATGGAGATGGCTGAACACCAAAATGTTGTCCTTGGTGCCAGGAGAACCTAATATTGTGACTGGCACAGACACAGTTGCCCAAGTTGAGGGAATTTAGTATATAGCAGGTGATATCTCGAATGTCTTTTTCCTCCACATAGATGTGTTGTCTACATGCAAACATGCCTGAGTTCTTTCTCAAGCCCTAAGGGGAATTATTAAAATTAAGGTGTTTGTGCAGTATGTAAAAGACTGTGAACCTACATGACAATGGCTGCCTTGTACCATTGTCCCCCCCACCAACAATACTGATCATCATGCTTAATCCAGATGATCAGGATCAACTACATGTATTTGTAAGAGACTGAAATACTTATCCAATGTCATTCTTCAAGACCACCTAAGCTTCTTTGTTATAAATCAGTTAGTGTGCTGTGATCTGGAAAAAGTCAGCAGTATAGACATTTTAGTAATATTAATTTTTGAATCCATGATATGGGGGTTCTGTTTCCTCCTAGCCTTAAGGCTTCTGTTGAAACACTTGCCATCAATCTAAGGAGGCATCATTTATATGGGACCTGGCACTTTTCTCTTGTAAATTCTAGAATCCTCTGTGTTGTATTTAAAAAGTTTGACAGTACTGTGTCATGGGGAGGTTCTTTTCTAATCATGTTCATTTGAAGTTCTATGGGCTTCCTTTATTTAGATATCCGTATCTTTCTTC
Source organism: Oryctolagus cuniculus (assembly GCF_051225735.1). Lineage (NCBI taxonomy): Eukaryota > Metazoa > Chordata > Mammalia > Lagomorpha > Leporidae > Oryctolagus > Oryctolagus cuniculus. The sequence goes on along the minus strand of NC_142875.1, from coordinate 76,147,987 downwards.
AATTTGGGGATATTTTCACCAATTATTTCATTAAATAGATTTTCAAAGCTACTTCCTTTTTCCATTCCTTCAGGAATTTCTAATACTCGAATATTGGTTCCTTCGATGGCATCCCAGAATTCATGAACGTTGTTTCCTTTCTTTTTTTTTTTTAAATTTTATTTAATGAATATAAATTTCCAAAGTACAGCTTATGGATTACAATGGCTCCCCCCCATAACTTCCCTCCCACCCACAACCCTCCCCTTTCCCTCTCCCTCCTCCCTTCCATTCACATCAGGATTCATTTTCAATTCTCTTTATATACAGAAGATCAGTTTAGCATACATTAAGTAAAGATTTCAACAGTTTGCACCCACATAGAAACACAAAGTGAAAAATACTCTTTGAGTACTAGTTATAGCATTAAATCACAATGTACAGCACATTAAGGACAGAGATTCTACATGAGGGGTAAGTGCACAGTGACTCCTGTTGTTGACTTAACAAATTGACACTCTTGTTTATGGCATCAGTAATCACCCTAGGATCTTGTCATCATGAGTCGCCAAGGCTATGGAAGCCTTTCAAGTTCACCGACTCTGATCATATTTAGACGAGGTCGTAGTCAAAGTGTAAGTTCTCTCCTCCCTTCAGAGAAAGGTACCTCCTTCTTTGAAGACCTGTTCTTTCCACTGGGATCTCACTCACTCGCGGAGATCTTTCATGTAGGTTGTAGGTTGTTTTTTTTTTTTTTTTTTTTTTTTTTTTTTTTTTTTTTGCCAGAGTGTTTTGGCTTTCCATGCCTGTAATACTCTCATGTGCTTTTCAGCCAGATCCGCGTGCCTTAAGGGCTGATTCTGAGGCCAGAGTGCTGTTTAGGACATCTGCCATTCTATAGGTCTGCTGTGTATCTCACTTCCCATGTTGGATCATTCTCTCCCTTTTTTATTCTATCAGCTAGTATTTGCAGACACTAGTCTTGTTTAAGTGCTCCCTTTGGCTCTTAGTCCTATCATTATGATCAATTGTGAACAGAAATTGATCACTGGGACTAGTGAGATGGCATTGGTACATGCCACCTCGATGGGGTTGAATTGGAATCCCCTGGTATGTTTCTAACTCTACGTTTGAGGTAAGTCAGCTTGAGCATGTCCCAAATTGCACATCTCTTCCCTCTCTTATTCCCACTCTTATATTTAACAGCAATCACTTTTCAGTTAAGTTTCAACACTTGAGAATAACTGTGTATTGATTATAGTATTCAACCAAAAGTATTAAGTAGAACAAATAAACAAAGAAAATACTAAGAGGGATAACATATTATGTTGTTCATCAACAGTCAGGGCAAGGGCTGATCAAGTCACCGTTTCTCATAGTGTTCATTTCACTTTAACAGGTTTCCTTTTTGGTGCTCAGTTAGTTGTCACCTATCAGGGAGAACAAGTGGTATTTGTCCCTTTGGGACTGGCTTATTTCACTCAGCATAATGCTTTCCAGATTCCTAACAGGGATCACTTTTCAGTTAAAATTTAAACACCTAAGAATAATTGTGTGTTAATTACAGAGTTCAACCAATAGTACTAGAACAACAAAAAAATACTAAAGTTTCTTCTTTTTTGTTGTCTATCAGTCATATTCAAAAGACTTCTCATCAGGAAGGTAGATATTCATTCTCCTTCATGACCTAGTCTGTTGTTAAGGCTTTCTGAGTTCTTCATCTCTAACATTTCTCTTTGGTTCTTCTACAATATTTATATCTCTGCTGAATTTCTCTTTCATATCATGTGTCAATTTCTTAAATTTGTTCGATTCTCTATCTGTATTTTATTATATGTCTTCTAGCAATGTTATTACAATTCTTTTGAATTCTTTATCAGAATTTCATCAATCTCCCTTTATTCATAGTCTGATACTGAATTGTTATTGTTTCCATTTTGGGACATTGGGACATTTGGGATATTGCCTTGCTTTTTTTATATTTCTTGTATTCAAAGTTGATTTTTGTGCATCTGGGGAATTAGTTGTTGCTATTTCTTTTAAAGGATGGTTTTCATGGATTTAATCTTAATCACATTTTTTTATCCAATAATCACCTGATGGACCCTTAGATTGTTTCCATTTCTTGGTTATTGTAAATAGTGCTATAATAACGAGATAATTTCTTGTACTTTAAGATTCTTAGATACATAATTGTGTAATTCCATATTAATATATAAATGTACAAGGCCGGCGCCATGGCTCAATAGGCTAATCCTCTGCCTGCGGTGCCGGCACCCCGGGTTCTAGTCCCGGTCGAGGCGCTGGAATCTGTCCCGGTTGCCCCTCTTCCAGGCCAGCTCTCTGCTATGGCCCAGGAGTGCAGTGGAGGATGGCCCAAGTGCTTGGGCCCTGCACCCCATGGGAGACCAGGAGAAGCACCTGGCTCCTGGCTTCAGATCATTGCGATGCGCCGGCCGCAGCGCGCCGGCCACGGCGGCCGTTGGAGGGTGAACCAACGACAAAAAAAGGAAGACCTTTCTCTCTGTCTCTCTCTCTCTCACTGTCCACTCTGCCTGTCAAAAAAATATATATAAATGTACAGTTGTGCATAAATACATCGTCCTGACATATTTCTGATGGAATGATATTTTATATAATTATATAATGTCTTTTTTTGCCTTAAAGTCCATTTTGGTTGCTAATCAGTATAGCCATTTTTGTTTGGTTTTGGTTACTATTTGCATGCACAGTTTGTCTTTTTTTTTGTCTGCTTGTGTCTTCAAAACTATATTCCAAATAGCATATAGTTAGATAGTGTATTTTCATCCTTTTAAAAAAAGGATTTATGGGGCCAGTATTGTGGCATGGCAAGTAAAGATACCAACTTTGATGCCAGCATCCCATACTGCTGTTTGAGGCCCTGCTGCTCCACTTCTGATCTGGCTCCTCACTAAGGCACCTGGGAAAATTAACAGAGGCTGGCCCAAATGCCTGGGCACCTGCATCCACAAGGGAGACCTGGAGGAAGCTCCTGGTTCCTGGTTTTGTCCTGGTGCAGCCCTGGCTGTTGCAACCATTTGCAGAGTGAACCAAGGGTAGAAGATTCTCTCTCTCTCTCCCCCTATCTCTCTTTTTCTCCCTCTCTTCTTTCTCTGTACCTCTGTCTTTCAAATTAGTAAATAAATTTTAAAAGAGAGAGAGAGGAAGAGAGAGCTAGCTTCTATTTTCATTTAAGTTTTTATCAGATTCAATATGGTTTATAGATACAATTCTAAGAACATGATGATATTCTCTTTCTTCCTCCTACCCTCCTCCCTTCTACTTTTCTTTTTTTTTTAATTGTCTTTGAGAAAACATAATTTAAATTTACATCATGGTAGAAAGGCTTAGTACTTCACTGAAAAATAAGTTTAACAAGTAAAAAGTAAAATGACACTAGTTTAGTGGGAATTTAGATAATAGCTATAAAATAATTGAATGTATAAATTATCATTTACCCATATACACTTTTTTGTCCATTAGTCATTCATAATTTCTTTCAATGAAGTAGAACCAATGATAATGTAATATCTAAATATTTCCAGTGTTGTAAGATAATTAAGTTCACTTAAACATTAAGCTGTTTCCTCTCAATAGCTTATTAAACTGATAAGAGCAGATACTACACTTGATCTTAGCCAAAAGGCCGAGAAGCAATTCCTCTCAATAGTTTATACACGGGAATATTTTTATGCAGACTGTAGTGCAAATAATTTTATACTACATATTTTGTGTACTATTAGTTACCAGAGACCAGGGAAAGGATATGGCATTTGTCTTTTTGGGACTGGCTTATTTCAATAAGAATAATCGTTTCCAGTTGCATCCATTTTGTTGCAAAAGACAAGATTTCATTTTTTATGACTGAATAATATTCCATAATGTGTATGTACCACATTTTCTTTTGTCAGTCACTGGTTGATGAGCATCCGGGTTGATCCCATATCTTGGCTATTGTGAACTGAGCTGCAATAAGCCTGAGTGTACAAGTAACTCTTTCATATGATGATTGCATTTTGTTTGGGTAAATTCCTAGGAGGGAAAGGGGTGGGTTTTATGGGAGATCTGTTTTCAGCTTTCTGTGGAATCTCCATACTGTCTTCAACAATGGCTGTACTGGTTTACATTCCTACCATCATTGGATTAGGTACCCTTTCCCCCCACATTCTAGCCATCATTTATTGCTTTTGATTTCTCCAAGAGAGCCATTCTAACTGGGGTGAGGGGAAACCTCATTGCAGTTTTTATTTGCATTTCCCTGATAGCTAGTAATCCTGAGCATCTTTTCATGTGTCTGTTGGTCATTTGAATTTCCTGTTTTGAAAAATGCCTGTTTAAATCCTTTGCTCATTTATTAACTAGACTGTTTGTCTTGTTGCTGTTGAGTTTTTTCATTCTGGATATTAATCACTTTCCAATTGCACAGTCTGCAAATATTTTCTCCCATTCTGTCAGTTGCTTTATCACTTTGGTAAACGTTTCCTTTTTAGTGCAGAATATTCTTAGCTTGATGTAGTTCCATTAGTCTATTTTTGATTTGATTACCTGTGCTTCTGGGTTTTTTTCCAAGAACTCTTTGCCTATGCCAATGTTTTGCAGTTTCCCCAATGTTCTCTCTCCTCTAGTAATTTGATGGCATCTGGTCATACATTAAAACGCTTGATCCATTTGAGTGAATTTTTATAAGGTGTAAGGTAGGGTCTTGATTCTTACTTCTGCATGTTGCAATCCAATTTTGCTATCCCTATTTGTTGAAGAGACTGTCCTTTCTCCAGGAAGTGATTTTAGCACCTTTTTGTCTAAGGTTAGTTGGTTGTAGATATTTGGATTGATTTCTACAGTTTCTATTCTGTTCATTGGTTTATATGTCAATTTTTGTGCCAGTACCAAGCTATTTTGATTAAAATTTCCATGTGGTGTGTCTTGAAATCTGGTATTGTGATGCCTCCAGCTTTAGTTTTGCTGTTTAAGATTGCTTTAGCAATTTGGGGTCTCTTCTATTTCCATATGGATTTTAACATCATTTTTCTAGATCTGAGAAAAATGTTTTTAGTATTTTGAATGGCATTGCATTGAATCTGTAAATTGCTTTTGATAGTATGGAGTTTTGATGATATTAATTCTTCCATTCCATGAACATGGAAGATTTTTCCATTTTTTGTGTCTTTTTATATTTCTTTCTTTAATATTTCATAACTTTCATTGAAGGAATTTTCTACCTCATTGGTTAAATTTAACCCAATATATTCAAAATTCTGTAGCTATTGGAAGTGGGATTTCTTGTACAAGCTCTCACCCACCATGGCATTGATAAGTACCGACTTGTCCCTGACATTTTTCAATAAATATTCCTATTATTTGTTTTGGATTTCCTTTTTATTTTTTACTAGGAGAAATTCTTTTTCACATTCTTTCATAGTGATGTCTATCTTTCTATATTTATATTTGTAGCACATCCTTGATCATCACTTGTAAGGCTGGATGAGTATTGAAAAATTATTCCAATTTCTGTTATAGAATATCTTCATTTCACTTTCATTCATAAGTGAGAGCTTTGCAGGGTATCGTATTCTGCCTTGAAAGTCTTCTTTTTTTGTGTGACTTGCACTATGTCTTTCCATTCTCTCTCACTCTAAGGTTTCTAATGAGAAATCTGCTGTCAGTCTAATCAGAGATCATCTGAAGTTAATCTGGCATTTTTATTGTGCACATTTTACAATCTTTTCCTTATGTTTTATTGTTGAAAGTTTGACCAGAAGTTCTATGTGATTCCTGTACTTGGATGTTCTTTCTTTCCCCAAATTAGGGATAATTTCTGTAATTATTTCACTGAATTGGTCTTCTAATCCATTCTCTCTTTAGACACCTATAAGAATTTCTAAGACCCATATGTTGGGTTTTTTGAAAATATCTATACATCTTCAATAAATCTCCAGCATTGTTTTTAATTTTTCTAATCTCCTCCTCCTCTTCTTCCTTCTCCTCCTCTTCATTCTTTTTCTTCTTTTTTGGTCTGGCTGAGATGTTTCCAAAGATTTGTCTTCTAGCTCAGATATTCTTTCTTCTGCCTCATCAAGTCTGTTGTTAAGGCTTTCCACTATATTTATATTTGACACATCAAATTATTTGCTTCCACTACTTTAGTTTGATTTCTCTTCAAAATATCACTCTCATGGAAAAACTTTTTATCCATGTCAGGTATAGATATCTTTAACTCATGAATTTTATTCTCATTTTTTCTCAGTAACTCTATGATCATTCTTTTGTATTCATTTTCAGGCATCTCATAAATCTCTTCATCTTCACATTTTAATACTGAAATGTTGTGCTCTTTTGAGGGAGTCATGTTTCTTTCCTTGTTCTTATTACTTGTATTTCTGCATTTATTTTTAGGCATTCGTGAAACACTTGCTGATTTTCTCCATTGAAGAGTTTTATTTTTGAACTATGCCACTTTGGATTAGTGGAGTGTCTGCTCTTTCATTGAATATCCAGAGGTGTGTGCTGGGCGGGGATTGGGAATTCTGGTCAGTGTTCAAGTGCAGAGTAAGAATATAGGGTGTCATCCAAGTTTGGCATGGTAAATCCCTACTATCATCAGTATGGGGAGGGTATGATCACATTCTGTTGGTGTAATAACAGCTGTACCTCCTCTCTTCCAGGGTGATCAATGCCCATGGTTAACTCACGGTGGGTATAACCTTCACCCATGCTGGTGCATGAACCACACAAAGAATGTGTTCAGTCTTCAATGTGAGTATGGCACCCATTTGCCATGACCCACCTCAGGCAGTCAGGGAGCTCTGAGCCTCTGATGCCAGACACAGTGATTGTTCAGACACCAGCTACACCCTACACCATATTGTGCAGTCACAGAATTCCCACAGTTACAAAGCATAAGACTCCCATAGTCACAAGGTACAGAAGATCCCCTGACAGCTCTGTGAGCCTGCGCTGTCTGCAGAGGGAGGAGAATTGTTTCTACAGCCAGCTGATCGTGCTTAGCCTTGGCAGTTTGAGACCTGAATTGAGAAGGTGGTTGAGAGGATGGGATCACCTCACAATCCTAAGTGGGTGCCCAGCCCCCATCAACCCTCCTAGCCAGACTCAAACCCAGTAGGAAATGTGGAATTTTCCCTCTGTCACACGTGAGAGCTGCTGCTGCTTCTACTTTTGTCAAGATGGTGCCTTCTTCCTGCTGGTGGCCAAGTGCCCTTGTGGGAGGGTGGGGAAAAAGTTTCCTTTGCTGGATTTGGTTGGGCCCCTGCTCCCTGTTTGGGCTGTTGGCTGAACTCAAATACAGTGCAATCTGCAAGGTTCTCCCTAATGCAACATCACCAGCAGCATGCTGCAGTCTTCCTTCACCTCACTCTCAGAACCTGTGGGAGTTGTGGGTGGTGTCCACAGTCACTGCTGCACTTCTGCAGTTTCCATGCTGCTCCACAGCATTCTGCTTCTTTTTGTAGAATTTCCATTGCAAACTTTCTTCTACTCTCCTCTGGGAATACAGTTCTTCTGCTATCTTCCCCTGGTCAGTATCAGCACATCTATTTCCCTATTCAGCTATCTTTCTCCTTACTTGAGAGATCTAGCTTCTATCCACTGGATCACTCATTAGATGGCTGTATCAACCAGAATTGAAGGCAGAAGCCAGGAACTCCACCTGTCCCAAACATGGGTGGCAGAGACCTAAGTGCTTGAACCATCTTCCACTGCATTCTTGGGCATATTAGCAGGAAGAAGAATTGGAAATGGAGTAGCCAGGACTGAAACTGACATTTCTTTTTTAAACATTTTTTTTATTTAGTAAATATAAATTTCCAAAGTACAGTTTATGGATTACAATGCCCCCCCCATAATTTCCCTCCCACTCGTACCCCTCCCATCTCCTGCTCCCTCTCCCATTCCATTCACATCAAGATTCATTTTCAATTCTCTTTATATACAGAAGATCGATTTAGAATATATTAAGTAAAGATTTCATCAGTTTGCACCCACACAGAAACACAGAGTGTAAAATACTGTTTGTGTACTAGTTATAGCATTAATTCACATTAGACAACACATTAAGGACAGAGATCCCACATGAGGAGTAAGTGCACAGTGACTCCTGTTGTTGACTTCACAATTTGACACTCTAGTTTATGGCGTCAGTAGTGTCCCTAGGCTCTAGTCATGAGTTGCCAAGGCTATGGAAGCCTTTTGAGTTCACTGACTTCGATCTTATTCCAACAGGGTCATAGTCAAAGTGGAAGTTCTCTCCTCCCTTCAGAGAAAGGTACCGCCTTCTTTGATGGCCCCATTCTTTCCACTGGGATCTCACTTGCAGAGATCTTTTATTTATTTATTTATTTATTTATTTATTTATTTATTTTTGCCAAAGTGTCTTGGCTTTCCATGCCTAAAATGCTCTCATGGGCTCTTCAGCCATATCCGAATGCCTTAAGGGCTGATTCTGAGGCCAGAGTGCTGTTTAGGAATCTGCCATTCTATGAGTCTGCTGTGTATCCCGCTTCCCATGTTGGATCGTTCTGAAACTGACATTTCAATACAATATGCCATGGTCACACAGGCAGTTTAACTCACTGCATAACAATGCCCACCCCACATTTTTTTTTAATGCTTGCTTTTGGTTGGAGTATTTAATCTATTTACATTTAATGTAAGATTTATATTTTCCATTTTTATGTCTGTTACTCTGTTCCTCTATTAATGTTTTCTTTTGTGTTATACAGATTTCTATGTATCATTTTATTTTTAAAGACTTATTTATTTATTTGAAAATCAGAGTTACAGAGAGAGACAGGCACAGAGTGATCTTCCACCCTCTGGTTCACTTCTTAGATGGCTGCAATGGCCAGGGCTGGCTAAACCAAAGAAAGGAGCCAGGAGATTCATCCAGGTCTCCTATGTAGATGGCAGGAGCCCAATAATTTGGGCTATCATCTGCTGTTTTTTTTGTAGGCCATTAGCAGGGAGCTGAATCAGAAGTGCAGCAGCTGGGACATGAACTGGTGCCCACACGTGGTACCAGTGTTGCAAGTAGAGAATTTACCTGCCATGCCACAATGCCATTCCTATTGTCCCATTTTAAATTCATTATTATTTCTTCTACTTTGTTTTTAAACTTATTACTTAGGAGTTTTCCTGGGAGATGACAGTTAACATCTAAATTTATATCTGTCTAATTCACAGTAATACCAAATTAATTTCAATAGTGTACAAAGACTTTGCTCCCATAAAGCTCCATGTTCTTCTCACTTCTTTGTGCCATTGTCATAAAACGGTATCTCTAAACATTATAAGCCCATCAATAGTTTTATCTAAGTTATTTGTAGTTATTGTTTCATGCAGGTTTTTTTTTTTAATTAGACAAGAGAAGAAACGAGTTGCAAATGAAACTTGGATGTATCTTATATTTTACATTTGCTTATACGTTTAATTTTTCTTTTTTTAAAAATTTATTTGTGTGGATTCAAGTTTCTATCCAGTGTTCTTTCATTTCAGCCCGTAAGACTTCATTTATTGTGTATTAGGAGGCTGCATAGTCTTATTTTTTTGTTTGTCTGGGGATATATTAGTTTCTTCGTCTTTGAAGGACTATTTGGCTAAAGAGTGCCTTCGTGGTTCCTTTCAGCACTTTGAGTGTGCCACTTTACTGCCACGTGGCCTCCATTATGATGAGCAGCCCACTGTGGATCACTTGTCTATACTGAGACAACTGTCTGCTTTGAAAGTTTTCTTTTTAGGTTGTCTCTGGACAGTTTGATTATGCTGTATCTAGGTCTGGATCTCTTTCCCTTTTCCTGATTGTGATTTGTGAAGGTACTTGGATGTGTAAAGTAATGTTTATTATCAACTTTAGGATGTTTCAGTCATTATTTCTTCGAATACCTTTTCTGTCAATTTTATCTTTTCTATCCTTTGGAATGCTAATTATGTGTATGTTGGCATAGTTGATAATGCCAAACTTGTCTCTGAGGATTTTTTTTTTCTTCTTCCTCCTTTGCTCTTTCTTTTTTCTGCTTCTCACAGTGGATCATCTCACTTGTCCTATCTTCAAGTTGATTCCTTACTCTGCCAGCTCAAACTGCTTTTGAGCCTCTTTAGTGCATTTATCAATTATTGTACTTTTCAACTCCAGAATTTCTTTTTTATTTTTAAAATAATTTTTATATTTTTATTTACATTCTCCATTTGCTTATCTATCATGTTTATACTTTTTAATTAAAGCAACTTGAGGACTGAGCGTTGTGGTGCAGCCTTTTAAGCAGTTGTTTGGGACACCAGCATCCCATATCAGAGTGAGTTCATGTCCAGCTGCTCCACTTCCAATCCAGTTTCTGTTAATGCATCCCGAGAGGCAATGGGCCATCAAGTGCTTGGGCCTCTGCCACCCACATGGAGACTTGTATGGAGGTCTGAGCTCCTCACTTCAGCCTGGCTGACCTAGCCCTGGATATTGCAGGCATTTGTAGAGTGAATGGAGGAAAGATCTCTGTCTCTGCTTTCTCTCTGATTCTGTTGTTCACTTGGCTAATCCTCTGCCTGCGGCACTGGCTTCCCATATGGGCTCCAGGTTCTAGTCCCCGTTGCTCCTCTTCCAGTCCAGCTCTCTGCTGTGGCCCGGGAAGGCAGTGGAGGATGACCCAAGTGATTGGGCACCTGCACCCATGTGGGAGACCAGGAGGAAGCACCTGGCTCCTGACTTCAGATTGGCGCAGCGCTGGATGTAGCAGCCATTTGAGGATGAACCAACAGAAGGAAGAGCTTTCTCTCTGTCTCTGTCTCTCTCTCTCACTAACTCTGCCTGTAAAAAAATTTTTTTTTTATTATCTTGTAATACTGTACATTTTTATGGGGGTACATTTCAATAGTTCAACACATGTATACAGCATAAACTGATCAAACCTAGCAACTGCCTTTTCCATTCCCTTATATTTTCTTAATTTTTGAAGCTTACTAGTACCTCTTTTCCAGTTCCTTATACAATATATTGGTAGTTGTGAACTATAGCTACCCTAGTGTGCTATGGGACACTAGAAACTCTTACTTTTATCTGCCTGTGTTTTGGTACTCATTATCTAATCTCTGTCTTCCCCACTCCTTCCCTCACCCTTCCCAGCCTCTAGTAATCACTGTTCTAATTTCAGATAGACTTTATTTTTAAACTTCCCCCTCTGAGAAAGAACATGTGACATTTGTCTTTTTTGTGTCTGGTTTCTTTCATTTAACACAGTGATCTCCAGCTCCATCCATTTTGCTGCAAACATTAGGATTTCATTCTTTATTATAACTGAATAATGAATAATAATTCCATTGTGTGCCACATTTTCTTTCTTGTAATTTTATTTAGTTCTTTAGCCAAAGTTTTGTTTATTTATTTTGATAATAGCTGATTTAAAGTCTTTATCTAGTAAACTTGCAGTCTGGACTTCTTAGCAGACAGTTTGTTTGAATTGCCTTCTGGCTTTTGTGTGTGTCTCATTATTTTTTATAGCTGAAAACGGGGCAGTTAGCATAACATCATGAAGCAACACTGGAATTTATATCCTCCCTCTGAGGTGCATTTTCATACCTGCTTATTTTTGTAGTAGTTACTGATGGTCTGCTTGTTTAGTGGCTTTGCTGAGCTAATTCTGTTAAGTTGTTATTCCTTATAATGTGTGGTCACTGGAGTCTGCTAACTCTGTGATCAGGTAATGGTTGGATGGAGATTTGCTTTTATGCCTTGAGGCAGTATGTCTCCTGCCTTTGTTGAGGGACTGTAAATTGGAGCAAGCCTTCTGTGCTTTGGTAGTACAACTGTGTTGTAGCTTTTATTTTGCTTGTGCAGAGAATGAACATCAGCCTGAGGTGAGAGATTAGGACCCTCTCAGGTCTTTCTTGGATATGCTCATACTTCTTCTGTTCTCTGTTCTCTTATATGATAGTCAGGTATGTTCACAAAAAGGGACACAGGAGAGACCCAGGAAAACACATAGCTTTGTACTTTGGATCCTTAGAAACAGGAGGCATGGCATGGCACACAAGGCTATGTTAGGAAAGTAACCCTTGGCAAACTCACAAAGTAAAGGACATGAGATGATTTTGTTGACTTCGATGTTCCATGCATATCTCCCCCTCAGTCTCTGCTCTTACAGATGAAAAATATCCAGCTGCATAAAGGAATTCATCTTGATTCTTCAATACAAGATGCAGCTTCTTTACATACATACATTCTTTCCCCGTTTGTCATTTCCTGGATAACATGTATTGTCACAGCCTTCCAGAGATAATTTATTTTAAGTTTCCAACTCAAATAAAAGATTTCAACAATGAATATATCATGTAAGGTGGATGAAAGGTGAAACGTGCCAAGGCAATCAAAAAGGGCAAAAAAATGTAGTAATTTAAACTTATGTGATGTTTCTCAGATAATGTTGTTCAAATCACTGCTTATTCCATTTATGTTTTAGAGTATGTAAAAACATCTCCAAAATGCAAAAATAATTTGTTGTTTCCAAGTAAGAAGCTAGAAGTACTCTTGAGACTGAACCAATCCAAATTTCAAATTATTGCTTAATTCAAATTAAAACTTCTCAGGCAAGCCGCATCATGCAGTTTCCAAGGAAAGCTGCAGGAAGTGCCAACTGCTTGAAAGACTCTCAGGCATACATGGACTTGCTTGGCATTGATTTTTGTTTCTAATCACTTGGGGAAGTGGTGTGGTGGAAAATAAGGGAGAAGAAATCTTCCAGAACAGCCAGGAGAGCCTCTGGGAGCAATCAAAGCAGGCTGAGCTGAAGGGTTCCCGATATACCTTCAGAACACTCTGTACTGCTCCTCTGAGCTCTGCTTTCACAAAAGGGGATGCCTGCTTCCTTACACTCAAGTTTTATGTTTGTTTGGATCCATAGATTATCTCTGCTGGCATTCAAAGTTCATCACGTGAAATGCCTGGGAAGGAGTGATTATCACTGGGTTAACCATATCTGTGCAGTGTCAATGGAAAATTTCTTTAGTTTTTCTAAATTTCCAAGGTTAGGGTTAAAGAAAGATGAATAAGCAATTATTTGAAGGGAATCAAAGACCATTTAGAAATATACTGATAATAGAGCTCTTAGTTCTTTAAATTGTTCCCTGAAAATATGCTTTAAGGTTAAAAATTTCTTTATGATTGGTTTTAGACACTAAGCTTGTTATTTTGATTTATCTAATCGTATAGTTCAAAGAAGCATTTTTAACTTTTGTCCACAAAATTTACTTTTTAAAGTTATAATTTTCATTATATCTATATATTATGTGTAGTACAAAGGAGTGAAATGAGTCTGGATCATACTCAGTTCAAAATATTATTCTACTATTCATTCCTATGAGTCTATGAACAGGTTAAAAACTCAAGACTTTTGAGTCTCATTTTTTTTTTTCTGGTAATGTGGTTGTTTTAAGGATTGAATTATATTAATGGAAGCATTTGTGAAAATCTTAACTTAGTGCTTGACACTTGATAAAAGTTATTTTGAATCTGAATCTCTATGTGTTACTCCTCTGTCATCACCTCTGTGGATCATTTAATTTCAGGTAGTAATCTGTTTTTAAATCAACTTTGTAATTGCAGAGTTACCAAGTGCCCTTCTTTATCATCAACTTTCATTTTTAGGAGGTATACTTCTTCCTCTAATCCACTGAAAAAGGAAGAAGAATAGAGATGGGTGTATATCCAGTGTATACTGAGTTTTGGGACCCAAGAAGACAAATATTTATTGGAATCTAACTTATACTGGTAGCAAGTCTGGAGTATGGTAAATTGCTCTGTAGTTTGACACATGACGGGCTCAGGGCTAGGCTCTTTGCACATTGCTGATGGTGGGGAAGACTTCTTCACACAGGCCTCAGTCTTTTCATGTGTAAGGAATTCCAAACAGTGGAATACTTGGCGTCTTATCCCACATTCTCTTCTGTGCTCCTCAGGAGACAGGTGAGTTTGGAGAGAATTTTACCTATGTAGCCTAGATCTTTCCTTTCTGGATCTGCATACAGATAACACACATTCTCTCATGGGCTTCCTTTAATTCCAGTCTCTTCTGTTCAGGAGGTCTGCAGTGTCCACATTTTCTGTGACTGGGTAGAAACTCAATTTAATTTGAAGACCTAGTATGAGAAGGCTCATGATCACTGACTGTTAGAGCCATATTTCTGAAAAAAAAAAAAAATTAGTGACAAAAATGTTTTATTTTCCTTGCACCTAAATCCTGTTTCTATCTTTCAATCATTTCTGAATTTGGGGTGAGAAAGATGATTTACTTTGTTAGCTTAAAAAATTTTTTAAAAGTTTATTTATTTATTTGAAAATCAGAGTGACAGAGAAAGAGGGAGAGAAAGGGAGACAGAGAGGGATCTTCCATTACTGGCTCACTCCCCAAATGCTTGCAACACTTGGACTGGGTCAGGCTGAATCCAGGAGCCAGGAAACACATCCAGGTCTCCTGTGTGATTGGAAGGAGAGTTGCTGGGACTTGAAGCAGCACTCCAATAAGTGATGCAGGAGTCCCAAGTCGTGTCTTAACCAAACTCATTATACACACATTTGCCAAGTTGTTAGTCTCTACCTGCATAACAGGATTTCAATATGTCATTCTCAATGAGTATCCCAGTTGTAAGGTTATTTCCGTGTAGTTTTCAAGAGAGTATCTCAGATGTTTATATTTTAGATGCAGTTGTCATTTGATGCTTGGTCTTTTTATTCTTTTTTTTTTAGAAGTTTTTTTTTAATTTATTTGAAAGGCAGAGTTACAGAGAAGCAGAGGGAAAGAAAGAGATACACAGAGAGAGAGACAGAGAGAGAGGTCTTCCATCTGATAGTTCACTACCTAGATGGCTGCAGCAGCTGGAGCTGCGCCAATCTGAAGCCAAAAGCCAGGAGCTTCTTCTGGATGTCCCACATGGGTCAGGGGCCCAGCGACATGAGCCATCTTCTACTGCTTTTCCAGGCCATAGCAGAGAACTTGATCAGAAGTGGAAAGCCAGGATTCGAACTGGCACCCATACAGGATGCTGGCACTGCAGGCAGCAGCTTTACCTGCTATGCCACAGCTCTGGCCCCAGGTGATTTCATTCTTGTTTTCTAGCTCCTAAGTATATAGAATTGCTACCTGAGAAGATGCATTGTTGCTACTTCAAGGGAAATAGCCAAATATATTTTCCTCTCAAGCCAGAGCTCTTGAGCAATCAAGATGATCTAGGGTCTTGGGCATAGATGGGAAGAATATTTGCCTCAATTCTATGCCTCAATTAAAATTTTTTTAAGTGCCAGGTAACCTTTTTTTGGGTCCAGCATCTTACAGAATCATTTGTGGAAGATTTTAATTATTATTTTGGACCTCAACTACTAACAAGAAAGGCTTAAACATAGTTTAAGTTCTATTGGAAATAGACATCCTAGCATCCCTGCCATCTTTCATATACTATTAGATTCTGACCACTAATTTTCTTCTCTCATTATGCTTATAAAACATAAGTTCCCAAGACTGTCACTTGCTGCAAGTGATTTTCTGGGGTGTGGGCATCAGTGCGAGGCCTGATGGATACTGGCCTAATGTTGTACCACATAAGCTCTAATTTGGCCTGCCTTTGACCACAGGCTGTGTATCTTTTGTTGTTACTTCTTTTCAGTGATTCTGTAAACATCCTTGAGTATCTGTATCTTCACAACTTGATATATATTAATATTCATGGATATGAAGGGATATGTCAATAATTTGATTCTCTAGACTTACTATTGCTTAACCAAGTGCATATCCATGAAATTATCCTATTGAAATGACAATATCCATTTCATTAAGAAGTAGTTGGTTAGAGCACCACAGAACACATTCTTGCTTTCCTAGTTAGGTGCAGGTGTTTGGAGGCAATTCAAGCCTCAGATTCTGTGATCCAAAAGAACTGGAGGCTTAAAATTGTCTCATCCTTTTCCCTTTGGCTGACTTCCTTTAATTCATGAAATTGGTCTCCTGTGAGTCTGAGAACTTATTTTAGGGTGGGGTGTAAAAATGTATACACGTACGGGTAAAAATGAGAGATGTGAGTAGAGCAATGAAGAGATAGCGTGACCTAAATGTCTGGAAAATAATTTCTGATCCTTGAGTTTCTCATTGCCATGAACAATAGCTACATACAACTAATACTTGGCTACATACAACTAATAACTTTCAAGTAAAATGAAAAACAAAAGAAAATTTTGATCCTAAAGTACATCTACATTTGTCAAGAGAGTTTAAAATGGCAACTAAAAGTAATATTTTTCAATTACTTGCATATTTTATGTTGGAAATACATTGGCAAGCAAAATTACTGGAAAATAAAAATGCAGAGTGTAGATGCAAGTCCCTGGATTTAAGGTTTATTTAGGCTTCTCCTGTGTTTTTCGATGGAAGATATTTGGAATTTCAGCAAGGACAGAGAAAAAGTTCATGGAAATAGAAGTCACTGATTGGAACATACCGTTTGACATGATTCTCAGATAGGTCATAACCCAGCTTAGTAATATAAAACCACATGAGATGGGCATTTGTTGAAGCAGTTGATACTGCCTGCAGAGCTAATGTTGCGGTGCAGCAGGTTAAGCTGCCATTTGCAATGCTGGCATCCCTTATGGGCACTGGTTAGAGTCCTAGCTGCTCTACTTTCAATCTAGTTCCCTGCTAATGTGCCTAGGAACACAATGGAGGATGGATCAAGTCCTTACGCCCCTGCTATCCAGGTGGCAGACCCAGATGGAGTTCCAGCCCCCGGAATCTTCTTGGCCCAGCCACAGCCATAGCAGCCATTTGAGGAGTGAACCAATGAATGGAAAATCAACCACTCTCTCTTTCTCTCTCTCTGTAACTCTGCTTTTAAAATAAATAAATATTTTTTAAGACACTGCTTGGGATGCACACATCTCTTATCTGAGTGCTTGAGTTCAAGTCCTAGCAATGCTTCTCATTTCAGCTTCCTGCTAATGTACACCCTGGGAGGCAGCAGTTATGGCTCAAGTGTCTGGGTCTGTGCCACCCATGTGGAAGACCTATCTTGAGTTCCAGGCTCCTGGCTTTGGTCTGGCCCAGCTCCAGCTATTGTGGGCATTTGAGGAGTGAACCAGCAGATGGAAGACTTCTCTGTACCTATCTCTGTCTGTGTCTCTCTGTTTTTAAGATAAATAAATAAATAATGTAAAAATTAAAAGGAAAAATAAATATATAAAGTACACTAGTTTTATTATAGATGGTGTTTTTAATAAACTAATAAATATTAATAATTAGTAGCAATGCCAATGGGCAAGGTACAGTGTGGAGCACTGTGGCAGATACAAAGAAGTTAAAAGGGAGTTGACCTCAGAGAAATCATAAGCTAGAACAAGAGGCATATATGTAACATTAAATAAAGATATAAATGTAAATTATAGTCTTGTAAAAGTGACAAAGTTATTTCAAAGTAGCACATTACTTACAGACAGATAAATAGCAAAGCTAGTAAGTGTTTGAGAGAAGTAAAGAAGAAAGATGCCATCTGGAGTGTGTTAAAATAATTCTGGGGACAGTTGCTTATTTAGCCTATCCGTTAAGATGCCTGTGTTGTATTTTGGAGCACTTGGGTTTGATTCCCTCCTCCTGCTCCTGCCTCCAGCTTCCTGCTAATGCACACCATTGGAGGCAGCTGGTCATGGATTGAGTCGTTGAATTTCTGCCACCCTTGACAGAGACTGGGATTGAGATCCTGATTCTGGCCTTTGGTCTGGCCCTGCTCCAGTTGTTGTGAGTATCTGTGGACTGAACCAATGTGTAGGAGATCTCTCTGTCTCTTTGCCTCTCAAATAAACAGATAAGAATTTTTAAAGAGTTCTAATAATGGCTACATTTATTCAGTACTTACTGTGGGACTGAGCAATGTTCTAAGGACTTTATTATGTGTTAACCCATTTTATCCAAATGATAACCCTTTGAGATGGAAACAATTATTACCATTCCATATTGCATATGAAGAAATTGAGGCCAGAGAGACTGGGTAACTTGCTTAAACTGCATTTCAATGTCAAATGTTTAGCTCCAGATACTTTGTTATTAATTACTGTTCAAGACTTTGCATGATGAATTTTGGTTGCTTATCATGACTTGGATACTTATCAGAAACTTGCTTGTAAAACAATGGTGACTATTAAATGCATAGGACAGATCATAAATTATCTAAACCACTTATTTTGGAAATATACGCATATATTTTGAAACTAATGGCTGTCCAGTGTCATTTGGTTAGTTATAACTGTAGCCAATTCCTTTCTTATTTCTGTGATGAAGAACAATTAGGGAGTGAAGGTGTTTGAATAAACTGATGAATTGGGTGATGAGAATATAGGAGCATTCCAACATCAAAAGACAGTCATAAAATTGTTAAACCAAGAGAAGAAAAAATTTTGCTTTTTTAAGATGGAGGGGAAGAAAACAAGAAATAAGAAGAAAGTCGGAGGCAGTAAGAACAGCCAGGAAGATTTGGAGACTTGATGCCCTGTAGGCTGGACAAGGGTCCAAGAAAGGATTCTCAAATCCAATGATTGGCAGAAAATTTTTGAGAAAAAGATGTCTGCAAGAGGATTTTTAAATTTGAGTTGTATCTTGCCCTCCTCTTTTGAATTATTTAATAAAAGTCTCCACTGCTCATGATAATCAGTTTGAGTAGGATTTTTTTAAAGTTAATACATATTATCTTTTGGAAGCCAGTAAAAGGTATGAATTCACAATTCAGTTGACTCTGAAATACTGAGACAATATATGTGGAAGTGGAAGATGAAGTGGACCAGGACCATGGGCTGGCTTAATACCTCCATGCCTACGGAATTGTGGGTTCATGTTTCATTCAGATTTAGCTGGGCAAGAAATTCACTGGTAACTTCAACTGACACAGTTGGCATTGTTATAAAAGATTATCAGTTTAAAGTGGCTCACAATTTTCTTTTCAGTCACAATCAACATCCAGACTCCCAGTTTTTCCACTGTTTGATATCTTTGTCATTTCCTCACCTACCTCTTTCAAACTGTCATGTCTTTCAGCAGTCTTACCATTGCACTCAAATTCTATTAATCTTTTGTTTTAACTTGACTACAGTAGAAATATTAGTGAGCAATTACGAGAAGCAGTAATATAGGGCTATCCATGCAGTATCTGGAATTGTGGTGTTTTAATTCTACATTGTTTTGCAGGACTTAACATTCCTGCTGTAGCATTAATACTACTAATTTTTTTTTAAACTTCCTTCTCATTTTTTTAAAACTTCCTTAGAAGTTGAAATGTTCACATTCATGTCTGAATTCTGTGTTTTCCACCAACAATATTCTTTCAGAGGCACAGTCAGAATTTATAATGTGTTTTCAGACTCCATTTGCCTCCTTCTTTTTTAAAACCATGTGTTTTCTTTTTGAGTCTCATCCACCAGAAGGGAGCTCTAAGCAGCCTAATCTCTTTTGCACCTTGCGAGCTTGGTCAAGAACAAGCTTTCTGACTGTGATCGGATATTTGGCTTCAGTTTCTATGTCTACAAAAGAGCTGTAAGAACACATACTTCTTAGAGTTCTGGTTGAGACCTAAAATAATGTATGAAAACAATGTGTAAACTATAACTGGTTATAAAATATTAGATACTGTTACAAAATAAAAACATAGGAAAATGTCAGAACATTTTTTCCTTTGATTAAATTGTATATATGTGTATACATATATATTTTTTTCCTCAAGCTTTTTTGCCACTGGAAAGTGGATGTGGGTGAAATCTTAGCTCCTTGGTGAGTGGAGTGATCTGGGGTGAAGCCTTTAATTTTCATTTGCTACATGTGAAAAGGGTCAGAATCTTTGAACTTTTACTGAGATGATAATAAAATGATAGTTGCAAAATATGGTAATTTGGAGTTCCCCAAAAGCATGAAGAAACACAGCACAAAATAACTGACCTCTTTGTTAGAGTTAACTGATTGTAATATTTTTTGGCTCTTCCTTTTTGAATGAAAGGAATAGAGCAAAGATGATTTGTATTAAAGTGAATCCTAATATATTTACTTGGAAAAACCATACTGATTCAGTTACAAGAATTTTTTGGAGCAGTTGTGGCACAGTGGGCTAGTCAACAGCTTGGGACACCCACATTCCATATCAGAGTGCCTCTTAGGATCTTGGCTGTTCCACTTCCAAGCCAGCTTTTTGCTACTGCCACCTACTTTTTTTTTTTTTTAAATTTATTTACTTATCTATGTATTTGAAAGGCAGAGCGATAGAAAAGGGACATAAATACAAATACACGCACGGAGATGAGAGAGAGAGAGAAAGAGAGAACTCTTAATATCCACTGGTTTTCTTAGCAAAGGCTCACAATAGCTAGGGCTGTATCAGATCAAAGCCAGGAGCAAGGAACTCTTTCTGAATCTTCCATACAGGTGACAGGGATCCAGGCACTTGGGTTATCATCTGCTGCCTCCCAGGTACAATAGTGGGAAACTGGATCAGGAGAGTGGTTGAGGCTTGACCCCAGGAACTCTGATATGGGATGTGGGCATCCCAAGCAGAGACTTAACTTGCTACACCACAATGCCAGCTCCCATCACATACTTTTAAAGTAAATGTACAAACAGCTGTCAATTATTCATGCCAGTGAAGAGAAGTAATACAAAAGCTGTTGCAAGTGCAGGTTGAGATGTAATCCACGAAAGGCTTATTGGAGACAGAAATTCAAGAAGCATTAAAGTAAATTAGCAAAAGCAGATATATAAATCACATGAATATTTACTTATTATGCATGAATAATGTGCTTGTCACTATGCAAGATGGAAAGAACATGGTTCCTAAACAGACTTTACAATTGAGGAACAAGAAATTAGAAGGTAAGATGGAAGGATCTGGCAGGATACATTTGGGAGTTACATTTTCTCTTTAATTTTTTTCACTTTACAGAGATGTGAAAACAAGGTTTCTTCTCTTCTAGCCTAAAAGGGAAAATATTTAGACATACGGGTCACAAAAGCCACTTATGCCCAAAGTATTTCCTCAAAGGCAGGATCAAAATGTCTCTGGCATTACGCGGCCCTGGAAAAATTTAGAGTGTACTCTCCAGATCAGGCGCCTGGAACAGTGTCCCCGTGGTCCTGTCATCCTTCCCTCCACCTGGCTGAGGCACATCCTCTGTACAGAATGTGCAGCACTGTTCCAGTGCTCTTTCATTACCAGCCAGAGACGGTTGCAGTGGGCCCATGGTAGGTTATTCAAGAAGCATTTTTGGCTCAGTGTTTGGTTTGGCCTGATCTGTGCAATGTCTTGCCAAACCTGCAAACTCCTGTCAGAAGTCACTCATCCCTGGATGGGAAATAGTCCTCATACTGTTGTTAGAGGACTCTGGTCTTTCTCCATATGCCTGGCAGGATGTCTCCTTGGCCAAACCCGAGCGTGGAGAAGCCAGAGTTTCTTCGTGAAGAATGTGTCCGCAGTGGTTGGTACATGTACTAGGAAAATTGTTTAAGGTTGTGGTGTTGGCCAGGTTTGTCCACTTTAAAAATGAGAAACTCATAAAGGTAGCAGTGAAAAATTCTCCACTTAAAATTCGGGGAGGCAATGACTGTTTCAGTTCAGCTGTCAAAGCAAAACATAAGGTATGGTACATGGTATTATTTTAGAAACAGAATTTTGTGTTTGGGTCTACAGATTAGGGACTTAGCAAAATGTTCTTCCCCGAGATGAGCATGGTGTATGGGCATATATGGCTGTGCCAAGGGTATAGTGATCTTGGCACAGATATCAGGGTCTGACTTTCCATAGGTGCGGGAGGATGTATTTATTTTTATACTCCTATTAGTGATTTTAAAAAATCATGGAAAAGGTATGTTATGAAGAAATTACGTATGAATCTCAAAAAATTTTGCACCAAATAAACCTTATCTCTAAATCTATTTTTGAAATTCACTTCTATAGTACTCCTGTACCCAGATCTTTTATATTTTATTTATTAAAGTTTTATTTATTTATTTGTAAGGCACAGGTACGGACAGTATTTAAAAAGTATTTAAAAAAGAAATTATCCTTGTGATCATGGATGTGCACTGAGGAAGGTGCCCTGGAACAGTAGTGGCTGAGTCCCCTCAGGTTGAGGGAGTATCTGTTTATGTCACTTGTTTGCACTATCTGCTCCTGCTTGTGCATGATCTGGGATATACTCCTTCCATCATAACGGATCTGTCTGCCTTTAGGATTTATTTGACATGAGAGAATCCAGTTCATGACACATTTCTAGATACATAATTACTTACTGTTCCATTATCCAGTGTTTGGCTTCTACCAGGTAGCAATAAAACTCTAGGCTTTTTCTCCCAGGGGTGTCTAATTCTACTGTAGAAGGTATGGTTTTCTTCACATTGGAGGATTTCATTGTGATTCTCCTACTAGGGCTTGCCATAAGTTCCATATTTCTCAGGGCATCTTTGCCCACGATTGATATCTCTTATTCCATGATTGTGTGGTTCAAGGGGCAGATCTGCTTGCACCACAGCAAAACACATTATACGCCCTCTTCTGCTACGGGTGCTAGCAACCTTTCAAGTCATGTGGCTATTTAGGTAGGGAAGTAGCAACAGGCAGAGAGGAGCTAAGCTTGGCTAATCTTGGTTGGCCCTTGTGACAGCCCTGACCAACCAGTACAGCAGCTCTGGCCAAGCTGAGACACATGAGAGCACCAGCTAGCAGCCTGCTGCCCAAATCAAATCCCTCTTTTCCTATGCACTGTCCTTTCTATGTACCAGCAGCCACCTACCCCAGACTTCTGTGTAGCAGAAACCACAAGTTCCACAATTTTTCAGTTTAAAACTGGTGCCTGCTGGTAATATCCAATATGATTATGATTGTGTCTCCTTGACGTGACATTCGTACTTGTAATAAAATTACCATGGTTGACACTCCACTGCCATCATGCATTTGATGTTGTGACATCTGATATTTCCAAAAAAAGACACAGAAATGGGCAGTACCTATGTGCTGCCTAAACTGCATCCCCTTTGGATATTCAAGTAAGCCCCTATCCAGACACCACTCCCATGACTCCAGACGGTTTACAAATGACCCTGAACCTTGTTGTTACAGTTCTTTCTCTTGAATTTGCCTGCGCTTGAGTATGCCTCTTGAATATATACTTTCACTTTAAATAAATCTTGCTTCTCTGCTCACCTTTGTCTATGTCTCTTCCTTTTATACTTCTAATGAGTGTTTTCTCAAGACATTCTTATGTCTCTTCAAATAAGCACCTGGACCAAGCCTAACCAGGAGCCACCCCACACACTGATATGTATTGATCAAAGCAATGTCCACAGGTGTGGAATATGCTGTGTCTAGGCAGTGTGCTTTCCTCTTAGGTATGGAGAGGCAATGATTTATTTTACTCTGGAGGGGACTTTTCACCATGCTTATGATTACTGAGCCTTAAAAATTGTGCTGATGTGGAAGGTTCAAATTCTTATCTTAAGTGTTCTGGTCTCATTATCCCTGCCCCCATATCAGTAATCAGAGCCCTGATGTTGCCTTAACAGACCTAACTTTCTCAGAAGTTTGACCACTTCGACTTTTAAGTCCTGTGTCTGGTCTTCATCTTTCTTTGACCTTTAACTGCAAAAGGCAAGATCTTCTTTACAAGCTAACAAAAATGCTTATGTTTTATTTAAATATTTATTTATTTGAAAGGCAGCGTTACAGAGAGGCAGAGAGAGAGAGAGAGAGAGAGAGAGAGAGAGAAAGAGAAAGTCTTCCATCTGCTGGTTCACTCCCCAAATGGCTGCAAGAAGTGATGTTGGACCGATTTGAAACCAGGAGCCAGGAGATTCTCCCCGGCCTCCCAAGCAAGTGCAAGAGCCTAAGGACTTGGGCCATCTTCTACTGCATTCCCAGGCCATGGCAGAGAGCTGGATTGGAAGTGGAGCAGCCAGGACTAGAACCAGCACCTATATGGGATGCCAGCATTGTCAGCGGTGGCTTTACCTACTATGCCACAGCACCGGCCCCAAGGATGCTTGCTCTGTTTCACACTTCTCTTTCAATTGTTTGCTAATCACTTGCAGGTTTTTGTGATCTTTTTCTAGGCTATCAATGACGTGCAGCAATAATCATCTAATACTATTGCCCATATAGCTATGGTTTCTGTGATACTTCTGAAAACCTGTTACTTGAATTAACTAATTCGTTTATCTCCACAGGCATATCATTCCAGGGAACATCTATGAGAGTTTAACAGTTGAACCAATACCTGTGTTGGGGGTTGCCTTTGCTCCACATAGTACCTGACATTGGATATTCAATGCCTGTTGAGCAGCAAATGATTCAGCTTCAAAGTTCTATCTTATTACCTGCTTTTATGGACTTTCCTGGTACTAATTGCTGAAAAAGAGTTTGTTGTATAGGTTATTTATTAGGGATCAATACCTGTGCAAAGAAGGGGATATGAAGCAGGATTGGGTAGAGGATAACTTCCAACTTCAATGTAGGTCTCCCAAAACCTTGGCCACTCCAGAGAGAACTCTAAGAAAAATATCTCATCAGAATTGCCCTCTAGTGAATAGTTGGAAGTGGACTGCCTGGGGAAAGGCATGCTCTTGAACAAGGTGGCTCATTATCAGTGGAGAAAACCCAGACAGGACGGAGATACAGGAAGCTGTCTCCTTTCAGTGTTCTTCACAGCTGGAGGGACCCTAATGG
The DNA here is from genome assembly GCF_051225735.1 of Oryctolagus cuniculus. Lineage (NCBI taxonomy): Eukaryota > Metazoa > Chordata > Mammalia > Lagomorpha > Leporidae > Oryctolagus > Oryctolagus cuniculus. The sequence goes on along the minus strand of NC_142875.1, from coordinate 76,123,261 downwards.
CTAATCTCCTTGTCTAGGTTTTTTTTTTTTTTTTAATTTACTTGACAGGTAGAATTTCAGACAGTGAGAGATAGAGAGACAGAGAGAAAGGTCTTCCATCCGATGGTTCACCCCCCAAATGGCCGCAATAGCTGGAGCTATGCCGATCCGAAGCCAGGAGCCAGGTGCTTCCTCCTGGTCTCCCATGCAGGTGCAGGAACCCAAGCACTTGGGCCATCCTCCACTGCACTCCTGGGCCACAGCAGAGAGCTGGACTGGGAGAGGAGCAACCGGGACTAGAACCGGCACCCATATCGGATGCCGGCACCACAGGCGGAGGATTAACCAAGTGGGCCACGACGCAGGCCCTGCCTAGGTTTTTTTAATAAATGGTATCATTAACAAGTTTTCAGTTTTGAATTGTTTGTATATAGGAGTACAGTTGATTTTTTAAATATATTCTTTAAATGATTATTTATTTTCATTTTAAATGGAGAGAGAGAGAAAGGTCTTCCATCTGCTGGTTCACTCCTCAAATGGCTGCAACAATGGCCGGAGCTGATTGGATCAGAAGAAAGGATCCAAGAGCTTCTTCTGGGTCTCCCACGTGGGTGTGCGGGTACAAGGACTTGGACCATCTTCCACTGCTTTCCTAGGTGCATTAGCAGGGAGCTGGATCAGAAGTGAAGCAGCTGGGCCTTGAACTGGTGCCCATATAGGATACTGGCATTGCAGGATTTGGCTTTACTCTCTATGCCATAGTGCTGGCCCCTTATTTTCTTTTTTGAAAACTAATTTCTCCAGATGTAGAACTCCAGATTACCATTTACTTTTTAGCATGTGAACTATATCATTGTGTTTTCTTGGGTGACTTTTTTTTTTTTTTTTTTTGTCGAAAGTCAGTCTTATTCATTGAAACTACTAATTTAATTTTCTCTCTAGTTGTTTTAAGATAATTATTTTTTGGCTGGCGCCACAGCTCAATAGGCTAATCCTCCACGTAGCGGCGCCAGCACACTGGGTTCTAGCCCCAGTCAGGGCGCTGGATTCTTTCCTGGTTGCCCTTCTTCCAGGCCAGCTCTCTGCTGTGGCCTGGGAGTACAGTGGAGGATGGCCCAAGTGCTTGGGAGACCAGGAGAAGCACCTGGCTCCTGCCTTCGGATCAGCACGCTGCGCCGGCTGCAGCGCGCCAGCCGTGGCGGCCATTGGAGGGTGAACCAACGGCAAAAGGAAGACCTTTCTCTCTGTTTCTCTCTCTCACTGTCCACTCTGCCTGTCAAAAAAAAAAAAATTATTTTTTGCCATTGGTTCTGAGCATTTTTACCATGAAAAAAACTGATTACGTTGTTATTGTTGTTTTTATATTTATCCTACGTGAGTTACAGAGAGTTTCTTGAATTTGTGGATTGATATATTGCTGCTTTGGAATATTCTTAGGCAATATCATGTAAGATACTTGTTTTGACCTCAATATCTCCTTTCCTTTTAGGTCTTCAACAACTTGCCTACAGAACTTTTATTTATTTTTTATAAAAAAAATTTAGCAGACATGTAAGAATTATATATGATGTTCTGATACCTGTATGCATTGTGTAATATCCAATTAGGCTTTCACCATTTCTTTATGGAAAAACATTCAAAATCCTATTTTTTATTTTCTAGAGAAATATGCATCGTGTTAACATTCATATAGTTACCGTACTGTGCAATGAACCCCAGGATTTCTCACTCTTTTCTAGCTATAACTTAGTACCTATTAATCAACATTTCTGCCTCTCCCTCACCTCTTCCTCCCCTCTGCAGCCTCTAATGTCCTTGTAACTTCCATGAGATTACGGTTATTTAAGATTCCACATGAGTGAGATCACATGATACTTGTCTTTCTGAACTTGCGTTATTTTATTTAACACAATAACTTCTCAGTTCCATTCATTTTTAAAAAAATTTTGACTGAGGGCAGAGGAAGAAGGAAATCATCCATTCATGTTTTCATGAATACCAAGATTTCATCTTTTTTATGTCTGAGTAGTATTACATTGTTCATACATACCATTTTCTTTACTCTTTCATCAGTAGATGGGCAGTTAGGTTGCTTCCATTTCTTACCCATATTTATACAATTTTTTACACCTTCTCTTTATTTTATACTTTTTTTCTCTCTCTTTTTTTAAAATTTTTGATCCTTTAGCCAAATTTCTAGTTATTATATTCTGTTTTCTTAAAATCTGGAGATATAATATAATGTATTTAACTTTTTAAAAAAATTTGGGCTTTTTTTTCAATTTAGAGACTTCTGTTGGTTATAGAGTGTGATCAGTTTTGCCATCTTGACATAGGGTTATTTTTGAGAACATTAATTGCAATTATTTTGTATGAGAACTCTGAAGTCTACAGGACTGCAGCCTGCTTCTAATTTTTGCTTTTAATTTTTTTCTTTGTTTCTAAACATTTAACTCCTCTTGTCACAGCTAATAATTTTTAAGAATTGAATACAAGATACATCTGAAAATTTATTGAGGTAATTTGTGAAGTTTTTCTTGATGCTCCCTTTCTCTAAAGAGCATTTAATGTTGATCTGTTTGACAGCTAGAGTAAGAACAGATCACCTTTGTGCAGTCTAGGATCAAGCTAGTTGAACACTGGATTTTTATGAGAATGTTGCGCTTAATCCTAGAATCTGGCCCTTTCAAAGCTTTCTCTGGAGACCTGGGCCATTTATCAGGAGCTGTCTTCTTTAGGGACCTTAACACTCCAATTTTTGTTTCCCCAGTCTCATTTCTAAGTTACTCTTTAAACTTTTATTGATTTATTTATGAGAGAGACAGAGAGAGAGAGAAACCCAGATCCTTGTTCACCCCCAAATTGTGCACAGAGATGAGACTGGTCCTTGCTGAAGTCAGGAACTCAATCTTGGTCTCCCATATGTGTGGCAGAGACACAACTAATTGAGCCATCATATTATACCTACCAGTGTGAGCATTGGCAGGAAGCTGAAGCAGGGAGTGTAGGTGGGACATGAAGCCAGGCACCCTGATCTGGAATGTGGGCATTCTAAGCAGCATATTTACTGCTATGTCAAACACCCATCCTGGAGCCTCCAGGGTTTTGGACAATTTTCTGCTTTGTTTCTTGGCCTCTTGACTTCTTCTCCTTTTTTTAAAGCTTCTTTTCCCTTTAAAAAAGTATAACCTGTGGATTAACATGTAGTAAATGCATGCTTTTAAGAGGTGAAATTGCATATACCAAGCAACTTGCTTTTCCATTTCCGTATCTCTGTGTTTGTAGCCTTCCAACTCCTCTTTCAAATTTTTATACAGAATATAATACATGATCATGGACCACAGTCACCTTTTTGTGCTGCAAGCAACAGAATCATTACTTTCACTCTACTACGTTTTGTTACCCATTATCTGGCCTCCTTTCTTCCTGGCCCCCTCACTTCCTGGCCTCCAGTAGTGACTATTTTAAATTCAAACTTGAAGGTGCTTGGAAATGTTTAATGAATAAAAATATGCTAGGGAAACATGAGGCATGGCCTACATATATATATATATATACACACACATTATATATATGCATATATACACACACACACACACATATATATATATATGGTTACTATTGTTATTGTTAACTTTTACATTTAAGAGAGAACATGTGATATTTGTCTTTCTGTGTCTGGCTTATTTCACTTAAGATAGTGGCCTTCAGTTCCACCCATTTTTTGCAAATGTTGAAATCTCAATTTTGGTGGAAGAATAATATTCCATTTTGTACATATGTATGTGTGTATATGTACATATATATGCATATATATACATATATATGCACACACATACATCTATAGTATCACATGTTTTTAATTTATTCATACATCAAAAGACACCTAGGCTAGTTCCATACCTTGTCTGTTGTGAATAGTGCTGGAATGAACATGGGAGTGCAAATATCTCTTTTACATGCTAATTTCATTTATTTAGGCTTTGCTCCCAGAAGGGGGATGACTCAGTTATCTGGGCTTTCTTATAGTCTGACAAATGCCATGAGGTGAAAACTTGTCTCATATTTCATTTCTCTTTAGGGTCTTATATACTCAAAGTACCCTCTATTAAAACAAATGCATGTTCAAACTTCTCTAAATGTTTCACTGTTCCTGTGGAAGAATTTTTTTCTGCAATTCTCCACCAACATTAGGAATAAGAAACCATGAAGACTTTAGACGAGAGCAATATGTTATGTTTAGTGTTTGCTTTCAAGGGCTTTCACAGTCCTCGACACTTGAAGGTGCTTGGAAATGTTTAATGAATAAAAATATTCTAGGGAAACATGAGGCATGGCCTATATTCAGATCAGTTTTTTGGTCTAATGAAACAGGAAAGACCTATTCAATAAATCTTGAATGCTTAATTTAATGCCAAGATAGGTCATAGAATTTTTTCTCCAACTTGAATTCTTTTCCACTTTGAAAAATTTTGGCATTCATTTGGCACCATATTTGCCTTAATCTTACATGTATTGATAATATAGTTGATGTTACATGTTGAGACATACAATTGTTATATTAGCATAGGTACGCTTTAGAACATAGGCTCTGTCATACTTCTTCTAAATTCCTCGAGATATTTCCAGCAGTGCCAAACACATCAATAACATGAATTCAAAGTATGGGTGTTGGTGTGTATATTTTAAAAATTAAAAGCATATAGTGTGCACATTTGAAGACTTTTGGGGAAGTAGGCAGCAGGCAAAGAATTCTGTTTATGAGTAAGTGTTCAAATATCTCACTAGTATCCTTCACAACTGGCACCATGGCCTGACAAGAAGTAGGAAGGGTTGTTGTAAGTTTAGTGTGTGATAGGTATCGTGGAAATTATTTTACATAAATTGTCACTTTTAGCTTCATCAAAACCCAATTCATAGGTGCTATTTTCATCTTTAGATGAGAAAACATATGCAAAGGATGCTTAATTCACTATACCAAGGTCACAGAGCTAGCAAGTAGAGAAACTACAACAGTGATTATGGTGGGATAGGTTACACTGTTCTACTCTCCTTTCATTTCTCCAGTAAGTCCCTGGTCCTGTTAATACAGGAGAGGGAGCACTGTACAATTCCTTGTATTATCTCATTGCCCTCAGCACAGCAACCCTGAGAGAAAGGGAAGGAGCATGTATCTGAATGCTTGTTTGGAGGTTCTAGCAGGGGAGTGCAGCTACTCATATACCCTTGACTGGAGACCAGTCTTCCTCTAGCAGAGAAGGGTTTCCTCTTTGACTGAATACACAGTTTCATAAGGGATGCACATGGAGTGGTGAGGGATGATGGAGACACTCTCCTAGCCAGCCAGAACAGCCAAATCAACTGTGGCAATCAATGCGGTGACAGATGTTGCAGCATATCACTCTCACTTTCAAGAACATGTATTTGAAAGTTTTGCTTTGCCCTAGGCATATATAATTATCTGTAGGAAAAGATGTTTCATAATAAGCATCAATTGGTTCAGCAATTTATTTTATAATATGATTTCTTTTATGTATTCATTTTCCATTGGAGAATTCTGTTAAACTGAAGAAACATGTAACCAAATGTTGAAAGTGCCAGAGGAAGATGCTAGAAGTATTCAACTGGATAAAAATGTTGTTTTGCAAGGGCTGACTGAAACAGTGGGCTTCTTCAATTGAGAAGAGTAAATGCTAAGTGGATATCCTCAAAGTCCTGACAATCACAAGCATTAATTTAATAATAATAATGAGAGAGAGAGAGAGAGAGAGAGAGAGAGAGAAACTCTTCCATCTGTTGTTCCACTCCTCAAATTCCTGCAGCCCAGGACTGGGACAGGCTGAACAATTAGAAATATTCTATGTTCTATGATCATACTATATTTTAGCATAAAGGCTGAGAAATATGAGGCATCATTTTTTAGGGACACTCTTAAGATGCCTACTATCAGGAAAACAGATTCATGACAGACTAAAATGCTATTTATCATGTTACAAATTTATTCAACTTCCTATCACTTTCCTTCTAACCAATATTGTGTTTATTTATGCTATTAATATGGGGCTTTTATGATGGTATTAATTAGAGAGGAAGAGAGGCATTAATAAGAGAAAAATTACATTGTTCTACAGTTACATTTTCTCTTTCCTTTATTTTTGGTCTAAGATACACATGCTAGCCTGCTTGTATCTTTGGAAGTCTCTCTCCTTACCTTTCATCCTGTAGTTTGGTTTGATCATGTCATACCACTTGTCTAAACTCCATATTCTGTATTTTGCTTTCTTCCAGAGTTCATAGTTTTTACCTTACCCTTTTTTCACATTTTTCATTTTATTTTATTCTTGAAAACAGAAACATCAATATCACAAAGTAAGGGATACATGACAATTATCTTAACATGGGGTAAAGAAGGATATATTGACATTCATGTGGTTTGAATCAATGAAGCAATATGTATAATCATATATTAAATTATAAAACTCCCAAACAATTTTATTTCTGTATAATAACTTCCACAAATAAGAAAAATATATGATGTTTGTCTTTCTATGTTTGGCTTTTCTGATTGGTATATTGATCACTGGTTCTATCTATTTTGTTCCAAATGTCAGGATTTCATTCTTTTCATGGCTGAATGATAATCCATAATGTATAAATACTACATTTTCTTTATCCAATCATCAATTGATGAATATCTAATTGATTTCATATCTTAGCTATTGTGAATCGGGCTTCTATAAACATGAGAGTGCAGGCAACCCTTTTATGTTCTGAATTCATTTCTTTTTGATATATTCCTGGGAGTGGAATAGCTGGGTGTATCTATGTTTGTTTTTTTGTGTAATCTCCATATTGTTTGTCCATAATGGTTGTACCAATTTGCATACCCACCATGGGATACCAAAACCTTGTCAGCACTTGTTGCTTTTTTTGATTTTTGGATAATATCCATTCTAAATGGAATGTGGCTTTCATTTACAGTCCCATGATGGCTAGTGATCATGAGTATTTTTCATTTGTCTGTTGACCATTTGTATTTAATCCTTTGCAAAATGTATGCTCATATCTTTTACCCATTTCCCATTTCTTAACTAGATTGCTTGCATTGTTTTTGTTGTGTTTCTTGAGCTCTTATATATTTTGGATCCTGTATTAATCTTTTATTGGATGCATAATTTGCAAATATTTTTCCTCATTCTGTCAGTTGCCTCATCATTTTGTTGATTTGTGTTGTTGTGCAAAAGCTTCTTACCTTATTCTTATTCCTTCAGTGCATCAGAGAGCTAGCCAATGGAATCTTTGGTTATGTCTGGGTGAATACATCCTTGATTACTAATCATAAAATTTGAATCATCAGGATGTGCATTTTAATTTATTTCTTCAGGCTAAGAAATCTGTATGGATAATATATATATATGTAATACATATATTATCTGTGTGGCTAATATATATATATATATAATATATATATTATCTGTGTGGCTAATATATATATATAGCTTCAAACTATATGTGGATATAAGTTCTTGTTTTTTCTTCTTCTACCTTCCCTATTTATCAAGCATCAATCATCAAAGACTTACTTGTCCTTTACACACATTATAAATTAACTTAATACAATAGATAATATTGGTTTATTGGTGATAATAATATGACATTTTATAAATTCCAGATTTCTTAAGTTTGAGGCAAATTCAGAGGAGTTATAGTCAAATCTCTGAGCAAAATAGGGAATTAGAATAACAGGATAGATGACTCATTCTCTTATAAAAAATACTATATCATTCTGTTTCCCAACAGCTGTTGCATTTTAAACTGTATTCCATAAACTGAAGTGAGATTTGTCTCCATGTATTACCTTTTACATAACTTCAGTTAAGGCACTCTCTTGAATGAATTCTAGTTCTCTGTCATAGCAAATCATTTTAGGTACTTGAATTTGGCTCACATGAATTTAGATCAATTCCATTTTCTTAATTTGGCAAAATTTTGGTAACACCCAATAATGAGCACCTAAACAATAGGAACTTTAGAAAAGTAAGAAAGAGCAAAAATTTGTAGATTTGTAGTTAGGTATATCAGATATGTTATGGTTGTTTTACTTCACAAAGCAGTTAGGGTTCAAAGTTTTCTCTTGCTTATTGTTTCTCTTCGATGGTCTCCATTTACAAGGTCACCTCCTGGTCCAACATGGCTGCTTCTGTTCTAATCTTCATACTTATATTCTACCTAATGGGTAAGAGAAAAAGAAAAAGAAGGAAGGGAAGAAGATCATTTACCAGATGACTTTTAAGGAAAGTTTTCACAAATTTCTTGAAGAAACATCAGCTTGTATGTTATTGACTGGAAGAACCAGGTCTCTTTGGCCAAATTATTTGCAAGAAAGTTATTGTTCTCAAAGTACCCAGCACAACTAAAATCAGGTGCTCTTCCTTTTTCTAAAATGATTTATTTATTTATTTGAGAGGCAGAGTTAGAGAGAGAGAGAGGAAGAGACAGACAGAGAGGTCTTTCACCTGCTAGTTCATTCCCCAAAGGCCACAACAGCAAGAGCTGGGCCCATCTGAAGCCAGGAGCTTCCTCACACAGGTCTCCCATACATGTGCAGGGGCTCAAGCACCTGGGATGTCCTCTGCTGCTTTCCCAGGCCATTAGTACAGAGCTGGATTGGAAGTGGAGCAGCAGGGACATGAACCGGGGCCCATGTGGGATGCCAGTGGGGCTGCAGGCAAAGGCTTAACATATGCCACAGTGCTGGCCCCCAGGTGTTCTGTATGTGTGGAAGAAGAACGCAATACCTTTGGGAGAACAACTACCATTTTTAGGCAAATAGAGTTTCTAGATTCAGAGCATTCTTGTTGTCCTATAACAGGTACATTCTAGTTCTCAATGAATTTACCTTTCTAGTGAACAACATACACTGGGGAGCATAGGATTGAAAGACTACTTATTTTGATTTTCTTTTTTTTTTAACTTCTATTTAATGAATATAAATTTCCAAAGTACGACTTATGGATTACAGTGGCTTCCCCCCCATACCGTCCCTCCCACCCACAACCCTCCCCTTTCCCACTCCCTCTCCCCTTCCATTCACATCAAGATTCATTTTCGATTATCTTAATATACAGAAGATCAGCTTAGTATACATTAAGTAAGGATTTCAACAGTTTGCTCCCACACAGAAACATAAAGTGAAAAATAATAGATGATTTTTTTAAATGATGATGAAATCAGATCAGACCTATTGTTATGTTTAATCCCAGTGAGAGTCAAGTTGGGAATTGATAATTTCTTTTCTTTTTTTTTTTTTTTTTACAGAAGATCAGTTTAGTATGCATTAAGTAAAGATTTCAACAGTTTGCACCCCCACTGAAACACAAAGTGAAATATATTGTTTGAGTACTCGTTATAGCATTAAATCTCAATGCACAGACTACTTATTTTGATTTTCAACATCACCTAAGATAATAGCTAAATGGGTTAGAAAGTATATCTTCCTGGATAAACAATTATTCTCTGCCACTCTGTCTTCACTATTTTGTGAAGGGCAAGAAGTACAGGAAGCTTTTAGTTCACCTAAAGTTTTTTGAATATGATCTGAAATCATTTGAGTTATTTTAAGAGTCCATGAGAAATTAGTAAAGCTATATATCTTATTCCTGAGTTTAAAAGTATTTATTTATTTAGAAGTAAAGTGATATTGAGAGTGTAAGTGAGCAAGTGAAGGAGACAGAGGGGCACATCTTCCTTTGGCTTGTTCACTCTATAAATGGTCACAACATCTAGGTCTGGGCTAGGCCAAAGCTGGATCTAGAAACTCCATTCTGGTTTCCTGCATGGGTGGTAGGGACCCAAGTGCTTGCCTTCCCAGGTGCATTAGCAGGAAGCTTAATCATAAGTGGAGCAGTTAGGACTTGAACTGGCACTCCAGTATGGGATGCTGGGGTCCCAAGTAGCAGCTTAAGTTGATGTGTTAAAGTACAGCCTCTTGTATTTATTTCCTTGATGTAGAATTTAATCACATCATCATTATAGTTGCCTGTTCTGTTACAGTCACTGCGCCAACTGTTTTACATCATTATGTCTTTTAATGCTATTAACAATCATGTTAAGGTAGATATTTTTGTGTCCTTGTTAGGATTATGTTACTGAAGTTCAAAGACTTGAGTAATTTACCTGAAGTCTCAAAAGGGGTGGTAGAGTTGGGATCTAGATACTATCCAGAAGTTGTGCTTTTTAATCATTATGCTGTATTGATTTTAACTCTGCTTGCTTCTTCTCTTAAAATTAACACCGATTAAAAAGAAAAGAGTTTTCCAGTGAAGACAAAGTATGTTTTTACTTAAATATTATGGAGACTCTTCTGGGTCTTCCATGTAGGTGCAGGGGCCCAAGGACTTGGCCATCTTCCACTGCTTTCTCAGGCCATAGCAGAAAACTGGATGGGAAGTGGAGCAACTGGGATTCGAACCGGTGCACATATGGGATGCTTGCACTGCAGGTGGCAACCCTACCCGCTATGCCACAGTGCCGGTCCTAATATTACACTTCTTACTGACATCCCCTCAACACACATCCACCCCTCTCCACATACATATACTATGTATCATGGCAGTATAAAATATTATTTTTCTGGCTATCTGCATTATCATTAAAATATGTTTTGAATATATTTACAAAGCCAGATTATAAATTCAGAGATGAAATCTTGAAGATCTTCAGTTATTACCCATGTATTTTTGGGCTCTATGTAAATATACAGTACAGAAAATTTCTGCAAGTCCAGCAGAAATCAATTTTATGGGGACAGGCTGGGCAGAAAAATTACTGGAGAGTATAAAGCCACTGCAGGCTCCTTGGATTACTAGTGGATTTGAAAATGAACAGGTATTTGCATGAGCAGTAGTTTGACTGCTTATTAAATTTTGCTCTTTTCCTTGGTCACATTACATCATGTAACCCGATGAATCAGAAATTGGATCCATATGGGGAGATGTGGATGACCACAATTCCCTAGTAGTTACTGCTTCTATAGACATTCCAAAGTCCCTGAAATCACTTTGGAAATCGACCAGTGCTCAAGATTTGTGTGTGAGATTTTGTAAAAATGCTTACAGATCAAGCAGATAACACTGATCTGATGTGTGTTCCAGAGACCTCTTCCCTTGACCTTCAGTCTCTCTAGACTGAGCTCTTTGTCTTTCACAGTCCTGTTTACTCTCCCAACCTCATAAATGCATTGTGTCTCCACTGTATCAGTGTTTGCTCTCATCATAAATTCTATTCTCTGTGCGTCTCTGAGAATGAATCTGTGTTGTCTGTTTTTTGTAGGCTTGTGTTTATGAAACAGAACTGAAATAGTTGGTAGGATTTAATCATGAATGAATAGAGTTTGGGAGCAATTAGGCCACTCTTTACTCTTATAAAGTGTGGTAGTTCTTCATAATAGTTTAGTTTTATTAAATATGACATTTAAAAATTACCTTAAAGTAATTTTCTCTTAAGTGTGTTCTTTGGACCACTAGTATCAGAATTACTCAAGGTACATATTAAAAAGGTAGAAGCTTAGTTTCTAATTCAAATGTACAGAATCAAGCTGTTTAGGAGTAAGGTTCGATAATCTGTGTTTTAAATGTTTCCCAAGTGGTACCAAATATGCCAAAGTTTATAAACTTCTACCTAGAGGACCAAGCTTCTTACATCAAGATGTTTGATTTTCTTTTTCTGCCTCTTCCTTCCCTTTTTTCTCATCCCCATCTTCCATCTTCCTCAGTGTAACAGAAATTTGAGGACACATTTATGGTCAGTAGGGAATTTCTTTTTTTTTTTTTTTTATTTTTATTTATTTTATTTTTTATTTTTTTATTTTTTGACAGGCAGAGTGGACAGTGAGAGAGAGAGACAGAGAGAAAGGTCTTCCTTTGCCGTTGGTTCACCCTCCAATGGCCGCCGCGGCCAGCGCGCTGCGGCTGGCGCACCACGCTGATCCGATGGCAGGAGCCAGGAGCCAGGTGCTTTTCCTGGTCTCCCATGGGGTGCAGGGCCCAAGCACCTGGGCCATCCTCCACTGCACTCCCTGGCCACAGCAGAGGGCTGGCCTGGAAGAGGGGCAACCGGGACAGAATCCGGCGCCCCGACCGGGACTAGAACCCGGTGTGCCGGCGCCGCTAGGCGGAGGATTAGCCTAGTGAGCCGCGGCGCCGGCCAGTAGGGAATTTCAAATTCTATTCTACATATACATTTTAACATTAAGCATGTATTTGTCCTGGAGTTGATTATACATTTTGGCTTTTGAATGATTTGAGAATAATGGCACAGCTGGGCTTCTTCTGTCCCAAAGATGTGTCCTTTCTACCCCTTCCAGACCCTACCATTTATTTATTTATTTTTAAATTTATTTGACAGGTAGAGTTATAGACTGTGTGAGAGAGAGAGACAGAGAGAAAGGTCTTCCTTCTGTTGGTTCACCCCCTAAAATGGCTGCTGCGAAGCCAGGAGTCAGGTGCCTCCTCCAGGTCTCCCACGCAGGTGCAGGGGCCCAAGCACTTGGGCCATGCTCCACTGCCTTCCCGGGCCACAGCAGAGAGCTGGATTGGAAGAGGAGCAACCAGGACTAGAACCCAGTGCCCATATGGGATGCTGGAGCCGCAGGTGGAGGATTAATCTAGTGAGCCGTGGCGCCGTCCCCACCATTTTTTTTTTCTCATATAGATAACCAAAAGATAAAGATGTGTCTTTGTGTTACATGATTGCTCTTATACTCATCCACTTACTTATAGGGTTCTGACAAGCATAAAAAAATTTTTTTTTTGACAGGCAGAGTGGACAGTGAGAGAGAGAGAGACAGAGAGAAAGGTCTTCCTTTTGCCGTTGGTTCACCCTCCAATGGCCGCTGCAGCCAGCATGCTGGGGCCGGCGCACTGCGCTGATCCCGATGGCAGGAGCCAGGTGCTTCTCCTGGTCTCCCATGGGGTGCAGGGCCCAAGCACTTGGGCCATCCTCCACTGCACTCCCTGGCCACAGCAAAGAGCTGGCCTGGAAAAGGGGCAACCGGGACAGAATCCGGTGCCCCGACCGGGACTAGAACCCGGTGTGCCGGTGCCGCAAGGCGGAGGATTAGCCTAGTGAGCCGCGGCGCTGGCCGACAAGCATAAATTTTTAAAAAATATTTAATGTCTGTGCTTAGTGAAATAAGTCAGTTAAAAAAAAAAACAACCAAATATCATATTTTTTTTTCCTGATTTGTCGTAACTAATAAACAGAGCACACAAATGTAATATATATCAGCAAAACTACATTTTGAGGTTTGATTATCATTGATAGTCCTTGTCTATACTCCTGAGGAATACTGGCTTTTCTACTTACTACTTGTCAGATTCTTTATTTAGTGGAGGAGTAAGCTTGTCATTATAAAGTAAATTGAAAGTATGTCATTGAAAAATTTAAAAAAAAATAAGGAAGAAAGGATTAGGGAGGGTGTGAACAAGGGCAGGAGGGAGAGCATGGTAGGATGTATCATTAGGTTTCTAAAACTGTATATATGAAATTTGTTCTCTTTACATAAATCAAAAATCTTTACTTAATGTATGCTAAACTGATCTTCTGTATATAAAGAGAATGGAAAATGAATCTTGATGTGAATGGAAGGGCAGAGGGAGAGGGAAAGGGGAGGGTTGCGGGTGGGAGGGACGTTATGGGGGGGAAGCCATTGTAACCCATAAGCTGTACTTTGGAAATTTATATTCATTAAATAAAAGTTAAAAAAAAATCAGGAATCTTTGAGTAAAACAAATCACTTTCCATGATGTGTGTTGGCCTATCCTAGTTAGTTGAAGGCCTTGTGAGCAACAGTGGTGATTTCTTGAAGAAAGGGTTCTCCAGACTGTGCGATGGAAACCTGTCTGAGTTTGCAACTGGCTGCCCTGCAACATTCAAACTCAAGGCTGCAACTTCAACTCTTTCCTAAATTTTCAGCTTACAGGCCTGCCTCACAGCTGCCATACTTGCCAGTAGCCCTCCCTCAACTGTGTGAACCAATTTTTTTTTAACTTTTATTTAATAAATATCAATTTCCAAAGTACAACTTTTGGATTATAGCGGCTTTTCCCCCTTAACCTCCCTCCCACCCACAACCATATCATTTCCTACTCCCTCTCCCATCCCGTTCTTCATCAAAATTCATTTTCAATTATCTTTATATACAGAAGATCAAATATTGATACGTTGTAAAATGATAGGCCTGCTGGTTGCTAAACCTATTTCTTAGTGCTGAAGTTATCATCACCCCATTTTGTACTTTGATTTCCTTTTGATTTCTGGACCCAGGTAGCCTCAGAGTGTAGAGAAGACAGTTAACCTGAAAACTATGCTGATATTGTATGAAACATCACTAACTCAGCAATCCCAGAGACTAGTGGTACACTGAGAAGGATCAGGGTGTAGCTCTGTCTTAAGGAAAGAAGCAACCCAATCAGCCCGATAAGGCACTCCCCTAAGCCAAGAGTGTATCCCAATAGGATAAATTGCTACTTTCCCATTGGGCTCTTGGGTGCTCCACTTTAGCTATTACCCACTGGTTTCAAAGGTATAGAAGTCATGGGAAAGCACCCAGTTGCATGGCTGCTGCCTTCCAGAAGGACTTGGAACAACCCTAGTTGCCTGTCAGCAAAATTTACATTATAAGTTCATAAAGTTCAGTTTGTGTTGGGTATGTTAGAAGTATTCCACCACGGAGGGAATGAAATATGGAACCCTTTATTCTACACACAAGTATCTTTGTAAGTGCCTGAAGGGCTCTGAACTTAACTCCCACAACAGCTTGGTCACCTTAAAAAACAAACCAATTCATGACTGCCAGAAATCAATGCACATTGATTCTATCCAAAATTTTTAGTGAGTCAGTACTAGAATTCTTGCCAGTAGGTTTGCTATGTTCTTTGGATAGCTTCTTATGCATTACTGAGTGCTCCAATGGGAATAGTATATTTTATATAAAATTTGTTATCCTAATGAAAATCACGCAAATATTTATATGATTTTACCTAAATCTTATTGTCACTTTAGGAAATCAGAAAAATAGCTTATCTACTGTTGCTGAAAGTTGACTTTTCCATTCTATCAATACCACTAAGTTTTTTTTTTTTTGTGCATGTTTGGAGTTTCTTACTTATCCAAAAGTAATTTTGAAGAAAGCTTCATAATGTTGAAAATAAAAAAATTGAATTTGTTTTCTAATTCATTGGGTTTTGGTTAAAGCTCAAGTACTCAAATCATATGTTGCATATTTTTATGGCAATGTATCTATTATAAAAAAGCTTTTCCAAATATAATCTCTGCATGGTATATTTTCTGGAGTCATATTTTTTTTTCTTAGTGGAAGATGAGGTTTTACTATTTGACTGTGTGGCATAGTCATTCCTTTCTTCTTGGCATTACTTAACTTACATGTTAATAGGACAAGTATTAACTTGGTGATTTTTATTTCACAATCTTTGATATATTGCATTTTCAATATTACAAGTCGTTTTTCTACTCTCTATACACATTACCATTTGTTTGGATCAATGACTTCAGAATGTTTTTTTGTTTTCTGCTTAACCAAGCTAAATGTGGACAGTTTTCCTTGATGTAGTTTCTTGGTTATGAAAAGACTGTGATCATATGCTTTCTGTATATTCCAGCTGAAGCATTTTATGTTTCTCCAATTGTGCCAAAGAAGGGTTTTAAGAGATTTAGTGGGAAATCTTATGAAATTGTTTCCTTATAATGATAATCATATCAATGATAACATTATTTACCATTGTCAGACACAGAGCAAAATGCATATAAGTAATATTATTCAGTTTTTATTAATCTCCATAAAGTTAATATTATTGCTTCCAAGTTAGGATGAAAGAACTGACCAAGATGACCCTAACATTTTCCTCAGGTTCAGGGGACTTTGGACAGATATCTTCCTGACTCGAGGACTTTGACATTCATTTTAGAACATTCTCTTTAGAAAATATTTCATTGTAAATTCTTTGTTTGCTTCTCCAAGACATAATCTTTTAAAAAGCTTCTTGCCAGTGTTAAAACCCAAGAAGCTCTTTCTTAAAGACCTGGTAGCTGTCTTTGAAATATGATTGCCAGGTTGTGTAAGAGGTTGCTTTCAGTCCCTGTGTATTTCTTTCTAGCAGTTCATTAATTTCAATGAATCAACTTACTGTGACTAATAACAAATAGTAAAAAGGAGCTTAAGAAATTTATGCAAAAGTCATATTAAAATGCATCTTCCTTTATGTATATGTTCTGTTTCATTTTTTTTCCTTTTCAGATGAGAAATGTGTTTGTTTTGACTTTGGATGACAGCCCATATATGCAGTTAAACTCATCAGCTCGGGACATACTTTATGAACCCAATAATCTGATTTGAAAGTTAGTTTAGCCATAAATTAACAGTGTGATTGGACTTAATATTTCATAGCCTGTTCCATAATCTCAAAAATGGAGAAAATGCTACTCCTTGAAGTTTTTGTGAGAATTAGTGGGCAAATGAAAGTAAAGCATTTAGGCAAACCGAATCCAACTGCACATCAGAAAGATCATTCACCCGGACCAAGTGGGATTTATCCCTGGTATGCAGGGATAGTTCAATATTCGAAAGTCAATCAATGTAATACATCACATTAACAAATTGAGAAACAAAAATCATATGATTATCTCAATAGATGCAGAGAAAGAATTTGATAAAATACAACACCCTTTCATGATGAAAACCCTAAGCAAATTGGGGTTAGAAGGAACATTCCTCAACACAATTAAGGCAGTTTATGATAAACAAATGGCCAGCATCATATTGAATAGGGAAAAGTTGGAGGCATTTCTATTTAAAACTAGCACCAGACAGGGATGCCCACTCTCACCATTGCTATTCAATATAGTCCTAGAAGTGTTAGCCAGGGCCATCAGGCAAGAAAAAGAAATTAAAGGGATACAAATGGGAAAGGAGGAAGTTAAACTATCCCTATTTGCAGAAGACATGATGCTATATATAGGTGACCCAATAAATTCCTGTAAGAGACTATTGGAACTCATAGAAGAGTTTGGTAAAGTAGCAGGATACAAAGTCAATGCTCAGAAATCAGCAGCCTTTGTATACACAGATAAGATAATGCTGTGGCCGAGAAAGAACTTCTAAGATTAATCCCATTCACAATAGCTACAAAAACAATAAAGTACCTTGGAATAAATTTAACCAAGGATTTCAAAGACCTCTATGATGAAAATTACAAAACACTAAAGAAAGAAATAGAAGACGACACAAAAAAAATGGAAAAACCTGCCATGCTCATGGATTGGAAGAATCAATGCCATCAAAATGTCCATTCTCCAAAAAGCAATTTACAAGTTTAATGCAATACCAATCAAAATACCAAAGTCATTCTTCAAAGACCTAGAAAAAACGATGCTGAAATTCATATGGAGAAACAGGAGACTGAGAATAGCTAAAGCAATCCTTTACAATAAAATCAAGGCCGGAGGCATCACAATTCCAGACTTCAAGACATACTACAGAGCAGTTATAATCAAAACAGCCTGGTACTGGTACAAAAACAGATGGATAGACCAATGGAACAGAATAGAAACACCGGAGATCAATCCAAACATCTATAACCAACTCATATTCGACAAAGGACCTAAAACTAAACCCTGGAACAAGGACAGCCTCTTCAACAAATAGTGCTGGGAAAACTGGATGTCCACATGTCGCAGTATGAAGCAAGACCCCTACCTTACACCTTATACAAAAATCCACTCAACATGGATCAAAGAACTAGAGATGCACCACGACACCATAAAACTAATTGAGAGCATAGGAGAAACCCTTCAAGACATTGGAACAGGGGAAGAATTCCTGGGGAAGACCCCAGAGGCACGGGTAATCAAACATAAAATAAACAAATGGGATTACCTCAAATTGAAAAGTTTCCTTACAGCAAAGGAAACAGGAAAGTGAAGAGGCAAGCAACAGAATGGGAGACGTTATTCGAAAACTACACAACAGA
This sequence comes from Oryctolagus cuniculus, assembly GCF_051225735.1. NCBI lineage: Eukaryota > Metazoa > Chordata > Mammalia > Lagomorpha > Leporidae > Oryctolagus > Oryctolagus cuniculus. Next base: position 76,105,235 of record NC_142875.1, on the reverse strand, counting down.
TAAAGGATTAACAACTAGAATATATAAAATGATCAAGAAACACCACAGAATCAAAACAAACAACCCAATAAAAAGATGGGCCAAGGACCTTAACAGACATTTTTCAAAAGAGGAAATCCAAATGGCCAACAGACACATGAAAAAATGCTCAGGATCCCTAGCCATTAGGGAAATGCAGATCAAAACCACAATGAGGTTTCACCTCACTCCGGTTAGATTGGCTTACATAGAGAAATCAACCAACAACAGATGCTGGCGAGGATGTGGGGAAAAAAGGATACTAATAACAGAGTGGTGGGGATGCAAACTGGTAAAGCCACTATGGAAGACAGTTTGGAGAGTCCTCAGAAACCTGAAGGTAGCACTACCGCAGGACCCGCCATCCCACTCCTTGGAATTTACCCAAATGGAATTAAAGGGGAGAAAAAAAGAGCCATTTGCACCTCAAGATTTGTTGCAGCTCAATTCACAATAGCTAAGACATGGAATCAACCTAAATGCCCATCAATGGATGACTGGATAAAGAAACTATGGGTAATGTACTCTATGGAACATTATACAGCAGTAAAAAACAATGAAATCCAGGCATTTACAACAAAATGGAGGAAGCTGGAAAATATCATGCTGAGTGAAATAAGCCAGTCCAAAAGGGACAAATATCATATGTTCTCCCTGATCGATGGCAACTAAACGAGCATCAAAATAATGCCCATTGAAGTGAAATGGACACTATCAGAAACAATGACATGATCAGCCCTTGTCTAGACTGTTGAGGAACAACTTACTATTTTATTTCTTTTAGTATTTTTTGTTGTTGTTGCTCGGTTTGTTCTACTTAATACCACTTGTTGAACTCTGTAATCAATACACAATCATTCTTAGGCGTTTAAAAATTAACAGAAAAGTGATCTCTGTTAAACATAGGAGTGGGAATAAGAGAGGGAGGAGATATATAGGTCAGCACATGCTCACTCGGACTTATCTCCAATGGTGGAACTAGAAATGTGCCAGGGGATTTCAACTCAGTCTAATCAAGGAGACATGTACCAATGTCAGCGCACTTGGAAAGTGATAAGTATAAGTACACAACCGATCAAAAGAGATAGGGTAAGTGTCAAAGAGATTTTACAAACAAAACCAGTGTAAGCAAATAATGAAGGATAGAATTAAAAGGGAGAAAATGATCCTGCAGGGGAAGCAGGACACACAGCAGACTCATAGAATGGCAAAAGCCCAAAACAGCACTCCAGTCTCAGAGTCAACCCTTGGGGCATTTGGATCTGGCTAAGAGGCCCATGAGAGTCTCACAGGCATGTAAAGCCTTGACACGGTGGCAAAAACAATCTAAATGAAAGATCCTGGTAAACAAGACCCCAGTGGAAGGAACAGGCCATCAAGGAGGGAGGCGCCTTTCTCTGAAGGGAGGAAGGAACCTCCACTGTGATACGGCCTTGACTAAACAAGTTCAGAGTTGGTGAACTCAAGGGGCTTCCATAGCCTAGACAACTCATAGCAAGAGTCTCGGGTGATTGCTGACGTCATAAATAAGAGTGCCAATTGTTAAATCAACAACGGGAGTCACTGGGTACATGCTCCCCACGTAGGATCTCTGTCCTTAATGTGTTTTACTATGAAACTTAAAAACAACACTACTAGTCAAACAATACCCTATACCTTGTGCGGTTGTGTGAGGGCAGCCTGTTGAAATCCTTGCTTAGTATATACTAAGTTGATCTTCTGTATATGAAGGTAATTGAAAATGAAACTCGATGAAGAGGGAGTGGGAGAGGGGAGGGCTGCGGGAGGGAGGGAGGTTGGGGGAGGGAAAGCCACAACAATACAAAAGTTGCACTTTGTCACATTTATTAAATAATAAAAAGAATAATAAAAAAAGAAAAGAAAAAGAAAAAAAGAAAGTATAGCATTTAGCAAAGTAATTGGTATGTTATAAGCATGCAATAAATGTTCACCATTAATATCAATGAAGTGAGCCTTAACAGAGACTACTAAAATGTTATACATGTTTTTGCTCACAGAAAAATATTCATGTAATCCTATTTATTAATTTCTGGGAAAATTTTCAATATTTTTTTAAAAAAAATTTAGTCCTGCACCATTTTAAGTGCTGGGGATATAAAACACACACACACACACACACACACACACACAACTTCCTGCCTCTATGCAATGTAAGTTCTAGGATGGGACCATACAGTGTATGAAAAAGATGTAAAGATATAATGCCACATGGAGATAAGTGCAATGACATAAAGTGATGCAAGAGTCAGTGAGTGGTGGGGAATGCTTTTTTAGATGGTCAAGGATGCCTCTGTGTAGCATTTTAAGTCTGAGCAGAGATTTAAGAGAAGGAATGAACCATACTATTAACTGAGAGAGATATATGTGAGCTGCAGAGAAAGTAACTGTGAGGGTGGTGAGTTTTTTTTTTGTTTGTTTGTTTGTTTTTTTTTTTTTTTTTTTGAACAGCTAACAGGTCAGTATGGATGGAGCAGAACAAGTGAAGAGAGTAGTGAAGATACGATTGTAGAGAGAGCAAGCCAGGTTGTAACTGGGTAAGGTTTTGGGTTTTATTAGTGGAATGGTGATTAAGAGGTTTTGAAGAGGCATGTGACCTGAGCTAAAATATATGCTGATCATTATATGGTAAACATATTAAGAGGTGACTGAAAGAATAGAAGCAGGAGCAATTGCAAAATCCCAGGAGAGATATGATAGTGACAGCAAAAGATATGATATCACAGCAAAGGAGAGATTGAGAAGTGTTCAGATTCTAGATTCTCTTTGAAGTCTGATTGATTTTGAGGTCTGAGGAGAGGCAAGGATGGCTCCAAACTTCTATGATTTGAATAACAGAGTGAATGATATTACATTTCTGAGATGGGGAACATAGGGCTGAAGATGGATTTTATGGGAGGTAATAAAAAGTTCTGTTTTGGTAATTTAAATTTTAAGGAGTTATTTGAGATCACAATGGAGATTTTAATTTATAAATAGGATTACAGCTGGGGTAACCATAAAATTGATAATTTTAAATGGGTACTTTTGAGAGCTGAGGGGGATACTAACTGATAGGAAGTTAAGGCAATAGCCATAAACCTAAGTTGTGTCAAGGGTGAGTTGTTGTTCTCTTTGTAAACCTAGAATTTAATGGGTAGATTGAAGCTAGAAATGGAAGTGTAGAAGTCATCAGTGTACAAGAGAGTGTTCAGCTACAAAATCAGATGAGATCACCAAGAAAGACTGTATAAAATGATAAGGTCAAAAGATCAAGAACTAAACTGGCTAACAGTGATTCAGAATAAATTTATCACAAAGAAACAGGGATTACTGTGAAATAGTTCTGAGTATTGTGTTATATAAAAATAGAAAATGGTAAAATTATGTCTAGCATCAAGATATGTTCTTATATTTAGCTTATATAAGTTACTATAGATGATAAGAAAGGAAAATATGTTTGTTAAAAGAATTATCCTCAAAGATGTACAGTTCAGCACATGCTCAATCGGACTTACCCCTAATGGTAGAGTTAGAAACGTGCCAGGGGATTCCAATTCAATCCCATCAAGGTGGCATGTACCAATGCCATCTCACTAGTCAAAGTGATCAGTTTCATTTCATAGTTGATCATAATGATAGGATTAAGTGTCAAAGAGTTCACATAAACAAGACTAGGGTCTGCTAATACTAACTGATAGAATTAAAAAGGAGAGAACAATCCAACATGGAAAGCGGGATACACAGCAGACTCATAGAATGGCAGATGTCCTAAACAGCACTCTGGCCTCAGAATCAGCTCTTAAGGCATGCAGATCTGGCTAAAAATCCCATGACAGTATTTTAGGTGTGGAAAGCCAAGACACTCTGGAAAAAAAAAGGCCTAACTGAAAGATCTCTGTGAGTGAGATCCCAGCAGAAAGAATGGGGCCATCAAAGAAGGAGGTACCTTCCTCTAAAGGGAGGAGAGAACTTCCACTTTGACTATGACCTTGTCTAAATAAGATCAGAGTCGGCAAACTCAAAAGGTTTCCATAGCCTTGGCAGCTCATGACAAGAGCCTCGGGTGATTACTGATGTCATAAATAAGAGTGTCAATTGTTAAATCAACAATGGGAGTCACTGTGCACTTACTCCCCATGAAAGATCTCTGTCCTTAATGTGTTATACTATGTAAATTAATGGTATAACTAGTCCTCAAACAGTACTTTATACTTTGTGTTTCTGTGTGGGTGCAAACTGTTGAAATCTTTACTTAGCATATACTAAATTGATCTTCTGTATATAAAGATAACTGGAAATGAATCTTGATGTGAATGGGATGGGAGAGGGAGTTGGAGAGGGGAAGGTTGCGGGTGGGAGGGTGGTTATGGTGGGAAAAAGCTGCTTAATCCAAAAGTTGTACTTTGGAAATTTATATTTATTAAATAAAAGTTAAAAAAAAGAATTATCCTCAAAAAAACTAAAAATGGAATTACCAAACAACCAATATTCAGGGGAAATAAAATCAGCCCATCAAAAATATATCTGCACTCCCATGTTTATTGCAGCAGTATTCACAATAGCAAGAAATGGAAACTGTGTACATGTCCTCCTACTGATAAATAAAATGTGATACATATACACAGAGGAATAATATTCAGCTATAAAAACAAAACACATCTTTTAGTTCACAACAACATGGATGGAACTGGAGACAATTATGTTAACTGAAATAAGCCAAGAACAGAAAGGCAAATAGCACATAATCTCATCCATATGTGGGGTCTAAAACTAAAGCGATCTTATAGAAATTAAAAGTATAATGATGGTTACCAGAGACTGGGGAGGGAAGTGGGACAGAGGGATGTGGAAAGTTGCTTAACGAGTACTACGTTTTAAGTAGACAGGAGTTAAGTAAGCTAGATAAGGAGTGAGAGTATTGCATATTAGAGGGACTATAGATAATGCTATCGTATTGCATATTTCTTTATCATAAAAAGTAAAAGACAGGAGTTTGGATGTTTGCTTCACACAGAAGTGTTAAATATTTGAGGAGGTATATTTATCCCAAAGGGACATTGTACAATGTATACATATACTGAAACATTGCATAGTACCCAAGATATGTGTAACTTTTATATATCTATGAAAATTAAACCCTTGTCTATATTCCTGTGGAAGAGTGCTTTTTCTACTTTTTACTTGTTGAACACTATATATAGTGATGTATTAAACTCATGATAATAAAGTAATTTGAAAGTATATTATTGCAAAAATTAAAAGGAAAATAAAAAGGAAGGAAAGGATGAGTGACTGAGGGAGGGAGGATAGAAGGGAGGGAAGTATGGTTAGGTTCTTAGAATTCTATATATGAAATACATGAAATCTGTTCTTTTTATACTAATAAAAATAAAAAAGCAAATATTTCAAATGGGAATATAAAGTATTGTAAGATTTATTTTCTAATTTAGTTTATTTTATCAATGTACATATTGGGTAAAAAAATGAAATACTACTATAAGATAACATAAATCAGAATATTCCTTCCCTGCTACATTGTATGGATTAAGCTTGCACTAACAAATGATAATATTTTGAACTTTTCCTTTTTTCTATAATTCATATTTGTAAATGCTAAATGTAACATGAATAATAATACCTACTTTATAAGGGTGTTGGGAAAAATAAATTATATAATGCATGCAAAACACAAGTTCTGTATGACTTAGCTTTCATTGTTACTCCTTAATATATTGTGATGGAAGAATAGGGTGTTTGGACATTTTCCCTGCTCATCTGTTTTCCTATCTTCTCTCTGAGTTTATGTAATGAATATGAAATAAATGAATACTTAGTTTAAGATTAGTGTAACTTTAAATGTATGCATATATATATTATGTTCACTTTATATCATATCTTATTTTGCTTTTCTTGAATTCAATGATCGCCTAGTTTTTTTGTTAGTTTAGTTCTTTTGTGTTATTTCCTACCTTGAAAACTCTCAATAGAACAAAAACATTAGAAAATTTGTCTATTTGAAGAATATTTAATGAATGGAAATTTAAATTTTAGTCACATTTATTTGATTTCTCCTTCCAAAAAGCAGCTTTCATTTTTTAAAAAATATTTCTTTATTTACCCCAAAGGAAGGTAGAGTTATAGAGAGAGGAACAAGGATAGGGAGAGAGAGCAAGAGCGAGCTAGACAGTTCTGAGGCCAGGAGCCAGGAGCTTCATCCAGGTCTCCTTCGTGGATGCAGGGGCCCACACACCTGGGCCATCTTCCACTGCTTTCCCAAGCACATTAGCAGGGAGCTGGATCTGAAGTGGTGCAACCAGGACTGGAAACAGCCCAAATGGGATGCTGGCAATATAGGCGGCAGCCTTATCCACTATACTGCAGCGCAGGCCCCGATTTTCATTTTTTATTTCCCCAAAAGACATTCTTCCCTATCCACATAACACATTGCCCATGCTTTCTTTAAAGTTTTAAAATTTTGGGACTGGCGCCGTGGTGCACTAGGTTAATCCTCCATCTGTGGTGCTGGCATCCCATATGGGCACTGGTTCTAGTCCTGGATGCTCCTCTTCCAGTCCAGCTCTCTGCTGTGACCTGGGATAGCAGTGGAGGATGGCCCAAGTGCTTGGGCCCCTGCACCCACCTGGGAGAGCTGGAGGAAGCTCCTGGCTCCTGGCTTCGGATCAGCGCAGTTCTGGCTGTTGCGGCCATTTGGGGAGTGAACCAACAGAGGGAGGACCTTTCTCTCTGTCTCTCTCTCTTTCACTGTCTGTAACTCTACCTGTCAAATAAACAAATAAAATCTTTCAAAAAAAGTTTTAAAATTTCACTATTTACTTTTAAATACATAACCTACCTAGATCAACATTTTGATTTGGTGTTAGAAAGAAATAAAATGTCTTTTTCTATACATAAAGCGGTTGTCCCAATGGCTCTCTCTAAACTCTAACCAGATATAATATACAAAATAATATTTCATTTTCATTTATTTTTCTTGTTATTATATTATTCACTTCTTCCACCTTCTTCTTTTTCTGACTCCTTGAGGCTTTCTATATGCTGACACAAATGGGCTCACCTCTCTCCGGGTCTGCTTCATGACTGTTATCCTGGGAGATCTCTTTGCTAGCAATCTTGAGATTTTTCTTTGTTCTCTTTTTTCTTGTTTTACCTCTTTCTAAGCCGTGGCGGCCATTGGAGGGTGAACCAATGGCAAAAGGAAGATCTTTCTCTCTCTCTCTCTCTCTCACTATCCACTCTGCCTGTCAAAAAAAAAAAAAAAAAGCTATGAATGAGGAAGGCTGACTGTACTTGTACTTGTAATTCTTTGCTGGATATCATTTTCCCTCAAAATACTTTTTTTTCTGGTTTCTACTATTGCTTTTAAGATTTCAAATGCATTACTGGTTACTGAACTTTTCAGCCTGAAAATATATTTCCTTTAAGTCTCCATTTTCCTGTCCTATTTCTGTTTTCCTTTCCTGGAGCTCTAATTAGTTGAACATTGGATATAATTAGTGGAATAGCAATATTTCAAAAAATATTCTGTCTAATTTTCTACCTCTATCTTGCTAGTTTCTAGGAAATCTACTATATTTTATAGAACTTATGTGGAATTTTTACATTTATACTACATTTTAAAAATATTTTCAAATTCTTGATTTGTGAATATGTAGAAAACATTTTATACCACCCTGCCTTTATATCATAGGTACCTGATCTTTTTGTATCTGAAGATCTGAACATTTTTGACAAAAAAATTCTTCTCTCAGGGCTTCTTTGCTTACTTATTTTAGCGAATTTCTTTAAAGTTGGATGAGATCTTTACATTTCTGGCCATTGTAGGCTGTCATTTGTGTTTAAGAGTTAGACTTTCAGTAGGCAGCCAAGTGGGTTTAAGCCATGGGCTTAAATCTAATGCTGTGAAGTAGACATATGATTCTTTCATTGAGGAACTCCTGGGTGTTTTCATCTGTGGTTCTTTTTCCTTGGATTGATCAGTTTCTTCAGACTCGTTCAATTCCTGCCTTTGGTGTATAAGGGCACTCATGTTGTCACTGTTCAGTTTGTTAACTTTTCCTCTTTAGTTTGTCATTTCTTCTTTGATTATAGCTCATTTGATTGCATTTCAGCTCCGGATCAATGTCTCCTGTGAGTAAATCTCTCGTTTTTCGCAAGGGCTGTAGAGAGATAGTTGCCTGGTGGTGCCATCAAAGAGCTTTTAAACCAGACTTCTGCTGTTAATCTCAACCCACACACTTCAGAGGGTCTGATGTCTCCAGCAGTTGCTGCAGGGATACTGGCTTTCCTCAAGTGTTCCCAGATTAGCTAAATAAGGTACCATTTACTTATTAGCTTATTTATGTAAAACTTGTTACCATCACTTATTATGCTGTATGCTTGTCTCCTGTTCTTTTTACCTTGTGGTATTACTTCTTGTTTGCCCAGGGCTTAGAGCCCAGGACAAGCAGATCCAGATTCTGACAGGACAACTTGGAGCTGTTAACGGGTTTATATTTCCTTTACTCACAGTGGCGGTGAGAAATGCATAAGGAATTGCCACTTGCTTTCCATAGCACTGGGGTTACAAGAAATATTTGCCTTTGTGTCAGTGGTGGTGGTTGGATACACACAGACATCTACACACAACCACAAACAGCCCCATACATGTCCACATCCATCGACAGACAGCCATTCCTCACTGAGCTCCCCAGTTGCTTATACGGGTTTACATGCAAAAGTGCCCCAGAGTCAAGCCATTACACAACAGGTTTGTTGGCAGCTATCCAACAGGTGGACCTGTCAGTTACCATGACACCAGTTACCATAGAAACCTAGAGATACGTGAGCATAGAGATAAAAGTCATGGGCAAAAGGTGTGGGAATTTGACATCATCATTTTCCTAAGTTTATCTCCTCAACACTTGTCTTTAGAATTTCTTGATTTTCTGTTTAGTGTGATTTTAATAGGAAGCAGAGATAAATGTGTACTTAATTATCATATTTACCTAGAATTCATCTTTCTTTTCTTTTAAATTTCTTACATGAAAATTTGGGCCAAGGATGCATTTTATCTTTTAATTACATAGCTCTAACATAGCAATCTAAAAATTAGTATGATTTTCTTTTCAAACATCTAAAAATATGATTGTGAATTATACAATTGTCTACTACATTCAGTTGTCCACTATGCAATTACACTGTGAGAACAATATATCTTCATAAAATTTGTGTATATTTTATATTGGAGAATGATCTTAGTTTTCTTTGTATATTATGTCAATATGTATTTATAAGTATTTAATTTCACTGATACTGGAGAAACAAGTCCTTAACACATATGTACAATCAAGGCCAAAGCTGTTGACACCAAAAGGATTTGATTACTTGATGACTGGCCTGGATAACACTGAGTGTCTTAGTTGGATGTTAATAATGATTAAATATAATAGCAGTTGGATGTAAAATAACTATGGATTTGGCCAAAGAAAATGTTGTAAAACTACCTTAAAGAATGAAAACTAACTTTTATTGTTAGGTTTTACAAAATATACAACTGGAAACCTCGACTGTTCTCCCAAGGGATATCAATGGAATATGTTACATATTAAGGCATTCCAAAAGACTACATGGCTGAGAGCTTCAAGTCCAGTTTGGCATGTACCATTGTTGCTCTAGCACGGAAGAATGTTTTCTAGCTCTGGCATTACTTGCCTTCATTATTTATCTGCATTTCTTTATATAAGTCTTTTGAATAGCAAAGAGAAAGCTTAAAAAGGTCAACAGAGCATTGTATTGTCAGTGAATATGACTTTCTTTTAAAAAGTGGTATTTTTGGCAAAGCTATCCATGAGAGTAATTCTCCTGTTTTTAATTATGAAATTTGTGTGTATTATATATTTGGTGAATGGCACTCCACTCAACAGAATAAGATTTATTTTATAAACACACTCATATTCTAAGAAACCAACTCAAAGAATAAAAGGGAAGGAGTGGGAATAATCAACAGGTTCTTTTTTGATTGACAACACGGCATTCCATTTTTTGTTAGCAGGTAGAACCTCTTGGGTAATATTTATCAATTATATATCAAATACTGACAATATAATGGATATGGACATGGCATTATAGTTGCAGAAAATGCTAATAAAAAGTAGGTTATAAGATTTATGATGCTGGCTGGTGCTGCGGCTCAATAGGCTAATCCTCCGCCTTGCGGCGCCGGCACACCGGGTTCTAGTCCCGGTCGGGGCGCCGGATTCTGTCCCGGTTGCCCCTTTTCCAGGCCAGCTCTCTGCTGTGGCCAGGGAGTGCAGTGGAGGATGGCCCAAGTGCTTGGGCCCTGCACCAGCGTGAGAGACCAGGATAAGTACCTGGCTCCTGCCTTCAGATCAGCACAGTGTGCCGGCCGCAGAGACCATTGGAGGGTGAACCAACGGCAAAGGAAGACCTTTCTCTCTGTCTCTCTCTCTCACTGTCCACTCTGCCTGTCAAAAAAAAAAAAAAAAAAAAAAGATTTATGATGCTTTAAATTAGCACACATGTATATTTTAAATGTCTGAAGGATGTACTAAATAAGGTCTTTGTTATTTCCTTTTTTAAATAAATTGACACTTAGTAAATTTACATATTTATAGAGTACAGTGTGATATTTCAATACATTTAAACATTGTGTATTGATCAGATAAATGTAATTAATCTGGTTTTAATATATTTATATAGTATGTAATAATCAAATCAAGGTATCTTTTCTTTATGTTAGGAACATTTAAAATTCTGTTAGCTATTTGAAATGTTTAATTAAATGTTGTAAACCATAGTTATTCTGCTGTGCTACAAAACATCAGACTCTATTCTTCCTACCTAATCACAACCCTGTACTTGTTAACCATTGTGAATTCCTCCCCCACACTCTTCCCAGACTTTAGTGATAATTATTATATTCTCTACTTCTTTGAGATCAACTTGAGCTTCCCCTCAGTACATGTAGTATTTGTCATTCTGTGCCTGACTCATTTCATTTAAGACAATATCTTTCAGTTCCCTCCATGTTACTGCAAATGAAAGGATTTAAATTTTTAATGAAGAATACTCATTTTATATAAATACAATGTATTTTCTATCCGTTCATCTCTCAGTGGACACTTAGGTTGATTGTATATGTTAGCTATTCTGAATAATGCTACCATATACCTGCAAGTGAAGATGTCTCTTTGACATACCATGTTCAGTCCCTTTGGATATGTACCCAGTAGAAGGATTCAAGGACTGTACTGTAGTTCTATCTCTAATTTTTTAAGAAATTGCATACTGTTTTTCATAACTGCTTGCACCAATTTACATTTCCACCAGTGGTATATAAGAATCCCCCTTTCTTTGCATCCTCATCAACATTTGTTACTTTTTAATCTTTTTTTTTTTTTTTTTGACAGGCAGAGTTAGAAAGTGAGAGAGAGAGAGACAGAGAAAGGTCTTCCTTTTCCATTGGTTCACCCCCCCAAATGGCCTCTACGGCCGGCGTGCTGTGCTGATCTGAAGCCAGGAGCCAGGTGCTTCCTTCTGGTCTCCCACGCTGGTGCAGGGCCCAAGCACTTGGGCCATCCTCCACTGACTTCCTGGGCCACAGCGGAGAGCAGGACTGGAAGAGGAGCAACTGGGACAGAATCCAGCGCCCCAACCGGGACTAGAACCCTGTGTTGCAAGCACCGCAGGCAGAGGGTTAGCCTAGTAAGCCGCAGCTCTGGCCACTTTTTAATCTTTTTAGTAATAACCATCACAGTTGGAGTGAGATGGTACCACATTGTGGTTTTCATATGCATTTCCCTGATGATTTGCAAGTTGAGTATTTTTTCATATATTGATTGATCATTTGTATAATTTCTTTTGAGAAATGCCAGTTAAATCATTAACTTATTTTAAAATTATATTATTTACTTTTTTTCTGTTGAGTTTGAGTTCCTTATACATTTTGGAAATTAATTTCTTTTCAGATGAATAATTATACAAATTTTTTTTCTCATCCTATAGGTTGTCTCTTCATTGTACTGATTATTTCCTTTGCTGTACAGAAGCTTTTATTTTAGATTTATTTATTTATTTATTTGACAGGTAGAGTTACAGACAGAGAGAGAGACAGAGAGCAAGGTCTTCCTTTCATTGATTCACCCCCCAAATGGCTGCAACAGCCGGAGCTATGCCGATCCGAAGCCAGGTGCTTCTTCCTGCTCTCCCATGCAGGTACAGGGCCCAAGCACTTGGGCCATCCTCCACTGCCTGCTCGGGCCACAGCAGAGAGCTAGACTTGAGGGGAGCAACCGGGACTAGAACTGGCGCCCATATGGGATGCCGGTGCCAAAGGGGAGGATTAACCTAGTGCACCACATCACTGGCGCCCAGAAGCTTTTTAATTTGCTGTAATCCTACTTGTCAATGTTTGCTTTTGATGTCTGTGTTTTTGGAGTCATATCTAAATACCTCAGCAAGACTAATGCCCTGAAATATTTTCCCTGTATTTTCTTCTAGTGGTTTCAAAATTTTGCATCTTACACTTGAGTTTTTGATTCATTTTGAGTTGACCTTTGTATGTGGTTAGAGATGGGGATGGGGTAGAACTTCTCCTGCATATGATACAGTTTCCCTAGCATCATTTATTGAAGAGACTTACCTTCCTTCATTGTGTATATTCAATGGCTTTGTCAAAAATCGGTTGGCTATAAATGTGTAGATTTGTTTCTGATTTCTCAGTTCTCATCCATTTGCCTCTTTTTAATGCCAGTATAATGCTGTTTTGTTTATAGTTGCTTTGTATTATGTTTTTTTTAAGTTTTATTTTATTTATTTGAAAGAGTTACAGAAAGAAGTAGAGACAGAGAGAAAGGTCCTCCATCTGCTGATTCACTCTTCAAATAAATGGCCACAATGGCCAGAGCTGCGCTGATCTGAAGCCAGGAGCCAGGAGCTTCTTCCTGGTCTCCCACGTGGGTGCAGGGGCCCAAGGGCTTGGGCCATATTCTACTGCTTTCCCAGGCCATGGCAAAGAGCCAGATCAGAAGAGAAGCAGCCAATAAATGACTCAGTGTCTGTAGTGTAGGTGGAGATTTCTGAGGCTCTCTTGCTTACCTTTTTTCCCACCAAGTATGGTTCTTGTTGGTTCACAGTTGTTCTTGAGTGATGGTGATGGAATGGCAGATGTCATGTTGTTTAGGTCTCCTCTTTATAAGACCATTGTGTATCTCTGTGCTCTGCAATGTCTAGTACTGTGCTCGCATTCTTGTTCTATTTCCCAGTGCATTTAATCTTTCTTCATACTGCACTGCCTAAGTTTGGAGGAGAGATGATGGAGGTAGTCCTTTGGCTATCTGGCTAATATGATTCCACAGCCTTAGTCCATAGAATCTGTTGTAGGGGATAGAGCTGTGGAACCCAGAATGGTACTCAGTTTCACTTTACTGGGCCCAGTACTGGTCTTTACATCAAGGCTTGGACTTAATTTCCACTTCTTTCCCAATGAGTAAGCCAATTTATCTCTATACTGTAGTGCTTGGAGTTGGGAGAGAGGTGAGGCATCAACTCTTTTCTTCCTGCCTTCTTTAATGTGTCTTTTCTTATTATGATACTAAAAATAGGCACTGTTTCTCTCACCTGGTCCTTGCAATCCTTGTAAAGACAGATTGATGCTTGAATAAATATGCAAATTGGTGTCCCTGTGGGGAGATGATTTTTGCAAGATCTCAATCTGCCTTATCTTCTTTCACCCCTGTTGTTTTGAGTTTGAAGCAACTGCTTGTTACAACATATTATATTTATTGAGTAAATAAAGGAAATTGTGTAATTAAAAACAGAATTTAAAAACATAAATTTATACAATTTTGTAACCATATTCTGTGAAATCATAACAAATGCACGTTCTCTTTATTGCATTTCTATTAAGTTTCTTCATATGCTTTTAATGGACATGTAATAGTAAGTTGTCAAAATGTTAATACTGATAGATACCTATCTGCTTCATCTGGGATAATCTTATTGTTTACCACATCTATTTTCCAAAGACATTTGATGAAAAAATCTTGACTTGAAAAGAATTTTTTTTTTGCAAAAGACAGTATTTCATTCTTTTTTATGGCTAATTAGTATTCCATTGTATGTATGTATACATGTGTATATATCACATTTTCTTTAATTATCAGTTGGACATCTGAGTTGATTCCATATCTAAGCTATTGTGAATTGAGCTCAATTAACATGGGAGTACAGATAACATTTTCATATGATGATTTCATTTTGTTTGTGCAAATTCCCAGGAGGGCAATGGCTGGATCATATGGTAGACCTCACCTCAGAATTCTGAGGAATCTCCTAAGTCTTTTTTAATGGTTATACTTGGTTACATTATCAGCAACATTGTATTAGGGTTCCCTTTTCTCCACATCCTCACCAGCATTTCTTATTTCTTATTGATTTTTGAATGATAGCCTTTTTTACTGGAGTGAGGAGAAACCTCATTGTGGATTTTTATTTGAATTTCCCTGATGGTAGTGATCCTGAGCATATTTTCATGTGTGTATTGGCCATTTGTATTTCATCTTTGAAAAAATGCTGGTTCATGTACTTTGCCCGTTTCTTAATTGGGTTGTTTGTTTTGTTGTTATTGAGTTTCTTGAGCTCTTTATAAATCACAGATATTAATCCTTTATTGGATACATAGTTTGCAAATATTTTCTTCCATTTTGTCATTTGTCTCTTCGCATTTTTGAGTGTTTCCTTTTCAATACTGAAGCTCATTATCTTGTTGTAATTGCATTTGTCAGTTTTTGTTGTGATCACCTGTGTTTCTGGAGTCTTTCTCAAGAGTCTTTGTCTTTGCCAATATCTTGCAGAATTTCTCCAACGTTCTCCTGCAGTAATTTGATGGTATCAGTGCATAGATTTAAATCCTTGTTCTACTGTGGGTTGATTTTTATATAAGGTATAAAATGGGGGTATTTTGTTCTTCTGCATTCAGAACTCCAATTTTCCCAACATCGTTTCGTTTGTTGAAGAGACCATATTTTCTCCAAGGATTGATTTTAGCTTGTTTGCTAAGATTAGTTGGTTGTAGATGTGAGGGTTAATTTCTGGGGATTCTATTCTGTTCCATTGATCTACATGGTTATTTTTATGATGGGACCAGGTGTTTTGATTATAACTGTCCTGTGGTATGTTGTGAAAAATCTCTGAATTTAATTTTAGTATAAAAAGAAGTAGAAAGGAACTATAATAAAACAAAATGGGTTTTAATTAAAAATGGGCATAACTACACAAGACACATTGAAATATATGATATATGTTATCCCTCTTAGTATTTTTTTTGTTTGTTCTACTTAATACTTTTGGTTGAATACTGTAATCAATACACAATTCTTCTTAAGTGCTGAAACTTAACTGAAAAGTGATTGCTGTTAAATATAAGAGTGGGAATAAGAGAGGGAAGAGATGTGCAATTCGGGACATGCTCAAGCTGACTTACCTCAAACGGTAGAGTTAGAAACATATCAGGGGATTCGAATTCAATCCCATCAAGGTGGCATGTACCAATGCCATCTCACTAGCCCCAGTGATCAATTTCTGTTCACAATTGATCGTAATGATAGGACTAAGAACCAAAGGGATCACATAAACAAGAATAGTGTCTGCAAATACTAGCTGATAGAATAAAAAAGGGAGAGAATGATCCAACATGGGAAGTAGATACACAGCAGAGCCATAGAATGGCAAATGTCCTAACAGCACTCTGGCCTCATAATCAGCCCTTAAGGCATGCGGATCCGGCTGAAATGCCCATGAGAGTATTTCAGGCATGGAAAGCCGAGACACTCTGGGGGAAAATAAAACCTAAATGAAAGATCTCCACGAGTGAGATCCCAGCGGAAAGAACAGGTCATCAAAGAAGGAGGTACCTTTCTCTGAAGGGAGGAGAGAACTTCCACTTTGTCCATGGCCTTGTCTAAATATGATCAGATTCAGTGAACTCAGGGGGCCTCCATAGCCTTGACAGCTCATGACAAGAGCCTAGGGTGATTACTGATGCCATAAACAAGAGTGTCAATTTGTTAAGTCAACAACAGGAGTCACTGTGCACTTACTCCTCATGTAGGATCTTTGTCCTTAGTGTGCTGTACATTGAGATTTAATGCTATAACTAGTACTCAAACAATATTTTTCACTTTATGTTTCTGTGTGGGAGCAAACTGTTGAAATCTTTACTTAATGTATGCTAAACTGATCTTCTGTATATAAAGAGAATAGAAAATGAATCTTCGGCCGGCGCCGCAGCTCACTAGGCTAATCCTCCGCCTTGCGGCGCCGGCACACCGGGTTCTAGTCCCGGCTGGGGTGCCGGATTCTGTCCCGGTTGCCCCTCTTCCAGGCCAGCTCTCTGCTGTGGCCAGGGAGTGCAGTGGAGGATGGTCCAGGTGCTTGGGCCCTGCACCCCATGGGAGACCAGGAAAAGCACCTGGCTCCTGGCTCCTGCCACCGGATCAGCACGGTGCGCCGGCCGCAGCGCGCCGGCCACAGCGCGCCAGCCGCAGCGGCCATTGAGGGTGAACCAACGGCAAAGGAAGACCTTTCTCCCTGTCTCTCTCTCTCTCTCTCTCTCTCTCACTGTCCACTCTGCCTGTCAAAAAAAAAAAAAAAAAAAAAGAAAAAAAAAGAAAATGAATCTTGATGTGAATGGAAGGGGAGAGGGAGTGGATAAGGGGAGGGTTGAGGGTTGGAGGGACGTTATGGGGGGGAAGCCATTGTAATCCATATTCTGTACTTTGGAAATTTATATTCATTAAATAAAAGTTAACAAAAATACAAAAAAAAGAAATATATAATATTTCTGATATTTTAAATGGATCACACACCGATACATAAAAGAAGTAAAGAGAACTGGAAGCACACTAGTATGATTGCACTCTTCAATAAAACTAATATTAGAATAAGTAATGTATACTTATTGGCACATGATGAAGGATAAAGGGAAATGATCTTAACTGGTGTATTGATAAAATGTGACAACACTACACGTGATAGAACTAGAGTAAAAGCAAGGAAGTGTGTGTTCTTTAAAATAAGCTGTCCTTGGATGGAGTGTCAGAATTTTTCCATATATTTTGAATTAGAAAAAAAAATAGTGATTCTCATAGAAAACATTTCTCCCAATTTGACCTCACATTTAGGAAGTATATACTTAGTCATTGATACTTCAAAGACCATGGAACAACTGGAAACAAAGGATGGACTAGAAAAATAAGCAGCAATGCAAGAAGTTATTAGAAGTGATTTTGGGAAGAGTGGATGTGGAGCAGCAGGTTAAGCCCCTGTCTCCAGTGCTGACATTCCATACGGGCGCAGATTCATGTCCCGGCTGCTCCATTTCTGATACAACTCCCTCCTACCGAGCCTGGGAAAGCAGGAGAAAATGGCCCAAGTACCAGTCCCCTGCCCAGAGGAAACTCCTAGCTCCTGGCTTGGGCCTGACCCAGACCCGGCTGTGGCAGCCATTTGGGGAGTGAACCAGTGGATGGAAGATCTCTCTCTCTCTCTCTCTCTCTCTCACCTCTCTCCTCTCTCCTTCTCTCTCACTCTGTATCTTTGCCTTTCAAATAAATAAATAAATAAATGTTTAATACAAATAAATGATTTGTTAGACCTCTGGGACAGGGACAGAAACAAAAATGAAAGGCAACACCATGCAGATTTCTAATTGTAATTTTTGTAAACAAATTTTTAAAGCAAAGTAGCTATTAAATATTAATATTAAAACAAAGTAGCTATTGTATTAAGTATATTAAAATTTTGTTTGTTAATGAGATTCAACAAGACCTCTCTGTTTCATCTTCCTTTGAATTTGGTAGTGTTGGTCTTAACATTAGTTAAAAGCAGTCTCAAATCTCCTTCGATAAATACAGTAACTGCATCTCTGTACTGAAACCCTTTCCATCTAGATAATTTCAGCTGGGTGTGGTTGTATGTGTATGTGTGTGTACATATGCGTGACTGGGCAAACACTGTCAGCATTTCAGTATAAACATTTCCTGAAATCATTAAAGTGTGCATTAAGTAATCAATAATCTTGGCTCTTTGGAAATGGATGGAAAGTTTCTCCAGTATTATGAAATGTTCCATTCAACAACATGACTAATCGTCAATTAACTTTTCCAATTTGACTTTGATGAAAAACAGAAAGAAATTTCCTAACTGTGAAAATAACAGAAGTCCTTTTCATAAAAATCTTTTACAATCTGCAAAAATGCATAAAAATGTTTGTGATTAAAGACATAACTTTCCTAAATTCTAAGTAAATATTCATAATTATTGCACTTCAGAGTTCCCACTTCATTTAGAAAGATGTAGCTTAAAATATTGCAGTTAATATACTACATGACAACATTTAGAAAAACCTAATTTTTCTAAGCTGAGAAGCAGTATTTTTAGATAAATCCTTACATAAATAGTATGTATTACCCGAAGTAGGACTCATTGGCAAAATAATACACATACACAAATAAATACATATATATGAGGATACTTCAAAAAACTCTGTGAAAAATGAAATTTAAAATGAGAATTTGGTGTAAAAATTAAATTCTTGCACAGTTTTAAAAATAGTAGACATTTTCCATGACCATTTTGAAGATCTCTCATACATCATATATATAAAATCTAAACATATAAAATAATATACAATATGTAATTATTCCTGTTAATATTATTAGAAAGAGTAGAGCCATGAGTGACAGTTAGCATGAGGCTCTGAACCTTAATTAAAGGTGAGACACAGGTAGGAATTAGAACATGGACTAAAGCAATTGATAGAGAAATGTCCTTTATTGGAAAGGACTTCTTGAACTTTCATTTATTTGTGAAGTCAATCTCATCATGTTCTTTATACGTAATTTTTCTGGTACAAATTTAATCTTCATGCCTATTTCTCTGTTATGGAATCATTATTGCCTTATTGGCCAGTAGTGTGCCAAAGCAGAAAACAAATAATCTTGAGGAATAAATATTTGGCGCAGTGGTTATGATGTTGATTAATAGGCCCATACAACATGTCAGAGTATATGTATTCAATTCTTGGCTCTTGCTCCTGACCCCAAGTTCTTGATAATGCTGACTTTGGGAGGCAGTGGGAGATGGCCTGAGTCCCTGACACACATATGAAGACCTGAATTGAATTCTTGGTTCTCAGCTTCAGCCTTGTTCAACTTCAACCATTGTAGTATTTGAATAGTGAATCAGTGAATTTAGCTCACTCTCTGTCTCAGACAAATAAATGAGAGAATAATAATTTTCAATGAAAATATCAGTAGGGAATTTTAACCTAGTAGATATAATCAGCATCATTCAGTGAATTTCTTCTAGGCCTGTTCAGATTGTGTAAGTTTAGAAAACTCTAAGACTGGGGAGTTCGTAGGAAAGCAGCTGGCTACAGTTCTAAAAGCTTTGCATGTTAGCCTTTCCAAATTTCCATAGGTGTAGCTAATGAAGAGGCTGTGATCTGATTGATATAGATACACGTTGTCTTATTTACAGCTTACACATACTTTCCACAGGAGCATATTACATGATCAATAATTCCTTCAGGTATTGTTAAAGTGTTAAGTAAACAGAGGTATCAGAATAACTAGCTTTCTCAGTTCATATAGATCAAATCAATATACACAATTTTGTATATTTGAAGAGCTACTATCTCAGAGAAATCTAGAAGTAGAACCTATTTTAGTTGTTGTCTGTATGTGTATTAGGTATGTGGGCAGCTCGACTTTGATGCAATGGCTTTTTCCTTTGTATGTAATGGAACTAATTTGGTAGATTACTAGTAACACATATCAACACATATCCAACCTGCACTCTTGGTTTTTACTGAGTTAGAGGATAATCATTGATGTTATTAAATAGTTGACAGGTACCTTTATGGGAGTTTTAGTTTTTAAATATGAAGGAAGGCTAGAGAGAAGATTAGCCAGTATTTATTTACTGCATGCAATTATTCAATTTAATGTTGGCTCTTAGCAAAATTGTGAGAGAAGTTTGCCACTTGGGAAATAAACTATTGATATTCTCCTTCTTTTAAGCTTTACTTGCTCTCTCTCTTCCCATTTCAAAGGATCAATTCCCTCTGATTTTCTGGGTGGCCACCATAATCAAAATCAGCATTCACAATGTACTGTTTTAGCAATCTGCAAGTATAAACATTTATTAATATTAAATATAGTAAAATATATCTCTTGAATTTATTCTTCCTAACTGAAATTTTGTGATCTTTGACCAATATCTCACCAAGTGACACCCCTGCTCCCACTAGCACCTGATAACCACCACTCTATTCTATTTCTATGTGTTTAATTTTTTAATTTGAATTTCTAATGTTGAAAAATTAACTATTTACTTGAGATGGGGGGGAGCGAGAGAGAGAGAGAGAGAGAGAGAGAGAGATCGAGCCAAGAGCTGGGAACTCAATCCAGGTCTCTCATATGGGTGGCCAGAATCCAATTAGTTGAGCTATTACCTACTGCCTCCAAGTGTGCAACACTGGCAGAAAGCTTGAATTAGGAGTAGAGCTGGGACTTGAATCCAGACACTCTGATGTGGGATATAGTGTGTCAAGCAAGGTCTTAACCACTATGCCAAATGTCTGTCCTGGATTTTAATTTTTTTGAGTGAATTTCTGGTGTGAGATATTGTATTGTACTTATTTGTATGAGGCCCAACAAATAAACCTGAAGGCTTTCAAGGTTTGTTGCAGAGAGACTTTATTTGACTGAGCTTTCAATTCATAATTTTTAAAATACTTGAATGAGTACTTGAATTTACCTCCCTCTGCATAACTTTCACCACATCTTCTATCATCATCCAATATATCATGTATTTTTCTTACTTAGTTATTTTTATTGTTGCTCCCCCCCACTTCAACTAGAACTCTCCCCTTCCTCCAACAAGTGAGCTTTGTACCCTCATTTGTTCATAATTGTATCTCTGAATCTAGAATCCTGCCTGGCCCATGGAAAGAACTCAAAGTGCTGTGATTATCAAATGAATGAAAGATGCCCCGAAATGGAAAGTCCATAATCAGTGATCTTGTCAGCATTTAATGTAATCAGTACTTCCATGACAATAGATGGAATCATCTAGGAAGGGTAATGATAAAAAAGCTTGAACTGGAACATTCAGCTTCACCAGAATCTGTAAGAAGACATAGGAAGAGATGCCCAAGAAGGCACTGAGAAGGAGAAAGAGACAACAAAAAGAGGGTAGCTTCCTAGAAACAGCTGGAGAAGAGCCTACCAAGAAGGCAGAAATGTTACAACTTCAGAGGACATCTCTCCTCTAAAAAGATTCATTTTTAATTATCATACTTTCTTTTCTAGGAGGTTCTCTAAATTTTATACAGTTTGTACCAGGGAAGTTGTTAGAGAAGATTTTTTACAGCATAGTAATTATAAAACACTTTCATAGTGATAGTGTAGCTATGTATTTATTTAAAATGTGACCTGGATTTGGAAAAAAGTTGTGATCAGATCAACCTCAGATGAGTGAGAGGAGAGAGTTATTTTTTAGCTCTAGGGTGAATGTGTGGAGCAATTGAAAAATAGAGCAGGAATTCCACCTCTGACACCCCACTTAATTTCAAAACTTGTGATATTTTCCTGGGGATTATTCAAATCAAGTTTGTGGTAACAAATGTCACTTTCAATATTCTGTGAGGTGGGTCCTGGATGGAATGATGACAGACATCAGCTTTTAATAACAGAGTTGAATTATCTTGACCACATGTAGTATATGCCAAGCCTCTTGGTGGCACCTTTTGGACCTACTGGTATATAATTTGTAATATATTCATGAATGCACTATGGCTTCTTTCTTTCTGGTTAATTCATGGAACCATAGTTCTTGGAATAGTGGCAGTGAAATTATTTATGGTTGGCATTATTTGTAGATTCAAACTGTGGTGGCCATTTGAGCTCAACAAGGAGAATCCAAGGGATAGATGTTTCTGATAATCCCTAAAAATATTGTCATTGTCTGTAGTTTTTAAAAGACTTATTATTTGAAAAGCAGAGAGACAGTAAGAGCATGTGAGTGAATGAGAGTGAGAGCAAGAGACAGAGAGATTTCTATCTACTGGTTCATTCCCTGAAAGGCATGGAACTCCATCCAGACATCTCAAATGAGTGCAGGGAACCAAGTACTTGGAACATCTTCCACTGGTTTCCCAGGGACATTAGCAGGGAGCTAGATCAAAAGTGTAGAAACCAGCTGGCGCCGGAGCTCACTAGGCTAATCCTCCACCTGCAGCGCAGGCACTCCGGGTTCTAGTCCCGGTTGGGGCGCTGGTTCTGTCCCGGTTGCTCCTCTTCCAGTTCAGCTCTCTGCTGTGGCCCGGGAAGGCAGTGGAGGATGGCCCATGTGCTTGGGTCCTGCACCTGCATGAGAGACCAGGAGGAGGAACTGGCTCCTGGCTTCGGATAGGTGCAGCGCGCCGGCTGTAGCGGCCATTTTGGGGGTGAACCAACGGAAGGAAGACCTTTCTCTCTGTCTCTCTCACTGTCTAACTCTGCCTTTCAAAAAAAAAAAAAAAAAAAAAAAAAAAAGAAAGAAAGAAAAAAAAAGTGTGGAAACCAAGACTTGAACCCAAGTGGGATGCTGGCATTACAAGAAGCAGCTTAACCTGCTGTGCCACAACACAGACCCATCATTGCCTATAGCAACCAATAGCAGCACGCAGGTTTTGGGAGCTGACTTCTACCATTTTTCCTAATGGTTGAATTCAGTAAAGCTTCAGTTTATGACTTTGAACATAAGAATTATACAGGAGAAGAGAAAAAATTAGGAGTTTGCTATATGTTTTCCTAACATCAACAAATTTGATTTAATGTATCCCATCTCTATAGCTACAGAAATATATAACAATTATAATTAATTAATATTAATTGATCAGCAAGTAATTATGACATTCTGTTATTTTTAACAAGCACATGTCAGGATATGATCCTAAAACATAAAATATTAGCTACTGCTAATACTTTATAAGGACTAGTCCACCTTTTAATTCCTTAATTTGCCTGAATGGATGCTTTCATTATTTGTGTGTATGTTACCATGAAATTTGATGCAATCAACATGTTGATGCAGTGGAAAGAAAATTAGGCTGTCAACTAGGAATCTAGAGTTCTAGTCCTGGATGTGTCATTAACTGTGTGTTTATCCCTTGGTAATCTGTGAGTCTCTGTTTTTAATCTGATTTTTTCTTATTCCTCTGTATCTTCAATATTTATGATTATGAATTGTGCTGATTGAATGAAAAAGAAACCTGTGTCCACATTTGTGCTATGTCCATTTTTGGATAATCTGTTGAAATGGCTTCACGTTCTAAAGTACAATATGATGAATGAGGGATTTTACTTTTTATGCCAGAGAAATCTCACAGAATAAAAGATGTTCAACTCCTGTGGCAGAGAGTATTGTAAATTTTGCTCAACCGACAGCCTATTTCTCCTGACATGACTATTATTTTTGCTGTTAGGGGTCTTTTGAAGTTTCTTGGAAGGAGCTCTTTGTGTTCTGTAGAGAGATAAGCCAGGACAAACAGAGTTAATAAGAGGAATGTGGTACACATGCTTTATGCTGTGGGTGCTATTTGTCATTCCTGGCCAAAGATGGGCAGCTTTAGCTGCTGGGAAGTAGGAGCCTGGAATCCTGTGTTCACTGAGGCAGTAAGCTGGGGATAAAGAATTGCTATCATCTTAGTATCTTGTTTTGCTTCTTTAAAATATATACTGTCCTTTTATTAATTTCACTTACAATCATTTTATAATGGTGATCTGTGTTGGAAGACATTGGGGAAGATAATAATCTGAATTCAAGGTCTTTGGGTGCAGTTGTAATTTCTGGGGAATTTTGTTCTTGAAATACTTTTTTTTTTCTTAATTGGCAAACAGAGCAGTAAACATTTGCAGTCTTTGATATATGAATCAGAAATGGGAAAGGCTATGGATATATTTGTTTGATGTGCAAAAATCCATTTAAACATTACATGAAAAATCGCCAAGTCTTTGATGTAGGATATTAGGAACCTCACTAAATGTTTTTCTGTTGAAATAGATAAGGCAATTATAGACTCTGGGCTGTAGTTCTTAGGGTAATCCATGTGTGAGTCCAATCATGCCCATTTTCTTGTGAAACTTTGAGAGAATGCTTTCCAGATCTGGTCTTTATTTATTTTGGACATGAAAATTAAAAAGTGTCTAGTGTATAACTAGAGCACAAAAACAATCTTGGATAAGAAAAGAGAACTACTGGGTAAAGTTGCCTGGAAGGAACTCATAATAAAACTAAAGGGCAATGTTAACAAAAATATAGCAGAGTATATTCTACAAGTTAGCATTTTATTGTGGACTGTAGGAAATTCTGTAATATGACAATTCAGTTAAGTCTCTATTTGATTTATTGTACCCCTATCTCTGTAGTGACAGAAATATATAACAATTATAATTAATTAATATTAATTGATCAATGAGTAGTTATAACATTCTTAATTTATCTCTATTGTTGGAACATGAGATAATCCATGTAAGTAAAATTTACAAAGTTAAAATGTACTACTTTGAATTTTAACTTAAATTTTTATAGATTACATTTTATGACCTGCAATATCATATTTTCTTGAATAAAAATCTTTCACTGATACTTAGGATCACATATGGACATAGATCCTTTGAGTCAGAAATAAATTTGGATATGGTCTAATCTTTTCATTTGGTAGTTTTGGATACTTAGTCCAGAGAATTTACTTTTATTGTCACCTCTTTATAACCCATTTTTCTACATAATACAGGGTAATATTTGAAAATTTAAATCAGATTATACACCTTTTGTGCCTAAAATCTGTTGGTTTTTGTGAAATAAAAACACCCCTTCTCTGTCTAACAAGGCCCCATAGATTCTGAGTCTTGCTTCTGTTGTCTATCAGATTACAGGCCATTCTTCCTTACAGCCAAAAAATCATGGCCACACTGTGCAATTGTTTGTTCCCCAAACACATTAAAACTTTCTAGCCTTTTACCAGTTTGTCTGTGCCTTAATCATACTTGCTAAATCAAAATGTAAATAGTAGGAGAGCAGAGGCCAGCCTCTCTGTTCCATAGCTCTGTTCCCAGCTGCCTAAGGAGTTGATAAACATATATTGAGTGAATGAATGACTGCTTTATTTTTGGTTCCTCAAATGCACTGGGTTCTAATCTACAGTTTATTTCATTTGTTTCTTTGCCTAAAACAATACTGTTCTCTGCTTCTCCCTCATAACTCCTCCACCCCACTCCTTTGCTTAGAAACAGTATCACCTAAGTTCAGTTTGGTTTTATTCTCTGGAAAGTCTTCCCTCACCCCTGAACTACCATCTTCCTACATGGAGCTTTGGGGAAAGGGTCTCAATGTGTGTCTCTGAATACTCTACACACCCCCTGTTACAGCATTATATTTTCTAATAAACTATAAATCCCATAGGGACAGTGATTATTTTTTTCTCCTATTATATTTTCAGCACCTAACACTGGCTTGGCCATGATATAATTACTCAACAAGTGTCTGAGTAATGGATAAAATGAGTAAATAAATGGCTAACTCTGATTTGAATTCTCAGAAGCCCTTTTAGTTTCATTTCTGCCTCTTATCTGTATTACTCTAGTAGTCTCTGAAAATTAACCTCTAGAGAGTAGACTGATGTATTTCATTTGCAATGCCTTTTATCTAAGAATCCCAGTGAAGTTCAGAAATATTAATCAAATAGAGTCTATTTTTCTAACTTTGTAGTGTAGCCCTAAAAAGGATAGATAAAAGTTGCTGATAGGAAAAAATATTTCAGTGGAATTAAAGTACTAATTTCTACCATCATTGCCATCATCATCATTATTATTATTAAAATATTTTATTGAAAGGCAGAATGACAGAAAGAGAGGGAGAGAGAGAGATCTGCTCCCTGTATCACTTCCTACATGGCTGCAACAGCTATGTCTGGACCAGGCCTAAGTCAGGAGCCAGGAACTCCATCCTGGTCTCCCATATGGATAGCAGGGGCTCAAGTTCTTGGGCCCTCTTCCACAGCCTTCCCAGGCACCTTAACAGAGTTCTGGATTGGAAGCAAAGCAACCAGAATTTGAACACACTCTTGAATATCTGATGCCAACATTGTTAGTGGTGGTTAGCATTCTATTCCGCAGCACAGACCCCTCTACCATAATTTTTATAGGATATATCAGTCTTTTAAATATCTCTAGATTGTCTTGACCAAGAGACAATAAAACACTTCAGACCAGTAAGAGAAAATGTCTATAACTCAGGATCTGTAAATGCTTTGAATTTGATACCTTTTGCCTAATACCTAAAGATTTTTCTTGTTTGATTCTGGTTTGTTTTCTTGTTCCTCTGGCTTCCTGTTTTATCCTTTTGTGATTGTCTGAATCCTTGTACTTGCTCATCTGTTGAGCTGTATTTTGGTGTAGTCTAATTCTTATGTTTGCATGCTACTTTGGTCATTGTTTGTGACAGTCAATCCTTGGGCTTGCCAGTTTCTCAGGGTGCAATAAACTTTCTAAAAAAAGTACTGTTATAACAATCTACATTATTGACATATAATATCTTAATTATTCTTTTATTGGTATGTTTAAAAGTTATAGTTTTAAAATCTACATAGTAAACATTCTATATTTGAAAATAATGAATGCCTGTGAAAATATCAATGACATGTTTCACAAAAAAACAATCCTACAATACTCATGGAATCACAAATAGCCAAAATAGTCAAGAAAAAGACAAAAATCTGGAGATATCATTATACCTGAATTCAAAGCTCTCTACAGGGGCCGTGGTGCAGTAGGTTAATCCTTCGCCTGTGGCGCCGGCATCCCATATGGGCGCCGGTTCTAGTCTCGGCTGCTCCTCTTCCAATCCAGCTTTCTGATGCAGCATGGGAAAGCAGTAGAAGATGGACCAAGTGCTTGGGCCCCTGGACCCACATGGGAGACCAGGAAGAAGCACCTGGCTCCTGACTCCTGGATTTGGATTGGTGCAGCTTCTGCCATTGCGGCCATTTGGGGAGTGAACGAACAGAAGGAAGACCTCTCTCTGTCTCTCCCTCTCACTGTCTGTAACTCTACCTCTCAAATAAATACATAAAAATCTTTAAAACAAAAACCAAAAAAAAATACACTACAAAGCTGTAATAACCAGGATTAGTACTTGCATAAAAATAGAGACATAGACCGATGGAACAGAAATAAATCCAGATTATTTTCAGCCAATCAATTCTAAACAAAGGCAACCAGAACATACATTGGAGAATGGAAAATCTCTTAAATAAACAGTTCTGTGGAAACTGGGTATCTGTATGTAGAAGAATGAAACTAGATTACTATCTCACACCATAATACAAAAATCATCTTTTTTGTCTCCAACACTTTTCCACTTTATTAAGGTTAACCAACATGGTATTTACATATAAGCTTTCAGTAATGTTTAGATTCTGAATTGTTTTACATAATTAGTTTATTTTAGGCACATTGATTTGTGTTTTACATATTACTTGAAGAATTCAGGACAAGGATAAGAACAACTATCAGTTGCAAATATTACAAGGATCATTCCAAATCTCAGCTAACCTGCTCAAATTGTAGCCACTCATTATTTCCTTATGACAAGAGACCAAATCTAAGTTCTTAAACATATTTGAGTATGATTCTGATGACTAGAAATCCCTGAAAGAGCTGTCAGTGGGAGTTACTGAACAGCTCAAAATGGTTATTAGCAAAAGGACAAAAGCAATGCAGCAAGGATGTGGAGAATGGGATACTCTGATACACTGTTGATGGGAATGTAAAGTAGCACAGCTTTTATTGAAAATAGTATGGGGTTTCAAAAAAAACCTCTAGAAATAGAAAAACTAAAAGATTGAAATGATCCAGCAATCTCACTGTTGGTATATACATATCTAGGAGTACCTGTACGCCCATGTTTATTACAGCACTGTCAACACTAATCATGGTATGGAATCAATTTGGGTGTCCTCTGATGGAAGCATGGATAAAAAAAATGTGGTTACATGTACACAATGGACTATAAAGAATAAAGAACAAAATATTGCCATTTTCAACAACGTAGATGATCCTGAACTCATTATCATCATGTTATCACTTATATGTGAAAGCTTAAAAAGCTGGTCTCATAGAAGTAGAAAGTAGAGGATAATAGCGAGGAGGGAATGGAGAGAGGATGGTTAATGGGTACAGAAGTGTAGTTTGATGGGAAGAATAACTTCTAATATTCTACAGCACAGTAGGGTGACTGATGGAAATAATTAATTATATATCTCAAAATAGCTAGAGATGATTCTGAACATTCCCAACACAATTAAATGATGGATGTTTGAGGTTGATAGATATGCTAATTACCCTGATCTGATAATTACACGATGTGTAAATATACCTCATAAATATGTATGATTACAATGTGTTAATTAAAAATAAAATATATATTCAAAACATAATTATACATAATAATTATTCTTATAATGCATAATTGAATAATTTGATAATATCAAAATTATTTTATGGAGCAAACTTTACAAGTTATACAAGGAGTATTATCAGAAAATGGTTTAATCATTAGGAATATATGAAAACCACTCATAACTGCATTAGGGAACTAATCCTTTCCAAAATGTGTATTAAATGAAAGCAAAATTTAATTTTAGTGATGATGATGATGATGATAAACTAGTCTGACACCTGTTTATGCTAACGAAAAATTTAATCCAACTAATGTCTGCTTACTTGATGTTCTCTAATAGGACAAGCTGGAATTATTTTTTTGCCTTGGCTTCCATGAAAACGATTCTTTCCAGTTTTCAGGAGGAAACCTTTGCTAGGAAAGATTCCACTGTCCAACTTATAATGAGTTACTATAATCAGTGAGCCAATTTTTTCTTTAGCTAGGTAATATTTTACCAGTAATATTTAAAAGACACAAAATGTTTTTATATTGCCTCTTCCTTTTAACAAGACTAATAAATTTACCTCATGTAACAGACTAGTGTAGTTTAATACCTTCAAAACAAGCTTTGTACTTTAAAAATTGCTTAGTCTAAGATGAACATTTGCAACTAGAGTGCAGTGAGTATCAGAGCAGACACAATGCCTGCCACAAAATAGTTCCCAGTAAGTAGTAGCTGTCAATATCCTCGTGAATTACAACTATTCATGTTTTTTAATAGGATTGTCTGTCAGAAGACTCTGGGTAACTGAAAAGTATCTGTTAGAGGTTGCATTTTGGTAAAGTCCAGCACAACTAATAATTGGATATGAAATCTTTCACAACCATGTATATGATTGAAATATTGCAATAATTGAAATACTGCAAAGCAATTATAGTATGATAGAAATATTGCAATAATTATATGCTACAAGGGTAAAAAGGGGAAATTTTAATTCAAATAGCTATTTTTGCAGAATCTAAAAATAACCATTTTAGGAAAGGAAATTGGTATCCTGGGATGGATTTTTTTTTTTTTGAAAGATAGAAAAACCACTGAATCCTGGAGAGCCAGTGTCTTGGTTATTTCTGTTCCACTGTCTGTTTGTTACTGATTGGCTGAAGACAGTTGTATGGATATTTAACTTCAGCAGAGAATGTGGCTTTTTCACTTATATTCTAGATCCTGTCCCACACTGGTTCCTAGTATTGTTTTATGATTTATTGTCTTTGGCTTCTGAGTCTTATTGTCTCTCTCATTCTAGTTCTCTAACTTTTTGTTCCTTATAGGCATACTCAGTGTGCTCCCTTTCAACACCAAAATATTATGTCAACAAATCACACACTTTCTCCTGCCCGATTTACCTTCAATCTAGCTATATTTTCCTTTCTCTTATTTCTTCCTTTCAAATCTATATATAGTCAGCATTCTATATTTGTGGGCTTCACATCCAAGGTTTCAATTAACCACAAGCCAAAAATGTTTAGAAAAAAATGCTGCAGCTGTTTTTAACATGAACAGACTTTATTTTCTGGTCATTATTACTGATATTACATATATTACCTATATTATTTATGTATCATTTACATTGTATTAGGTATTTAAGTAATGAAGATAATATTTAAAGTATACAGGAAATACAATGTATGCAGGTTATTTTCAAATACTGGACCGTTTTATATAAAAGAGAATCTGTGGATTCTGGTATCTGAAGGGGAACTGGAACAAATCTCTTGCAGATACTAATGGACAGCTGTGTCCTTTATTTGCTTTTCTTGTCTTATTATATTAACATGGTATTCTAGCCTGATGTTGAGTACGAGTTGTTAGAAGATGCCCTTGCCTTCTTGATCATAGCAAGTAAACATCTAATTTCTTGTCTTTAAGTGTAATGTTAGCTGTAGATTTTTTCCTAGGTGTTCTTTGTTAAGTTGAAGAAGTTCCTTTCTATTCCTAGTTTACTGAGAACTTTTTTCATTTCTTTATTTAAAACATGTATTGAAATAATTCTTACTTATACATATGGTAAAATATTGAAAAGTATAATGAAAGTAAAACAAAAGCAATAAACTCAATCTTCCTTACCTCTAATTCTATATTATAGAAGTAAAAAAAATTGTTCTCTGTATTTCTTAACAGTAATGTTTTTATATAATTTCTTAATTTTTAAAAAAGTTAAAAAATTTATTCTTTGTGTTCTTTTCTTCAAGAACAGATTTCATATACTTCATTTATGCAATTTAAGAAAATAATGATACATCCTATCATACTTTACCCTCCTAGTTCTTTTCTCTTTCTTTTAATTTTTATAATAATGCACTTAAATTTTACTTTATAACAACAGGCTTATTTCTCCAGTAAACAAAAAATTCAACAAGTAGAAAGAAGAAAGACCACTCTTCTTCAGGAGTACAGACAAGGGCTATAAACAGAAAGAAAATCTGAAGGTGTCAATTTCACTAGTATACATTACTTTTTTTTACTGTATATATTAGTTACAATTCAATGAAAATATGATATGAAAATATGGTTTATTTCACTGAGCATAATGTTCTCCACTTGCATTCATTTTGTTCCAATGGACAGAATTTCATTCTTTTTTATGGTTGAGTAGTATCATATCATGTATATGTACTCATTTTATTTATCCAGTTATCTGTTGATAAACATTTTTGTTGATGCCATATCATAGCTATTGTGAGTTGAGCTGCTATAAACATGGTTGTACAGATAACTCTTTCATTGGTTGATTTTATTTTCTTGGGGTAAATTTCCAGGAGTGGGATAGCTGGCTCATATTTTAGATGTATTTTCAAGTGTCTTCACATATCACATCTTCACACGATCTTCCCTAATGGTTGTACTAGTTTACATCAACTAACAGCATATTGGTGTACCTTTTTCTTCCAATCCTGGACCTCAAAGGTTATTTTTTGCCTTTGGGGTGAGGTCAAAACTCATTGTGTTTTTCAATTTGTTTTTCCCTGATGGCTAATGATCATGAGTATTTTTTTCATGTGCATATTAGCCATTTGTGTTCCATCCTTTAAAAAAAAAATGCCTATCCACATTCTTCACTGCTTTCTTAACTGGATTGTTTCTTTTGTTGATGTTGAGTTTTTTTGAATTCCTTATATATATTAGATATTGATCTTTTATCAGATGATTAATTTCCAAATGTTTTCTCCCATTCTGTTGGCTGCCCTTTCGGTTTGTTGAGTGTTACCTTTGATGTGCAGAATCATCATAGCTTGATATAATCCCATTTGTCTATTCTTGATTTTATTGCCTGTGCTTCTGGGTTCTTAACCAAGAAGTCTTTGCCTAGCCCAATGTCTTGCAGGGTTTCTCCTATACCTTCCTCTAGTACTTTGATGTTTTAATATCATGAATGAGTGTTATATTTTGTCAAATGCTTTGTATTGACTGATAAAAATCATATAGCTTTCCTTCTTTAGCTTGTTGATGTGTTGGATAAAGTTAATTTATTTTTTAGATGTTGAATCAGCCTAACATACATAGCATAAAACCAACTTGGTCATGGTGTATAATTATTCTTATATGTTGTGACAATATACTTTCTATTATTTTGTTTGTAAGAAATATTGTTCTTAATTTATCTTTCTTTCAAAGACTGATTTGATTTTTAATTTGTACTAATTTTAATTGACAAATATAATTTGTATATTTATGATATACAACATGATATTTTGAAATATCTGTATATCATGGAAATACTATGGGCATAAGTATCTCAATTTTTCTTTCAATTTATTGCCCCTGCCATGTTAAGAATTCAAAGCAGAGGCACAAATATAGTGCAAAAGTGATGGTAGGATGCATTTCAAAGAGATAGAGAGAGTGAATATACATTGATGTGAAGATGTGGGCAACTCTGCATGGACAGACACTCATCATGAGTAGGTTACAGAGTTGTTTATGAGGAGAGAGAGTGTGAGGAAGTCAGAGAAGGACCCATAGGCAAAATACAGAAGCTAATAAGGATAAAAGGACACTCCCACATTTATCAGCTCATTTTATGAGGACAAAGGTGCTACCCTAATGGACTATACAAATGGGATAGAGTCTGGGTAGAATTTAGTGGGTGTGAGGCTTTCTGGGAGTTTTGTAGTGCCTCTACATTGAATTTAATTTCCACATGGCCATAATGAAGTTTCTTCTTTCCTGATCCTGAATGAGACACAGATGTATCATGGGAAAGTGGGCATATTATATTGAAAGGTAAGGGGTGGAACCAAAATGCAAAGTAGAGCCAGATATTATGATTACAGTTCAACTGTTCCTTGCATACCTTCTTGCCTAATTCTCCCATATCAGAAAGTCTAAATCAAGGCAACTAATATGGAAATTATCTCACAGGCTTATTTTTTGTAGTGAGAATATTTAAATTCTACTCTCAACAATTTTCAAGTATATAATACATTATTATATGTTGTATTCATTGTATTGTATAAATGGTTCTTTTGAAGTTATTCTTCCTGTCTGACTATTTTTTTTTAATTCTTTGATCAACATTTCCCCAACCTTCTCCACCACCAGACCCTGGAAACCACCATCACTGTACTGTGTTTCTAGGAGTTTGACTATTCTAGATACCTGATGTAAGAGGAGTCATGCAACATTTGTCCTTCTATGTCTAGTTTCTTTCACTTAAATTAATGTCTTTAAAGTCCACCTTTGTTGTCATACATAAGAAGACTTTTATCTTTTGTAAGGTAAAACAATCCCTTTGTGTGTGTGTGTGTGTGTATATATATATATATATATCACATTTTATTTATCCATTCATCTGTCAATGGACATTAAGGTTGCTGCCACATTGTGGTTTGTGAAAAATGCTACAAAGAATACGAAAATACAAATATCTCTTTAGGATCCTAATTTTAGGTGCTGGCATTGTGGCACAGTGGGTTAAACTGTTGCTTGGGATGCCCACATTCCATATCAAAGTGTCTGGGATCAAGTACCATCCAGCCTCAAAATCCAGCTTCCTGCTTAGCACACCCTGGGAAAGAGCAGATATTGCTCGAGTACCTGAGTGTCTACTACCCATTTTGGACACTGAGATAGAGTTCCTGGCTCCTGTGTTAGGACTGGCTCTTAGCCTCTGCTGTTGCAGGAATTTGGATAGTGAAACAGTGAATGAAAGATTTCTCTCTAACTTTCCATGAAATATGTAAAACAAGTTGAAATATCCTGACATCAATTATTTTGGAAAATTATCCAAAATTGGGATTCCTGGATCATGCTACTTAATTTTTTTTTGAAAAAACTGCATGGTTTTCCAAAGTAGTTGCATAATTTCACATTTCTATCAACAGTGTACAAAGCTTCCAATTTCTCTATGATCCTGTTATTATTTCTTATGTCAAAAACTTCCTGTAGATGTGAGGCATATATCATTTTGATTTTGATTTGTATTTCCCTGATGACTAGTGATGTTGAACATATTCCTTATACTGATTGGACATTTATGTTTTCTAAGGAGAAAATATTTAAGTTCTTTGTCCATTCTTTAGGAAGTTTTTTTTTCTTTTTCTATTGAGTTATGGGTCGCTTTCATTTCTGCGGGACAGTTTCTCAAGACAGAATTTTTTTGTTTTTTTGAAATGCTATAAAATACATGTTTGCAGACACTAGTCTTGTTTATGTGATCCCTTTGACTCTTAGTCCTATCATTATGATCAATTGTGAACAGAAATTGATTGCTTGGACTAGTGAGATGGCATTGGTATATGCCACCTTGATGGGTTTGAATTGGAATCCCCTGGCACGTTTATAACTCTACCACTTGGGGCAAGTCCAATTGAGCATGTCCCAAATTGTACATCTCCTCCCTCTCTTATTCCCACTCTTATATTTAACAGGGATCACTTTTCAGTTACATTTCAACACCTAAAAATAATTGTGTGTTAATTAAAGAGTTCAACCAATAGTATTAAGTAGAACAAAAAAATACTAAAAGGGATAAAGTATTAAGTTGTTCATCAACAGTCAGGGCAAGGGCTGATCAAGTCATTGTTTCTCAAAGTGTGCATTTCACTTCAACAGGTTTCCTTTTTGGTGCTCAGTTAGTTGTCACAAATCAGGGAGAACGCAATATTTGTCCCTTTGGGACTGGCTTATTTCACTCGGCATGATGTTTTGCAGATTCCTCCATTTTGTTGCAAATGACCAGATTTCATTGTTTTTTTTTTAACTGCTGTATAGTATTCTATAGAGTACATGTCTCATAATTTCTTTATCCAGTCTACTGTTGATGGGCATTAAGGTTGATTCCAATTCTTAGCTATGGTGAATTGAGCTGCAATAAACATTAATGTGCAGACCGCTTTTTTGTTTGCCAATTTAATTTCCTCTGGGTAAATACCAAGGAGTAGGATGGCTGGGTTGTATGGTAGGCTTATATTCAGGTTTCTGAGGACTCTCCAGACTGACTTCCATAGTGGCTTAACCAATTTGCATCCCCACCAACAGTGGGTTAGTGTCCCTTTTTCCTCACATCCTTGCCAGCACTTGTTGTTGGTAGATTTCTGAATGTGGGCCATTCTAATCGGGGTGAGACGAAACCTCATTCTGGTTTGGATTTGTATTTCCCTGATTGCTAGTGATCCTGAACATTTTTTCATGTGCCTGTTGGCCATTTGGATTTCCTCTTTTGAAAAATGTCTATTGAGGTCCTTGGCCCATCTCTTAAGTGGGTTGTTGGTTTTGTTCTTGTGGAGTTTCTTGATCTCTTTGTAGATTTTGGTTATTAACTCTTTATCTGTAGCATAGTTTGCAAATATTTTTTCCCATTCTGTCGGTTGCCTCTTCACTTTCCTGACTGTTTCTTTTGCAGTACAGAAACTTCTCAATTTGATGCAATCCCAGTAGTTAATTTTGGCTTTGACTGCCTGTGCCTCTGGGGTCTTTTCCAAGATGTTTTTGCTGGTGCCAATATCTTCCAGGGTTTCTCCAATGTTCTCTAATAATTTGATAGTGTTGGGTCATAGATTTAGATCTTTAATCCATGTTGAGTGGATTTTTGTGTAAGGTGAACGGTAGGGGTCTTGCTTCATGCTTCTACACATGGAAATCCAGTTTTCCCAGAACCATTTATTGAATACTTTCCTTGCTCCAGGAATTGGTTTTAGATCCTTGATCAAATATAAGTTGGCTGTAGATGTTTGGGTTGATTTCTGGTGTTTCAATTCTGTTCCATTGGTCTATCCATCTGTTTCTGTACCAGGACCATGCTGTTTTGATTACAACTGCCCTGTAGTATGTCTTGAAGTCTGGTATTGTGATGCCTCTGGCTTTGTTTTTGTTGTACAAGATTGCTTTAGCTATTCGAGGTATCTTGTGTCTCTGCTAATAGTAACTGATAGAATTAAAAAGGAGAGAACAATCCAACATGGGAAATGGGATACACAGCAGACTCATAGAATGGCAGATGTCCTAAACAGCACTCTGGCCTCAGAATCAGCCCTTAAGGTATTCAGATCTGGCTGAAGAGCCCATGAGAGTATTTTAAGCATGGAAAGCCAAGACACTGTGGCAAAAACAAACAAACAAAAAACACAAAAAATCCACAAAAAAAAAAAAACCCACAAACAAACCTATACGAAAGATCTCTGTGAGTGAGATCCTAGTGGAAAGAACAGGTCATCAAAGAAGGAGGTACCTTTCTCTGAAGGGAGGAGAGAACTTCCACTTTGACTATGACCTTGTCTAAATAAGATCATAGTAGGCGAACTCTGAAGGCCTCCATAGCCTTAGCAACTCACGACCAGAGCCTATGGTGATTACTGACGCCATAAACAAGCATGTCAATTTGTTACATCAACAACAGAAGTCACTGTGCACTTACTCCCCATTTAGGATCTCTGTCCTAAATGTGCTGTACATTGTGATTAATGCTATAACTTGTACTCAAATAGTACTTTGCATTTTGTGTTTCTGTGTGGGTGCAAACTGTTGAAATCTTTACTTAATATATGCTAAATTGATCTTCTGTATATAAAGAGAATAGAAAATGAATCTTGATGTGAATGGAAGGGGAAAGGGAGCACGAGAGGGGAGGGTTGCAGGTGGGAGGGAAGTTATGGGGGGGAAAGCCATTTAATCCATAAGCTGTACTTTGGAAATTTATATTCATTAAATAAAAGTTAAAAAAATAAAATAAAAATAAAAAAATACATGTTTGCATGGTTTCCTAAGAGAAGCACTAATGCCTTCTTCTGTTTGGTAAGCCCTCTCCCAACTTACTTCAATATTTTCCATTGTCTTCGATTTTCTTCAGTTTGAATATGATATACTAGGTATAAATTTTTGGCATTTATGCTAGTTAACATTTCCTGAGCTTCTTACATTTGTGGTTTTGTGTCTATCACTAATTTGGGAAAATTCTCAGGCATTGTTATTGCAGACATTCCCTGTTTTCCTTTCTCTCCTGATATTTCCATTACATATTTGTTATGCTTTTTGCAATTGTTTCACAGTTCTTGGATATAGTGCTTCTATTTTTATTCATTTTTCTCCTTTTGTTTCAAAAGTTTCTATTAGCATTTCTTCCAGCTCACTAATTCTTTCCTTAGCCATTTCCACTTTATTGATGTCTATCATACTCATTCTTCATTTGTTTTTCATCACTAAACTGATTTGGTTCTTCCTTGGAGTTTCCTTTGGATTCTTCCTGGGACTTTTCATTTCTCTTTATATATTACTCATCTGTTCTTGCATGTTTCCTACTAGAAACTTTTGCGGATTTATCATAGTTGTATTAAAATTCCAGCCTGATAAACCTTACTGCAATATCTGATTTTGAAGGTTGCTTTATGTCTTCAAATTGTGTTTTTGACTTTCAGTGGGCACAGCATATTGGGTAAAAGAAATTAGGGTCTCTAATGTGTTTTGTGCTTATCTGTATAGGATCTGAGCTGTGTTTATTGTTTGCAGTAGTTGTATATTAGATGCTAATATTTCCTCTCAGGTCCTTGTTTCTGTTTTCCTTTTGTCTTTGAAGTTTCCCTAAAAATTTTAATAAGATGTGATAAGGGCATTTATTTTGATTGCAATGCCCTCTTATTATATAGGAGCCCTATTAGTGTGAAAGTGAAGTGTGGAAAGAGGGAAAGCATTGTGTAATTCTATGATGGTCTTAATCTTATAGTGATTCCATGTCCTGAGTGTGTGACTTGCTTAGTGCTTCATTGTTCCCTCCCCTTTAGGAGAGATAGAAATGCTAGATGGGGCCGGAGTTGGCCGTTTTGCTTCTCATAGGCCGGTTACACTCTGGTAAAACTTGTTTGCTAGGTTCTTGTAAAATAATTTTCCTTGAGGGCAGGTCTTATATTTAATGCTCTGTGATTCTTCTAAAATGGTTACTCATCCCTTCCTCATGCAAAGGGCCCTTTGGATATTTACAACTTCATCTGGGAGTTATACAAAATTTTCAACTTAAAAATTAGCCTGCTACAGATTTGTTGAATTTTGAGTCTTTCCTGCATTTGTCTGAGCAGGCCAAATGATTTCACGGGCCTCATACTGTTTATTTTTTTTTATTTCACTCTAAGAACCTGGTAGTACTCCTGAAGATAAAACACAAGGAAGTGTGAGGCCCTCCCAAAATGTAGTCACTCTAAGAGTTCTTTCATAAAAAACATAGTAATAACTAACAAATTTGGGAGACAGGTGGGGAATGAGAGAGAAACAGATAAAGAAAGAGAGACAGAAATATTTCTCCCCTCTGCAGTTTCACTCCCCAAATTCCTACAATAGCCAGGGCTGAGTCAGGCCAAAACCAGGAGCCAGGAACTCAATCTAAGTCTTCCACATAGGTGACAGTGCTTAAATGTCACCTGCTAGGCAGGCATCATAGCATTTGGGGTAAAGCCACTGCCCACGATGACTACACATGGGTGCTGGTTCGGTTTGTATCATGGCTACTCCACTTCCAATCCAGCTCCCCGCTAATGGCCTGGGAAAACCATGAGAAGATGGCCCAAGTGCTTGAGCATCTGCCACAAATGTGGGAGACCAAATGAAATTTTTGTTGTGGCCATTTGGGGATTGAGCCCACAGATGGAAGATTCCCTCCCTCACCCTCTAACCCTCTCTTTGTGGCTATGATTTTTTTTAATAAATAAACAAATCCTTATAAAAATCACCTATTGATTTAGAGGGTGTGTAATAGTAGAAAGCTGGAATGGAGAGTGAAGCCATGACTCAAGCCCAGACTCTCCAAAATATAGTGTTTCTAGTGAGGGTTTAATGGCTACAACAAATGTCCCCTACTCTAATGTCTTCATTCTCAAGTCTGTTCACACTGAGGTCCAACAAGTTATTAATTATAGCTTAAGTTTTCCTATTTCTGCTTTGGTTTCCATGAAGATTTCTACTGTTAGGTTTCTACATAGTTGAGCTGTAATTCTATCTGACTCTCTGCCTATTTGCCCTTATCTAGGATTCAAAAGATTGCCCTGTAAACTCACTTCTCTGGGGTGGCTCTAAGAAGATCTATTGGTTTTCAGCTTGTTCTGAGGGTTTTGTTTTTGTTTTTGCTTTTCTGTGAAGATGGGAGTGCTAACTTACAAGCTCCTTACATGTAGGCCACCTGTCCCATCCCTCTCTCCCTCCCTCCCTTCCTTTTTTTTCTTTCTTTTCTTTCTCTTTTTCTTCTTTTTCCTTTTATTTTATGAGAAAGATAGAAATCAAGATCCAGAGGCATACAGACATCTTCCACATTCTAGTTTACATCTCAATTGCCTATAACAGATGAGACTGGGTCAGATGAATACCAGGAAGCCAGAAATCAATCCAAATGTCCCATATGGTTGCAGGGAAGAAACTACTTGATTCATTACCTACTCCCTCTCGGAATGCACATTAACAGTAAGTTGGAATTGAAAGCAGAGCTGGGAGTTGAAACCAGGAACGTAGGCATCCCAGATGGCTTTTAACTTCTGTGCCAAATTGGTGCCTTTCTTGCTTTCTTTTCTTTTCTTTTCTTTTCTCTTTTTTTCTTTTTCTTTTTTTTTTTTTTTTTTTTTTTTGACAGGCAGAGTGGACAGTGAGAGAGAGAGACAGAGAGAAAGGTCTTCCTTTTGCCATTGGTTCACCCTCTAATGGCCGGCGCGCTGCGCTGATCCGATGGCAGGAGCCAGGTGAGCCAGGTGCTTCTCCTGGTCTCCCATGGGGTGCAGGGCCCAAGTACTTGGGCCATCCTCCACTGCACTCCTGGGCCATAGCAGAGAGCTGGCCTGGAAGAGGGGCAACCGGGACAGAATCCGGCGCCCTGACCGGGACTAGAACCCGGTGCCAGCGCCGCAAGGCGGAGGATTAGCCTAGTGAGCCGCGGCGCTGGCCTTGCTTTCTTTTAAACATGCAAACTTATTGATAGAGTATATATACTCTATCATTGTTCAACTCCAAGAAATCCACTCCAATGATAAGGCTTTCATTAACATACCTGCTAAACTTTTTTAAAAAAGTATTTATTTATTTGAAAGAGAGAGTTAAAGAGAGAGGTAGAGATGGAGAGAGAGAGAGGTCTTCCATCTGCTGGTTCATTCCCCAAGTGGCCACAATGGCTGGAGCTGAACCAATCAGAAGCAAGGAATTAGGAGCTTCTTCTGGGTCTTCCACATGGATGTAGGGGGCTCAAGAACTTGGGCCAACATCCACTGATTTCCCAGGTGCATCAAGCTGGATCAGAGTGGAGCAGCTGGGACTTGAACCAGTGACCATATGGGATGCTGGCAACGCAGACCAGGGTTTTAACCCCCTGTATCACAGCACCGATCCCCCTGCTAAATTTCTAATAATTCTTCCCATCCATCACAGTTGCAATCCTTATTCCAATTGTCCATCATTATGGACCATACTATTAAATATTAATACTATTAAATATTAAAGCTTTTGAAATACCTTTAGCTGGTCTCTCTTCCTACATTCTTGTCCATCCCAGTCCATTTTCCATATAATAGCTTTAATGGCTTCTTAAAAGCATAATAATCAAATATTTAAGTTAATCTTCTTGGCTGAAACATCTCCAACTCAAGCAGTGTATTTGACTTGGTTTAGTCAATGATATGTGATTCGCACAGACTGTGTATTTTTATTTACTGTTGTATATAATATGACTATGAACGCAATACTTGCACAATAAAATTTTTGTCTCACAGTTTCTTTGAATCATAAACCTGAGAAATGCTTGCTGATTATGTCTCAGAGCCTCTCAGAACATCATCGTGAAAATGTTGTCCACGGCTGTCCTCATCTGAAGTCTGAAGACCCTCCAAACTGGGGCTGGAGCATTAGTTTCTTGGTAGCTATTGGTAGGAGATTTCAGTTACTCACCACATGGGCCTTTCCATAAGTATACTCACAACATAGTAGCCAAATTCTCTCAGATCCAGTAATGAGAGAAGGGAGGAGAAAGGAGAGAGAGAGACAGAGGGGGGGAGAGAGAGAGAGAGAGAGAGAGAGAGAATGAGTATCACGGTGTCGGTTATGATCTGGCTTTGGAAATGACATATATGACATGTGCTATATTCTATTGCTCATACAGTCCAACCTTGATACAGTGTGTGTGTGGGGGGGTGGTAAATATTCTGGGGCCTCCTTGGAGACTGACTACCACGCAATGTATGTTTCATTAACCCTCTTTTCTTTCTGGTGTAGTAATCAGTATCATATGTAGTAGAGACTTCTCTTTCAGAGTCACTCACATCTTAGTGACTGAAAGATGAATAGAACTCAAATGTTTACTCATAATGGACATGTAGCATGACCAAGAGATGAATAATTTTTATTTTAAAGCACTGAGGTTTTGAGGTGGTGCTTACTATTGCATAATCCAGCCTATCTCGACAATGGTCATGTCTGAGAGTGTGAGTTGCTGACTCAACATCCACCCTTCCATTCTTATTTTTTATCACTTAGTTAGTTATTTGAAAGGCAGAATTTCAGAGAGGCAGAGACAGAGAGAGAGAGAGAGGTCTTCTATCCGCTGGCTCACTCCCTAGATGGCTGCGACAGCCAGAGCTGAGCCGATCCAAAGTTTTCTTTCTTCTTTCCTCTCTCTTGCTATGGCATGTGCCAGCAGTCAGCTTGGTTCATGAAGATAAGGACCATGCCTTATGCACAACTGACTGGTTAGCTGAAAATATCTTCAGTCCCTGAAAGCTTATTGAAGCAAGAATCCAAACTGCTTCCCTGTGGATTTTTTTTAAGATGAGATAAGGAAACAAATTTCTATTTGTTATAAGCCACTAAATTGTGTTTGATTGATACTTTAATGGATTCCTTTTGTGCTTGGAATAAGACCCAATTCTTTATTATGACCCACAAAGCACTAATGATCTAGCCTCCACATAAATCTCTAGTCTCTTCTCTACCTTATTTCCTGTACCCCATTCATAGTGCCCTTCAGTATTTTTGGTCTCTCAGATCATCACTGTGGGATAATTGGTATGGTTCCTTACATCCCTGTCCCCTAGAGTTCAGTGCCTCTCAGACATTTTGAACTCATGCTGTTATTGAGGTAGAAGGTTTACTTTCTACTTCTCTCTTCTGAATTTCTATTAAATTTCTGAGGGGATAAGATGATTTGATTTTACTTACTACAGTTGTTATTAGAATATAGAATTTATTTTATTCATCTTCCAATCAAACTATATTATTTTAAAATTTTATTCATATAAAGGTAACAAATTTCATGTATTTCACATATACATTATAAGAGTATAATGAATCTACTCACCCCACCCACTCACCCTCCTTTGCTCCCGTTCTTTGTACTCCTTACTTTCTTATTTTTCTTTTACTTTTGGCAATGACATATTTCAATTTGCTTTAAAATCACAAGCTTAATCCCCCATTAAATATGTTCTTTTATTTGTATTGTTGTAGTTAGGACATAGGTTAATGGGAAAAGAACAAAGCTGATAGATGCCACAGCTTCCTAGTTTAACTCAGCCGAGCATGCAGAATTTAACAGAAATGAAATAACTGCACTAAGTAGGAACAAGCAGTACTCAGTCTTATTTTCTAACTGGGGAGAGTTCTCACAATGGTAACATCCTGCTACAGTTGAGAAAGAGATTATCTTTTCAATTGCCACTGCTTGACGTTATCATATAAAGTGAGTTTTACTTATTTCAGTGTTGCCTGGATACAAGCCTTTCTTTTTTACCTATAAAGCAAACATAACATTCCAAGAGTTTTAGCTTCATGTAGCAATATGTCAGGGAACTCAATTAGTTGGAAACAGCCAAGAACTGACTTACAGCAATGTTTCACTACATATTATTTTAAATAACTGTTATGTATGGTGGGGTGTTTAGTGTTTTGAGGGAAACATAACTATTAGTTATTTATTAAATTCACTGAATGACATAAAACAACTTCTCAAGCTTTTCTTGACAATCAATTTATGCAATTAATTCTAGATCTAAAAATTTAACAGCTTTGGGAGTCAAATCAGACAATTGCATTTGGTAAATGAGTTTTTAAAAGAAAATTGGGGGCTGGCGCCGCGGCTCACTAGGCTAATCCTCCGCCTTGCGGCGCTGGCAGCCCAGGTTCTAGTCCTGGTTGGGGCGCTGGATTCTGTCCCGGTTGCCCCTCTTCCAGGCCAGCTCTCTGCTGTGGCCAGGGAGTGCAGTGGAGGATGGCCCAAGTGCTTTGGCCCTGCACCCCTTGGGAGACCAGGGTAAGTACCTGGCTCCTGCCATTGGATCAGCACGGTGCACCGGCCACAGCACGCTGGCCGCGGCGGCCATTGGAGGGTGAACCAATGGCAAAAGGAAGACCTTTCTCTCTGTCTCTCTCTCTCACTGTCCACTCTGCCTGTCAAAAAAAAAAAAAAAAAAAAAGAAAAAAGAAAATTGGAGAAAACAATGATGGCGTTTATGTATTGTGCCTCATTCTCTGCTTTTTTCAGAAGTATAAAAATCACATCATTTACAGAGTATAAGATGAATAACATTTATGTTTCAACAGAAAGACAGAAGCATAAAGACTTCAGTATGATTTTATTTTTTAGTATTTATTTGAGTTTTTATGTATATATTTAGGATTCAGCATGGTGCCTTTACAATCGCAAGAACTCTCTTATATGGATCAAAAAATATATTAATCAACATGTGTATACAGAAATGCATATTTCACATTTGTAAATATATGATGTAGATTAAATTAATAAAAGATTTTACATGAGTTAAGAGAAAACTGGCGTAAGCAAAGCATGCACAAATAACTACAACATTTAAAAATTAAGTTTCTGTTTTTGAAATTTATGGTTTACTGTTGTTTATCACAGTATTTATCACACAGATTCATTTTTTTTTTTTTTTTTGGCAGGCAGAGTGGACAGAGAGAGAGAGAGAGACAGAGAGAAAGGTCTTCCTTTTGCCGTTGGTTCACCCTCCAATGGCCGCCGTGGCCAGCGCGCTGTGGCCAGCGCACCGCGCTGATCCGATGGCAGGAGCCAGGTACTTATCCTGGTCTCCCATGGGGTGCAGGGCCCAAGCACTTGGGCCATCCTCCACTGCACTCCCTGGCCACAGCAGAGAGCTGGCCTGCAAGAGGGGCAACCAGGACAGAATCCGGCGCTCCAACTGGGACTAGAACCCAGTGTGCCGGCACCGCAAGGCGGAGGATTAGCCTAGTGAGCCGTGGCGCCGGCTACACAAATTCATTTGAAATGAAGTTAAATTCCCTATAGTGGAAACTAACAGGGATGACTTAATGAACTATTCATCTGTACAGATAATTTTGGGTTATTTATGAATAGAAATGTTAAAAAAGTTTTTTGAATGGTGGCCTCGTTGTGCATTTTATTATTTTTAAAATTTTATTTAAATTATACAAGTTTCATTTATTTCAAATACACAGATTTAGGAACATACTGCCATTCCCCTGCTGCAATCCATCTTACTCCTCCCTCCCATATTTCCACTCTTAATTTTTACAAAGGTCTGTTTTCAGTTTACTTACTGATTGTGTAGTTAACCCTACACTAAGTAAAAGATTTCAACAAATAGTTATGAAGAAATAAAAAAAAACCTGTTTGTCAATGGAAGAAGACAAGGGCTGCACAATCATTGAATCTCAAAGTGTCTGTTTCACTCCAATACATTACATTTCGGGTACTCTATTAGTTACCTCAGATCAGGGAAAACATATGATATCTATCTTTTTGAGACTGGCTTATTTTACTAAATGTTTCTGGTTGCATC
The DNA here is from genome assembly GCF_051225735.1 of Oryctolagus cuniculus. NCBI lineage: Eukaryota > Metazoa > Chordata > Mammalia > Lagomorpha > Leporidae > Oryctolagus > Oryctolagus cuniculus. The sequence goes on along the minus strand of NC_142875.1, from coordinate 76,060,421 downwards.
CATTTTGTTGCATTTATTGTATCCATTTTTACAGCTGAGTAGTATACCATAATTTTTAAGCTGAGTATATACCATAATTTCTTTATCTAGTTAACGGTTGATGGACATCTGAGTTGATTCCATGTCTTCTCTATTGTGAAGTGTACTGCAATGAGCAAGGGGGTATAGGTACCTCTTTCATATGCTGACCTCGTTTGTTTCCAGAAATTTTTTATTTCCCTTTTGATTTCTTCTATGACTCACTGTTCATTCAAGAACATGTTATTCAGTCTCCATGTGTTTGCATATGCTGTAGAGATTCTTGAGTTGTTGCTTTCCAGCTTAATTCCATTGTGGTCAGAGAGATGCATGGTATGATTTCATTTTTTTTTTGAATTTGCTGAGACTTGCTTTATGGCCTAGCATGTGGTCAATCCTAGAGAAAGTTCCATTTACTGAGGAGAAGACTGTGTATTCTGCAGCTGTGGGGTGAAAAGTCTTGTAGATACCAGTTAGGTCAATTTGGATCTTAGGGTCAATTAGCTCTATTGTTTCTTTGTTGAATTTCTGTCTAGTTGATCTGTCTATTGATGAAAGTGGGGTGTTGAAGCTCCCGTTACTACTGTATTGAAGTCTATGCCTCCCTTTATATCCATTAACATTTCTTTTAAATAGCCAGGCACATTGTAATTGGGTGTGTATACAATATTCATAGCATGAATGATGCTATCATTCTGTGTTTCTGTGTGTAGCCCATCCTTAAGCAATTTTGGTAAGGTAGGGCAAGTGGCAACAAATTCTTTCATTTTCTATTTGTTATTGAAGGTCTTCATTTCACCTTCATTCATAAATGAGAGCTTTGCAGGGTACAGTATTCTAGATTGACATTTTTTTCTCTCAAGCCTTATACTATATCTCACCATTCTCTTCTAGCCTGTAAGGTTTCTGATAAGTCAGCTGTGAGTCTAGTTGGAGATCCTGTGAAAGTAATCTGATGTTTGTCTCATGCACATTTTAGAATCTTTTCATTATGTTTTACTAAGGAGATTTTGACTACAATGTGTCATGGTAAGGATCTTTTCTGGTCATGTATTCTAGTTCAGATACTCTTTCTTTTACCTTGTCAAGTCTGCTGTTAAGACTTTCTATCTCATTTTTTCTTTAATCTAATATTTAATTTCTAATATTTCATTTTGATTTTGATATTCTCTTTAAAATCTTAATTTCATGGGAAAAATTTTTGTTTATTTCATGTGTGATTTTCTTTAGTTTGTGGATTTGCTTCAGATTGCTTTTAATTAGTCCTATTAACTTTTTTTAGTTCCATTTCTGGCATTCCTTCAATCTCTCCATCTTCACATTCTAATATTTAAATGCTTTTGTGTTTCTTTGGGAGAGTCATGATGTCTTCCTTATTCTTGTTTCTTTAATTTCTGTGTTTATTTTTAGGCATTTTGGGGGTTGATTTTTTTCCCTCTGTTGGCTTTTATCTTTGAGCTATGCCTCTGTGGCTTAATGGGATGTCTGTACTATCAGTGACTATCAAGAGGGGTGTGGTGAGTGTGGCCAGGAAGCTCTACTCAGCATTCCAGAGTGGGGTGAGTATCTAGGGTAACACCCAAGTTGAGCACGGTAGATCTCAATGCCCATGTGTTAGGCCCCAGTGCGTTTCGTGCCGCTGTATGAACCACACAAATGATCTGCGCAGTCCTAACTGTGACCACAGCTAGCATATGGAGCTGTTCCCAGTGATTGCCCAGAGACCCAGCTACTCCCTTCCCCTTCTCATGTAACCACTGAGTCCCCATGGCCTCAGCACACGAGGCTCCCCTAGTCACTGGGTGCAGAGGTGTCTGTTTGCCCTGCCAGCTTGCCAGGTCAACAGAGATGTAGATGTTCCCTGAGACAGCTGCACCTAGGTGTTTTGATCCTAAGCCACCTCTCAGTTGGCTCAAAGTTAGTGGGGACTACAGATTGTTTCCTCGGCTAGAATCACTGGACCACATGGGTACACAAGAGCCACTGGCTGAATGTTGTTCTGCCACTATCACCAGTACTTCTGTGAAGGTGGCCTCTTATCTCAGCCAGTTGCTATGCACACATAGAAAGACTGGCGCAGCTGCCACCCAGACCCAAAGTGGTGCACGCCCTTTCTCAGACAGGCAGTGGGGAAGTTAGAGTAAGACAAATGTGCCCCCTCTACTTCCACAGTTTCACAGGCAACTGCTAGCAACAAGTAGCCCCCAGGGCTCCAGTCTAGACTCATGCCACCCTCTCCCTCTGGTTATATCGCCAAGGGTTGCAGCAGTCCAGTCTCACCTCTCTCAGCCATCATCTACTTTCTCCCTGTGTGCACATTAGTAAAAAGCTCGCATCAGGAGCTGGAGCTGCGACTTGAACCCAGGCATTCTGATACAGGATATGGGTGCCATATCCAGCATTTTATCTTCTAAGCTGCACACATGCACTAAGTTCCACATCTTTATCCTGGCTTATAAATCATTGCATACTTGGCTCTTGTCTTTGTTTCCCTGACCCCTGCAGATCTGCATTGAACTACTACATTCTCATTTTCCCGTTATGCCTCAGATACAGGACTCCTGATGGGTCTTGATGCGGGCTGGTCCCCCTACTTAGAGCACTTTTTCTCTCTGCCTTGTGTCCTGCTTCTGGCCTTACTTATCTCTTCTAACTCTATCTTATCCTCCAGAAAGCCCTAGATTACTCACTTTCTTGAGAAGTTCATCTCTGACCTCTAAGCATTTCTAGGGAATGTTCCCAAGGCACTCTTTATTTACATTTCCCGCATCATGTTTAATGTTTAACGATTATAGTCTTTGCTGTGTTACAAACACGATAGGGGCTGGGCGTGAGCCCATCTTGTTTTCTGTGTTTTTTCCAGAGTTTAAAATTGCGTCTAGCGTAAAGGGAGGACTGATTCAGTCATAGGTTTGATAATAGGAGCTCTGTTAGCACTTTAGAAATATTTCATTTAAATTTTGTTGCGATGGCATGGATAAATCATATTTCACTTTATAGATGAAGGAGCTGATGGAGTGTGGATCCTGAGAATTGAAAGCTGTGATTACAAAATCCAAGTCATTTTGGGTAGATGTTTGGCACTCCTTACTAACTCGTTAAGACAGACTGAAGAACTTTAAGGTAAATGGAGAGTAAATAAATTTGGAGAAAAGTTGCCAAAGCTGTAATGAGTCTCTGGCAGAATCAGAGGTTTGAGAAGATTGGTAAAAGTTGGGGATAGCATCTGGAGGAACAGGGAATGGGTGAATGAAAGGATTCTTTAGCTCTGGAGGTCTGTTTGGACTTAGAAAACTGTAATTGTGAAATGGGGCTGAGCAGTGTGCATAGGTGACTTTCTTCAGGAACCCTTGGAAATCTAGAATCAGTGGCAGCAAAAGTCCCGTATTGGTCAGATCCAGAGCTGGCGATGGGTGATCAGGCTCGATGACAGTAGATTGAGGGTCCTGTGGAGAGGAGTTATAATAAATAAATACACAAGCACCAGATCCAATTCAGGTAAGGAAGGGAACTAGAATGCGGGTCTGGGGGACCAAGAAAGTGTATACCAGGTTGTAGACATTCAAGCTTGAAAAATAGATAATAGCACCAAGTACAGCATCCCTTTGGTCAAAAAGCTTTAAAGAGCCCTCATATTTCAAAGGAATTTTAATACTTTTATTTTCAATTTGGTATCCCCTCAATCTGACCTGCCTCCACACGGGCAGGTTGTGCTGCTAGGTGCATTTCCACCTTGGCACTTTTATTCCTGTCATTCTGCTGTCCCGGGGTGATTTTTACCCCCTCCACAGCAGTTTCTCACAAACTAGAATGGAGTGACTGAGAAAGAGACACAGGAAATGTGCAGAATGGGCCAAAAATGGGGGAAAAAAAGGCCATGTCTAACACCTCAGATTCAAATAATTCAAAGAAGAAAAAATGTCAATATGTCAAAGCCAGAAGAGATGCACTTGAGGCTCATTTGATCCTTCGGCATGCCTGTTAGTGTGTTTTTGTTTTTAAAAGTGTAATGGAAGATTGAATTGACCGTCCGGTCATCAACAATTAAACTTCCCCTAATGGGGAAGGTGTTCGACCTTGTGGTTAAGATGAAGCTTGAGAAGCCCATATCCATGTGGGAGTTCCTAGCTTGAGTTGCTAGCTCCTGCTTCACCCCTGCCCAGTTCTGGCTGCTGTGAGCATTTTGGGCATTTTGGGAGTCACCAAAATGGGAGATCTCTGTCTGGTCTGTCTTGTCTCTGTCTTTTGGGCTTCCAAGTAAAAAAACAATAGTAAACACAATTTTCCATAAGAGGCAAAAATTAAGCATGACATAATGATCAGACTACCAATCGTGGAAAGAGTTTAGGTGTCAAAATAGAAGTCAAGGTGAGATTATCCAGCCATTCTCATTCAGGGCTGAAAGTGGAGGCCAATAGCTCAGACCGACAGATCTCAGAATGTTCTTTTCAGCAAATACCAGAAGTCAAATGATAACTTCTAGGAAGGAGCAAAATTTATCTTGTTCATGTTTATGACACCAACATGTTATTCAGATGGTTCTTATGAGGTAGGTAGCAGAAAAATATATGTGGGTGGTAAATGTTTGAGTGAATACAAAAACAGTTTAAACTTTAAAAAAATGGTCTCTCAGGTGCAGACGTGAATTGAAGCATTTTAATTTGAGTCTTAGTATCATTTCCACTGTTTTGTGTATTTGCTATTGTCATTTTCTCCCATTATTATTTAATAATTTAATTTAATGATGAGGTTAATACGCTTCTTATCTTTTTGCTACATGGAAAAAAAAGCTCCAAAAATTCTCATGGAAGCATTAGAGGCACACATTTAGAATTTAGTAAGGACTTTAAAATCATGGACTACAGATTGCAGAAATGTTCTGCATGGGATTTTTATTCCAGTTTTGATCAACATACTGTTTCATACAAAGGAACATCATAATATTGAAAAGTTAGTTTTTTACTTTTCCATTCTTTCGATTTTTACATTTTGAGAAATGATTTCTTTCATTTGGGATAATAAGTAGTCTGACTCCTGAACTATGATAATATTTTTTTAAAAACTTTCCTTAGACTATTTAATGGTAAAACTGAGGTGCTAATAGGCACCAGACAAACTAAGCATAGGAACAAGTTTATTGAAATGAAATGTTTCTGACTGTGTTCATATGCTTAAATATAAAGGAGCTAGTAAAATATTTAAAGAAAATATGCCTCTCCCCTCTGTGTGTCCTAAGTTTGCTTTGTGACTCTCTTTACCATTTTACACATTCTTCAAGTATCACTGCTTTGTGTGAAAATATAACATTTCCTGAGAAAGCAGAGTGTGCTGCCAGAGAGAATTCATCCCCCGAAACCCTATTCTAAAAATATTCTTGGAAACAGAAAAATGAGCTATCATATCCTGTTTGGCTGTCAGGGAAATTTCTGGGTAGGTAAAAGTTAAACGTGAGAATATGCCCAGGATATTTGTTGGAAAATATCCTACCTTACCCCTGAATTCCTGGGAACATGTCTAGATTCCTCCCCTTTGGAAATTTGCTTTTCCACACTCTCTAATCATGTATAATGCAAAGCAAACAAATGCTCATGTGGCAGTTAATATAGACCACAAAATGTATAGGAATGAAATGAACATCTTGGGATATTATTGTCATCTTTAGCCCTTGTTTATACTCCTGTGGAACTATGGTCTTTCTACTGTTTACTTGTTGATAATTTTTATTAGTGACAAATTAAGCTTGTGAATATAGAGTGGCTTAAAATTATGTTTTTGCAGAAGCTGATGGAGAGGAGGGAGAGGGGGGATTGGTGGGGAACAGGGAAGTGTGCTTGTCTTGGAACTGTACCTTTGGAATGCATGAAATCTGTTATTTTTATATTAATAATTTCTTTTTAAAAATAAAATGAAAACCTGCTTCACCTAACCAGTTTGGATTTTCCTAAGGTTACCCTAGACTATGTACATAGAGCCAGTGTGGACTTACTTATGAGATGGCTAATTGTAAAGCAAAGGAATCTCTCTGACTAAAAACTGACCACTGTAATGGTCTGGCTCACTCATTTCTGTCTATAGGTATAGATCGAATAATTAGGTCAAGGCTTTCTGATTTCCTGTGCTATAATTTATTTATGTTTGTGCCCTTGATAAAGGCATAAATTTAAGGTGGGCTATTGTGATACTACATTATTAGAGTAATCTTTACCATAAAATGTTTAATAACTCATTTCTCTCAGGTATATGATTACTTATACATTTTTTTTCTGAGAGAAAAACAAGTTGTCTATTGAATCCCAGCTTTTAAAGACTTTTTTTAAAAAAAGATTTAGTTATTTACTTGAAAGTCAGAGTTACACAGAGATAGAGGGAGAGGCAGAGAGAGAGAGAGAGGTCTTCCATCCACTGGTTCACTCCCTAGATGGTCGCAATGGCCGGAGCTGTGCCGATCTAAAGTCAGGAGCCAGGAGCTTCCTCTGGGTCTCCCATGTGGGTGCAGGAGCCCAAGGACTTGGACCACCTTCTACTGCTTTTCCAGGCCATAGCAGAGAGCTGGGTAGGAAATGGAACAGCCAGAACCCAAACTGGCGTCCATTATGGGATGCGGGCACTGCAGGCAGTGGACTTACCTGCTATACTGCAGCTCTGGCCCCTTTTAAAATTTGGAATGGAAAGAAAAAAATCAGTTACCAAAAGAAAATTTGAACAAACAAAAACAAAGCAAAGAAAAATTGGTACCCTCAGATCAAGTTGGGAAATAAATGAGCATACTTTAAAAGTAGAAAGTAGTACAGTAGTCCCCTCTTTCCCAAGGTTTTACTTTCCCTGGTTTCGGTTAACTGTGGTCAACCATGGTCATTTAATACAATAAGGTATTTTGAAAGAGAAAGGGAGGGAGAGACCACATTTGTATAACTTTTATTACAATCCATTGCTATATTTATTCTATTTTATTATTAGTTATTATTAATCTCATTGTAATTTATATATTAAGCTTCATAAGTACTTATGAATAGGAAAAAAACATAGTACATACAGGATATGGTGCTTTCTTTAATGTCATGTGTCCCCTGGGGATCTTAGAGTGTATCCCTTGTGGGGCCAGCATTGTGGTGCAGTGGGTTAAGCAGCTGGCATCCCATGTGGGTGCTGGTTTGAGACCAGGTTGCCCTATTTCCAATCCAGCTCCCTGCTAATGCACCTAAGAAAGCAGAGGAGGATAGCTCAACTGCTTGGGTCCCTGCACCTACATAGGAGACTCAAAAGAAGCTCCTGGCTTCAGCTTGGCTTAGTGTAGGCTGTTGCAGCTATTTGAAAGACCTCTCTGTTTCTCTCTCCCTTTCTCACTCTGTAACTCTCCCTTTCAAGTAAATTAAATAAATCTTTTTAAAAAAGTATTTCATGTGTAAATGGGGACTGCTTTACAGAGTAAAAGGGCTCCTACAATTAAAACATTAGACCAGGCATGAAAAATTTAGTAAATTTTGGAAAATGCTAGTAAAATTTCCTAATAATTAAAGCTACAAGATAAATAGATACAATGTAAGCAACAGAGGGAAAGATTAAAACAGTACATAGTCAAAATTAGGAGACTTAATATACAAGTAATCCTAGTTTCGAAAGGAAGACAATGATTGCAGACAGGAGAAAAAAAGAGGCATAGTAACAGAAAATTTCCCATAATTAAAGTCATGAGCATAGAGATTGAAAGGTCCTATCATGTATTCAGCACACTAAATGAGAAATGACACCTGCTGAGACTTGTTATTGTAAATTTCTAGAAAACCAAGGGAGAAGTGAGTATTCTAAAAGCATCTAAAGATAACCAAAACTGAACATAGATACAAAGCAACAGGAAGCAACACCAATTTCTTTTCTTTTCTTTTTTTTTTTTATCTTTTATTTAATGAATATAAATTTCCAAAGTACGTCTCATGGGTTACAATGGCTTTCCCCCCCATACCGTCCCTCCCACCCACCATCCTCCCCTTTCCCACTCCCTCTCCCCTTCCATTCACATCAAGATTCATTTTCGATTATCTTAATATACAGAAGATCAGCTTAGTATACCTTAAGTAAGGATTTCAACAGTTTGTTCCCACACAGAAACATAAAGTGAAAAATAATAGATGATTTTTTTTTAAATGATGATGAAATCAGATCAGACCTATTGTCATGTTTAATCCCAGTGAGAGTCAACTTGGGAATTGATAGTTTCTTTTTTTTTTTTTTTTTTTTTTTTTAACAGAAGATCAGTTTAGTGTACATTAAGTAAAGATTTCAATAGTTTGCACCCCCATAGAAACACAAAGTGAAATATACTGTTTTAGTACTCGTTATAGCATTAAGCCTCAGTGTACAGCACATTAAGAACAGAGATCCTACATGAGGAGTAAGTGCACAGTGACTCCTGTTGTTGACTTTACAAATTGACACTCCTGTTTATGGCATCAGTAATCTCCCTATGCACCAGTCATGAGTTTCCAAGGCTATGGAAGCCCCTTGAGTTCTCCGACTCTTATCTTGTTTAGACAAGGTCATAGTCAAAGTGGAGGTTCTCTCCTCCCTTCAGAGAAAGGCACCTCCCTCTTTGAAGACCTGTTCTTTCCACTGGGATCTCACTCACAGAGATCTTTTTGCCAGAGTGTCTTGGCTTTCCATGCCTGAAATACTCTCATGGGCTTTTCAGCCAGATCCGAGTGCCTTTAGGGCTGATTCTGAGGCCAGAGTGCTATTTAGGACATCCGCCATTCTATGAGTCTGCTGAGTATCTCACTTCCCATGTTGGATCACTCTCCCCTTTATTTATTCTATCGGTTAGTGTTAGCAGATACTAGACTTGTTTATGTGCTCCCTTTGACTCTTAGTCCTTTCATTATGATCAATTGTGAACTGAAATTGATCACTTGGAATAGTGAGATGGCATTGGCACATGCCACCTTGATGGGATTGAATTGGAATCCCCTAGTATGTTTCCAACTCTACCAATTGGGGCAAGTCAGCCCGAGCATGCCCCAAATTATACATCTCTTCCCTCTCTTATTCCCACTCTTATGTTTAACAGGGATCACATTTCAGTTAATTTTCAACACTTAAGAATAACTGTGTGATAATTACAGAATTAAACCAGTCATATTAAGTAGAACAGACAAAAAAAAAATACTATGAGGCAGAGTGGACACAGAGAGAGAGACAGAGAGAAAGGTCTTCCTTTTGCCGTTGGTTCACCCTCCAATGGCCGCCGCGGCCGGCGCACTACGGCCAGCGCACCGCGCTGATCCAATGGCAGGAGCCAGGTACTTCTCCTGGTCTCCCATGGGGTGCAGGGCCCAAGTACTTGGGCCATCCTCCACTGCACTCCCGGGCCACAGCAGAGAGCTGGCCTGGAAGAGGGGCAACCGGGACAGAATCCGGCGCCCTGACTGGGACTAGAACCCAGTGTGCCAGCGCTGCAAGGCAGAGGATTAGCCTAGTGAGCCGCGGCACTGGCCATCACCAATTTCTTAAGAGAAACAATGGAAACCAGTGGATCAGAGGATCAAATTGGCCATGGGAAATAGCTTTGTAACATAGAATTCTACATCCAGCTAAACTGTACATTGTGTAGCTGAAATAAGAAAATCTGAGACATGAGAATTCTAGAAAAAAAATGCACATTTCTTCCAAGCACGTTTTGTCAAGAGGAGAGCATATTATCTCAGGGGAGGCCATGCATGAATTCCTGAAACCCAAGAAATGGAGAGACCAGTAGGAGAGAGAAATAAAGAGAAACCCCACGGCAGCAGCTGGGCATCAGTGGTGGCTGCCTAAAGACTCGGGTGGGAGGAGGAAAGGCTGAAGCAGTGGAGCTCGAAAAGATGAGGTGAAACTGATGAATTAGGATATTTGATCATATTGAAAGCGATTCTATCAGTGAATCGGGGAAGAATTAGTGGTAAGTGTATAAAAAACAGGCAAATACCAAAAAGAAACAAATAAAAACAAAACTGGCAATTCTAGGAAAAAATCTTTAGTGTGTAATGTGGATCAGATGTGGGCAAATTTAAGCTTTATTAATGTAAGCTATGAAAGTGTGTTCAACATTTGTGATATCTGGAGGGCTGTTGGCAGAAAGGCAGTGCAGTGGGAAATAGTGTGGGAACATAATACAGCTAAATTCTCCTCACAGGAAGCTGATAGACAATATCTGAAACTGTCAACAAATACACAAGAAATTCTAAAATTATCATCTATAAAGGGAGACAAAGATGGGAAGAAACAGATAAGAAAAGCTGAAATTGATTTCCCCTGGATAAGCCCTAGGAGGTCTGAAGTAATGTGGTGGGATACGCCCCCTTTTCATCATAGGCTCTGTAGTCACACCTTTTAAAGTTAGGCACATGAATTATCTTGATATGAAAAAGCTAATGAGGCCGGCACCTTGGCTCACTAGGCTAATCCTCCGCATACGGCGCCAGCATCCCGGGTTCTAATCCCAGTTGGGGCGCCGGATTCTGTCCCGGTTGCTCCTCTTCCAGGCCAGCTCTCTGCTATGGCCCGGGAAGGCAGTGGAGGATGGCCCAAGTGCTTGGGCCCTGCACCCGCATGGGAGACTAGGAGGAAGCACCTGGCTCCTGGCTTCGGATCCGTGCAGCTTGCTGGCAGTAGTGGCCTTTTAGGGGTGAACCAACAGAAGGAAGACCTTTCTCTCTCTCTGTCTGTCTCTAACTCTGCCTGTCAAGAAAAAAAAAAAAAAGCTAATAAGAGATTTTGAGCAAGAAGTTTCTTTTTCTGCGTTTTGTTGGTCTCTGGCCATCGAGTCAGGGAGCTTGTGTGGTGGTTAATTATTAACTGTTATTCATTTAGTGCTCAGCCAGTGAAAAATAAGGAGACTATGAGAAGTGCAGACTCCCATGCTGACTCCAGGCCTGCCATCTTCTGAATTACTGCATTCTGTGCACATTCAGGAATTTACTCCCTCAACTGCTAGCTGTGCCGCCCACAGAAAGCCCTCAGCTGTCAGCCCCGGCTGGGGCAACCCTGCCAGAGAAAGTTCACCTGGGATGCCGTGTCAGCTTGCTTTAGTTTCCAGGGCTCCAGTTTCCCTTGTCACTTTTTTTTTTTTTACAGAGTCGGTACGGAAGTCCCACCTCAGACTCACGTCCAAAGAAAAGTCTGGTTGTGTGTGTGGGAATAAGGATATTGGAATGCATAAATTTGTAATCTATGTGCCTTACTCCATCCAGTTGTAAAAAGTGCTGTCATACCAACTTTGAAGACTTTCCTTCATACAGCCCCGGTCTAAGTGCTTTGGATAGTTACGCTGCATTATACCTAGGAGGAGAATAGAGGAGAAAAAAAAAAAAAACTGAATTTTGGGACCCACTAAACTCAGTGCATGAAATGTGTTTTAAGTGATTAATTGAGAAAATAATACCCTACTTTTCTAAGCATGAAAACTGATAAAATTACCACCTTTAACTATATTCTGGACTTAGACCCAAGGGCCCTCCTAGCAAAAGCACATTCAATCAAATTGTCAGATTGTCCTTTCCTCTGTGGGTGATTTTCCAAAAGGGACATAAAGTCATTAAGAGAAAAATCTGGCTGCCGGCGCCTTGGCTCACTAGGCTAATCCTCCGCCTTGCAGCGCCAGCATACCACCGGGTTCTAGTCCTGGTTGGGGCGCCGGATTCTGTCCTGGTTGCCCCTTTTCCAGGCCAGCTCTCTGCTGTGGCCCAGGAGTGCAGTGGAGGATGGCCCAAGTGCTTGGGCCCTACACCCCATGGGAGACCAGGATAAGTACCTGGCTCCTGCCATCAGATCAGCGCGGTGCGCTGGCCGTAGTGCGCCGGCCGCGGCGGCCATTGGAGGGTGAACCAACGGCAAAAGGAAGACCTTTCTCTCTGTCTCTCTCTCTCTCACTGTCCACTCTGCCTGTCAAAAAAAAAAAAAAAAAAAAAAGAGAGAGAAAATCTGGGCCACCCATTTGCAGCTAGTTCTTCTTTCTGCCATGTACAGAAAATTAAAAGTTGAATGATTCCACAGCTAAGAAGTACCAAGTTAGACCAAATGAATAAAATGTGGTAGCTATGATTCATGTAGCTGTGTTTCATCATTGCTCTGCAGGGAATAAAGAGGCAGCTAAGCTGTCAAAATGAAGAAAAGAATGTGCTAAAGTTGGCAGCAAATAAGGGAAAGGCAAGGCCTTCTGGAGTTGAGACTTCTTGTAGTAGATTCAGGAGTATACAAACACAACCCTCTTTTCTTCAATTTAAAATGACAGTTAATATTTTTTTAACTCTCCAATTAGCAAATAATTAACATACATCATGAATGTGCATAAAATTTGAAGGGTTCTTTGATGTTATAAAAGTAAATTTGAATGATACAGATAAGCACAAATGAAATCGCTTCTAATACATTTATGCAGAATATAATTACTAACAAAAGTTGATAGATATCTTTTATGACTTTTTTTTTACCTACTAACCAACTTTTTGCTTGTTTCTTAGAGAGTAGGGGAGAGACAGAGAGAGAGAGAGAGCGACAGACAGACAGACAGACAGAATGCCCCAGGATGCGCCAGATCCAGAAACTGGGAATGCAATCCAGGTTTCCCTATGGGAAGCAGAAATCCAGTCACTGAGCCAGCCATCATTGCTGCCTCTCAGGGTATTAACTGGAAGCTGGAGTCAGGAGCTAGAAGTACCCATTCAATCCAGATACTCTGATGTGAGATGTAGGCATCTTAACCAATAGGCCAATGCGTTCCCTATAAACCAATTTTTATTGAGATATATATATGATTATACATTATTTATTAATTTTTACCTACCTTTTTCACTCATTGTCAATTTCATTTCACTCAATGTCAATTCCATTCTTTAGTGGAATTAATTAAGGTTAAGAATAAACCTAGACCACTGCAAATTTGATTCAGGTAACTAGAATGTCTTTAATGACTTATTTATGAGGTTATTTGCTTTGTACTGCTTCAGAGTTTTTTTTTTTTTTTTTTTTTTTTTTTAGGATGGAATTTGGGGATTAGAATACGCTAATCTAAGAGTAAACATAACCTCTCTACCATTTCAAGTATGAGAAATTTTCTGATCCATCTGTGATATCAAACTTACATTTATAAACAAATAGTTTATTCAGAATACATTTCTCATAAAGTAGTCTCTATTTCTCAATAGAATCAATTGGGAAAGAATTTTTTTAAATCTGAATCTAAGACTTGAATGATTAGGAATTTAGAAGTGTGTTTTTTAGATTCTCAATTTATGTTTTACTTTAAGAAACATGTGGTTTTTGTACAGATGTCAACACTGAGTGAATGTGTTCTCCAAACACCCTTTTCCTGAATGCCAGGGGTTCTTGATTGACAATTGTTTTTCTTTGAAATAAAGAACAATATCTAGGACATTTTATTCTGAGACACAAGAAAAAACATTGATAATTTCTTGTCTTCGCTACCCAACAGTTCTCTTTCTTTCTCTCTCTCTCTCTCTCTTCCTTCCTTCCTTCCTTCCTTCCTTCCTTCCTTCCTTTCTCTCTCTCTCTCTCTCTCTCTCTCTCTCTCTCTTTCTTTCTCTCTTTCTTTCTTTCTTTCTTTCTTTCTTTCTTTCTTTCTTTTGACAGGCAGAGTTAGACAGTGAGAGAGAGAGAGAGAGAGAGAGAAAGGTTTTCGTTCCACTGGTTCACCCCCCAAATGGCCGCCACGGCCGGCGCTGCGCCGATCCAAAGCCAGGAGCCAGGTGCTTCCTCCCGGACTCCCATGCAGGTGCAGGGCCCAAGCACTTGGGCCATCCTCCACTGCCTTCCCGGGCCACAGCAGAGAGCTGGACTGGAAGAGGGGCAACCGGAACAGAAGCTGGCACCCCAACCGGGACTAGAACCCAAGAGGAGGATTCGCCAAGTGAGCCGTGGCGCCAGCCTCAGCATAGTTTTCTTTATAATTCTTTTTAAAAGTAGACTTCTTCCTCATTAAAAATAAGTTACTTTTACTTCTTTTATCCGAAGTAATTCTCTTCCTTTCTGCATGAGATAATCCATTTCGTATGTTATCATTCAACAAATATTGATTGAAGACAATTCAACAAATTTTCAACAGACATTGATTGAAGATTTTGTGTTGAGTTATCCAATGCTGCTTTGAAGGAAAAGAAATGCAGTCAAACAGCTGGACATCGTTCAATGCCTGTGGAAGACACAAAACATGGTGATCATTTATGTAAAAAGCAGTGAAGAAATTGACCATGTACAAAATTACTTTATTTTGTGTTAGTAGTAGCAAAAATAAGTTTGAATAAACTCTTCTTAGATTAATAACATTGAAGCTTATAAAAGAATAGAATATAACAATAAAATTTTACATTGTGGTATTATTTATTAATATTGTTTGTTGAAAACATGAATTCCTTGTTACCACTCAGTTCTTTAGTCATTCTTTCTTTCTTTTTTTAAAAGCTTTTATCTTAGTACATAAGATAACAAGATGTCCTATACTCTATTATAATGCTGCATTAATTTCAGTTCATATCTTTTATGACATTTTCCCTAGTTCTCTATATTATTATAAACAATAAAATGAGGTCAGTAAGTTATCTGAAAAATTTGCAACCTTTTGCACCATTTTGTTTGGACAGATTTAAATTTCACAACATGAGAACATAGGCCCATAGGGAGCTAGAAAACGTATTAGTCAAAGGATGATGGAATATTGGATTTGAGCTCCAAGATTTCAAATCCTAATGTTGAAAAAGGAAAAATGGGATACATTACATGTATAGGCTTAATGTGAGATGTCAAAAACACTTATTTAATCTTACTTTAAATAATGAAAAAATTCTATGTTGTTTAAGATCTTATCATTGCTTTCCTCAGAACTGTGAATCATTACTAAGTGAGTGCTTACTTAGAGGAGGATTCCAGGTCTCAGCCTACTTGAAGGGAAGTCAGAACCATGTGGTATTAATAAAGCTGTTTCCCTGTGCCATTCCATTGACGAGTGTGGAAAGTGATGGATAGATAGGAGAAGCAAGCAGATGGAGGCCTGCTTGCTTCTATTACTGCTGTAGGCTGAGGATGTGTTTTCTGGCATGGCTTCTTTCCCCGAATGTCCTGCCAAGGCATTTCTGTCTGAGTCTACTCAGACCAATGATACCATGTTAGAGGGAAATTCATTTTCAAAGCTGAATTAATCATTGACCTTTTTATAAGGTGGCTTAATCAGTGACCTTTTCACTGAATTTCAGCGCTCTGAGACTTGTAGAGAAATCATTGAAACTACTGAGGGTTGTATGTATGGGTCAACTTTGACTTCCCTACCTTCCCTCCTTTTTAAAATCCTCACCTATATTCATCTACTCTTATTTATTTTATGTTCCTTTCTCTATTGTTGGTAGTTCTTTTTTCTTCTGATTGTGAAAATTAAGAAAGAAATAGACAAGAATTCAGGGAAAGGCTAAAACGTTACCTTAATTATTTATCAAACTGGATTGGAAAATGAAGCTTAAATCTGTCATCAAAATTACCATCTTATACAGATTTAGATCTCAGAAATTTCCATAATAAAGCATACACAGTGCAAGTCTCTGCACAGGAAAAGACAACCTGTGTCAGAGTCCAAGACCGGTCTTTATTAGGCAAGTCAGCAGGCACATCTCTGTGTGTTCCTCCCTGTGCTTGGGGTTTCATCTTAGCATTCTTCTTACCATTTTAATAGATCACTTTTAATCCTGGGGGTAGACCCAAGAAGATGGAATGGCGGAATGGTGGAGAGGAGGTATAGATAAAGGCACTGTCCAGTGCACTTTTTGTAGTGTCTTTATTTTATGATGGGAAACATGGCAAGGAAAATGGAGTCTATTTTGCATAATATTCACCTCGAATGTTGACAATAAGTTGTTTATCCACTCTCCTGTCAATGGAAATTTGAGTTGTTCATTTTTAGAGACAAAATAAATAAAGATACTACGAATAATTTTGTGGAAGTCTTTATATGGGTAGATGTTTTAATGTCTCTTGGATAAATACCTCTGAGAGGAAGTGTTGAGTTCTGTTAGAGGTTATGCTTAACCTTACATGAAACTGGGAACAATTCTCCAAGGGAATTATACCATTTGCATTCTCATTAGCAATGCATGCAAGTTTCAATTGTGTCTGCATCCTATCCATCACTTGATATTTTCATTATAGTTTAGCCATTCTAGTGACTAGAAAATGATATCTTCTTGTGAATTTAGCTTGGATAGTTTGATGATAAATGATATTATTTTTTCAAGCAATTACTGGATATTTTACATTGTTCTTTGAGAAGTGTTCGTAATTTTGCTCATTTGAAAAACAGTTGTTTTGTGTTGTAGAAATTCTTAGTAAGATCTTATCAGATATACATTTTGTAAATGTGAAAATTTTCTTCTAGCACTGATTACTTGTTCAGTTTCTTAACAGTCTTTTAAAATTTTGTTTAGATGTGGGGTGGGGAGAGAGGGAGAGAGAGGGAGAGAGAGAGAGAGACAGAGAGAGAGATTGATTCTATCCACTGGTTCACTTCCCAAATGCCCACAACCACTAGGACTGGGCCAGGTTAAAGTCAGGAGCCAGGATCTCCATCTGGCTTTCTCATGTGGGTGTCAGGGACCCAAGTGCTTAAGCCATCATTTGCTACCTGACAGGGTGCTTTTAGCAGAAAGCTGATCAGAAACACAGGAGCCGGAATGCAAACCAGGCACTCTGAACGGGATGTGGGCATCCTAAGCAGCATCTTAATCATTGTGCCAAATTCCTGCCCCCCCAAAGTGTCTTGTGATGAGCAGCTGCTTTATTCCAATATGTCAGTATTTTCCTTTATTGTTATTATTTTCTATGTCCAGTCTAAATATTTTCTGTTTCCAGGTAATAGTTATTACTTCATCTTGCATTCTAAAAACTTTTATGATTTTTATTTTTAATATAGTTTTATAGTATATCCCATAATGATATTCATGTGTGGTATAAAAAAGAGTTGAGGTTACTTTTTCTTAGATAACATAGACTTGTTTCTTTTTTCATTGGTTAAAAGATATTCCTTTAATTGCATTAGGCCCTATGTCAAAACTCAACTTGACCAAGTATGAGTCTTTTTCTTAACTATTTTCAATTTCCTTTCCTTGTGCCAATATTAAACTACTTTTATTACTGTAGGTTTGTTGCATTCAGGAAGAATGGAGCCCTCCAAATTTATTCTTTCACATTTAGACTTCATGTTTCCATATAAATATTATGAGCCTCTCATCACTGTATATAAATATCCGTCTTGTGTTATTATCAGATTGTATTGGATCTATAAATCAATTTGAGAGATGACATCTCAGAAATAGTGTTTGTTTTTATCAATGAACATGATATATTTTTACATAGATCTTTAATTTCTTTAAAATTTTTATATTTTTAGAAGACTTGTGTGTTAAGTGTATTTACATATAAATGTCATATGTTTTTGATTACATATTAACCCAAAATTATTTTAAAATTTTAATTTCTGAACGTATGTTGTTGGTTTAGGAATACATTTACATTTTGTATGTTAATCTTATAATTTGTAGTTGCATTAATTCACTTACTAGTTTTAGTAGTTATTCATAGTACTCACTTATATGTATAATAGGAGCCGTATGGAGAATTTTTCATTCTGATGTTAGTAATTTGTGTTTTTGCTTTTTTTCTGTTTTCAAATCTTTTTGAGGCCTTTTAACTATTTCAAAGAAGAAAGATTTGTCTTTGTGAATTTTCTCCTTTGTTTTTTTTTCCTTTTTCATTGCATTCTCTTATTTCTCCTTCTACTTACTTTGTGTTTAATTTTCTTATATTTTCTAACTGCTGTAGGTAGATATTCAATAATTTACTTTGAGCTTTATAAAATAAACATCAAATTTATCATTCTATTTGTATGCACTGATTTAACAGCATCTCACAAGGCTACTCACACTCATACACACACACAAATATACACATGATCTTTTTTTTTCTTTTCTTTTTTTTGACAGGCAGAGTGGACAGTGAGAGAGAGAGAGACAGAGAGAAAGGTCTTCCCTCTTGCCGTTGGTTCACCCTCCAATAGCCACCACGGCTGGTGTACCGCGCTGATCCGAAGGCAGCAGCCAGGTGCTTCTCCTGGTTTCCCATGCGGGTGCAGGGCCCAAGCACTTGGGCCATCCTCCACTGCCTTCCCGGGCCACAGCAGAGAGCTGGCCTGGAAAAGGGGCAACCAGGACAGAATCCAGCGCCCCGCCCGGGACTAGAACCCGGTGTGCTGGCGCCGCAAGGCAGAGGATTAGCCTATTGAGCCACGGCACCGGCCACATGATCTTCTATTGCAATCAATTCAAACTTTATTTCCTCTGTGACTTATTTTTTGATGAATTATTTAGAAGCAGACTATTTACATTCTAAATTTTTGGAAGCATTTTTCATAAATATGTTTATTTTATTTTATGGACTAAAATCTTATACATTTATCATGCCCAACATTATTCTTTGAAGCACAGATCTATTGTGGAATGACTAATATATAGCTAATTAATACATGTATTACCTCCCGTAATTACAATTTTTGTGGTGAAAGCACTTAACATCTACTATCAGCATTTTTAAAAACTCACTATATTATTAGTGATTATAGTATAATGCTCTACTAATAGATCTCTTGAGCTTATTGTTTATATAACAAAAATATTGTGGCCTTTGACTAACATCACTCTAGTGCCCACTGTCAGCTTCCCTAACCATGTTGTTGCAAAGGGCAGAATTTCCTGAGTTTTAAGTTCTGGCCTTGCTACTAATTAGTTGCAGGAATTTGGGTAAGACGTGTATGTCTTTGTGCCTCTGTGTTATCATCTGAAAGGGGACTTATGCAGTAGTAAGCACCTCATGCAGTTACTGTGAGCCTCACAGAGTTGAGCCAGGTCCTTCTTACCCTCAGAAGCCTGGCTGGGAGCCCATGCTCTGGAAGACGCCTACAGAAATACTCTAATTGATCAAATCCTAAGGATTTCAATTAAAAATTAGTCTAAAATATCAGATATCTTTCCAATCTATGAAATTCTCTAAAACATCTAAAGTATCTTCAGCACAGAGAATACATACACAAGTGATATAAAAATATGTTATTACATCTGAGTAAATAAAACTTGTGCACAGTGTCATTAAAATCATGTGAATTTCAAAAACGAGTGGATTGTATTCCATTGTGTGTACATATACACACACCAAGGAATATATATAAATATATATTATATACATATAATTTAACCATTTATCCACTGGTGAACACAGGTTGACTCCATATCTTGTCTGTTATGAATAGTGCTACAAAGGTTATGAAAGTGTAGGTATCCCTTTAACATATAATTTATTTTCCTTTAGAAGTGTCTTTATTAATAGCTTCTTGTTAGGAGTAGGAATTTCACCTGATGATTAAGAGGTTGATTATAATGCCTGTGTCCCATACTGGAATGCCTGGGTTCATACCTAGCTATGTTCTTGATTCCAACTTTCTACTAATGCAGTCCCTGTGAGGCAATAAGTGATAGCTCAAATAATTAGGTTCCTGCCATCCACATGAGACCTGGATTGCGGTCCTGACTCCTGGCTTCTGTTGAGGGAAATTGGGGTATGAACCAGTGAATTGGAGCTCTCCCTCACCATCTGTGTTTCTATCTCTGTCTGTTTTTCTGTCTTTTTTTTTTTTGTCTCAAGAAGCAAAAAGTCTTCTGATTAAATTTTGTTGTGATGAGAAAATATGCTTTGTAAATTTCACTTTTAAAAATGATTAACTGTGGGAAGTGCAGTTCATTTCCATTTTAATTAACATTTCATATACATTTGAGAGTAATATACACTTTGTAGTTGTTGGATTTATATTAAAAAAAAAGTTCAAGGTTTTTATGTTCTTAACATTTTTTGGTCTCATTGTTCGACAAATCACTGAGAGCAATTTTAAGTCTTCACTCATTTTTGTTGATTCTTCAGCTGATAGCTTTTTTGTGTGTGTATGATAGTTTAAATGAGTATCTTGTGAAAATGTATAGTAGCTTTTGATTTCTTCTATACAATAAAACAGTAGTCAGCATTTATGTGTATTAAACAGTTATGCAGTTTTCTATAGATACGCAGTTAAAGTTACTAGATTCATTCATACATTACACCTTTTTAGAAGCTTCTCTGTACCCAGTCACATGGTAGTCAGAGATGACAGACATGTTTCCCACCCTTGTGAGGCTTCCCTTTGCAGAAAGGTAAGTAAATAGTGTAAATCCTTAAAACATAATTTTATATGCTCTATAATATAGCAAGTATTTTTACAAACATGTAAAGATGGGATAACATTAAGTAAACTGTATTTAAATAATACAAATTTATTCTGAAGTTACGAATTATATTTAGACATTACATTGTAAATTTAAAATCAATAATAATAAAAATTTAAAAGAAACAGATCTGCAATTAAGAAACAAGTTTGAAATTCTGGTTTCAATAAATTCTGCTTTCTTGTTAAGTATTACATAAAACAGACATAGCTGTGTTTGGAGAGTTACTTGGAAATACACTAATGGAAATGGAATGATGAAAAATGTCAAAATATTTGCCTATTAACACATGAAATGAAATAATAATGGCTTTAGTTGTTTTGAATGAGATCTTTCTGTGTCTGGCTTATTTCACTCAATACACAAATACCACATGTTTTCCCTCATATAAAAAAATTAAAAAACAAAAACAAAAACAAAAAAAGAGAAAGAAATGCCTGCGGGTATCAGTATTTTTCTAAATACAGCTTTGTTAAACTTCATTTTATATTTTTGTCAAACCTAAGTTTAAGAATGATGCACTGCTATATTTTTAAGGATTTGTGATTATTTTAACATTTACTGTGTATGAGCGAAATGATTGTATTTTCATTTGATGCTTGTTTATAGTCTTTGCCAATATTCCCGTTGAACAAGGGTTTTTTTATCCATTTTAATTGTTTTACTCTTTATTTAGTAGAGCAAGATGTCTTTGACTATAAGTCTTTGAGTTTGTAAATTTAATATATTATATTAAAAAGTTGAAAAAGAAAAAAAAGGAAAGAAGAGTTCCAATTTAATTGGAGAAGCATAGATAATTTCCAGGGATTTTTATGACTTGATTGTTCAATTAGAATATATTAATTTCAAATTGTATGAACCCGAAATTGAACCTATATATTCCTCCTAATGAATATTCATTCTTTCTTCCCTGTAATCTCTGTTATTTCAGCCTTTTAAGTCATAAATTTTATTACCCCTTTTATTTTTTTTTCAAATTTGATCACTATGTTTATGACTCAGGTCTTTATTTTTCCTTTTGCCTTCATCTTGTCCTCTCATTTCTTACGCGTGTACTTTGAATTGTGGCTTCCCATCATTTACATCTATATTACTGGAACATAATATTTATTAGACTCTCAATATCTTCCTGTGAGATAAATCTCCCTAAGATATTGTTTTCATTCCCTCTCTTAAAAATTACGTTTTCCTAAGGTGACTCATTAGTTACTGCATTATCTGTACCAGATTTTTCTGTTCAATAATGCTTCCCTGTATATGCCACATAATAACTTGTGTAAAGCCACTAAATTTGTGGCAATTTGTTACAGCAGCCACTGGAAGCTAATATAGTATCTCAGAGCTCTCAGGACTCAGCTTCAGTTGCACACTGTGGTTACTCACTCCTTATTAACATACATGGCTGGTTTCTGTCCCGTTTGTGCCTCATTTTATCTCTTTCTTCATGTGTGCATCAGGCAATTACACTTAAATAAGCCACCTCCTCCATTCAGTATTCTTGTGAGATAATCCAAATTAAGACATCATCATCGTTTCCATCTCTCTGCTTTGTCAACTTTTTGTCCCTGTTGGAAAGTGCTTTCTCCTTGTTTCTCCTGATTCCATGTTATTCAAGGTCAAGTTAAGAGGCATGTACTTCTCTGTGAAGTTTTTTTTTTTTTTTTTTCTGGTTTGACCCACAAAACCCTTTTCTTTTCTTACCTTCCTTTGTTCCTGCTGTAAGTATACTCTTTATTCTTTGAGTACATTACATGATCTTTGCATTCATGCACATGGTTTGCATTTCAGATGCTGAAAGTTTCACTTCTGTTTTTAATATTTATTTATTTCTCAGATACACACACACACACAGATAGAGAAAGAGAAAGTACTCCCATTTGGTGGTTCACTGTCCAAAAAACCTCAAATGGTCTAGGCTAACTCTGGGAGTTGGTAATGCAACCCAGGTCTCCTATATGGCTGGCAGTGACCTAAGTCCTTGAACCATCACTGCTGCCTCCTAAGATCTATATTAGCAGAAAGCTGAAATAAGGAGCAGAGTCTACATGAATCTAGGTATCTGATATGTTATACATGTGTCCCAACCTGTAGCTTAACTGCTAGGCAAGGCATATGCCTCTGAAAATCTCATTTTTTGTGAGATGTCACCCTCAATTAAACCAAGGGAGCTTTCATACTTGAGTGTATATATTGGAACATAGACAAAAGATAAAATAAAGTGTATAGCAGATAGTGATAACAGCTAAAGAGAAAAACACAACTGGAGAAGGAGGATGGACATTAGCTTTGTGGAAGTTTTAGATAGTGGATGAAGGGAAAAATCTAACATCATTGTGGAACACAAAGATGAGATCAGTGAGGAAAGAAGCCAAGAGAATATCTTTGAGAATAATGTTTAAGGCAAACAAAATTGTGGTGAAAAAGTTCTGTATTCAAGAAATATCAAGACAGAGTGAGCTGGCCTTGTAGGTTATGATGTCTGTTAAGGTGCCTGTGTCCTACATTACAATGCTGGGCTTTGCTAGCCATCTCTGGCTCCCGACTGCAGCTTCCTGCTAGAGATGGCTCATGTGGTTACAGTCCTGCCATTCATGGGGGAGACCTGTATTAAGTTTTGTTTTCAGCCTTAGCCCAGCCCTGATCATTGTGGGCATTTGTTAAGTGAACCAGCAAATGTGGGCTCTCTCTCCCTCTCTTTCTGTCTCCGCCTCTTAATTAATTAATTATATTTAAAAATAGTTAATTTTTTTAAAAAAAAAGAGAGTATAGAACATGTGTTTTGAGGTGAGCAAGGGAAAATGAGTAGGGGTGTAGGTGGGAATGTTAATGGAAGCGAGGTTCATGTAGCTGAAATTCACTTCTCAGTTTTCCTAGATTCCTAGTTTCCTGTTATTGCCCTGTTATTGCTCTTTTTCCCCCCTACACTCTTGGGCCATTGTACGGTTTGTCTTTTATGTTGAGCACAATGGGAACCCTTCTGAAGATGTTTTAAATAGAAAATAACACAGATTATCATTTTCATGGGATCAATTTTTTTTTTTTTTGGCTGCTACAGTATTGAAAAGAGAATGAAGCATTGTTTCTCGTTATTTTTCTTGTGGGAAAAGAAAGTTAAGATCATCAACTGAATATAAGGATAGGTGGCAAAGGGGAGAATAGCTGGAAATCAAGTTTAGCTTGGTCTGTAAACAATGGTAATGACAAATTATAGCTATGACTATAGGAGTGAGTAATTGAGGTTGGACCAGGGGCAAGATCATTGGCAGAGAATGAGCTGAAGGCACTGAGAGCCAGGGTGCTGGAAGGGCATCTGCAGCCAAACATGCATAATTAAAATCACATCTGAAGATCTGTATACTAAATAATATTAAGTAGTGGCAAAATGGTAAATTACCTCCAACATTGAATACGATTTCAAAGGTGACTTTCTGATGTTATTCAAATGCCATCTGCCAATAGTGGAAGAGTATTAAAGAGACTTAAATTGCAAATGAAGGGTTTACAGAGGCACTGTGGTATGGTATCAATTTTTATGTTAGCACAATAGGCTCACCCAATAAAATGTCTCCTCTACAATGAAAATTCAGCTGTACTTGTTCATTATAGTCCTCATCTAAAATAAATCTGGCAGCAAAAAACAAGAGAAGTTGGGTTTAGTATTCCAGTATAATTGCACACTATTTTATTTCATGTAGATTGTTATGAAAACTTTGAAAAATAAGCATAGCATTAGTGAATGTAGTGGGATCTGAGAAGTCATGATCATTACAGATGCC
Source organism: Oryctolagus cuniculus (assembly GCF_051225735.1). Taxonomy (NCBI): domain Eukaryota; kingdom Metazoa; phylum Chordata; class Mammalia; order Lagomorpha; family Leporidae; genus Oryctolagus; species Oryctolagus cuniculus. Next base: position 76,036,297 of record NC_142875.1, on the reverse strand, counting down.
AATGTTATTTTTCCTAATATGTTGAACAACAATGTGAAAGATTTATGTGCTTTTCCTGGCATTTATTATATAAACAACCTTAGGAAATTGTTTATCTTCATCTGAGCTGATAAATTTTAAAGGAGTTAAGTAACTTGCCCAAGTTTTTCTTCTACTTCATCTTATCATAAATTTATTCATGTAACCCCAAATGTTTATGAGTATCACAAGATAATGATAAACACCAGGTAGGGCAAAAGGAGTTAAAGCACCTATTGTCATATATATTACAGTCTATTAAGTAACAATATTGATGAAACATTCAAATAGTTCAAAATTTTACAAAATACATTTATTTTATGTTTAAAATTGTTTACCTTGTTCGCCAAACAGAAAAGAGAGACAGAGAGAGGGAGAGAGAAAGTCTCTACATTTGCTGGTTCACTACATAAATGTCCTCTACAGCTGAAACTAGGCCAGGTCAGGGAGAGGATGAAGCCAGGATGTGGGAATTTATCCAGGTCTCCCATGTGGTTGTCAGGAACCCAACTACCTGAGCCACAATTACTATCTCACAATGTGTGTATTAGCAGGAAGATGGGCTCCAAAGTGGAATTGAGACTCAAACTCAGGCAGTCTGTTGTGGGTCTTCACATATCAAGTATTGTCTTAAAAGTTATGTCAAATGCTCACTTCAATCTTGTATTTATGCCATCAGACAAGAAGGATTTGACAGGGGCTGGCATTGTGATGTAGCATATAAAGCCACCCCTTGCAACACTGGCATCCCATATGGACTCCCATGGAGTCCTAGCTGCTCCACTTCCAATCCAGCTCCCTGCTAATGAGCCTGGTAAAGCAGCAAAAGCTGGTCCAAGTGCTTGGCCTTCTGCAGGCACATGGGAGAATTGGAAGAAACTCCTGGCTCCTGGCTTCCGTCTGGCCCAACTGCGGCCATTGTGGCCATTTGGGGAGTGAACCAGCAGATGGATGATCTCTCTCTCTCTCTCTCTTTTCTTGTCCCTCTTTTTCTATGTAACTCTGCCTTTAAAATAAATAATATAAATCTTATAGAAAAGAAGGATTTGACAATGTAGTTGATTTCCTTAGCCTTTACCTAAAAGTTTCCATGCTTAAATCTTTCCTGTATGCTGAAACAGGGTCCTCCTCCTGCAGTTGACAGTGGAATAAACTGTAAACCATCATGGCATTTGGAGGTAATTGCCTTTTGTTTTGACATCCATTGGAAGAGAAATGGAGAACTGGGAGAAGTGTTCTCCAGATCCTTAATGTTAGTCTTAGAGTAGATGTTTAGGGATGTAAGTTTTATTGTGCCAGGGCTAAATCTGAATCTAGTGACAGAAGCTCCCACGTGTTTCTCAATGGCTTTTGCATGTGCACACATGGATGTGTATCTGTGTGTGTGTGTGTGTGTGTGTGTGTGTGAGAGAGAGAGAGAGAGAGAGAGAGAGGAGACAGAAAGAGAGAGAGAGAGAGAGAGAGAGAGAGAGATGGGGAAACTTCTAAAGTGAGAATCCCAGTAGAGGTCCTTGTCACTTGGATCTGAAAGAAATGGTTTGAGGTAAATGTGAAGGGGTATGTAAGACTGGCCCTCTTAGAAACTATATCCACATATTTGCTTTCATCATAACATCAATGGGAAGGCCTTGCAATTTGCTTATATAGTTTTTATTGTAGCATGGAGAAGAGACTGAGAAGAAATAACAATGGAAACTAGTTAGTAAGGAACTACAAGAGAAAGAGGTAGCTTGGACCACAGGAATGGTGACAGATGCAAGGGGTGAATCACGCAGATTCACTCTGATAGGATAAATGGAGAGGAGAAATCCAGGGTACCTAAATGTGCTGGTTACATAACTGTAAGGACAGTGCAGCCATTTCTGAGATAGGAACCACTGGTAGAGAACAAGATTAGAGCTGTGTTAAATTAAATTTGGGGGAAGAAAATTATGACCTTAATTTTCAGCTGTTGATTTTGAGCTGTTTTTAATAAAACCGAGTAGAGATACTAAATAGACAATTGATTATAAGAGCCTGAATATCAGGAAGAGGTGGCAGTGGGAAATTTAAATAGAATGCGGGTCACCAAAGTTGAAAGGCAAACTGAAGCAGAATTATAAAAATGTACTTAAGCAAATGATTGTTCACAAAATCTGTGGTTCTAAACTAGATGTTGTCTAGAAGCTTCAGTGAGGGAATGCAAGGGGAAAATTTTTATAGGTCAAACACAAAAATAAAACAAAAGAAATTCGAATAGTTATGGTTATGCAGTTGCCCATTTGTTACATACTATTAAAAAGTCCTTAGGTAAGTTTGTTCTCTGCTTTTGCTTGGTTGAGCTTAACCTGTTTTTCTTCAATTAGGCATTTAAAAGAAATAACTCAAGCTGTGTTTCGTTTGAGTTTGCAGAACAAGCAAGCTTAAGGTAATTTATGAGGCATACATAGCTTTGTCTGCCCAGGGATTCTTCACACCTGGTCTTCATTTAATCTATTTTTTAAAAAGATTTATTTATTTATTTGAAAGGTAGAGTTCGAGAGAGAAGGAGAGATAGAGAGAGATCTTGCATCTGCTGGTTCCCTCCCAAAATGGCCATAATGACTGGGGTTAGGCCAGGCAGAAGCTAGGAGCCAGGAGCTTCTTTCAGGTATGCCATGTGGGTGCAGGGGCCCAGGACCTGTGGGTCATCTTCTGCTGCTTTCCCAGATGCATTAGCAGGGAGATGGATTGGAAATGGAGAAGCTGGTACTTGAACCAGCACCCATATGGAATGCAGGTGCTGCAGGCTGTGGCTTAACTATTTGCATCACAGTGTTGGCCCCCATTTAATCTATTTTTAACAAGCTAGTTGATTTTGCTGATGAGAGGCCAAAGACACTTGAACATGAGATCTTTATGGGTCTCAGTCTCTCAAATATCAAGGCTTGGCCAGCGCCACGGCTCACTTGGTTAATCCTCTGCCTGCAGCGCTGGCACCCCGGGTTCTAGTCCCGGATGCTCCTCTTCCAGTCCAGCTCTCTGCTGTGGCCCGGGAAGGCAGTGGAGGATGGCCCAAGTGCTTGGGCCCTGCACCCACAGGGGAGACCAGGAGGAAGCACCTGGCTCCTGGCTTCGGATCAGCGCAGCACACTGGCCGCAGCGCATCAGCTGTGGCAGCCATTTGAGGGGTGAACCAATGGAAAAGGAAGACCTTTCTCTCTGTCTCTCTCTCTCTCTCTCACTGTCTAACTCTTCCTATCAAAAAAAAAAAAAAAAAAAAAAGGAAAAAAAAAATCTAGGCTAAGCACTTGTCATTATTCCTAATGCCAAAATTCTTACATATGTGGCCAGCATTTCTCATCTGGTGAGTCAGTTCAGCCTTCTTGATGTTCTGTAAGTGTAGGAAACCAAATCTGTTATTTTGAGCTGCCATAACAAAATTATGATAGACCCATGGCTTAAAAAATGAAAACCTAGTCCTCACAGTTCTGTAGGCTAGGCAGCCCAAGTTCAAGGTGCTGGATGGTTCAGTTCATAGAGAGCTCCCTCTTTCTGGTTTGTAGACAGAATACTTCTCACATATTGGAGAGAGATCTTTTCTCTTGGGTTTCTTCTTTTTTTTTTTTTTTTTTTTTTTTTTCAGGCAGAGTTAGACAGTGAGAGAGAGAGACAGAGAAAGGTCTTCCTTCCGTTGGTTCACCCCCAAAACGGCCGCCACGGCCAGCACTGCCGCCGATCCGAAGCCAGGAGCCAGGTGCTTCCACCTGGTCTCCCATGTGGGTGCAGGGGTCCAAGGACTTGGGCCATCCTCCACTGCCTTCCCAGGCCACAGCAGAGAGCTGGACTGGAAGAGGAGCAACTGGGACTAGAACCCAGTGCCCATATGGGATGCCAGTGCTGCAGGTGGAGGATTAGCCAAATGAGCCACAGCGCCAGCCCCTGGGTTTCTTCTTATATGTCAATAATCCCACTCATGAGGACTCAGCTTGCATGACCTAATTGCTTTCCAAATGCCTCATCTCTAAATACCATCAACTGGGTATTAAGAGTTCAACAAATGAATTTTTGAGGAGGTATACAAATGGTCCATCTGTTGCACAAACATTTCCTCTGCAAATGGAAGTACTTACTGTGAGACTTCACTTGAAAGCGTCACAGAAAAATATTATCTTCAACAAATTAAGGCTAGAATGGAAATAGGAAAAGGGATCAAGGATCTAAAAGGATTCTTCTGGTTATTCAAAGGTAATTTCTAATAGGATTTGGGAAGTGAGGCAGGCATGATATGAATTTTTGATAGTAGTCAATAAAAAAAAAAGAATGAAAAGACATAGTGACTTAGCTTCAGCAGTGTCTTTGGGGCTAGGGTGGTGGGAGAGGGTATTGGGCTTAGCGCCCAAATAACATTTTTCCAATGCAAGTTTGAGTGTTGCTACAGATTCTATTCACTGATGTCCCATATTTGCCAGATATTTACTAATTTTTCTGTTAGCAGTTATCAAGTTTAAGTGTATTTAATGAATATCTCAGGGAATTGTTAAAAGTACAGATTTCTGAGATCCACACCAAAAGGTCTGTTTCCATGTATGACTGGTAAGGCCTAAAAATCTACACTTGAATTTCCTATGTGATACAGGGCAGGTATTTCAATTGTTATGGGAGACAGATACTCAAAGAATTTAAATACTTTTTATACAAAGTAGCATAAATATCTCTGGTATTTCTCGTGGCCACAATTTTATCTTTTTAAATATTTATTTATTTATTTGAAAAGCAGAGCCACAGAGAGACAGAGGCGGGGCGGGGGGGGGGGGTTCCATCTGCTGGTTCATTCCACAAATGGCCACAAAGCCGGAGGTGTGCTGATTCAAAACCAGGAGCCAAGAGCTTCCTCTGGGTCCCCTACGTGGGTGCCAGGGACCAGGAACTTGGGCCATCTTCTACTGCTTTGCCAGGCCATAGCAGAGAGCTGGATCAGATATAGGGCAGCTGGGACTTGAACTGGCACCCATATGGGATGCCAGCATTGCAGGTGGCAGCTTTGCCCACCTCATCACAGTGCCAGCCCCCTTAATTTTATAATTAAAATCACTGTGTGTAACATAACTGCTTTTCCACACCTGGGTAGTTTCTGCTGAACTTTATTTTGAAGCTACCCTGTCATGTTTCTTTGTTACATTATGAAAATGTGGGATCACACTAGCACATGATTTTTGCAGTTTTTGAATGTTCATGCTAAGTGAATTTGGTGCTCCATATTCAGTGACTTTTCCATTACTGTATCTTTTGAAAGGCAGTAATTTAATATCTGCATTTACTTTATGGTAGGTTTCTAACTTACTATTATCTGAAGTTTTCAAAGATTTTGAAAGTCCTGCTAAGACCATGTTACATTCCAAAGACAGGTCAACAGAGACACCTGGGGGTTTAACAAAAGTGTGTATTAGATTTTCTTCTCCAGTAAATTAGTTACTGTACCATCTGACATCTAGTTCATGTTCCTCCTGAAGGAACATGTAGATACACATGTTGGTGGCAGAAGTATTACTTCTCTCATGACTCACCCAGATTGGAAGATGATGGGATGAGAAATTTCAGACTAAATATGGTTGTGTTATTCATTTGAAATTCCTTGGAAAATAATTCTATTTATAAAATAGAACTTTCTCATCAAGAAAACAATTTCTTACCAGGAAGGAAAGAAATCTACTTCCAGTTCTGAAGAATTTTTCATTCAAATGCCTCATGAGAGAACCGAGTGACTGATGGAAGTATAGCTGGAAAGGGAGAGTGGGTGGTGGGAAAAGTGCCCAAACATCTGGATAAATGCATGTGGGAAATGAGAGAAGCTGTACAATGGGAATAGTTCTACCAGCCTGAGAGAGGAGAGTTGAAAGGTAAAGTAAAGGCTTTTAAATGAATTAGCCCCATTTTGATGAAAAACTGTGTTACTTTCAGACACAGTGGGCTTTGTCTTCATTGGCTTAGTTGGTCCAGAAGCTGGAAGAGACCACAAACCACAGCCCACCTCTGGTGTAAGGGTGGTTTTCACTTACTGAGTTGTGGATGAACACTTTGACATTCAAAAACCTTAGATAGACAATCTAGAGGGGGTTATGGCATGAACCAGCCGTACACAGTCTCAAGTGTCAGTACAGGGACTGGCACTGTGGTATAGCGGGTAAAGCCCCAGCCTGCAGTGCCGGCATCCCATATGGGCACCAGTTCGAGTCCCAGCAGCTCTAATTCTGATCCAGCTCTCTGCTATGGCCTGGTAAAGTAGTAGAAGATGGCCCACATACCTGAGCCCCTGCAACCAGGTGGGAGACTCAGAAGAAGCTCCTGGCTCCTGGCTTCAGATTGGCCTAGCTCCGGCCATTATGGCCATCTAGGGAGTGAACCAGAGGATGGAAGACCTCTCTCTTTCTCTCTCTCTGTCTCTGCCTCTGCCTCTCTGTAACTCTGCCTTTCAAATAAAATAAATAAATCTTGAACAAAAAAAGAGTCAGTACAATGTGTTTTGAGGAGGATATATTTAATGGATTGGAAAATTCATTACGGAGTTGTTAAAATATGACTATTTAATTAACAAGTTCACTTATAATCATGCAGTGTTCTGAGTATCAGACATGTTGAATTCCAGTCCTCTCTTGTCCACTACTTGTGTTTCACCCTAAGGCTCAGTAGGCACAGAGCATGGGTCCATTACTGACTCACCCCAATTTGAGTCCCTGACTTCAGTGTGTTCCGATATCAGTTAAATGACTGAACAAGTCTGTGGAAATTAACTACTCTCTCACAACATTGTTGTTAGCGTGAATCTCTCCTCATTTTCCTACTTTACAGGAAGATTGGCAGTTTTTTTAGGTAATTGTATAGTAGGGATTATAATTTATTTTTAAATCAAGAAAAGAAAGCTAAAATAAAAGCAAGATTATTTTATTACATACATGTAGTCAATATTACATAATTTATGTATTGAATGTTATATTAATGTAAGATTATTTTCATGAATAAGAATGAGAAAGCTGTAACTTTTCAAATTAATGTCATTTCTATAGTGTGATTTCATTGAATTTCAAAATAATGAAAATTGCAAAAAGTAACCACACAGAAGCATGAAATACATTCCATATTACATTGGGGGATCCAGAATACTGGAATTTTTTTATGTCATGGTTTTTCTCCAGTGGTGCTTCACATATAGTATTGAGTATGAAGGTATAAAAGCAAACTCTCTATGTTTAAAACCTTTAATTAATATATTACAGTATAAAATATATTAACAGTTACTGTAAATTATGTACTCAGAGAGTTATTTAACCTTGTACAAGTCTCTTAACTTTATGATTAGATTGTTTTCTGCCAGAAAAAAAAATAAACATTTTATCTTAATAATTCTTCAAATTCTTTGATTTTGCCAGTGCTTGATTTTTTTGATGTGACAAATATTTTAGAATTATAAATTTAAAGTAGACATTGAGACATTTTCAAATATAGCAAATTTAAGCTATATAATAAGTAATGCTTTTAATGGTTTGTTCTAAGGGAAACTGAGGCTCAGAGCAATTAATACACTGAAGTTATACACCAATAGTATGAAACGTTAATCCCATTTTCTTGAGTCAAAATTCTATACATTTTCTACTTATATATGCTAATGTTCTCAAAGAATTTTATGGATAGTCAAGTATTTAGTTATTACTTAAGATAGGGTGCTTATGTGACTTCAGATTTACATATAAAGCATATTGTTGTATAAGGGAATGACACCATTGATTGAAGTCACTGCTGCTATCACTCTACATACGTTTTCTTTTTTCAAAGATTTGTTAATTTCTTTCAGGGAGGGGGGAGAGAGAAGGTGGGGAGGGAGAGAGGGAGGGAGGAATTGAGGGAGGAAGAGAGAGAGACAGAAACAGAGAATCTTCCATCTGCTGATTCATTCTCCAGATGGCCCCAACAGTCAGAGTGGTCCAGACCAAAGCCACGAGCCAGAAGCTTCATCTAGGTCTCCCACATGGGTGGCCGGGGCCCAAGCACTTGGTCCATAGTCAGCTACTTTTCCCAGGCCATTACAGGGAGCTGGATTGGAAGTACATCTGCTAGGACAAGAACTTGTGCCCATATGGGATGCTGGCTTTGCAGGGGGTGGCTTTACCTGCTATGCCACAATGGGGACCCCTGTAAAGATTTCCTACCAATACCTTAACACATACCCTCAAAACATTAAGTTTTGGAGGAAAACAAAATTTGGTTTGGAACCTTTTAAGCCATATTTAGTCTTCTGTAGAATGGTAATAGCATGCACTTTGCAGATGAAAATCAATGTTACAGAGAGTGCATGTAAAATTACTGAGTCCACCACCCCATTTGCCTCCTTCTGTCATTGGCTTCCATTCCAGGTTCCTTTCTCAGAGGTTTATTGCTCCTAATGGAGCCTCTTGTTAAGACAGGAAGAAATTCTTTGATCTTTAAGAAGGTATAATCAGGAGTAATTTTTTGCAATTTCAAGCATATTTACACTTTAAAAGTAGACATATTGGGATAAACATTTTAAAAGATTTATTTAATTATTTAAAAGACAAAGTTACAGAGAGGCAGAGAGAGAGAGAGAGGGAGAGAGAGAGAGAGAGAGAGAGAGAGAGAGAGAGAGAAAGGTCTTCCTTCTGTTGGTTCACTCCCCAAGTGGCTGCAACGGCCTGACCTGTGCCGATCTGAAGCCAGGAACCAGATGCTTCCTCCTGGTCTCCCATGTGGGTGCAGGGGTCCAAGGACTTAGGCCATCTTCTACTGCTTTCCCAGGCCACAGCAGAGAGCTGGACTGGAAGAGGAGCAACCCGGGACTAGAACTGGCGCTCATATGGGATGCTGGTGCTGCAGTGCCGTAGGCGGAGGATTAACCTAGTGTGCAAGGCGCTGCCCCTCCTTTTTATATATATATATTTTTAAAGAAAGCACTTATTTATTTATTTATTTTCATTTATTTGAAACAGAGAGGGACAGTCTGTCTACGGGTTCCCTCCAGACAAATGCCCTGCAACAGTTAGGGCTGAATCCGGCTGAAGCGAGGAGACTGGAAATCTATCCAGGAGTCCCACAGAGGTGGCAGGGCTTCAAGGGCTCAAACCATCCTCCAGTGCCTCCCAGGATGCATTAGCAGGAAGATGCATCTGGAGCAGAGCAATGAGACTTTGACTGGCACTTTGATAAAGGATACAGGCAACTCAAGCAATTTTCTAACTCCATGTGCCACAATGCCATGCCCCACCAAACCCAGCTTCCCTCTTCTTTATGGGCTACAGTCTTAGAAAATTTAGATGTGTAATTACTCACTATTTCAACCTTACAGGAAAATAGAATCAGAAACATCAGCTACATTCTTACCCCATCTAGGAGAGTTGGCATTTTCTGAGACTTGATTGCTTATGGTTCTGTCAGGGCAACATTTCTGATAAAATACTAGGTCACTGTTCCCAAATGTCAGGATTTATTTTGGGTGCAGAGTTTTGTATATCATACAGAGTATTTGTGGATGCTGAGAAATCATTTAAGTCTTCTGACTTTTCTTTGTAAAATTTCTTGTCCTGTTTAATATTTGGTGATAAGATTAACTGTCTTTTAATGGGAGGTCAGTGGTCTTGGTCTGCAGATGAAGTTGGAATAGGAAAATTAGTTATAGTCTTGAGTTCCAAGACTATAAACTGTATATAAACTATCTTTCTCCTATCTAAACAATGAGTATAATGGTTATTTTATAAAAGTAAATGAAAGCAGAAGGCAGAACAATATCTAAACCTTATGAATACATAAATAAGATTTTGGATCACAGAATCCACTGGAGAAAAGACTTATAGTGAGTGGAAGCATTCTTTTTGCATGAAACCTTTTGAAAAATACATGAGTTACCATCTTTTGAGAACCTTTTGGCAAATTTATTTTCACAAAATATCTGCCAAGGACCTGTACATATATCATGGACACACACAATGAGTTTGAAGTCAAGCCCAGTGGAAATGATTGGTAAAACTTACTTTGGGTCAGATGGTTGCGGGGTTACTTAGAAAACTTGTATTTTTGCCAAAAGATTTGTTTTATAAAACTTATAGCCTTTCTGTTCACTGAGTTAAGTGATTTCTGGATAATCTAACATGGCATCGTCCAGAATTTTAACTTTACACAAAGCTCCCACTGGAAGTCATATAATTCCTCTTTTCCCCATAATTAGAACCAAGCACTCCATCTTATCGTGATTTGGCTTTGTAATTAGTGGATTCTTTACAACTTGCTGCTTCTCAGCTGTGTCATCTTGGGAAAGTTTTTTGATCTGACTGAGTCTAAGTTTGCTTGTCTCCAAAATGTAGATATTAATATTTTTAATGCTCAGGACTTTTCACAGGCTTGTGATCTTGCATGTAATGCATGCATTAGTGCATGTTAATTCAGTGAATGATGTTAATGATAGTCAAAAATAATACACTGAAGCTTCAGACTGTTTTAAATTTGTGGGACGCGTATGTCATGTTTCTTAAGACATTCTATTTGTTTAGAATAGTAATAGTCAATGGTTTGCAAATGAAATACAGCAATATCCTTTAAGGTATATACATATAGTGTAATACATTTTTTGTACTTTTTGATTTATAATAAATGAAAATATTCAAGATTTTATATATAATTTGCAATACTGAAGTTTTAAAAAAATTCAGGATATAATAAACATTAGACATCATTTGCATTTTTAGTATAGTATTGCTTTTTCCAGAAGGTCAAAAAAAAAAAAAAAGAAATTATAGGGAGGCTTAAATGAATAATTATCATTTAAAGGTACTAAACTTTGGGGCTGGTGCCATGGCATAGTGGGTAAAGCTGATGCATACAGTGCTGGCATCCCATATGGGCGTCTGTTCAAGTCCCAGCTGCTCCACTTCCTATCTAGCTCTCTGCTATGGCCTGGGAAAGCAGTGGAAGATGGCCCAAGTCCTTGGACCCTTGCATCCTTGTGGGAGATCAGGAAGAAACTCCTGGTCCCTGGCTTCAGATCGGCCCAGCTCCAGCAGTTGCAGCCATCTGGGGAGTGAACCATCAGATGGAAGACCTCTCTCCCTTTCCCTTTCCCTCTCTCTGCCTCTGCCTCTCTGTAACTCTGCCTTTCAAGTAAGTAAATAAATAAATATTAAAAAAAATAAAAATAACGGCACTAAAATTCTTTAGTCAACAAGGTTGATTTAAAGAGGTAAATGAAAGGGAGAAATGGATTGAACCTATGAAAACAGAAAATCTACTTGGCTTGTTCAAGTTCCCAAGTTGTTTTAGCTGCTTCAGCAGCTCTGAAGGAACCCACAATGTTATTTGCTTCTGCAAATCAGAAAAACCCTTGTTTTCTCCATTTTGCTTCCCTATGTTGAAGAGCCCTGATTAAACAACCAAGTTCTTGTTTAAAATGTGAGGCCAAGATTCTTGGAAGGCCAAGGTTGTGTCCAAGCAATGTGGATAGCCACCTCCCTTGAAGTACCTGGCATTTAGTATTGGTTGAGTGGATTATAAAGTGAGACCTGAATTTTCTTTAATACCAAAATCTATTGTAAAAATTTAACTAAATGCTTCAAAACAACATACATAATGTATGTATATAATATATAATTTTTGTCAATTAAAAATAAATATAATAAAATTAACTAAAGCTTTAAAATGAATTACAGTACTACACTAATTATTGAAAATTTTTTACATGCAAAAATTAGCATCAGAATTTGCCATCTGCCTGCCTTGTGTGAAAGCCAATCCCTCTAGCATTTTTCAAGAAATCAGACTATTAAATCTGGGATGAATAAATAATTGTGAAATGATTGCATTCTGGTAGATGGTGCTTATTTATATAAACTCTTGTGGCAATTTGAGGAAATAAATACTCTATAGTGTGAGTCATATTCTTTTCAAAACTATTTTATCCCAATGCTGTTTTTTTCTTATAACAGTAAAAGTATTTCCTTTGCATAATTATAAATAGTATGTTGGGTAGATCTGACTTGGACAGAATTTTTGTTCCTTCTTGAAATCAAGAAATATACCTTTTCATAATTCTAATGATTAGTATCTTCTTGGCCCAGATACAGGAAGCCTGTCCTTTCAAGCAAATGGTATCTATGGCATCAACGTTTATAAACATCTGAGACAGACCTGGAAATTTCTTAACTTTTTAATATCAAAGCAGAGTTCAGATCTTCATTTCCTCTATTCACCTGCCTATCCTCCACCTAGATTCAAAAATAATATAATTATTCTCCCAATTTGCTATGCCTCCTGCTTCTGGTATGTCCTGTAGTAACCAGATCCTGTTGAGAGGTGATGCATCACATCCCTTCCCTTTCCTTCCATTTCACAATATGAAAGCATCTCATCACCAAGGCTGTCGCCTCCTGCCAAGCCCTCCTCCACTTTGTGCCATGTTCTCCACTGGTGCACCTCTACCTCTCTATTCAAGGGCTCAAGGAGCCTCCTATTTCCTGAGAAAATTTTTGAAATTCAAACTCACTTGTGTTATTTTCTGTGCTTATATTTTCAAACCCATTCTCATGTATCCCTCTGTTCCTACTAAATGGGTCTCCTGGATGACTTTTCCTGCTAACTGCCTTTGCTCCCAGGGTGCTGTTTCCAGGATGGCAGCTTCTTTCCAGCATCTGGAATATGGTTCAAGGTTATCTTTTCCAGTATACTTTCCCAGACTTACCCCCCCCCCCCGGGATGATTCATCCTTCCTGAATCCTGCCTTTCCTGTATACTGGAACTGACGTGTGAGGGAGAGGGTGGCAAGATGGAACATCTGCCATGAAATATCATCCTGGATGCTTGATGCTTTATGCTTTATGTCACAGCTTGTGGAAATAAAGACTCAGGGAAGCCCAGGTTTTTTTTTTTTTAATGTGGTCATAGTAACCAAAGTGGTTGATTCAGTGTTTGAATCCAAGTTATCAGATACAAAACTTCATATTCTTTTTTTTTTTTTTTTAAGTTCTGAGAAGCAGGGAGATGGAAGGAGAGAGAGAGAGAGAGAGAGAGAGAGATTTTTTTTTCCATATTTTGGTTCACTCCACAAATAACTGAAGTGGTAGACACTGGGCCACCCAAGTTGGAGCTGGAGTCTCAATACAGGTCCACCTTGTAAGTAGCAGAAACTCAATCACTTGTGCTCTCTCTATTTTCTCAAAGCATCTACATTAGCAAGAACCTGGAGTCTGAACCAGAGGCAGGCATTGAACCCAAGCATGCTATGAAGGTATCCTAACCCAGTGTCTTTACTGTCAGGCCAAACTCCTGCCCATAATGTACTTTTTATTTATCACTTTTTAAAAAAAGATTTATTTTATTTATTTAAAGACAGAGTTACACAGAGAAGTAGAGACAGAGGGAGAGGTCTTCCATCTGCTGGTTCACTTCCCAGATGGCCACAACAGCTGGAGCTAAGCCAATCCGAAGCCAGGAGCCAGGAGCTTCTTCCAGGTCTCCCATGCGGGTGCAGGGGCCCAAGCACTTGGGCCATCTTCTACTGCTTTCCCAGGCCACAGCAGAGAGCTGGATTGGAAGAGGAGCAGCCGGGACTAGAACCGGCGCCCATATGGGATGCCAGCAACTGCAGGCCAGGGCATTAACCCACTGTGCCACAGTGCCGGCCCCTATTTATCACTTTAACCAATCATCCTCAGTATAGTAAACAGACAGAGTTTGTGTCTTTGATTATGACGTTTCAGTCATATCTCATTGGGCCAATTCATATTTGTTGAACAATGATAACATGATAGGTTGCATGTTCTTCAGATATTCAAATGATGATGATGATAATGATTGTAGTTGTATATTTTTTCTCAAAACTATTGCTTGTATTATCCAATATTGACCAAAATGAATGAGAAATAAATAAACCATGTAGTAAAACACTGTAAAATAATGGTTAGCTCTATTTAGTAAAGTTTCAGGGTCCATGTACCTGGTGGATTCTTCCTCTCATGGATTGGATGCTATTTTTACTGAAGTACAGAGACATTATCTTTCTTCTGGCTGGAGGAAATCTGCTCACACTTGGATAGTCAGGCAACCAGAGCCCCTGTTTTTAAAGCATTGAAGGCCTCGTTTACATATTATTGATTTATTATAAAAGTGGCTACTTAATTCCAGTCATGGGACTCAATTTTTAAAGAGATTATTGGATTAAGTAAAACTACTCCTGAAGCAAACATGTTCTTGGATGTAGCCTAAACCACCACAGGAAAAATTCTTCCAAGAAGTAACATTACTGTTATTATTGAAAAAAAGATATTGCTCTGTGGATCATTGCTTATAAAAATAAATGAGGTAAATTCTGTGTAGAGACATTCTGCATAGCCTTTTACTGAAATTTTCTTTTTTATAAATCTAAAGGAGAATGTGAACACATTTTGAGTGGAAAACTATTTTCAGGCTATGATTATTTCTATAATTGGTGCTTATGAAGCAAACTGTTTTTTAACAATGAAAGCCTCTAAGAATTGCTGGTCAGAGTATGTGACGAAGCATGAGAGCTGAATGTAAAGGCTGGTTGGCATCCTAGACACTTGAAAACAGGATTCAGAAAACTGTTTATGTTGCCTTTTTATTACCATGCTTATTTCTAATCAAGTCGTAAGTAACCCATTTGGTAGGGTTTCAGGTGATTCTAATAAGATGAGTGCAACATGACCGTCAGAGGCAGGAAAGCAGCAGCTCACATAAAGTTTCTAAAACTTTCCACCACTTTTTTTTTTCAAGACAGGATAAGTTTCCATGAAAAATGACACTTCAACCATGGTTGAGGATGCTAGAAAACCAGACTCTGAAAACCTAAACTATTCTGGAGAAATCATTAGCTCACTGTAATTTTGATCAGATTCAAGACAAACTGAGAACATCATTTTGTCCAAAAAATATGTCTGGGCTGTCTGACACATACTGGCAAGGATAGGAGTTTCTTGAGCTAAGATTTAGGCAGAGCTTGATTCTAAACAATCCAAATATACAAGCAAGATCAAGTTTTTCTGACTTAGGGATTGCAGAAATCCTATAACTGCCATCTCAATGAGTGTATGTTTAAAGTACATTTATTCATTCATTCAATGATCTTTACTAAATAGTTATCCCAAAGTTAAGTATGGGATATTCAAGATGCATAAGAAAGAGTGCCACAAAATGGCAGGGCAAAGTTACCACTTATCATCAGTCACATTGAACGCTAATGGCCTGAACTGTCCAGTTAAAAGACACAGATTGGCTGATTGGGTTAAGGAACAAAACCCATCTATTTGCTGCTTACAAGAAACACATCTTTCCAACAAAGATCCATACAGACTGAAAGTGAAAGGCTGGAAAAAGATATACCATGCCAACAGAAAAGAAAAAAGAGCAGGCGTAGCCATCTTAATATCGGACAACATAAACTTTACCACAAAAACTGTTAAGAGACAAAGAGGGACACTATATAATGATTAAGGGATCAATACAACAGAAGATATAACAATTATCAATGTATATGCACCTAACTATAGGGCACCGGTTTATCTAAAAGATTTGTTAAGGGACTTAAAGGGAGACTTAGACCCCAATACAATAGTACTGGGGGACTTCAATACTCCACTCTCAGAAATAGATCAATAGGACAGAAGATCAACAAGGATACAGTAGATTTAAACGACACTATAGCCCAAATGTATCTAACAGATATATACAGAACTTTCAATCCTACAGCTAAAGATTTTACATTCTTCTCAGCAGTACATGGAACCTTCTCTAGGATTGACCACATACTAGGCCATAAAAGAATTAGAATCATACCATGCAGCTTCTCAGACCATAAAGGAATGAAGTTGGAAATTAGCAACTCAGGAATCCCTAGAGTATACGCAAACACATGGAGATTGAACAACATGCTCCTGAATGAACAATGGGTCATAGAAGAAATTAAAAGAGAAATGAAAAATTTTCTGGAAGTAAATGAGGATAACAGCACAACATACCAAAACTTATGGGACGCAGCAAAAGCAGTGTTAAGAGGAAAGTTTATATCAATAGGTGCCTACATCAAGAAATTGGAAAGGCACCAAATAGATGAGCTTTCAATTCACCTCAAGGATCTAGAAAACCAACAGCAAACCAGACCCAAATCTAGTAGGAGAAGAGAAATAATTAAAATCAGAGAAGAAATCAACAGGATTGAATCAAGAAAAATATTACAAAAAATCAGCCAAACAAGGAGCTGGTTTTTTGAAAAAATAAACAAAATTGACACCCCATTGGCCCAACTAACTAAAAAAAAAAAAAAGACAGAAAACACCCAAATCAATAAAATCAGAGATGAAAAAGGAAACGTAACAACAGACACCACAGAAATAAAAAGAATCATCAGAAATTACTACAAGGACTTGTATGCCAGCAAACAGGGAAACCTATCAGAAATGGATACATTCCTGGACACATGCAACCTACCTAAATTGAACCAGGAAGACATTGAAAACCTAAACAGACCCATAACTGAGACAGAAATTGAAACAGTAATAAAGGCCCTCCCAACAAAGAAAAGCCCAGGACCAGATGGATTCACTGCTGAATTCTACCAGACATTTAAAGAAGAACTGACTCCAATTCTTCTCAAACTATTCAGAACAATCGAAGAAGAGGGAGTCCTCCCAAATTCTTTCTATGAAGCCAGCATCACCTTAATTCCTAAGCCGGAAAAAGATGCAGCATTGAAAGAGAATTACAGACCAATATCCCTGATGAACATAGATGCAAAAATCCTCAATAAAATTTTGGCCAATAGAATGCAACAACACATCAGAAAGATCATCCACCCAGACCAAGTGGGATTTATCCCTGGTATGCAGGGATGGTTTAATGTGCGCAAAACAATCAATGTGATACACCACATTAACGGACTGCAGAAGAAAAACCATATGATTATCTCAATAGACGCCGAGAAAGCATTTGATAAAATACAACACCTGTTCATGATGAAAACTCTAAGCAAACTGGGTTTGGAAGGAACATTCCTCAATACAATCAAAGCAATCTATGAAAAACCCACAGCCAACATCCTATTGAATGGGGAAAAGTTGGAAGCATTTCCACTGAGATCTGGTACCAGACAGGGATGCCCACTCTCACCACTGCTATTCAATATAGTTCTGGAAGTTCTAGCCAGAGCTATTAGGCAAGAAAAAGAAATTAAAGGGATACAAATTGGGAAGGAAGAACTCAAACTATCCCTCTTTGCAGATGATATGATTCTTTATTTAGGGGACCCAAAGAACTCTACTAAGAGACTATTGGAACTCATAGAAGATTTTGAAAACGTAGCAGGGTATAAAATCAATGCACAAAAATCAACAGCCTTTGTATACACAGACAATGCCATGGCTGAGGAAGAACTTCTAAGATCAATCCCATTCACAATAGCTACAAAAACAATCAAATACCTTGGAATAAACTTAACCAAGGACGTTCAAGATCTCTACGATGAAAATTACAAAACCTTAAAGAAAGAAATAGAAGAGGATACCAAGAAATGGAAAAATCTTCCATGCTCATGGATTGCAAGAATCAATATCATCAAAATGTCCATTCTCCCAAAAGCAATTTATAGATTCAATGCAATACCAATCAAGATACTGAAGACCTTCATCTCAGATCTGGAAAAAATGGTGCTGAAATTCATATGGAGACACAGGAGACCTCGAATAGCTAAAGCAATCTTGTACAACAAAAACAAAGCTGGAGGCATCACAATACCAGATTTCAGGACATACTACAGGGCAGTTGTAATCAAAACAGCATGGTACTGGTACAGAAACAGATGGATAGACCAACGGAACAGAACTGAAACACCAGAAATCAATCCAAACATCTACAGCCAACTCATATTTGATCAAGGATCCAAAACCAATCCCTGGAGTAAGGACAGTCTATTCAATAAATGTTGCTGGGAAAATTGGATTTACACGTGCAGAATCATGAAGCAAGACCCCTACCTTTCACCTTACACAAAAATACACTCAACATGGATTAAAGACTTAAATCTACGACCTGACACCATCAAATTATTAGAGAGCATTGGAAAAACCCTGCAAGATATAGGTACCGGCAATGACTTCTTGAAAAACACTCCAGAAGCACAGGCAGTCAAAGCCAAAATTAACATTTGGGATTGCATCAAATTGAGAAGTTTCTGTACTACAAAAGAAACAGTCAGGAAAGTGAAGAGACAACCGACAGAATGGGAAAATATAAATGCAAACTATGCAACTGATAAAGGGTTGGTAACCAGAATCTACAAAGAAATCAAGAAACCCCACAAGATCAAAACTAACAACCCACTTAAGAGATGGGCCAAGGACCTCAATAGACATTTTTCAAAAGAGGAAATCCAAATGGCCAACAGGCACATGAAAAAATGTTCAAGATCACTAGCAATCAGGGAAATGCAAATCAAAACCACAATGAGGTTCCACCTCACCCCGGTTAGAATGGCTCACATTCAGAAATCTACCAACAATAGATGCTGGAGAGGATGTGGGGAAAAAGGGACACTAACCCACTGTTGGTGGGAATGCAAACTGGTTAAGCCACTATGGAAGTCAGTCTGGAGATTCCTCAGAATCCTGAATATAACCCTACCATTCAACCCAGCCATCCCACTCCTTGGAATTTACCCAAAGGAAATTAAATTGGCAAACAAAAAAGCAGTCTGCACATTAATGTTTATTGCAGCTCAATTCACAATAGCTAAGACCTGGAACCAACCCAAATGCCCATCAACGGTAGACTGGATAAAGAAATTATGGGACATATACTCTATAGAATACTATACAGCAGTCAAAAACAACGAAATCCAGTCATTTGCAACAAAATGGATGAATCTGGAACACATCATGCTGAGTGAATTAAGCCAGTCCCAAAGGGACAAATATCATATGTTCTCCCTGATTGGCGACAACTAACTGAGCACCAAAGGGGAAACTTGTTGAAGTGAAATGGACACTATGGGAAACAGTGACTTGATCAGCTCTTGTCCTGACAGTTGATGTACAATGTAATACTTTATCCATTTTAGTATTTTTTTTGTTCTAGTACCATTGGTTGAACTCTGTAATTAAAACACAATTATTCTTAGGTGTTTAAATTTTAACTGAAAAGTGATCCCTGTTAGGAATTTGGAAAACATTATGTTGAGTGAAATAAGCCAATCCCAAAGGGACAAATACCACTTGTTCTCCTTGATAGGTGACAACTAACTGAGCACCAAAAAGGAAACCTGTTAAAGTGAAATGAACACTATGAGAAACGGTGACTTGATCAGCCCTCACCCTGACTGTTGATGAGCAGCTTAATATGTTATCCCTCTTAGTATTTTTTTTTGTTTGTTCTACTTAATACTTTTGGTTGAATACTGTAATCAATACACAATTCTTCTTAAGTGCTGAAACTTAACTGAAAAGTGATTGCTGTTAAATATAAGAGTGGGAATAAGAGAGGGAAGAGATGTGCAATTTGGGACATGCTCAAGCTGACTTACCTCAAACGGTAGAGTTAGAAACATACCAGGGGATTCCAATTCAACCCCATCGAGGTGGCATATACTAATGCCATCTCACTAGTCCCAGTGATCAATTTCTGTTCACAATTGATCATAATGATAGGACTAAGAACCAAAGGGATCACATAAACAAGAATAGTGTCTGCAAATACTAGCTGATAGAATCAAAAAGGGAGAGAATGATCCAACATGGGAAGTGAGATACACAGCAGACCCATAGAATGGCAAATGTCCTAACAGCACTCTGGCCTCATAATCAGCCCTTAAGGCATGCGGATCCGGCTGAAATGCCCATGAGAATATTTCAGGCATGGAAAGCCAAGACACTCTGGGGAGAAAAAAAAAAAAAAAAAACTAAATGAAAGATCTCCACGAGTGAGATTCCAGTGGAAAGAATGGGTCATCAAAGAAGGAGGTACCTTTCTCTGAAGGGAGGAGAGAACTTCCACTTTGACCATGGCCTTGTCTAAATATGATCAGAGTCAGTGAACTCAGGGGGCTTCCATAGCCTTGGCAACTCATGACAAGAGCCTAGGGTGATTACTGATGCCATAAACAAGAGTGTCAATTTGTTAAGTCAACAACAGGAGTCACTGTGCACTTACTCCTCACATAGGATCTCTGTCCTTAGTGTGCTGTACATTGAGATTTAATGCTATAACTAGTACTCAAACAGTATTTTTCACTTTATGTTTCTGTGTGGGAGCAAACTGTTGAAATCTTTACTTAATGTATGCTAAACTGATCTTCTGTATATAAAGAGAATCGAAAATGAATCTTGATGTGAATGGAAGGGGAGAGGGAGTGGATAAGGGGAGGGTTGCAGGTTGGAGGGATGTTATGGGGGGAAAGCCATTGTAATCCATATTCTGTACTTTGGAAATTTATATTCATTAAATAAAAGTTAAAAAAAAAGAAAGAATGCCACAGATCTTATTTAATTCAAAGTGTCCCATCAGGCATCATTCTAGAAAAAGTACCCATGACCACAAGGCTATTGTTCCAGTGTGATGCAGCAGAAAAAAAAAACACCATAAAAATGTGATATATACGAAATGATATTTCAAGTGGTGGATAGTGATAATAGTGAAAATCAAGCACAGCAAAGGGGTTGAGACTGAGTTGAGCAGTGTTATTTTGTATAGAGTGATCAGAGGAGGTGAGAAGTGATTTAACGAGAAGAACCACAGAAACACCTGTGTGAAGACTGTCAGCCAGAGATGAGCATAAGCCATGAGGCATGATGATTTTTGGTAGTTTTGAAAAGCAATGCAAAGGCTGATTTGAAGAGAGTGTAATGAATAAGAGGCAGAGGAAGAGAAGGTGATGCTGAGTGGCGACTAGTGAACTGATTACACAGGGCTTTGAAGGCTGTGGTAAGGACTTCTAGTCTTTCACAGAATAAGATGCAATGGTATGGGAGGAAACTATATGACCAGAACATGATCTGACTTCTGTAAGGTTCTCTGTAGAGTACGATGCATGTGGGGAAAGCGCAAGTTGGATGAACATCTGGCAAATGCTTCAGCAGTCCAAACCAAGAAGGTAATTGTCCTGGATAAAAGAAATTAGTGCTAGAGCAGAAGGAAGTGGTGGGGTGCTGGATATAGCTTCAAGATAGAACAAGAAGGCTTGCCAATGAGTTGAATGTAGGATGTGAGGAGAAGAGGAACCACAGTGACTCCTAGGGTTTTGTCTGAGATGTGGGATTTTCATTGACTGATAAGAATAAAACTGAAGAGAGGAGGACTGTAGGCCAGAGGCATGTATAGAAATCAAGAGGGCAGGGCCCAGCATTGTGTTGCAACAGGTTAAGTGTCTATTGCAATGACAGCATCCTGTATGGGCAATGGTTCAAGTCCTGGTTGTTCCACTTCCAATCTAGCACCCTGTTAATGCTCCTGGGAAAGCAGCAGCAGATGACCCAAGTGTTTGGATCCCTGCAACCATGTAGGAGATGCAGATGAAGCTCCTGGCTACTGGCTTTGGCCTGGCTCAGCCTTAATCATTACCACCATTTGGGGAGTAAACCAGTGGATAAAAGATCTCTCTCTCTCTCCCTCCCTCCCTTTCTCTCCTATAACTCTTTCAAATAAATAAAATAAATCTTTAAAAAATAAAACAAGAGTTGAGTTTTGGATATATTGTTTGCACACACACACACACACACACACACAAAGAGCAGTGTTTGAAGGACTAGGGTTGTAGTTCAGCAAGTTAAGCTGCTGCTTGCTACACTGACATCCATTTGAGGGTGCCAGTTGAAGTTCAGGCCACTTTGTTTCCTTTTCAGTTCCCTGCTAATGGGATTGGGAAAGCAGAGGAAGATGGCCCAAGTGTTTGGACCCCTGCCACTGATGTGGGAGACCTGAATAGAGTTTCAGGCTCCTTCGTTCAACTTGGCCAAACCCCAATTTTTTCAGTTTGTGCAACCATTTGGGATGTGAACCAGGAAATGGAAGATCTCTTTCTCTTTCTCTCTCTCCTTTTCTCTTTGTCATGCTGCATTTGAAACAAGTGGAATAAACCTTTTAAAATTAAGAGAAGTGTTTAAGTAGGTAGTTAGACATAAATCATTTAAGTTCAAGGATGTGGTCCACCAGGAGTGAGAGTAGTCAATGTTCATGTCGTATGTAAGGCTACAGGGAATATATTAGGTCTCTGGGAGATGACAGAGTTAGATGACAATAGTCTATGAGTAAAAACATGTGGGAAGGATACTTTATCTCATACTATTTGAATGCTATTAATATAAAATTAGGAGTTCATTCATTCTTACTCGTTGACATATTTATTCATTAAGTCACATGTATTTAACATATATGTGTATATGTATTTATTTAGTGCTCAGCAGGCACTGTAGCAGCTACTAAAAACACAATGAGGAATGACCAAGTTATGCTTGTTTGCAGAGTTTTGTACTATAAAACTTATCTATAATGTACTTCAAAGAACCAAGTCCACTATGATACTAATCAATAGCTTTTAATAGATTTTTCATCCATAATTCCCACTATCATTAACCCGATGGTCCTTGAAGATTACTCATAAATACTGTGGTGTTAGAGTTATCTGATGTAGGACTCCAAATGCTTGCTTTGATTATATAATATTTATGGTTCCAAATAACCTGAGTAGAAATCAGATTTTTAATATCCATATTTTAAGGCTGTGAGCAGAGTTTAGTATTTAAAAAAATCCAGTACTTTCAAATATCAGAAAGGCTGCACTTTATTTCAGTCTTCCAGATTTAGAATGCTGAGTTTGAAATACTTGGCTAATTGTCATTATGAAATCAAATTTGAAAGAAAGTGGACCAATTCATTGTAGTACAGGCCAAGAGTGGCTGAAAATAAATTAATTGCACTTTTCCATTTAGTTTATAAAGTATGGTTTCATGACTCATGAGACAAGGTAAGCCTTAGTAATTCTACTGGGTTGAGGAAAGCTGGGTTTTTAACAGAGACGAGGTTTTAGAGATGGAGGAGGAGGTATTGTGAAGGAATGTTAATGACCATGTTTATTTGCAGTGCATAAACCTGCCATAATCTGATTGAGACTGACCCAGAAACTGGTCTTTTTCTCTTGTAACAAGGTTGTTTCCTGAGGAGTGGCCAAGATTGAGGCTAGAGTTTTGCCAGCCAGACAGTTTTTTCCTGGCTTGGAGAGGTCACCAGCCAGTCCAGTTCAGAAAGTGAAATACTAATGAATTTTCATTTTAAGGGTTATAAAATTACTGGAAAGAGAAATTGGACAAATGCTCTGGCCTTTTCTAGACATTTACAGAACTTAGACCAGTTTACAGTTCTTTACCCATAGATCCCATTGGACCTGTCAGAATATATTCTCATGTGATTTTGGATACAGGCTGGATATCCATAATTCTCTATGATGATTTTAATCAGTTTAAGCAGCCAATCAGTCATTTTAGTGAGAGGGAGAAAAATGGAGCCACACAAACGCAGAAAACAACCAAAATCATCAAGGCACTGTTAGATTTATTTCCTTGGACATTTGTTTAAGTTCACCTGTGTGTTCCAGAAGGTCAAATTCTTGCTGCCATATACTCTGTTGGTGGATAATAGAGCTTAAGCCTTTTTTCCCATCCAGATGTTCCTATCCCGTTCTGTTAGGGTTATGACCCTACCATATTGTCAACAGACACATAAGATAAGAAACCTTGATTGTCTCCCTTTACCTGGATAATACAACTATAATTTTAGCTCAATATCCAGAACTTGTTACAAGGTAACTACTCTTTTTATTTAACAATTTGACTTTTAAGCCTTTGCTATACACTTGGTGCCAGTGTTAGTGTTGGGTATAGATCAGTGAATTAGAGTCACATGTCCTCAGGAGACCTTACGTTCTCCTGTGGGGCGGCAGGCATTCAACAAATAGTCACCCACATGATTGATTACAATGTGAAAACAAGAACATGCAAGGAAAACTGGAAGAGCTCTCAATTTTTGCATTGAAGCTATTGCCAAACTATCAGAAGTGGAGGTCCAGTTTCAGAAGTAGAATGAGGAATCTAGAGAACACACAAACTTTGGAATGAGATGTGTCTGAATATTGGATTACTAATGCCTGCCTGAACTATGACTCAATTCTGGTAACTGCTTTATAGTTGTCTTTTGGTATAATGCATGCTTTGTGGTTTTTGCTTATTAGTTATATTGAGAGGTGTTACTGTTCTCAAAATGATCACAGGAGACAAAAATAAATCCCAAATCCTGCTTTGAAACTGGTGTGAAGTGGGAGCAATGGTGCCCCAAGCAACCTGTTTCCCCTCAACACTTGATCTCCAGCATCTTCCTGTGTTCTCATTGCCTGTATCAGGGCACTGGGGGTATATTAATTCAATACATCAAATAATTTTTCTCATAACTAAGAAATATTTTTGAATTACTTTATAATCAATCTTTTAGTCAGTGTGGGTTTCAATAGTGAAATATCACAGACCGGATGACTTAGAAACATTCCTGGAAGTCTGAGGTCAGGGTTTCACTCATGGTGAAGGACCTCTTCCAGTTTACAAACTGATGACTTCTTGTTATCTTCACATGGATGAAAGAGAACAAAAGGTCTTTGTGGGTTCCACTCTCATATCTAATTGCTTCCCAGCATTTCTACTTCTGAATTTTAAGGAGACATGTTCAGTCAGTAACAGCCAACCAGCTGCATGATATGTTTTCACATATTTTATAACAGTTTTGAGTACATTTTCTGATTTCCTAACACAATCATCAATATAATATTTGACAATGAAGTGAGAGACTGCATTTTTATGTGATGGGGCAGTTGGATTTTAAAGATCCTACTCTATTCTTCTGTGATGAACCTTATCCTAGGGATTTCATCCTAATTAATATGATCCCTGAGCTTAGGGAACATCAATTTCTATTCTTTTAAAGCTCTGGAATGATTAGAAATTATCTGGACAAGATGAGACTAGTGGCCAGCGCCGTGGCTCAGTAGGCTAATCCTCCGCCTTGCAGTGCTGGCACACCGGGTTCTGTTCCCAGTCAGGGCGCCGTATTCTTTCCTGGTTGCCCCTCTTCCAGGCCAGCTCTCTGCTGTGGCCAGGGAGTGCAGTGGAGGATGGCCCAAGTCCTTGGGCCCTGCACCCCATGGGAGATCAGTATAAGTACCTGGCTCCTGCCATTGGATCAGCGCCGTGCGCCAGCCGCAGTGCGCCGGCCGCGGCGGCCATTGGAGGGTGAACCAACGGCAAAAGGAAGACCTTTCTCTCTGTCTCTCTCTCACTGTCCACTCTGCCTGTCAAAAAAAAAAAAAAAAAAAAAAAAAAAAAAAAAAAAAAAAGCTGAGACTAGTGAAGACATGAAGAAAATAAGCAGAGAGCAGCATGTGCCTAGAGAAAATGATTTACAAGGCAAATTTTGTTGAATCTCCCTTGTAATTTGCCATGAAGATCCTCTCAGCTAGTCTTCTGATTGTATAGAGCAGAGGGAGTCTTCAGACTTTAATGCTGTCATTCACTGAACAAATTGTTAGGTGCAAGAAGACAGAAAGATTGTACTCATAACACTCCTTTCATCTCTCTTTGTTAAATAGCTCTTGCACTGCATCTGCATCTTGTCCAACCAGTATGAAATTTCATTTTGTTCTTAATTTGTAAGAGGTCTATCTCAGTGTAATCACCCCATCCCCAATTCTTTTACAGTTTCACAGTCCTCTCCCAGTTCAGGTGTGTTTCAATTTTGAAAGACTGTGGTTGAGGTAGTTGTTATGGTTATTGTCTTTTCTATCTTTCCATCTTCTCTCTACTCATTTCCATTGCTCTGTAGGAGATGTGGCTCTTCTGGCTTCAGAGTAGGAGTGGGAGGAAACATAAAATGTAGAATGATCTGGCTGACACCTATCTGATACTGATTCCCCTTTGGAAATTGTTGATTTAAAATGATGAGGATTTTTGTTGTTATCTTTGTGCTATGGAACGTTTTGTGATTGTTTGGAAGACCCCAGTTCCTTTGACACAGTAGATACTTTCTATTATTAACTGCTTACAATCTTCCTGTGGAGTCCTTGGATTCTAATGGATGGATTTGATGATTCTTGCTGGATCCTCTTCTGCCTTTCCTCCTCATCCAAGTCCCACTCGAGGTGACTCTGTGCATCTTTATTGTTTGGAGTCCTCATTCAGCTGTGGAGAAGCTCACAGAGTCTTGAAAGTACAGGCCATTCCTGGCTTAAATGGCATTCCTTGCTGTAGTGCCCTAGCACAATTGGCTAACCCAGTCCCTATGTTGTCAGGAAGGAGACCAATGTAAGCATCACCAAACCTCAAATTTCAGAGAATACCTAGCAAGGCATCTAGAGACTTTTCTTGGCTTGAAATAAAGTGGAAGCATCCCATTTTTTCTCCATTAGCAGGACAAAAGAAGTACCACACTCTGACAAATCCCTCCAAAGCAATCCTTACTCTTACCATATTCAAACTCTTTACATCTCAAATAGATCCATATTCTGTATTCATTTAGTTTGGAGATGGGTGATGATCTGAAACTTGCAGAACCTCCTTTAAAAACTCAGCCTGCCTTGTATAGGTGACCCAAATTTGAATTTAAGTTACAAAAGTAGAGGTCATCTTGCAGAAAATGGCTCAAGTACCTGCATTTCTGCTACACATATAGGAGACCTAGAAGGAGTTCCCGGATCCTTACTTCCATTTGGCTCAGTTCTGGGTATTGTAGCCATTTCTTGGTGTGAACCAGAAGATGAAAGATCTCTCTTTCTTCATCTTCCTCCTCTTTTTCTATCACTCTGCCTTTTAAAATAAATAAAATCTTATTTTTAAAGATTTTATTTACTTATTTGACAGGTAGAATTACAGACATTGAGAGAGAGATAGAGAGAAAGGTCTTCCCTCTGTTGGTTTACTCCTCAAATGGCCCGTAATGGCTGGGGCTGCGCCGATCCAAAGCCAGAAGCCAGGTGCCTCTTCCTGGTCTCCCATGCTGGTGCAGGGGCCCAAGCACTTAGGTCATCTTCCACTGCCTTCCCAGGCCACAGCAGAGAGATAGATTGGAAGAGGAGCAGCCGGGACTAGAACCCGTGCCCATATGGGATGGCAGCACAGCAGGCAAAGGGTTAACCTAGTACGCCACAGCATTGGCCCCTAAATAAAATCTTAAAAAAATAAAACTCCACACATACAACTTGTTTAATCAGGATAAAAAGTTTCAGGAATAGTTTATTATTTTTTACTCCTCAAATATGAGAAATATTCAGAAAGATTATAGAAAATATGTATTATGGAAAAGTATGCATGGATTTCAGAATTTTTTTGTGTCAAAATAAATGTCTTTTAATTCTATTTCCACTAACTCTGAAGTACCTTTGTATTGGGAAATCAGATGAAATTCTGAGAAAACAGGAACTGTTACGTTTAACATTCTATTACTTTAACATGAGACTAGATTTCATAAAGTCTGAAGTCAACTTTAAGGAGGCAGTAAACAAACAGGTTGCCCCTCCCCTAACTAAAGTATGTACCCTGAATTTTGATATTGTGAGCATGGATAAGCTACATCTACAAAAAGCATCACATCAGGAATGACTTTAATTCTGGCCTGTTTCAGTGCTTTTCTACTTCAGTTTTCCCTCTAAAGCCTTATCAGAACAACTGCATCAGAGCATCATACAAGCCTAAAAGCACTCAAAAGCATGATATCAAGAGGTTCTCTGGTTAGAATGATTTTCTTGCCAGTTTTTCATCTTCATGGTATTTGGCTATGGTTAAAGTTGCAGTGTGTTGTCTCAGAATAGCATGGACAAAGATGACAGGTCTGTAAGGAGATTGCAGCTGGCCTTAAAATTTTCCAACAGAGTCAACCAGAAGTGGCCTCCCTATAAAGAAAAACACTATCCTTATATAATGGTTGGAGTCAAGACCAAAAAATGGTCTTAAAAATATAGTTGCTAACAGGTTGCCAACATTTAAAAATAAGTGTCTCTCAAAAGGTTGATGTATTTGAAGATGCTTTTCAAGAAAATGGGCATGGAAAGTACTTTTGTGGAGCAAATTATTTCATATTCTGTGACATTTAACCAGTATTCTACATTCCAGATGAATGAAAGAATTAATCCTTTTACCTGTTGTATACAAGTTTCTCAATATATGATTTTTCCATTACTGCTTTCAAACATTAAGTAACTACTGTGTCGTGATGATATTTTGAGACAATGTATTTCTAAGATTTGAAACTTCTGGAATCCATTATAGTCCTTCTATAATCAAAGCATATGTCTCTGAATTCTGGGAACAAAAAATAATCTATATTCCCAATGCACAAAAGCATGGATTTAACTGGGAACTTTCATGTTGCAATACTTTAAGAATTATTTTCAAGTATATTTAGGCTAAAAACAAATTTTCATTTGCTAGGTTTAGAGGGAAAAATGCAGTCATAATTCACTGTTACTATAAGGATTAGCTTTATTTTTTTCCTGCCTTCTTTCCCTAGTGGCTAGAAATGAAATCATAAACATCTTCAAACTCAGCCTCAGATGAAACCCCCAATCAATCCAACTGGGTGATGGAGCCTGGATATAGAGTTCAGAGTTCCAAGAAGGAATCCTGGGTACCTCGTTAGTTTCACTGCATTTCTGCTTCCTCTTCCTGTTTCTTTCCAGTGAGGAAATACTTATAGGTGCCTAATTGTTCATCAGAGGCTTAAAATTCTACCTAACTTTCCCAGTGAATACTTCCTTATGTAATTACCCATGTAATTATCAAGCTCCTTCACAAACTTAATATCTGCCTGGAACCAAGACCCTCCCTACTGCTCTCATTAGGCATTGCCTGCTGAACTTCTTAGACCTTATAGACTAGATTAGATTTTACTCATTGTTAATGATTTGAAAATTGTATCTGAATGCATATTGTAGCAAATAATCATTGTTGGAGAATTCACGTTCTACTCTCTCCCTTTAATTCTCTGTCCCACATGTCTGAGGTTCCAGAACACCTTGTGCTTGTGTTGTGCTAATTGAGACACATATGGTAAACATTTTTATTAGAATAGCATGCATGGAATTTCTATGAAGTTGGCGTGTGGGCAGGAAATGCTCATTGACAAAAGGGAATAAATGAGTTAAAAACATTGTCAAATTCATTTGTTCGTGTTTGATGGTCAGGATGTGTGGCAGAAAGACCAGAAGCTTTGCTATTAGACAGATTCATGTTTTAATTTCAATGCTGCAAATTTCTAATTTTGTGACTTTTTGAAAAGTCACTTTATTGTTTTGAGATTTTGTTGCCTCATCTGTCAAAAGGAGGCTTATAACAGCTAGTTGCAATCTGTAGCAAAACATGAAATAACATGCTACAGACTTTCAGCAATCTTATTGATCATGTTTGAGCTGCCTAATCTATATGTATGCTAATACTATTCTAGAGAGCTATCTGGTATTGATCTGACCTTGGTTCTGTTGTGGGAAACCTTGTGAGATGAGTCCAAGTTAGTGTTCTGGTGTGGATGACAATTTAGGAGACTGAATGCAATGGTGAGAGAAGAAGTGAAGTTTTATTTAAGTAAGAAAAAGAGAAGCTCCAAACAACACGACTGGGGGAGCTGGTAGAAAGAGAGACCAAGCCACTGAGCTCTCACACTCTATGGGTATTTGTATGCCTTTACTAAGGTATCTCCAAGGAACAAAGGCAGTGATTATACTTAAGTTACTGTGAAGGTGGGAAGGAATGGGAGGAGAGGATGGTTCGGGGAGGCAAAGTCTTACTGGAGCTCTTTCTGGCTTGTTTTTATTGAGATCTAGATCTTTTCCTCAAGACCTAAATCTTGTCACCATTGATAAATATTTGTTACAAGGGACTTCTGTCTTGGTTTGTTCAGTGTGCACATGCTGGGAAAGAGCAGCAGGATGGAGCCAGTTTGGCCTGCCTCTAGTCCCTGGCTCCCCAGTTCTAGCTTGTTCAATATTTTCACTAATGACTCAAATGAAAATGTTACCAAATATTTAGGTGACATGGGAGTTGTAATAGATAATATGATTAACAAAGTTAGACTGGAATAGTAAGACCAAATTTTAAAGGACCAGAGGTTTTGGATCAACAGACAAAGAGAAGTGGAACAGTGTATATGAAAGTGAACAGTGTATATAAAAGTGAACAGTACATAATGAATTAGATGTTACTGGTTTGAGGAATGTTTTAATTATACACTATTGGTATAAAACCACGGAATGGTTTTGATTCTTCTAATATTGCCCTTTCACTTTGTTTTCAATGTGTTTTCCCCTCTGCTGATTATTAGGTTTCATAGCATTGTGGACAATAGCACCAATGTATGAAAATGAATCATTCATTTGGAGAAAGCCAGGTAGGTTCAGTGGATGGGATCAAGGAAATTCTGTCAGGAAGTGTTGGGAGGTATCAAATAATTGAGGCAAAGATAGCTCTGGTTGTTAGTCCTAAGGTTGATAATTTCTTCATGGCAAACAGAATAGGTAGAATACTGGAAAAAAAATCCACATTTAATCATCTTGAAAAGTAGCCCAAACAGGAAGAATTTTAGACATTCAGAGTGTGCTTTCTTTGCTTACACTGCTGAAACTCACTGTGCGTTTGCTAGCATTCAGCAAGCCCCGGGCCATACATGACAAGCTGCTGTTATCCTTTGGAATTTCCTGATCCAGAGATTCCTCACAGGCTGCTGAGTTGATAGCACCTGGACACTTGGGCCCTCTGTCCAGTGTCTCTCCCCAGCTTTTGCATGGGAATGCCTGTACCTCTGCACTTGGACAGACTGCTACTGGGAGGGACTCTCCATATACAAAACTAGCTGAACATCACCAAAATGAAACTTCATGTGTACTATTACTGCTTTTCACTTTTTTCCCTTGATTACCTCCCACATCCTCTATACTTCTACAAGTGGTAAGATTAATACTGTGTGTCTTTACTGTTGAATCCTCTCAGCTGAAAGAGGGCCTGGTACATTGTGGATGTATATATGTATGCATTTGCTGAGTGAATGAATGAATAAATGAAATGTAAAAATACAGTGGAGTTGGGAGACTTGGAAGAAGCACCTGGCTCCTGGCTTCAAATCAGCCCAGTTCTGGCTGTTGAGGCCATTTGGGGAGTGAACCAGTGGATGGAAACCTTTCTCTCTCTCTCTCTCTCTTTGCCTCTGCCTCTTTGTAACTCTTTACCTTTTGAATAAATAAATAAATTTAAAAAATTTTTTTTAAAAATTGATGCTGTGGTTTGTATATGGTTTAAGTGTGATTTCCAGCATTCCTGTGTTGAAATTCAATCCCTACTATAAGATACTAAGAAGGTGGAACTTAATCTGACAACAGTGTTTAGAAGTGTGACCTTTGGAAAATGATTAGAATTAGAAAAATTCTCTATGATTGAATACTGCTGGCTTTATTAGAAGAGAGCGAGAAAGACCATAGGATGTAGACACATATATGTGTTCCTTTCCTTTCCCCATGTGATTCTCTGTATTAGCTGTCAATAAGAAAGTCATTGAAAGATGCAGCCCCTTGACAATCAACAAGAACTGTGACCACCTCCCCCCCCATCTTGTTTTCTTTATCAAGTTACCTAGCCCCATGTATTTCATTATAGTATTGCAAAATGTTTTTTTTAACTTTTATTTAATGAATATAAATTTCCAAAGTACAGCTTATGGATTACAATGGCTTCCCCCCCCATAACTTCCCTCCACCCATGACCATCCCCTTTCCCTCTCCCTCCCTCCTTCCATTCACATCAGGATTCATTTTCAATTCTCTTTATATACAGAAGATCAGTTTAGCATATATTAAGTAAAGATTTCAACAGTTTGCACCCACATAGAAACACAAAGTGAAAAATACAGTTTGAGTACTAGTTACAGCATTAAATCACAATGTACAGCACATTAATGGACTAATACAGTTGGATAAGAAGCAGAAATTATCCTGTGCAAAAACTTGACTGTTCTGTTGAGATACTGGTAATATTATCTATCCATACAGACTTGCTCCCCTTTATATTTTAGAAGTTCACTCTGGCTACAGTGTATAGAAGGAATTTAAGGAAGCAAAAATAGAGGCTGAGATACTCTTGCCAATATCAAGAAAAGTAATGCTAAAGAACAGTGTTAGCTCAAAGTACAGTGTAAGGTTTGGTGGACAGCTGGAGGTTAGGGAGTGGGTGAAAGAGATCTAGTAATCCAATTGACATAAAAAATTTCTGGGTTGGGTATCTAAATCTTGCGCTATTATGAACTTTAGCAGAAACAATAAAGAGAGGAACAGGTGATATGAGAAGGATTGGGTAAAGTGGCTTTCATAGAAGAAGGTAGTTGAAGCCTTGGCATGAATGAATCCTCTCAGAAGAGTGTACAGGGTGAGATGTTAGAGTACTGAGGACAGAAACTCAGATTTAAGAAACCTGAAGAAGAGAACAAGAATCCACAAATGAGACTGGCAAGAAAAGATCTGAGAGGTGGAAGAAAACTCAGAATAGAGAGGTGCTGCAGAAGCAAGTGGTAGACTATTTTGAAAGTGAGCAATAATCAACAATAGGTCAAATGCCACGAAGTTTAACTTACGGAAAGGCTGGGAGTGGTTTTGCAGCCCTGAGGGTATTTGGACTTGTTTGTGAGAGAAGGAATTCATATTTCTGATTAATTCGCCTAGAGATAAACATGTTATGATTAATATCCTGCAATAATGAAGAGAGATGTGAGTCATTTTTATAAAATGGGTGATTAAAATTGTTACATCAAGAATAGGAAGCAAATATATTGTGTTGCATTTATAGACATATAATTGTCTATAGCTGAGAAAACAGCACTGGTCTTCACATTTGACCTAGGTAATTTAAAACCCCATAGACATATTAGGCAACATGAAAAATATTTGTTTCTTTGTTTCATATTAACATAGGTATCTAATTATGATTAGTGCCATAAAATGTGTTCAAATGAAGAATGACTATTCCACAAGAGCTTATAATGCTTTGTGTAAATACACATCATTGTTGCTAGACATATTTTATTTGATTTACTAAATTGACTTTTAACTTTGTATATTTAAGCAACAAAAGCTGCTATGATTTCTCTTTTTAAGATTTTACTGTTAAAAGTCTTTCTGTATAATCCTATTATGTCAAATAATTATGTGATAAGTACTTTCTTTCTAAATAACATAATATAGAAAATATCCCAAAATAATGCCTTATGCATGTATATAATTGTTTTATTTGTCCTGAATATTTTTATAATAAATGCAGTAAATATTTCCTTTGGGAAAGTGCACTGTATTATAGCTCTATATCACTTACAAACCAGCTCTGAGTTCTAATTTGTCTTCCAGAAGAATGACAGAATCATTTCTTTTATTTTCAATTTTTATTTAATAAATATAAATTTCCAAAGTACAGCTCTTGGGTTACAGTGGCTTTTTCCCCCCATAATTTCCATCCCACCCATAACCCTCCCATCTCCCGCTCCCTCTCCCATTCCATTCACACCAAGATTCATTTTCAATTATCTTTATATACAGATATCAGGTTAGTACATAGTAACTAAAGATTTCAACAGTTTGCACCCACACAGAAACACAAAATGCAAAGTACTATTTGAGTACAAGTAATAGCATTAATTTACATTGTACAACACATTAAGGACAGAGATCCTACATGGGGAGTAAGTGCACAGTGACTCCTGTTGTTGACTTAACAGTTTGACACTCTTGTTTATGGCGTCAGTAATCACCCTAGGCTCTTGTCCTGAGTTGCCAAGGCTATGGAAGCCTTTTGAGTTCGCTGACTCCAATCTTATTTAGACAAGGCCATGGTCAAAGTGGAAGTTCTCTCCTCCCTTCAGAGAAAGGTACCTCCTTCTTAGATGGCCCGTTCTTTCCACTGGGATCTCACTCGCAGAGATCCTCCATATAGTTTTTTTTTTTTTTTTTTTTTTTTTTCCATAGTGTCTTGGTTTTCCATGCCTAAAATACTCTCATGGGCTCTTCAGCTAGATCCAAATGCCTTAAAGGCTGATTCTGAGGCCAGAGTGCTGTTGAGGACATCTGCCATTCTATGAGTCTGCTGTGTATCCCACTTTCCATGTTGGATCATTCTCTGCCTTTTTAATCCTTTCAGACAGTACTAGCAGACACTAGTCTTGTTTGTGTGATCCCTTTGACTCTTAGACCTATCAGTGTGATCAATTGTGAACTGAAATTGATCACTTGGACTAGTGAGATGGCATTGGTACATGCCACCTTGATGGGTTTGAATTGGAATCCCCTGGCACGTTTCTAACTCTACCATTTGTGGCAAGTCCGATTGAGCATGTCCCAAATTGTACATCTCCTCCCTCTCTTATTCCCACTCTTATATTTAACAGGGATCACTTTTCAGTTAAATTTCAACACCTAAGAATAAATGTGTGTTAATTAAAGAGTTCAACAAACAGTATTAAGTAGAACAAAAAATATTAAAAGGGATAAAGTATTAAGTTGTTCATTGACAGGACGAGGGCTGATCAAGTCATTGTTTCTCATAGTGTCCATTTCACTTCAACAAGTTTTCTTTTTGGTGTTCTGTTAGTTGTCACCTATCAGGGAGAACATATGAATTTGTCCCTTTGGGGCTGGCTTATTTCACTCTGCATGATGTTTTCCAGATCACTCCATTTTGTTGCAAATGACTGGATTTCATTGTTTTTTTACTGCTGCATAGTATTCTATAGAGTACATGTCCCATAATTTCTTTATCCAATGTACTGTTGATGAGCATTTAGGATGACAGAATCATTCAACTAGAAAAATCAGCCAGAAGTGATTAATGGTCATAGGATGTTGGTCAGATATTTCCAGTATATTCCCATAGGGCTCTGTCTGCCCTAGTAAAATGTGGGAATGTCGTTTGTGGATCTCAGTCACAGCTTCCTTTGAGTACCTTGTTGGAGAAGGAGGTAAACAGTAGACTTCTCTATAACGTCATCTTGAATTAGCTCCCTGTAAGTACCAGGTCATTCAAATGAGCAGAGGAAAAACCACTGAATGATTCTTCCTCAAACTATGATAATTTTGATTCAGAGAACCCAGAAAAACTATTGAGGCACAGGCCCAAAGTTATCTGTGTGTGTGGACATTTGAAGAAGCACGATTGAAAATTACAGGAGGTCAGTGGGGAAAGTGCCACATCCCTCCTTTTAAATCTTGCATATTTCATTTTGTTCATTCATGGTTTATTCTGAGAAGGGAATGATTGATGGCACAAAACAGCTTTAAGAATCTTAACTACAAAGGAAAATCAATCCCCCAACCAGTCATTTTCTTTGAAAGTTTAATACCTAGTCATTCCTTCATTATTTTTATTTCTTTTTAGTAACTCAGATAAACCTCTCCCAAGAGTTGTCCTTGACATAAAAGGATAATTTGGATCAAGGTTACATTTCCTGCATGGGACAATCTGCATTCAACAGCTGCTTATTTTTCCATGCTTGTAGCAAGTATCACTATCCAGCTCCAATCATTTGGCCAGGATGCTTACAGTGTTAGCAAAATCTTGCCCCACATGTAGCACACTCCCTACTCTTGTGAGTTTATTGGACAACTGGTGGCCTCAACTCCAAGCTCTAACAATATGCACCATTAAAAAATTATTTGATGAAGATATTTAAAAAGCTTGGCTTCTTTCTTCCCAAGTGTGGCCAACTCTGAAGGGCCATCTAGGGTTTGTTAAAAGCACTATTATATCTGCATATATTGGAATGTTACTAATTAAGGTATACCAATTTTACTATTGTTTATTTTATTTTACTTTATTTGGTGGGGCATTTTTAAAAATTTTAAATTATAAAAACTATATGTATTTATGGAATACTATGATATGTTTATTTTAAATATTTAGGCACTTTGGGAAACATATGGCATGGAAAAATGCTACTGTAGAGTCCTCCAATAATTAAGTATCATCCTAAGGGATAACTGATTTAATATATGCGGTTAAGAAACTTCCCACACTTCTTTTTTTTTTTTTAATTTTTTACAGGGAGAGTGGACAGTGAGAGAGAGAGAGAGAGACAGAGAGAAAGCTCTTCCTTTTGCCGTTGGCTCACCCTCCAATGGCCGCCGTGGCTGGTGTGCTGCGGCCGGCGCACCACGCTGATCTGAAGGCAGGAGCCAGGTGCTTCTCCTGGTCTCCCATGGGGTGCAGGGCCCAAGCACTTGGGCCATCCTCCACTGCACTCCCGGGCTACAGCAGAGAGCTGGCCTGGAAGAGGGGCAACCAGGACAGAATCCGGCGCACCAACCGGGACTAGAACCTGGTGTGCTGGCGCCGCTAGGTGGAGGATTAGCCTATTGAGCCATGGCGCTGGCCCACTTCCCACACTTCTAAGAAGACCTGGAGTTGGTTTAAGATACTCTGCAAAATGAGCATAGAACAGAGGCAGAAGTGCAATATTGAAGTATGGTGGGAGGAAAACTTTATAATATACTTCCAAGATGTGAAAACCAAATTGAAATTTTACATTTTAAAGAAGAACGAGGATAGGTATTCAATAAAATAAATGGAGACTACTTTCTCTGAAGTCATTGTTGAAAAATAAAAATCTTTGGAATCAGCTGACTCTTCATCAGATGTTGTCTTCATTTGTGGATGTGCTTTTAACCTAGATTTTGGTCAGGGACATTGAATAGCAGTCATGAAGGAGGACAAGATATCCTAGAGAATTCTGACAAAAAAGAGTCATTCTTCTTGGGCTTAGTGACAGCAGCTTGGTTATTTAGCTGCTTTTTATCAAGGGGCAGTATCATCACAGTAGTTTTAGCTGGAAAAGTTTGCCATGTAATTTTGGAAATTATCAAGATGATATCTTCTATTTTTTCTCTTCAGTGGGACCAAAGAAATTGGGGACTATCCAATATTTTTTCTCAAATAAGACAAAGTGGATACTGTCATCTCTGAGAGTTCTCAATGTAATATTCCATGTTCATTAAACAAATATTTTTGAGTCCTTTGTACATGCCAAACAAGATAAATAATAGGCTATAAATGTAATAAGTAAATTACATGGTATGCTAGAAACTGTTAAGTTATACAACTTCTTTTAAAAAGTAAATCAGGAAAGAAAAAAGACCCAAAATAGCAAAAAAGGATCCTGAGTAAAAACAAACAAACAAACAAACAAACAAAAACAAGCTTGACACGTGACACATAACAATACCTACTTTCTTGTTTAAAAAAACCTTTTATTTAGTAAATATAATTTTCCAAAGTACAGTTTATGGATTACAATGGCTCCCCTAACTTCCCTAGCACCTGCACTCCTCCCATCTCCCACTCCCTCTCCCATTCCATTCACATCAAGATTCATTTTCAATTTTCTTTATATACAGATATCAGGTTAGTACATAAAGATTTCGTCAGTTTGCACCTACACAGAACATAAAGTGTAAAATACTGTTTGAGTACTAGTTATAGCATTAATTTACATTGTACAACACATTAAGGACAGAGATCCTACATGGGGAGTAAGTGCACAGTGACTCCTGTTGTTGACTTAACAATTTGACACTCTTGTTTATGGCGTCAGAAATCTCCCTAGGCTCTAGTCATGAGTTGCCAAGGCTATGGAAGCCTCTTGAGTTCGCTGACTTTGATCTTATTTAGACAAAGTCATAGTCAAAGTGGAAGTTCTCTCCTCCCTTCAGATAAAGGTACCTCCTTCTTTGATGGCCTGTTCTTTCTACTGGGATCTCACTCGCAGAGATCCTCCATATAGGGTTTTTTTTTTTTTTCCATAGTGTCTTGGTTTTCCATGCCTAAAATACTGTCATAGGCTTTTTAGCCAGATCTGAATGCCTTAAGGGCTGATTCTGAGGCCAGAGTGCTGTTGAGGACATCTGCCATTCTATGAGTCTGCTGTGTATCCCACTTTCCATGTTGGATCGTTCTCTGCCTTTTTTATTCTATCAGTTAGTATTCACAGACACTAGTCTTGTTTGTGTGATCCCTTTGACTCTTAGACCTATCAGTGTGATCAATTGTGAACTGAAATTGATCACTTGGACTAGTGAGATGGCATTGGTACATGCCACCTTGATGGGTTTGAATTGGAATCCCCTGGCACGTTTCTAACTCTACCATTTGTGGCAAGTCCGATTGAGCATGTCCCAAATTGTACATCTCCTCCCTCTCTTATTCCCACTCTTATATTTAACAGGGATCACTTTTCAGTTACATTTCAACACCTAAGAATAAATGTGTGTTAATTACAGAGTTCAACCAATAGTATTAACCAGAACAAAAAAATACTAAAAGGGATAAAGTATTAAATTGTACATCAGCAGTCAGGACAAGGGCTGATCAAGTCATTGTTTCTCATAGTGTCCCTTTCACTTCAACAGGTTTCCTTTTTTGTGGTTGGAACAATACCTATTTTCAAAACACTACAAAGCTATAGTAAATAAAAGAGCACAGTACTGGGTCAAAAACTGACATATACATCAATGGAACAAAATAGAGAACCCAGGAATTAATTCTCATACATATAACCAACTGATTTTGTAAAATGAGCCAAGAACATGCACTGGAGAAAGAAGAGTCTTTTCAGTGAATTCCTGGCAAAACTGATTACACATATGTAGAAGAGTGAAGTTAGATCCCTACCTCTCACTGTATACAAAAATTGATTCAAGATGGAATGAATCAATTACCTGAAAATAAGACCTGAAACTATAAAATTCTTAGAAGGAAACATAAAGGAAACACTTGAAGACACTGGTATAGGCAACGATTTTTGGGATAAAATCCCAAAAGTGCAGGCAACTAAAGCAAAACCAGACAAAAGGGATGATATCAGACCAGGAGCTTCTGCACAGCAAAGGACAAAATACAGTGAAGAGACATTGAACATAGTGGGAAAAAAATCTGCAAAATGTTTATCTGAAAAAATATTAATATTCAAAATATATCAGGAACTCAAAAACCCCAACAACTCAAAAACAAGCATCCACTTAGGAAATGGGCAAAAGAACTGAATAGATAGTTCTAATCAGAAGAAATACAAATGACCAACAAATATATGAAAACATGCCCAATATCACTTCCTGATTGGGTAAATGCAAATCAAAATCATAATGAAGGGTCATCTGACTGCCTCTTACAATAGCTATTACAAAAAAGAAAGTAAGAAATAGTGTTGAGGCCGGCACCGTGGCTCACTAGGCTAATCCTCCGCCTTGCGGCGCCAGCACACCAGGTTCTAGTCCCGGTCGGTGCGCCGGATTCTGTCCTGGTTGCCCCTCTTCCAGGCCAGCTCTCTGCTGTGGCCCGGGAGTGCAGTGGAGGATGGCCCAAGTGCTTGGGCTCTGCACCCCATGGGAGACCAGGAGAAGCACCGGGCTCCTGACTTCGTATCAGCGTGGTGTGCCGCCCGCAGCGTGCCAGCTGCAGCGGCCATTGGAGGGTGAACCAACGGCAAAGGAAGACCTTTCTCTCTGTCCACTCTGCCTGAAAAAAAAAAAAAAAAGATATAATGTTGAAAATGTTGAGAAAGTTTGGTGGGAATATAAACTAATGCATGCATTATGTAAAACAGTATGGATATTTCTTTAAAAACCAGAAATAGAACTTCCATACGACCCAACAATCCCAACAATCCCACTCCTGGATATATATCCACAAGAAATGAAATCATTGTGTTAAAAATATACTTGCTTCACCATGCTTATTTTGGTACTCTTCACAATAGCCACGACAGGGAATCAACAAAGGTGTCCATCATTAGATCAATGGATAAAAATATGTAGTGTAAATATACAATGGAATGGTATTCGCCTATTATAAAGAATGAAATTCTGTCATTTGCAGCAAAATGGATGGAACTAGAGATCAACTTAATTAATTGAGACATAGAAATAAAAGTACCATGTCTTTCCCTCATATGTGGAATCTAAGATAACAAACCTCAATGTGAACACAGAATGTTGATTATTAGAGGCTGGGAGGTGTGAAAGGGAGGAAGGAGTTTGGATTAAAAAATAGGGGTGGTTGAGTGTGGTATATAGATTATGACAAATATACTAATATCGGCCGGCACTGTGGCTCACTAGGCTAATCCTCCGCCTGCCGTGCCGGCACCCAGGGTTCTAGTCCTGATCGGGGTGCCGGATTCTGTCCTGGTTGCTCCTCTTCCAGTCCAGCTCTCTGCTGTGGCCTGGGAAGGCAGTGGAGGATGGCCCAAGTGCTTGGGCCTTGCACCTGCATGGGAGACCAGGAAGAAGCACCTGGCTCCTGGCCTCGGATCAGCGCGATGCGCCGGCCGTGGCAGCCATTTCGGGGGTGAACCAACGGAAGGAAGACCTTTCTCTCTGTCTCCTCTCTCACTGTCTAACTCTGCCTGTCTATATATATATATATATATATACACTAATATCACACGTCAATAGTAAGGAAACTGGCTGTGTGGTATATGGGAACTCTTTATATAGCCCCATAATTTTTGTTTGGCAAATTTAAAGCCATTCTGAATCAAGAAGAGTCATTGGGATACAGATGGCATTTCAAGCCTTGAGCCTGGATGAGATCACCAGGGAGGGAGGAAAGATGGAGAAAGTAAGAAATAAATTCTGGAGAACTCTGTCATTAATAAGGAGAGATGAGGAGCTAAGCAAGTAGACAGAAGGGGCTAGAAGTGGTAGATTGGATGTCTCTGAGAGGCAAGTGAAGATGGTATACCTGGGAAGTCAGGCTGAGCACCTGTGTTGAATGCCAATTAAGAAAGGCCAAGCTTGATAATTAAGCATTATATCTAATAACTGGGAAATCATTGGTAACCTTTAAAAGAACAGTAACAATGAAGCTGTAGATACGAATGTGTTTAAGAAAAAAATGACTGTTGAACCATTGATGAAGCTGATTATACATAAATCCTTAAGAGATTTATTTTATTTTTATTTTATTTTTATTTTTATTTTTTGACAGGCAGAGTGGACAGTGAGAGAGAGAGACAGAGAGAAAGGTCTTCCTTTTCCGTTGGTTCACCCTCCAATGGCCGCCGCGGCTGGCGCGCTGCGGCCGGCGCACCGCGCTGATCCGATGGCAGGAGCCAGGAGCCAGGTGCTTTTCCTGGTCTCCCATGGGGTGCAGGGCCCAAGCACCTGGGCCATCCTCCACTGCACTCCCTGGCCACAGCAGAGGGCTGGCCTGGAAGAGGGGCAACCGGGACAGAATCCGGCGCCCCGACCGGGACTAGAACCCGGTGTGCCGGCGCTGCTAGGCGGAGGATTAGCCTAGTGAGCCGCGGCGCCGGCCCCTTAAGAGATTTTAACGCAAAGGGGAAAAGGGAAGTGGTTCACAAACCTATTCAATGGAGATGAGTCAGAAGACTGGAGGTCAGTGTTGGAAACCACATCAGGGAATCAGTCTTTTGCTTCAGTGATTGAGCAAAGCTTGCTACAAACAGTAGTACCAGCTGATGAGTCAGGCTGGGCGTGGGTGCAAGCAAGTGGATGCAGAGATGCTGAGTGGCTATGTGAGAACCAAGATCACTAGCAGAAGTGCTCACTGACTTCACAGATGAATATTGCAAAAATATATTGTGGCCATTTGTGGCCTATTTTACATGAAAATCAGATAAAACTTGAACCCATGTTCAATTCCCATTAAAAAATAGGAATTAGCTCTAAAAGATATTCTTAAAATACATGAATATCCTTTAAATTAACTGTTGGTATAAATGGAGTTCTGAAGTTGTTTAATTAACTGTCATATGGCTGAGAAGAAAATTGTTTATATTGCAGCCAAGGGAAGCAGAGAAGAATAGTAAGTGTGAGGACAGACCCTGAAGTCAGATTCCCTAGGGTCAGATCCTGGTTCTGCTAATTCTAAAGACTCTCTAAGCCTTAATTTCTTCTTTTCTTCATAGTTAATAGAATTTTGAGAAATAAATGAAACAATCTATATGAGGCAATTATTATAGAATTAGACATTTTAGCCCTTTTTCTTATTGAGGAGTTTGATTTAATATTGGGAAGCAATTCCTGGTCACTTTTTTTTTTCTAGTTCAACCTTGTTAGGAAAGATGATGTGGAGCCTCATCTGCTAGATTTGCTTGAAGAAGCATACATTCAGAATGGCCTGAGGTGAATTTTGCATAGATCAAATGAACTTTAAAAGTCATCTAACACTATGACTCTTTTTCTTTTTTCCAAATTGTCCCCTTTTCTCCATTCCTCTGATTTTTCTTAAAAATGTGATTGCATGATCTATTCAATTTCTAGTAGCCATAAAGGATTATTTATTAACTTATGCACTCATAAGCTTCATGTAGGTCAGGTTCTACAAATCTGGACAAAAATGATCAAGCAATCAAATAAAAGACTCATACTTTTTAAAAAACAGGATGATATTTTAATAAATTCATATACATTTAAATAATGTTTTAAAAACTAAATAATAGTGATGAAATTACAAAAAAAAACAAGTGAAAAATAGGAGGTTATTTAGTTCAGTTAGTCTCTTGTACTTTCATTCCTTCCCTCATTTATGTCTTCATTTTTCATAGATACAATCACCACAAAATGACCTAGTGACCACTGCCTGCTAGACTGGCTATCTGGAAGACACAGAGTGCTACATTATGTGATTTTTTTTCCCTAGAGGAGCTTGGAAAGACTTTCAGCATGAAAACAGCATGACAATTCCAAAGTGGAACAAAATTTTGGAAAAATAGTTCAAGAGAAGAATGTTTTAAGAAAGCATATGATATTTATCATTTTTATTGCAAAATAATATGAGTAAACATAAGAAAAACCACAACCCATTTTCTGAGCCAGACTTAGGTCATCTCCTCTTTTGCTGCTGAAACACATGGAATCCCTTATGACACAGATTTAATTTAATAGAATTGTTCTGAAAAAGGCCTAACCCTATTTCCCTCACATTAAAATCATTGTACACAAGTTAATTGTTAAATTAATTAGGATCAAGGACCAGAATACTAGTTAATGTCAAAACAGAGATATGTACATAAAAGGATATGAAGCCTGTTATCTTCAGGGCTGGAGTTGTGGCCATGTGTGTTAACCTGCCTCAGCATCCCATATGGGTACCAGTTCAAGTTCTAGGTGCTCCACTTCCAATCCAATTCCCTTATTTGACTGGGCAAAGCAGCAAAAGAAAGTCCAAGTGCTTGGGCTTTTGTACCTACGTGGGAGACCCAGAGGAAGTTCCTAACTTCCACCTGGTCCAGCCCTGGCCATTGTAGCCATTTGGCGAATGGACAATGGATGGAAGAAATCACCCCCCACCTCCTATGCCCTTAACTCTGCTTTTCAAAAAAGTAAATAAATCTTTAAAAAAGCTTATTATCTTCATGAAGCAGAAAAATAAAGGTACTGAGTGGATAGGAATATAAACTTTTTCAAGTTAGAACGTTCGATCACTTGCTTAAGTATATATTACTGCACGATGAATCTTGCATTCAACACTATTAATAAGAAAGGTGATGTTTTAATCCTCAGTTACAGCATACTTCAATCTTACAGGTATACAGAAACTATTACATGTGTTAACTAGGGTGGGACAAAGTAATGATAAGTTTTTGATGAGATTTTGTAAAGTATTTTACAGAGAATGAAATGTTAGACCCTGAAAAAGTGTTTTTAGATCATATTCTCTTCATGTTTGAGCCTCAGCAATCTTTTCTTTATGAGTTAACATGTTCCAAGAGGCATATGTTTTTCATATATTGGTTTAAGACTAACTTGAAACAGCATCGAATAATAAATATGCATAGTTACATTTCAAGGGTAATCACCTTTAAAAAGAGAAAGAAAAGAATAAATTATGTATGTATTAGAAGGCAAAAATGAAATAAGAAAAAAATCAAAGAAAAAATCCAGTTAATACTAACATAGTCAAGAAAAGAGGAAAAAAAAAAGAGCAGGAACAATAGAAGGCAAAATAGATAATGGTAGAATGAACTTAATTACATTATATATAAATGGGCTAAATTCAGCTGTTTAAAGATAATTTAAGCATTTGATATGATAAAGTGTGAATTATTGTCATGTGCTATCATCAAGAAACACAATTGAATAAAAATACATTGAAAAGTTGATAGTGGGCTGGCACTGTGACACAGCAGGCTTGTAGTGCCTTCATCCCTTATGGGTGTGGATTGGAGTCCCGGCTGCTCCACTTCCAATCCAGCTCCCTGCTAATTTGCCTGGGAAAGCAACGGAAGATGACCCAACTTGGAACACTGCACCCACATGGGAGACCTGGAAGAAACTCCTGGCTTCTGGCTCCTGGCTTTGGATTGACTCAGCTCCAGCCCTTTTATCCATTTGGGGAAAAAAACAGCTGGTAGTACATTTATACTATCAAATGGTGTACAGCCATGAAAATCATGGAACTAACACTACATGTAACAAGATGGTGACTTTTACAACTATAATAGTAAATGAAGAGAAGTCAGAAAAGACTACTTTGTAACACTAAGTTACAAATTTCTAAAAACAAACAACTGACAACCTAAAATACCACCTAGGAACACATACAGTTGCCATGAATTTCCATTTTTTACAAAGCAATAGGTAAAATGGCGTAGCAACTCTGTAGAATAGTTTGACAAGTATTATAAATTTAACCATATACTTCCTACTTCCAGTGTTTACATGCAAGAAAGGAAAATATAACCAATACAAACACTTGATTCAAAGCTCATAGCTGATTTTATTCATAACAGCCTCCAAAGGAAGCAACCCAGATTTCCATCAACAAGTGAGTAAATGAATGAGGGCATATCCACACAATAGAATGCTACTCAACAACAAAAATG
The DNA here is from genome assembly GCF_051225735.1 of Oryctolagus cuniculus. NCBI lineage: Eukaryota > Metazoa > Chordata > Mammalia > Lagomorpha > Leporidae > Oryctolagus > Oryctolagus cuniculus. The sequence continues at coordinate 75,991,378 of NC_142875.1, read as the reverse complement.
TGCTGCAGATACATGCAGCATCATGGGTAAATCTCAAGATCATTGTGGTAAGTAAAAAAAAAAAGACATAAAAGCTATGTACAGTAAATTCCATTTACATGAAGTTAGAGAAAAGACTAAACAGATACTGTTTAACTGTAAAAACAAAAACAAACCAATAATTTTCAGATGCCAGAGAATCAGAAGAAGAGATTGACTACAAAGAAGCAAAGAGACCTTCTCAGGGTCATAGAAATGTTCCTGACTGTGATGGTGAGTAAATACTTGGCAAAACTCACAAAATAAAGATGATGAATTAGATTGCATATTAAAAGTGCTACAATAAGGGTAATAAAAGAAAGAAAACAGGAATTGCCAAACATAAAATTAAGATTAAAAAAGAATTTGATGGAAAAGGGAGGAAATAGGTAAGAATATATAATGCCCCAGAGTTTAAGTTGGGTGAAGGGTTCACAAATTTTCATTTATTGTGTCTACCAGCAAAAATAGGATAATTTTTGAAAGAGTATTATATTACATAATAACATTTGTGTGTCAGAATTTTACCTAAGTAGAATGAATTGAAGACCATCATATAGAAAAGGGGATTATGTAGAAGGGTATAAACAAATTATTTTAATATGTACTTCAGTAGTAATTATGTTTTTTTAAACTTGAAAAGGAATGTAGACACAGCCACTTTTGCCAATGAACAAAATGTGTCCTGTTCCTTAGGAATTATCTCACATGATTTGTTTACAAATAACACACAAAAAATTTCAGACAGATGTAGTCAGCTTACTGTTTATTACACAGAGATAAACTCATGGACAATTTCCCATGATTTGTGCCAGGTGTTTTAACCATTATTTTCATAAAAGTCACAGATAATGCTGGCATTGAAAGGGAGAAATTTAAGCATAATTACTTTAAGATTAAAGTGTTGCTGATGTCAAGTTATAAACTCTCTTCATATTATTCAAACTCAAGTCACAAAATAATAATGATTAATAACATACTGAAAAAAGGAGAGAATAAAATATCTGTGTTTAAGTTCTCTATAGAAGCAAAACACATTCCTTGATTTAATATACAACTAAGTTTCCATTCATGCAGATATTCAACAGTAAGATATTCTCAGATATGGATGACACCAAACAACCCATCACACACATATAGCAATCAATGTATAAATTCAGCATCTCAGTAACTGGAAATTGGAAAATAAAAGGATTTAGATGACAACCTTGGATTCAGTTGCAATTAGAGTTATGTTTAACTAACAGTTAAAGAACATTTATAGCAAGTCTTTGATGGCTGGGTAACATTCAGTGCAAAACTTTCAGCTGAAAGTCCCAGTTGCACTTTGTAAATTTACATTTATTAAATAAAAAAGTCCCAGATCACATTAATAAGCATAGCACAATAAGTTTTTCAGTCAGCGTTCAATGATGCCGAATCACTGAGAAATCTTTTTCATGCTCTCACACTTTCTAATACCTACCTACCTTTAGGTGTTTTGACCTTATGCCATTTGGGGAACTACAATGCTGTCGTCTTGTCTAGTGCTGGAGTTTCTTCATAGGGCAAGACTTTGGGAAGCAAACAATGTAAAGTGAGAGATAGAGAGTAGGCTGGAACACTGTGTCAAGGTGGAAAGGATAGATTTTAAACAAGTGGTCCTGGGAAAATGGGGTATCTATATGAAAAATAAATAACTAAATACACTTAGACCTTTACCTCACACTATAAACAAAAACCAACTCAAAATGGATCACAGAGCTAGAATTTCTGAAAGAACACGGAGGAGAAAAATCTTTACTACTGGATTAAGAAGAAAGTTTTTAGAAGTGCCACCGGAACTGCAAACCATAAATGAAATAAAATAAATAAGATATCATAAAGAGCTCAAACTTCTGTGCTTTCCAAGACATTCCAGCTATAGAGTAGAGGAAAATATTTGTGATATGTTCACTCAGAGATCTGCGTGTGTTTGTATATGAATGTATATGAATGTTCATGGAAGATTATACAAATTAGAGAAAAATTGGAAATATTTCAAATGTCCATCAACTGATGAATGTATATACAAAATGAAGCATGTGTATGCAATAAAAATAACAAAATACTGATATACAATAAAAGGTATAGGAATATCAAAACCATTATGCTAAGTGAAGGATGAAAGGTACACACAATTTGCAAGGTGCCATTTACAAAGTAACCAGAGACTACTGTTCGAAGAGAAAAGAGACCAGTGGTGAAGTTCGTGGTTGGTATAGCAGTTTGCTGCAAGGAGGGCTCAGAGAAATTTGGGGAGTGATAGGAATATTCTAAAACTGTATTATTCTCATGGTTGCTCAACTCCATAAGTTTTCTAAAAAATCAATGAATTTTATGCTTATAATGGGTGACTGATTGCTCATTATGGAATTAGTTCACATAATTTGTTTATAAATAACACACGGATAAAGATATCAACAATTTTCTGTTTATTACACAGAGATAAACTTATGAACTATTTCCCAGACTTTTTAAAAAAGATTTATTTATTCACTTGAAAGGTGGAGTTATAGAGGTAGAATGAGAGAGAAAGAGAGAGAGGTCTTCCATCCACTGGTTCACTCCCCAAATGGCTGCAATGGCCGGAGTTGTGCTGATCCAAAGCCAGGAACCTGGAGCTTATTCCAGGTCTCCCATGTGAGTGCAGGGAGCCAAGCATTTGACCCGTCTTCTACTATTTTCCCAGGCCATAGCAGAGAGCTGGATCAGAAGTAGAGCATCCAGAACTCAAACGGTGTCCATGTGGGATTCTGGCACTGCAGGCATGGCTTCACCCACTAGGCCACAGAGCCAGCCCCTATTTCCCAGATTTTTTAACACTAGTAAAAACAAACAAAAAACACTGGAACCCACAAGCATGAGATGAAGCTACTAGCATGGATTGAGATGGATTATTTATGTGGAGCTGAATTTAATGATAAAGCTGTCTTATAGAAATCAGGGCCCTGCATCACAGAGCTGAACATACACATATGGCCTAGGAGTGGGGAAGTCATTGTGTAACATGCATAATACATACATACATATATATATGTACACATATATCACAAAGGTGTTATACATACAAATATATCACAAAGATGATACAATATAAGTTACATGTAACATATATGATATGTAGTTCAATTTATTTATACATTTGTCAATGGATAGTTGCTTTGCTTCCACATTTTGGCTGTTGTGAATAATGCTGCAGTGAACCTGAGAACATGAGAGTGCACAAAATGCTGATTTCATTTTTTTGAATATATATCTGGCAGTGGGATTGCTGGATAAAATGGAAATTCTATTTTCTTTATTCATTTTTGAGGAATGTGCACACTGTTTTCCACAGTTGTTACAGTAACTTTATATTCACACCAACAACTTACAGGAATTTCTTTTTCTCTGCAGCCTCCTCAATACACATTATCTCTTGTTGTTTTTATAATGGTCATTCTTTTAGGTGTGAGGTGATATCTCCTTATGGTTTTGATTTACATTTCTAAAATGATTAAGAATACTTAACCTTTTTTCTTCTTTCCTATTTGTCACTTGTTTGTCTTTTTTTGGAGAAATATCTATTTAAGTGTTATGCCTGTTTTTAAATCAATTTATTATTATTAATTCTTTTGCTTGACTTGTATGAATTCCCCAAGTATTATGGATATTAAATCCTTATCAGATATATAGTTTACAAATTCTACCTAGGAATGTCGGTATTTTGCTCTTTTGATTTTTTTCCTTGCTGTACACAAGCTCTTTAGTGTAATGCAATCCCAGTGGTCTATTTTTGCTTTTGTTTGCTGTACTTTGTATATTATATCCAAAAACTCATCATCCAAACTTCAAAAAGTTATTTTCCTATCTTTTCTTCTAGCAGTTTTAAGACTTGATGTCTTACATTTATGTCTTTATTCTGGTGTGAGTTCATTTTGTAGATGAACTTACATTAGGGTTCAATTTCATTCTTCCATATGAGGAGATCCGATTTTGCCCAGACTATTCGTTGATAGCTTTGGATATTTGGAGTCTTTTGTTATTGTATGTGAATTTTAGGATTGGTTTTTCTATGTATCTGGGAAGAATGCCATTGGAATATTGATAAAGATTGCAATGAATCTGTGGGTCACTTGGGTAGTATGGACACTTTTACAATATTGATTCTCCCACTCCATGAAAACACTGTATCTTTCCATTTATCTGTATCTTCTTTAATTATCTCCATCAATGTTTTATCAGTTTTAGTGTATAAGCCTTATATCTCTTTAGTTGCTTATTATTATTTTATTCAGTTGTAAACCAAATTATTTTCTTAATTTTCCCCTTTGAATTGTTCATTGTTAACTTATATAAATGCCACCAATCTTTGTGCATTCATTTTGAAACTTATAACTTTCTTTTTTTCTTTTAAAACTTTTACTTAATAAATATAAATTTAAAAGTACAACTTTTGGATTATAGCAGTTTTTCCCCCTATAACCACCCTCTCACCCACAAACCATCCTATCTACTAATTCCTCGCTCATCCCATTCTTCATTAAGATTCATTTTTAATTATCTTTATATATAAAAGATCTAAATTTTTAAATTAGCTTTACATTTTTGTTTACTCTGTCTTTATGGCTTTTTTTCATATAGGATCGGGTAATTTGCAAACAGAGCTAATTTTACTTCATCCTTTAAACTTATAGACCCTTTATTTCTTTTTCTTGTCTGATTGCTCTTCCTAGGATTTCCAGTACCATGTTGATAAAAAGTGAGAGTAGATATCCTTGCCTTGTAGCAGATCTTAGCTTTTTTCCATTGATTATGATATTAGCAGTGGAATTTTCATATATGTTCTTTACTGTGTTGAGGAAATACCCTTCTACACCCATTCTATTGGGAGTTTTCATCATGAACAGATGCTGAATTTTGTCAAATGTGAGGTGCAGAAAAATGCATCTCAGATGATCACTTGAATTTTGAACTTCATTCTGCTAGCATGATTTACCACACTGGTTAATTTGCATATGTTGAACCATCCTTATATTGTAGGGAAAAATTCCATTTGGTGATAGTGTAAAAGTCTAATTCTTTAGTGTGCTGTTGAATTTAACTTGTTAGTGCTTTATTGAGGACTTTTGCAAATTTATTAATTAGGGATATTTGTTAGTAGATTTTTTTTGTTCTGTCTGTCTATTTTGATGTCAGGGTGACATTGGCTTCACAAAATTATTTTGGAAGCATTCCTTGTTCTCTTTTTTTGAAGAGTTTAAGGACTGATCTTAATTCTTCTTTGGTATATTTCATCCAAGAGGCTATCTGTCCTAGGATTTTCTTTGTTTAGGGGTTTCTGATCATTTATTCAATATCCTAAATACTTGTAAGTCTCCTAAGATTTTTTTTCCTAATTATTCAGTCTTGGTATGTTATATATTTCCAGGAATTTATTCATTCCTTCTAGGTTATACAATTTGTTGGCAGATACTGTAATTATCCCAATTATCTTTCTTATTTCTGAAGCAACAATTGTAATATCTTCTCTTTCATTACTGATTTTATTTATTTAAATCTTCTCACTTTTTTAGTATGGTGATATTTTGGTTCTTTTCTATAATTTTTGTTGTTTTTTCTATACTATTTGATTTATTTATGCTTTTCTGTTTATTATTTCCTTTATTTACTAACTGTGGGCTTAGTTTGTTCTTGTTCAGTTTCTTTGAGGTATAAATTTAGTTTATTAATTTGATATTCTTATTTATATCCATGTCTATTCCTATAAAATTCCCTCTTATTATGCTTGGAAAAGGAATTATGTTAGATGAAGATACGTGAATTCCAAAAAAAAAAAAAAAAAAGGAAAAAACCCTCTTAAAGCATCTTTTAAAATGGCCAATTTTTGATGAGTATTTTAGAATATTTTCAGGAAGATTGGGGTGGAGGGTGCAGGAAGCCTAGCTGTGGTGGCATGAACTGGAAACAGATACAAACTAAGTTAATTGAAGTCACACAGAAAGACCCCAGTTACTCAGAGGGAATCTTGTTTTCTCTTATCCAACCTGGACCCTTAAAGGAACAGGCAGAATCAGGGAGTCTTTCTGTTTTTGGACTCTGCCTATCACTGAATATTACACTTACCTCAGAGCCCTGGGAGGATGAAGTGCAACAATGTGGAGGACTATGATGTTGAACTTTCTGCTACCTAAGGCATTATGAAGAAGTCAGCATCTTTGATTTTTCTGTTTTCCTTCTGAAACTCCTCTCACAAACATGAGAATAAACCACAATTTCTCTTTATACGGCAACAATGACTTCACTCTCAATTTGGCTGCATAACCATGCAAATACAATTCTAACGCACGTATTTTAAAAACCATAATGAGTCTCATGTGATCTGGTCCTACTTCCCATGAGACAAGTCACTGAAGATGTGCAATTAGGAATGTGTGAGCAATAGCATGTCCTAAAGTCTCCAGAATTTGAGACAGTCCTCTGAGTTAGAATAATATATGAAGGTCATGAAGGATTTTAGATGTAGCAAAGGTAGACATTTACAAGAAGACCTGATAATTTGCTTTTGATTATTGTCTTCCTTGGGCTTCCACATGACTTCAGTATTGTTCCTCCTGTATTACTTCATATAGACTCAACACATTTTAGGTGGTTATCAATGCCCTGCACATATTCAACCTAAGTAAGACCTGTTTAACTACATAGATGTGGCTCTGACAGATACTAAAACTTCACACCTTATTTTATACACATCTAATTCAGCATATTTGTTTACAGTTTTCCTGTGATGTGACTTTGCTAATTTTTAGAGTGTATTTTGGGTCGTATCTATGGGTAGGATGAAATTACCACTAATATCCATCCCAACTCTGACATTTCTTGATTCTACAGGTTGACACTTAATGCCTAAGTCCCTCAAAATATATTTCAGCTATTTCCTTTTTGTTTTTAAGTTTTCTCTTACTCATGTGTCAATAAGAAATAAGAGTTGCTATAATTTATCTGACTATATTTGACAGAGAAAAAGCTAACATGGATAAACATTTATATTTTTTCAGCAAAAGTTAAAACTTAGGGCATTTAGGACTAGTGTGGGGGTTAATCAATTATCTAGGACTCCGGAAACTTTGAGATTTCCTTAATGACACTTCAGTTTACTTTATAGTTAACTCTATAGTAAAGTAAAGAGTTCAACATATAGTATGTAGATGAATGTAGTGTTAAGAGTTACAATGTTTTGGCTGGTGCCGCGGTTCACTAGGCTAATCCTCCACCTGCGGCGCTGGCACCCCAGGTTCTAGTCCCGGTTGGGGCGCCGGTTCTGTCCTGGTTGCTCCTCTTCCAGTCCAGCTCTCTGCTGTGTTTCGGGAGGGCAGTGGAGGATGGCCCAAGTGCTCAGGTCCTGCACCCGCATGGGAGACCAGGAGGAAGTACCTGGCTCCTTGCTTCGGATCGGCACAGTGCACCAGCTGTAGTGGCCATTTTGGGGGTGAATAAACGGAAGGAAGACCTTTCTCTCTGTCTCTCTCTCTCTCTCACTTTCTAACTCTGCCTGTTTTTTAAAAAAAGGTTACAATGTGAGTAATATGAGCAAGTTCAACTATAATTCTCCATTTCCTCATCTGAACATGGATGTAATAATATATAACTTGCAGATGTACTACCATTTAAATGACATAATTTATATAAAACTGAACATGATGTTGAACACATAAAATAGTCAATAAAGTTTGTTTTAGAATATTTCTGTGTAATTCTTAGGTATTGTGAGAAGAGAAGAAAAATGGATCCCTATCATTTCATTAGATGACTTTATATGGTATCCTGGGTCAGTGAGTGGAAAAAAAATGAGCTGAGAAGATTGCATGGTCTACTTTAGCAGATCACAGAGAATATTGTGGGAGAGTGGAAGTTGAGACTGGAGGTTAGGCTGGAGACACTGTTTGGTGAGTCTTGAGTGTAATGATGAGGATTCAGTGTACTGGTAAACACTCAGTACTTAATGGAGAAAGATACAAAACACACCAAAGATTTTTATAAATAGTCAAGATATGATTAGAAAAGGATGGAAAATGAATTAACAAAGGGACAAAGAAAAAGCAGAGAGATGACTAAGATGCTATTTTAACATTCTGCTATGGACTAGAACCAGGGCACTGGTCACTGGAATGCTACAAAATGAGTCTATGTCTAAGAATTTTGAAGTACTCATATGCCATTAAGTAGCGTGTTCAAAAGGAAATTGTCGGGGATGGGCGTTTGGCACCACGGTTAATACATGTCTTGGGATGCCCAAAACCAGTTTCAGATTGCCTGGGATTGAGTCTAGGCTCCACTTAACTTTTTTTCCTTAATGTTTTGTTTATTTTATTTGAAAAAATTACAAAGAGTGAAGGAGAGACAGAGAAAGGGGGAGAGAGAGAGAGAGAGAGAGAGAGCGAGCCACTGGTTCACTATGCAAATGGTTGCAATGGCCAGGGTTGGGCCAGGCCAAAACCAGGAGCCAGGGCTTCTTCCTGGTCTCCCACATGGGTGGCCAGGCCCCAAACACTGGGGCCATCCTCCTCTGCTTTTCCCAGGCCATTTGCTGGGAACTGGATTGGAAGCGGAGCAGCCATTATGGGAATCAGCATCCATATGGGATGCCCGTGTCCCAGGTGGAGGCTTTCCCTGCTACATCATAACACAAGCCCTCCAGATCCACTTCTGATTCAGCTTTCTGCTGATGAGCACCATGGGAGACAGTGGGTGATAACCTGAATACTTGGGTCCTCCCTACTCATGTGGAAAACCCAGACTGAATCCTAGACTCCTGGCTTCAGCCTGGCCCAGTCTTGGCTATTGTGGGCCCTTGGGGAGTGAACCAGCAGATGAAAGAGCTCAGTCTGTATGTCTGTCTCTGTCCCTGTCTCTCTTTCTCTCTCTCTGCCTTTCAAATAAATAAGAAGAAATTCTAAAGGAAATTACTGATGTAGCCCTTTAATATGATGACTCTCTTATATTAGCAAGAAGGAACAATCAAAATTCCTGAGAAAAATCCTACACACAGTTATCTCTACTTGTGACTTTTGTATTGTTTCTTCTTTTAAAAAAAATTATTTATTTGAAAGTCAGAGTTACACAGAGAGAGAAGGAGAGGCAGAGAAAGAGGTCTTCCATCTGCTGGTTCACTCCCCAGGTGGTTGCAATAGCCTGAGCTGCACTGATCTGAAGCCAGGAGCCAAGAGCTTCCTCTGGGTCTCCTATGTGGCTGCAGGGGCCCAGGGACTTGAACCATCTTCCACTGCTTTCCCAGGCCATAGCAGAGAGCTGACTTGGAAGTGGAAGTCGGGACTTGTACCGGCACCCACATGGGATGCCGGCACTGCAGGTGACGGCTTTACCTGCCACGCCACAGGACTAGCCTTGGGATGGGCAGTATCTCTGGGGTCTGAAAGGCCTCAAAATCTCATGGCATCACATGCAGAAACTAGAACATGTGGTTATTCCACTGTGACCCTCTGCTTTCCTCCTTGCTCATTACTAATTATGTTTTCTTTTTGACTGGGCAATCAGCATAATTACAGATTTTTTTTAGCTTTCTGTCTTAACAAATGGCATCCATTCATAGGCATGAGGAGATGGGGTAAGGCAGTTCCAGTAGGCAAAGTCCCAGATGAATGGCTAAATGCCTATGTCTAATGTGGGCAGCATAGTGAGAAAAAGAAGTCCCTGGGCACAAGATGATGTGATGTGACCTGTGATACAGGGCAATGGTCAGTAGTTAATATTATGATTTGTTTTCTACACTCCTTTTCTTACATGCAGTAAAGCAATTCTGTATTATAAATCAGGAAAATTGGGACTGTTATTTATGCTGACACTATCTGTGTGACCAGAAATCACTTTACTTCACTAGTTTTCAAGTTTTTTTCTCTTTTAAAAAAAGAAGTATTTTAAATTTGTTTTAAGAAGAAGCCTGTGGTTTACAGATATCTCATAGTGTTAAAAAAAAAGGTGGAAGGGAGATGAAAACTCTGAAAATCCAACCGGAGAGGGAATTAGGTAATCTCTGAGTTCTCTTGCTTTGGTATCTGAGGATGCTAACACATGAATACATATGGTATAGTACTATTACAAATTTCTTCAATTTTTAATGTGATATGCCAACCAGACTCTTTTAGCTCAAAACATTCTATTAAATTCTTCATCTTTCCTTTCAAAAGAAGTGCAGTGTTGTGGAATTTATCACACATAGTATGACATGTTTTTATGGTTCCCACTAGTTTTTTTTTTTTTTCTGGTTCCAATGTTGGGTAAAAACAGCAGCTTAATCAGTGATTATGAATTCTGAGCTTAGCGTTCCATTTACAAACAGTGAGGCTGAAAGTTACAAACATTCTGGCTTTTGACTGAAGAAAGTTGAATGTTCCAGGAAATGTGTATTACACTGGAAAATCTAGGCTTAATTTTCAATGTCTCCATAATATGCTTTTTCCACAATTGTCTCTCATGTTACCAGAATGTCCTCAGGTCTTTTGGTGGCACTTTGCCTGAAGCTTGCTCAGACCCATATTGCATTCCCAGAGCTGGGCAATTTCTTTTTTAAATTTATCTATTTGAAAGATAGAGAAGTTATGTAGAGACAGAAGACACACACACACACACACAAAGACAGAGAGAGAAAGAGAGGGGAGAGAGAGAGAGATCTTCCTTCCACTGATTCACTCCCCAAATGGCCGCAATGGCCAGGGCTGGGCAAGGTTGAAGCCAGAAGTCAGGAGTTTTTTCTGGGTCTCCCACGTGGATGCAGGGGTCTAAGTACTTGAGCCATCCTCTGTTGGTTTCCCAGGGGCATTTGCAGGGAGCTATATCATAATGGAGAAGCCAGAACCCAAACTGTTGCCCATATTGGGTCCAGCATTGCAGCTTTGCTACAGCTCCAGCAACTGGACAATTTCAAATAAAGCCCCCCTGGAGTTCCAAGCTAGTTTTTCACACCCCATTCATTTTTAATCCTCCCTTGATTGTAATAAGGTGGGTAAAACAGTCTGTTAACTAGAAAAAGCCTGAAATACTTGTCTTAAAACATCCAATGCATTTATTTGTAAGTTGAATGAGAGTGAAGGCTAATTATTTTTGTTACCTGAGGAACAATGTTTAAATTCATATTAAAATTCAAATGTCCATAAAGAAAAGTGATATAGGACATGGACATCTTAACTTTGAAGTCAAATGCCTGCCCCAATTTTTAGAGTTTAGAAAAGTATACCACTGAGATGTTAAGTTGCTGTGGACACCCAGATCTGAAACTCAGATGTTATTTCTTCAGACTCTGCCTTCATGGTCCTAAGAGGTTGGGAACAACTTCAGACCTTACATTGTCTCATTTTCATATAGAATATGGAAAACAAAAATCTATTTTCTACAAATATAAAGAAGAATGTATTTCATATTATTAGATCAGAAAAGGTCATGTGCTTATTACAAAACCACTCACCCCTTCTTAGTAATTATAATGGTTTGCTTGGCTTATGCCCAGATTTACTGTTTCTTTCTGGGGTCTGGACCCAATCAAAAAGCATGTGGCCAGAAATTAGGGGATGGACTAGTTGTCATCCATCCAGGAAAAAAAATGGGTTATGATTATGCAAGGAAGGATTATTGGATAGTTAGTGACAGAAATAAGCTCTTTGGAGTAATAATACTCCTACAATTCATAATAATGCTGACTTTGATTATTTTTTATAATTTAAAGATCATATATTTTCATAGAACTAACGGAAAGGTTGTAATTTAATGTCCTTCTGGCCAAATTTAGCCTGGACCGTGTTTTAATAAAATAAGTTTTTATGGCTTTAGAGGGAAGAAGATTTCCATGATTCACTACAGTGTTTCTACTGCCATCCCCAGCTCCACCCACATACGTTAACTATGAGCTCTGTCAGTATTTAGAACAGATTAGGGATTATTCAAGAGTATCATACCTTGTTAACAATGATTTTTTTTTTTTTTTTTACAGTGTGGACAGTGAGAGAGAGAGAGACAGAGAGAAAGGTCTTCCTTTTGCCTTTGGTTCACCCTCCAATGGCCGCCGTGGCCTGCGCGCTGTGGCTGGCGCACCGTGCTGATCTGAAGCCAGGAGCCAGGTGCTTTTTCTGGTCTCCCATGCAGGTGCAGGGCCCAAGCACTTGGGCCATCCTCCACTGCCTTCCTGGGCCACAGCAGAGAGCTGGCCTGGCAGAGGAGCAACCGGGACAGAATCCGGCACCCGGACCAGGACTAGAACCCCGTGTGCGGGCGCTGCAGCTCTCTAGGCTAATCCTCTGCCTGCGGCGCCGGCCATGTTAACAATGATTTTAAGAATGGTTATAATCTTAAAGAAAGAATTCTGGTACTCTATGTGACTTAAGTGACTTGCTAATAAGTTTCCCCTCCTCCATAACTTTTTATGGATTATGTATCAATCCTGTTATGAAGTTTATAAAACTTTATCACAAGCTAATCAAGAGGCCTGTGGAAAAGAATCCAACTTTGTACCAGAACATTTTCTCATTTCCCACATGTTCACTCCCCACTATTTGGACAGCTTTCACCCAAGCATATCCAATATGTAGTCTTGAAATAACACAGAATGTAATTTTGGTAGACTGTCAACTCCATGGGAGCAATATCTTTGTTTTACACACACTCCTTCTCTAGCTCCTGGAACAGCACAAAGCATAATGTTTATTAAATGAATTGATGAGGGTCATGTATCCAGTATATGATGCTCAAGTAACAGTGTGAAGGTGGTTTTATTTCTCTCTAATTTTTTCCTCAGTGCAGAAATTTGCCATGGCTGAGGGGGTATCTGGCAGTTCCAGTAGGCAAAGTCCCAGATGAATGGAAACACTTTTGTGTTTTCCATAGGACTGACTTCTGGTATATCCAGGCAGTTCTATGCTAATCTTGGAAGATTCAATGTCGTCGGTGGGAAATGTGCTCATGCCGAAGCATGCTTTCTCATCCTGCTCCTGAAATAATGTATTTACTGATGGGGGAACTTGACAGTAACTGAATTTTAATCAGATTCCTGAACAAATTGGTATTCTGTGCATACTTACAGTTCACTATGTGGTGAATTATTTCACCATAGGCAAAAAAACAATTGTATCCGATTATGAAGTTGGTCAGTAAGTACTGGAAGTTGTACTTTCAGAGTAAAGGGCTTATTCTTTCTGATATTTCATTCTGACCCGTGAAATCTTGGTGTAGATTTTGGAATTCAGAATCTCACATCTGTTACCTTCCAGTGTTCTTGGTCTCTGCCCTGTTCCTGGATCAACCCATCTTTGTTTTGTGCCTTTTATATCATTTAGCTTGGTTCAGTATACTTAAATTGTACCATGTCTGGCAGTTCACTCAATTTGAGCCTACACCTGATGCTTTTTAAGGGAATGATTATAGAATGTTCCTATTTCTTAAGTGACTGTGCTTTAAATTAATCTTAGACTGGGGTAGTCTTTTTTTTTTTTTTTTTTTTGACAGGCAGAGTGGACAGTGAGAGAGAGACAGAGAGAAAGGTCTTCCTTTGCTGTTGGTTCACCCTCCAATGGCTGCCGCGGCCTGCGCGCTGCAGCCAGCGCACTGCACTGATCCGAAGCCAGGAGCCAGGTGCTTCTCCTGGTCTCCCATGGGGTGCAGGGCCCAAGCACTTGGGCCATCCTCCACTGCACTCCTCGGCCACAGCAGAGAGCTGGCCTGGAAGAGGGGCAACCGGGACAGAATCCGGCGCCCCGACAGGGACTAGAACCCGATGTGCCAGCGCCACAAGGCGGAGGATTAGCCTAGTGAGCCGCGGCACCGGCTAATAATCTTTCCACTTATGTTTAAGCAACATAAAAATAGCTTACAATCTATACTAAAATAGCAAATATTTTGTATGGATTTCTTGTTTATAAACAAAGAAATTAAAACTAACAAATTCAAACTATTTCAATTTTCTAACAATAGCCAGGTTAAAGTAGGATATTCAAATATACTTCTAATAGTTTGTGTTAGCTATTCAATTTTGTTCTGGCAGTTAAAACAAATTTACTGCTCACAAAATATTTTATTCTAAAATACTACTTTTTATTTACACAAAGGGAACAAATTTCATGCATTTCATATATACACCTTTAACAACATGATACTTTTTGCCCAAATCTCCTTCCATGCCTTGCTCCCACCCACCTTTTTCCTTCCTTTCTTATTTGTCTTTTTTAGTTTTTTCCACTGATATACTTTCAATTTACTATAATATTGTTAATATTTTAATCTTAGAGTGGTAGACATATTTTAGTTTGTTATGGCCACAATTTTAGATGATGGTGTTTTAAGCGAAACAACATTAATTGACCACAAACTAGAATGCAGAATTCCTTTCTGATAAAACAAAGCTGCTTTTGTGGATTAGTGGAAAAGTAAGTAAGAAAACAGTTTGTGTTTGGATTCTTTCAACTTAAAGGTGGAAGTGTCTTTTATTCCAAGAAAAGTATCAACCCCATGCTGAGATATCTTGCTCTGTTAGCTGTGTAGTGAGTCACACCCTAAGGAAACTACGAAGAAGGTGACTGTTTACATCAACCGTGTTTGGATTTAAAATTCAGTGTAAAAATAGCTTTTAAGAAAAACATTTGATAGTGACTATAGCTGGTGTTTATAAAACTGACTTTATTATACTTTCCTCAACCTAAAATACAGTTTTATTTCTTTCTTCAGCAAATGCTTCTCTTTCAAGTTGAAGCTTTAATTATATATTTACAAGAAGAAGATACAATCCAGGTTTCTGAGAAATGTGATTTTAAATCCAACTCATAGGAATAATTATGACTACCCAAAAAATAATCAACTGAATACCCACCGTGTGCAAAAAAATGACCTAGTTCCCTGGGCATCTTATGTTTTGTTTATTTTGTTCCCTAAATAGTAAATGGAAATAATCAGGGTCACTTCCATGATGGGCCACCTCTAAGTCCAACATCTGAGTCTGCTTTCAAGCTAATCATGTGTTCCGCCAGCAGTGGCTTGGGTGGGGAGTGAGGAAGGGCTCTGGGTTGTGGGATACTGTGGAAATTGTGGGACTATAAATGCACAGAAAGGGAAGAAAATTTCCACAAAGCATGAGCTGGCAAAGACATGGGCTGGTAAAAGGAGGGAGAGCGCCCTTTGCATGTGTGTTTTCTTCCACCGTGCCTTGGTCTGGACGTTATGCTCTCCTCATTCCCACAGAGCCTTGGATGCTTGCCCTTTATTTTAAGAAAAGGCCTGATTCGACAGAAATTTTAGATGGGCTTTGATGTTTGCAAATTTCTGTATTTTAAATTAATTAATTAATTAATTTTTTTCTTTTCAGACAGAGAGGTGCAGACAAAGATCTCTCATTTGCTGGTTCATACTTTAGATGTCCTCAATAGCCAGGAACTGGGAGTTTGGTTTAGATCTCCCATTTGGGTAGCAGGGACTGGATTTCTTTAGGCATCGGTAGGTATCTCCCAGAGCACACATCAGCAGGGAGCTAGAATCAGGTGCCAGATGGGGACTTAAGCCCAGGTACTCTAATATGGTTTGCTGGCATGCCAGACAGCATGTCGACCACTAGGCTAAATGCCCACTCCTAACGTTGCTAATAATTCACATCTCGTTGCCCTGCATTCCATGCTGTGTACTTCATCAGAATGCAAATGTTAAAAAACAAGATATTTGGCCGGCGCCGTGGCTCAATAGCCTAATCCTCCGCCTAGTGGTGCAGGCACACCGGGTTCTAGTACCGGTCGGGGCGCCGGATTCTGTCCTGGTTGCCCCTCTTCCAGGCCAGTTCTTTGCTGTGGCCCGGGAGTGCAGTGGAGGATGGCCCAAGTTCTTGGGCCCTGCACCTGCATGGGAGACCAGGATGAGCACCTGGCTCCTGGCTTCAGATCAGCGCAGTATGCCGGCCGCAGTGCGCAGGCCGCGGCGGCCATTGGAGGGTGAACCAAAGGCAAAAGGAAGACCTTTCTCTCTGTCTCTCTCTCACTGTCCACTCTGCCTGTAAAAAAAAAAAAAAAAAAAAAGAAAAAAGATATTCAACAAAGCACCATAAGTGTGTGACCACAAATGCTATCATCTTCATGACTGGTTTTTAAGTAGTTATTTTTAACTTGGTATGTAAAGGCCCATAAAGGGTTGGTAAAATGTGAAAGTTTTTGTCAATAGTCTTATTGTTCTGAAATGTTTAGTTGTATTTCATCTTACAGCTCAAATACACACATGAGAGGCTATTATTATTTCCTTTTCTTTTATTCTTTTTCCCCAAGTTCATTAAATACAGTTTCAAGCTCATAATTGCCCCTTAAGTCTTTGCTATAATTATTTAGTGTAGGATAGATCCTCTCAGATTTCACCATTCCTATCCAAGTAATATAAGCACTAGCATGGTTAATAAATAAATAAATAAATACATTTTGAACCTTATTCCTCTTGCTCAACTTGTCCTTGCTTTAACTCCTGCCTGAGATAGAAATTTGTTCCTCATTAGTGTCTTTTGCAGTTGTCATCTGTGCATCGAATCTGACTATGGTCCCAAAAGTCAGAGAAATTTGGATGTTAACAATGGGAAAAATTTTGAGTAATATTTATTTATCATTTCAGCACAGAAAAGCCAAGGGAGAAATCTTTTCATTGTTTTGTGGGAATTTCTCAACTTCCTTTCCTAATTCTCAGGGTTATGTATGAGTCAAAACATAGAAGGTTATTTTACCTCGGCTCCATATGTGACCTTTGCCCATGTCCTCAGTTTTTCCTACAATGAAGCTAAGATGTCACTTGAAGATTTATTGTTTAGATTTTTTCTTTTTCATAAAGAACTACATATTAAGCTTGTGTTTTGGTTCTTCCATCTGTATTTTTCCAGTGTCACGCAGTTTAGATAATGTTCAGTGACAGAGAGATCTCTACTTGATTGACGTCACTTTTACATAAGTGATGGAATTACGGTTGTGTGTGGCACACATCACAGGCCATATTTCTTATTGGAAGGATCAGAATACATATAAGCTTTATTCAGTGCACTAAATGCACATATTAAAAAAGTATTTTTTACTTTGAACACACAAAAATATTAACACATGGCACTAATATATTGGTGCACCAGAATATATTTAACAATTCAATAAGTTTCAAAGAATGGAGAACTCTCAACTGAGAAATCATCATTGCAAGATAGTATTTCTAACCAGATATTGAAAAATAGGTAGTGTTTCACTAAGAAGAGAAGGACTAGAAGGAACTTCCAGGCACAGTACATAAAAATATTTGGCTTCTTTTAGGGGATCAGGTAAACTCAGTGAGCCTGAGCACAGGCCAAAGACATGAAATTGTATGGATATAATGGGAGAGTGAAGGTGAGGAGACACTGTAGAAGGTTATGAACACCAGGTTATGAACACCAGATAAACTGTTTGGAATTTAGGCAATTGAACAAAATTTTAAGATTTTGGGGAAAGGAAGTGATGGGATTTAGATGTTTTGGTAACTAAATTTGCTTGTTTCATTATTAGAAAATAAATAACACATTTAATTCAGATAACTTGAGAAAGTTTGATAAAATGACTCTGCAAAGAATGTTGAAAGAATGTATGCCAATGGAAAGAAACACACTCTGGGCCTTGAGACTGGAGCTGGAGGCAGGGTTTCACCACCCAAATATTTAAATGCAAAGGTTAGGAGACAGATCTATTAAGATACCCTGATGCAATCAAAGACATCAGCCTAAATACCTGGATACCCTGTAGGTGTGCCCTTTAACTCCCATTATTTCCCAGTGTTCCAACTCAACCAGAAGCTAAAGGACAGCATACTTCGACCATATTCAGCATACTTCAATGCTTAGAACAGAACAATGTGGAGAGGATGGAGAGTAGATTTGAAGGGAGAAAGTAAGCATAGTTGCAATTTGAAGAATAATTTCAGATGGCAAGAGAGTGAGGCAGCCAGTCAAGAGTGAAGGGCATTATTTTAATAATCCTGGCAAATACGCTAAGGACTCCAACTTGTTCATCATTAGTAACAACAAAGGGTTAAAGAGATGGAATTTGCAAGACTTAGCAATGCTTTGTTTGTGGAGAGGGGAGAGAGGGACAAAAGAAATTTGAATGGGTTAGATAGTCCTGTTTTCTCTAAAATACTCATGTAGTTTACTTAGAGAGAACTGACATTTTAGGGATGTTAATGAGTTTCAGTATGGATAGATGAGAATTGTGAATTCAACTTTGGGCTCGAGAGAATAGGTCAGAGCTGGAAATTTCTTTTATTTTTTTCTAAAGATTTGTTTATTTATTTGAAAGTCAGAGTTACACACAGAGAGAAGGAGAGTCAGAGGGAGAGAGAGAGAGAGAGAGAGAGGTCTTCCATCTGCTGGTTCACTCCCTATTTGGCCACATTGACTGCAGCTATGTCTATCTGAAGCCAGAAGCCAGGAGCTTCTTCTGGGTCTCACAAGAGGGTGCAGGGGACCAAGGACTTGGGCCATCTTCTACTGCCTTCCTAGGCCACAGCAGAGAGCTGGATTGGAAGTGGAGCAGCTGCGTCTCAAACCAGCGCTCACATGGGATGCCAGCACTGCAGGCGGCGGCTTTACCTGCTATGCCACAGTGCCAGCCCCCAGAGCTGTAAATGTCTACCTGGTCATGACCTACTTTGGAGTAGAGAACCAAAGTGTATGATATTGTTCTGGGAGATAATTTAGAGGCAGGAATGGAAGTGAATTAGACCAAGCATAGAAACCTCATGGGGTTGGTTGCGGGGGTATGCAACACTGAAGGGGCGGACAGAAATGTGTCTAGGTCAAGGAAGCCAATAAAGAAGCATCAGAAAGTACAGAAGAAAGGGAAATAGGTACAAAGGCAGAAGCCAAGAGCTAATAATTTTTCAATGATGAAAAGTCACAGTAAAAGTTACAGAAGCTTTGAGAAGTAAATTCAGTGCGTTTTTTTTTTTTTTTTTTTTTTGTCTGTGTAAGATTCCTGATGATTTTGTCAGTTGTGATTATTGATATTTCTCCTTGGAGAGTAATAATTCAATTCTCATTCAGCAAGCTTCCACTGAGCATGAACTATGCACTGAGACTTAAGTTAAGCAATACTAAGGATTAAAAATAGAATGTGGTAGCCAGCATTGTGGTGCAGTAGGTTAAGCCACCACTTGTGACACTCGTACTCTATCCTCAATTGCTGGATCGAGCCCAGCTGCTCCTCTTCCAATTCAGCTCCCTGCTAAAGCACTATTGTTGGAAGGAAGCAGATGACCCAAGGACGAGGACCCTTGCCATCTACATGGGAGCCTGGATGGAGTTCCTCTACTGTGGTGTGGGCCTGGCCTCGCCTTGGTCTTTGCAGCCATTTGGTGAGTAAACTAGTGGGTAGAAAATCTCTTTTTCTCTGTCTTTGCCCCTCTCTCTCACTCTCTCTGTCTCTCTGTTGTCCTTTCTTTCAAATAAATAAAATTTTTTTCAAAAATAATGCAATGATCAGGGACCAGTATTGTGGTACAGCAGGTTAAGCACACAGCCATGAAGCTAGTATCCCATACAAGCACCAGTTCAAGACTTGGCTCCTGTACTTCCTATTCAGTTCCTTGTTAATGCCCCTGGAAAATCAGATGGCCCAAATTCTTGGGTTATTGAACCCAGTTGGGAGATTTAGATGATCTCCAGGCCCTGGGCTTTGGCCTGGCCCAGCCCCAGCTGCTGCAACCATTTGCAAAGTGAACCAGAGTATGAAGATCTCTCCCTTGTTTTCTCTCTCCTTCTCTTTGCTGCCTCTTTTTTTTTATTTGCCAGACAAAGTTAGACAGTAAGAGAGAGAGAGAGAGAGAGAGAGAGAGGTCTTCCTTCCGTTGGTTCACTCCCCTAATGGCCCCCACAGCTGGCGCTGCAGCGATCCAAAGCCAGGAGCCGGGTACTTCCTACTGCTCCCCCATGCAAGTGCAGGGACCCAAGCACTTGGGCAATGCTCCACTGCCCTCCCGGGCCACAGCAGAGAGTTGGACCGGAAGAGGGGCAACCGGGACAGAATCCAGGGTGCCAGCGCCGCAGGTGGAGGTTTAGCCAAGTGAGCCACAGCACTGGCCTCTCTTCTCTTAAACTCTGCCTTTCAAATAATAAATAAAATGATCTCTAAAAATATAATGTACCATAGCTCCCTAGAGATTTACAGTCTTTTAAATGGCTGGAATATAACATATGTATTCTGTAGTATATAACATATAGCATATATTATGTTATATAAGTAAGAACTATTTAGATGATAAACTATATGGCTTTGGGAATTCTGTGGTCAGAGTCATTCAGAGAAATGAAGAATCTAGTTTTGGTGTGGTAACAAAATATGCATCAGAATATTTGACTCATAGTTCACTAGCATATACTAAGGTTGCCACAAATAAATATTATTAACATTTCCTTGTGTGACAGCATTTTTTTTTAAATTTTATAAAAAATCTATTTTAAAGACAAAGTGCTGGTTCAATCCCCAAATACCTGCAAAAGCCAGTGCTGAGCCACAGTGAAGCCAGGAGTCAAGAACTCAATCCAGGTTTCCTGTATCGATGGTTGGGACTCAACTACTGAAGTCATCACTTCTGCCTCTTGGATATACATAAGCATGAAGCTGGAATCTGGGGTCAAGTCAAGACTGAAACCCAGGCTTTCTGACATGTATGGAGTATGGGTGCTCCTAACACTGTCTTAATTGTGACACCAACTCCTGTTTCCAATGATTTCCTTTCTAATATAATTTATATGTTGGTAAATCAAAACATTAATTAACAGTAAAACTATGGGTGATGAGTAAAATGTGAAAAGTGAAACTGACTGTAGCAATATAGTTGTTTCTTACTAATCATAATAGTTCTGTTATATAATATTGTTACAAACACTAATTTTTTTTAGTACTAAACTATTTGTTCTGAGAGAAATACAGAGTTAGAATCCTAGGAGATTCTAGCTTTGATATTTTAATCAAATCAATCAATACATGACCTTGCAGGCTGATTTTTTGCAGCAGTTACAATGCTTCTTGGGATGCCCATATTCCATAGCAGAGTGCTAGGGTTTTAGTCCTGTATTCAGTTGTGATCATTCTGGGAGGCAACAGGTGAGGGTTCCAGTGATTTGATCCTTGACACCCACATGGGGAACTATACTGAATCTCAAGTCCTGGTTTCGACTAGGCGCAGCCTCAGCTGTTGCAGGCATTTGGAGGGTAAATCAGTGGATGGAAGATGTCTGTGTCTTTTTGTCTCTCTGCCTTTCAAATAAACAGAAATACATACATAAATAAAATGCATAATCTTTTTATGTATATTTCCATTGTAGACATCCTTTTTTAAAATATGTTGTTGAAGCATTAACTTTGAGCTCATGACCAACACTGTAACTCATGCCTGATCAAACCTTATCTTATATTTCCTCGTGACACTCATCCCCGTGTTCTCACTCTTAGGAACACTAGACAGCACTTCCACAACATACTTGGGGGCATTTTAAAGAGTAAAATCATGAGCAAATACAAAAAATGTGAAAAACATGCCATCAAGCAGATCACAGAAAGGACATAGATGCTTACAATATGAAAGCTGAGAGAAGAAGGCAGAGAGATGCTTTGTTTGACCAAAGTTGGCAACACTCATGACAGCAGACTCAAAGTTTTCACCACTCTGTGAACAGCTGAGAATGACCATAAAGGCACTGTAATTAGTGATTTGGAGGATACAAATTAATTTTAATGACTAGACCAATTCCTACTTATGGAATCTGTGAATACTTAGCATCAAATATACTTGCAATAATGCAGATAATGTACTTAAAAAAAGCTGAATGAAGCATGCTTTTTAATCACTGTTAACTACTCAGCAGTATTAGTTTGAAATTGTTTTTATCATTTTGCTTTATTTATTTTTATGCTTTTGTCTATTTATTTGGAAAGCATAGAGATACATGTACAGGGAGACAAAGATATCCCATCTGCTAGTTCATTCCTCACATGCCCCTCACCAGACATGACTGGGCCATACTGAAGCCAGAAGCAAGGAATTGAATCCAGGTCTCTCATGTGTGTGACAGAGACCTGTATACTGCCTATGTACCTATGGACTGCCTCCTAGAGTGTGCATTAGCTGGAAACTAGAATTGGGAGTGGAGCCAAGACTCAAGCCCTGGCACTCTAATATGGAATGTGGGAGTTCCAAGCAGTCTTAACTGCTGTGCCAAGCACCTGCCCTCATTCAGCTTAACTTTATATTATTTTCTCAGTATATATTATGCTAAGATTTTAGCTCAAAGTTGAGGATAGAAGGATAAATAACATATAGTCTTACTCCCTCAGGAAGGATTTCCCCTAAATGGGAATTAGTAATACACACAGTGTTTCTTTAAAAACAAAATTATTTATTTTATTTGAAAGGCAGTCAGAGAGAGAGAGAGAGAGAGAGAGAGAGAGATCGATCTTCTGTCCTCTGGTTCACTTCCCAAATGTTTTCTACATGCAGGGCAGCACCAGGCAGAGGCCAGGAGCCAGGAACCCCATCTGCCATCTGGGTGTCAGGAGCCCATGCACTTGGGCCATCCTCTGCTGCTTTCCCAGGCACATCAGGGAGCTGTATCAGAAGTTGAGCCGTCAGGACTTGAACTGTCGTTCATATAGAATGCTGGCTTTGCAGGCAGCAGTTTAACCAGATGAGCCACAATGCCAACCCCAATATAATGTTTCAAAGACTATTCTAATTGTCCTAGAAGACTCATGGATACAAAGCTATGGGAATGCCAGTGGAGACTCAGTTAAAGCACCCTTTGCCAAGTCTCCTTAGAAGAGATGATTATAAGCTGAATTTAATGGACAAATGAATAGGCATTAGCCAGGTAGAAGAGGAGGGTGGTTTAGGTAGGAATAAACACAAATAAAGCCATGAGTTCAGAAATTGCACATGTAGGTGGGAATTGCAAGCGGTCTTTGAGTCAAGGAGTATTAGGGACAGAGGCTTGGAGGAGGATTGAAGAAATTGTTTAGATTTGGGAGAGGTTTGCATTTTACATGAAGGGTCTAGGTTGATATCTCACAACATTGCTCCATTTTCTAGTGTGCATATATTACTAGTGATAATTTGTGCAAAAATTGATCACTGGGTGGATGATTTTGTGTCACTCTTTATGCACTATGAACTGCACCTATTCATTGTCCCTCCAGTAAGACCACTAGGAATACAAACAAATGAGAATAATATTATAAAGATAACCTATATTCATTATAATTTATCTATAAAGGGTAACATAAGCTTAGGTGTACTAACTCTCATTAGGAAGCAAGTGATACACCTCTCAGCTTTTATCACACATCCACATATTGTCATGTTGAGGTTCAGAACTCCTGTTTCATCCACAAAGCCCTGGAGTATTGTATCCCATATTAGAGGTTGAATTGTGCTCCCTCACCATGCGTATGTCAAAGTGCTTGCTTCCCTGAAGGCCTCACAATGTGACCTTATTTGGAAACACAGTTGTTGTAGATGTTAAGTTGAGGTCATACTAGAGTTGTTTTTTTTTTTTTTTGACAGGCAGAGTGGACAGTGAGAGACAGAGAGAAAGGTCTTCCTTTTGCCATTGGTTCACCCTCCAACGGCTGCTGTGGCCAGCGCATTGTGCTGATCCAATGGCAGGAGCCAGGTGCTCATCCTGGTCTCCCATGCGGGTGCAGGGCCCAAGAACTTGGGCCATCCTCCACTGCACTCCCGGGCCACAGCAGAGAGCTGGCCTGGAAGAGGGGCAACCAGGACAGAATCCGGCGCCCCGACCGGGACTAGAACCCAGTGTGCCAGCGCCGCAAGGTGGAGGATTAACCTATTGAGCCACGGCGCTGGCCAATACTTGAGTCTTGTGAGCCTCTCACCCTGCCTGACTAGTGTTCTTATGAAAATGGGAAAATACGGACAGAGACAAGTTAATAGAGAGAACTCCATGCAGAGACTGGTGCTCCTCATGGAATTCTGTGGCTGGAATTATGCATCCATAGATCAAGGAACTTTCAGAAGCTAAGAGAGAAACCTTTAGTGATTCTGAACTACCATTTTCAGAGAGGTAGCACCCTCTGACACCTCAAGGTTTGTGAGACAATAAATGTTGTTTGAGGCAGTCAGTTTGTAGTACTTTGTTATTGCAGCCCTAGCAAACAAATCAGCATCTTATCCACATCCAATGTTTCAACTACTGTTGGAAGCCTACTGTTTTCCCAGAAGAAAAGCTTTCCAATGTGTGGTGTGTGCCTTCAGAACACAAGTCCCTAGGGAGGCTCCACACAGAAGGGTTTTATGGCCAAATCTCTCCCGGAGCTATACAGCATACTGTAAAAAAGTCTCTTAGACTTCTTGCATGTAATCATAAAAACACCACCTTTTCATTATAGCATCTCTTGAGATTTTCTTCCTGGTATATGAACTGCAGCCTTTCAGATGCTTATTGTCATTCGATTTAACAAACTACTCATCCTAAAGCAGTTGATATCATGAAGATATGTTTCAAATGTATATTACTTAAAATTATGGACAATTTTAACACCCTTCATGATAACTGTGGTGCTTTTATGTTTGCTCAAACATGTTTTGCTAATTGCTGTTCTGCAGATATCTTAAGAAACAAAAGTGATTTCATTGTTGCATGCTGTGTTCTAAAACACAGGTTTATATCTTTGAGGATACAAAAGCACAATGCCTTTCACTTAAAGAGCAATTTGTCTTGATTAATTTTTGAAAATAAATTGGAAAATTAGAACACTTTGGGGAACACATTGACATGGTAATTGCTGTTTTCCATCTAATTTCGTTTTATAAATGTCTCTTTCAAATAAGCATATTATTGAAAGTAGCGTGTCAAGTTTTCCATTCTGAAGAATAGCACCAGCCACTTTCTAATAATTTTGTTAATCATGATTCTGATTATTAATAGGGAAAAGATTAAATTAATTTTGTTAATATTTCATGTTTGTATTTCATAAGAGGAAATTTTTCTCATCAGTATATAAGAAGTCATCAAGCTCTAGTTAGAATTCTAGTTATGTTTTTCTGTTTCATTTTCATTGTTATTGGTTTAGTTTTTAATGTATATGAGAGATATGTCATATTCTGTTTGCTTTAAACTTATTGTTGATTTACTCTTTTGCCATATGGCAATTTCGTGACAACTGAATTATCTGTTGTATCAATCTTTCTTTAGAAATAAACAGGCAACAAGGCAGGCACTTGTGGCGTGGCAGTAACCTGGCATGCAGCACTGGCATCCCAAATGGGTACCTGTTCAAGTGTTGGCTGTTCCACTTCCCATCCAGCTCCCTGTTAATGGTCTGGGAAAACAGTGGAAGATGGCCCAAGTCCCTGGCCCCCTGTCACCCATATCGGAGATCAGGAAGAAGTCTGTGGCTCCTGGCTTCAGCCTGGTCCAGCCAATGGTCATTGCAACCACTTGGGGAGTGGATGGAAGATCTATGTGTCTCTCCTTCTCTCTCTATTTAAGTGCCTTCCAAACAAACAAATCAATCTTCAAAAAAGAAAAAAGAAATAAGAAACAGGCAAACATGATCACATAAACTCTGAAAATGTAGAGGGATAATAATCAGTTTTCAAATCAGCTAGGATTTGCTCTTTTAGGACATTCCTTTTGCATCATATCACAATAATACTTTGTAAGAAATATTTTTACCAACAATGTAAGGAGACGCCCATATCTTTGGGTACTTTGTTCTTCCTAGGAAGGATTTGACTCGTAAAATCAGCACTTTTAGCTTTACTGAAAACAAATGGATCCTCATTTTTCAATCTTTCTCCAAATGAGGGAGGTAGCTTTAAAAGCAGTCAAGCATTGCCTCACCTATAGTCAAAGAAAGGCAACAAAGACAGAAACTAATTTATAATTCTCTGCATGACACTCTGCATGGTGTCATGCCTAGAAATATGATGCCTCAAAGCCAATAAAGCAATAAAGACAATACCATCTACAACTTTCCAACTTTTTTGTACTAGAACTTTTGATTATTATTTGGGAAAAAAAAGATTAGCAAATAAATCATGGGGTAAACTTAGTTTACTTTATCGCTAAAGTTCTGCCTCCCATGTCTCCTATTTTCTTAAACAAACATCTACACAGTCATTCTAAATTAATATGTTTTACCCACAATCAAGTTGCCCTTCTTGCTCCCATTCCAGACACCATTCAAAGCTGACATGATTGAGAGTGTGCCTGCACATATATCACCTTGATCTTTTGGCACCAAAGTGATTTCTGCGGTATCTCTACTACTTATATGTAATTTGGGGCATTTGAATTTCCCTTGAGTTTATGCCATTCTTAAATCAGTTCTTTCTTTTCTTTTCTACTGGGAAAAACTTTTAAACTACAACTGTTACTAATCTAGTTGGTCAGGGGTTTGGCAATGTTTGAAGGTTAAACTTCTCAACCTCCAGCAATTCTGCAAGTAATTCTCACAGATTTCCAGCAGAGTAGCCATGGTTTGGGGGCTGCTTGTGATGGAGTGAGAGAGCAGAAACCTGACCTTGCCTATGTATTTATATTGCTATCTTTATTGGTAGGGTTGAATTCAGCATTTTCTTCACCTTGCCAACCTAACCCCTTTCAAAGAAATATTCAGTGTCATGTTATAATGTAGTTGTTGTGAAAATTATTCAGCTTTTGTTTTATATAGACACACTTCAAAATGATTGTGAGAAATGGTTTTAAAAGACAAATTTAGGGGTGGCTGTTTGGAATAGTGGTTAGGGCACCACTTGGGACAACTGTATTTCTTGTCAGCATGCCTGGATTAGAGTTTTGATTCCATTCCCAATTTCAGCACCCTGCTAATGTAGACTTTTGGAGGTGACAAGGTGATGATGGCTCAAGTATTGGGTCTTGGAAACCACCTGGGAAGCTTTGGTAGGTTTCCCAGCCCCTGGCTTCATGCTGGCCCCAAGCTATGTGTTGTTGGCATTTGGAGAGTGAAAAGCAGATGAGAGATCTTTGTCTCTTTCCTCTTCAAATAAATAAAAAGATAATTTTTAAAATTTATGTTTATTGTGTTACCAAAGTTTGAAATTTATACTCACTTTTCTCATAATACACGTTACATAAATTTTTAAGACTTTTATTGGTCATGGACAATCTATGGAATTTGCTAAGAATGTAGTTAGGGCTGTGCATTTGTGTGTATGTGTATGTGTGTGTGTGTGTGTCTGTGTGTATATATGTATGTGTTGGTGAGATCTTGATAGAGTGAAAGGAGAGAAAGAGAGGAAATAGAGAAAATTAAAAAGGTAAAGTACTACTTGCAGCAGGGAGTAGAAATTCAGTGAATCAGCAGAGATTTATAAAAGGTATATTTGAGAAGCTTGCTCATATACTATATATTTCCCTACTTTATTTCACAAAACAACTGTGGTAGAAATCTTTGCTTCACTATTTTTTCATTCTTTTGAATTTTGAAAATTTAAAGAATGAGAACTCATATGTCTTCATATAGATCTAATGCATTTCAAAATTATGCCACATTTATTTATCTTTCTGTTTTTGTGTCTCTGTCTACACACACACACACACACACAAACACAAAAATTGTTTGCTCAATCTTTTAACTTCAAATAGTTACTAAGAATAAAGATTTCTCTTTTTCACCATCATTGCACATATGAAAATCTACAGTCATTTGATATTAAATTACATACATTTCATATTCAGTATTCATATCTTGCATTTGACTTTTACATCTCTGTAGTGTCTTTCTAACTAAACAGCTTCCTGAACATTTGATATTTTTCTTTTCTTTTTTTCTGACATTGACTTTTGGGGATATTCAGACCAACTGTCATGCAGAATCTAACACACTCTGAGTTTATGTGATTGCTTCCTTATGATTAGATTAAAATTAAATATTTTGGCTCTATGTGATATTATGTAATTTGTGTTGTATCAAATGATGAACAGATGTACAATGTTCATTTGGTTAGGCAGTTGAATGCCAGATTTTTTTGTTGTAAAATAATATTCTTCTGTTTCTAATAATGAATAATTTATGAGAGTACTGTGGGTCCATGTAAAACTTCTTCAACAACATTTCACTCAATAGTTTTACATATTTGTTGAATCAGTTATACTCATTTGTTGCTTAACAATGATGGTAAGTTCTAAGAAGTGCATTGTCAGATGATTTTGTTATTGTGTGAATATGCAAGAGTGCACTTACACAATTTAAGGTCCCTATAATATAATTAGCTGATATAATCTTGTCATTGCCGTTGTATATGTAGTCCGCTGTTGACTGAAATACTGCTTTCTAACATGTGATGGTTGTACATTGGTGGCTATAAAATTCCATTAAAAATCCCGCCATTTTTGTCTATACTTATTAGCTGATATTATTCTGCAAAGAATAATATCTTTCTCCCCCTCTTTCACTCTCTCTCTTTTTCCTTCTCTTTATCTCCTGTTTCAAATTATTTCTATGTCTTAACCACCCCTATTGACTCTTGGACTCCTTGTGCTGTTATCTATTTTTTAAATTTTTACTAATATGAAGAGAACAGACTTCATTTATTTCATAGGTATAATTCTAAAAAGATAACCATATTTCCCTCCCTTCCCCCCTCTAGCCCCTTCCTCCCATCCTTTCTTTTTTTAATTTTTGCAAAAACACAATTTTAATCCACTTTATAATCACAGGATTAGTGTATTTATAGTTTTTGATGCTTAAGTTGTATAAATCATGCCCATTTGGATCCTTCATATTTCAATATGTTTTATGGTGATAAAAACATGTAAAATGAAGTTTACCCAACTAATCAGTTTTATGCATACAGTATAATAGCATTGACTTCATGAGTACTGATGTATGTAGAACTTTTTGTTTTGCAAGAAAGACTGCAACTCTGTACTCAATGAATGGTAACTCTTCTTTTTCCTTTTTTCCAGACCCTGGAAACCATCGTTTTTATGAATTTGGCTAATTAGTAACCCCATAACTGGAATTGCATAGTATTTATCATTTTGATGGTTTATTTCACTTAGAATAATGTCCTAAATGTTTACCAGTATAGTATATGACAGAATTTTCTTTTTGTAAGATATATTCTGTTTGCATATATCAATTATCTTCTTCTATTCATCCATTCCTGGAAAGTTAGGTTACTTCCACCTCATTATTATTGTCAACAATGCTGCAAGGAATTTGAGTAGATGAATAGCTTTTTGATATCCTATTTTCAATTTGTTTGATTAACCATTAAGAATAAAAATTGCAAGGCCAGCACTGTGAAATAGTGGGCTAAGCATCCACCAGCAATGCTAGCATCCCATACAGGCACCAGTTTGTATCCTGGCTGTCCTCTTTCATTCCAGCTCTCCTCTATGGCCCAGGAAAGCAGCAGAAGATGGGCCCAGCAACCACGTGGGCCCCTGCACCCACGTGGAAGACCTGGAAGAATTTCTGGCTTCAGATGAGTCCAGCTCCAGTTATTGTGGTCTTTTGTGGAGTGAACCAGCAGATAGAAGACCTTTCTCTGTCTCTCCATCTCTCTCTCTCTAACTCTACTTCTCAAATAAATAAATAAATCTCTTTTTAAAAAAAAAAAAAGTAAAATTTCTTGATCATATGCTGTCTTCTTTACATTTTTGAAAATCTTTATAATGTTCTTCATAGCAGCTGTGTTGTTTAATGTTCTCAAAAAGCATAAGAGTTCTCGCATTTCTCTCCGGAGAACCATCGAGTAGGTCAGGCCTGCCTGGGAACAAACGAGGCCCCTGAGAGCGCCACCTACTTCAAAGGACAAAATCCCACAGCAGAACTAGGAGTCAGCAATGGCGAAGCCCCAGGTGGTGGCAGCTCCTGTACTAATGTCTACGCTGCCGGCAAATGCCCCTGAATTTTACCCATCAGGTTATTCTAATTATACAGAATCCTATGAAGATGGTTGTGAGGATTATCCCACTCTATCAGAGTATGTTCAGGATTTTTTGAATCATCTCACCGAACAGCCTGGCAGTTTCGAAACTGAAATTGGACAGTTTGTAGAGACCCTGAATGGTTGGGTTACAATAGATGATGCTTTGCAAGAACTTGTGGAACGTATCTATCAACAGGCTACGTCTATCCCAAATTTCTCTTACATGGGAGCTCGCCTGTGTAATTACTTGTCCCATCATCTGACGATTAGCCCACAGAGTGGCAACTTTAGTCAATTGCTACTTCAAAGGTGTCGGACTGAATATGAAGTTAAATATCAAGCTGCAAAAGGTGATGAAGTGACTCAAAAACGATTGCATGCATTTGTACTCTTCCTGGGAGAACTTTACCTTAACCTGGAGATCAAGGGAACAAATGGACAGGTTATGAGAGCAGATATTCTTCAGGTTGGTCTTCGCGAGTTGCTCAATGCCCTCTTTTCTAATCCTGTGGATGAAAACTTAATTTGTGCTGTAAAATTACTGAAGTTGACGGGGTCAGTTTTGGAAGATGCCTGGAAGGAAAAAGGAAAGACTGATATGGAAGAACTTATTCAGAGAATTGAAAATGTTGTCCTAGATGCTAACTGCAGCAGAGATGTAAAGCAGATGCTCCTGAAACTTGTAGAACTCCGGTCAAGCAACCGGGGTAGAGTCCACGCAATTTCTACATACAGAGAAGCAACACCTGAGAATGACCCGAACTACTTTATGAATGAGCCAACATTTTATACATCTGATGGTGTTCCTTTCACTGCAGCTGATCCAGATTACCAAGAGAAATATCAAGAATTACTTGAAAGAGAAGATTTTTTCCCAGATTATGAAGAAAATGGAACAGATTTATCCGGGGCTGGTGATCTGTAAGTTCTCTTTTGAAAGATACTTGCATGATATTGATGATGAGATGGACCCAGAGATAGAAGAAGCTTATGAAAAGTTTTGTTTGGAATCAGAGCGTAAGAGAAAGCAATAAAGTTAAATTTCAGTGTATCAGTTTTATAAAACAGTTTAGGTATGGTGATTTAGCAGAACGCAGGAAACCAAGAAGATTTGTCACTCTTATACCAAATTAAGGATGTTGAATTACGTTACTAATGTTTGCAACTTTAATTTTGTTTAACACTATCTGCCAAAATAAACTTTATTCCCTATAACTTAAAATGTGTATATATATAAAATAGATTGTTATATACAATTAATTCTACTGTTTTGGCTGCAATAAAATCGATTTTGAAATTAAAAAAAAGCATAAGAGTTCTAAGCTCTCCACATCTTCATCAACACCTTTTATTTTCTGTTTTTTTGTCTTTTTATTTTTGTTTTTTTTTTTTTTTTTTTGTATAATGATCATCCTAACTGGTACAAAATGATAGTTCCTTTTGACTTTGATTTGTGTTAACTTGATGATTAGTAACATTTGTGTCATATAATGAGAACTCATTGTCAAATCCAATGTTTTGAAAATTTCCTTCTGCTTTCTTCTAGAATCTTGCTGTCTAGGGTTCTTTTTTTTATAATTTGAGAGAGTTACAGATAAAGAGAGGGAGAAACAGAGAGAAAGGTCTTCCATCCACTGCTTCACTCCCCAAGTGGCTGCAATGGCTAAAGCTGGGCAGATCTGAAGCCAGGAGCCAAGAACTTCTTCTAGGTCTCCCATGCAGGTGCATGGGACCAAGCACTTGGGCCATCCTCCACTGCTTTCCCAAGCCACAAAGAGTGGGATTGGGATAGGAGCAGCCAGGACATGAATTGGCACCAATCTGTGAAGTCACTGCCATAGGTGGAGGCTTAGCCCATTACACAGCACCACTCCCTTTATGGTTTTTCTAGATTATTGTGTGTCCAGTTAGCCTTTAGTCAGCTCATACAGTAATTTTTATAGCCTTCTCCAAGTGAAATCCTTATTTCTATTCTATTACATGTGTTTGTCCATGATGTGGAAATTCTAAAGGAATAGCCAGGAGTCAGCTGTTAGGAATATATAGGATAGAAAAAAATTCCATATCATATAACATATAACCAGTACCACTTAGGAAGGAGCAAAGTGTGTATCATATCCATTTTCTCTTTGCAAGAAGTATAATAGTAGAACACAAAGTAGAATTCTTAAAATGAAATACTATCTGTAATCCTTGAAGAAGAAGCTGCTATGTTTTATTATATTGGAATTGGGTTCAATTTGGGTAATCCCCAAAGATAATCCTTGTTCTCAAACATGACAAGGTGAATATATTGTTAGAATAAGTAAAAACATTGTTTACAATACTTGAAGGAAAAGAAATAGTAAAAAGAGAAGGCATTTTCTTTTTTTTTGTTTTTTTGTTTTCTTAAAAATTTTTTTTTGACAGGCAGAGTTAGACAGTGAGAGAGAGAGAGATAGAGAGAGAAAGGTCTTCCTTTTTCCGTTGGTTCACCCCCCAAGTGGCCGCTATGGCCGGCGCGTTGCTGCCAGCGCACTGCACTGATCTGAAGCCAGACACCAGGTGCTTCCTCCTGGTCTCCCATGAGGGTGCAGGGCCAAAGGACTTGGGCCATCCTCCACTGCACTCCTGGGCCACAGCAGAGAGCTAGACTGGAAGAGGAGCAACTGGGACAGAATCAGGTGCCCCAACCGGGACTAGAACCCAGGGTGCCAGCGCCACAGGTGGAAGATTAGCCTAGTGAGCTCCGCAGCGCCAGCCAGAAGGCATTTTCAAATCCTTTAATCCCAGACTCAGGACTCTGTGTGTGTGTGTGTGTGTGTGTGCGTGTAATTACTGTCAATGAGATATGAAAGGCAAAATCGGTATAGAAATCAAATAGTCATTACAAATATTAACTTTTCTGCTAAGACTGTTAAGGAAATAAGGCAATAATAAACAGTAAACAACTAGTTGTGAGAATTTTTAAAAACTTTAACAATATAATCTTTTTAAAAGTTTCTGGGTACACTTTTTTTTTTAAGATTTATTTCACTTATTTGAAAGGCAGA
Organism: Oryctolagus cuniculus; assembly: GCF_051225735.1. NCBI lineage: Eukaryota > Metazoa > Chordata > Mammalia > Lagomorpha > Leporidae > Oryctolagus > Oryctolagus cuniculus. Next base: position 75,958,376 of record NC_142875.1, on the reverse strand, counting down.
GCTGGGGAGGGGGGAGGGAAAGAGAGAGAGAGAGTTTCTAAATGGCCACAGTGGCTGGGATTGGCCAGGTCAAAGTCAGGAGCCAGGAGCTTCACCCAAGTCTCCCACTTGAGTGACAGGGGCTCAAGCATTTGAGCCATCTTCCACTTCTTTCCCAGGACATTAGCAGGGAGCTGAATTGGAAGTGGGCCAGCTGGGGCATGAGCCAGTGCCCATATGAGATGCCCAAGTTGTAGGCAGTGGCTTTAGTCACCATGCCACAAAGCCATTCCCAACAATATCATCTTACTGTAAGGATAAATTCATACATCACCCTGTTGTTTATCAAACATGTTTCAGATGCCCAATTGTGTTTTTATTCACTCTGATAATGTAATGTACTCCTATAAGGAAAGGAGGGCAATGGCTTATAAATTGTAAAATAATGTGTATTTAAAAAAATATCTTCCAGCAATGACTTATACAGGCCTAATTAACTGTCTCATAACTTCTTAGTATCTTAGAAATTTTTACTTAATTTTAAATCAAAAGTTTATGGATACATTCATTTCTTAGTCCCTGAGCAATCAGGCTTATAGTTGAATGTGGTTTTTATATTATTTTTAAAAATATTTTTAAAGATTTATTTATTTTTTTGAAATGCAGAGTTACAGAGAGAGAGAGAAGAGAAAGAAAGAAAGAGAGAGAGAGGTCTTCCATCTGCTGCTCACTCCCCAAATGGCCACAACGACTGGAGCTGCGGCCATCCAAAGCCAGGAGCCAGGAGCTTGTTCTGGGTCTCCCACGCAGGTGCAGGGGCGACTTGGGAAATATTCCATTGCTTTTCCAGGTCATAGCAGATTGCTGGATCAGAAGTGGAACAGCTGAGACTTGAACCAGTGCCCATACAGGATGCTGGCACTGCAGATGGCGGTTTTACCTGCTATGCCATGGCACAGGCATCTATATTTATTTTAATATATATGTCCACTTACATCACAGTAATGCTATGTTGATATGTTTGATAAGTTTTTCTTGAAAAATCCCTCCTTTTTTAGTTCTCATGACAATGTACTACTTTTATTCTCCAGCTATTTTCCTCCTGGGCTGCTCCCAGTTACTAACTGCATGACAGGTTTACAAAGGCAGATCTGTTCCTGGGAGACAGGAGAATCCTCTAACTTTGGGCGAATCCCTTTCAGTTGGGTAAAAGTATATGTAGAATATTTAAGACTTTACCAACAGCTCTCTGCTGTGGCCCGGGAGGGCAGTGGAGGATTGCCCAAGTGCTTGGGCCGGTCACCCACATGGGAGACCAGGAGAAAGCACCTGGATCCTGGCTTCGGATTGGCGTAGCTCTGGCCATAGCAGCTCTTTGTAGGGTGAACCAATGGAAGGAAGACCTTTCTGTCTCTCTCTCTCTCTCTCTCTGTCTGTCTCTGTCTAAATCTATCTGTCGAATAAATAAAAAAAAAAAAAAGAAAGAAAAAAAGGTTTTACCAAACCCTTGTTCCTTCCACTCTTTAGTACAAATATCAGAACACAATGGTTTACCAACTCTCCCAGTCTTTATGATATTTCTAGTTTTCCCCACAGTCTTTTTCATTAAGAAAAGCATCCTTTATATTTGAAATTTTTATTCCAGAGGGCCTGCATAAATGCACTTACCCACCTGGAACAGGCAATTTGACCCTAGAAGAGCTGGAGTATACACTTACTTCTCAAAGACCTGAAAGGAGAAAGGATTCAGTTGACCTATGCATGGTAATTTGATTTTCAAAGGTTTGCTAGTCAGATTGGGGTGGAGTAAATGAAGTTGCCAAGCAAAGCCAATAATTACGCTAATTGAAGACAGAAGCTGGAGTGAGCAGAGAACATTCTTCCAACAGTGGAGAAGCCAAATAGAGTAGGTTAGCCCAGATGCTAGTGCTAGAGTCCCCTTGTTCTCTTTTTCCAAAGGCCTCCCTGAAGAACAAGCATAGGGTGGACATTCTCCAATACCACTGAGAACATTGTGCTGCCAATGTAGCATCTGAGGCAGAAGAAAATGAGATAGGTTACTGAAGAGCAGATTTATAAGGCCAGAAAGTATTAGGTTTTTCAACAAGCAAAATAAACACCTGACAAGATAAGAAAGGATATTAGAGATATAGAAAAGAAAAAACAATAGTGAATAAGAACAAGGAGATATTGAATGTGAAAAAATATAATACAGCTCTTTCTTTACTTATAATGAGGGTTATGTCTGTCCTGAGATGATAAGCCAATCATATGATGAAAATATCATAAAGTTGAAAATGTATTTGGGATAAGTGCTGTGTGGAACAGGTTAAACCACTGCTTGGGACACCTGCATCCATACTGGAATGCCCGTTTGTGTTCCAGTTCATTCACCTCCAATGTAGCTTCCTGCTAATGCATACTGGGAGACAACAAATTATGGTCCTAGTGTTTGGACCCAGGGCACTCTCATCTGAGACCAGGTGGAGTCCCTGGTTCCTTGCCTGGCCGTGGCTGTTGTAAGCATCTGAAGAATGAACCAGTGTGTAGGAAAATCTTTCCTTTTCCTCCCTATCCCTCTCTCTCTGTATGTGCTCCTTTCAAATAAATAAATATTTTAAAAGCTCATTTAATATGACTTAATATGACTAGTTGATCAAACATTGCTTAGCCTAGGATACTTTTTTATTTTTTTATTTTTATTTTTTTGACAGGCAGAGTGGATAGTGAGAGAGAGAGAGACAGAGAGAAAGGTCTTCCTTTGCTGTTGGTTCACCCTCCAATGGCTGCCGCGGCCGCAGCACACCGCGCTGATCCGATGGCAGGAGCCAGGTACTTATCCTGGTCTCCCATGGGGTGCAGGGCCCAAGCACTTGGGCCATCCTCCACTGCACTCCCTGGCCACAGCAGAGAGCTGGCCTGGAAGAGGGGCAACCGGGACAGAATCCGGCGCCCCGACCGGGACTAGAACCCCGTGTGCCGGCGTCACACGGCGGAGGATTAGTCTATTGAGCCGCGGCACTGGCCCTACTTCATCCTGTTTAAAGCTTCCAACTTCTGAAGCTCTCTTCTTTGACATAATCCATAGTTTTCCAGTTAAAATAAACATTTTTATTAATGAATGGAATTAAAATAAGCACTTGGTGAGCTATTTTCAAGTATCTTAGAGTTCCATAACTTATTTTCTTTCATCTTCACCAAAATAACAATTTAATACATTTTCAAAATTGGCATAATTTACTGTAGCTGTTTTCTAACTCAGAGGATTAGCCTAGTGAGCTGCGGCACTGGCCTGGAAGTAAAGGTTTTTGAAATCTTTGTACAACACTGTGACTACGATCAATAATAATATATCATTTATTTCAAAGTAACTGGGAGTAAATTTCAAATGTCTCGCCATAAAAAATGATAGGCAAGACAATGGATATGTTAGTTTTATCTAAACATGCCACATTGTATCCATATTTCTTTTGTGTGTGTGTGTGTGTGTGTGTGTGAGGCAGAGGTAGACAGTGAGAGAGAGACAGAAGAGAAAGGTCTTCCTTTTTCTGTTGGTTCACCCCCACCAAGTGGCCGCCAGAGCCAGAGTGTTGCGGCTGGCTCGCAGTGCCTATCCGGAGCCAGGAGTCAGGCGCCTCCTCCTGGTCTCCCATGGGGGTGCAGGGCCCAAGGACCTGGGCCATCCTCCACTGCACTCCGGGGCCACAGCAGAGAGTTAGACTGGAAGAGGAGCAACCGGGACAGAATCCAGTGCTCCAACTGGGACTAGAACCCGGGACGCCGGCGCGGCAGGCAAAGGATTAGCCAAGCAAGCCACGGCGCCGGCCTGTATCCATATTTCAAAACATCAACATTGAACCTCATAAATGTTTTTTTAAGATTTTATTTATTTATTTATTTGAGAAATAGAGTTACTGACAGTGTGAGGGAGAGACAGAGAGAAAGGTCTTCTGTCCTTTGGTTCATTCCACAAATGGCTGCAATGGCTGGAGCTGCACCAATCTGAAACCAGGAGCCAGAAGCTTTTTCCTGGTCTCCCACACGGGTGCAGGAGCCCAAGGACTTGGGCCATCTTTTACTGCTTTCCCAGGACACAGCAGAGAGCTGGATCAGAAGAGAGGCAGCCAGGACTAGAAGCAGCACCCATATGGGATGCCGGTGCCGCACCAAGGTGCCAGCCCCCCCATGAGTGTTTACAATTATGATTTTCCAATCAAAATAAAAAAAAACTGATGTAAAGAAAAATGATGAATAAAAAGTCAAAATCAAACAAACATATAGGATATTTAAATTTACCGTAAACACTAATATTGCTTCTCGGCCTTTTGGCTAAGATCAAGTGTACCATTAACTCTAATATATCTATTCTGGTCATATTCCTATGTCAGATACACAAGATCAGATAAATTTTTAATTTAAATTTTGGGTGGGTGTCAGCATTCTGGCTCAGTAGGTTATACCACTGCCTGTGATACCAGCACCCCATATGAGCACAGGTTCCCGTCCTGGCTGCTCCACTTCTGATCCAGCTCCCTTCTAATGCACCTGGGCTATACCTGAGCATAGCCTTGTGATTAGTTTGCTCAGTAGGCAGCAGGCCTTGGAAACCAAGACCCCATCTTTCACTGTTCAGAAACTTAGGCATTACTGAGACAAAAATGGTAAGTGGTAGTTCATTCACTCTGTCAAGACAAATATCTCCAGAGCCTATGAAAATGTGCTTATGTAATAACCCAGACAATCTGATATTTCTAAGTAGATGGGTAGCAGAAAATGGTGGTGACACTCTTGGGATCAGACATGAAAGTAAAGTTCTTTGTAGAAATTGCCACTTCACAAGTGTGGGATTCATGAACTTGGATGCAGTTCCTGGTGGGATTGGAAGAGAGAAATAGCAAGATCATAGAAGAACAGTAGTTTGTAGGGCCACAGTGGTTTGTACCTGGAAAGGTGTGGCTGATCCTGTGCCTGGCTGGGAGACTGCCTGCCTGGCCCATGCAGGAGGTTAGGAGGACATGACACACCATGCCTGCTGGGAAGGACCCTGTGACCTGACTGCTGGCAGGCAGCAGGAACCCCAGGCACATTTCTCCCACTCCCACTTCCTGTTGAAGGGCCTTAAAATTGTCAATCTGGTAAAGAGCTCCCGGGTGTGATCCAGACCTGGAAGGCTATGAATGCTATGTGACCTTCATGCTGATTGGAGAAACATAGCAGCACCAATATCAGCTTTATCCTATAGAATTAGTATTGTCCTGAACTAGCTACAACCCCTCTGCCTGCCCTTTAAAAGCTTATGCTTGATTGTTAATAAATGGACCTGTTCGGGGGGCCGGCACCGTAGCTCACTTGGTTAATCCTCCGCCTGCAGAGCCAGCATCCCATATGGGCGCTGATTCTAGTCCCAGCTGCTTCTCTTCCAGTCCAGCTCTCTGCTGTGGCCCGGGAGGGCAGTGGAGGATGGCCCAAGTGCTTGGGCCCCTGCACTTGCATGGGAGACCAGGAAGAAGGCCCTGACTCCTGGCTTTGGATCAGCGCAGCGCCGGCCTTGGCGGTCATTTGGGGAGTGAATCAATGAAGGAAGACCTTTCTCTCTCTTTCACTGTCTATAACTCTACCTTCAAATAAAAAAAAAGTTAAAAAAAATAAATGGACATGTTCAATGAAGTTTATCTCCAGTGCTTCTTGTCGTAGAATGCCATCGCCCCACCCCCATCCTGACAGTGTGAGTCTCCCAGGAATACCCTGCAGAAAGGCCAAGAGACATAGCCCATGATTGGAACAAAACGCAGTGTTATTTTGTAAGCAAATTAAAAACCCCATTACAAAAACTATGGTTAAATGAAGCCTATTATTCAGACCAGCACTATGGCATAACAAGTAAAACTGCAGCCTGCACTGCTGGTATTCCATATGGGCACTGGTTTGTGTCTGGACTGCTCCTCTTCCAATCTAGATCTCTGTTATGGCCTGGGAAAGCAGCTGAAAATGGCAGGGTGGGTCCCTGCACCCACATGGGAGACCTGGAAGAAGCTCCTGTCTCCTGGCTTCGGATTGGCACAGCTCTGGCCTTTGTGGTCATATAGGGAGTGGACCAGCAGATGGAAGACCTACCTCTCTCTCTCTCCTTACCTCCCTCTCTCTCTCAACTCTGCATTTCAAACAAATAAAGAAATCTTTTTTAAAAAGAAGATTATTATTGTGTCATGTGTGTTACTTACTAGTATTTATTAACTTCTCTGTGTCATATCCAAGATTTGATTGAGGTGAGATCCTTGAAGAGTACTGAGCCTGAAGGCAAGATGTCTCTAAATATGGAGAGAGAATTCTATACAAGTAATCAAAGAAAAATTGCAATGGAGAAATTAAACAGATATGTACGAATTTATTCTGGATTATTATAACATGAAATCCTTATCACAAATTTTTGAGAAATGCTGAGGGAATGTTAAATGTTCTTATCACAAAAATGACACCTATAGGATGACACTGTTGCTTAGTGGGCTGGATCTCCTGCAGTACTGCCATCCCATATGGGCGCCAGTTCGTGTCTGGCCTGCTTGTCTTCTGATCCAGCTCTCTGCTATGGGCTGGGAAAGCAGTAGAAGATTATCCAAGTGCTGGGGCCCCTACCCTTCGTAGGAGACTAGAAGAAGCTCCAGGCTCCTGACTTTGGATCAGCTCAGCTCCAGCTGTTGCCGCCATTTGGGGAGTGAACCAGAAGATGGAAGATGTTTCTCTCTGGTTCTCTGTCTGTAACTTTACTTCTCAAAACAAACAAATAAATAAATAAAATCTTTTTAAAAATGACCTATGTGAGGTAATAGATATGTTAATTAGCTAAATTTTATCACTTCACAGTGTATGCGTACTTGAAATATTATATGTGATAAATGCACACATTTTCATATCAATTTAAAAATTATATTAATTTGAAAATTTAAGAAAGACTGTTGCAATAGAGAAGACCTGAACTCTAGTAAGGCAAAAAGTAACAGTTTGAACCCTTGAGTAAGTTAGTGGAAAAGTCCTGGGGATATAAGAATGGAGATGGTGCGTATGATTAGGTCTTTTGTGTTTGCTAATTCGTTCTCATTGAAGGTAGCCTCCCTCCGTATTAGTAGGGAGGGTCTCTCTCTCCCAGTAGACAGGGTCTCTCTCTTTCTCAATTACATTTCAAAAGCATAGAAGATTTACTTCTCAGAGGGGCAAATGAGGAATTTCTATCTTGCAAATTATCTGAAGTAAATGCTCTATGAAAAGGGAAATCAAGGGCCATAGCTCAGAAGATAGATGGAAAGTTCAGTCAAGCTGAGGTGAAGTTTGAAGCCATCTTGGTTAGAGAAACAGAAGGGCATGGAGGAAGGAGGGAAACACTATTTTTAATATACTGAATATAAATTATATAGATATTTTGTTGCTATATTCCATTTTATAATTTATTTTATTTTAAAACTTAACAGATGTGTAAAACTGTACGTATTTGTAATATATTATGTGATGTTTCAAAATATGTATAAAGTATGCAATCAGAGTAAATATACCAATGTCCTTAAACATTTAACATTTATTTATGGTGAAAATACTCAAAGTCCTCTCTTCTAGTGAGAAAAAATTGAACAGAGAGAGAAATTAAATTTTAGAGAAATTAAATTATTTTACCAGTAAATAAAACAGTCAGGGTGTTTTATTTACAGGGTGGGTCATCTTCAATCTTATTCCTTTAAAAAAACTTCTTTGTTTTCGCATTTAGTACAATATTATACAGTCATCTTTTATTAATGAAAATAATTTTTAATGTTCCTGGGCAGTCTTCCTCTCCCATTTACCTTGCTATATGCTGATTGTGTATCTATGAATATAGGAAAATATGCTTCTATCTACAAAAATCTGCTATCAACATCTGAGGATGTGACAGGGAATTATTTAGAATGTTTTATTTGTTCACCCTACAGTAAAAGGATATGATGACTTCAACTGGAAAAAGTTCTCTGCTAATATCAATATGTGTCTCATTATAAGCTTATTGTAGACTTTCAATGATGATTGCTCACAACAGTGCATGCCACACACTCACAAAATAGCATGGATTTCAAGGAAGAATATTTAATTATACCTACAGGCATGATGGCTAAAATAGGACTGACAGATGCAATTCTTCATTCAAAATCACTCATATTTCCCAGGGCAAATGAAAACAATGCAGTCAACAATAAAATCAATTTCCTACGAGTGCTCTAGAATAAAATGTTAACACATTTTCATTTTGCCTGTCCACAGTTATTTAAATAGAAATAAGATTAGGGAGAAGGGAAAAATATCATAATAATCATATGTCAAATTCAGTTTATATCATAATATCCCCTGATTTGGCAAGAATATCATAACCCAACACAGACTTCTTGCTTAAAATGACTAATGAGGTCTTGAATTGTAAATAGTACAAAACTCTATAATTTCTAAAATATTTTACTTTCACAGAATTTCAGTAACTAAGAAGGATACAGATATTTCACAATATAACTAGTCAAAAGACATTTTCATCTGATTTTAGATAAATGCAACTGGCACACATCATTTGAAAGATTGCCTTTTTTATTTCCAAATTACCTGTTCAATTATTCTATCTCAGTGTTTGTACTTACATAGATTCTTCCTGTACTTGAATTGGAAATTTTCCACTTAAACTGCACTGCTTTAATTAAATGAGTCCCACCTATAATATTCTGTCATACCCTATTCCTGTGTATTTGCTTTTGATGAGGAACATTGGGGTTATAGCCTCTAGTTTTTTTCCAATCTTTGATTTAATAAATTAACAGCTCACATACCATAAGCAAAGGCAACTGCTGACGATCAAGGCCAGGTGAGATGCTGTGTGTACGGTACACAGTGGAGAGAGGAAGCAGAGGGACCAAGAGCCCAGAGAGAAGCACAGAAGCCACAGGAGACTGGCTGTTGAGCCTTTAGTGACACCCAGAGTGAAGATATAATGATGTGAGATTTGTCTCCAAGGTTCAGAGGGCTTCTCACATTCAAGTCCTGTTTGATGTTTCTGTTAAAACATAGGTAGTTGGGCCGGCACCATGGCTCCATAGGCTTATCCTCCGCCTGCGGTGCCAGCACCCCGGGTTCTAGTCCCGGTCGGGGTGCATTCTATCCCGGTTGCCCCTCTTCCAGGCCAGCTCTCTGCTGTGGCCCAGGAGTGCAGTGGAGGATGGCCCAAGTGCTTGGGCCCTGCAACCCATGGGAGACCAGGAGAAGCACCTGGCTCCTGGCTTTGGATCAGTGCGGTGCGCCGGCTGCAGCGGCCATTGAGGGGGTGAACCAATGGAAAAGGAAGACCTTTCTCTCTGTCTCTCTCTCTCACTGTCCACTCAGCCGGTAAAAAAAAAAAAAAAAAAAAAAAAAAAAAAGTAGTTGCTGGGGCCGGCGCCATGGTGCAGTAGGTTAATCCTCCGCCTGCGGCACTGCGGCACCGACATCCCATTTGGGCACAGGTTCTAGTCCCGGCTGCTCCTCTTCCACTCCAGCTCTCTGCTATGGCCTGGGAAAGCAGTGGAAGATGGCCCAAGTGCTTGGGCCCCTGCACCTGCATCCCGCATGGGAGACCAGGAAGAAGCTCCTGGCTCCTGGCTTCAGATTGGCACAGTTCGGCCATTGCAGGCATTTGGGCAGTAACCCAATGGAAGACCTTTCTCTCTGTCTCTCCCTCTCACTGTCTGTAACTTTCTCAAATAAATAAAAAAAAATCTTTAAAAATAATAGGTAGATGCATTTAGAAATGACCTTAATTTTAATGATGTTTATAATGATAACCAGAAAACTGAAAAGATAGGAAAAGAGACTGAAAAAGTTTTAAGTTTCCTCTGTAATTTCTTGTTCATACAGAGTTGTGACAGAATGCCTACAAGGTCACTTTTTATATTCAACTTTTATACTTCCATAAAAATATATATTTATATGCAAATTTACATTTCACAAAGGATATTTGTATGTTCATTGTATATAGAAGTGTATAAATTCAATATCTGAGTCTTGACTTTTTTTGCATATTGCTTATTCTTCTCATTGTACTTTTGTTTCAGTATCAATTCCCCCTCTCCATTTCTGAATCTTTCCAAATACAGAACAAGCCTTCCATTTGCTTGTCTGTCGTGGCACTGAAGATCATAGTACTGATGGAACCCTGTTAAACTGCCTTTCTGGAAATTCAGTAGGCTCTTGCTTCAGTAAAATATCTGGGGGATGGCTCTACTTTAGATTTATTGCTCACAGCACAATTGAGGAATGATTTAAGGATAAATATTGCATCTGTAAGTGGGGCTGAATATAGATTTTTAATCATCCACAGTCAGATACACAAATAATTCCTACATTATTTTTAAAATTAAAATAAAAGACAAAGAAAATAGAAACCCTGAGAGTGTACTATAGCGCTTGCTTGATTCTGTACTGTTTTAAATATATAAATTACCATTTCTACTATTCTATCTTAGTTAATTTATCTAGATTTTATTATTTTAGCATCTGGTGTCTTAGCACAACATTCAGCCCAGAACTGTCTATGGAAATCAATTCTGTACCATCATTTTGACTGAAAGTCACATGCATGTTGAATGTTTAGTGAATGTTTTTTAGAGTTCATTGTCTCCTATGATGTGTAAATTTTTTGTTTTAATTAATGTTCACATTGTAAAAACAATAGCCTTTTGTATGATGGGATTTTTTTTATTAAATTAAGAAACCATGGTCATTGTGTTTTTGTCAGAACTTTAGCCTATTGGCTTTGCTCACTTAATTTGTTTACTACTTTTGAACAATCTTTCTCTTTAATACTTTTCTAAAATTTCAGTGATTTATTTTTCTACTTACAGAAGGGCACTTTTCAACATCAATCTTATCCATTAAATAAGTTTCAAAGAACAAGTTAGCTTTCAAATGGAGATGTTTCTCTCTCTCTATCTCTCTGTCTCCCCCCCATTTCCAAATCCATGGAAGTTATTAAGTTTTGTATCTTTGGCATTTATCTTGTATCCATTTTGGCTCTTCTATTCTATCCCTACACCCTCTTTAACTCTCCTTATGCCTATTATTTAGGTCAGTGCATTGAATACTCAAGCTATCTATGTCTTGTTATTCCCTCCCAATATACAGCAGTAAGATTAATGTGCCTGAATATCCCTGACCTACTAGAAAACCACCAAAAGCTCCATAATTCCAAATAAATAAAATATATGCAATTTAGTCAAATATTAAAGACTAAAGTCTACCTTTTCAATTGTTTGTCTCCTTTTCCTGCTTCATATTTCCTCTATTAGGGAAGTCATATTAATTATACTAATTATAATATTGACACATCTGTAATTTTATATCTCTATTTCTTTGTTCAAATTTTTTCCTTTAGAAAGCATCTCCCTTCCCATGTCTTTTTAGTGCAAATCATAACTGCAGTGTGGCTCAGATCATATAAATTCCCTGAAACTGTTCATTCTCTTTCAACACTCAGCTACTCTATAGTAGTTTTAATTCTAATTCTAGTAATAACAATCAGAATTGTCTGTATTCTCTATTAATTACTTGTATACATGTGAACCTTCTTCTGGAAGACCATAGCTTCTTGAAAATAGAAATAAGACTTCTTTGTTTTATATTTGGAATAGGGAAACACTTATTTTGCTATCTTCTAAAGTGGTAAGATACTCAATCTATTCATACCAAATTTCTGAGATACCCATTTAGTAGATAGCTGAATAATTAAATGAAGAAAGGAATTTTTACTTTGGCACTTGAAGATATTTTGAGCTGATAGCTTTTTCCCCCTCTGGAGCAGTTATGAGATCTTTACTGCTTGAAAGAAGGAGAAAGCCATGAGAAGGAAGCTTTATTTAAGATCTGACATTTTAAAAAAGCCATAAAAATTGATTGCCTTAAATAAGAAAATGACAATGAATTCTCCTTTTCAATGGGTTAAGAAGGAGTTGGAAAAGGAAACGGTTTAGGACAACTCAGTTTCTATTTTTTTTTTTTCCCAACACCATTTTGCTCTTCAGTCTCAGAATTTGTGGCAGTGTGTGATGGATGAATCCTACAAGTTTTATTAAAAAATTGCCTTGCCATATGAGGAAAGTAGCCTCTCTAAAGACCTAACATAACTTCAGACAAACAAGATGAGAATATAGGTAGGGCCAAAACCCTCAAACTCTTAAAATTGTGAAATAGACACCATGTACTGAGTTTGCCAGAATGTGAACCTCTATGATTTTCTTCTCCAACAGAATGTACTTAGAGAGAGGTCAGGATATATGGTGAATTGGACTGTTCAATCAGATAGACAGTTGATCAATTTAAATTATTTTCATTAGCAGAACAAATTCCTGAGGTGGGAATTGTGGCACAGACTGTTAATCTGCTGCTTGGGATGCTCATATCCCATATAGAGTTCTGGGAATCAAGTCCCGCTTCTTCTGATACAGATTCGTGTTGATGTACACCATTGGAGACAATAGATAATGGCTCAAACTTCTGTGTCTCTTATGGATATGAGTGTGTGTGTGTGTGTATGTGTAGTTTATAGGAATAGGGACTGTTAGTAGAGGAAGGATCAGGTCATCTTGGTCACTTATTTGAAAGAGGGCAATTTGGAGCATCTAATTCTTCCTTCATATGCAGGAATTGTTTCCAGGTGACTTTTTTTCATAGCTTTTTTTCTTCCTTAAAATTTCCAGGAGGTGATGATTTCAAAATGACTTTCAGCCATGCAAATGAATATAGTGGCTATGTCATTTTGAGAGCCAGAATCAATCCACTATAAGTTGCAAAATCAACATTATTCCAGAGTATGAGGGAACTGCGCTACATATGTATCTATTTTTAATGTATATGTCTTATTTTTAAGATTTATTTATTCATTTGAAAGTCAGAGTTACACAGAGATAAGGAGAGGCAGAGAGAGAGAGAGAGAGAGTCTTCCATCTACTGGTTTACTCCCTAGTTGGCTACAATGGCCGGAGCTGCACCGATCCAAAGTCAGGAACCAGGAGCTTCCTCCAGGTCTCCCAGGCAGGTGCAGGGGCCCAAGGACTTGCGCCATCTTCCAGTGCTTTCCCAGGCCATAGCAGAGAGCTGGATCAGAAGTAGAACAGCTGGGACTCGAACCAGTGCCCATATGGGATGCCAGCACTAGAGTGGCAGCTTTACTCGCTATACCAGAGTATCAACCCCTACTTATACATCTATTGACTTTATTGATATGACTCCATATTTAATTCTCATTTTTATTTTTTAATATTTTATTTATTTATTTGAGAGGTAGAGTTACAGAGAGAGGGAGAGACAGAAAGTCTGCCATTTGCTGGTTCACTCCCCAAATGGTCACAATAGCCAAATTTGGGCTGACCAGAAGCCAGGAACCAGATTTCTCTGGGCCTGCCCTGTGGGTACAGGGGCCCAAGCACTTTGGCCATCTTCTACTGATTTCCTTGGCCATAGCAGAGAACTGGATGGGAAGAGGAGCACCCCGGACATGAACCAGTGTCCATATGGGAAGCCGGTGACACAAGCAGAGGCTCAGCTTAGTATACCACAAGTCTGGCCCTTTAATTCTCATTTTTAAACAAAGAAACTCAGAAAGGGTAGAAAACTATAAGGAATGAACAATGGTGTTATTATTAACAGTGCTGTATAATGGTTATATGGCTTTTCCCCATTCATATTTTCAATTGATGTTGAATTTATACAGGATACTCAGGGCAAGAATTTTCAAATAAAAAAATGAAGGTGATATCTCAGTGCATTGCCCAGTTTCACCTGAAGGGTAAACGACTGAACCTACAAAAACAAAACAAAACAAACAAACAAAACCAGTTATTTTGACTATTTAGTAGTCCCCATCTCTCCATCACATTAAAGTGATTAAACTCTTAATTAAAAGTGGACAAAAAGAAAAAATTAAATATGAAGGTCTGGACATCCCCATAACTAAAACTTGCCTCTAATTTGTGTTTCTTTTGAACAGATATAGATATTTTTTCACCATATAGCTGAAAAATAGTAGTCAGTTCCATCAACAGTGGAAGCCAAGTCACTCTTTGAGCTTTGTGGTTTAGGCCTGTGTATTATACTAGAAGAGGGACACAGGGCATTGGGGATCATCCAGAGACAAAAAAAAAGTAGCCTTCTGTCATGTCCAAGAATGTGAATTTATGAGAATGTTCAGCCTGATGAATGGAAAGCTTTGCTGGAAACAATCAGCATCATGTAGACAGACTTCCCCTGCAGGAAGATCTAGGACAGATGGATGAAAATTAAAGGGACTGTGCTCTCATTTTAAACCAAAGAGTAATGAAAAGATTTTAAATGCTCAAACGTGAAATTATAATTCTATGAAATGCTGTCTAAATGACACCAGCATCCAAAAAATAAGTAATACATTCTTTACAATGAAATATTTAGCCCTTCATAAGCCAGAGATGGGGATAAGAATGGGATTTGAAATAACTGCTATCTACTTCATTCCCAGAAACAAAGTCAGAGAATGCACAATCTTATCAAGGGTTGTTCTCAAATCCTGGGACTCTTCTTAAGTAGGAAAGATTTTATTTGAAGATTTGGTATATAAAGAACCAACAAGAAGTTATATGTACTTTGAAAAAAAGAAAAATCTGGAAAAAAATTCTGAGGTATGTGAACTTGAGATTTAACTTCTGATGGTTCTTTACACCTGGGGAGGGCAACCCAGCAGTGGCATGATTTGCACACGAGGCTGAGATTCAAAAGAACTTGGTTTTTGTCCCTGGTCTAGCTTGGTCAAATGTTTAATCCTGTTCCTGAGATTATATGTATGAGCCAACCCTGGTCTGTTACCTAGACTTTGCCTGGGGCCCATTCCTATCCCCTTGTTCCTTGTGTATGCTAATAACATAATCTGATGAATAGCCCAGAAGTGATGATTTTAAATATTTAAATTTAAAGAATCAGCTACATTAGCCAAAAGTCCAAGTCCATTCCTGAGAGCAAGAAATGCATGAGGTTATTAGAAGTATGTGTATTGTGTCTCTCAGACATCTGAAGGCTAGTATGGGGACCTGGCTGTCATGGAAATAATTAGGCCATAGCTACAGCTCCATATAACATTGACTTAAAAATAGCAGAGACCTAAGCAAAAGTTCGCTTTCTTCTCATGTAAAAGTTGGAGGAGAGCAATTGCACTTGGTTGCCGGAGACTCAGGCGATTTCGTCATGTGGCTACACCATCCTTTGGTGTTGTCCTCGTCCTTGTGGTGGTTTCCCATGGCTTGTTTCCATGTGGTTTTCCAGGAAGTTGAGTGGAGGAAGTGGGAAGGCAACAGCATGCCTCTCCATTTCGAGTTCCAGACAACCAATTAGGCAGAACTCCAGCACATGTCACAACCACCTGAAAAGGAAGCAGAAATCTACTCTTTATTCTAAGTGGCCATGTGACCCAGATACAAGTTCTATGACTATTACTATGAAAAGAAAGAATGGATTAATGAAGGAAATGAGTGTTTCCTTGGAAACCTGACCACTCCTTCTGAACTTCTCTTTTTACCACTGCAATTTTCAATAAAACCGCAGTCCAGTCATATTCTATATGTGAACTCTAGTGTTGCAATGTGCAATGCAGACACTCGTAGCATTTCATTTAGCCAATTTATTAAAGAAAGTGTTTGGGGCAGCCCAGATGGGTATGTTTAGCTGTGATGAATGAGTCATTTTCAGGAAAGGAAATATCTGCACCATGGAAGAACATTGCCAAGAGAGCCAGCATGGGCTCAGACTGATGGATACACTACTTTGCAGATTACATTACATAAGGTGATTTGGGGACGTGAGAGGTGAGAGGCTCAGATAGTGAACATCTGATGTTCTAATTAGGGAGGTGATGACATATTGTGAGTTTTAAATAATGATCACAAATAGGCAAAGATAAAAGGCTTTTTGTGATGTAATCAGGAACTAATCATGATCGCAGCGGTTATTGTTAATGATTTGACTGAATGGAGAATGATTAGAACACACAGAAGGGAAAATATAAAAATATCAAGAAGAAGCATCTGATTCAGCTGGGAAACTGCCGTGAAATGATGACGGTAATAAAAATGGGGAAAGACAAGTGGTTCACTAACACGAGTTTGAGGTTGGCAAGAACAACAAAGTATTTTCCAGAAACATCAACCCAGTAGGGCTTGCTGAGGAAGTGATATTCTATCCCATACATTTCACAATGCTTCTAAGTTCTCTTACTTCAGCCTCAGGAAGATAAGAATACCCGTATTCTGAACAACAGTTCATATTGTGTGCAGATTTGGCAATGGTATTCAGCACCACTTTTAAGAGAGCATTATATTTCACTGCGATAATATTAGAAGTTGAGGATTATTTTAGCTGTTCTTGAGTCTATCCTTCAAATCTTTAAACATTTGGAAACAGTTCATTCCCTTGCCAGTGAAAGCACCTGAGAAAATAATAGTCTTTGATTTTTATGTTTCTTTCGAAATATTTTACTGCAATATGACATTTTTATTAAACTTGGATTCACTAAAAAGGAACTTTACAAATATACAAGATGGCTTTCATTTCACACCATATACCCATATGGATACAGTGCATACATATGTGTGTGCGTATATGCAAATGTCATGCCAGAGAGGAATATACTTACTTGTTTAATAATTGTTGCACACAAACTTTGCTGAATACACATAAAATTTTGGCTTTGTGGGTTGTCTGGTGAGCTGATTTTTGTTTGAATTATAGGAAGCAACTCAATCTGTTGTGACATTTGAAGAAAGCCAGCGGGGATTTCTCCTTACAAGTTTTCAGTTTTAAAATCCAGAGAACTAGGATGAGAACCATGTTTTCCTCCAGTTATGTGTATTTTAAATCAGCTGTCAAGTAAACAATATTTTCTTAGGAGATTTTCAAAGAAGCACTAATGAAGATTTTCTTTTTTATTCTCAAATAATTACAGAAGTTACTCACTCTAATTCTTTCTTTGTGCAGATGTGTAAAATGGTATTTTTGTTTTTAAAATCCTATAAGACACGCATATTCATTGCTTTTTAAAAATCATTTATACATTCTCTTAGTCAAAACTTTAGTTTAATGGCCAAGTAGTTTTTCAATTAAAGCAGTAGTTTATTTTAGAAAGAAAGAAAGAAAGAAAGAAAGAAAGAAAGAAAGAAAGAAAGAACAAACGAACAAAAGAAAGAAATAGAGGCAATCAAGGATAAACTGTGGATTATAATCTATTCCTGGAAGCACTCCACTGGAAAAAAACAAGAGAGAGCACTTCCAAGTTTTCAACTGGTATCTTTAAAATATAAGGACATCATTTCCCTCAGGAAAACAAAGAAATCAACTAACAGTAAGGTCATTTAAAAAAATTCAAAAGGGAACTTTCACAAACATTTACACCATAAGAATCAGCTTTGAAATTTAACTCAGTCTGTTTTGCTTTAAAATGAACCAATGGAGTGTGATATGATTTAGAAGAAAATCTGCTGAAACATTGGGTTTCAATTGTTTAGAGTTTGAGAATGAATGAGAGGAAAAAGGAACAAGCCCTGAGAAAGTGTAATGTCATTTTTATAGGTTAATTTACTTCAAGGGCCAAAAATGAAAATTTCCTCTGAATATATTATATTATCTAGAATGCTTTAGAAATAAAGATTTGTGGATACTAAATTCAGACTTCCTAATTCGATTACTTGCAATACCATATTGAAATGCAGTAAAAATAAGTAAAGAATTAGTGTTCTTAACTTAGACTGGCTTGTTATTTTTCTTCTCAGCCCTCTGAAATCACTGATTGTACGAACTCCAACTCAGAAAGAACCGAAGGTCTCAACTGCAGGACTGCCCCACAAGTGTAATGTGCTCACCTCTTCAGATCTCAGAAGGTGCTCTGATCACCTCTGCTCGTCAGTATGTCTTTGGGATGGGTGGGTCTCCAGACACCAGGCACAGGTCAGCCCATGTTCAGTAAAACACTAATTCTTTAATATTAAAAACAAAACCACAATGTACATCTCTATATGTCTTTGTCACTGGAATGCTATTTTTTTCCTTTTTTTAAAAGATTTATTTATTTATTTGAAAGAGTTACACAGAGAGGAGAGAGGGAGAGGTCTTCCATTTGCTGGTTCACTCCTCAAATGGCTGCAACAGCCGGAGCTGCACCAATCCAAAGCCGAGATCCAGTCTCCCATGTGGGTGCAGGGGCCCAAGGACTTGGGCTACCTTCTACTGCTCTCCCAGGCCATTGCAGAGAGCTGGATCGGAAGTGGAGCAGCTGGGACATGAACTGGCACCCATATGGGATACTGGCACTGCAGGCAGCGGATTTACCCATTATGCCACAGCACTGGTCCCAGGAATTCACCTTCAATCTTTTGATAATTAATGTTTCAAATGAGAAAGACAATTTGAATCTGTAAAACCATATAGAAAAAGTAGGTGATCATGTCTGTTTGCAGAGAAAGATGTGTTAATTACATTACAGGGAGTCATTTAAGAATTTGAGTACCTGGGGCCAGTGCTGTGGCACAGCGGGTTAATACCCTGCCCTGGGGCACCGGCATCCCATTTGGGCACCGGTTTGAGACCCATCTGCTCCACTTCTGATCTAGCTCTCCACTGTGGCCTGGGAGAGCAGTGGAGGATGGCCCAGGTCCTTGGGCCCCTGCACCCGCGTGGGAGACCTGGAGGAGGCTCCTGGCTCCTGGCTCCTGGCTTTGGATCGGTGCAGCTCTGGCTGTTGCAGCTGGTATTGTGGAGACATGGAAATTCCCCTTGGCCAGTGACTGACTGAAAGATGTAAAGGGTTGTATGTGGAACAAATCTAATCTTGTCCAAACTGGCTTTCCCACTCAGATGGTCTGGAAACTAGACTGGGAAAGCAGTCTAGTTTGATTGATTTAGAGGTTTTTTCTAAATCTTGCTACTTCCTCTCATATATCAGGGGTGAACATTATGTTATAGATGTCTCTGAGAAAGCCCATAAGTGATATTGTGATAAATCTAAGAGAGTAGTGAGCAACTTTTAATTTTCCCACATTGCCCAATACCATGCTTCTTTCCTCCAAAAGATTAACTGACCATTTAAAAATTTCAAAATGCATCAAATAAAAAAATTGGAGTTCCATGGGTTAACTATAAATTCTTACATCATACGCTGCCTTAATTGAACAGATGGGTTTCAATAGGAATTGGCACTCACTCACAGCAATAAAATGGTAGCATTTGGGTAACTGTCTTAGTATTGTGTTGCCAAAAAACACAATACCAGAGACTAGATGAGTTTTGATGAAGAGTTTAATTTTGGCTCATAGTTCTGGTCCAAGGTCAAGGGACTGCATCTTGGTGATGACTTTGTTGCTAAAGAATCCTGAGCCAGGGCAGGACTTCAGGGTTGTGTCATCTGGTCTCTCTGTGTCTCCTAAAGCCACTGGGATTAAGCCATGGGAGTGCCATCCTGATAACCTTATCTAAGCTTAATCACATTCCCAAAGACCCAACTCTCCATGTCGTAGTTACACAAAGTCTACCTTCTGTGTACCTCACCGTAGGTTTACATTGCATCATGTGTACCCTTGAGGGGCGTACTGAGACTGTGGCAATCAGATAGGCAACATTTGATTAAAATTATTTAGATTTTGTAGTTTGTGAGTTCAACTCACTTCAGCTTCATTTCCGAATTAAGAGGTTGAGGGTCAGAAGGAAAAAAAATGACATGATTTACCTTGACTCACACAATGAACTTTCCACAGCAGGTGTGGATGAGTTAGCATATTTTCCACTCATAGCACCATTCATATAGCAGCAGTGCTTGGTGCTGTGCCTGGACACCAGAATCATACTGCTGATGAAGATATTGCTGCTTCCAGTCCCCTCAAATTAAGTCCTTTTTGATGGAGCTGCTCACCCTTCCTACGGTGGTTTCACATTTGTTCAGCATCAACTCAGGGGTCACTGCTTCTGGTATCCAAGAATTTGACCTGCTTTTGTCTGGCTTACGGTGCCCTGGGGTCACACATGTTGTGGACATCACCCAGATCATTGTCTCAAGATGCTAGTGTCACAGAACTTAATGCCATGGGATGACTGGCTCCTTATATCATGTAGGCTGAGAATATAGCCTGGGGTTTCTTCCCCTTGATGATGATCTTTATTTATTTATTTATTTTTGACAGGCAGAGTGGACAGTGAGAGAGAGAGACAGAGAGAAAGGTCTTCCTTTGCCGTTGGTTCACCCTCCAATGGCTGCCACGGCTGGCGCGCCGCGCTGATCCGATGGCAGGAGCCAGGTACTTATCCTGGTCTCCCATGGGGTGCAGGGCCCAAGCACTTGGGTCATCCTCCACTGCACTCCCTGGCCACAGCAGAGAGCTGGCCTGGAAGAGGGGCAACCGGGACAGAATCCGGCGCCCCGACCGGGACTAGAACCAGGTGTGCCGGTGCCGCAAGGCGGAGGATTAGCCTAGTGAGCCGCAGCGCCGGCCTGATGATGATCTTTATTGATGATGATCATTGGGGTCTACATTGCAGCTGTGCAGTGGAGCTGGGCAGGCTGCATGTGGAATGTATATTCAAATTTCTTGAGATGATGATTCCTTTTAACTCCTTTCCACCTTTCCTGACAAAGATATCCATTATTATAGTCAAGCTAATAGCTTGTATTCCCATATTATTTTGCAATGTCCAGTTTCCAGGTACCTCATTTATTTTAATCCCACTCACATTGTGTGAGAAATATATTCTCTTTTACAAGTTGGAGCCCATTGATCACCAGCTCCTGCAAGGCAGGGATCTCCTTTACCTTGGGAACCATCAAACTTTGTGGTCTTTATGCATGAAGTGTTGTAACTTAGTGTTTATCTTTTGACTGAACCAGCGAATGAAGAGGGGCTTGCTCAAGGTCTCACAGTTGAAAAAAGAGAAATGTGAACTTTCAATAGTAGAAAGTTACTATTAAACTTCTGTGCACACATATTCAGTGATGATAAATTCACTACCTTCCGTACTAGCTGTGATGCACATACCTTTTTTATTTATTTTATTTTGGTCTTATCTGTTTGCTTTTGCCAGCGTAGTTCTTTCATGGACCCCCTCTTCAAATCAGAATGATGCTGCTAATGTCAAATATGGTTGCTAAGCTTTTAAAATAGACACATGGCCAAGGGAAGGTCTCTTACAGCATCTGTTCCCTTTCTGTGGTGATTGTTCCTCGAAACGACTACCTTGGCAACCAAGAATATTTCTCCTTTGCAATTCACAAGTGGAAGGGAGGAGGGAGAAGGCTGCTTTCTTTTCTCTGTGACTTCAAACTCTCGTAAGCCTGGCACTTACAGCTGCCCTTTTGGATCTTGTGTATCAAAGGCAGTCTGAGTAAGAAACCAAAGCTCAGCTACAAAGAGCATAATGACAACTGTTTAGACTTCTAAATCCACTTGGCCAAGCTAGCTCTATCCTTGGGTTTCACAAGAGTGTGGGACAGTAAGTTTCCCTTCTCTTCCTTTTATTGTTTTTCTACTTCTAAGCAAAAAATGGTCTGACGAATATGATCACCAAGTCCACAAGGACACAATATTGACTTTTAAAACACTTTTTCCTTATATGGAGCCCAGATCTTCTTTTTGGAGACAAAATAATTGTGACTCTTCTTTCCTGTAACAGGGTTTTCAACACTTGGAGAAAGCTTTCCCTGGGCTTTTCCTTATGTCTATTCTTGTTTACTTATTTGAAAGGCAAAGTTTGAGAGACAGAGAGAGAGAGAGAAAGAGAGAGAGATTCAATCTGCTGGCTCACTTCCCAAATGGCTGCATCCAGGATGAAGTCAAGAGTAGAACTGCATCCATGTCTCCCATGTGGGTGGCAGCAGCTCAAGTATTTGGATCACCATCCACTGCCCTCCTAGGCACATTAGCAAGGAGCTTGATTGGAAATGGAGCAGCTGGGGCTCCAACTGATACTCATATGGATGCTACTGTCACAGGCAATGACACAACGCGCTGTACCACAATGCTAGTCCCTGTGTCTATTCTTCTCTAGGTTCTCTGCCAATTCCTTTAACTTCTTTTTATGTGACATTGATATCGGAAATGACTCCCTAAAATGTATGTGAAAATGTGATACTTTAAAGCTCCCCAGAAGTCCCATCCGGGGTGCCACATACGCTATCGAAATTCGGGGTGCCAGGTGATATCACCATATGCTTATTAATAAATTCCCAATATTAATAAACCCAAGAGGGTTCTTGCCTAATATTTAGAGAAGAATTCTAAACACCGGCATAAATAAACGAGGCAGCATGCTACATTTTAGGCTTTTATTTAGTGAGAAAGATGCATAGAATAGTGAGAGCTTTATCTAAGAGAGAGAGAGAGAGGTAAATCTGGGTTCATACCAGGTACCAGGAACCAGCTACGTGGAGGAGCATCTAGGCCAGGATGCCTAGGGCTAGTGGCTGGAAGGCCACACATCCTAGAGACTCAGGGCTACAGCCAGCCCCTTCCTGGCAAGAGGACAGGGAAAAGGAGAGAGAGCACACACCATGTCCCAGGCTTTTAACCCACTTCCAAAGGGGAGTGGTTAATTAACCTGATTGGCTGGTGGGTACTCAGGTGTGGCCAGGTTGGAAAATGAGGTCACACAGGGCGTGGCAAAGGTATCAGGTAGGGCATGAAGTCACACAGGGGCGTGGCAAAGGTGTGGTCTTCCAGCTCACAAACCTAATCGATTTTAACCTGTATGCCTGGCTACATCCACTTCACATCCCATTCCTTCTTAGTTGGTATCAATTTCAATGTGTCTCCATCTGCACTCAGCTACCTTCACACGAAAGAGAATTAAACATACTGGTTAGGGGTGGGTGTATGGCACAACATGTTAAGATACTGCTTGGAATACCTGAATTCTATTTCAGAATGCATAAGACAAAGTATCAGGTCTGTTTCCAATCCAGCTTCTTGCTAATGCAATCTTGGAAGGCAGCAGATGATTTCCCAAGTGTGTGAGTTCCTGTCACCCATGTGGGAGACCGAGATGAAGTTCTTGGCTCTTGGCTTCAGCCTGGCCCAGCCTTGGCTGTTGCAGTCATTTGGTGAATGAACCATTAAAGGAAGATTTCTTTCTGTGTTTCCCTGTCATTCTGCCTTTTAAATAAATAGATAATTCGTAAAAATATAACATATTGGTCAGAGCAATGTAACATAGGTTGGCAATTTTCTTTCTTTCATAAATTGTATTTCTTTTCCTTGCTCCTAAAAGTACCATTTTTAAAAAATGTCATAGTATACAATAGCCTCATAATAGAAGTATCATCAATTGAAATGACAAAGCCTGACATATATCTGGATAATGAAACATGTCTGCAATAACTTTCAATGGTTTCTTCCTTAAAATTTTTTAACGGGGGCCAGCATTATGACACAGCCAGTTAAGCTACCACCTGCAACACTGGCATCCATCCCATCTGGGCACCAGTTCAAGTTCCACCTGTTCCATTTCTGATTCAACCTCCTGCTAATGTGCTAGGGAAAACAGCAGAAGATGGCCCAAGTGCTTGGCCCCTATACCCATGTGGGGGACATGGATGGAGTTTCAGACTCCTCACATTGGCCAGCCTAGCCGTGTCTGGTCATTAGTGTTATTTGAGGAGTAAACATAGCTTTATTTAGTTTTAATGCATGATTACATTGTGTAATTGCCAATTAGGATAAATATATATATCTCCCATGTAACATTCTTCTATAGAAGTCTTCAACTTCCTTGATACTATCACTAAAATTGAATAAATAAAATATTTTAAAGGATCACAACCTAAACATAGCTTTAACTAAATAAGAAGCCAAAAATAAATAGCAAATATATTTTCTGATAGACTCAATGTAAATATCAGTGAGTAGAAAGGATGGAACATTTCCAACCAA
Organism: Oryctolagus cuniculus; assembly: GCF_051225735.1. NCBI lineage: Eukaryota > Metazoa > Chordata > Mammalia > Lagomorpha > Leporidae > Oryctolagus > Oryctolagus cuniculus. Next base: position 75,934,443 of record NC_142875.1, on the reverse strand, counting down.
ATGAAAGTTAACTTGAAATAAGTGTAAAATAAGATAAAACAAAACAGAATCAGGATCAATATCCCCTGTGATTTTAAAAAATATGTACTTTTTTTTGTGACAGCAACAAGAGAGTTAAGAACTTCTATGGCAGAATGCCATTGGCAAGTACAAGATAGTATTTAATGGTTTGCTTAGAGCACAAAATATATTTATTTATGAGTCTTTTCCTTCCCTGAATCTTTATTCATCTTGAAGCTCTAATGACTATTAGTTGAAGAATGTGATTTTCATTCAGTTCCTGTCTGGGACACTAGAAACAACTACTACAAGGCAATTTCTTCTTTGGTTCTTTTGCCAAGTACCCTGCACAGTGCTTATTTTGTATCTTTTCCCATATTAAGTGTAAGCAGAGACTCATTGGCACATTATAAATAGCACTTAATGCTGAAAAGAGAACTGTTTCCAAAGGCAGCATTTCCCCAGGAAATAAAAAAGAGGTGAGATCAGTACCCCAGAGATTCAACAAGTGTCTGATTGTCTTCTGTCTGTTTTTTTCCCTCTTTTTGCAGGATAAAATAAAACTTGGGAAAGAATGCAAAAATGGGGCACTATACATTACTACTTAGATATCTTAATTCTTCATTCAAAAACATATGCTTGGATTGAATTAAATTATATTATTTAACTACATTGAATTTAAAATAAAAAGGAAAAATCATTGTAATTCAAGACATTCTGAGATGTGTGGTATCCATATGCATAAATGATATATTGTGGTAAGTGCTGTAGCACAATAGGTTAAGCCGCTGCTTCAGATGCCTTTATCAGATATCAGAATACTGGTTCAAGTTCTGGTTCTGATCAAGACTCTGCTTCTGATCCAGTTCTCTCTTAATATGCCAGGGAAGCAACTGATGATTGCTCAACTAATTGGGTCTTTGTTGGAGTTCTTGGTTCCTGGTTCTGGCCTGTTCCAGACTCATCTGTTATAGGTATATGGGGAGTAAACCAGCAGATGGAAGCGCTCTCTCTGTCTCTCACTCTCTCTCTCTCTCTCTCTCTCTCTCTATCTATCTCTATTGCTCTCTGACTATCTCTCCCCCTCTATCTGTCACTCTGTCTTTCAAATAAATAATGAAACTTTAAGAAAAAATATAATATTGATAACACAGATGAAGGGCTTAGTTTACCTGCCTTGGTAGCACAATAACATCTTTTAACTTAAAGTATGTGTCTTTAACAAGAGTTAAACTTTATTTTAAACTATGTTAATTCTATAAAGTTAATTAATACAGGTGTGTTTTGGTTGGTCTTCAGACATGTTTTTGAGAAAAAATATTCTAAATGGAATTTTATGAACAATCATACTGTATTCCATAAGTATATAATTATTACATGCTAATAAAGATGTATTAAGCACTTGTGGAATGTAAAGAATTAAAATTATTTTAAAAAAGCTTTTCTTTTTCACAGAAATACAAACACCACATGTTTTCACTTACATGTGGAAACTAAAAGATTGATCTCATAGAAGTAAATAATAGAGTTGTGGTTACTGGAGCTTGGGAAGTGTGTGAAGGAGAGTGAGAGAAAGTGGATGGTTAATGGATACGGGATGCAGTTGGATAGAAGGGATAACTTATAATGTTCTGTAGAACAGTCTGGTAACTATTACAACAATTAACTGAATATTTAAAAATAGCTAGTAGAGGGGATTTTGGACGACTCCAACAGAAATAAATGATCAATGTCTGAGATGATAGATATGCCAATTACTCTAATCTGATCATTAGACAGGTTAGGCATGTGTTGAAATGCTACATTGTAACCTAAGATATATATAAACACACACACAAATAAACATACATGTACATACATGACAAATATACATCATGTTAATATATACATTTTATTTATGAGTTAATATGCATAAAATAAAAAATTTTACAGATATAAGCTTTTTTAAAAATGAAAATGAAATCATTACAATGAGACTGGCAGAAATGCTGGTAAAAAGGCTGAATCATCAGAAACAGTCAATCATCTTGCATGTTGTGTCCATTGTTAACCTTATAAAAGGAAATAGATTTCCATTTGTTTGTTCTTTTTTTTTTTTTTTTTTTTTTTTTTGCCTTGCTCCAAATACTGTTCTATGACTCCTTAGAGCACTGGTAAAAACTGCCCAGTACTATGTTTCAGGCAAACCTACATCTATCACAGTGATGCATATGCATCTACACTTGGTTGTGAATGGAACAATATTATTCTAAAATCTTTTAGACCTATTTCTAAAACAAAATTGCTTCAAAATGCACTGAATTAATTACCTCATGAAGCTAGCTTAGAGGAAGAGTTGTGACTTTTAGACATTTATTGATTGAGAATCCCATCTCTGTCTATTAATTGGTGTTGTTTGACAAGTTGCTCCACAGCTCTGCCTCTCAACACCCTCATCTGTAGGATGAAAATAGTTAACTTCTAGTTGTGTTTTGAGGATTAAAACTAAATAATTTAAAATGTATCTGATAGGGTTCCACTGCTAGGTGTCCAATAAGAAGCAAATCATTGCTAATTTTTTCATTTTTACTGATTTGGAAGGCAGAGAGACAGAGAGGGAGAGAGAGGGTGAGGGGGAGAGAGAAAGTGTCTTCCACCAGTTGGTGCACTCCCCCGGTGCCTTCAAAATCTGGGGCTGGGAGAATCTGAAGCCAAGAAGCAGGATTTTCATCTTTCTGCCATTACGGTGGCTGGGATTGAAGGACTTAAGCCATCATCTACTGTTTCCCAGGTATACTGGCATGGAGCTGGATAGGAAATGGAGGCAGGAATTGATCATAGCTATTCTAACATGAGCTTAGCTTGATGTACCACAGCACCCATGCCAGCAATATCATTATTTTACCTTTGTTTTTTTATCATATTATTTTCTTTAATTATTTGCAATTTTTTAAAGATTTATTTATTCATTTGAAAGTCAGAGTTACACAGAGAAAGGAGAGCCAGAAACAGAGAGAGATCTATCTGCTGGTTCACTCCCCAGTTGACCACAATGGCTGGAGTTGTGCCGATCCAAAGCCAGGAGCCAGGAACTTCTTCTGGGTCTTCCACGTGGGTCCAAGGTCCAAGGACTTGGACCTTCTTCAACTGCTTTTCTAGGCCACAGCAGAGAGTTGGATTGGAAGCAGAGCAGCTGGTACTCTAACTGGCGCCCATATGGAATACCGGCACTGCAGGTGGCAGCTTTACCTGCTATGCCGCAGTGCTGGCCCCAGTTATTTGCAATTTAATTCATCAGAACTATTGTTCAAAAATATATGTGTAGCTAGCAAAGAAAACTGATTTTTTTCTTAATGAAAATCATCAATTTTGAAATTACACAATTTCCTTGATGTATATTTGTCCATCCAAAATTTGAAATCATGAAGATCTTTTATTTTATGTTTCTTTTATAATTTTTAAATTTTAATTAGTTTATAACAGATTCAATATGATTTATAGATACAATTCAAAGAGCAATGTCATTTATGTTTGCTGAATGTGAAATGTAGACTTACTAAGATGTAATTTCACTATTTATCAAAATTTATGTTCTTGTAAGAAAGCAAATCATGTTTAAAAACTTTTAGTAATTTTTGGATATGAAAAGGATAAATCTAATTATCCCAAATTAGTATATGATTTTTGAATATGAATCCCAATTATGTATAAAATACATTTCCATGGTGCACAGTGCTTTCCATCACCTTTTTATAGAACAAACTTACATTTTGGCACAAAAGTAACCTATGTAGTCTTAATTTGCATTATTATGCTTAAAAGTTTTGAATGGAAATATAATACCCATAAATGTAAGTTGGTTCTATAAATAGGTGATTGACAGCACTGTGCACTGTGTACTATTATGGGATATAAAATCCTTCTAGGATATATTTTACCTAAACCATTGTGAGGGCCAAGATATTATTTAACCTGGTTTAGTGCTGGGTGAACAAATGCTACGGCGTTGCTAACCCAGATTTATAGGCTGTAAAAAATTACTAGATGATTCTATACTCCATTTCTTGAAATTAAGTCTGTATTAAGTCTTTGTGTGTAGCCATTACTCTTTGTAACACTACTAGCATTAAGGGGTTTAATTTGATGGCTATTTGTATTGCTGTTGGAATGCTTACACATTATAATAGGAGGATTATAAAGTAAAGATCTATTAATGTATTAAAGAAAAGGTGTTATTATAATGATTGATCTGATAATTTTTCACTTCATTATAACCCAAATTAAAGCTTTTTGCTTTCAAGCCCTGGTTTTTGCATTCACATGGGTAGATTTCTCCTCCTTATATATCTGGATGAGGGCATGTTTGTGTCTTTTTATTTCAAATCTGCAGAGTCCTAAACCAAATGTGACAGATATAAATGAAGATTCTGTAGGATAGAAGTTAAAAATCACACACCACAAACCTATCTCCTATTAAGCATTTTTATTTTCTCCAAATTCTCACATTCACAAGACTACTTCTTCCCTTTGGTCATAGTGTTTTCCTCCTTACTAGCCTCTTTTTTTTTTTTTTTTTTTTTTTTTTTTTTTTTTTTTTTTTTTGTTATGTGGCATTTTCCCTTCAGAACCTCAACTCTTCACCTTTTTGCACACGGTGTTTTGTTAGGTGGATAATCCTTTGCATCATTTATATGTTTTATTGTTTTCTTTATTTTAAATTAACACAATCCTTCCTCTGAGAAGGATTTTGTTTTATTTTTCTATCTAGGGATAGCTGCTTCTATCACATTACATAATTCTTCAAATTGGGATTGTTGCACTTGTAAAAACTGATTCAAAAAGGACATGGAGCCAGTGCTGTGGCATAGCAGGTAAAGCCGCAGCCTGCAGTACCTGCATCCCATATGGGCGCCGGTTTGAGTCCCGGCTGCTCCACTTCTGATCCAGCTGTCTGCTATGGCCTGGGAAAGCAGTAGAAGATGGCCCAAGCCCTTGGGCCCCTGCACCCATGTGGGAGACCTGGAAGAAGCTCCTTGCTCTGGATTGGTTCAGTTCCAGCCAATGCAGCCATCTGGGGAGTGAACCAATAGATGAAAGACCTGTCTATCTCTGCCTCTCCTTCTCTCTGTGTATCTCTGACTTTCAAGTAAGTAAATAAATCTTTAAAAAAAAAAAGCAGGACCTGGAATCTACTTCTCCAAACCCATAATGTTATTGTCCTGTAACTAATCTCAATAATTTTAAGAGATTTACTGGTGTAGGGCCACCAATAGCAACAAAACATTGAAAACTTAAATCTAGACTTCGTTTATTGTATGGTAAATTTTATCTGAAATTTCTTTCTATATACAAAGGTTAGTAGATTCTGCTGAAGGTAACTTCTCTTCAGATACTTAACAATTTTCACGACCATCACTGTCTTGTAAATGGAGGAAGAAAGTACGAGCTGGCAAGGATTCTTACTTAATGGACACTGATTGCTTTAAGAAAAAATGGACTTAAGCCCTGTGTATGAATGTTAATATTCAGGCAGCCCCAAAGGTCAGCTGTTAAGAAACAGGAAGGGACTTTGATGTAGACAACTTCTCATGTTTTTTCAACATGTTCCCTGGTGAGGTTTTAGTTTTGTATCATGCTTTTCCAAGTTTTCCTCCAGATGTTGCTTCGTAGCTTTTCTCCAGGGAAATAGGGCTTGGAATATCATGGTTTAAACATCTTGTATACAGACATCAAGATCACAAAATAGAGGCACCAACTCAGTTTTAGAAAATTCTCTCTTAGTACCTGACTGAAAAATGTTGGAATCATTCAAGCAGTAGCAGTGGCTTCTATCTGGTTTCTGCAATGGACAAAAATGTCTATAAAATTATTTGTAGCCTTCAGTCTAAGGCTTATTTTACAGAAAGAGGACTAGTAATTAAAGACTTGTTAAAATATGTTTTTGGCTCAGGAGTTTCTAAAGTATTAGTTAATAAGTAAAAAAAAAAAGCAGTGGAATACACATTTGCTGTACAGTTCTCTGCACAACTAATTTTGCAGATAGAATGATTAAGGATCTTCTAAAAATAAATGAAATATAGATTTGTTTGGGCACAGACTGTAGAAGAGAGTTTTCGATAATGCAATAGCAAATAGTCATACTTCCGATTGCCATGCATTTTCCTGGGAAGATAGAGGTAACTGTCAGGTTTCAAGTCATTCAAGACACAGATAACCAAGCAAAGGCATGGGGAATTTAAAGGAAAATAGAAGGGGTGCTATACTAACATATGTTATGGTGTTAATGTAAATGTAAGATTGATGCATGTGAGCTGGAAAGAAATGATTAAAAACTAATTTTGTTTCTTCTCCATTTAAATTGCATATTTAAATAGTGCATTCACCTTAATAGCCAGGTAACATTTAACCAGATTACATTAGTTAAATAAATAAGTCCTGTCACAAAAAGCTGAAAACAAAGTCAAATGGAACCAAAACACTGTCAACTCCAGTCCCGTGTAACAAATTTAAATTATCTAATAGGATTTTTTTAAAAGTGATCTGCTTTTAAAGGGAATGTGGGGCCGGAAGAAACAGCAAATCCTTGTTCTTTTTATTTTTTATTTAAGATTTTTTAATTCATTTTACAGGTAGAGTTACAGACAGTGAGAGAGAGAGAGAGAGAGAGAGAGAGAGAGAGAAAGGTCTTCCTTCTGTTGGTTCACTCTCTAAGTGGCCGCAACAGCTTCGGAGTGATCCGAAGCCAGGAGCCAGGAGCCTCCTCCTGGTCTCCCACTTTGGTGTAGAGGTCCAAGCACTTGGGCCATCCTCCGCTGCTTTCCCAGGCAATAGCAAAGAACTGGATTGGAAGAGGAGCAGCCGGGACTAGAACCGGTGCTCATATGGGATGCTGGCGCCGCAAGCAAAGGATTAACCTAGTGCGCCAAGGCTCTGGCCCCCAAATCCCTGTGTGAGTGCTCCTCTGTACCAGGCACTGTACCAGGTCCTATGCCCATATTAACCCACAATTTCATTTAACAGCAGCCTTAACAGACATGCAGGAGTTCTTACCTTTGCCAGGTCATGATTGGCAGGGTTCTGGGAAGCCTCTGAGAAGATAATGAAGACGCTCAATAATCACAATTTAAAAGGACAGAGAGATTTAACATGTAGTTTCCATTTACCAGTACATGTTTTTACTCAGAGGATTTAGGGTGTAGAGTGGTTGGTTCAGATAATTTTATGTGCTGGTTTTGCAGATTCCAGTGAATGCCCTAAGAAGTTTGTTTCTCTTTGACAGATAGATGGCCCTTGGATATATATGGGCACTTGAAGACTTTCTGTGTCTCTGAACAAGAGTGAGTGGAAAGAAGAACTTGACAGAGTGCAGTTTTTGTACTGGCAAGAGGAACCAGACATTTCAGCAAATAAACACATGGGCATGGGAGTAGACTTTTTTTTTTTTCATTGAGGCAATTGAGAGAGAGATAGAGAGAGGGAGAGAGAGAAAGAGAGAGAAGAGATATGTCGCTTAAGTTCTCTTAGTTAAACTAAAATAGGCCTAAGGGTAATAATGCAAGAAGATTCATGCATTGTGCTTGGAGAAAGATACAATAACTGACAAAAAGAAAAAAGACAACTGGACATCCTGGAAATATTTTAATCAACTGAGATTAGGACAAACACTAGATTCAAAATATTATCTTTATCCACACAACTTCAGTCTTTTTAGCCAAAATTGGCAGGTTGTATGTATAAGGAAGAAATTAAGCTATCCTGTGGCTCTTCATCTCTCAACATTGTTCATTTTTTAATTAATTAATTCATTCATGTATTACTGTTGGGAATGTCAATTAGTGCAGTCATTGTGGACAACAGTATTTAGATTCCTTAAAAAAAAAAAAAAACTAGAAACAGACTTGCCCTATGATCCAGTAATCCCTCTACTGTCTATATATTTAAAAGACAGGAAGACATTATATCAGATACCTGTACCACCATGTTTACAGCAGCACTATTCATAATAGCCTAAATATGGAATTAACCAAAATGTTCATCATCAGGTGAATGGTTAATGAAAATGTGATATGTGTGTGTGTGAATATATAGAATGAATGAATAGAATGTTATTCATCTGTAAAAGAAAGAAATTTTTCAATTTGCATCAATATGTTTGCAACTGGAGGACGCCATGTTGGGTGAAATAAACCTGGCACAGAAAGACAAATACTTTTTGTTTTCCCTTATAAGTGGGTGCTAAAATTAAAAAAAAAAAAAGAAGAAAAGAAACTTACACACAAAAGAAGAAATGCCTGTGTGTATCAGCACTGATGCAAATATAGTTCTGTCAAGCTTTTATATCTTTGTCAAAAAATTTTGTTAAGAATAGGCCGGCGCCGTGGCTCAATAGGCTAATCCTCCACCTTGCGGCGCCGGCACACCGGGTTCTAGTCCCGGTTGGGGCGCCGGATTCTGTCCCGGTCGCCCCTCTTCCAGGCCAGCTCTCTGCTATGGCCAGGGAGTGCAGTGGAGGATGGCCCAGGTGCTTGGGCCCTGCACCCCATGGGAGACCAGGAAAAGCACCTGGCTCCTGGCTCCTGCCAGGATCAGCGCGGTGCGCCGGCTGCAGCGGCGGCCATTGGAGGGTGAACCAACGGCAAAAGGAAGACCTTTCTCTCTGTCTCTCTCTCTCACTGTCCACTCTGCCTGTCAAAAAAAAAAAAAAAAAAAAAAAAATTTTGTTAAGAATAGTATGCTGCTATTGTCTTTATAGTCTATGATTATTTTAAAATTGACTCTATTTGAATGAAATGGACATCTTTTCATTTGATTATTGTTTACAACGCTTGCTTTTGTTCTTGCCGACTATGGTCTTTTTTACTTTTTACTTGCTGAGCCAATTATTTAGTGGAGCACTAACCCTTTGAGTATAATGGAAATTATAAATGATATTTCAAAAACTTGGGATAATGGAAAACATTAGTCTTCACTATGAAAACATGAGGTAATAGATATACTGTTTTTATGTAATGATTCTGTGGTGTTTACTTTAGCACTCATCTCATTGTATCCCCTAAATGTAATTATGATTTGTCAATTTAAAATAATATTAACAGGGGCCGGTGCTGTGGCACAGCGGGTTAACGCCCTGGCCTGAAGTGCCAGCATCCCATATGGGCACTGGTTTGAGACCCAGCTGCTCCACTTCCGACCCAGCTCCCTGCTATGGCCTGGGAAAGCAGTAGAAGATGGCCCAAGTCCTTGGGCCCCTGTACCCATTGGGAGACCTGGAGGAAGCTCCTGGCTCCTGGCTTCAGATCGGCACAGTTTTGGCCATTGTGGCCAACTGGGGAGTGAACCAGTGGATGGAGGGCCTCTCTCACTCTCTCTCTCTCTCTGCCTCTCCTCTGTCTGTGTAACTCTGACTTTCAAATAAATAGATAAATAAATAAACAAATAAATCTTTAAAAATATTAACATAAGAAATTTACTCCTATACTGAATTATTTAAAAAATATCATTGTGTCTCCTTTGTCACACTCCTGTGCAATGATGACAGGACAGAACAATCAACAATAACAAAAAAAGCCATTATGAAACTAATATTTTACTAAAGAATTTTTGCATCTTTACTAAAATTTCTCCTACACATCTTTTTAAAAAGTAGTTTCAATCTACATTTCATAGTTCTTGCTTTTGCCATAATCTCTCTCTCTACAATTTTTTATTAGTTTTTTTTTTTTTTTTTGAACAGGCAGAGTGGACAGTGAGAGAGAGAGACAGAGAGAAAGGTCTTCCTTTGCCGTTGGTTCACCCCCCAAAGGCCAGCGCGGCCGGCGCTGCAGGCGGAGGATTAGCCTATTGAGCTGCGGCACCGGCTTCTCTCTACAATTTTAATCATACTTTCATATGTTTTGAAGAGAGAAGAAGATGATTTGTAAGCTATTCAGGGCCTCTGACTTTTGGTGCCAAAGGAATAACCATCCGTTTTTGAGGGGAGAAGTATCACATTCCTGTGGTCCTGGCTTACTGCTGAAATGCTTACAGGTTTAAGAGCAGTTCAGCGTTGAGAGTTTGTGCTCCTTCTTTGGTCTGTGTTACTTATCTCCCTGGGCAATCCTGTGCAGACAAGAACTTCTGCCTCCTTAAAAAGGCTGCTGGGTCCAGGCTCTATTTACAGCCTGGAATTCGCCGTCCCACTGCCATTAAGTCTCTAAATCTTTCACAAACACTATAAAACTCAAAGATGAAGCAGAATCTTGACTCTATATGATTGTATCTGTTGTTTTAGAATTAATATGTATCTAATGTACATCATTTTTCCATTTTGGTCTTGACAATAGGTTAGACCATACTTATATTTTCTAACAAAAATATTGTGTTTGTCTCCATTCCTGAGATAATATTTATGTTCCTCAAATCATGGAGAGAAAAATGATTAAAATAGGTTGGTTTCTGCTCAAGCCAAGAATGAGTTGTAAATTAGAGGAAATACTCTGTAGTGTGGTTGAGACTCTGGCACATAGAGACATCTTTTCTGATTTTAAATCACAGCTGACCTTGGATACAAGTTTGCACACCTATAAATGGGAATGATAATATCGTGCACTCTACAATTTTGCTGTAAATATTAAATTAGTTGTTGCATGCAAAGCACTTAGAATATTGCTTGGTGTCTAGTGGGCTCTATTTATTAAAAACACCACTATTTTCATTATTATATGTAGAGTTATAGTCCAAGATAAAAGAAGAGTATTCCTAAATTAAGAAGATAAAAGTTGGATGGGTGTCATCGTGCAGCAGTCTTAGCAACTGCTTGGGTCACCTGCATCCTATAGGAGTGCCTGGTACCAAATTCTGCCTCTACTTCCAGTATAGCAGATGATGGCTTAAGTTCTTGGATCCATGCTACCCACATTGCAGACCTGGATGGACTTACTGTCTCTTGGCTTCCATTTAACCTAGCCCTGGCTGCTGTGGTCATTTGGTGAGGTGGTGGTAAGGGTGGGGGTTGAACAAACAGATAGAATATTTTTTCTCTCTCTTTCAAAAAAGGCTTAACAAACAAGATGATAAAAGTTTAAACTTGCATAATAGGTTACAGTTTGGAACTGAATCATAATACCTGTGATTACTTTGAGCAAAGGTTCAGGTATATGTTCATTTTCTGTTAAGGTTTTCTCATCAGTTAATAAGATTTCTTACATACTTGGCTTCTTAGGGGAAGCTTTCACTTCTCTGGTTTTATTTTCTCATGTAATGAAATGTCCTCAGAATTGACACCCCTCATTTCTCTACTTGCCCATTATTTCATCACTCAAATGAATTATTGCATTGTTGACACGAGAAGAATCTGCATGTTCTGTGTGGAATATTCTGAGCAGCTCTTTTTATGGAGATAAGAAGAACTCAGGACATGTGCACAGGTCTGTGTTGTGCCATGCATCAGGGACCCTGTCTTTGTGAGAAACATCTAGGCTTGCCTAGCTGTGCCAGTGCCAAGTGAGTAATTCAAATCTAGATGAAGTCCCAAGAAACTCACATGATGGTAGAACTCACATTGTGTTTTCTTCATCTCTCTGAATCCTGGCAGGAACAAGATGGCTGTTCACATCAGGTCTAAAAGGGCAGTTCCATGGGGGAGAGGGCACTTAGAAAGATATGGATAGGCTAGGGAAAACATGAGGGATAGTAGCACTCCAGGGATTATAAGAGCAGGAATCATTACTATACTATGTTCTGAAAATAAAGAGAAGAGGGTATGCATACAAACATAAGCATGAGAATACACATATGATGAAGATATGTGGAATAGCATCCTATCAGTTATACTAAACTCAAGAGGTGCTACCAATTTTGTGTATACTCCAATATGTTCCAATCTGAAATCTGAAATTCTATGCATATACATAAGCAGGGAAAGAAATGGAGGAAAAATAAAATAAATACTAGAACATAGAGTTATTATAGATCTACTTGTATAGATGTTTGTATGAAGTAGAAATGGAGACTTATACTTCCTTCTCTCACACCACGTTCCCCTGAGTAACTGCCGACTCTTTGGTCAGTTGGAATTATTTATCAAATGTCATGTCCTAAACCTTCATTTACATTGGATTTGAATGCATTCTGATTCTATCTCAATACTTTGCACAGTGTTTCACTGGTTATGACTATTGGCCAAGAGAGCACTACAGTGTGCCAATAAAATTCCTTGGGTTCCAGATATAGTCATTATTTTTCTCAAATAAATTTTCAATTGCAATTGAGATCAGTCACCATGACATCTTCTTGAATATGAAATTTGTGTCATGACTAGTGAATTCAATGAAATTGAGTCTGTTGTCTCATTACTGTAAGATACTTCCTTTGCTTAAAGGTGATTGTTGTTAAGTGTTGTATTGTTATGCTTGGTCCAGGTTCTTTTCTCTATTGCAAGAAGGAATTCAAGGAGGAGACATAAGTAAAGCAGAGCAAGAGAAATAAGATTTATTTGAAGCAAAAGCACACAATCAGATAATAAGTGCCTATAGGCTTAAGAAATAATGAGCTTGTTAATGAGCCCTTAACAAGTTATGGAGTTGTGCTTTTATTACTATCCATAGGCACACTGGGTGATATCTGAGGTGGGGCTTATTTTAACATTCAGAGTGGGTGGGGTTTGGACAGGGCTTGAGAACTACCCATTTCCTTTCCCCATTTTGTCAGTCTCAGAAGTGTCTTATTGTCTGTGCTTAATGGGAGTGTGTGTTAACCATGGTAAGTTTATTATTATATTATAATGACCTAAAAGTCGTGGCAGAAATACAGCCTTCAACCGTATTGGATATTTCTAGCTGATTCTGATTGTACCTTTGCAACATCATGGAAGCTGTGGTTTCTACTATATGGAAGAGGAGAGTCGAGAGAGGGTCTGGAAGGGCAGTTTTGACTCTATGGTAAGGGAGTTTAGATGGTCTGTCTCATGGGCCAGCTTGACAATGCTGTTAAATCTAAGCTGCTCTCTGCTACTCCCTCCCAGCCTACATCAGAACAAATTGGCAATAGACAGATAAGACATTCTGTCTGTTCATGGATGTTCAGGCTAATGGATATGTGACACATGAGGAAATAAAACTATAAGCAAAATGTCTATGTATTTCTATGAGGATAAATTTCTGCTTCTAGAAGAATAGAAGTGAATCAATGTCATAAACCTACAACCAAGTGATCACAGGTGTCATAATTCTCTGATGGAATAATGACTCAATATTTGCTTCTGTTTCTTGGTAGATTTGACTTTGCCAGTTCAGCTACCAGATCAACTTTGATAACAGAAAGCCCATATTGTTGAGTCCATGCATAGCTCAATCTCTGGAACAAGTGTCCCTTTATATACTAGGCTCATCAAACAAAAGAAGCTTTCATAATATTGGACATCTCATCTCAATAGAGAATCTCCTTTGCAGTGAACACAAGACCTTCATATTTGAAAAGGCATACTATACACTTCATATCACCAATATTTCAATCTTAATATTTCCAAGTCCCTGACTCTCAAACAGAATTTGTTCATATCTCAGACAAGCTTTACTTCCAGAAAAGTGGAAAATCATATGTTGGACTGTTGAGTTTTGTCTTTGTTACTGTTTTCAGAGGCAATATATATGGGCTGTAGTGCAATGCAGTGACCATCCTCTTTTGACCAGTATCAACAGGTTAAAAAAGCCACTGCAAACTAGGGCCCCTCTTTTCCACTTCTTTTAACTGATCTTAGGGATTTTCCAAAAAAGTCCAGGAAGGTATTCTGAGGAAGATATGCAGAATAAATAGGGAGAGTGCTAAGGGAATCTGAGTTATGTGCTTGTGTAATTTACCAATGACTTCTGAATCTGCCTGGGCCTGGTCTTATGCACACATTTTACAATGGTTTTCTGTTTGCATTCTCAGTTTCTAATTTTTTTTTCTTTTTTAAGATTTTTTAATTTATTTGAGAGGCAATGGTAAAGAGAGAGAGAGAGAGAGAGAGGGGTCTTCTATCTGCTAGTTCACTCTCCAAATGGCCGCAATGGCTAGATCTGTGCCAATCAGAAACCAGGAGACAGGAACTTCTTCTGGGTCTCCCACATGAGTGGCAGGGGCCAAGCATTTGGGCATCTTCCACTGCTTTCCAAGGCTATAGCAGGGAGCTGGATAAGAAAAGGAGCAGCTGGGACTTGAACCAGTGCCCAAACGGGATGCTGGTGTTCAGGCAGAGGCTTAACCTACTATGCCACAGTGCTAGCCCCAGTTTCTATGAAAGTACAAGAAAAAAATAGAGGTGGGAAAAATAGGGAGAGATCTTCTTTCTGCTGATTCATTCCCCCTAAGGCTTATCTAAGCAGGCCCAAACCAGAAGCTCTGGAACTCAACCTAAATCTCTGATATGGGTGTCAGGGACCCAGGTACTTAAGCCATTATCTACTACCTGCCATGGTGTGCACTAGCAGAAAGCTGGATCAGAAGTAATATAGCCAGGACTTGGTCCCAGGCACTCTGATATGGGAAGAGTCATCCCATGCAGTGAGTCAACTTTTGTACCAGATACCTACTCCATATATGTACAATTTTTTTGATTTGGTAGATTATAGAATACCTTATTCAGTCTGTGTTCCATATCCTGAAAAGCAATAATCAGTTTTTCAAGAGGAGAATGTTTGTTAGCAAGAGAAGGCATAATTTTAATCTAGAGTGCCAGGGCATCTGTTATTATTTTCTAATCAAAGTTTTCTAAAGAGTCCATAAAACATGCCTGGTGAACCTAGACTCTTCCAAACCCTCTGGGTCTGCTACATACAGCTCTCACTCACATATATTGCATCCATATGATCGTCTCATATTCCCACTCAGCCACTCAAGCCATAGTGAAGTCTAAAAGCCTTCCTGGTATTAAATGAAAATGAATAAAAAATATTTTCAAGACTAGTCTGTGATTTATATAGTTCTATTCTATCTTTGTTTTATATTTTACTAATTTCTGCTATGATCTTAATATCAGTATTCTTAGAGATTATTTAGTGTGTTAAAATCTTAAGCTGAAAACTAAACTTATTTCTTCTTTGTTATTAAGATTTATTTATTTATTTGAAAGGCATAGTTAAAGGAGAGAGGGAGAGACAGAGAGAGATAAGAGAGAACAAGCTCATATCCGCTTGATCATCCCCCAAATGACTGCGAAGATCAGGGCTGGGCCAAGAGTTTTTTTCTGAGTCTGTCCTGTGGGTTGAGCAGAGGCTCAAGCACTTGGGACATCTTTCACTGTTTTCTCAGGTGCATTCTCAGAGAGATGGGTAGGAAGTGCAACAGTGGAGACACATACGGGTTCCTGGTTTTGCAGGCTGTGGCTTAACCTGCTATGCGGCAAAGCCACCCTGTTTTGTTTCTTTTTAGCAACATCAATTTTCCCCCAGTTGTATTGAGTTACAATTGCAGATAAAATTGCATATATTTAAATATACAACAGCATGTTTTGAAATATTTATATTTTGTTAAATTTTTAGAATAATCAACTGAATTGACATACCCATTACCTCATACAGTTACCTTTGGGTGTGTGGGGAAGCTAAGAACATTTAAGATCTAATTTCTTAGCTAATTTTAAATATACAATTCATAGTTTTTAACTGTTATCATGTACATTAGATCTCTGGAATTTGTTGGTAATGTAAGAATTTAAATGATAATTTTCTTTCTTTCTTTCTTTCTTTCTTTCTTTCTTTCTTTCTTTCTTTCTTTCTTTCTTTCTTTCTGACAGGCAGAGTGGACAGTGAGAGAGAGAGACAGAGAAAGGTCTTCCCTTTTTCTGTTGGTTCACCCCCTAATGAACTCTGCGGCCGGCACGCTGCGGACAGCGCACTGCGCTGCTCCGAAGCCAGGAGCCAGGTACTTCTCCTGGTCTCCCATGAGGGTGCAGGGCCCAAGGACTTGGGCCATCCTCCACTGCACTCCCGGGCCACAGCAGAGAGATGGCCTGGAAGAGGGGCAACCGGGACAGAATCTAGCACCCCGACCGGGACTAGAACCTGGGGTGCCGGCGCCGCAGGCTTAGGATTAGCCTAGTGAGCCGCGGAGCTGGCCAATTTTCTTTTTTTTTTTTTTTTAAAGATTTATTTATTTATTTAAAAGTCAGAGTTACACAGATAGGAGAGGCAGAGAGAGAGAGAGAGAGAGGTCTTCCATCCGTTGGTTCACTCTCCAATTGGTTGCAACTGTCAGAGCTGCGCTGATGTGAAGCCAGGAGCCAGGAGCTTCTTCCCGGTCTCCCACATGGGTGCAGGGGCCCAAGGACTTGAGCCATCCTCTACTGCTTTTCCAGGCAATAGCAGAGAGCTGGATCGGAAGAGGAGCAGCTGGGACTCGAACCAGCGCCCATATGGGATGCCGGCACTTCAGGCCAGGGTGTTAATCCACTACACCACAGTGCCAGCCCCATGATAATTTTCATTCTAATTATATCTTTATCTACATGAGCAGCATTTATGATTAGCATTATCCCTATCAGTAAGTTATATTTTCTTATTTTCCTATGTTATCTTTATTTGACATGTTATTTAAAAAGATAATTACTTTGTTTCCAAATTTATGCTTTTAATATTCAAATTTAATTTATTTATTTACTATGAATTAAACATTTAATGTTAGATTACTGTGGATTATCAGGCAATTGTATGAAAAATACAGATTCCAGTTCCTATCAAACTGCAGTTCAGTTTTACAACCAGTATTATTGAAATTATTTCATCAAGGTATAGAGCATTTTTCTCACCACCATTCTTATTGTCCTTTTTATAATGATATCCACTTCTCTCCTTGTCTATCTCTTCTTAATTCCTGGCAACTACTAGTCTTTTCTACAAGAAAAGATCAAGGAAGTCACATAGAGTCACACTTCATGTAACCATTTCTGATTTTCTGTTTCATACAGTATAATTCTTTGGAAATCAAAGGTGTTGCATGTATCAGCAGCTTGTTCTCCTTTATTGTTAGTTGTATTTCATGAAAGGGATGCACCAAATTTGTTTACTCATTGTCTACAAACAGACATTAGATTACTTCTAGTTTTTCATTATTATGAATAACATTGCTGTGAACATTGATGTGTAGATATTTGTGTGAAAAATATTTTCATTTCTGAGGGATAAATATGAAGAATGGCAATTTTGGGGTTACATGATATTTGCATATTAGGTTTTTAAAACAACTGTCAAATAGTTTTTCAGACTACCGGTACCATTTTATATCCCACGAATAATGTATGAGAAACTAGTTTTCAAAACCATGTCAGCCTTTGCTGTTACATATTTTTCATTTTTGCCATTCTCATGGGTGTATCATGGCATCTCAATGTAATTTTTTCTTTTAATTTTTTTATTTGACATATAGAGTTATAGACAGTGAGAGAGAGAGAGACAGAGAGAAAGGTCTTCCTTCCATTGGTTCACTCCCCAAATGGCCGCCACGGCTGGCACTGCACAAGTCCGAAACCAAGAGCCAGGTGCTTCCTCCTGGTCTCCCATGCAGGTGCAGGGGCCCAACCACTTGGGCCATCCTCCACTGCCTTCCCAGGCCACAGCAGAGAGCTGGACTGGAAGAAGAGCAACCGGGACTAGAACCCGGCACCCATATGGAATGTCGGTGCTGCAGGCAGAGGATTAACCAAGTTAGCCATGGAGCTGGCCCCTCAATGTAAATTTTTAAAAGATTTATTTTATTTGAAAGTCAGAATGGCAGAGAAAAGGACAAATACACACACACACACACACACAGAGTACACAGAGTTATACTCCCTAAATGAATGCAATGGCTGGGACTGTGCCAGGGTAAATTCAGGAGCCTGGACCTCCATCCAGGTCTCGCATATGGTTGCCAGGGGCCACTATTTTCCCAGGTGTGTGAGCAGAGAGCTAGATTGGAAATTGAGCAGCCACGACTAGAACCAGCACTTGATATGGGATGCTGGGATTGCAGGTGGTGAGCCCCTTGGTTCCATGCTTTATTCTAATGATCTATTTGTCAATTATGCCACTGATTCAGCACATTCTCTTTTTTCACTTAAAGTTTTTTTTTTTTTTTTTTTTTTTTTTTTTTTTTTTTTTTTTTTTTTTTGAGCATGCCACAAAGCTTATTGCTGACCTGAGTGGAACGGAGTGAAGTAAATGATTTCCTTTAACCTCCTCATTTGTGTGCTAGGTGATACACATTTCAATAGATTCATTTTTAAAGTGTTGAGTTATAATATTTTCTTTTTGCCTTGTAGTGATTAAGGAAGCACACTGAAAAGCCACGTATTTTCATGAATTCAAATTGTATCAAAGACCAAACTTTTGTTCTCACCATTCATTTTTCTTTCCTTTCCTTGATCTGTGTATCATCCGTCAGCTGTATTTGCCTTTAATCAACATCCTGTTAGTTTCCATTAATATATCTCATCCTACTGATCAATACCACATATTCATGATTACCACAGTTATGCAGCCCTGGAAATCTGCTAGACTAGTTTTTCCCACTTAATTCTCTTTTTAAAATAATGTATGGGGCCCAGTACTATTGCATAATGCATAAAGGCACCACCTGCAATGCTGGTATCCCATTTGGCTCTGGCTCAGTTCCTGGCTGGTTCAATTCCTGGCTGCTCTACTTCCTATCCAGCTTCCTGCTACTGCACCTAGGAAAGCAGCAGAAGATGGTCCAACTTCTTGGGCCCCTTTACCCACATGGGAGACCTGGAATAAGCTCCTGAGTCTGGATTCTCCCTAGCCCAGCCTGATCATTCCATCAACAGATGGAATCTCTCTCTCTCTCTCTCTGCCTCTGCCTCTCCTTCTCTGTAACTCTTTCAAATAAATAAATGTTTAAAAATAATAATAATAAAATAAAATGTATTTAGGTATCTAGTTTCTATGCTTTCCCATACAAATTTTAAAATAACTTTAATTGTAAATACAAAGCTATTTCAAAAAATTCTTGAAAATGGAAATTAAAAAGATAAAATAATTTTGGTTTAGTGTTAGGGCAAACTATATCCCTCTTTTCTGTTATGTAGATATCTATTGATCCCCAAGACAAAATATTTTCTTATTCTTCCTATATTTTGAAGTGAGTTCTTGGCACAAATTTTCTAAGTTTCTGAAAAGTATATGAATACTGTGCCATTGTCTTATTTATAATGACGTTTCCTTTTATTATCTCTTAAGAAACAGAGCTATAATTTTTCTCCATTATCTGTTGATTTAACTTGAAACAAAATAGGGTTATTGAACTGATAATGTTTTCTTCTTTTTAAGAATGCAAGATAACTATGATTTAAGAAAATTCCTCCATAAGTCACATAGTTTTCCAAGGAAATTTTGATAGATTCCCAAAGATCACCCAAATCTTCGAGAGAGGGAGATGGCAAACACAAGGCCCTCATATCTAAATTGGAGCCTAATGACTGAATCAATGTAGAAAATTTAATGTTCACAGCTGCAAGCGTTTTTAACCCTTGTTCACTAAAGAATATGTGCAAATTGCATAAAAGAAACTTAGTAAAAGAATTCATTCCTCAGAGATTACTATTTATCTTTTAAGGGCAAAAATCTTGTTAATGGTTACATTTTTCTTATTACCTTGGGGTTTTAGAATCAGATACTGAATATGCAAAGAAAGTTCAATTCCTTGTGAGTCTTTATTTTCTCTATCAAAGTTCAAATTATTATCTGAAGTTAGGGCTCTGGTAATACAAAGGAAATTCTCGGTAATGTTTGGCTTTTCTTTTAAGTTTCACCTATTATTTATTTATTTATTTATTTATTAGGATTTATTTTATTTATTTGAAAGACAGAGTTACAGAGAAGCGTAGAGCCAGAGAGAGAGAGAGAGAGAGAGAGAGAGGGATCTTCCATTCTGCTGGTTCACTCTCCAAATGACTGCAACAGCCAAAGCTGAGCTGATCTGAAGCCAGGAGCCAGGAGCTTCTTCCACTTCTCCCACATGGATACAGGGATCCAAGAAGTTGGGTCATCTTCTACTGCTACTCCAGGCCACAGAAGAGAGCTGCATTGGTAGAGGAGCAGCCAGGACTCGAACCGGCGCCTATATGGGATGCCGGAGCTGCAGGCTAGGGCTTTAACCCATTGTACCACACCACAAACCCAGTGTTTGGCTTTTTAATAATCAAATATTTTAAAGTCCTGCCTATCATAGGAGCTCCATGTGAAGTAATTATGATGATGATGATGATGATGATAATAATATTAATTTATATATAGTATGCCTTATACTTTCTTAGTATGCTAAGTAATAGATGCTGTTTTTAATAAGTTTTTAATATAGACATGTTAAAATTTAACTTAAAAAGTTTAAATTTATTCTGAATCCTTAAAATTTGATGAATCACACTTATTTAACATTATATTGGAAATGACAGGATTAAACTTTCAAAAATTCAATACAAAATTTTTAATTTCAATTTTTAACATTAAAATGTATTAACTAATTGTACATATTTATGGGATATAGTGTGACATTACAGTGTATATACAACAGATATCGATCAGAATCAGTGTAATAGACATTTACCCTTCTTTGACAATTACATGTTTTTGGAGCCTTGGAAATTTCTATTCAATTATAAAATGTATAATAGGTGATTGTGAACTACAGTGAACCTGCTATGCTGTACCGCACTTGGTATTTACTCTTCTGCTGTAACTGTGGTATGGTACCCATTATCCAGACTACCACTATTCTTCCTGTCCTTTCAGCCTCTAGGAATCACCACTCTGTGCTCAGATGGAGTATTTTAGGTTCCACATTTGAGAGAGAACATGCGGTATTTGTCTCTCCGTGTCCAGCTTGTTTCACCAATACAATATGTGGGCATCCCAAGCCACTGCTTAGCCTACTGTGCCATGATGACTGCCCCTACATGGTAGTGTTTGTCATCACTATACTGTTTTAATTACTATAGCTTCATAGTGTGCTTTGAAGTAGGGTATTGTGGTTCCCTTTATTTCATTTTTGTTATTCAAGATCACTGTAGCTATTCTAGGTCTTTTGTGATTCCATATTGAATTTAGGATTTTTTTCTAATTCTGTAAAGAACTTAATTGGTACTTTGATGGGGAATGCATTGAAGCTATAGATTGCTTCAGTTGGTAAACATATTTTAATAACGTGAATTCTTCTAATCCATAAACATGAAACATTCCTCTTTTTCGTTTGTCCTTCGTGATATTTTTCATCATTGTTATATAATTTTCATTGTAGAAGTTGTTCATTTCTTTTGTTAAATGTATTTCTTTTATGTAAAAGCCTGTTGTAAGCATTTTAAGAGTCAGTAAAGAAATATATGGATTTTCCTCTATAAAAGCTTTGAGGACATTAAATTTTGATTAAATTACCCAAACTTCCCCAGATACTTTTTAAAAAATATGTGTATATATATATATCTATATACATACATATATGTATATGTGTGTATATATATATATTTTGAAAGTCACAGTTACAGAGAGAGAGGGAGAGAAAGAAAGAGAGAGAGAGAGAGAGATCTTTCAACCACTGGTTCACTCCCCAGATGGCTGCAACAGCCAGCAATGGGCCCAGCCAAAGCTAGGAGTCAGGAGCTTCATCCATATCTTCCACATGGATGGCAGGAGCCCAAACACTTGGGCCATCTTCTGCTGTTTTCCCTAGACCATTAGCAGGGAGCTGGAATGGAATTGCAGTAGATGGGATATAAACCCACACCCAGATGGGATACTAGCTTTGCAGGTGGCGGCTATACTCTCCATGATGCCAATCTCTAAATTTATTTTTTTTAATATTCTCTGATATGTAGTAGTTAATAGAGAATACAAAAAAAATCTAAAATGTATAAGAATTAAACTGATATCTTATGATTTGATTATTATTTATAGCCCTTTTCTACATTTCTATTCAAACAGAAAGTCTTTCTACTTTTTACTTGTTGAATATTATGTTTAGTGGTACATTAAGCTGGTGATTATGAAGTAAAATGAAAATATGCTACTGCAAAAATTAAAGAAAAAGCAAAAAGAAAGATAGGAAGAAGAGGGGATTAAGGGAAGAAGGGAGGGAGGAATGTCTGGTTATCTTAGAATTGTATCTATGAAAACTATTCTCTTTCTATTAATAAAAATTTTTTTAAAAGAAAGAAAAACTATTTTATTTTTGTGGTTATTATAGGAGGGTTGCAATCTTCTCCCCTCCCTTGTTGCAAGATCATCATTGCTGTACAAAAAATGCTATTAGTTTTCATAATTTGATTTTGTATCCTGTACTTTTACAGAATTGGTTTATCAGTTTTAATAGCTTTCTGATGAAGGGTTTAGGTTTTTTCATGTATAAAATCATGTCTTCTGCTATCATGGATATTTTTACTTTCTCTTTTTCAATTTGGATGCCCTTTATTTCTCTTCCATAATTGCTGTTGCTAATAGTTCTTCCATTTCTATATTGAATAAGAGTAGTTGAAGTGGACATCCCTGCTTTGTTCCAGATCCGAATTGAAATTCTTTCAGCTTTTCCACATTCAGTATGTTACTGACTGTTGGATAGTCATATTTAGCTTTATTAGTTTGAAGCATGTTTCTTCTAGATTTAATTTGTTTAGACATTTTATTATGAAGGAATGTTGAATTTCATCAAATTATTTTCTGTATTTATGAGATGATTACGTAGTTTATTCTTTATTCTGTTGATGTGCATTAATTCATTTATTGATTTGCAATGCTGGGATAAATCCTACTTGACCGTGAAGTATGAAAAAAGTATATTGAGATGACTTAATGAGGCAGTGTATGTGGCTCATAGTCAATGCTCAATAGTTATCTGGTATTTTTTATTGCTGTTTCTGTGTAAACTAAATGATTGTAAAACATGCTTTCTTTTTTTCAATCTTTCTGGTGACTTTAATAATAGAATGAAAAAAGGGGTAAGTAAATCTCTAAGCATAATTTACCATAGTACAGTCAACACACATGGTAATTAGCATGATTAAATATAATAACATAGGTGTAATCTATTAAAGCTAATATAAAGGCAATATAAGACTTTCTAAGATCTTAAAGTCACTTTTTTCATGAAGAATTGATTTTTAAAATATGAATAATTATAAGAAGGTAAACAATCAATGAGACCAATGATACACAGTTTTTTTTGAAAATTAGCTGTGCATTATTTATAAACAGAAATATTACCAATTCAGCAACTCTAAATATAAAACAAGCAACATACCAATCAACTAATCTAATTAGTGAATGATATGTATGAAGAACATAAGTCAGTTGTATGCAAATGAACTAAATATTAGCATAATCTTAAATTTTCTGTTTCATTTTTATTTTGCATTTATTTACTTCATTTGCACAGATTCTCTACTTTATCCTGTATATTTTTAAAAGATTTTATTTATTTATTTGAGAGGGAGATAAAGACAGAGAGAGGGAGAGATGAGAGAAAGGTCTTCCACCTGCTGGTTCACTCACCAAATGATTGCAACAGCCGGAGATGCGCCTATCTGAAACCAGGAGCCAGGAGATTCTTCCAGATCTCCCACGTTGGTGCAGGGGCCCAAGGACTTGGGCCATCTTCTACTGTTTTCCCAGGCCACAGCAGAGAGCTGATTCATCTTTATAATAATTCTGTGCTTAAGAGATTAAACTTGTGAAACTTATATACTGTGAGTGTATAAATCTATGAGTTTGAAGATTCTGGTTTACCCTGAGCCCTGAGCTTTTAAGAAATTACTTTGTTAATACAGGTCACAATTTCAGAAAATGATCAGGGTCAATTTTTAAGAGCACACTAATGGAACCAGAGACACTGAAGAGAGATTTCCAGTGAATTGGCTTTTTTTTTTTTTTTTTCAATAAAGGTGGGATCGCCAAGATCTGGAGATAGTATTTAAGTTTTTCAGTTTTTATCTACACTGCAGTGAAAAAATCCAATAGCCTTTGATGGCATAGAAATGCCTCTGTATATGCTGTGCTCATGTTCTTTTCTATTTTGCATGTTTGGGACATTATACACAGTTCACATTTGGCAGCCAGAATTACTTAGGAAGAATTATTTCCAATTCTTTGAAACACTGATAACAAAGGACTCACAACCTCATGCGAAAATGTCTGAGTCTTTCTTTTTTTATTTTGCAAGTTAACTGTTGGCTTCTTCAAATGGTCTCAGTGTAATTGTACATATTTATAGGAAACAGTGTGGTGTTTCCTTACATGTGTGTATTTTGTGTAATAGTCAATCAGGTTATACAATAGTATAACCTTTACTTCATAGATTAATCAATTTTTCATGGTGAGAATATTTAAAATCCTCTTTTCTAGCTGTTTTGAAACAGTCAAAACAATACTGTTAACCACTGTCACTTTACTGTGCAATAAAACATCTGAAATTATTTTATTTTTTCTAACTGAAACTTGTACCCATGTGTCAGTCTCTCCTATCTCTCTATCTCCTCTTCCCTTCTCAGCCTTTGGAAATCACTTTTCTGCTCTCTCTACTGATGGATTCCACATATGAATCAGCTCATGCAGATTGTATTTCTGTACATGGTTTATTTCACTTAATCTAATATCCTCCAGGATCATCAATGTTGCTGCAAAAGAGAGGATTTCATTGTTCTTTATGGCTGGATAGTATGAGGGTATTTCAGGAAGCCTATGGGAATATGAAGAGAAGATAGGCTGGGACTCGTGTATGGCACAATGTTTAACACACGAGTTACAATGTCACACGGGATGCCCCCATAGCATATTAGGGTGCTTGGGTTTGAGTCTTGGCTCTGATCCCTACTCCAGGTTTCTGCTAATGTTCATTCTGAGAGTTAGCAGGTTATGGCTCAAATTGTGGGCTGCCTACTACCATGATGGGAAATCTGGACTGAATTCTCTGCTCTGGAGTTTGGCCTGGCACAGAACTAGTTGTAGGCATTTGGGGAGTGGACCAGCAGATAGGAGATTTTTCCTCTTTCAAATAAAGGAAGTTTACTAAGTTTACTATAGTACAAAAAATCTTGAAAATCATGAATTTGTTGTTGGCAGTGGTGGGATTCAAATCCACGCCCCCAAAGAGACTGGAGCCTTACTCCAGCACCTTAGACCATTTGGCCAAGCTACTGCCGAGCAAAAAATGTTGAAAATCATGAAATTTTTCATAATACATATTTCCATGATGGGTTTTTTATTCCTCTTTTTTCTTTTTATTTGTTTTACTTCCTCCACTTTCCTATTGACCATACACAGGGACTGCAAAAAGTTCACAGAAAATATGTGTTATGAAAAAACTATGCATGGGCTTCAAAAATTTTTTTGCACTGCAATAAACCCATTTTTAATTGTATTTTTCAGGAAATGTTTGAAGCCCTTTGTATTAAGGGGGAAACTTTATATATAAAAGTATATATTGACTGTAAGATCCATAAAGATTTTCTCTTTAGCAGGCCTTTCAACTGCACATAAAGGACTCCCTTTTGCATTGCAGTTTTTTCTTGCCTGACATAACTTTGATCACCTTGAGTGTAACTGTATCTTATTAATTTTAGCTTAATAGTTTCATCAAATGTATAGTTGGTTCTCAGCATATTAAAATTTAATTGTTAGTTGGAAACATACAACCTTAGTAGTGTCCTTCATTGATGAGGGCCTGAAGTATGTTGCATATGGAATCACACACAGCAAAGCATATATATCTCTTGTGTATATGCTGCTACAAGTGGAAGTTGGAGAGGGAGAAAATCTTACAGCATTGATATGGACAAATCCAATAGCTCTTACTTGAAGTACATAATTATTTTTGTGGAGAGATAACAAATGGAAGAGTCTCATATAGAGGCTTCAATATAAACTTGCAGAAAACTTAAGATCAATGGTTAGTGTATGTGCAATGATGCCCATCACTCACCAACCAATAGGAAGTCAAGGACAGACTCCCATGATGAAGCATTTTTTGTTGTTTTAGTTCCATGTTAACTGTACAAAGAAATCTATCTCCAGCAATCATTTCTTTCTTCTAACCCAAGTGTACTGAATTTCAATGTGTATTAATCAGCTTACTAGAACTAAGGAAATTAGCTGTGTATTTGGCATAAATACAAAAATGCCACTTGGTCACTCACATCTCTAACTGGAGTGACTGGGTTCAAGCCCGGGCTCCACTTCTGATTCCGACTTCCTGCCATGTGTGCTCAGAGAGGGAGCAGGTGATGGTTCAAATAATTTTGTTCGTGGCACCCATATGGGAGACCTGGATGGAGTGCCTGGTTCCTGGATTCGACCTTGGCCAGCCTTGGCAGTTGCAGGCATATGAGGTGTGATCCAGCATATGATGAGAGCTCTGTCTCTCCATATTTATAAATAAAACAAGTAAGTTCAAACAATTTAAAAACATTAAAAATGTTATAGATTATTTTATTACTTCTGTGATAAACAAGACATGGATGAGAAGGATTAACCATATTTAAAACTAATTTAAACCTGGGTCTGTATGCTGCACCAGAAAGCTCTGGGGAGAAAATAGGGAATTTGAAGAAAAAAAATTATGATCACAGAAGATAAGATAAGTTGGATATATGAATTTTTAGATAAAAAATAAGCATATGAGCCAAGGAATGTCTTATTTTCAGTAAAAATAAGAGATAACTAGCAACCTCCTGCAACAGGCTTAGCTTTGGAGGGAGAAAGCAGTGGATTAATTTGAAATAATATACTTAATACCTTTTAATTTTGTGGAAATCTGTGGCCTTATTGTGAAATTTTGATGACTTGTCTGAATGACCTGTGCATTAAAAAATAAATGTTCCTTTCTTGATTCACTGTAGTTTTTTTTTTCCTTTAAACTTTGTGATTTGCTATTCATTGTTCATTCATCATCTGGGTATGCTCCTGTTTGCACACCTCCAGGTGATGGGCCCTTCAACTCATTGTTCTCAGTTCTTCTCTGTGGTTCTTCTACCTGTTATTCTCAGACTAAGAAGTCAAAAACCACTGTAGAGTCAGATATCCAGAAAATGCTGAAACTCTGAACAGCCCCTAAGATGAGGAACCAGAAGACTACACTATCAGACTTTTTATGCTCAGCAGATTTTGGTAATGTTAGCTGAAAAGGCGCAGGGTCTTTGATACCTGTGTAGCCTTCTGATTCTAAAGTATTCATGTTTGTTTTGTGCAATGGAAGAGTAAGTGCAAATTGTGACTCTCTATAGGGTTACGATCTTGCTGTGAATAACCACATTAACGAAAAGAATTGAGAATCTAATATGGTACAATACAATATAGGAATGTTGAATATATGAACTAATTTTAGGGTGGCCTGCAGTGAAGAGGTGGAAAAATATGCATATCACACACTATTTTAGTGTAGTATGTCCAGGAAATGTAGTTACATGATTATAAACTCAGAAGCATATGCAACAGTAAAATATAGTAAAATAGTTAGAAAGTGATGAGTTTACTTTTCAATAACATTTTAATATAAATTATTGAAATATAGGTGCATGTCATTTTTTAGTAAGGTCAGTTCTCAAAATTCAGTTTAACAATTGGCTCTCAAGTCAATTTCAGCCTGCCCCTATCCTGTCTACTTTCTTGTTTTCACTGATTGGGCCATACTAATTGTGCATATGCTGTTTATCTAACATGTTCAAAATAGATTAAGTTATCAAAACTTTGAAACTATAGAACTCAGATGCCACAATTAAGAGACATACTGGGATCTAGGCCGGCACCGCGGCTCAGTAGGCTAATCCTCCGCCTTGCGGCGCCAGCACACCGGGTTCTAGTCCAGGTCAGGGCACCGGATTCTGTCCCAGTTGCCCCTCTTCCAGGCCAGCTCTCTACTGTGGCCAGGGAGTGCAGTGGAGGATGGCCCAAGTGCTTGGGCCCTGCACCCCATGGGAGACCAGGATAAGAACCTGGCTCCTGCCTTCAGATAGGCGCGGTGCTTCGGCCGCAGCACGCCGGCCGTGGTGGCCATTGGAGGGTGAACCAAAGGCAAAGGAAGACCTTTCTCTCTGTCTCTCCCTCTCACTGTCCACTCTGCCTGTCAAACAATAAATAAATAAATAAATAAATAAATAAATAAAATAAAATAAAAAAGAGACATACTGGGATCTTGTTAAATAAAATACGATATATATTTTACTGAAATAGATAAATAAATTATAGTAACAAATTAGCCACAATTGAGTACATAAGCCAGCTTACTGTTTAATATATTAAAAGCAACAGATGCTGACATTCTGTAAAATCATACATACATTTTTGAAATATTTGTCAACTAAAAATTAAAAATTTCAAGGAAGTCTAGCTAGTATATCTTTTCCATTCATTTATTCAACTTTAAAAAAAAATTTGTACAGTTCTTCAAACAGTCTGCAGGTCACAGATTTAGGAGGCTAATTGGTTTTAACATAGTAATGCTTTCTCTGTAATTATATTTTCCATTGTTATTATGGTTCAATTTTCCATCTTCCTAAAGATACTATAGATTCTATTTTCCTATCAGAATTTCAGCTGTGACAAAGATTCATTGAAATCCTAATTAATTTTGTTTATTATTAATTATATGCAAATTTCCCACTCATTTGGAATGTTTTCCAACTTCTATTCTGTCATGTTTTTGCACTATAAATTATAATATAAACATAGCTCATAGCTAACTACTTCATATGTGCTGAATAAATCTAGTTGTGTTGTTTAAAATTTCAAATGATCTGTGGACCTTTAAACAGATAGGTATTAAAAGTTTAACAAATTCTTATTGAAAATATTTGAATGCTAGTACTGAGTTTTTGTACTACTCCAATTCTCACAGTAGTCCCCCTTCCTTTTTGGGATACAAATTGTAAATCCAAGGACCTTCCCAAATTAGAAGCACAAAATACCATTCAGATAAGTCAGATTACACTGTGCTCCACAAAGTAGGTTGGACTGTCTCGCACTCAGTAAAATCTAACACTCGACAATGTGGGAAAATAGTTTGCAGTTTTGAAACTCATAGGAAACACAATTTATTTTAATTTAGACTCAAACTGAAACCTCTGGTAGGTAGTCTATTTCCAAAATTTTAAGCAAAAGCATGACTATTCAGTTGAACTGGAATTCTGACATTTTGGAAGTTGTAACAGTTGTGCATGAAAATGATCACACATTGATCATATACTGAGAATCAGTGGAGACATATTTTGAACATAATCTTATCCTTTAAAGTCTTTTCCCCCTTGCTTATTAAGTATGTTTCAATCCGCTTTCTTTCACATCCAAATCTATTCCCTTGCTCATTTTCATTGACTCTCCTCCGAACTCGGAGAACTGAATGTCAACGCAGGACAGCAGTGCTAACCTTTACCTTTCTTTTTTAAATGTAAAGAGCACAGATTGAGCTATCAGATAAATTTGGATTTGGATCCTCCTTTATACCTTATGCAAAAACTGAACAAAACTTTCAATTTCTCTCAGCCATAACTTCCTCACCACTAAGAGACTTCCATTAAGAACTTACTCAGACGTATCTGTGAAGGGGGAATACCATGGAATGTTGTACTTCCCATCTCTTTCAGACTACAGATCATGTTTTTGCATTCTGGATGACAGTATATTTGGCATGTAGTAGGCTTTTGATATGGAGTGAAAATTCACTTTTAACTTCAAGAGTATTTTTATTTGTCAATAAATGGAAAACATGGGGCTGGCACTGTGGCACAGCGGATTAACTCCCTGGCCTGAAGTGCCAGCATCCCTTATGGGCACCAGTTCAAGACCTGGCTGCTCTACTTCCGATCCAGCTCTCTGCTGTGGCCTGGAAAAGCAGTAGAGGATGGTCCAGGTCCTTGGGCCCCTGGACCCACATGGGAAACCTGGAGGAAGCACCTGGCTCCTGGCTTTGGATCGGTGAAGCTCTGGCCGAGTGGCCAATTGGGGAGTGGGCCGGTGGATGGAAGACCTCTCTGAGTAACTCTGATTTTCAAATAAATAAATAAATCCTAAAAAAAAAATAAATGGAAAACATTTCATTTTCTCTAACGTAATCATTTGCTTTTAGCTGACTTGTTTTGATTTCTGGTTTTGTGGAGCTTCCAAGTTAAAGATATGCTTGTTTTTGTTTGTTTGTTTGTTAGGACACAAATTGTCTGGTATTGCAAGTAGTAACTGTCCTACAGATAAAACACAAGAAAACAAGCTGCATGAATAAAATGTCTTTGTGTCTAACAATTAAGAAATAAGGTATTGCGTTATCAGTATGTTCAAAGCAGAAAAAATATTTATATTACCTCAAGCATCCCCAGGATGACAAAATGGGAAGTTGCTGAAGTTTGCTGTTGAAAATCTAACTCTGGCTCACACCATGAAGGTGTCTGGCCCCTAGGCTGAGCCATTTCTACAGGAGTCTGTATGGAAAATAAACCATTCATTTAGTTCTTTGACAGGAACAACTTTATTCTTTCACTCCCTGCATGGCAGGATCTTGACCCTCCAGATCTGATAACACTAGAATCCAGTTTTGTGGAAATGACTCTTTGTTCTCATACAGCAAGATGAGATAAATTAAACCATTTCCCAGATCATCTTTGGTGATTTTTATCAGAAAAAAGTTTCACAAGTAAAACCTCTATAGTTGAGAGTAAGACCATCTGAACCGAAAATGCCATTTTAAGCTCAGTACTTAAAAGTAGACGTTTAAAGTAACTAGATTAATCCAAGGTTGTTTTGAAGAAGTCTATGAAATAAAATTTCATTCTGCAAATATGTATCAAGTAAATTCATGTACTCTGCTTCACAGCCCTAAAAAGAAGTCGCACAAATTTGTGGATACATATGGATATTTCTATACATGTATTTATAGATGTATATATATATATGCCTTAATTATGCAAATATATAGGTTTATTTATATTAATTATACATAAATGCATATTACTGAATTTATTCCTTTTTTTGGCTTTTTTTTTTTTTTTGACAGGCAGAGTGGACAGTGAGAGAGAGAGAGACAGAGAGAAAGGTCTTCCTTTGCCATTGGTTCACTCTCCAATGGCCGCTGCGACCGGCACGCTGTGGCCGGCGCACCGCACTGATCCCAAGCCAGGAGCCAGGTGCTTCTCCTGGTCTCCCATGTGGGTGCAGGGCTCAAGGACCTGAGCCATCCTCCACTGCACTCCCGGGCCACAGCAGAGAGCTGGCCTGGAAGAGGAGCAACCGGGACAGAATTCGGCGCCCCGACCAGGACTAGAACCCGGTGTGCCGGCACTGCAAGGCGGAGGACTAGCCTATTGAGCCGCGGTGCTGGCCTGAATTTATTCCTTTTTAACATACACATAAGAGCAGTTTGTCATTGACATGATTTCATGTAAATACATGTTTACATATTTTAAATAATCAAAAATTCCATTTGTGTTCAAATTTTTATCAGCACTTACCACATTGTTTTACCTGTAACATGTGAGTGCCAAAGAAATTGAACTACGAGTAGAAGACATGTCAACTTTAGCAAATTCCCTTGAAGTTGTAATACCAAGATTATCTTTTAAAGTATCTGTTCCATTTAGTGGGTCCTTATTTGGGTGAGAAAATAGTATGCTATTCACCAGTCACCTACCTACAATCCCTGTAATACAGACTTATTTCAAAATGAATGAATGAGAGTGCCACTGTCACTCCCACTGCCCTCAGGATGTGTCTTAATGATTTTATAAAATAGAAAATATGAATTAAGCCCTTATAATCCACTCTCTTTCCCTTCTGTTTGTATACATTTTTCTAATTCCCATTCCGTAGAGAAATTTAATTGTAATTTTTATTAGAATATTCCCAATTTTTATGAATATAAAACCATTAGTTAACAATAGTTAAGCTATTGACCACAATTATTTTTCCTGAACAAAAGTCTGTTCCATGTGTTTCACGGAATTCTTTTTTTCTTAGTGTTTTCTGTACACAGCTAGTCTACAAGTTCTCTGTTGGAGTTTGAGTCTCCTCATTTAAACACATGCAGAATTTATCCAATCCTTAGCAAGAGCTCATTTCTGGAGCCCTCTTCTTCTGCTCTTATTTGAACAAGTTGCTATATTCCTGGCCCGTGGAAGAGCTCTGATCTAGATCTTCCTTCCTTCAGCACTACTTGGTGCATCTCTTACCTCTCTGTGTTTCTCCTTATCTTTGGACCTGTGTCCTCCTGTTCCCATCTAATTTCTTTGCATGATATAACATGGTATCTAGTAACTTCCTGATAAAGGGTCCATGAGAAAAAAAACTTGGATTATTTGTACATCCCCAAATATCATCATTTGCCCCGTGTATTTGACATTCTCTGATAAGCTAAGCATATCCCTACTATTCCAGTGGTTTCACAACTTTCACAGCTTTCAACTGTTGCTGATTTGTCTTCTATTATGGCTATTGGCCTCATGCCTCTTTCAAAAGACATAAATTTGTAAGTACAAGAATCTCTAGAGACTATGGAAAAGAAAGCGAAATTAAAAAAAAAAAAATCTACCATGAGACTAAAATCTGACTTTATTGAAATTAGGTACAGTTTGTTTTCATAATATGCATTTTCATGAACTTTTAAAAATGTTTATTTATTTTTATCTACTTGAAACACCGAGTAACGGAGAGAGGGAGATGAGACAGAGGTAGTTTCCATCCATAGTTTCACTCTCCAAATTCTTGCAACAGTCAGGGCTGGGCCAGGATGAAAAAAGAACCCAAGGCTCTGTCCAGGTCTTCCATGTAGGTGGCAGAGGCCCACATCCTTTAACCATCAACTCTGTCTCCTGGGAACATTAGCAGGAAGTTGGATCAGAAGCAGTGTCGCCTGAACATGAACTAGCCCTGTGATGTGCAATGTAGGCATCCCAAGCATTGGCTTAATCCTGTGCAAAATATTACCTTCCTCCAGGAACTTTCAAAAGACCTCTTGAAGGTGTGGATTTCCAAAACTTTTACACTAAAATAAACTAAAAAAAAGAGATTTAATTATTTGTTTGAAAGGCAGAGTTACACAGAGAGGGAGAGACACAAAGAGAGATATAACCACTGTTCACTCTCCAGATGGTTGCAACTAGAAGACTAGAATTCCATCTCTGTCACCCATGTGTGTGGCACTGGCCCAAGCACTCGGGCCATCTTCAGCTGCTTTCCCAATTGCATTACCAGGGGGCTGGATCAGAAGTGGAAGGGCTGGGATTGCAACTGGTACCCATATAGGATTCCAGCATCACAGGTGATGGCTTAACAAGCTGCCCCACAACATGGGCCTGATAAATTTACTTTTAATTTTATCTCTTAAACTTTTTGCAGAAACCTCATAGATATCTAAAGTTATCCAATAGGAGGAAAACTAACATTCTGTCAGTAGCAATGTTTTGGGTGCTTCATGTATGTAATATTATTTAGTCTCACCATTAATTTTAAATTATAATGTAAATGATTAGAGAGGTCTATTAATTTATTCTAAGAAATAAAGTGCCAGAAATTGGATGCAGATTACTTTCTCTGAAAGACTAGATTGTAAGACCCTCAGTATAAACAGAATACAATGTCTAAAACACAGAAATGAAATCCTAATTCTGCTATCTCTGACTAGCATGTGTTTTGACTCATACAACAGTGATTTTTTGTGCCATTATCAATTGTTCCAAAGTCTTTTGATGCTAAGTATTTCATTGTCATTACTTTCTTATATAGATACATTTTTATTAAAATAAGGTGAACAAAATTTATATAAGGTGAACAAATTTCTCACATTCATATATCCAAATGTAAGGGCACAGTAATACTTCCCACCTTACCCTCTCTCCTGCCAATACTCCCAACCTTCCCCCTTCCTTCTTCTATCATTTTTTTCTTTTAATTTTTACCATGAAACACTTTAAGTTTTATAATCACAAGACCCCATCACTAAATAAAAAAATCAACAAGTAGTATATTTTTATTCCATAGTTTTCTTGAACTAGCACAGAATCTTCTTTAGAAAATCCTTAATAAATGTTGACTTTATCTTTACCACTGTACTATTTTTCTGTGGTACCAGTTATTGTGAAGCTAGGGAATGTGTCTGTTAGACAAGTTATTACTTTCCATACTCTCTTCCACTAGATGTGAACCTAAGTTCCTATTTATGGTCGCAAACCACATAAGAAATGTTTCTTGGAGGAGAGCTTCATGAACCAAGAAAACAAAAACTAAGAAATGCCAGATCATCAGAAGTCCAAAAAAAGCCAAAAACACACATCCTCATATCAGAGTCAAGATGATGTTTAAAGAATAAAGGAACAAGCATTCTTCATTATGGGTGGAGACATTTGGAGAAAGTGCATTCACTGTATTGTGCCCAACAGTGAGAAGGAAAACCAGTCAGCTCATGGTCATCTGGTGAACACTTGTGGACAAAATCTGTTTCATTGTAAGCTGTGGCTTTTCAAGGTTTATGTCTAATTCACAATTCTTTCTCACTTCGAGTTCTGTGTCACAATTTTCTAGAGTCTTTAGAAGTTTTGATCCCACAAGAAAAAAGGTTGAACTAAAAGCAAAACCATCAATGAATATTTAAAATATAGTAATTCTGTGACTTCAGTTTATTTCTTGCCTGATATTTTGGAAAGAAAAATCAGAGAAATTTAATATATTTGAGTTCTGGAGTAATGTTATTTCCTATTTTACTTTCAATGTATTGAATATTTGGACAGATATATTCTGATTTTCCTTCTTTTATTCTGACATTTTTCCTGATGATATTAGTATATAGCTTAAAATATGATTTTTTGGATGTGAAGATAGAAAGATAAATTGTACATGTTAGGATTCATCATAGGATTCAGCTTTTGGACTCTTTATCTTGATGCTGGTGACTTGTTTCTGTGTTTGTATTTTTTGTGGTAACCAAAAAAATTCTAACCTCAAATAAGAGGTCATATAATCTGCTTCAGAAAAATTACTGGAAACTTTGGTATGGATTTTTCTGAAAATACCCCAAAACATGATTAATTCATGCCTGCAAGGAGAAAATCAGAGGGAAAAATGATTTCTCCAAACCACATATGAGACATTGTGCCATCTTGACTATTGTGCTCCAAAGCAGTGATTGACTCAGAAAATACGGAAACCACCAATTATGTATCAGGCAAGGAGCTTCTTAAAGGTGTAAAACTAAATTTGGATCTTAATCTTAAGCTAAAAATGATATTATATACTTCCGATATGGAAGAAACTGACAATTTAACAATTTTCCTTGGCTGGTTAGTACCTTAGTGAGAATTCTGTTCTTTTACCCAAAATCACATTGGGAATGCTAACGAATATTTTGGAGAAGTTAGAGCCTCTTTGAACTTCAATCTACTCTACAATTAGGGTTGATTACTAGGATGTAAACCTTTTATAAAAGGGATGAGTCAAGGAAAATTAATAAATACATAGATGGGAGACTTGGGAACCAAGAAAGAACCTCAAAATAACCAACAACACAGCAGTAGGAAAATTCATTTCACAATTCTTTATAGGATCAAGAGTCATGAGAGATCCATCAGATCAGATTCCTTGAGAAGGAGGTGCACATCTCTTCTGCTGATTAAGTGGTTTAGAGTATGTGACCCTGAATACATGTGATCCATTTGAGGAGAACCAGAAATATGAAGGTCAGCTTGTACAATGAGGTAGAGCAGGACTAAAATTAACTTTAACTTCCCCAATATGAACTGAAGTACTTCTGATGATGTCACCATGGGGTTGGTTACAAATCATCAGTTGTGCTACCAGGGCAACAACTGAATCACTCAACTGTCATGAATTAATTATTTAACTGTTCAGGTACAGATTTGTGAAATGCACTGAGAACTCACAAACTTTGAGTGTAATACTGAG
The DNA here is from genome assembly GCF_051225735.1 of Oryctolagus cuniculus. Classification (NCBI taxonomy): domain Eukaryota; kingdom Metazoa; phylum Chordata; class Mammalia; order Lagomorpha; family Leporidae; genus Oryctolagus; species Oryctolagus cuniculus. The sequence continues at coordinate 75,898,600 of NC_142875.1, read as the reverse complement.
ATTCCTAATAACTATTTCAAGTGACTTTTAGCGAGCCCTTGGTTAGAGCTCAGCCATCCTACTTTATTTCTCCTTATTCTTTTTTCCTGTATGTGCAAAATAACTTTACACTGGGGGAAGTTCTTATTCTTACCAATTGTTTTGTAGTTAAAAATTAAGTGTGGCAAAATATTGTCATTAATTATGGATGGAATCATAGTGATATGCTGTTTACTGTGAATCAAGCTCATGAGTTTGACCTCATAGATGATTTGATCATTTATAGTATAATTTTAAATAATTTTTAAGGGGAATGGAATTTCATCATTTTTCTTATAATTGTATCTTTCCTCTAATCAAATTATGTAACACCAGACATTAAGCGTATGTGTCTTGGATATTGATGCTTGACACCACCTTTGTAATATTCCTACTTGACACACCAGTCTTCACAGTATACATTCTGAGGCCAGGACTAGATTTTGTAGTCTACAGAGTTATAATAGAGGAACTTTATTCATGAACAAAAATTAAGAACAGAGCCCTGAAAGAGATCTGCACAAAAGAGCATCCTGAAGCTCAAATTTCACTAACTTTGCGGTAAATCTGCCCCACTCTGGGATTTGGTACTTTCTCTTGCTTTCATTTGTAATCAAAATTTAATGACTATTCTAATGCATGGATATGTTCTTTGTTGTGAATCCTTAAATAATCCTGTTTAACTTTCAAGAAAATATTGAATTGTGGATATTGTTTCTACAATGATATTTGCTTCATTAGTACCAATTTACTTCCTGTCACTTTTTCTATTAACCCAGGAACAAAATAAGAGTAGTGTAATATTTTGAGTGTATTTTAAATGAAATTGTATGAAACGTGTAGCACAAAGCACATAAATAGATAACAGTATATGGAGTAATGCCAAGTTCATCCTAAGGACTGCTTATGTGATTGTGATTATAACATATTTCCTGGTTTCAGAAATGCTAAAATATGAAGACGTATGTATCTCAGATTTTATAAAATAGGATATTTCTCTTTGTGTTTCATTTGCAGCTTGACTTTTCTATCGAAATTTTTAATTTTCTTAAAGCTTGAGGTTCATAGTGTTTTATAAAAAAATTATTCATTTTATTTAAATGCAGAAAGAGAGGAGAGAGAGAGAAAGAGAAAGAGAAAGAGAAAGAGAAAGAGAGAGAGGGAGAGAGAGAGAGAGAGAGAGAGAGAAAGAGAGAGAAAGAGAAAGAAAGAGAAAGAAAAAGAGAAAGAGAAAGAGAAAGAGAAAGAGAAAGAGAAAGAGAAAGAGAAAGAGAAAGAGAGAGAGAAACTTCCCTTCCACTGATTCACTCCCAAATGCCCACAACAGCCAAGGCTAGGTCAGACCAAATCTAGGAGGCTAGTACACAATTCTGAATCACTCGTATGTGTGTTAGGGACCCAAATACTTGCACCCTTATCTGCTGCTTCTTTCAGTGAGCATCAGCAGGAAAATAGAATTGGGGACAGAGCTGAGATTTGAACCCAGATATTATGATATGGGATGCCAGGGTCTCAGTTTCTTAACCATTGCAGCAAAAACCATTCAGCAAAAACCTGAAACATTGTTGTTTTATTTATTATTTTTTAGATTTATTAAATTATACCTTACCTTACATAAAGTTCAACCACGTAGGCATTTAATTTAATATTTTTGTGCACATTTATAGACTTGGGCAGCCTTATCATATTCTAATTTTGAAGCATTTTTATCATCCACCAACAAAACTCTATGTTCATTAGCAGTTGCTCTGCATTCCTCTTATTCTCCCTCAACCACGTAATTGCCACAATGACTGTTTTTACTTACATGTCTTAAATTTTTAATTTACATGTGAACTTGTCTATTTTATTTTTGCCTAGTTTTGTTTTACAATACATTGTTTAAAAATTTTTAAGTATCTTTAGGTGTTTGAGGATCCTAAATTCTGTTGATATTGTTTCTGCTTGGGAGTTTTGGGTTTCTCATTGATTTTGCTGGCTTGCTTTCTTAGCATTAGCATTCATCACATGTTTTGGTTTGGGGTGTGTGTGTGACTATCATGTGTCGCAGCTTGTTTTTCCCTCTCCTCTTTTCTCTTTGAACCCAATCCTTACCTCTCTGTTGGCCTTAGAACTTACTTTTGCATTGCTAGTTTCCTGCCCCATCTGGAAGTGATAACAGTTTTGTAGACCCAGTGAGTAGTTTGGCTCTGTTCCTTGTTGTGAGGTCACCTCTACATCCTCTGATTTAGATATTTAGATTTATTTATGCCACATCATAAGGATAATCTGGCCACTTTGTTTAGCTCTTTCTAATGAGGAAGAATACTTCTCTTCAGACCCTAGCATGAAACTGGTATTTTAGTTCTGTTATTTCACAGAATATAAAATTTTCAGCTTCTTCTGCTTTCAGACACAGAATTCAATTCAGTATCCTTAGCTGCAGCCCCATCTACCATTGTAAATTTCCATTTGATTTTTTATTTTGCTGATATCATACTTGTTTTTAGGTATATTTATATCTCTTTAGTGTGCAATTTACTAGTGTTATAGGTGTTATCTATCATGGAGTGTGTGCATGTATATAAGTAGAAAATAAATGTATCTGACCTCTGAAAGCAAGACATTACAGCACGGTCTTTAATTGGAAGAGTATAAGCTGTCATATGTTTCTTGAGCTATAGGCACCTCCCTGATTGCCTCTGAAATGCTTTTATTCATCTTTGACATCTTGTACATTTTTAAAGACTCACATCTTCGATTTTTTTAAAGTCTAGATTTTGATTTTGGATTGCTGAAAAATAAAGAACAGGTAAAACTTATTAAGGATGACTGGTTAGCATACATATTTTTAAATGTATTTGTCAATAGAATATATTAAAAAGAAAGAATATGGAGTCAGAAGATTTGCTGAGATGTAATTTTTTAAGATTTATTTATTTATTTGAGAGGTAGAGTTACAAAGAGGCAGAGGCAGAGAGAGAGAGAGAGAGAGAGAGAGAGAAAGTCTCATCCGCTGGATCACTCCCCAGATGACCACAACGGCCTGAGCTGGGCCAATCCAAAGCAGGAACCAGGAGCTTCTTCATGGAAGCAGGGGCCCAAGGACTTGGGACACCTTCTACTGCATTCTCAGGCCATAACAGTGAGCTGGATTGGAAGTGGAGCATCCGGGACTTGAACCAGCGCCCATATGGGATGCCAGCATTTCAGGTGGCAGCTTTCCCTGCTAGCCAGCCCTGAGATGTAGTTTTAATAACATGAATTTCTGAGGCTTGGTAAAAAGTAGTAATAATGAAATTATCAAATTAAATATCAAGAAAAAATGACTGAGTTACTGGCTACCTTAAGGCTGAAATTGGATGATGGCAATTGTTTCCTAATTGGCATCTAATTTCCAGTTTCTCTACGATTTCACTCATCACTCCTGTTATTTGAGACTAAGTTCATTAAGGATAAAAATAGTTGAAGACAAAGCCTAAAGAAAATGATCAAGATTAGAGACATTGAAAAATGGAAAAGATAGGATCACGGATTGAAACCAGGCACTCAGGTTTAATGTCTAATTTATTTCACTAGTCTATGAGGCTTCAAAAATTTTTATGTTGGAAATACAACTTACACAACCTAGAATGCATTCTCTATTTGATCATACTGTTCTGTTACACATGAGCTGTTACATGGCCCTTACTAAGTTACTCTCTAACTGTGGTTTTCTTCTCAACTCCAGGGTGTGAAAGAATACTAGACACAAGTATTTCACACTTGGGATGCTCTCATTTCTTTGAGAAGGCCAAGTCAACCTTGCTCTGGAAATTGGGTTTAGATAGTTTTGTGGTTTTGAGTATTGTTTTCTCCAGGAAAATGGATTCAGGTAGCAAAGGAATTAACTTTAATCATCACTTCAATATTAGACTGTGAAGATGAGGAGATTGATGTGATGGCTGAAAAGGAATTCAGAGTGATGATCATAAGATAACTGAGAAACACAGAGAAGGAAATACATGAGTTAAAAAATTCATACATGACACATGCAAGAAATTCTGTTGGGAGACAGATATATTTAAAAAGCTGAAATATTAGAAATGAGGAATTCAATATGTCAAATAAAAAATATACTGGAAAGCCTTAACAAAAGACTAGATGATGCAAAGTATATCGAAGTTAGAAGAAAAAAAATTGGAAACATCTTACTCAAACCAAAGAAGAATAATAAGAAGAGAAAGAGGAAGAAGAAGAAAGAGAAGGAGGAGGGGAAGGAGGAAGAGGAGAAGGAGGAGAGGAAGAAAAGAATTAGGAAAACTGAAAACAGTGTTCGAGATCTATGAAATACCATCAGAGGACCAAATATATACGTCTTAGGAATTCCTGAAGGTATGAGAAAACATAATGGCTTAGAAGACTTACTCAGGAAAATAATATCAAAAAATTTCCCTATGCTGCCAACAGGAAACACAACTCACCAGCAAAAATACACATACATTGAAAACCAAAGAATGGAAAATGATATTCCCTATAAATGAAAACAAATAATGAGCAGGAGTGGCCATCGTTTGATCAGACAAAATAGATTTTAATACAAACACTGTTAAAAGATTAAAGGGGGCCAGAGCCATGGCTCACTTGTTTAATCCCCCAAGGGTGGAGCTGGCATCCCATATGGGCACAGGGTTCTAGTCCCAGTTGCTCCTTTTCCAGTCCAGCTCTCTGCTGTGGCCCAGGAGGGCAGTGGAGGATGGCCCGAATGCTTGAGCCCCTGCACCCGCATGGGAGAACAGGAAGAAACACCTGGCTCCTGGCTTCAGATTGGCACATCGCCGGCCATAGCGGCCATTTGGGGAGTGAACCAACGGAAGAAAGACCTTTTTCTCTGTCTCTCTCTCTCTCACCGTCTATAACTCGGCCTGTCAAATAAATAAAAAAAAAAGTGAAAGAAAGATGAAAGGAAAGGCATTGCTCAATGATTAAGAGATTAATTGAACAGAAAGATGTGACTATAGTAAATGTGTATGCACACAAATTTAGGGCATTTGGCTATTTAAAATAATTATTAATGGATATAAGTGAAACATATGCTTTAATACAAATATAACTGGAGATAATAATTGAAGATTTCAACACTCTACTTTCATGAAAGAACAGAGCAACTAGATATAAAGATAAACAAAGAAATTACAGAAAAAATCTATGCAATCAGCCCAATGAATCTAATTGGTATGTACATAACATTTCATTTGACAGCAGAGAATTCATATTTTTTTTTCTTCAGGGCTGGATACACCATATGCTAGGCCATGAAACAAGTCTTAACAAAATTGAAGTCATTCCATGTATACTTCTGACCATAGTGGAATAAAGTTGGAAAGTAATAACATAATAAACTTTAGAAAATGTTATCACATGAAGACTGAACAATATGTACCTGAATGAATAGTTGATCATGAAAATAACAAAATGGAATTTAAAAAATTCCTAGAAACTAATGAAGATGACAACAAAAATATTTAAATTTATCAGATACTGCTTAAGCAGTGTAGAGTGTGGGGAGCAACTGGGAGCAACTCGGACTAGACTAAGTTACTGGAATTAAGACTTATTCTATGCATCTGCTCTCCCACAATATGGCGCTGAGAAGGGAGAAACAGCTTCTACACAGCTGCCTCCAGTTCAACCAATAAACTGTAGGACCTGCTCCTGATTGGAGGAGAGCAGCGTACTTGGCATGTGGGTAGCAGAGTTGGGATTGGCGGAAGAGGACTATAAAGGAGGAGAGAGACAACATGCACCAGGAACATCTGAGGGAACATCTATCTGAAGGAACACCTGTGCAGCCCCCGAGAGAGCCGGCCGGCGGTGTGCCGCTCCCCCGCAGAAGTGGGGAAAAGTGGCAGGGGGAACTGCCCTTCCACGGAGGTGGAAGGGACGGTAGCCAACCCGGGAAGAACCAGCAGAAACCCAGGGACGGCCGAGCAGACGAAAGAACAGCGCAGGGTTTAGTGTCGTTCCTCCACGAAGAGGGGGAGCGACATAATGGTGCCGTGACTCGGATATGAAGCCTAGGCAGGGTTTAGTGTCGTTCCTCCACGAAGAGGGGGAGCGACATAATGGTGCCGTGACTCGGATATGAAGCCTAGGCAGGGTTTAGTGTCGTTCCTCCACGAAGAGGGGGAGCAACAGTAGAGTAAAGTTTATTTCAATTAGTGCCTACAACAAGAAATCAGAAAGACATCAAATAAATGATCTAACAATGGTCTCAAAAAACTAGTAAAACAAGAATAAACCAAGCTAAAAATTAGTAGGAGAAAGTCATACTAATTAGAGAAGAACTAAACAAAACTGAAAGCAAAATAAAAAAATCAAATTAAAGGTTGATTTCTTGGGAAATAAAATTGCTAAGTCATTGGCCCAACCAATGAAATAAAAGGCAGGGGAGGGAGGAAGATGCAAAGGTTTTACCACATGCCCCACAGAAATTAAGAAGAAGTATCATGAACTACTATATACAACTATATGCCCTATATACCAACAAATTGGGAAATCTAGAAGAAATGTGTAGATTTATGGGCACATACAATTTACTAAAATTAAAAATGAAGACATAGAGAAATTAAATAGAACAATTATGAAGATAGATTTGAATTAGTAACAAAGACCCTACCAACAAAGAAAAGTCCAGGATTGGATGGCTTCACTGCTAAATTCTTTTTTTTTTAATTTTTTTTTTTTTTTTATTTTTGACAGGCAGAGTGGACAGTGAGAGAGACAGAGAGAAAGGTCGTCCTTTTGCCATTGTTTCACCCTCCAATGGCTGCCGCGGCCGGCGCACTGCACTGATCCAAAGCCAGGAGCCAGGTGCTTCTCCTGGTCTCCCATGGGGTGCAGGGCCCAAGCACCGGGGCCATCCTCCACTGCACTCCCTGGCCACAGCAGAGAGCTGGCCTGGAAGAGGGGCAACTGGGACAGAATCCGGCGCCCCGACCGGGACTAGAATCCGGTGTGCCGGGGCCGCAAGGCGGAGGATTAGCCTAGTGAGCCACAGCGTCGGCCTTCACTGCTAAATACTATGAAACATTCAAAGAACTAATCCAAATTATTCTTTTATTTATTTTTTTAAAGATTTATTTTTACTTTATTTGAAAGAAGAGTTACAGAGAGAAGTAGAGACAGAGAGAGAGATGTCTTCCATACGCTGGTTCACTCCCCAGATTGCCGCAATGGCCAGAGCTGCACCAATCTGAAGTCAGGAGCCAGGAGCTTCCTCTTGATCTCCTATATGGGTGCAGGGACTCAAGGACCTTGGCCATCTTCTACTGCTATCCCAGGCCATAGCAGAGCTGGATTGGAAGAGGAGCAGCCAGGACTAGAACCGGAACCCATATGGGAATCCAGCACTGCAGGCCGGGGCTTTATCCCACTGCACCACAGCACCACCCCATTCTCCAATTATTCTTAAACTATTCAAAACATTGGAAAGGGTGGGAATTCTCCCAAATTTCTTCCATGAGGCCACTATCACCTTAATCTCCAAACCAGAAGAAAATGCAACAATAAAAGCAAACTTTGTATTAATATCCCCAATGAACTTAGATGCAAAAACCCTCAAAACAAAATACTAGCTAATTGAAACAAACAACACATCAAAAAGTTTATCCACCAAGACAAATTGAAATTTATCCCTGGGATTGTTCAAAGAATGCAAATCATTAAATGGGAGAAATCACATTAACAAATTGTAGAATAAAAACCATATGATAGTCTCAATAGATATGGAGAAAGGATTTGACAAAATAAAAATCGCCTTCATAATAAAAAAATCAAACAGATAGATATAGAAGGAACATACCTGAACATTATGAAGACAATATATGACAAATCCTCTGGCAATATCTTAATTTCCACTAAAGTTTACTAGACAAGAATGCCCACTTTCACCATTACTACTCAATTTATTTCTAGAACTTTTCTACAAAGCCATTAGGCAAGAAAACAGATGTAGAGGGGACACAAATTGGAAAGGTAGAAGTGAAATTACCATTATTCATCATTGTTTGCAGATGGCATAATCTTATATAGAAACCAAGAAAAAAAAAACCACTAAGAGACTATTGGGACTCATAAAAGTTTGGCAAAGTTTCATGATATAAAATCAACACACAAAATTAGATAGCATTTGTATACACAACAATGTCATAGCTGATAAAGAACCTTAAGTTCAGTCCCATTCATTATAACCATAAAAAACTTTAAATATCTTGGGGTAAATTTAACAAAAGTTGCAAAATATTTCTATAATGAAAATTATAAAATATTGAAGGAAGTAATAGAAGACACAAAATATGGCAACATCTGATGTATATGAGTTGGAGAATTAATATCATCAAAATGTTCATATCATCTGTAGTAGTTTGCAGATTCAATGTGATCCCAGTCAAAATACTAAGGAAGTTCTCAGATCTAAAAAAAGGATCTTAACATTCGTATACAAACAAAAGAGTTTCCAAATATATAAACCAATATTAAACAATAAAACACCCTGGAAGCATCACAATACCAGGTTTCAAGACGTTATTATAGGGCAGTAATAATCAAAACATCCTGGTATTGCCACACAAATAGACTTGTTGATCCATGGTAGAATAAAGAAACACCAGAAATTAATCCATGCATCTACAATCACATAACTCTGACAATGAGCTAAAATCATTCTCTGGAGAAAGGACAATTTTCTCAACAAGTGGTATTGGGAAAATTGGATCTCCACAACCAGAAGTATGAAGAAAGATGGCTACTTTATACTCTAATCAAAAATCAACATGTATCAAAGATCTAAACCTGTTTTGAAACTATTAATTAATGGAGAAATACATGGAGGATACACTGCAAGACATTGGCCTAGGGAAAGACTTCTTGAATCACACCTACTAAGCACAGGCAATAAACACAAAAATAGTCAAATAGCATTAAATCAAGCTAAGAAGCTTCTGCACAGATAAGGAAAAACTCAACAAAGTGAAGAAGCAACTAAAAGAATGGGAGAAAAGATTTACCAACTACACATCTAATAAAGGATTAGTATCAAGAATATATAAGAAGCTCAAGAAACTCAACAGTAACAAAACAAATAACACAGTTAATAAATGAGCTAAGGATATGAACAGGAATTTTTTAAAGATGAAACAAAAAGGGTCAAATGACACATGAGAGATGATCAGGATCATTAGTCATCGAAGAAATTCAAATAAAAATTACAATGAGGCTTTTCTTCATCCCAGTTAGAATGGCCATCATCCAAAAAATCAAAAAAATAACAAATATTGGCCAAGATGTGGAGAAAAAGATACCCTAATAAACTGTTGATGGCAATGTATACTAGTACAAACATTTTGGAAGATAGTACGGACCTTCTTTAGAAATCTTAAAATAGATCTACCATATGACCCAACCTGGGAATTTACCAAAAGTAAATGAAATTAGTGTATGAAAGAAGCATTTGTATGCCGGAGTTTATAATAGCTCAACTCACAATAGCTAAGATATGGAATCAACCCAGATGTCCATGAATTGATGACTGGATAAGGAAAATGTGATATATTTATATATGATGGAATTCCACTCAGCCAAAAAAGAATAAAATCCTGTCTTTTGCAACAAAATGGGTCCAACTGGAGATCATTATACCTAGTAAAATAAGCTAGTCCTCAAAAGACAAACATCATATGTTTTCTCTGATTTATGGTAAATAATATATAAAGTACAAAAAAGGAACATGTATGAGTAAAATTAAAATCTTGAGCTTTTTTATTATTTACAGCCCTTTTTCTATACTCTTGAGGAACAGTGGTTTTTCCAGTTCCTACTAGTTGATTTCTATATTCATTGGAGGATTAAGCTTGTGATTATAAAGTTTTTTAAAGATTATTTTTTATTTATTTGAAAGGCACAGTTACAGAGAGAAAGAGAGGGAAAGACAGAGAAAAATATTCCATCTGCTTGTTCACTCCATAAATGGCCACAACAGCCAGAGTTGGGCCAGTCTGAAGCCAGGCGCCAGGAGCTTCATCTGGGTCTCCCATGTGGGTTCAGGAGCCTGATTATTTGGGCCATTCTCATCTGCTTGCCCAGGCACTTTAGCAGGGAGTTAGATTGGAAGTGGGGCAGCAGACTCAAAGCTGAATATATATGGGATGCTAACATTTCAAGGGGCAGCTTAACCCAGTGCCCACAACACCAGCCCCAATATTTAAATTATTTTTAAAGTGACAAAATAGGATTATTACATTTGTCCCTATATTTACCATTTATGGCATTTTAAATTTCTTTATGGCAATCCAAGTTTCTGTCAGGAGTCATTTTTTTTCTTTTGCTTGTGGAACTACTTTTCTGATTTATTGTGCTATTAATTTCTGACAAATAATGCCAGCCTTAATTAGTTTAAAAGTCTGTCAATTTGCCTTTGTGTTTGAAGTATGTTTTCTTGACTATCTTGATTTTCTCCATTCAATTTTGATGTCCTTTATTTCTTCCTTTTCCCTAACTGTTCTTGCTAACACTTCCAGTGCTATATTGAGTAAAAGTAGTGAAACTGGAGTCTTATTTGAGATCTGAGAGGAAATGCTTTCAACTTTTCCTCATTCAGTATGATAATTGTTGTGGATTTGTCATATATGGCCTTTACCATTTTGGGGTATGGTCCTTCTCAACCTCATTTGTTGGGAGTTTTTTGTGTGTTTGTTTTTCCATGAAGATACATTGAATCTTATCAAATCCTTTTTCTGCATGCATTGAGATGATCTTATGGTTTTTGTTCTTCGCTCTTTTGATGTAATTAGTGATGTTTATGGATTTGCATCCTTGAGATAAATACCACTCGTTCATGATGTATAATCTTTTTAATGTAACTTTGTATTAGCTTTGTTAATATTTTGTTGAGAATTTTTGCACCTATGTTCATTAAGAACATTTTTCTGTAGTTTTTGTGTTGTCTTTGGTTGGGGTTTTGGTGTCACAGTAATGCTGGTTTCATAAAAACAGTTTGACAGAATTTCATTCTTTTCAGTATTTTGAAAACGTTTTTTGAATGTTTTGTAGAATTCACTTGTAAAGCCATCCTTTCATGGGCTTTTCTTTGACGGAAGGACTTTGATTACTGCTTCAATCTTGTTAGTCTGTTTGTTTTCTGTATCTTTGTGATACAATCCTGGTATGTTGTATGTTTCTAGGGATTTTCCATTTCCTTTAAGGCATATAATTGGTCATGGGAATTTCTTTTTTAAAAGATGTGTTTATTTGAAAGGCAGAATGACAAAGAGAAAGTCTCTCTCACACACACACGCACACACACACACACACAGAAATTAAGAAAGACAGACATATCTCATGTGCTGGTTCACTTCCCAAAATGGGCACAATAACTAAGTCTGGGCCATATAATTACATTGTAAGTAAAATTTTAAGTAAAATTTTCTGCCCATACAGTGTTGACATCATCTTCATAATTAAGTTTTTCAAGTGTATTCAATTGTTTGCAACCTTTATCATTATTTCCTGATTGTGTCACCTTAGTAACACATAACCATTTCTTCATATTATTTCAATCTTTCTTAATACTGCTCAAGGAGGAGCAGTATTAAGAAAGACATATAGATTTGATTTTCCAGCTAGATGATGGTAGAGAGAACAGGCTACTTTTATGTTGCTTGAATCACTTATAATAATGAAGTCTTTGTGTAAAAATTTATGTATGGAGTGGTTTTGTCATGTTAGACACTCACAGAAATATGTAGCCAGCTTGATTTAGTAAATTGTGCTTCCAGTAGATGAGAATTCCTAGGGTATATGCAAGTATTAAGTGTATAGAGTGCTGTTGGCATGTACCTACATCACACTATTAAATAAGGAAGCATGCCTAGTTCATCAACATGCTAGGCATTGGGGAATTGCATATAAAGATTAATGTAAGCATGTTTCTTTCTGCCTTCAAGGTAAGGTTAATTGGAAAAGGTTATGGGGGTGAGATAGAACATGTAAACTAAATAAAGAAATGGGAAAGAGGTAGTTCAACTTTTTAAAAGAAACAGCAGTAATGATCTATGTGAGTTAATGCTTCATATAATGAACAAATTAAATATTTCAAAGAGTTTGGAGTTATCCCTTGAGTTTGAATAGAATCCATGTGAAGTACAATTATAGAGAAAAATTATTGTCTTAATCTAACCATCTCATTATAATTGGGAAGAAACCTAAAGTGTCTTGGAGAGCTATTTACTCATTAGTCCATTGTGCATGCACTTGTCAATTATTCATCCATTCATTATTCCAAAGTTTATTGAGCATCACTACCTGCCATGTCCCATTCTATATGTTAGGGATGCAAAGGAAATTAATATTTCATATTTAGTGTCAATCTAATTTAGAGGAATTCACAATTTGCCTTAAATAACAATGCAAATCCTTGTTCTAGAGTACCAGCAATAAAAAATTGCTTTTATTATCATCAGGGAAAGATGTATGTTCACAATACATCTTAAAGTAAAAAAACATAAAAAGTACTTCAATATGACTCTATATTTTATTTAGATATATGTATACATGCATGAATAGTAAATATCAAAAATTCATAGACTAAAGTACATGAGCCTTGATCAAATTGAATAAATTTGTGGTTGATGATTTAAAAATTTTATTCCAATTTTTTGGTTTATATTATACTTCCTTTTAAAATTTTTATTAATATAAAGAGAATTGATTTCATGTATTTCATAGATGCAGTTTCAAGAAGAAAATCACACCAAATTAATATAGTAGTTTTTTTGTAGTTTTAAATCGAAGTATAATAAATTTATACAAAAGTACATAAATTGTAAGTATTTAAGATGAACTTTTAGGAAGTGAATACATCAGTGTACTCAACATGGAAATCAAGAAGCAGACATTAATGATGTCTCAGAAGCAATCCTTCCTCTAACTCTGAACAATCACTACCATGCAATAATCTTTGAAAACTTTAAAGTCAGTCTTGAGAAGAGGTCTTTTGTGGACATATGGTATTATGTTAATGTATAAATTGCTGAAGTCTCCTTGTTATTATTCCTATACACACGAAGGGCACAAAATTTCAAATACTTAACTGAGTAAATATTGGTGAGTACACTTGTAAATATAAAATGAATCATGTAAATACAAATGCTAATAATTATCTCTGACTTGCCAAGCCCATTAACTATATTTACTTGGAAGAAAGGATAAAAATAATTTTTATTTATCCTTTTTAGGGAACTAGAGTATATTTCATGTAATTTCACATAATCAGCTTTTTTTATGTACTCTAACAGATTCTAACAGTTCCTCATATGGTTGTTCCCTGTTCCAACTCAGTGACTGAATTTGGCCATTATTGTCCAAGAGGTTGACTAGCTTGGAAATGTCACAGTTCAGTTTGGATGCTTTTTTTCAAAAGAATCTGTGTTTGTCAGCTTCCCCAACTGGTCAAGTCAGAGATCATATCCCTGGAGACTATGCATGCATACAAATGGTACTTGTTAAGGCTCTCAGAGTCAGTGGACATGAAAGCCGTGACAGCCCCTCAGTTGGGGAACTCACTCTGGATAGGTGTCAGTTTCAACCTAGTAATTATTTCCATGATTTTTTTCCCAATTTTTCTAAAAGTAGAATATTGTTAAAACTGGAAGACAGCCATACATTTTTAGAAAACATGCTTCAAAAACTTTGAGTTAGAAAAGTGCTAAAGTAAATTATGCCAATTTTGAAAATATATTAAATTATTATTTTGGTGAAGATGAAAGAAAATAAGTTATGGAACTCTAAGATACTTGAAAATAGCTCACGAAGTGCTTATTTTAATCCCATTCATTAATAAAAATGTTTATTTTAACTGGAAAACTATGGATTATGTCAAAGAAGAGAGCTTCAGAAGTTGGAAGCTTTAAAAAGGATGAAGTAGCTCAGTATATACTTACATTAGAGATCTTCATAATATATTACTAATAAAAAGGATTGACATACAAAATAGGCTTACTCAGTTACTTTGATATATGGAATGGGTGGGTGGATAGATAGATAGGCTGAATCATATATATTTAGTGTATATTTTTAGACAATGCAAAAACCTAGAAAGGATGGCCAGGGATAGGATGCAAATATACTTATGAGCTATATGGTCACTTTCTCTATTTTACAGGGTCCATTCCTTATCTCTACAGTACCAGATGTTTTTTCTGTCTCATATGTGGAAGTTGATATGGAGCACAAAAATAAATGGATGTCATATTGTTTAGTTTATAGTTCTAAATATTGTCTTCACTGAATTTTACCATCTACATAATACACCCTTTTTCCTCACTTTCTGATCCTTGTCATGAATTCCATGTTATGTGACAGTGATATCTCTGGTTTTAAGAAAATGGTGTGTATATGCATATAATACCTACATCTGAAGTAAATTCGTTGGAAAGTTAAAAATAATAAAATATTTAAAAATAAATAAGTATAATTAAAAACACAGTTTGAAAAAAAGGAAAGCTGAATTCTTCATACTATGCAACTTAGGGCTCAAATCTGTAGATACTTTACTGAAAAATTTAAACTTTGTTTTCTCATGAAAATGTCTTCTTTTCATTTCACCACACTACCACTAAAGGTCACAGGCCTTTCATAGGCATTATTTTTATTTCTTCCCTAGTGTTTCCCTAATACATGTTAATTAGTGTCTGTGACCAATGACTCATTTAGAAATGATAGAATCAAGAATGTGGAAGGGCAATGCACTCAATTAATGCAGGTGGTTTGGGCTCAGAACAGTTTTTTGTTTTTTTCCAATTGATGCCAAAGTCAATATATCAGTCACCTAAGCAGTGTGCAATCCTTTCCACGTATATTATATTTTACGAAGAAATGGAATCCTCATGTCCATGCACTTTAGTCTGAATTATTCTGTGGTGAAAACTTCAGTATTATTATTTTTTGATGGCTGTTATGCTTTTAAAAGTTCCTGCTTTAAACAATCAAGCTCACTTTTAGTAAATAAAATAACATTCTTTACTATATCTGGATAAATTATGTATTTTTAATCCAAAAAAAAACAACAGAAGATAATTTACTTAATGAAAAGAAAAAAAGTTAGGTTCTATTTTCCAACTTAATTGTATTCTTGTGCACTTTATCTTTTCTATATTTATGTTTTCTCAGTCCATTCTTCACCTTATTTGTATCAATTCCATGGAGTCTTTAACTTTTTGTTTGTTTGGTTTTATTAGTACTAACTCTCAAACTCCTAAATTTTCTCTTTTCCCTACTATCTAATTACCCCAATTTATGCAACAAATCATTGTGCCTCCTCCTGGGTTTTATGAGCTGATGAGGATAATCACAAAAGCTTTGCAATTGTTTCCAGTGTAAATATGAGAAGACTTCAAAAGTTCATGGAAAATGGAATTAAAAGATGTTTACTTTTGTGCCAAAAAATTAAAATCATGCATAATTTTCATAATTTGAATTTTCCATAGATACTTTGAAGACTCCTCATAGATACACTAATTTGGAAAGTGATCACTAACAGCAGAGACACGTTGGTCACCCCATAAGAGAGACATTCAAGACATTTAATGTGGTATATTTCATAAATCATAATTAAATACTGAGGACAGTAGAAAATCACAAGTTTTTATTAATCTTATTTGGTCATACAAATAACAGAATTAGGTTAAAAATTTCAAGATTTACATAGCTTGGAGAGAGGATTTTTATTTCTGAGTGAGATACAGCAGCTAATGTCATACCTATGTTTCCTGGATTAATTATATCATTTATATTCCATGGACAGTTTTAAGAGTCAGCAAGAGATGAAATGAAATTCCAATGAGTAGAGGACTTTCTGTGCTCAAAGTTTTTCCAACCCCAGCACTCCAGCCCCTGATCTCCAGGTCATTTGCTGATTCTGTGGGCAACCTAATGACTGGGCTTCATCTTGACATAAAGTTTCTGCTAGGGGGAGACGAAGCTAAACTAGCAATTACAGTGGTTGTGTTAAGCCAGAATGGCAATTTGGAAACTGTTATCCCAGGGACATTTGCTGACTCTTGGGCTCTGTAGAGGCTAAGGAGTTAGAGCTAGCCTTCTAAAAAGGCAGAGTAAAGTCTCCAACAATTTTATAGTTTGCAAAGCCAACTCTACCAGTTGGGGGAGAAGGAGGGAGGGTAGCCTGAGCCTCAGTGGCCATCTCTGCCTCAAGATGTTTACCACAATTTGAAGCCAGATTGGCAAGGACTTGTGAAGCTGAGCAGAAACTGATATTCAGAGCTGCCTTCTGCAGTTTCAATACTGGCGAGATAAATACTTCTCAGGTTCTCTATCAAGCGTGGACAGAAGGGAGGGTTGAGTGGAAACTATCACTATGCTCTTAAATCTGTATACATGAAATACATGAAATTTGTTCACCTCATATAAATAAAAAATTAAACAAAATAAAGCAATGGTGGTAGGTAATAGAACAATAGGGTTGGCCCAGAAATGGATAGATCCAAACTAGCCTTTCAGACCATCCGGATACAGCCAGTTTATTCCTGGACTTAATTGATAAGGTCAACAACTCTAATCAGTGCCACATGGAGGAGAGGACTATCACTCTGATAGAATAGCTCATATGGAGTCTCTGAGGTTCTTCTGTACTCAGTGTCAGCCCTGGGATTAACCATTTAAACAAGCTGATAGAAAGAAATGACTACCAATAAAAAGAAAAAAATTTCACAATAATAATAATAAAATTGATATTCTGCAATGGAAAATGTATATAAAATATCACCAATTAAATAGATGAGTTTACCAGCAAATGGAGTGCTGAGAAGACAAGATGAGTAAAGTGGAAAAGAGACCATGGAATAGATCTGAATTGAAACACAGAGAATGAAAGTCACAGAAACCATTAAACAGAGTAGAAGTTTTAGGCATGTCAGTCTTGTGGCATACATCTATTAGAAATTCAAAAAAATAAGAAAGAACAAAACATGAATAATATTGAAGTGTTAATGGTCAAGAATATTTCAAATATTTGAGAGGTATCAACCTACATATTGAAAACCTCAGGAAATCTAGAGTAAGCTAAGTAAAAGGTAATCACACCTGTACACGGAGTAAGCAATTTGTTGAAAACCAAAGACAGAAAAAAATCTTTGTTTTTAGATTCTGTTACTTTATGTTTATAAGAATATTAATGAAGCTTATATTTCTTAATTTTATAAATATAAGGGGAACAGAGTTCACGAGTTTCATAGATACAATTCTTTCTTTTTTTTGACAGGCAGAGTGGACAGTGAGAGAGAGAGAGAGAGAAAGGTCTTCCTTTGCCATTGGTTCACCCTCCAATGGCCGCCGCAGCAGGCGCGCTGTGGCCGGTGCACCGCGCTGATCCGATGGCAGGAGCCAGGTGCTTCTCCTGGTCTCCCATGGGTGCAGGGCCCAAGTACTTGGGCCATCCTCCACTGCACTCCCGGGCCACAGCAGAGAGCTGGCCTGGAAGAGGGGCAACCGGGACAGAATCCGGCGCCCCGACCGGGACTAGAACCCAGTGTGCCGGCGCTGCAAGGCGGAGGATTAGCCTAGTGAGCCGCAGCACCAGCCCTCATAGATATAATTCTAAGAATATAACCATACTTCCCTCCCTTCCTGCTTTGGTCAGTCCCACTCCTTCCTTGCTTTATTTTTTCCTTTAATTTTCGCAATAATATACTTTCATTTCACTTTATAATCATAGGGTTAAACACCACTAACCATAATATTCAACAAGTAAAGAGTAGAAAGACCACTGTTTCACAGGTGTATAAACAAGAACTAAAAGTAATAATCAAATCAAGTCTGTTTCATTCTATTTTTTTTAAAAAATGATTTATTTATTTATTTATTTGAAATCAGAGTTACAGAGAAAGGACACACACACACACACACACACACACATCAAGAGAGGGAGATCTTACACCTGGTGGTTCCCTCCCCAAATTACCACAACAGCCCATGCTGGGCCAGCCCAAAGCCAGGAGGCAGAAGCTTCTTCTTGGTCTCCCACATGGGTGCATGGGCCTATGCACTTGGGCCATCTTCTGCTTTCCCAGGCACATTAGCAGGGAGCTGGATAGGAAGTAGAGCAGCCAGGACTCAAACTGGCACACCTATGGGAATGCCAACAGTGCAGGTGGTCTCTTAACTAGCTGTGCCACCATGCTGGCTCTCAGTTTTATTCCTATAATTTTTTAATATTATATATTAACTACCACATATTTGAGAGAACATATGACTTTTTTTGGGGGGGCTGGCTTATTTCACTAAGCACAGTCATCAATTTTGATGCAAAAGACAGGATTTCATTCTTCTTCTTCTTTTTTTTTTTTTTTTTTTTTTGGCTGAGTAGCATTCCACTGTGCATATATCTTAAAAACAGTCAGAAAAAAAAGATAAATTATCCTCAAAGATACCAAAACTACTAACTTTTCAACAGAAATATTGGAAGCCATAAGATAATACAATGACATCTTTAGTTGCTGAAAGGAATTAAGTGCCATAACACAATCCTGTACTATCCGGATCTCTTTCAGAAATAAAGGTGAAATTAAAATATTTTCAGACAAACAGAAACAGAGAGAATGTAACATTATTCAGTCCAAACAGAAGAGAATAGTGGAAGAGAAGAAGGCTGAAAACCTAGAAGAGCAAGGGGGAATAAAGAACAGAATAAACACACTGGTGAACATGAATGAACATTAGCTGTACAAAACAATTACTGTTATGCTGCAGTTATACATACAGTTAAAAAGTCTGACAACTAAAATGCAAAAGGGAAAATGGAGCTTAAAAGTTCAAAGGCCTTTTCAGCATTGAGAAATTGGCAACTTCCTTTGCCATTTTCTTTGTGTTTTGCTAAACCTCTGTTACTGTTTTCTGACACTGGGGCCAAGTCTACCCCACTTAATCCCGTGACAATAGATCAGTTTGCTTTCTATTCATAAAGACCAAGCTGGCTTTGTCATTTCAGCAGTTACAATAAAATTACAGAATATTACAAAAGTATCTGGTTTTCTTCAGAAATTGAATATGGAAGAGATACATTCTTTTTACTGAAATAACTCATGATGTGCTTTTGTATTATAAACTCTTATTGGGTTCTGTTTATTTATCTTATATTCAAGCCAGACTTTTCCCCAACTGGTGCTGGCTTTCTTGATGTATTTTCTACACTCTTGAGCTTTTGTTTTTCTCATCTGTGTATTACCAAAACATTGAAGGCTGTTTATACGGTCCTTCATATGTTCTCAGGGTTTGGCTTGAGTAGATCACTCTATGGGCTCTGAAACTTGGAAGCATTAACATGGAGCCCTGCACAGATGGTGTCAAGCAATGTTTAGATTGTCTTGAGTCCAGGGAAAGGTCTCAGAATGTAATGACTTTTTTGATGATGCTTCATGAAACATTGTGGATATTCAAAACTAATGTGGTTGATTTTTTTCCCTTGGAGAACTGGAAAGAAGATCAAACTGAACCTAGATGTTTCCCTTGCATATTGAAAAACATCATAATTTGAAAACATTTAATAGCACTCATCATAGCAGTTTTTTTTTTTTTTTAGTCACATGGAGGTCAGTGCACTATTCTCTAGTACATTTTCTTCTGCTTTTTTTCCTGCTCTTTTTTTCTTGTATTTTAAATACCAATAACACAGAAAACTGGATTTAACTGTGATTGGTTAATATAATTACTCCAATTCATTATATTTTATCACATTCAATGCCATAAGTAAATATTTTATATAATTTTGATCAGAAAGCTGTATTTTTAAAAAGCCAAGTATTTGGATTTAAAATTTTGAGGGTTTCTCCAAATTGTCCAAATGAAGATCTTGTCATTCTCAAATGACCATGGCCATAAATAAAATAATGGTATGGGAAAAAGAAAAGAGTGTTACATATCTGAAACAAGTGTTTCAAAAATGTATATGTGATCAAAGGAAATTATGAATTTAATTGTAATAATTTTAATGCTATTGATTTCCATTCAATAATAAGAAAATTATTTCCCATATGTTTACCATATTTCTATACATGCAAATTACATTCTTGGAGGGAAACTTTACTTGTTCATGAAATAATGCAATCTCGTAGTGGTAGCAACTGGGAGCTCATTGCCTTGAATATGACCAACATGATATGACCTCTTCAAGGACGATCAGACATCATGCCCTTCAATTCATTTCTAATTGAGCTCTGAGCCTGGTGTAGGAATAGGGCAAGAACTGAGTATGTGCCGTGAGTATGGGCTGGGATGCAGGAAGTCACAGATATCATGATGGAGGGAGACAAGAGCATGTTTGAGTAAGTAAATGAGGTGGTCTCAAGGGTGAAGTGAGAATTTGAGGTGAAGAGATCTGGACATTAATGAAGAAGAACAACAGGAGAAATGAAAATCAATTTGCTTCATTTTAAAAATAGTAGCTCTATCTGAGATGTGTGTGGGGAGGAGAGAGATGGAAATAGGATGGTTCATGGGTGCATTGACAGAGTTGGAGAGGAGAAATAACTTGCAAGGTTCTATTGCAGAGTAGGATGACTACAACTGACAAAAATAATTTAATATTTCAAGCTAGTAGAGGAGATTTTGAATACCTCTTTCGTCAATCACCCTGATTTAATCATTGCACATTGTATACATGTATTGAAATATCAAATTCGTACCCCATGAATCTATACCATTACTATGTCTCAATTAAAAATGGAAAATATATTTTAAAGCAATTGTTGTCCTAGTATTGTATTGTTTGATATGCAACAACCATCCAGTAAAAATAAAATTCTGATAAATAATTCTGAAATGACAATCAAGTTTTTTAAGTTCAGGGACTGTAGACAAACAGGAAGATAACAAATGAGAGGCAGATTGTACTCCTTCTTTTCCTCTCTCCTTTCATGGTGACCTGATTTTGAGGAATAACTAACTTTGTGAATGTAGTTACAGCAAGAAGATGGCTATTTTATCCACTGTTTGAAGAGAATTAAAGAAGACATAAATAGTTAATGTGTATACATACATAATGTGAGTAGACATACCCTCCCTTCCTTCCTTCCTTCCTTCCTTTCTTCCTTCCTTCCTTCCTCTCTCTCTCTCTCTCTCACTCTCTCTCCTTTTTTATTTCTTTGCCAGAGACTGGGACAGGGAGGCAGAGAGAGATTGTCTATCCGTTAACTCACTCCTCAAATACCTACAATAGTCAGGACAGCCAAACCAAAACCAGGAGCCAGGACTGCATCCTGGTCTCCTACATGGGTGATGGGAATCCAAGTACATAAGCCACCATTTGTTGTCTCAGGTGCATGTTAGCAGGAAGCTGAACTGGAAACGGAGGTATGACTCAAATGCAGTCTGATATGTGATACAAGTGAACTAAGCAGTGTCCTAACCTGCTGTACCACAGCAGCACCCAAAGAAACAGTTTCCTAACCAGAGGTGAATAGAATTAGATTTTAAAAGCTTAATGAGTTTAAAAGACATGTAGATAAGATTGTGCCAAAGAATTATCCTTGTTGTTTTTACTTTGCTATATTATTTAATGGGTGAAGACTTTAGTTTTTTTTTTCCCTTTTGTTAAGACCAAGAAATACATTACATGAAAACCTACAATGATTATCTCACTTGGATTAGTCAGAGCATATGGAATAACAGTTTTCTTCAAAAATGTGCAAGTAATTTTGAGGAAAATATGGTTATCATCAATGTTACTTTTTATATTCCTGCAATCGTCTATCTGATTCAAGTAGAGAATTTTAAATTCCTATTTGGTAAGTATATTACAAATGTGCCAAAATTTGACATCTGCAGTTCTCAGTATATGCTATGTTTAAAAAAAAAGTGTTCATTTAATTAGGTATGATTTCAGACCCATAAACAAAACAATGAGGAATTTTTTTTTCTTTTTGCTTCCCAGAAATGGATATTCACTAAAAACAAGAGTTCTGAAATAGTTTGGCATATTAAAGGTCAGATTCACTTGAGGACCTTCTATAAATTGTAAATCCTTCTGTTCTTCCCACAATACTCTTTCGAAATTCCTTCCAAGAACCATTGCCAGGTATTATACCATATTCCAGGGTTATAAGGTTAGAAACAATCACTCTTACCTTAAAGGATCTTCTAATTTCATGCAATTCTGATGAGAAAAATCAATGATAATAAGACAATGGCTAAACACCATAATGAGCACAATGTGGAATCAGAATCTGAACAAACTTATGGGTTAAGGAAAATATATGAGAGGATAATACATTTAATTCAAGGGCTGAAAGATCACTGTTAACTGGTATAAAATAGCATTTTAAGTGTGAGAGTGTATGAATTTAAGAATGTGGTTTGAGTTTTGGGATAACCACAGAGAACATTCTGAGCATATATGAATTCTAAGCATAAGTAAAAGTTTAAAGGAAACAATCAGAATATACCACGTGCATCATTGTAATGTGTGAAAATGATGCAAAGTGAGCGAAGATACTCAGGAGGTAGGAACTGATTAAGAAGAGCCAAATGAAGTTCATCCTTATCCTTAAACAATGTTTAAAGTCAATCCTATTTGTGATTGTGAAAGAGTACTGATAACTGAGGAACAAGGCTGCAGGCAGTGAGAAGCTAATATAGCATTCCAGGTGAGAAATTGTGGTGGAAAAACAATCAGAGTGGTAATGAGTAAAAGATAATGAAAACAAAATATAGAAACCACACAACTGGGTGTATGACAATTTTAAAAGGATATTTTAGAGGTGTTTTCAATCTGTTTGCCTTCAAGAAATTTTTCACTGACAATTTTTGATAGAAATATATTGCTTTAGATATTTATAATTTATATTGATTCTTTTTTACTGAGTCCTTTCAATAAACATACTCACACGTTTCCCTGAACAGAAAACCTGCCTTACCTCCTCAGCTTTCTACAAGTAGAACCTCATGTTCTCTTTCTTCCAAAGACAAATTTATCAAAAAGGTATCTTTTGTGGTATCTTAACTCCTTACTTTTCACTAATATAATCCATTTTTTATTTCAAAATGTATCCTTGTGACAATACGTGCACAAATTACGTTTCCTACTCTATTTAGATTCTCTTTTTTGACTTCAAAAGTTTTTACACACAAAATCTAACTTTCTGTATGTACTTGAATGTGTAGAGACCCCAAGAGTTTAAAGAGCACTAATCTGATCATGAGGGCTCCGCCCCATAGACTAGTGCCCTCTTCAAATTCCTAAATTCCTCTTAATACCATCACATCAGGGGTTTAGGTTTCAACATGTGAGTGTGGAGGGGTGGATTCCAAACATTCACACCATAGCAAGGATTTTAATAATAATACTTATTAGTACACTAGGCAGACATGGGCTTTTGTTCATTTCATATTATGTCAATTTAGATTGGAAATTTGCCTTTGGGTGAGAAGTTAAATCTCATGTTTTTGGTGATGAGTGGAAAAGATGAAATACAAGTTTTAAGCATTTTCTAAAGTTCTCATGACTTCCAACCCATTGCCTGGACTAATGCAATGACTCCTGCTAAGGAAAAGAAAAAAAAAAGCTGTGATGACACATACAAAAGACACCTGGGAAAAGGTTACTACTGCATTGGGGAATTGGGGCACTATCTATAAAAACAGACTGTGAGGCATCTATAGAAAGCTCTGGCACATTTTATCTCTTGTTATGAGAGAACTCTGAGCTATTATTAAGCTGTCTGGTACCTAGGAACTCATTTGTATCTGATTATATATGATGAAATAGCATCACACCATGTTGCTCATCCAAAACCTACCTTCTCAAGGGAGTGTAGACTCTCCTGATTACTCTGCCCCCTGCCATGTTCTATTCTCTCTTCTCCATTGACTTCAGCTCAGAAGTTCTCAGCATGTTACACCACATTGTGCATTGAGGCAGCTGCTTTATGGCAGAAGTCTGGTTCTTGGTAAGGTTATATACGTTATTTATCAGAACATTCTTGTGCTCACAGTGCCCAGCCCAAAGACTGGACACATAACTCAGGGAAGATCAACTGCTCTCCTTCCTTTGAGCTGATGTGGCACTTTAATTTCTTCTGGTGTTTCTATACTGAGATCATCAATTGCTATGTACTATATCGTGGAAATACACACAGAAGAAAACTAAAAGAGCATCAACCAGAGAGAGGCAGAGCTTATTTCCATTGAGTTCCCAGCTCTAATTCATAAGTTCTTAGTCTTTAGTTCTTGAAATCTGTGAGTCATTTTAATATATTTATTAGTCTATATTAATTTTATAGTAATCTTCAATTTACTATGAGTTGCTTTTCTATTATTTGCAAGGTAATGAATTCTGACTAACAAACACATGAATATAAAAAAATCAAGAAACGTTAAAAAATGATGTATTATAGTCAAATAGATGACTTGATAGCCTAATGTTACTTTTTTCCTGTTTTCTTATTGTGATAACTTGTAAAAAAAAAAATGAGATATCTCATTGAATTGAGTAGCAGCCTGAATTCTTTGTGCATGGTTTTTCTGTACGCTATATGTAGACCAGACCAATACTTATTTTTAAGCTTAAGAATAAATAACAATCTCAGTTTCTGGAGAATAGAACTCAAATGTTCATAAATTACCAGTATTAAGTATTTATAACAGCTACTGAGATTAGCTTTAGAATGGGGTCAGCATTTTGCGAATATAATTGCTCATTAGTAACACTGTGTTAAGAGCCAAATAAGTCCTCAAAATCACAAAATGGAAAAAAAAAAACCTATAGTGATTTCAATGTAATATTTCCATCCAAACAAAGGAAAAGAGCATATGGATTTCTCAGAACTGTGCTCAACATGACATCATGTGGTTTCTTGCTTTAATAATATAAAAAATGAGCAGGAAGACAGAGCAGGAAGCAACATTTTTGTACATGGAAGGGGCTCACGTAAGTTAGTATCTAATAATAGTTAGCCAACATGGAGAGATTTTGAAGAAAACTAAAATAAAGCTTGTAAACTCTTAGAAATTTTCCTGTGACTAATAATCACTAAAGGGGTGTATGGATGAATAACAGCTTGAGAAGATTCTAAGGCCCTTTCTCTTCAAAATGTGTTGTTTATAGTCATTATTTAGGAATAACTATTAAAGTTGAAGAGAAACTTGATTAACTCAAAACTGGAAAGAATACAATTCTGTTTCTAGAGAAATAGTTGTGATAACAATTTAAAATGATACCATTTTAAAATTGTTTTCTATATTTTAATTTATAATCCATATTTAATAAACCCAATAAACATCCTTTAATCTGCTATGAACACAGGACCCAAAATATTGATGATAATTTACATATACCCATGTGTTTCCTCTCAACACTCTCCCCTACATTGCCACAAGTTCAATATTTACTTATTTCACATTTTTGAACAAATTTTTTCAATCATTAATCACTAAATATAATCAGTATAAGATATTTCATTGCAAAAAATATATAATGCTTTATCTAAGACCTAAAATTTTGTGGGAGGGATGACATACATAAATAGTTTTGTATTTTCTGAGTGGACTAATTTAGGAGAAATAAAAGATTGGCCATAATGTGTGCCAAAAGAGATTCCACAGAAGTGCTTTGTGAGCTCTGGACAGGAAGATATGGTTGACTAGGTAAACAAGAGGGTGACATAGATCATGGAGGATTTTAGCTGAACCTTCAACATGAAGAAGAAGTAAACATGTAAATATTTTACCAGGCATATCCAGGAAATCAGGATTAATAGCTTAGGGTGATATATACAGTCTTTGTGAAGACATAGAGTGAGTTAGATTAAAGTTGAATTCTGAAAAGAAGTATAGGCTTCCTTTTTCTTCCATAGTAAAGGAAAATTTTTCAGACTTACTAAGCAATGGAGTCACCTCTTTAGAGCTGAGTTTTAGGCTAACAATGTGTTGAATTTTTACAAATTAAATAAGACAGGGAGACACTAGAAGTAGGAAGATATGGGAAAACAGTTACTATAGACAAAATGCCAAATGACAGACATCAAATATTAATGGGAACAACAACCAGATTCAGAGAAAACCAAGGAAAAATGTTCAGCAAAGTGGAAAGCAGGATGAGAAACTAGACTCAACATTAGGACAATGTAAATGTCTTTAGTGTACCCAAAAGTTAATTATATAACCAAGCTTTCAGCTGTAGGCTACAAATAGCATTAGGATTAGAGTAGTTTTAAAACAGCAAAAATAATACTAAAAACCACAATCAAGCAAATTGAAATATAGTTGTCTGGGGCTGGCGCTGTGGCTCACTTGGTTAATCCTCCGCCTACAGTGCCAGCATCCCATATGGGCGCCGGTTTCTAGTCCTGGTTGCTCCTCTTACAGTCCAGCTCTCTGCTGTGGCAGAGGAGGGCAGTGGAGGATGACAAAAGTGGTTGGGCCCCTGCACTTGCATGGGTGGCGGCCATTTGGGGAGTGAACCAACGGAAGGAAGACCCTTCTCTCTGTCTCTCTCTCTCACTGTCTATAACTCTACCTGTCAAATTTAAAAAAAAGAAATATAGTTGTCTGTGGAAATTAGCAATTTTCCCATTATACTATGTATTAAATGTACTATAAGGAACCGGAAAATAAAACCAGAAGTCTTTAATGGAAAACAGCAATACATAAGACAACACAAAATCAGCAATCAAGAAATTCACAATTAAGGTTATGAAGGTTAGAAGGTTAGAAGGTATGTAGGTTAGAAAGAAAAAAAAAACTTATGATGAACTTCTTGAAGATTGTAGAGTCAACTTTTTCTTAATTTTCCTATACACGGAAGTCGAATAATCATCAACATATTCAAAAACATGGTCTTGGGGCTGGCTCTGTGTTGTAGCAGATAAAGCCACAGCCTGCAATGCCGGCATCCCATGTGGGCGCCGGTTCGTGTCCCAGCTACTCAACTTCTGATCCAGCTCTCTGCTATGGCCTGGGAAAGCAGAAGATGGCCCAAGTCCTTGGGCCCCTGCACTCACATGGGATACCTGAAAGAAGCTCTTGGCTCCTGGCTTCAGATCAGCATGGCTCTGGCTATTGTGGCCAATTGGGGAGTGAACCAATGGATGGAAGACCTCTTTCTCTGTCTGCCTCTCCTTCTCTTTGTGTAACTCTGACTTTCAAATATTTAAATAAATCTTTAAAAAAATAAACAGCAAAACAGGGTCTTGCTGTGGCAGAGGCCTTTGTCTTTTGATTAAACTTGTTTCTAACTGACATGACTGAAGTTGTGGTAGAGGTCTTCCCAAGGTCAGAAACAGAAAAAGGGAGGAATCTGTCCTGGGAATGAAATGTAGTTGTTATTTGCTTGCCTATGAATTCTTCAATTGTAGTCCTTATCAGCTTATATGTAACCATTTTAGTACAGAGCTAGGATGTTAAGCCTTGCCAGACAGCTTAGGGATCAGCATGTGTTAAAAAAAAATCTTTAGTAGCTGGTCTGCATGTACAATATTATTATCAATCCTGCGGCAACAATGTAACATTAGAATACCCAATCAAATGTTCACAGGTAACCATATAAGGGAGACAAAGAAGCTAAAACCATATAAGAGAAAACCCTTCTGTGTTCCCGTATGAATTGCATGTATTAGTGAAATGAGATTTATTTTTTGAAAAGATTTATTTTATTTTTGCCAGCTTCCCATATTTCTTTGTTCACAGCTCAGAATTTTGGATAAGAAATTCCACCTGGGCCTTATGCCAGCATAATAAAGGACTACTTCGTGTTAAGAGGCCTTGGTGTCTTGTCTCACTCAGTACACGAATCCTGCTACACTGTTGTCTCAAAAATGAGATTAGTTGGCATTCATAAAAGTATTACTTTTATTCAAATACTTTGAACTTGATTATTAAAAAGTGTGCTTGCACTAGCACATATTATTAATGATTATGCTAGGTATAAATACATGCTTCTATACAGGATACCATCAATGTTACTGCAAGGTCCCTGGCCTCTAAAAACTTATGTGTTATATAAAAATGAAACTCATAGGGGTTGGAGTTGTGGCATGGTCGTTTAAGCCACCACTTGTGACTCCAGTACCCCTGTTAGGGCAGCGGTTCAAGTCCCAGCTTCTCCTATCCTATCCAGCTTCCTGCTAATGTACCTGGGAAAGCAGCAGAAGATGGCTTAAGTATTTGGGTCCCTTCTAACCACTTGGCAGATCAGGAAGGAATTTTTACCTCCTGGCTTGTTTGAGGCCATTTAGGGAGTGAACCAGTGGATGGAAGATCTCTTTCCCTCTCTCTTACTTACGCTTCTTATCTAATTGTTTTTGGTAAGCAGTAGGAGCACATATGTGAAATAAATGAAGATGCTAGTCTTGATAAGGAGATAAGAAGTCAGTGTTTTATGTGTAGCAAGTAATGGGATGCATAAGAATTGAAGAATGAAGTGTGAAGATGTATGACGTGTATTGTGGCAGGCAGAGGAGGTAGGAAGAAGAAAAAGAGAACTTTGTATAAAGAGATGATTTTTTGAAATTAACGGTTAGAAGACTACATAATATATCCTCCCCACAGGTGGTTAGGGGAGGGAGGAGAAGGGGGAGGGAAGCAAGCATAATTGAAAACATTGTGAACTGGAATTAGTGAAGCATTGAAAGCTCCAGTTGCATGTAAACAGAGCTTGTCTCCAAACTCCATGTGTACAGAAGCAGTTCAATCCCTTCATTTATCCATTAGGATTACTGCCTATGTCAACTGTGACCTAGAGGCTAAGCTGGACATAGAAGAACTAAGGGGGAGGGGGTCAGGGAAAGAGCTTGCATTTATATTTATATGTCTTAAGGATATTTACTTCAGCCAATGCTGTTTTCTACATCAGACATATTGCAACTAGAAATACAGACTATGTAAATTATCAGTAAGAACAATAAATTATCTGAACTGGAAGCTCATACTCAGTGTCTCCTTTAGAAATCCTGTTCAGACAATATTTTTCACTTTGTGTTTCTATGTGGGTGCAAACTGTTGAAATCTTTACTTATTATATACTAAACTGATCTTCTGTATATAGAGAATTGGAAATGAATCTTGATGTGAATGAAAGGGGAGAGAGAGCGGGAAAGGGGAGGGTTGCGGGTGGGAGGGAAGTTATGGCGGGGAAGCCATTGTAATCCATAAGCTGTACTTAGGAAATTTATATTCATTGAAAAAAAGTTAAAAAAAAATAAGTAAAAAATCCTGTTCCTTCAGGTTCTCACATCCCTTCAGGCTCGATAATAGTTTCCAAAGATAAATGAGTTATGATTGATTACATGTCAAAATAGAAAATTACTATTATTTTAATGAACAAATTGGTTTTCCTTTTCTAGTGTTAAGGAGAATTCATAATTGCCATAAATGAAAATGAACTCTTCAATTAGCATGTCAATCTCTTTAAAATATAGCTAGCTTTTAAAAAGGGAAATATTTACCACATAACATTTAGGTGTGTACATTTATAATTAGGTGGGAAATTATGAATTTAATATGAAAACTTTTTAAAATACAAGATTACAGTAATATTCTCTAGTTTGGAATCTCTGCTAGGAATTAGCAGTTTTCTGCACAGGGCTAGATTGAAAATGTTTTACTCTGAATGGACCATATAATATTTGTCACGATCCTTCACCTCAGCCCTTGTAACATGAAAATAGCCATAGAGGGCTGAAGACAAATGTACTCACCTATATTCATAAAAATCTTTTCTTACAAATACACACAATGGTCCTGATTTGGCTTGGAGGCTATAATTTGCCTATCATTTATTTTTTAATCAAAGTAGATTGAATTATTTTTGGTTTGGTCTTTCAAAAAAGTAATTTATTTCAAAAATTACTCACAAAACTAAAAATGGAACTCATAAACATAGTCAAGACCATACCTTTTTTTTGTATTTAAGAGCATTAAATGGGTTAACTGTCTTATTTTTCCAATTTTTGAAAAGACATGGCTATAAACACCAAAGATTATTTAGGCTTGAGGGGATTACCTAAATAATTCAGGTTGTTATAGGCAACCCCAACTACTTGAAGAATGTAATATGAAATTAATTAATTTATTATTTATTGAGTTTCTTATCTATAAGATTTTTCTGTTTCCATAATTTTTATGACTCTGTACAAGTTTACAAAGTATATAGGTTTATTTCTTTATTGCTCAAAATGAAAGTGATTTAGCAGTTTTATTCACATATAGTCTAGTTTTCCAAGTGTCATTTTTGGAAACTAGGTTGACTAGAAAATCCTCAGTTTTTTCTGATCATGTTGGAGAAATCTCATCAATGAGATTTATTTAATATTTGTTATGTAAGCAGATGTCCTATTTCCAAAAAAAGTGAATAGCTAATTAAAATTTTAAGAAATTGTCCAATATTTGTGAATTAAAAGAAATAACTGCTCAGGACAATAATGCATTGTATATTTCTCTAAGAAAATCTTAGAAGTGGTTTTCCACATGAAGAAATGTTAAATATTTAAGGAGATAAACACATTCACAGATATGTTTACCTTGATTGGATATCACACAGTGTATATAGTATCTAACATCATGTGGTGCCCCTTATACATGCAACTTGTATGTGTCCATTAAAAATAAAAGGAAATTCCCAGGAGTGGGATGGCAGGGACATATGGTAAATCTATTTTTAGATTTCTAAGGAATCTCCATACTGTCTTCCATGATTTTTGTACTAGTTTACATTTCCTCCAACAGTATAATTGGGTACTCTCATGTTTATTGCAGCTCAATTCACAATAGCTAAGATATGGAATCAACCCAGATGTCTATCACCTGATGACTGGATAAAGAAAATGTGGTATATGAAATACTACTCAGCCATAAAAAAGCAATGAAATCCTGTCTTTTGCAACAAAGTGGATGCAACTGGAGACCATTAGGCTTAGTGAAATAAGCCAATCCCAAAAAATAAAAAATATCATATGTTCTCTGATTTATGATAGTTAATATGGAACATAAAAATTTGTAGGAATAAAACAACACCTTGTAATTCGATTGTTGTTTTAACTTTTGTTTATACTACTGTGAAACTGTGGTCTTTTTACTTTTTCCTTTTTGAATATTATGGTTAGTGGTGCATTATGCCTGTGATTATATAGTGGATTGAAATTATGTTTTTGCAAAAATTAAAAAAAAAAAACAAAAAATGAAAGGTAGTAAGGAGGAGGGTTGTGGGAGAGAGAAAGGGAAGGAGGAAAATTTGGTTATCTTCTTAGAATTGTACCTATGAAATATGTGAAATCTGTTCTCTTTTTCTTAATAAAAATTTAAAAGGCAGCAGGATTAAATTTCAGAAGAAGACAAAAAATAGGGAAAGAAATCTCAATAAATAAAATTCAGATACCATGTTTTGTTTAGTAATTTGTCAATGAATTCCTGAGGGGAGAATATAGTTCATCATGGATACTTTTTCTGTTACTTATGATCTGTGCGTATCACACCAACATTTTCCCTTTTGGTTCCTCTGAGGATTAGCATTTTCAAGTTAACTGCTCCTTTTTCAAGTTGTGGTTCCCTGCAGGTGGATGCTAGTATAGTTCGTAAAGCCACCACCTTCAGCGCCAGCATCCCACATGGGCACAGGTTTGAATCCCAGCTACTCCATCTCCAATCCAGCTCTCTGCTATGGCTTGGGAAAGCAGTGGAAGATGGTCCAAGTCCTTGGGCCCCTGCACCCACATGGGAGACCCTGAAGAAGCTCCTAGCTCCTGATTTTGGTACCACCAGCCCAGCTCTGCCATTATGGCGATCTGGGGAGTGAACCATCAGATGGAAGATCTTTCCGTCTCTCTCTCCCTCTCTCTGTAACTCTGCCTGTCAAAAGATAAATAAATCTTAAAACAATAGACAAAGATGCAGTTCAGGATTATGAAATGAAATTTATATAACTAAATTATATGGCAGATTACGTTGTACTCGTGGGCAAATGCAATAACAGGAATGAGATTTACATTCCGCACTGAATCGACTTTTAAACAATCAAAAAAGATATATCTGTAAAATTTTAATCTTTTTAATAGATACAATGTGATTTGTAGATATAATTCTAAGAACATGATATTGCCTTCCTCCTTCCCTCCTCTCTTCCTTTTTGAAATACTAGTCATCAGGCAGAAAATGACAGCAGTGCCTGAGAGATGGGGGGAAGGTGACGTGAGTCAGGTGACCGCCCCATTGTCTGTCGAGGGGGACTTTCCAGTCTGCAGTGTGGGAAGAGAAAGTCCATGTGGAGCTTGGCAAATGAAATGGAACTGGGTGTGAGGGAGGGAATGTTGGCAGGGGCTCACAGGACAGAGAAGATCTGTGAAAGGTCTCCTACGTATTCAGCAGAGTATTGATCAACACTTGCATGTGAGCAAACTAGTAAAAATCAGAGAAAGAACCACAAAAAGATGAGAAGGAACAGTACCTCACACCCACAGAGAGCTTGGAAAGCACTTGATCCTGCCACCCAGACTGAAAAACACTTTAGACACTGGAAAAAGTACTCACAGAGTTTTGTCTAAGTAATTATCCCCAAACCCTACATAGATCTGCCCTTACCTAATAAATCTTAAAAGCAAGAGCAAGACAGATTAAACTGTTTTCGTAACCAAAATACATCCTAGTACAAAGGCAATGATCTCATTAAAAAAAAAAAAAGCACTTAAGATTTCAAATAAGTTTGTGAATTTCAACAAAGCCTGGAACTCCTAGAATGTAAGCGGGAGAATCCCCATTAACAATACTCTTGAAGATTTTTCTGCCTACCTCTATCCAGAATCAGCCAGACATCTGTGCCCCCTCTTGATAGAAATACAACAGAAAGTCAGTGAGGGGCCGGCACTTCGGTATAGTGGGTAAAGCCAGCATCCAATATGGGGTCTAGTTCTAGTCTCAGCTGCTTAACTTCTGATCCAGCTCCTTGTTAATGCGCCTGAAAAATCAGCAAAGCATGGCTCAACTGCTTCGGCTTCTGAACCCACATGGGAGACCCAGAAGAAACTCCTGGCTCCTAGCTTCAGACTGGTCCAGCTCCAGCCATTGCGACCATTTGGGAAGTGAACCAGCAGATGGAAGACCTCTCTCTGTCTTTCCCTCTCTCTCCACCCCCCTCTCTCTGTAACTCAGCCTTTCAAGTAAATAAAAAAAACTTTTAAAAAATCAGTGAATGCTTAGTGAAATGAGCCCATCCCAAAAGACAAACATGTTTTCCCTGATTGTAGTAACTAATAGACAGAGTACAAAATAATGTATGTGAGTGAAATCAACATTTTGAGATTTGATTATTGTTTTAGCCTTTGTCTATACTACTGTGGGAAAATGCTTTTCTACCTGCTACTTGTTGAATTCTTTATTTAGTAGAGGGATAAGCTTATGATTATGAAGCAAATTGAAAATATGTCTTTGCAAAAATTAAAGGAAAATTAAAAAGGCAGAGGAGAGAGGATGGGAGTGGGGAATACACAAGGTAGGGTGGGATATATCATTATGATCTTAAAGTTGCATATTTGAAATACATGAAATTTGTTCTCTTTATATAAAAATGAATTAAACAAATAAAAAGAAAATCAATGAAACTAACATTTTTATTCACTGAGGGTGAAAATTTGGTGCAGCAGTTAAGTGTCTAGTTCAAGTCCTGGGTATCCTGCTTATCATATAGATTCTGGATAATAGTACTTTGGGAGGCAAATGATGGCTTAAATACTTGGTTCCCTGCCACCCATGTAGGAATCCTGGATTGAGTTTTTCCATCTGGTTTTGGTCTAGTCCAACTCTCACTGTTGCAGGCATTTGGGGTACAAACTAGCAGATGTAAGATTCTCTCTGTCTCTCCTACTCTCTCTCTCTCATCTCTCTGTCTTTCCATTACAAATAAAATGAAACCAAATAAACAAAAAAGGTTTTGAAATACTATTAATTAAGAAAATTCATAAAATTGATTGATAGCTAGTTGACCTGGTTACGAAAAAACAAAGGAAGAAGACACAAATGACCAAAGTGAGTCATGAGAGAGGTGACATAATTACAGATATTTAAAGGTTAATAATGGCATCCTTTAAACAACAATATGGTAGTAAATTTTACAATTGTGTGAAATTCTAAATTCCTCAAAGACACAAATGACCAATTATCACTTAATTAGTAGATAATCTGAATATCGCTATAGTTTTTAAAAAATCTGAATTTGTCATTAAAAATCTTTCATCAAAGCAACTCTAGGAAAAAATGATTCATTGGTGACTTCTACCAAACATTAAAGGGGAAAAAGTAATCAAATCTACACAAATATTTTCTAAAATTAAAGAGTAAGAGATCCTCAGCTTATTCCATGAGGACTGCATTACCGTGATATAATATCAGAGATATAGAATACAATAAATGAAAACTTTAGTGGAGGGGTAAGCTTATGATTAGGAAGTAAATTGAAAATATGCCTTTGCAAAATTTAAAGGAAAATTAAAAATGCAGGAGGAGAGAAGATGGGAGCGGGGAAAGACACAAGGTGAACAGAGATGAAAAAATTCTTATCTGAACTTTTTCAAGTTGAATATGTCATGATCAAGTATAATTAACTCCAGAATTCAGGATATGAAGTATTTAACATTCAAAATTAAATCTTTGTAATTCTCCAAATTAACAAAACTAAAAAATGAAAGCAACATGGGCATTTCAAAAGATGAAGAAGATGAACTTGGCGAACTCCAGCATTCACTACCTTTCAAAGCTTTTAGTAAGATTGGAATAGATATATTTTACTCATCTTGAAAAAGGACAACCATGTACAAACAGTGATGTTAACATCAGACTAAACAATCTACTTAAAGCCAGAAGACTCGGACAGTTTTTGGTTCCTTGTTTAAGCTGCTGCTTGGGATGACTGCGTTCCATATGGAGTACAAAACATTTTCACAAATACTTCATGAGAGAAGAAATGCAAACTTCAAGTCAACACATGAATCGCATGTATTAGTGAAATGAAATTTATTTTTAAAAAAGGTTTATTTTAGGGGCAAGAGCTGTGGTGCAGCGAATTAACGCCCTGGCCTGCAGTGCTGGCATCCCATATGGAAGCTGGTTCGAGACCTGGCTGCTCCACTTCCTGTCCAGCTCTCTGCTATGGCCTGGGAAAGCAGTAGAGGATGGCCCAAGTCCTTGGGCCCCTGCACCCAAGTGGGAGACCCAGAAGAAGCTCCTGGCTCCTGGCTCCGGATCGGCGCAGCTCCAGCCATTGTGGCCTATTGGGAAGTGAACCATCGGATGGAAGACCTCTTTCTCTCTCTCTCTGCCTCTCCTCTCTCTGTGTAACTCTGATTTTCAAGTAAAATAAATAAATCTTAAAAAAAAAAAAGATTTATTTTATTTCTTTGAAGGGCAGAGTTCTGAGAGGTAGACACACACACACGCAGAGATGTCATGTGAAATGCAATTTAAAATCACAATGCAATACCATTACTTTACCTTCATTATTAAATAAAAAATCCGAGCATGTTAAGTATTGGGAAGAAAAGCTGGATCTCTCATACTGGTGGGAATGCAAAGTAGTAGAATTATTTTGGAGTATAGTTTGAAAATTTTCTAAAATGTTAATTATATACCACTCATTGACCCAGCCATTCCATACCTACATATTAATCCAAAAGAAGGGAACATCAGACAAAGAAGCAGCTATGTACACTGTGTGATTCAAGTTGTTTGTAAGTTTAAAAAATTCAATTACCTGTAGTGATGGAAAGCATATCATGGTTTCCTAGGGGAATAAGGCATGGAGATGCAAGAAACTAGGAATTAAGAGGGGCAAGTGGAAACTGCTGGGGTAATGGATATATCATATTCTTGAGTGTACTGATGGTTTTCACAGGTCTATGTTGTGCCAAAACTTATCCAAATCTACACTTATGTATTAGCAGTTCATTGTAATAAAATTATACTTCAACAAATCTATGTGAAACAAGGTTTCATTAGTTTTGTGGCTAAATAATATTCCATTGTCTATATGTATCACATTATTATTCATTATTTACTTATTTATCTGATGTTACTTATTTTATTTATTCATCTGATTATTTATTCATTATTCATCTGATGTTAGATGGTTCATTTGATTTCTTATGTTTACTATTGTGAATAGTGTTGCAATGAGTATAGAGAAACAAGTTCATAGTGCTACAAAGTACAGTGGAATGACTAGTTCATAATAACTTGTTATATATTTTATGAACACATAGAAGAAAGTAAAGTAATATCAAAGGAGAGGAAATATTGTCCACCTTGATTTGATCATTATATGTTGTATACATGTAATGAAATGTCACACGTTAGCCCATAAACATGCACAAGCATTTCTAATTCAAAAATCATGAGAGGGGTATTCTGAAAATTTTTTTATCAGAGTCTTAGACTCCAAAATCTTCACTTTTAAAAAAAGTCCTCATGGTTGATCATGCTGCAGAATGTTGCATTTCTAAACTTGAGAAATAATACTTTATATAGATTTATAGCAAAGTTACTGTCAAAAGTTCAGTGTATCCAAACCAGAATTTATATGCCACTCATGCAGAGGAAGAGAACTAAAATTAAGTACAAAAATGAGAACAATTGCAACAAATTTGCCTGCTATGCTCACATTTTTACTACTTGAGTAATAACCATGTGGTAAGTTGATTAGTGGCATGATTTAAGTGTACAAGGCAAAAGAAGAAAGAAAAGTTATGCAAACTCAAGCCCCCTCCCACTTCTTTCATATGATAGTAGAGAGAATAAATTTTAGAATTTTTAAAGTATGATTATCATGCATAGAATCACATTTTCTGCCTCTTCAACTTACAAAAAGTGCCTCAATAGAATTGATATTTATTTATTTATTTTAGGGTTATAATTTATTGTTAATTTTATGCAAATTTATAAACCGTCATTTTTGTTATTAATTTTTTAGATATTTTATCAATAGATCTTCTTTAAATTTGGCTTTTAGGGGCCAACCTTGTGAGCTGGTAGGGTAAGCCACTTCTTGCAGTGCTGGAATCTCATATGATTCGAACCCCAGATGTTCCATTTCTGACACAGCTTCTTGCTAGTGTGCCTAAGAAAACAGTGGGAGATGGCCCAAGCGCTTTAGGACCCTACATCCATGTGGGAGACCCAGATGTTGCTCCTGGCTCCTGGCACAGCCTAGCCCAGCCCTGGCAATTTAGGTCTTTAGGGAGTGAAAGGGTGAATGGAAGATTCTCTCTCTGTCTCTGTTTCTATCTTCCTCTCTGTCATTTTGCTTTTAAATAAATAAATAAAACTTAAAGATTACTTTAAAACATACTTGTGCATCACTCACAATATTACTATATCTTACCAGAAAGATATGCTAGACTTACGTACTGACTTCTTTTTTATTATGTGGTAGAAAAGCAGAGTCTAAGTTATCAGTCTTTCAAAAAAGACCTCAAAATAAATTTTACTGCCCCAGATTATCATGTTCAAACCCAGCTTTGGGACATTTGACTCATTAAATGCACATTGAAGGGTGCTAAATGAATGGTTTTATCTACTGTTCATTTGACATAATTAATCAGTAATATTCTGGGGCACTATCATAGTGCCACTGTCATAGTGCCACAGTATCTACTTGAGAAAGCCCCTGTGTTGGTGTTTTGTGTGTTGTACCAGAACTACCCTCTGGAGCTGCCTCTCTTGAACTGTCTTGCAGGATGACAACCACATCCTTCCAGCTAAGATCCTCTCCATGAGTAATGAACTAACTACTTGATAGGATACTTTCTTTTCTGGTAGTGCCTCTAAATGGTAGACACAAATCTTATCAGTCTCCTAGTCTAGGAAACATTATGGAAAATCAAAGCTATCAAACACTTCAGTAAATAGCACTCTCAGAATTTCATATCAAGCTTCCCTGTTCCAATCAATCACTCCTCAATCTCTCAGCCATCCAGAAAGTTTCAGTTCTTCGGTGGTCTTTATTTTAGTGAGTCTAATTTTCTCTGATTCAAGCTGCACATGTGTGAGCAAGTCTGGTGTCTTCAGTTTGGCCTTCCTTGGTTTTACACTCTTCTAATGAGTGTCCTCCAAGATACAGTTCTGTCATACTATCATCAGCCAGTTTCTGATCAGTATAGATTCCGTCTGCTAAAAGCTCTTATTTCAGTTTCTGCAAGCTAAGGATGAGAGTTGTTGAGAACGCAACAGATCAAGCCAATGTCAATCATTGCCAGCAAAGAAATATTTTGTTTTCCTAT
Organism: Oryctolagus cuniculus; assembly: GCF_051225735.1. NCBI lineage: Eukaryota > Metazoa > Chordata > Mammalia > Lagomorpha > Leporidae > Oryctolagus > Oryctolagus cuniculus. The sequence goes on along the minus strand of NC_142875.1, from coordinate 75,860,309 downwards.
TTTGCTATGCAAAGGATTCTTATGTTACTTCGAGTCTTGGTAATAGGGCACCTCTCTAGCTCCTCTTATATAAGGCCTAGCCTAAGAATAATTTACATATGCATTCCTGCCTGTGTAGTCCTGTTTATTTTTTTATTATATTCCATGTACGGTTGTGGATAATGGGCTATGTTTTCACTTGTTTCCTGAGGTCAGTAACTTTGTCATATTTATCTTTTGAATATTTACAGCTTTGTACAATCCCAGGTTTGTATAGGCACTCTGTTGTATTCTTTATATAATATAATATAAAAATTCAAGAACAACTCATTTCATTTAATTTCCTTTAATGAATACTCATTACAATAAAAGAGGTATAAAGTCTGTTCCCAAGTCCAAACCACTCTTTTTTAAACCTTGAGTTTTCTGAATTACCCAATCTGAAGTAATTCTCTTTATACCTAAAAACAGTTTTATTGAAATGTTTGAGATAAAAAATATGTATTGCAAGAAGTATATGACAAACATTTTAAGAGTATAAAATTAACTGCAAAAATAACATAATTTACCAGTAAACCCACGTTGTATTAGAAATGTGCAAAGCCTTTTGACCTAAAAGATTTTTTGTTTTATTCTGAGCACCCATTTTTTTAAATCTAGTTTCCCATGGAGAGGTAACTGCTTGCAGGCATTTTATTTATCCATTACAAACATTCAAGACTCAGTGTTCTCAATAAGATTAGCTCCACGCTTTGAAATGTAATGAATGTAGTAACAGGGATTTTCCTTGATGGATTCAAGAGTTAGTGTCAACCTTTAATGCCAAGTTGAAAGGCCACAATTTGCTTTGTTTCTCTCAGTTCCTAACTCACAGCAGCCTAATCTCACACTTTCCCTTATGTTTCTCATTCAGAAAATAATATTAAAATTGTTCAAAATTGTTGGATGATTTTTCCTTTGTGCTGATTTTTCAGTTCCTGAAGTCAACATGGCTCTGATAATTTTCTTTCAAGGTCAGGTTATTGACTTAGGTGGTATAAACTTGGTGTCTGGGCTTCCGATTCTCACTGAGAGCGACCTTCTCTTGATCGTCTTCTGGATCCTGATTAGAAAGAAGGAAGAATGCACAGATTGTAAAGGGGATGAAACCTCAGACTTTAAGCATATGTTTTCTGTGTATTTATCAAAGGCCAATACTTCTGATCATAATAACCTTTACATTGTGTATCTTAAATAATATCCTCAGTTTATGGCCAAGAAACTAGATAATTTTTTATCAAAAGTATGTGAAGATAACAATTTAAAATGTCATGATTATAAAAGAATACTTGGATGTATTTGGATGTTTAGAAGAAATTCTCTGATGCATCCTTCAGTTACAAATTATGTGTGCAGTTGAACCTTTAATTTCAAACCTTTATACATTGGAAAGCCTTACAATCAGACATGGCGATAGTGAATTCATAAGCCTTGCAAATTATTTTGACTATCAGAAATTCTGAACTTGTAATTTTTGGCTGTGATTTACTCTAGATTCCACAAGAGGAATTTTTGTTCTTTTACTGTATAGAATGTAAAGTAAACAAATGCACAAATTAGAAAATGAATAAACATATACAGAAAATTTAAGTTTATATATGAGATATATATAGTCAACATATTAATATAGAATTTTATAGTTATATTAAAAAAGCCTTCTCCATATGTGCAGTAATAATTTACTTATGTCTCAAACTGTAGCCTCAATACATATAATAATATTTCCAAGGATTAATGTCCCTCTGCAACATATAAGTGCACACATGGCTCAGCTATTTAAGATTTTTTTTTTATTTAACTGAACTTGAATCTGCCTTATTGGTTCAATATGTCGAGCAATTTACATGAATATACTTGCCTGCCCTTTAATGATTGTTTTTCCTAGATTCTGTAATAGTGTATAACATAAAAAATTTATCTTCTGATTCTTCTTTTCAAAATACTTTTCATCAAAACTACCTAATTTTTCTCCCTAGCAGATGGCAAAATTCAATAAAATGCGCTAAAATGTTCTCCTTTTCATTGATTTCATTTATCATAATAAAATATGCCATATACTCACATTACTTTATTCAACACACTTACCCTGAACCCTTTTGTTGGCTTGTATTTTCCTCACCGGTGTGTCTACAATTAAATAGTTGCAGTTAGAAATACTTTGAAATTACAGCTAACATAGTATAGGAGACCACAGGTAAGAAGAAACTAAAAAGTTTTAAATAAGCATTACCTGAATATGCAGATATTTTTGGAGTAGTAAATTTTATGATTCTTAGAGTTTTGCAATGACAAAGGGGAAACAAAGGCATTGTTTTCCATATATCACACTGAATTTTCACTAATGTTATTTCATTATGGCTTTTGTAGCCCATAACTTACCTGATTTTTTTTCTCAGGTTTTGGGTAATAAGCATGGCTTTATCATGTTTTTTTTTAATATTTTATAAACTTTAGTGCGTGTATCTTCCTAAAGACAGCACATATCTTTGCAGTCATCCTTATTGGAATGTAGGCCTCTGTAAAGTTGTCATTGTAAATCAATCTGTGATGGTTTAATTGTATATGAGTATGACAAAAGGACATTGGCCTGGTGATTCTTGAATGTAATAAGCAATCCAGGAAAAAAGTAATATTTACTCATTGCCCTATTAAAGCTCAATCCTAGGAGACCTTTCTAAAAAATTAATTTGCTAGCTAGCTTTCATATTTAAGAACTGTAAGTGTTTAACAACGGTGCTGTTTTGTGTTACTATGGTTGCAAAATATTTATCAATTCTTTGGTTTTCTTTTAATTCATCTACAAGACTACATGATGGGTCTCAATTTACATTTTCATGTAATTTTTGGGCATTTGGGATCAAAAAGTAAATGTCGATCTTAGTATGACTTCATTTTTAAGCTTGCCTTTTCTTATTTTTCTCCGAATTTTTACTTTTTAAAAATATATCATCTATATGCAAAAATAAAGTCAAAATGTACACACAATAAACACAATGAAATCTCATAAAGAATAAACCATGAAACAATCACCAAGAGTAATTGTGACTATATGACCCTAAGCAAATTAAAAAGGGAGTACTTTATATATAATACGTATTTTTTATATATATATATACAGTATTCTCTTATATATATGTTATATATAAGTAATTTATATATCTAAAAACATGGATGCAAGCTGAGGGGAGCATGATGGATAAAGGGAGGGGCAAAGTTGAATACTGTGTACTAACTATAGTTGTATGGTTAGTTATATAAAAGGAAAAAAGGTTGGTGTTCTATTATTGCACATTAGGATGATAGAAAGCAATATTGTATCTTTAAAAAGATGCAAGGTAGTAGTTTGACTTTCTCACTATTTTACATCATAAAGAGCTAATAAACGTTTGAGAAGCAGATAAGCACTCTATATTTATACTGATTTGAACATTATGCAAGGTATACATCTATTGAAATGATTCAATATTTATGGGTACCTTATAAATATGTACATTTTTATGTGTGCATTAAACTTTTAAAAATATAAACAGATAAATGTACAAATTCTGCTTGTATCTACTTAGGACATCTCCAGCATCTCCTTTTCTCTTGTAGAATGTAGGAATATAATCATTCACCATATAATGTTATTAATTCTATAGTGAAAAATAGAACTATGGAAACACTTACTAGCTTGGAAAGTGGGAGAAAGTCTGTGCCAAAAAGGAAAGTGTGACTTATGGGAAATTCCCAAGTTGATATGTTTTCCTTAGTTTCAAGTTTACCTGGTAACAAAATAATGTGCTTCTAAAATATTAAGAAGAGTTAGATCCAATCTTTAATTAAGGAATAAGAGCACTGTCTATAAAATGTTTATAATGGACTTACTAAATTCAAAATAGTTTATTAAATGAATGAAAACATAGAAATATGTACAAAATTAGTCTACAATCATGTCAAGTGAACTCAGTTTTCCTTTTATAAACCATAACATTTCATTAATGAGTTTTTTGCTAAATTTTTCCTGTCTTTCTAGGATAATATCAAATTAGAAATACTTATTGTGCGGGGAGGTCAGTGTTGTGGCAAAGCAGATAAATCTGCTGCCTGGGGTGCTGACATCTCATTTGGGCATCGGTTCCCATCCTGGAGTGCTTGGGCCCCTACCATCTAAGTGGGAGACCTAGAAGAAGCTTCTGGTTCCTGGCTTTGGCCTGGCACAGCCTGGCACTTGCAGCCAAATGGGGAGTGACAAGTGGATGGAAGATCTCTCTCTGTCTCTCCCTCTCTCTCTGTAACTTCCTTTCAAATAAATAAATAAATCTTTAAAAAGAAAAGAAATATATTAATTTGGCAAACAAATACCTCAAAAGGAAAGCTTGATTGTTATTTCAAATTAATTAGTGTGTCTTAGCTTATGTGTAAGGAAGCAATGTTTGGAAAAATAATCCAATCATCTGAAAGATTTGGCACAAATGCAATTTCTCCATCATGCTTCCTAAAGCGTGTGAAGCAGGTCAGCATGGTTATTTGTAAGTTACTGCTTTTTGTGTTGCTTTGTGCTTTTTTTTTTAAGATTTTATTTATTTATTTGAAATGTACAGTTACAAACAGTGAGAGGCAGAGACAGAGAGAAAGGTCTTTTATTCGCTGGCCCACTCCCTAAATGACTGCAAAGGCCAGAGCTAGACCCATCTGAAGCCAGGAGCCAGGGGTTGCTGGGTCTCCTACACATGTGCAGGAACCCAAGTGCTTGGAGGAGCTTCTACTGCTTTCCGAAACCATAGCAGAGAGCTGCATCGGAAAAGGAGCAGCCAGGACTAGAACTGGCACCCACATGGGATGCCAGTGCCACAAGCTGAGGATTAACTTACTGTGCCACAGTGCTTGTTTTGCTTTATTTTTAAAATTCTTTAATGGCTATGACTTTGGACACAAAATAGAGTGGAGGATATTCCTTCACTGACCATGGTAATGTTGAGTGATGATAACACAAAGTAAAATTCTCTGATAACTTGCTATGTGTTGAACATTAGTCCAAAACCAGTTAATTCATTTATAAGCAGAGGAAGGAAACAGGCAGAGAAGAGTCCACTTAGACTTGAACTGAAGCTCAGATTGAAGCCAGAACTACGGTGTGATCTACTCGTCTTTACAGAGTCTGTAAATCTTAACTCCTATAGGCAGATTTTGCAAAATCTTCCAAAATGACTTTGTCTCTTTCTGCATAGCCTGAGATCCTTCTTTAACTATTAAAGTAGTTTCAATATGCACACCACTATCTAATTTACTAGTGAAACATTTTGTGCACTTTTTAGGCACAGTTTTCACTTAGAGGTTTTAAACTATTTCAGTGACAAATCACAAAATGAATACTGAATGGACCACTTAGCCGTGTTAACAGTCATGTCTTAACTGATTGGGGAAGATGTTCAGTTTAACAAAATGTATGCATGTACTTCAATGTTCATGATATAGACAGGTCATATAGGAAACTCCAACTTGGGATGAAGACCATAGTTTGGATACAAATGTTGTATAATGTAAGCTTTATTCACACCAACTTCTGTGTGAATTGATGTCTCGTAGAATCTAGTGGAGAATATACTTGTGACTCAGTGTTGATCCAATGGTTATAAATGGCTAGCTGAAGTAATAGCATGTCCAGTTACTGTCCATTTACTTGTAAATAAACTGTACTTCCCTATGAGAAGGAAAATCTTAGAATTTTTTTGATAAAGATATGCAAGCATTGTGGACATTGATGTCTAGTAGACATTTACAGAAATCAGATTCTAAGAACTAAAAGAATCAAACTCAGGGATGAACAGAAATGAGAGATAAGAAAGGAGCCTACTAACTAAAAGTAGAACATCATTTTCTTGACTTGTAGCAAGTGTCTCATTTTCTTGGCTGAAACAATTCCTTGGTACTTATTTGCTTTATTTATAATGGATTTATTAACAGGGACTTTTTAAAAAAGATGAAAACATACTTACCTGAAGCTTAAGCCTAAGTGAATTAAAGCAATATAAAACAAATGCAACTACTAATTGATTATTTTCTAAAAAGCACTGCCATTTACAAAGCTGCTTACTATGCAAGGACTAAAAAAAAGAATTCAACTTAATCTTCATAATGTGTTTGCCTCTTCCCTTGGATTCCTTAATGATTTCCTGGCAGAGAGTAAGCGTTTGGGAATAGATGAGTGAATTCTCTAAGAAGTCTCAGATGTATCTTTGGTTCCCTTATGACTTTGAGTATGTCATATAATTCCTGTGTATTCTGAAAAAATATATTGTATTTTTTAGACATGTATCTCCATTGAGGGGTAATCTGATCACTGGGTGAATAAAATAAAAATTTCAGTATATCTGCCAAGTCTGTAAATATAATATAGGGATACTATCTATATTAAAATAAGGAAACAATAATTGTTGAAAATATATATAGTCTCAAGAGAATCTATATCTTCTTGGACATGGTGATACAACTTCTAAGATTATAAGCGGAAAAACCATTTGGATTATATTTGGGGTAATACTAAGGTATAGTTGTCTTTCACAATAAGTATATTTCAAAGAACATACTTGTTTTTATAAAAAAATTTAAATATTTCTCTAAAACAATTTGTCAGTTTAACAATTTTGTTAATGAATTGAACTAGAAATCTACTTATGCAAATGTCAAAAATCCTAACCTACTTTATTAACATTAACTATTTATATGAGTAATTATAATTTGGAGTTTGTGTAAGAGTTTGAATTCTTTTTTTTTCTCCTTTCCTTTTAAAAGTAGGTCCATTTAATGCCATAAACAGAGAACAGTTCATACCTTAAGGTTTGTGATTAATTCAAATGGAAAATGATTAACAAATCCAAGTCTAGTTTATCACTTTAAATTGTTAGAAGAAATATATACCCACTCCCAAGAATAAAAGTTTGGAGAAGATAGTTACTAAATGCACTTTTTTTTTTTTTTTTTTTTTGCTGTATCTATGCACTTACAAAATCCAGAAACATGCCTTTATTGCTGTAATGGGGGCAGTGAATAAGTTTTTAAGAACTATAAAAATATGTCAAATTTGGACTTTACAAGTTAGCAATTTCAATTTTATTCCCTTTTTATATAATTAAAATACCCTTGTAATTATCTGTATCAAACAAGAAAAAAATATTCATTGCTCCCCACGTTTTAGATAATAGAACTTTTTAAAGACTTTTAAAGCTAGAAATCATTTCTTCATAACTATCACTTAAACTACCATAACCAATCGATTTCTTAAGACAATACCTGCTATTGTCTTATTTTTAACCTAATTAAAAGAAAAACCTGCCTGCTCAGTCTTTAAAAAGTTGAAGAACTCTGTTATGAGAACCTGTTAAGGGGTTAGTTGTTGCCCTTTTACTGACCTCCCTGAAGCAGTCTTTTAATGTCTTCATCTTCAAATAAATGACCATCACCACCTTCAATGAATTTGGTGACCTTGGTGACCTCTGAGAGGATACATGTTTATAGCAGAAATTGGTTTATATAATAAAAAGATAGGAGACTTGATATGCTAAATAATGGCTTCTGCCCCGTGGTGAATTCCAGACCAACATTCAGTGCTTTCTTTGCGTTCAGTATTTTTCTTTTTCTTTTGATATCATTATTTTCTTACAAAACATTTAGTAATATATAACAAAGCAATTAACATAACTGCCATTGTTGCTTATTTCCATATGTTTTGACATATTCTGATGTTGGTTTGGAACTTGAACAAAGGGATGACAGGGTAGAACACAGGTACAAGGCCTTGAAGGTTGATTTAGATTTTGATACAGACAGTTTAGGTAAAGTCACATTGTTATTTTGCTAGGCATGCTGACCTTCCTGCAACAGCTTCTTGAGGGTTTCCTCTGTTTCTCCACCACCAGTAGAAATCCTAGTGTATTTTATTTCAGGCCCTGAAGGAAAGACAATTTTAAAAGGTCTAAAACAGGAGTGGCGAATTTCTTCTGTAAAAGGCCGGAGGGTAAGTTTTTTGGACTTTGTAGGGCATATGGACTGTGCTGTCACTGTTCGACACTGTTGTAGTGAGTGCAGACATAGGCATTACATAAATGAATGTGTTCCAATAAACCTTTCTTTACAGATATAGGTAGTACAGACTGTACTTGCTATTTATTTACACAAATACTTACAGAATAGTTGAATTTAGAATGCTAGGATAATTCACATGTGGGAGAGAGATAAAGAGAGCTTACCAAAATTATTCATCAATTGTTTTATACAAACTTCCATCTATTTTGTTTTATAGATGTAGAGACTACTGTTCTTGTAAACTCAAAGGAGGAAATGACTTCTCTAGAATCCAATAGCTCATTAATAAAGAGAATATTAATCATATATGTTATGTGAGATCTATGCCTACATTCAATACAAACATATGCTTATAGTTTGTCTACAAATTTCCAGCTCAGAGTAAAACATAGCCTATATATTTAGAGTAATGTTATTTCTGTCACAAAAGGAAATTGTGTAAGTTGAGTAACCGCCATGCATCATTAGTCTTTCACGATTCTAATAAAGATAAAATATGATAAACTACTGTTTAATCTGCATCATCTGGGTATAGTTCCATGAGTGAATTAAATACCTGTAATAATTCGTTCTTCCCGTGTCTCTTTTTCGGTTATTTCCACAGGCACTCCATCAATGATTTTGGTGTACTTCTTAATAATTGGCTCTGAAAGCAGGGTAAGAAAAATGCATTTCATTCATTTGTTTTATTTTTTCTTATTTTTAAATATTAATATATTTATATAAAGGGGACATATTTTATGTATTTCATATGAACAGTTTTCAGAATATGGTACTTCCCACCCTCCCACCTCCTTCTTTTCTTACTTTCTTTTAGTTGTTGTAACAATGTACTTTCAATTTACTTTGTAATTATAAGCTTAATCATTTACTAAATAAAAAATTCAACAGACATTAAAGAAAAAGACCACCGTTCCTCAGGAGTCTAGACAAGGGTTATAAATAATAATCAGATTGCAACATGTCAATTTCACTCATATGCTTAATATTTGTGTACACCATATATTACTTACCACAAATCAGAGAAAACATGATATTTGTCTTTGTGGGACTGGCTTATATGGTGTCCATACTTATATGAGCTAGACATTTTAATGATTAAGTATATTTTTGTAATCCATAAGCTGTACTTTGGAAATTTATATTCATTAAATAAAAGTTAAAAAAAGAATTTAAAAAAAGTATATTTCTCAAAATTTGCCAGTTGGTATCACTGTTGGTACACATCTCAAACAAATTCAAATCAATGGGATTCTAAAAGGTGATCAGTTTTGTTCTGAATATTGGGTAAGGAAGAGGTCCAGTTGGTGAACTAATTCTCTGTTACTGGAATGGAAACCCTCTAACAATTCTACAAGTTTCTTAGTAGAGTCTTAGATAAACTGCTTTTCTCCTGTTTTTGGATTTAATATGACCTTCTGCATTGACATTGCTCTTATGGTATTTCTCAATCATCATGTGCATATACAGAAATAATGATAGTTTCCTTAGATCTGAAGAGTTAAAAGATTAAATTAATTCCGGCTAGATCCACTAAAAGATAAACTAGATTTCATTTCTGACTGGCTAATAAGAACCCAGGGCTGAGAAAATGAATCCCACAATTTATCCAAAATAAAATCCAAGAGAAAATATATCAGATATTGAGTATTTATAAAACAACTCTATTTCAAAGAAGTCACTGCTGTTAATTAGACACCAAGAAATTCACAAAACGCACCTCCATGGATCACTTCAGTTACAGTTTCACCTTCTGTAATCACTTTGAATTCAGGATCCTCTTCAATGTTGACCTTGGTTATTTTGGGTCCTGAGACATTATTTTAGGAGACAAATTATTGTGTTAAACCCGCCCTTTAGATTTACCAGAAGAGGAAATTTGCTTTAACATTTAGTGTTACTTAAATATCAAAGTGGCTTTTCAGGCTTTATGAAATTAGTTTTAAAGGTTTTACATTGTCTTCACATTAAGCAATACTGATGAAAGGAAATAATTTAGCCTACTGGTGTATCACTAAAATAGCTTTCAACTTCATTAAGATTTTGTGATGTGGTAACTCATTTACTCAGTAGTCGTTAACAAGTATGATCACACCAAATATTATATATGGATATACCTTGTGAATCATAGAGTGTGTACAAATATTAGCTGTTCTAACGATAATTAGTCTATATAATAATTTACCGTACTGATATCTATCTGTTACTCTTCCTCATTAAAATGTTTCAATTCTGCTTTTAATCACTGAGTACCTTATATTTTTATCTAATAAATAAACATAGGGCTAAAAGTAAAAAAAAAAAAAATCCCAAGTTTGTACCCACCTTTAAGATGTTGAGTTTTGGGACACATGGGAAAATGGATTGTACTACTTACCTTGCACACAAGAATGATGCAAAAATTAACTAATTAATAATTAGTCCCTCAAATGCAAAAGTTAAATAAGTATTGCATTTGACTTGCAAAATGGCTTTTCTCATGGAGAAAAGCATTTTGAATGTTAGAAAGCTGATTATTACATTAGTTAATAACGACTACTTCATAGAGAACAAGAAAAACAAAGTTCAGTACATTTAACTCATACTGTATTACCCTTCAATAGTGGAACTACATTTGCTTATCTTTGAGAGAATTATTTGCTTGTCCAGAAATTTTTCAATGTACACCATTACCCAGAATTAAATAGAATAAAGAAAATAATAAAAATAAAAGTATAGTTCTTTCAAATCATGAATATTTCACACAATAATACTTAATCTGTGAAGTCAGGGAATATTGAGTACAAAACATGAGATTAAGCTTTTAATGTAAGATGACTTCAAAAAGAAAGTTTGCTTAAGGAATTTAAGATCAATAAATGAATTAATAAACCAAATCGATATTTCACTAGAAAAGCCAAACTGAGCTTTGAACAACATCCTCTATTGTTAAGGGCTGTGAAGGCAGAAATTTTTTTTAATATTTATTTCCAATATCTAGGACATAAGAACATACAACACAAGAGGTGCTCAGTAACTAGCCATTCATTTTCAGTTGATTTATTCTCAATTCTAAAATTTATTTCTGGATCTTTTAAAGAAACATCTTAAATTGTATCTTTGAGTAAATTTATTAATATTCAAAAGTCATAATTGCTTACAAGTTCAAACAATAAGAAGGCAATGCTAGGAGCCATCTTAGAGGCTGAACAATTGTAAATTACTGCCAATGTAAATGTTTTCTTCCCTTGTTATGTTACACAGAAGTAGCAATTCTGAATGTTTGAACTGAAGATTATTGATGACCTGATCCAGGTTTTTATTTGTGTCTCCTTTATAAGAAAAAGTCAGAAATGTTTATCCACTGTGATCCTAAGTGAAGAAATATTAATAGGATAGTGCCCTGCTGAGAAAGATTGAGAATATGAAGAGGATTGAAAGAGAAAGAAGTCTGAAAACAAGAACAAAACCACATGTGAAAGATTCCAGATATAGAAGCTCAGATATAGATGTTATGATACAAAATTTTAGGGAATCATATCTTTAAAAACTATGAGTATTTTAAAACCCATTGCATTGGCAGGGATCATTTGGTCATTTTCATTGAAATGATCAATAAACATTTGTATAAAAAATCAGGAATTTCATTTTTTCTGAAAATACAAATGATCTTCATCAACATAAAAACAAACAAATGATCAAAAGTTTAGTTTTCCTAGAAAAACTAAGCACCAATTCACATGGTCAATCAATTTTAGTTCTCAAGAATGAATTAGATAGGAAATCAGCTCTTACTTGAATCATTTCAATGTCTAAGTTTTAAGTTATGACTCACTTCAAGAGGAACAGACCAAAATATTCAGTGAGTTCTAACTAATCCACAGAATAAAAAATACCAAATCAAAGATAACAGTGATAGTTTTCCTGAGAGCCAAACAATAATAATATTGTTATTATTATTGATGATAATATTATAATAATATATTTATTTTAGGAAGATTGTTTCTATCTTTCTTCCAGAATAAAGAAGATAACCAGATTTTTCTCCATATCAAGTCATCACATTAGATGCTTAAGTACAGAAATATAAATTTCTTAAAGTCTGATTCTTGGAGATATTTAAAATACATGAAACTAGGGTAATATCAAAGATGTTGAACTTGAACAAAGATGTTGAACTGACATAAAAACTAAGAGTAGAAAGAAAGGTGATTGCTTATTTAATAACTAATCTCTAATACCTGTAGATAAGAATACATATTTCATATATACTTCATATATGAAATATATATATAATATGTATTTATAAATGATGTAGTCAGGCTGGAAATTAAGTATTCTAATAAGTGATTTATTTCCTTTCTATTTCTGATGTTCTAGTTATAAAATATATCACGTCTGGTTGCAATTTTAAAAGCTTTCAGCAAGTCACAGTTTCTATGTTCTCTTACGTTGCTAAATGAAAAATGCCTGCACTTATTTGGATGAACTTTTGTAATGCTCCAAAACACACCATATAGGGAGAATGGAGACAAAGCTGAAAAAAAAAAATAGAGTCTTCTCTCTGCGGAAGACAGTTTAAAAAACAAGAAAGAAAGAAAAGTTCAGTGATTTTTGTTTATTTGTTTAGTCAATATCTGGGTACTAGTGCTAGCACATCAATCATATTAAAATTAAATCAAGTACAAGCAAATGTACTGAAGGTTATTAGGAATGCACCATCTACTTTGCTACATAATTTGCACTCCACATTCTGCAATTACATGAGCATGCTATTGGTATAGAAATATTTAGCATGTTAGTTTTAAAAAGAATGTAGATACATTCATAGAAATCAGTATATTATATGGATTTTTCACAATAAAAGGAACCTTGTAGAACATTAATTTTTACCTTCAGTTTTGATAATAGGCTGAAGACTGCCTTGAATCACTTTAATTTTTGGTTCCACAACTTTGGTTATAATTTTAGTTGCTGAAAGTATAGAAAGTGGAACATGAATGATATTTACATAAAAATAACCTGAATGAAATTGTCCTTATTTGTCTTTGTAAGATACCAAGTATGGTAATACGTTCAGGCAGTCAGAAACAGAAAAACTTTATGATGCACAATTATTATCTTCTTATGTTGGATGTTGAATTCTGAAGTCCAATGACTTGGATTTCTTCCTGCGAGATATGTATTCAGTGGGAAAGTCTATCTAGAAATCTGTAATTTTGAATTGCACCACTAAAACTGTTTACCTTCTTTTGTACTTCTTGAAAATATTGGCTGTATAGCAACAGAAGACAAACATAATTAATTTCATGAAATTCATAATATCTTAAGTTGCATTGTTGGATTCTTTCTTAATAAAAAGAAAGAAAAAAAGTGAAAAAAAATCCTTAAAATGTTTTTCATGCATCTGAAACCAGTGACATAGAAAGGAAAATATGAAAAATTAGTTCAGAATACTTAAAAGTAAGAATAAATCTTAACCAGTCAGCCATGAGCTCTATGCAACAAATATGATATGCTTTGATATTTAAAGGTTAAAATGTCTTTAATCTTAAGATTCATCATCTTTTTTAAAATCTAAAAGTATATATTTTACATTTATGCCATTTATTCATGTAAGATAATAATGCTCAAAGTTTACTTAAAATACTTGCAGCATCCAATTATTTTGATTTATTTTGTTGGACTTTGGTTGGAAATGTTCCTCTGAATTCATACCACCAGAGATGCTGGATTTTATTATTTCTAATTAGAAGTTTTAAAAATGGTTCTGTTAGATAATGGGCTTCACCAAAGCTAACTGGGCAGTGAAGAGATGTCATCAGTACATTAGAGGCAAGACACTAGCACAACTTAGTTTTCTGTTACATTCTCACCTCCTGTTTCTAAGATGTTAAGCTGTGTCAACTTTTTGAATGAATGTGGTTCTGTATCTTAATAGAGATGACAGAAGATTTCATATCTTGAGATCTCAAATTATGAAGCTCTGGAATATATAAAATCTATGTGTTGTATTATTGTTTCCACAGGTGTTCTTGTTACAAAGGAACCTTCTCAGGAAGGTCAAATGTACAAAGATCTCCACTGCCAATACCAAAATGAGTTAATTACGTTTTACTTAAAATGTTTACATCATGTTAACAAACTTGAAGTTTAGGTTGTTTGTTTGGTTAATAGTTTTGTTTCAGTCTTGTTTTTCAGAAGACTGATAGTTTCAATAGGTCATGGACAAAAGATTTACTGATATTAATGCTCTCCAACTCAAATCTGTATTGGACAATTTAAACCAAAGAATATAGTTTACAATGCATTTTAAAATGAATGATATTTTGGACACAATAATAATGTGCAGCAAAGAAATTTTAGAGTTAAATCAATAAAGCAGCATAAAAACAAAATCTTTGGTTTAATAAGTCCCTACCTCTATTTTAAAATGCTTCTTAATAACAGGATACTTATCCTGGAAGGAATAAAAGAAAAATTCGACATTGAAATGTAAATCTCAGAGGTCTTTCAACAGCTCTGAGTAGGTAGGCAAGAGTCATTAGACTTGCATAATTTTATAAAATGTAGTTTGTGCTCTATGAGTCAGACTGCAATTTATCAAAAGAAAATAAGGGGATTTTTTTTTATAATATCTTGGCTCATCGCAAACAAACTATTGCGTTGTCCTATATGGAGAGTGGTGGAACTGACATTGATAAAACAGCAAAGGGAAAGAAATGCTGTGCAGGTACACATTTTTGGTGGAGAAAGATGACATAACATGTCTGATGAATAGAGCCCATGTCCATTCTTTAATTGTTGTAAAATACATTCTTAATAATGTTGCATATTTCCAAGCTGGCATTTATACCAGGCAGAATCATAAATATTACAATTAATTCCTCAAAATAATGCCGAGCTGGCCTGATACTAGAATTACATGTTATTTTTACATAACTGGAATCTATAAGAGTAGCAGACATTTTGTTTTGCTCCTTATTCTGATTTTACTGCTTTTCCATATCTACCATAAATCTCAAGGAAAATTTTCTTCATTAATTGGATGTCCATGATATGAAACAGAATAATTTTCTAGCCAGAATAAATGTGGGAATTGAAGTAATGTTTTAGCTACTGATATATTTTGAGAGTTCAGTTGTAGAGCCAAAACAAAATGAAAAGAATTTCTGCTTTAGGAGAAAGAAATGAAAGAAAGAAGACAAAGGAGTAAGAAGCCTCAATGAGAAAGATAGCCTGTGAGGTACATTTATGAGAATGAAATACCCTTTACTGTTAATTAGTAGAGGTTTAATTTTGATAATCTGGTAATGTCGTGGATAAATGAGCCTTGTAATATAGAAACTCTACACTGATTTTCTGACAAAAATTTGGTTCCTTTTTTCAATTTTAGAAAAAGAAAATTTTTGAATTGCTGTCTCATAAACATTAGAATTTCATGGCACTTGCCTGAGACCCTGCCATTAAATAGCTCAGGGCTTATGAGTAGAGTGACAAGTCCTTCGGCAGTGCTGTTTCTGTGTCCAGACATCTGAAATTGCAAGTGACTCCAAAGTGTCTTTTAGCTAACCCTCCCCTTTGTGTGTCCTTCTCTCTCATCCCCCATACTTTGCCATGCTAGTATTGTACTTTCTCCTATTAGTCCAATGAGTAAGGAAGCCATTCATTGAAATATTCTTGTCAAGTCTCAGAGGCATCACTCAGACCTCAAGCCCATTTGAAATGCAATGAGATTTGCCATTGTTTGGGATTCTAAATACCAGATTATCAATACTTTCTGATTGTAAATACAAAGAAAATTATTGTGGTTTTTTTTGCATCTGACAACTTATATGTAGTAAATATTTGTTGTATACTTACTATAGACAGTCATGGGTATTTCTTTGAAGGTACTACCACGAACAAACTGAAAATAAATGTTTCTATTTAGTAACATGAAAAGTAGTAGTCTTACTAATGAAAGCACAGCACCACTTTAATTCTTACTAAAATTAAAATCATGTAACTGTTACTACATGTTCTATAAATTCAGTCTTCATGTAAATCATCTTCCAATTACTTTTATCAGGCCAGATGACATACAAGTCATTGGGTTGTTACTTAGAGCTTTAAAAATTTTACAGTTATTAATAAAAAGTTTAATATATATTATTAAATTCTATTCCCTGTTCTTTGCTTCTTTGACCCTACAAGAGCTAAGATTAAAATATTCCTTTGTTTTTAATGTGATCACTGACGTTTTTGTAATTAAATTCTTTACCTTTCCATTACATTTATTAGCAAGAGTATTTGAAGATATAAAAATTTTAGTTATTTATATGCAGGTTTATCTTCCATGCTGCATTAAAAAGTTATTGAATAAAAGGCATCTATAATTTAATTTAATATTTTCCTTA
Source organism: Oryctolagus cuniculus (assembly GCF_051225735.1). NCBI lineage: Eukaryota > Metazoa > Chordata > Mammalia > Lagomorpha > Leporidae > Oryctolagus > Oryctolagus cuniculus. The sequence continues at coordinate 75,843,849 of NC_142875.1, read as the reverse complement.
ACCTTTAAAATATTATTTGGTCATAAGTAGTTTTGAATAGATACTTGTTGATGAAAACATTTATATCATTTCTTTATAGGTGGTTCATGGCGCATAAGCAAGAAAGAACAAACCCAATCTAGTGTACATTTTTTTAATTGCTGCATGTGTTTCTAGTCCTTTATCTTAAATCTTAAATGCTTGTTCAACATATTAAAAAAATCGAATAACATTCTGTACCTTAATCTGGATGTATTTGATCAGTTTATTAAGTATTTCCAGCAGCTGATCATTTCCAATGGGTATGTCTAAGAAAAGGAATATTAAATGACTATCAGTCAAAAAATGAAATAAAAAATCTTAATCTTATTGCAAAAAGCTTTAGCCTGTTAATAAGTTCATTCCTTACTGACCTGCTGGATAGAGGAGTTTATCTACAACATGAATGACCCCATTTGTTGTCATGATGTCCGATTCTTTGGATTTCAATTCATTCACCAGAAGTGTATCATTTACCTAACAACCAAACAGAGATGGGGGAGATGCCAATGAGAAGTTTGCTGAAGAATGGACTTAAAGATAATTAATAATTATGGGCATTTTTATGAATTTAATAATGGATGGACATTTTCATGAATTCATTCTAGACAGCTTACTCCTTTCAGGTAGATTTTGCTTCCTTGTGTGGTCTTTAGAATGTTAGTAACGCCAGGTTCAAATCCCTTTCCAATGAACACTCCTGGTGTAAGGTGATAAAGGATGATGTTTTGAAGAGCATTCTTGTCCCCTAGGGGAAAAGATATCAATATATATATATATATATTTATTTCATTATATGTTATATTTTATGATGTTTTGATAGTAAAAGGACTAAGGAGCAAATATTTTTTGTCTTTATTTTCTCTACACAGTATTTTTATAATGTCATTATTTTTTCAAGTTGATATCATTGCTATGTCAAAAGATACAATCACTTCAATTATTTCAATCAAAATATAACCCAACTTATTGGGAGAAAACAATCAAATTATTTTTGAAATTCACTTTAATGTTTACCGTAACACTGAAAAATGACTTGTCTCAAGTAGTTTTGAATAAATATTTCCACAGTTAATTTTCTCATAATGTCATTATTTCTCAAAATGTCATTGGAGCAAATAAGATCTAAGCTCCAAGTGGTTTCAGGAGATTTTTATTGCAAATTTTTGCAACATAGAATTTTTTACAAATTCTTTGTCACCTTATTGTAGACCTTTAATAGAAGCAATGTAAGTGAACTTTAAGTCCAGCCACCTGATAGTAAGCTGTGAAAGAATATTAATAAGAGACTCTGTATGTTCAAAGTGAGTTAAAGAAAACCACAGCTAGCCATAAATATGAAAGGGTATTTATTAGGATTTATTTTATTTCTTTGAAATGCAGAGTGACAGAGAGAGGGAGAGACAGAGAGAGAGAAAGAGGCCATTCACCTATTGGTTCACTCTCCAAACTGCCACAATGTTCAGGGCTGGACCAGGCAGAAGGCAGGAGCCTGGAATTCCTTCTGGGTTTCCCACATAGGTGGCAGAGGACCCAAGTTGTTGGGCCATCAACTGCTACTTTTTCAGGCCCTTTAGCCAGGAGCCAGTTCTGCAACCAGTGCTACCATAAGGGATGCCACTGTTGCAGGCAGCAGTTTAACCTGCTGAACCATGATGCTGGCCCCAAAAGGGTATTTTTAAATTGTTTATTTATTTTCATTTTATTTGTAAGGTCCAGAGACAGAAGGAGATAGAGAAATAGAGAGAAGAATCTTTCATCCACAGGTTTACTCCTCAAATGCTTGCAAAATTTAGGGCTAGGCCCAGGGGAAACCCAGAGCCTAAAACTCAATCCAGGTCTCCCATGTGGGTGTCAGGGGACAAAATACTTAAACCATCACCTGCTGTCTCACAACATGTACATTAGCAGGAATTTTGATTGGAAAAGAAAAGGCTAGACTCAAACCAGTCACTTTGACTGTTCTAGATCAAGCTGCTGCCTGCAGTACTGGCATCTCTAATGGGCATGAGTTTGTGCTGGTTCCAGTACTGTCTGCTCCACTTCCAACACAGCTTCCTGCTAATGTGCCTGGGAAATCAGAAGAGGATGAGCCAAGTGCTTGGGCCCCTGCACCCTAGGGAAACCTAGAAGAAGCTCCTGGTTCCTGGCTTCAACCTGGCCCAGCCTTGGCCATTGCAGCCATCTGGGCAGTGAACCAGAGGAAGCAAGATCTCTTTCTCTTTCTCTGTCTCTCTTTCTCTGTGACTCTACCTTTTATGTAAATATAAAATAAATGTTAAAACAAACAACCAAACAAAATGAAACAAAACAGGCACTCTGACATGGGATGAGGACATCCATGCAGTGCCAAACACCCACAAAAGAAGACATTTTGTAGACACCTGGGCAGGAAAGCTTGAGAAAGGAGTGAAAATCTGAAATGAAGGGGCAAATGTCTAATATTCAGTTCAACTCACGAATCAGAATTTCTTTTTCTTCATTAGTCAGCTCCTTAAAGGCATCATTGGTTGGTGCAAATAAGGTCCAATCTCCAGGTTGTGTCAGGAGATCCTTCAAATCTGCAGCTTCCAGAAGGCTGAGGAAGATGCTGAGCAAGAAGGAGTATGTTCATTTTACTGGGTTTGCATTTAGATCTGTCACCCTCAATGCATAACATAGAATAGAATAGAACACAACAGAATAGAATAGAAGTGTGTATTGTGGAAAGATTGCTCATATATTTTTATATGTTTCCAATGTAATCTACTTGCAACAAAGTTTGATCATGGGGAAACAATTTTAATGTATATTACTTACATTTATTAATCTATGAAAAAATCAAACAACTGTAACTAAACAATCATTTTAATCAATTTCTCATCATTTAAAATAGAAGAAAATTTGCACAAAGCTTAGTCTATTTGACTTTCTTATTAACTCACCAAATCTTATTATAGTGCCCCATTAAGCAAATTAAATAGCACATAAATCAATTTTGAAAATAGTTGTATGGACTAAATTATATTCTCAGAAAACTGAATGTCTTTAGGAATATTAACTGTGAAACAAAAATAAACTGGCAGTTCTCATTCTTTTGTGGAGGTGCAATTAATGAGCTCACCTAAAGCGCTTATCCTGCTTCAATTTTTCATGGAGAGATTTCTCTGCTGGTTTGATGATCTCCCGGAATATGTGAATAGCACCATTTCTTCCTTGTTTGCTTCCTCTCACCATGCATGAATTTTCAATGCAGACACCCTAAGAAAGGAAAGAAAGACACATAGTGTCCTCTTCCTTGCTGAAAATATTTCATGTGGGTGTAGCTGGGTAATTGGTTCTGGACTGGCTTTTCACAGGTGTCACCTAACTTGAGGCCAGAGTCAACAGCTTCTCTCCACTATTTTCAATATCTTGTACAATCTGACCACTAAATTTTCTATTACTAATTAAGCTACCCTACCCATTAATCAGGTAATTTTGCCAGGAAATTAGAAAACAAATTCATAGAATTCCACTTGTACATTTTTCCATGCATGCTGCCCAGGTTCTAACCATTTTTTATACCTTCATTAGGCCAATGTTAACTACAGTTTCTTGACTGCTCCCTTTTTTGATCTTCAGAAATATTTATTATATTTTCTGGATTATAAGTCCTTATGATTACATCAAATCATTGATTTATTTATATTTTTGTAATAATATTTGCATATGTATAAACCAAAATACTAAATAATTTAAAGTGACTGCCTTGGAACTGTGAAGCCACTATGGGCAGTGACTGTGTGTTATATTTGCTTCTAGGTAATGCCTGATGTCCTGTGAAACCATTCAGCTGTATCCATGTTTGTTCCCTGTACAAAAACTGAGCAATACTACCAATTGTACTGTAATTTTGAAAAGGAATATTTCTAAAGTTCTTATTTCACTGATAAAAGTACTTTAGAGTCATTTTATAGAGTGAGTACATCTCCATGTATCTGTAAAACTTATCATTCAAAGGAATTCATTCATTGAAAGATGATATCATAGCAATATATTATCTTATATACTTGACTTCAATATAAGAAGTACCTGATAAATTATGAAGTACTATACAAAGTACTTACTTTAGATAAGTTTTCACGTTTTGTGGGATTTAAAATAATTAACATTTTAGAACATAAAGCTGTTTATAATGAAAGATAAGAATTATCTAAGTTATTATTACTTAGTACTTTCTGTATTCTTTCCTGAAAGTCAGTCATCCAAGCTAAGTTCCTTGAACTTCCTATGAATATTTCCTATTAAAACCACATTAAGAAAATTATTGAAGGATCAGCTCTTCAGTTGGGTCACCGTCTCTGGTTCAAGTCCCAGCTGCTCCGTTTCCAATCCAGCTCCCTGCTGATAGGCCTGGGAAATTGGCAGAGGATGGCCCAGACATTTGGGCCCCTGCATCCACATGGGAGACCTGGCTCTTGGCTTCAGCCTGGCCCAGCCCTGGTGGTTGTGGCCATTTGGAGAGTGAACCAATAGAAGGAAGATTCTCTCTCTCTCTCTATCTCTATCTCTATCTCTATCTCTATCTCTTTCCCTCTCTATAATTTGACTTTCAAATAAATAAATACATCTTTTTAAAAATTATTGAAAATATTTGCTGTCACATCATTCTTTGACATGTGCATATTTTTGACAGGGAAATGTGCAGGTTTGATTCCGACCACTTACTGTACGATATACGAAGACTCTGAGCTTTTTGCCTCCAATTGTCTCCAGTATTTGTCCATTGTAAAGCTCATTAAGGCCAACTTTTACTTTCAATATGTGATTCTGTAGAATTAATTTAAGAAGGCGCTGATCCATGCTCAGAGTATCATCTATGAATAAATTCATTAAGAAAGAACTTTATATAGAAAACATTAAAATTTCTTCTAGTAACAGGAAATCATAAAATGGGATAATCTCTGATACTGTGGAAATTATGGATCCTACATTCATATAGCAAAAGTCAACTAAATGTTCAATTCTAGCAACTCAATTCAACAGTTTGAAAATGTAACTTATTGCATCAAATGATTATAGCAGTTCCACATGATTCAGACCTTCTTGATCTCCGTAGGGCTATGGAGTTTTATGGTGGTCATCGGCAAAATCTAAACTCAAATGATGGCCAAGATTTTTTCTGAAAATTAAATATTCAGTAACCACAATTGATTGCTAGTGGTGAATCTTTTTAGATTCATCTTTATTAGTAGATTTCAGTTACACATCCTCTTAAAAGTGAGCTAATGCTAAAATATATGGGCATCATTATTACAAAAAAGAAAAGGAATATTACTAGAAGTTTGAATTTTAATGATTAATAACTGTTTTCCAGGGCTTATATATACATATTTATTTATTCTTTTTAATATCAATATAATTGTTCCTAGTATTGCTAACCCATAATTTATTCAACCATTCTTCTTTTTTAATTTTCATTAATATAAGATCACACTTCATGTATTTCACAGATATGAGTCTAAGAAGATAACCATACTTACCTCCCTCCCACTCTCCCTCAATCCCCTTCTTTCTTCCTTTCTTTTGTTTCTTTAATTTTTGTAAAAATATAATTTCAGTCATAAATTAGGACTTGGAAAAATATAAAAAGAGTGATAGTTTTTCAATTGTTTAATTTTCCTATCAACTTAAATATTTCTTTTTGAAATCACTTTTCTGGAAAAGGTGGTAGGTTGACTCAATCAAATGAATAGCAATTTTTAGATGAAATACTATATACTGTTTCACATTATGATATAAAATATACATTTTTAAATTTATTTATAATCTGACATGCATAAAGCCCAATTTCTGAGATTCAAACTACACATAATTATTCCTAAATATGATTGTATTGGTGTCAAAAAATAAGATTTATTTTTGTTAACTATGTATGCTGGAAACATTATTAGACTCCTGGAATAACTGAATATTCCTCATCACAAACTCTCATTACATGTAGACTACTATCCATTAAAAGGAAATGCTTGCAATAAAGAACATTTTAGTAGAGACAATGTGGTATAATACTTTGTATGTGTAGCTAGTCTAAAAATTAATCAACACCCTGTAAAAATTGCATTAGGGTTTATTGCAAATGACAATGATGAAGAGAAAAGTTGTGTGGGGCAGTGTGGGAACAACAGTGTCCTGTACATACCAGAAAATGCATTATTCACAGGTGCCAGCAAAGTGTATTCTCCATCTGGCTTCAAAGAAGATGCCAGACCTAATTGGGCCACAAGGTCTGTGAAAGTGGTTTGCTGTTTTCCACCCAGTTCAATCACTTGTTTGGCTATAAAACAAATCATTACCATATCAACAATGTCATCATTGTTATCATCATGAAACTAGTAAATCAGTTCTTGCCTGGTTTTTAAACTTGTAAGCTATTCACTGTAGCTTCCATGTAAAGAAACACACACCCTTCCTTAGTAAGGGGGTTCAAGTTTACACTCTGAGGCACTGATAAGCACAATGAATTTCAGAGTGAAAATATATTTCTATTTTCCTACTGTAGTCTTATTTAATTCTCTGTTACTCACTTTTTATCTCTCTCTCCCCCTTGTGAGTGCCATACCTCTTCATTTGGTGAAAGCTGACTATATGGTTTCATCCTTCCTTTTGTTTCCCCTAAAAACTCTGGCACTCTGAGACTTTATAAATATTAGATATTAGAGAACTTGGAAAGCCCAACTTCCCTTCATGGAGTGTCCTTGGATACACACGGTTTACACTTAGCTAGCTCTCTACTCATTTTGTGTCTGTGCTTCACGTGCCCTTTTTTATACTCATATGTATTTTTCATGGGCGTACTCCAGAAGACACCATAATTGGTCAAAAATATCAAGTAAAACAATAAATGAAGCTATTGCTCACCAGAGTCAGGAATTAGGACCTCATCAATCAAGTGGATCACACCGTTGTTTGTCACAATGTCTTTTTTGTTGACCATTTTGACTCCGTTTATTGTTATGCTGTCACCTTCACAGCCTATCTCAATTGTGTTTCCTTCCATGGTTTCAAAGACGGCTCCTCCCATAATAGCCTCAGAACACTGGAGAGTATTTAGAATGTGATATTTCATGAGAGCTGGAAGAGAAACAGAGTGAGCTTTCAGAGCAAGGGAAATAACAGTTGACCCTTAAAAGATGATGTGTTTTGTTGTGGAACTAAGTCTTCCTAAGAAATATTTATATACAAGTATGTGTGTAAGTCCTAAAAATTGACCAACAAATCTTAAAATCTTAACCATTTGCATTCTATGAATGTTTCTTCCATCAAGTATACAGTAGTTTCACATAGGAAGTAAGAAGAAAAGATCAGTTTTGGAAATGATTTTTGCAGCACTAGATAGATAATGCAGTAAATAAAGTTCCAGTTATATTAACAAAGTAATTTCTAACGTGGAAACAAGAAAAACTTGTCCATTCAGACAGCCTATGAAATTATTTCTTAGTTCCAAAAGCCTAAGTAATATCCTCAATTAGCTACTCATAGTGACACATCTTTACTTAATCTGTGTGAAGCTGGTGGAGGCTGAGAGTAAGAGAGATAATACTCTCAATATCCTAGAAAGCAGCCAAAATGAAAATGATTCCTTGAAAAACACATGGAGGGATTGGTATCTTCTCTAGGTTATCTCCATAGCTATATCCTCAAAACTCTGAAATTATGTATTAAATATATATTTTGGGACAGGCTGAGTACATGAAATGTAGTCTACTTGGGTACAGAATGAGAGCCTTGAAAGAAACAAAATTCTGTGTATAAATAAGTAGTGGCTCAAGAAAACTGCAGTTTCCTCAATTGTATATCTTAGTGTACATTTAGAATTAAAATGACTGCATAATATATATATATATATATACAATATTAAAATTTCTAATGCAATATCTTAAATACTTAAAATCCTGATTAATGTTTGCCACTTATTTCTTTGTTAATAGCACAAAAGCATGTGATCATTAGGATATTTCATTATTTAAGAATTTTGCTCTGCCTACGCTTTTTAATAACATTTCATAGTATAACTCAGAATGCAAGTTTTCTTTGCCCTTGTCTATCAAAGTTGTTATTATTGGCAAGAGGTAGTCTCTTTTTCTTCTCCTTTGCATCCTGGAATTCTGAGAGACCTCCCAGAGATGAAAATTTATTCCTACCTTCAGAAGCCACTTTGTCCCCCATGATCCTCTCTAGTACACCACGTGGGAGTTTCTCAAAAGCTTCGTTGGTGGGAGCAAAGAGTGTGAAGTGTCCATCTCTTCCAAGGGTCTCCAGGATGTCAGACGTGATGGCAGCTGCCTGAAATGCAAATGAGATTTTCAGAGGCTTGCATATTGCAAACTGAAAACAAAATCACAAAATAGCCTAGGCTGATATGGGAGAGTTGATTAGTTCACTATACAAGTTACTCTTATTAGATCTCTAAAATACTACATTTTTGACACAACCTATTTCCAACTTTCTTCAAACTGTGTTTGCAATACTGAGACTTCTTTCCAATGTTTGGGTGACTGTGGCAACAGCCATCTATACCTATACTGAGATGGGCATGTTCCAAACATATTGAATAAATTACATTCACATAACTAAGCACTCTTTATGTACCACTCCCAATCAATATTATCATTTCAAATGAGGAGATGACATTTCCTGTACTAGAGGAGAATAGTTTTATTTCTGGAAATGTATTTATTGCATTTCTGCCATATTTGTTAATGGCATTGTATTGTCCTTAGATTTCAACAGGGAAAGAGGAGGATTTCAATGACACAAGACGGTCTGCTCTTGTGCTTACTCTAAAAGATGAAAGGTCGTCTTCTGCTTCAATGAAGTCTTGAATTGAAGTTCCAATTTGTGTGAGGACGCGGTCAATGACATGTACAACTCCATTTGTTGCAATCTGATTCCCATGGATAACTCGAGCACAGTTAACGGTGACAACCTATAATTATTTGGGAAAATAAAGTGCTGAAATCAGAGCTATCCATTGGCCACTAAAACTAAAACTGTGACATCATTTCCAGTCTTTATTTATTGTAATAACTATAAGATGAAAGACTCCACGTTCTGAATGTAAATGTTTGGATGAAGACTTATATATAGCTATATTTACCAAAGAAACTATAAGACAGAAATAAATGAGTTCAGAATCTATGTCCAATTACACTTAACATCAGGAAATATAAAGCAAAGGTATATCCTTCATTGGAATTATTGCTTCTAGTCTTTTTTTTTTCTTTTATACAGTCATATGCTATTTCTAATGTTGGTCAATGAATTGAATGAAGGAGTTTAATTGGTCTTAAAATAAGTTCTGAGAGAGAAAAACATATAATTATTGAATAAATATAATCTGCCCTATTAAAATGACTTCCTAAGTATTGTGTTACCACAGGTCTTTTTGTCCCTAGGAATTTTACTGTTGAAAGAATCCTAGGGGTTGATGCTATGGCACGGTGGGTTAAAATCCCAGCCTGAAGTGCCAGCATCCCATATGGGCACCTGTTTGAGTCCCGGCTGCTCCATTTCTGATACAGATCTCTGCTATGACTTGGGAAAGCAACAGAAGATGGCCTAAGGCCTTGGCCCCTGCACCCATGTAGCAGACAGGAAAGAAGCTCTTGGTTCCTGACTTCGGATCAGCTCAGTTCCAGCCATTGTGGCCATTTGAGGAGTGACACAGTGGATAGAAGACCTCTCTCTCTATCTCTACCTCTCTCTGTAATTCTTTCAAAAAAATAAAAATAAAATAAAATAATCCTATGATGTTGTTGGCATTTTTCCACAAAGACTTATCCGAATATACAAGAACATCAAAAGAATAGAAGGAATAATAATAATAATAATAATAACTACTCATTCTCTTACCATTCTTTTTTGTTATATAAAAAAAATTACTTAAAACACACCAATTACTAAAATTTCCTTTTTAGAACACCAAATACATTGTCAATGAATTGCCAATGTAATTTATCCTTTACTAAATTATTTGGTAAAAAAAACAGTAACTAGAGTGGAAATTTACATGCTCTTCATTTGGGTAATGGTAATTGTACTTATGTTATACTCAATAACATTTTATTATTACCATGAACATTACATTAAAAGTTCAGACAAAAAAGAAATATTATTCAGAAACCTAATTTTTATGAATGAAACTTACGCCATTGGGATAATGGTTAATGAAAAGCCCCAGATTGTTATACATTGAAGGAATAACCATGCCATTCTTTAAGTCCTTGGTCAACATTCTCTTATTAACCATGTGGCTGTGTAAAGCATTCAATAATTCAACATTTACATTGCTCTCCAGACCTCTGCGGATATCCTAGTAAAAAATGAAATGATACACGTTTATTTTATTTACTGAAGTCTTATTACCATCACATTTCTACTTTTTCATTACTTTCTTATTACAGTTTCATATAGTCATAAAGTTGTGACAAATAACATGAAATTATATTATTCAAATTGATTAAGGAGTTTTATAAGTTCAGATACTCCTTGGACATTTCCAGAGACAAAATAATCGTTTAAATGGAAATGTTGTTGAAGAGACAATATTGATGTAAATCATGGACAAAGGCTTTTGGAATCAAAAGATACTTTAAGTGCTATAAATGGGAATCAAAATCGATGAGTTTTTTACAGCACAAATTTAAATGAGGGTATTATGTTTTTATTCACAAACTCAAGAATTCAACCATCCTGTAACTTCTATATCAACATGTTATATCAGGCTTTAGTGATGGCACAGGAAATACAATGATAAGTAAGATAAAGTTTTAACCTATATGATTTGTATGCAATAGGTAGAAGTGAATATAGTAGGATCTAGGACAGAAAGAGGAAAAATTGTCTTCACAGCTCAAATGAGAAAGACTATTCTTAAAATGGTTTAGAGACAGACTTGGAAGGATAGATAAATTTGAATTGGTAAAGATGTGATATTTACTCTTCAATCAATTCTTGGTTTATTATTTTTTCAATTTTTCCCTTTTTATTACTTTTTAAAATTTATTAATATATAATATTATTCTTTCTTTCCTTCTTTTTTCTTTTAATTTTTTGCTAGAACATACTTTGAATTTACTTTATAATGGTTTTGTTTATTTTTTAAATTAGCTATAAGTTTTCTGGGATATTATTGCACTTATAAATAAATATATTAAAATGCTTACCTTCCTTCACAACTCATCTTTTTATGTAATCTCACATATGTACAATAGAAAATGCAAAATGTGTATGAGTTATCCAAGTTTGTAAGTCAACTGGCATGAAATAACAATAATAAGAAAATAAATATTTAACAAAAGGCATGAATTACAGAATCCAAGTTGTCCCAAGCCTCATTACTGGGGGCGAAGTAGGTGAATGATCCCTTTCCTTCAATCTCTTCCCTCAGTTTTGAGACATCAGAATAACGCTGTGTTGTAGTGGCTCCCACAATGCCCAGTGTTCCATAAACATGGTCGATAGGCATAACTGAAATAGTCAAAAAATAAATAGGTGTTTTAAATAACATTTTAGTAAATAATTTAACCATCATTTAAAGTTTTCACAACCTTGATGATTTTAGCAATAAAATATCATGAGTCATCAATTTTATATGACGGTTGTTTTTTGAGTACCAAATAATAAAATACTATCAAACAAAGTACTATCAAAAACTGTTTTGTTGTATATCTTTTGTGGTGAAGGAAAACCAATTTTAAACTACCATCCTACTTTAACATTTAAACTGATTTGATTCCCATTTTGCTATGTCACCAATAGCTCAGTTACAATGATCAAAAGATATCTCTCATTATTTCACTTAAAAAATGCTTTTCAATTTTCATTGTCAATGGAAAAAGTAATAATTTCTTTCATGTTGGCTTCAGGTTCCGAAGTAGTATACTATTGTTATTGTTACTGTTATTCCGAAGTAGTAAACTATTGTAAAATGAATATAACATATCTGCTTTTATTAATCATAATTTCGGTAAGGATATAGATCAAAATCTCTAACACTCCAGAATATTTCTTCTTTATGTTGGGAGATTCTTGTATAATGTCAGATTTCAAGGATTTATCCAGTATTATGAAGTAAATTTATTTTTCCAACCCTATTTGATTTAAAAATAGTATAATTTGGATAATATAGTAGAGACATGATTGCTAACTTTGTGAACACCTCAAGATGAGGTGACATGAATTAACAAATTTAATTATAAATTCAGCTTTTTAAAAAGAACTAAGATGTGGAAATTTAGGCAAAATGGACAAGGTAAATTTAATAAGGTATGATTTAATTCTTATGTCCTAATTGAAAAAACAAATCTTAGAGAATTGTCATGATCTTATTTATGTATAAAAGCAATAATTGTAATCAATCTTAATTGCTAACAGATCCAAGATGAAGTAATCATTTGAAATGGTCACCAATGGCATCGATTAAAGTGCATGGTCTCCCTAAATGCTCAGACACAAGTGGATTGTACATACCACGCTGAGATCACACTCAGGGAAAATGATAGTAAGATTACAGACTTTCTATGGCTGGGTGGCCATGATAATGAGGGCATCAGAGTCTATGTCACATTAGAGAAGTGAGATTAAATCAGAGAAGACAAGATTCTGTTGGGGAAGAGGGAGTAGCTGGAGGAAGTGGGTGGTGATTGGCATTACGAATCTGAATGTCTGTCATCTCAAGGAAGAACTAGATGGACTCTCATTCTGTATTTGTTCATAGCTATAGGAAACACAACTTTAATGTATGATTTAGAGCTGTTCAATTAGGGATGATGCCTTGAAAACTAGCTGAGTGTCCTGTTTCTAAACAAACTTACGGAGAGGATTTTTGTTCTTGAAGGGAGATTGAATTACTTATTATTAAGCTTATTTTGTTTTGTTTAGCATCCTGAGCATGCAAAGACTGTTCTAATATTTATCACTGTGTTACATGTATAATTAACACAAAAATATGGGGGCATATCTCAGATTTATGGTGGTGCTAAGAACACTCACACACACACACACACACACTTTCACACACACAATTGGTTTCTCCGAAGGCTATGTCAACTCTTTTCTTCACACAAAACAAGTTTGTCATTTGACTTATAATAGTTGGATGCTTTACCTGCTGGGCAGCCTTTCATTCCTTCCATTCGCATGTAACCAGGACAACATTCATACAACACAGTCCTGAATATTGGAAGAAAATCAATATTAAAATGGAGCACTACAAGGATAGATTCTGAGATACACCTGACAAAGCATATCACTTGTTTGCATAATTTAGTGAGAGTCTTGAAATGAGGATTTCTCCCTCTGGTACCAAGATATTTGTATGTTTGATTTCCTCTACAGTCTTATTGACCATGGAAAAGTTCTAGACTCTTGATCCAGAAAAATGGAATTTGAGTCCCAGTTTCACTACTTGGTAAACATGTGATTTGAACAAGTAATTTAGTAAATTTGAGATCAAGTCTCCCCAATTATTTCATATGGATATGGAGCTATAATACCTACTCAAAGAGTAATTGTGAATCTCAAATAAAACAATGCTTTTAAAACCATTTTGTCAACTACAAAGTGCTATAAATGTTAAATAGTATAAGGTTCTCAGAAAAAGAAAGTACATTAATCCATTTAGTCAAAAAATGCTATCTCATCACTGAAATACGTAATACAATTTTAGAATTAAATTTTTAGCAATTTTATTAATTTGTTCATATGAATTGTAACTTTTTATTGTTTCACTTTTTAATTTATTAATATCAACAAGAGATTTCACGTATTTCAAAGATATGAGTCTAAGAATATAATGATACTTTTGTCCCTCACCCCTTCCTCTTACCTTCTTCCCTTCCATGTTTTTTTTAAATATTTTGTGACAATGTACTTTCTTTTTTTTAAGTCAAAGATGCTTTTATTTTACAAATAAAATTGAAATTTTGACTTCTGTATTCCTAATAACATATATTGGAAAATCATATTTTTTCTTATTGCAACAGATTACAATGAATAAAATTCTACATTAAAATGAAAGAAAAATTTTGATATGCTATGAGAGTTTATGCTGGTTAAATTAAAAAAGAATCTTTTCCTGAGATGTTATCCTTAAAACCATTTGAGACACTATGTGTGATTTTTGTTTGGAGGAAAACAGTAAGATAATTTACCTTATTCATGCACAACTGGCTTATTAGACACATATACTCTGCTTTACAACAATTTCAACTGCGACATTGTACTTTCAATTGACCTTATAAACCCAGGCTTAATGCTCCTCTAAATAAAGAGTTTTGCCAGTAAAAAGTAGAAAGACCACCCTTCTGCAGGAGTATAGACAAGGGCTTTAAACAATAATTGAATCACAAGATGTCAGACACACATCAGCTGATGACTGGATAAAGAAAATGAATGCGCACACACACAATGGAATACTACTCAGCTGTAAAACAAAATGAAACCCTGTCACTTGGATGCAACAAAAGCCAAACCCAAAAAAGATAAACGTCATGTGTTGTCTGATTTGAGGTAGCTAATATATACAATATAATAAGTACAACAACAAACAATCTATATGAGTGCAATGCAACATTTAGAATATTCTATATATTTTAATTGTAAAGTTTGAAACAACAGTTTACGTAAGTATTCAAGAAAACACTACCTTGTTCAAAGTTAACAGTGTGTTGAGTTTAAAGGTAGTATTATGAAGGCAAAAAGTTAGAAAATTTAAGTATTCAAGAAAACACTACCTTGTTCAAAGTTAACAGTGTGTTGAGTTTAAAGGTAGTATTATGAAGGCAAAAAGTTAGAAAATTTTAAAAATATGACATTTAAAACACCTTTCCTTATTAGTTATATTTTGAGAGAAAATAATAATCACAAATTATCTATAGCACATGCTTATATAATCCATGAATCAGGCTTCATATAGAGAATTTAGGCACCATGTTAGAAAATTTCAACACAGTTAACTGTAATTTCAACTGATAGTTGAATAATGTAGTTATCTGAGTAGAGGCTTTAACAATTTTCATTTTATCTGGAAAACATTTATGATTAATAAAACTCAGTGTTTCCACATGGTCTATAGGACAAAGCAAGAGTAAGGAAAAGTCATTACGATGCACAGCTGTGAATGTGGGAAATGTATCATTATTTACTGAATAGTATCTAAAGTTTCATGGAATGTCAACTGAAAATGCCACTGACATTTTCTAAGGAGATATTGCAAACTAATATTTTACTAGACCAATGAACTTTCACTGTGGAGAAATATTAAACCTAGGAAACTTCATTTTTTTCACTAGGCCTGCCCAATTTACTTCTCCCAAATTCCCCAAGCAACCGCTCAACAGAAAGACAAACATTTCTGTCGACTAATACATAAAATCTTAAAGATGGCAGAAGCAAAAGGTGGCAGACCACACATGTTTGTGTCAATATTATTGATTTTATATGTATTATTTGTAACTATCATTTATACTTATTTCAGTGTACAGACGTAAATGTGTTTGTAAAAATGAAGCTACTTGGGAAAATAAACTATTATACTTAAACAAAGGGGACACTGTTAGGTTTCTGGTAAAAAGCCAGAAGGCAAATCAGATATTTCTTTTTAATGTAAAGCAAGAAAAGAATCCTGGCATATGCTCCATATAAGCCTCACTGTCTGTAAAATATTTAGATGACTAATGTAAGATTGTTGTATACTTCCTAACCCTCTAGGAAGGATGTAATAAAGAGATTCCATAGTTTCACAGAGCATGTCCTTTCTTCTGTACTTAGTGTGCATTCCAAATAAGCCTTGTAGTATCCAAAAGCATGAAGAACAAAGTTAGGAGAACCCAGAGCCTCAGAGTTCCCAGCTGGGGCCTGGCTTGCAGTATACTGGAGACATTGCACACACCGACTTGCACTATAAATATGTGAATGACTCACACATCTAGCAAATATCTGAAAACCAATAGGAATGAGGTCTAGGGAAAACAAGGCCCTCAAGCTGAAACTCCGTTAAGTCAATGAACAAGGAACCACAGCAAATTTCTGTGGTGTCCTAGACTGGGGAGACATTGTCCATTTAAGGTCGTATGCCTAGTAGACATGATGCTTGCTTGGAAATAAAGATAACATTATGCCATTCAAATGGGTCCTCAGTTACTACTGTGGTGCAGTAGGCTAAGCCTTCACCTGCAGCGCTAGCATCGCATCCGGGCGCTAGTTTCTGTTCCGGCTGCTCCTCTTCCGATCCAGTTCTCAGCTACGGCCTGGGAAAGCAGAAGACGGCCCAAGTGTTTCAGCCCCTGAAGCCACGTGGGAGACCTGGAAGAAGCTCCTGGCTCCTGGCTTTGGATCAGCCTAGCTCTGGCCATTGTGGCCAATTGGAGAGTGAATCAGATGATGTAAGACCTCTCTCTCTGTCTCTCCTTCTTTCTGTCTGTAACTCTACCTCTCAAATAAATAAATAAAATATTTTTAAAAAATTAGGAAGAAATGAGAAGTGACATACATAACTAAGGTTAGGAGTCATGTCCTTTGGACTACTGAAGTCTTAAAAGATGTAATGGGCTTCTGTGATCACCTTTGCAGGCCCCTGGGATGTACAGCCTGAGCTTGGAATCAGTGGATTAAATGAAGAGCTGAAACTCATGTTTCTTCCAACTGTAAGCTCTGATGAAAATTCTGAGTTGAATTGGAGTACTTGAAAGAATTTCTAAATGATTTGAAAGAACATTAATTTTTGCTTCAAAAACCCTTATATTTCAGGTCAATTTGTTCTTTTGGCTCACTATTTCCCCCTAAGATGAGGAAACTGAGGAACAGAGGTTAACTGACGTGCCTGGAATAAAAGAGAACAAAGCCAGGAGTAGAAATGACAGTCACTTTCTTCACTGATTCTCTCCCAAGTCACATTGTCCTGTGATCTGCTTTCTTTTACTTTACAACAACATGTAGATTCAGGGAGAAATCTGAGTTTCACTCATGAAAGTACAGATGCAGGAAGAATTCCTTTATTCACATACTTGATTTTTTTCTTTAAAATAACTCACAATTTTACAAAGTATTTTCAAGAAGAATACTTTCACCATAAGACACATGCATCATGATGTCATATTTGGAACTGGCTTATTGTGAAAAAGATATACTCACGTTTTCTTCCCGCATATGGCACCTTGGTACCAGTTCTTGCAAGAGCTGAAGTATTTCTTTTTGGTGCCTAGGATCTGTTGAAGGGCACAGACGTTTGGGCTGGAGGATGGAGGGAAGAAAAAATTGTTAATGTCCTAATTATTTTGCTTTTTTATGATTAGAGGTCAGATGATTTTTAAAATAAAATCTTAAGACAAGGATCTGACATTCTAAGATGTGAGTCAAGTCTTCCTCAAATCTAACTCTTGATCCAATCCTACTGAATCCCTGTAGAGTTAAAAATTTGTGAGACATAGAGAATATCATACTTCCCTAAAAGCAGTGCACAAATGTTGCAAAAATTAACCTACCTATTTGAAATATTAAGACAGATTTAAATTTACCATAATTTCACTTTTTTATTTCTTGCTACTTTTAATAGTGCATAATACTTTGAACCTTGTCAAACCAAATATGTGCTCATTTTGGGAACAGGTTGGCTTTAATTTCCTCTGAAACAATGAGAAATTAGAGAACAGGAGACAAGCTTTCCTATGTACAAAGACATTAATTTTCTAAGTGATTATGGAAGTAAATGAGAGCTAAAATTAACCTTTAAGCAATATGGTTGCACAAAAGAAAATGTATTTCTTTGAATGGAGGTGCGTGACAGGTCAAAATATATTCTGTCACAATTTAAGACGTTTTTCTTTCTTAAAGAGACAGAAGTTTTATTTTCATAGTGACTCAAGGTAGCTTTGGAGCATCATAAGAATCCCCCTGGGTTTAGGTAAGGGCATAGGAAGAAATGCCAAGGTCCAGTTCAGAAAAGAAGTAGAAATGGTTGGTTAAGTTAGTAAATTATGTCTGATAATTATTTAAATTGCTAAGGTGTCAATGCATTTATCCTATGAAATACATTTTTTGCGAATTTTACACAAATCAAATTTGAAAGTTACTTAAATGCTTCAAAGAATTCAGAGAACTAGTTATATAACAAGCACTTAATTTTAATACATAATTTAAATTAAATTTGCTCTAACAACATGTGAGATAGCAAAGCTATTTACATATGTTTACATAGCCACTAACAACAGATTCCTTAATTTGGAAAACCCCATTGCCAGGCCACTGGAAGGAAATAATGACACAAATAAACTGAATCAGAAATGCATGCCCTGTTAAATCTTGTTACTTAAAATAAAATTATATTTTATAGACAACATGATAACAATTGTTAAACTGCTTATCTAAATCATATACAATTCCTTTTGCATTTTTCTTGTCATTTTACAACAAGTAGAAAAAAAAACCTACAAACACTGAGTTATATGTAAGGAACGTTTTATATACTTGCACATATAATGAGATAAAGGGAGGAAAAAAGTTCATAAAACCAAACCACTGACTTACCCCTGATCCCGGCCCCTGATACGGCTATGAGCCAAGACCTTGTCATAATAACCATTGGAGTTTGCAGGGTTAACAACAAGCAGCAGGAGGACAGCAAATATGGGTAAAAAAGGAATCATCTTTTGTCTCTCCGTTGCAGTTAGTCCCCGAAGAGAACTGGCAGTGGTGTTTGGAGAGCTCAGAGCTTATATGCATGTCAGTTGTGGGCGGGAACTCTGCATCAACCTGGGAACAGAACTCTCTCCAAGAAACATCAGCAACTTGAGGTCCTCAGCTCAACTCCGTAAGGGTTAGTTACCATCACTGAATACAGTGAGCTTCTTCTCATTATAAAGAAGATACTTATTTATATTCACAGGGAAACTGATTTATTGCATGTTTCTATTTCGATTTTATTCTTTTGTACTTCAGAGATTTGTTTTATGGAAATAATTTTGTTTGAATTTTACAGACTGTTCTGTAATCTACTTTAAAAGTACATGCTCTTGTGCTCACTGAGATCATTATCTGACTTTACCACATCTTGTCACATGTAGCCCACATCAGAAATGAAAGGTGATTAATTGTCACCAGAACACAAAGGCATTTGGTTCATCCTGAGAGGGTAATAATGACTGTTGGTTAAAAATAAATTCTAGATAGATTCAAGACTTGTGTGAGATGGGAAGTAAGAATATGGAAGAATCCACAACTTCTTTGCAGTTCTACTAAAATGGGGAAATACCTCCCATTTCCTTTTTCTTTAAGAATATCAATCAGTAGAAGTAACAGCAATCTACTTCTGGCAAGTCACTCTAACATTTGAAACAAAACGGAAGGCAATAACCATTTGTGCTTTATTGTTTTTGGACTACATATTGCACAGCTTATTGGGCATCTCTAGGCAGCACATCGACTGATACGCACAAATAAAAGCAGTCCCTATTGAACACAAGTATTACTAATTAAAAGTAGTGAGATTATTAAATACATATTTTAAAGTGGTATCATTACCAGCATTCTTCTTATTACTTTATTTACAGTAACTCAACTCTCTCAATGTTATACTATGTAATTCCTAGCAAAAAGACAATACATTCTTACAACGCCACACAGAATATGACTAATGTTCGAACATTTTGGATAAAGGAAATCTGAGGGTCAGAAGTCAACAATAAGGTGAAATTATAACTGCATTCTGTTTCTTTAAATATCAAGTTATAAACCATCCTACTGTGAAAATGCAATTTCTATATGTTTTGTTGCAAAGTGCTCCCTGACAATGGAACATCAGTGTTTGTTTCACACTGGCAATTTAGAGAAACTCACTTGTGCTCTGCATATTGTCAGATTGGAAGCGCTTTTAAGAGAGGGCTGGATTGGACCAGAAAGAATTCCAAGTATCAGAAGTATTATGTGTAAGCTTCCTCTGAGATTTTGCCTTCTGGTGTCAAGATAATTTTGCAACTTCTGCTAGTTTTATTAAGAAAGCACACAATGAAATAACAAATAATGAAATATGATGTAAATACCTCTTTTCAATTTGAAAATCTTGGGCTAAAATACAAAAAATGAACTGTCAATTCAGAAGGAGAGCTGAATAGAAGATACCATCAAAACTAAATTATATTCCTTGCATAGTCTTTTGTGGTACAAAGAATATTAACCTACCATTTATATTTCTCTGACTGAAACTATCCCAACACTATCTGTATGGTACTGGTTTGGTTTATATAATAGTTTCTTATCTCTGTTACATTGTACAAACGGTAGGTGGTCAGTAGGTGCTTATTGAGTAGAAGACAGGGTTGTTTATGAAAGGATTCTATTTAATATCAGTAAATTAGCATTTTATAACATTCTTTACCACATAGCTATAAAAAAGTCTTTAATTCTAGACTTGTGATGCACTATAAATATATTATTTACCTTTTAAAACATAATAGTTGAATTTGGAATTGCAGAAGAATAAATAAAAATCACAATATGTACCTTCAATAGCATTACTATGAATAATCATTTTAATCATCAGTGGAATGCTCACTGCTATTCATGGAAACTTCTAATTTTCATACAGTTGCAACTATTGACAAGATTTTTCATGATGAAGCTGATATTTCCTCAAATCCAGTGGGGTTTTAGAGGAGGGGAGGGAAGGAGGTATAGAGAGAAAGAGATTCAGACTTGGATAGCAGGTATCAAGAAGAAAAACAAACTTTAGAACAATTCACAGTGATAACAGACTGACTTGAGTATAGGCAAAGGCATAAAAAAATTCCTGCTATATTACCTACTTTGTTATGAAGCCCACAATCAGTTGAAAATATTTTTTTTTAAAGGGCACATTTGAACTAGTTACCCCTTATTGCCAGATTTATTCATTGGAATAAGTGCCTTCTATTCATAATGAGTGTTTTATTTTTTTAGAAAACTTTTACTTACTAAATGTAAATTTCAAAAATACAACTTTTGGGTTATATCAGTTTTTCTCCCTGTAACCACCCTCCCGCCCGAAAACCATCCCATCTCCCACTCCCTCTCCCATCCCATTCCTCATTAAGATTCATTTTCAATTATCTTTATATATAGAAGATCAACTTAGTATACACTAAGTAAAGATTTCAACAGTTTGCACCCACACATAAACACAAAGTATAGAGTACTGTTTGAGTACTAGTTTTATCGTTAATTCACATAGTACAACACATTAAGGACAGAGATCCTACATGGGGAGTAAGTGCACAGTGACTCCTGTTGTTGATTTAACAATTGACACTCTTATTTATGACGTCAGTAATCACCTGAGGCTCCTGTCATGAGCTGCCAAGGTAATGGAAGCCTCCTGAGTTCGCCGACTCCGATCTTATTTAGACAAAGCCATAGTCAAAGTGGAAGTTCTCTCCTCCCTTCAGAGAAAGGTACCTCTTTTTTTGATGGCCTGTTCTTTCCACTAGGATCTCACTCACAGGGATCTTTCATTTAGGTCATTTTTTGCCACCGTGTCTTGGCTTTCCATGCCATACTGAGTGGTTTAAATGGACAAATAATTGCATAAACTATGTAATGAAGATAGATGATTGTTTCCTGCTGACAGGGAATATAGTTTACTTTTGTAAAAAGCATGAGCCATGCTCATCCAATAAAAAAAGAGGTTCTTAAATCTTTCTTTGGGAGTTTCACATAATAAGAATCTTAAATTTACCCATCATGAGAATTATTTAGAACATGTATAAATCCCATGGAAGTCAACAACTATTAGCACTTAACAAATATTTGCAATTAGGATTAGCAATGATTTCAAGGAGGATCTTGAAAATGGGGGCCAGATTGTGCATACAAACTACCTGAGAAGTTGGAGATGGCAGAACATCCCAAGAGAAGGTTGAATATGAAAAGACTATAGTGGTGTAACTTAAAAACCCCACGCCAGCCTACAAATAGGATAGTATATATATGCTGAATAGTGAGAGAAAGCCCAAGCAACTACATTAGCTTTGACCCTGATTTCATTAAGCCTAATAGTTGATCCCCAATCCTTAACTGACACTTTGCCGGTAGGGTGAGGGAAGGACATAATTTCAGAGAATAGGAAGAAAAGAGTCCAAATTATAGATAAAACATTGGAAAATCTTGTCAATGATACAATTCTTCCCTTTAAGAGTATTCATCAAGGAAGAAATTCATTTGCTTTCTCTCTCTCCCTCTCTTTTTAATACAGGACTCTCATTCATCTATTCCTTGAGAAGTTCCTGACCTTGAGTTGGCCAGGAAGTCTTACTACCAGCTGGGAGGAAGAGTGAAGTTACAAAAAGATAAGTCTGACTTCCAAGGTTACAAAATCTGACCCGGAAATATAAGTCATTAATGAAAAGAAATGGTTTATTATGCTACTGAATGAAAGTGATGTGTCTGCAAGACAGAGACATTTGTTTCTAGCTCTCAGGATGCTAATTTACTAGCAGTGTGAAATATAGTAGATCTTTGTGATAAGCCTGTGACCTCTGGAACCTATGAAGTCATTACAATGTCTTGCTTAATGTCGCCAGCAAGTGACACTGTCACCAATCTTAAACTTGTACTGTACTGCCTGGGACTGGACAAGAGCTATGGATTAAACAAATTTGAATACTCAAACTATATGCAGTTATTTTAAAACCAAAATTTCTTTGATTTTGAATGATTCAGAATGATTATTTGCATCAAATTATGTATAAGTCCCACTTTTTAACATATTGTCAATGAAATTTAAGTTAGTGAAATAATGTTCAGAGAGAAGTTTAACTGCACCTTCCAAAGTAGACATTAAATGACGTTTCTTTAATGTTAATTCCCTTAGAAGAAAGACAAGAAGTTTTCTGAGATAAATGTGGATAGTATACCATCTTCCCTAATAAATTTACACTCAAGCTATAAAAGCCTATCCAGTGACAGATCTTTTTTTACTCTCATATTAACCAATCGATGTAACTATTTGACTCTATTGAGCTGGGTACTTTTTGCAATTTTAAAACTGAGTGTGTATTAAACATTATTTTGTATTAGCAGTATTTACTTGTATTTCTCTGGAGACATCTAGTGGAGAAAGTATAGTATACAAGGTTTACAGAAGCACAGATATCTTCACATTTCGATTAAAATAATAATCAATGGGAAATTCATTCAAAACAGTAAATATTTTACACACATTTCAATGTAAATGAAAATAAATACTATCTCACAAAAAGTATCTTATGTTTGATTAATACTGGTTACAATGATGTCAAATCTGAAATGAAGTTTAAAAATTCTGGTCACATGCGTGTGACTAACAAATGAGTGGCTTCACTTTTTATCTGAGCTTTTTTTCTGCACTGACACAGGATAGCAACACGTGAATGAGGAATTATGATTGAATTTATTGGATTTTTAAACTTCAAATATATGATTGGAAATAGTCACTTCTCCACTCAGATTTCATTCATTGGTTCCTTCTCGCATTATACACTGGTTTTCACCTTTGGCACTTCTGATAGTACTGACGTTATGCCTTTCATCTTCTCTTTCATTTGGATACAGAAAACATTGTTTCAGAGACAATTAAAATCCTCATTATCATCCATCTCCTGCCCATAAATAACTTCTAATATTTCTTCTGATCAATGAAAGGGATGGGCAATAGCTGCAATTACATGAGCTCTCTAGCAGGCCATCTCTTACAGTACTCAAATTTCAATGTCCCATCTTGCACATTTCATCTTTTAAAAGAACAGCACAGGGCCGGCGCCGCAGCTCACTAGGCTAATCCTCCGCCTTGCGGCGCCGGCACACCGGGTTCTAGTCCCGGTTGGGGCACCGGATTCTGTCCCGGTTGCCCCTCTTCCAGGCCAGCTCTCTGCTGTGGCCAGGGAGTGCAGTGGAGGATGGCCCAAGTGCTTGGACCCTGCACCCCATGGGAGACCAGGAGAAGTACCTGGCTCCTGCCATCTGATCAGTGCAGTGCGCCGGCCGCGGCGGCCATTGGAGGGTGAACCAACGGCAAAGGAAGACCTTTCTCTCTCACTGTCCACTCTGCCTGTCAAAAAATTAAAAAAAAAAAAAAACAGCACGAATGATAGTATCCCCATTATAATTTGTAATCATCTATTTATCATTCTTCTCAGACTGTTTCCCTGTAATATGGCAATACTCTCACCTCTCAGGCTTAGACCTCTCATCTTTTTACTGATATCTTCTCATTACTGACTTGTCCACATCCAACCCTGCCCCGATTCTCTTCATCTGTTTCCAGGATCTTAATCCATATTCCAAATACATCTGAAAAGCTGTTTATACTTCTTCACAGGAAAACTACCAACCAAATGAATTATTTCTCATTTTTCAATAATATTTCTTCTCTCCTCAAAGACATTGGCTATATTTGGTTCTAAAATAAACTACTGCTCCACTTCTCCAGATACTGATTTTATACAATGATTTTCCAATTCTGGAGATTGAGTAGTGCTACCTTCAAGAATTTGCCTTCTTCCTTTTCTTGTATCACATGAGAGTTTCTGGATTTCTCATTCAAACTTCCACCCAAAAAAGTCTCCTCTTCTATAAATGTGTGCATCTGATAAAGGTTTTTATTTGCTATAATTATATGCATATCAAACTTAGGATACTGTGTTAGAATGGGGAGAATGTGGAAAAGATTTGCTCTTTTGGGTCCGGCTCTGTGGCACACTAGGTTAATCTTCCGCTTATAGCACCAGCATCCCATATAGGCACTGGTTCTAGTCCCAGCTGCTCCTCTTCCAATCCAGCTCTCTGCTGTGGCCTGGGAAAGCAGTAGAAGATGACCCAAGTCCTTGGGCCCCTGCACCCACGAGGGAGACCCAGAAGAGGCTCCTGGCTCCTGGCTTTGGATTGGCACAGCTCTGGCCTTTGTGTCCATCTGGGGAGTGAACCAACAGAAGGAAGACCTTTCTGTCTCTCCCTCTCACTGTCCATAACTCTACCTCTCAAATAAATAAATAAAATCTTTTTTTAAAAAAAGATTTGCCCTTTCAATGCTAATGAATTTGCAGCATTCTTTATATTTTCAATCTTATTCCCAGACACACTTGTAAAAAAATAAATGATGAGTTATAGGCACTGGGATTTGGATGTTAAAGTTTCCTACTGTATAATGAACAATAAAAAAGAAGTTGACTTTGTTAGAGAAATTTCATGGTAAAGGATAAAGGGAAAATTATTCAAGTGGGCACAGAGACTAATCCTATGGTTCTTATTTAGAAAAAAAAAATAAGGCCTATGCATCAAAGAAGGAGGTACCTTTCTCTGAAGGGAGGAGAGAACTTCCACTTTGACTATGACCTTGTTTAAATAAGATCGAAGTCAACGAACTCAAGAGGCTTCCATAGCTTTGGAAACTCATGACTAGAGCCTAAGGAGATTTCTGACGCCATAAACAAGAGTGTCAAATTGTTAAGTCAACAACAGAAGTCACTGTGCACTTACTACCCGTATGGGATCTCTGTCCTTAATGTGTTGTCCAATGTGAATTAATGCTATAACTAGTACTCAAACAGTATTTTATACTTTATGCTCTGTGTGGGTGCAAACTGATGAAATCTTTATTTAATATATACTAAATTGATCTTCTGTATATAAAGATAATTGAAAATGAATCTTGATGTGAATGGAATGGGAGAGGGAGCGGGAGATGGGAGGGGTGCGGGTGGGAGGGAAGTTATGGGGAGGGATGCCATTGTAATCCATAAACTGTAGTTTGAAAATTATATTTACTAAATAAAAGTTTAAAAAAAATAAGGCCTATGATAATTATGGCAGTTTTGACCTTAAATGAGAAAAGACTCTGATCCTTTGAGTCTTCATAGAAATGCATGCATACAATTGTAAATATTATATTGAGTTGTCATATTAATAAAAATGAACTCTTAAGAGGACAATTACTAGAAGAATAACATATTCATCATATTGACTTAATGTATATTAGTGATCTTTGAAATTCATATACACAGTAAAATGTGATAGGAAAACCAATATTGGGGTGAATGTTGTTAGTGATGTTAAAGTTAGAAAGTTAATTTAATATCCAAACAGTATAATCCAGAGATGTAGCCAATTAATGATTCCTCAGCATAACAGAGTATTTGGGGAGCCTCAATTTTGAAAAATATCAGATCAATTCTCAGTTGTCAATCTATTAGCATGTATGTTTATCATATACCTGGTTTATCTCCAGAGTTTTTCTTTCTTCCCACTCTTACAAGGTTAATGACCAGATGGTGGGGCAAGTCTTTGCTGTAGTGATTAAGATGCCTTTTGGGAAGCCTACATCCAGTATAGGAAAGATTGGCTTTGAATCTTGGCTCCATTCTGATTGCAGCTTCTTGCTGCTGTAATGAAGACCTGTATTAAGTTCCTAGCTCCTGGTTTCAGCCTGGCTCAACCCTGGCTGTTGAAGTCACTTGAGGAGAGA
The DNA here is from genome assembly GCF_051225735.1 of Oryctolagus cuniculus. Lineage (NCBI taxonomy): Eukaryota > Metazoa > Chordata > Mammalia > Lagomorpha > Leporidae > Oryctolagus > Oryctolagus cuniculus. The sequence goes on along the minus strand of NC_142875.1, from coordinate 75,817,340 downwards.
ACCAGCAGTTGGGAGCTCTATATCTCTTTCATCTCTCATCTCTCTCATGACTAAATAAAATAAAATCTAAAAATTAATAAATAAGAATAGTCAAATGTTTTGTGGAATTGCTATGAAATATGCTACATACTATACATTTGATTGTTATTTTATTATTTTCTTTGCAGAAAATCCTCCTATTTGTGAAGTTTCATTGTTTCTGGATTGCCTTTCCCACTGCAATTTGGCAGCTTGAGTTAAATGCAGTGTTAAACACCTACCCCCTGAGACAGGGCTCTTTAAAAGAAAAAGGATTTTTTTTACATTGAAAGAGAACTTAGAAAATATTTTAAAATCAGGCTACAAAACTCTAAGTTGGATGGTTTCAGGATTTGAGAATCATGTTGCAGATTTACATGTCTGACCTCTAGTGGCTGAAACTAATTTTTGCAACTGTAAATTTTCAAAGAAGCTTCTTCAGAAAGTATAAACTGTTTGTCAACATCACAAAATGGTAGGTTTTTAAATTTAGTCTTTCAATTTTCTGATACTAGTGTGTATATGTATCTTTCAATATGTAATCTTGGATGTTTTCTGTATATCTTATTAATACTGGTTTCCATTTTGGGAGGTCATAGAAATACTTTGTGATTTTTTTTTTAAAAATTGTTATTTGTGTACTTTGTTTATTTGAGTGGGATAAAGAGGAGAAAGAGAGAGAGAGAGAGAGAGAGAGAGAGAGAAAGAGAGGGAGAGAAAAAGAAAGAGAGAAAAAAAAAACAGAGAGAGAAATGAATGAATCACCAATCTGCTGGTTTATTCCCCAAAAGCCAGGAACTGCTAGGGCTGGGTCATGCTAAACCTGGTGGGTGCCAGGAATTCAATCTAGGTCTTCTATGTGAGTACAAGGAATCCAAGTAACTAATCATTCACTTGTTACCTCCCAAGGTCATGTGAGCAGGAAGCTAAGGTTGGTATTGAAGTCTGGACTTGAACTCAGGCACTCTGATGTGGGTTGTGGTTTGTACAAATGAGGTTTTAACTGGTGTACCAAATGTTTGCCTCACTCTGTATGATTTTGTTACAGAAATCTGAGGTGGTAAGACTCCTTTTGTTCAAACAGACACCAGAGACAGTGGAGGATCGAAGTAGTTCATTATGGCAGCAGGCTCAGCTGGAATCATTTCCTGAGAATTGAGCGACAATCCTGAGTTTCTTACAATATTCATCAGCATCATACCTTAGCTGTTACAGCATTAGTGGGGTTAAATTGTAGCCTACGTGACTTAGGACCACACTTCCAAAGGTCAGTGGGCTTGGTATGTTTGTAAAAGAGATACCAGGGGGAGATTTATTATGACAGATTTATGACTGGAGTTTACAGAAGCAGAACAGGACTTCTTCCCTCCGTAGACAAGATAACAGTGGGCAGCTGCTTCACTAGTTAATTTTGAGCAGCCACTTTTCAAGTTCTGTGTTGGGAGGAGGGTCTGCTTCTCTTTGTCTCTGGTTGTGGCCGTATTTCCTGTACAATTTCAGGCCTCTAATACTAATTGTGACTATTTTATGGTCCAACACATGATCTCTCTGGAGCCAAGAATGTATATTCCACATTTGTTGGATAAACTATTTATAGATGTCAATAAAATTAAATTGATGGATATTGTTGCTTATATCTCAATATTCTTATCAGTTTTATGATTTATTAATTTTTAAAATCAACTCCTGAAACAAAAGTTTCAAGTCTGCACTTATAACTTTGTCTAGTTGCAGATGTGATTGTCCACTCAGGAATTTATTTGGATGTGGAGACAGATGACAAAATGCAATAGTTTAATCTTTATCATCATTTTTCCTTTTCTAGATGTTCACAAACTATGAAACATATTAATGAGGTCTAGGGTTACACTTCTATATAATATCAACTTCAGAATTTTCTTCTTCAAATCTGGATTTCATTTACATGTACACTACCTCCCAACTTATCTCTTCTTCATCATAGTTCATCACAGATCAATGATACTCATTCAGTAGTCTCATCTGCTTCTCCTCTTAGTAACATGAGATAGAATTCATTCTGGTTCGTGGGTTTAAATATATTTAAAGCAATTAAAGAGAATTAGGTATTCTCTTCTGTTCTTGACGCTTACCTTAGTTGCTCGTAATAAATCTGTTTCACCCCTATCCAGATGGAGGATAATTCTAATTGAGTAAATAGACACAAAAATGCTCAGAAGAGTTTTATCTGTGTCAACAATCATTTACTATGAATAGGTCTTTTTCTGTGAAAATAAGTGAGAAAACATTTTGCTCACAATTTTCCATAATTCTCAATTCACTATGGACTTTGATTTTTTCTGTAGTCTTTTTCTTTTTTAAGATTTTCTTATTTATTTGAGAGGTAGAGTTACAGATAATGATATATAGAGACAGAAATGTCTTCCATCCGCTGGTTCACTCCCAAATGGCCACAAGGGCTGGAGCTGAGCCGATCTGAAGCCAGGAGCCAGGTGCTTCCTCCCGGTCTCCCAAGTGGGTTCAGGGGCCCAAGAACTTAGGCCATCTTCTACTGCTTTCTCAGGCCATAGCAGAAAGCTGGATTGGAAGAAGACCAGCCGGGACTAGAACCAGCACCCATATGGGATCCTGGCAGAGGCTTAACCTTCTGCACCACAGCACCGGCCCCCTCTATAGTTTTTTAAAATATTACTGTAAACATTTATCGGGGTTGTGGGGGGTTCCCATCTTCCTCTTTAGTGCTCAAATGTCCACAATGGCTGATGCTGAACTAGGTTGAGGCCAGGGTCCAGGGACTCAGCCCAGGTCTCCCATATGAGTGGTAGGAATCTAACTATGCAAGTCACATGCTGTCTCTGAGATTGTACATTAGCAGAAGGTTAGAACTGGAAATGGAGAGAGGACTCAAACTCAGGTCTTATCTACTAGACCAATTGCTAGAGATCCTCTTTGTGCTGGTTGATTTCCCAAATGTCCACAATGGCAATGGCTGGGTCAGACCAAATTAAGGGGCCTAGAACTCCACCATGAATGACAGGGACCCAAATACTTCCCCAGATTCATTAGCAGGGAACTAGATTGGAAGCAGAGGAGCAAGGTCTCAAATCGGTGTTCTAATTTGGAATATTGATGTTCTAAGAGGAGGCTTACCCCACTGTACTACGTGGCCAGTTGCTTCATACTCTTTTTCCTAATAATGTGTATTCCCCTAATCAAGGGTTTTCTAGGTAACTATTATTTTTTGTTTGTTTCTTTTCTTTTTGCCTTATTGGACTATCACATAATTTATGACATAAGTTATAATTTGAAAATTCGTATCTGGAGTTAAGTTCCTTTCCAGAGTTAAGAGCTACTGTTGATTTCTATTCTGAACTTTAGTAAATATAAACCCTAATATTTTGTAATTTTGTCTGACTGTCCATATTTGCCTTTACAGAGATGACCAAATCTAACATGAAGCACTTTCCGAGGACTCAATCTGTCAAATCATTTTTTTTAAAGTTTCATTAAATAAAAATCCTAAAAGTTGAGTTATCTTCTTTAGATTCAATGTTAGGCTTTCATAAGTGTGGGAAGTTTATGCTTCACGGGGAAGAAAATATTTCCACCATCCTCCAGATGATTTGGCTCCGAGTGCTGCTATATGAAGTGTCTACAACAGTGCTTGTGAATCCCAGTTGCTCATCAGAATGATCTGAAGAACTTCTCTAAAGTCAAATAGCCAGGCTATAACCCAAGAAAAAGAACAGCAGGCAGGGCTAAAAATTCAGGTAATTCTGACAAAAAGCATACTTGTTAGATTTTTTTTTCACTTGTACAAATGCTTTCAATTACTAATTAATTTAGCATGTTAAATGAGATAAGCAAGACACAGAAAGACAAATACTATGTGTGCTCCTCCTCTTGTGGGAACTAAAAAACTTTAATCTGAACATAGAATAGTGATCATTCAGATACCAGGAAGGTTTGGGTTGGTGATAAAGTGAGACTGGAAAATGGGTACCAAACCACAGTTAGAAGTAATGTTGGAGTCTTAGTGTTACTCAGCACAGTGGGGTGACTATGGTTAACAACAATTGATTATATATTTTCTGAGCAAATAGAAGAGAGGAACTCCAAGGACATAATCACAAAGTAATGGCAAAGAGACAGAAATGTTAGTTACCCTGACTTAATCAGCACAGATATGTATACATAGTATACATGGATTGAAATATCACACTGCCCCTCCTTTGCACATACAATTATTACTAATAACATTTTTAAGTGTGGTGGATAAAAATATTTGAAAATAACTCTTTTTATAACACCTTCTATGCTTTTTAAAATATTTATTTATTATTTATTTGAAAGGTAAAGCCACATAGGCAAAGAGAGAGAGAGAGCGAGCAAGAGTGCTTCCATCCACTAGTTCACTGGGTCGATCCGAAGCCAGGAGCCTGGAGTTTATTTCAGGTCTCCTACACAAGTGCCAGGGCCCAAAGACTTGAGCCATCTTCCACTGCTTTTCCAGGCCACAGAAAAGAATTGAATTAGAAGTAAATAGTTGGGACTTGAACTGGTGGCCCTACCAGCTATGCCACAGCACTGGCCCCTTGATGCTTTTTTTTTTTTTAAAGATTAATTGATTTTATTTGAAATCCACAGTTACAGAGAAACAGGGAGAAACAGAGAGAAGGGGGAAAATCTTCCATATGCTGGTTCAATCCCTAAATTCTCAATGGCAGGGACTGAGCCAGACTGAAGCCAGATGCCAGGAAATTCATCCCAGTCTCCAACATGGGTGCAGGGCCCAAGGACTTGAACCATCTTCCACTGCTTTCTGAGGTACATCAGCAGGAACTGGATCAGAAGTGGAGCAGCTGGGAATCAGATTTGTAACAATATGGGATATGCATCGTAAGTGGAAGCCTTATCCACTGTGCTACATGCTTGCCCTGAAAATAACTCTTAAATAGATAAAATATTTACAAAGAAAGATGAGCATTGTGTTTTCAAAATTTGTTAAATTTGTTTAAAATGTTTAGATTATCCTTTTTAAATTTTTTTTTATTTTACTTGAAAGGCAGAGTCATATATATAGAGAGAGATCTTTCATCTGCTAGTTCACTCCTCAGATAGCCACAATGGCCAGAGTTGGGCCTGGCTGAACCCAGGAGATGGGAGGCTTCATTAGGGTCTCCCACGTGGGTCCAGGGCTCCAAAGCTTTGGGCTTCTCCACTGCTTTTTTCAAGCCATTAGAAGGGAGCTGGATCAGAGATGGAGCAACCATGGCTTGAATTGGTGCCCACATAGGATGCTAGTACCATAGACAGTGGCTATACCTGTTATGCCACAATGCCAGCCCCAAATTAAATTGTTCTTAGGATCTCTTTTGATTTACAAAATGTTACATCAGTTCAAAGAGTGGAAAGCTATGGAAATGAAGTTAGTGGTGCTTGGGATTCGCCTAACAAATGGTAGTGACCCCGAACACAAAAAGAGTGGAAGATTGGATAGACAAATAGAAATCCTACTATCCTACTAATAGAGATCACAGATACATAATTTCCTTCCCTTACAAATTCTTCACCCTTCTAGTACCCTACAACTTTTTTCATATCCAAAATTCTAATGTATAGAAGTCATTTTTTCAACTTTATTTAATAAATATCAATTTCCAAAGTACAACTTTTGGGTTATAGCAGTTTTCCTCCCCATAACCTCCCTCCCATTTGCAACCATCCCATCTCCCACTCCCTCTCCCATCCATTCTTCATCAAGATTCATTTTCAATTATCTTTAAATACAGAAGATCAACTTAGTATATACTAAGTAAAGATTTCAACAGTTTGCACCCACACATAAACACAAAGTATAAAGTAGTGTTTGAGTAGTAGTTTTACTGTTAATATGCATAGTACAATACATTAAGGACAGAGACACTACATGGGGAGTAGGTACACAGAGATTGCCGTTGTTGATTTAACAATTGATATTCTTATTTATGACATCAGAAATCACCCGAGGCTCTTGTCTTGAGCTGCCAAGGTAGTGGAAGCCTCTTGACTTCACCAACTCCGATCGTATTTAGACAGGGCCATAGTCAAAGTGGAAGTTCTCTCCTCCCTTCAGAGAAAGGTACCTCCTTCTTTGATGGCCCATTCTTTCCACTGGGATCTCATTCACAGAGATCTTTCATTTAGGTGTTTTTTTTGTTTGTTTTTTTTTTATTTTTTTATTTTATTTTTTTTGCCACATTGTCTTAGCTTTCCATGCCTGCGAAACTCTCATGGCCTTTTTAGCCAGATCCAAATGCCTTAAGGGCTGATTCTGAGGCCAGAGTGCTGTTTAGGGCATTTGCCATTCTATGAGTCTGCTGTGTTTCCTGCTTCCCATGTAGGATCATTCTCTCCTTTTTTAATTCAATGAAATATTATTTGCAGACACTGGTCTTATTTATGTAATCCCTTTGATACTTAATCCTAACTTTTTGGTCAATTATGAACTTAAACTGACCACTTTAACAAGCAAGATGGCATTGGTATGTGCCACCTTGATGGGATTGAATTAGAATCCCCTGGCGTGTTTCTAGCTCTACCATTAGGGGTAAGGCCAAGTGAGCCTACGAGATTGGATTCAAGAACTCAGTCCAGGTCTTCTATGTCAGTGGCAGGAATTCAATTACCTAAGACATCACCAGGATAGGAAGCTGGAATCAAGAGCTGAGGTGGGACTCAAATCCAGTTACTCTGAAATGGGATATAGGCTTCTTAATTAGGCCAAATGCCCCTTAGCAACTGTTTATTTTTAATGTTAGAATGAGCTTATGAGGCCGGCGCCGCCATAGCTCAATAGGCTAATGCTCGGCCTGCGGCGCCGGCACTCCAGGTTCTAGTCTCGGTCGGGGTGCCGGATTCTGTCCCGGTTGCTCATCTTCCAGTCCAGCTCTCTGTTATGGCCCGGGAGGGCAGTGGAGGATGGCCCAAGTTCTTGGGCGCCCTGTACCCGCATGGGAGACCAGGAGAAGCACCTGGCTCCTGGCTTCAGATCAGCGCGGTGCGCTGGCCACAGCAGCCATTGGGGGGTGAACCAACGGAAAAGGAAGACCTTTCTCTCTGTCTCTCTCACTGTCCATTCTGCCTGTCAAAAAAAAAAAAAAAAAAGAATGCGTTTATGATATTTTAATTTGGAATTAGGTTCTTCTAGGAAAGTTTGGGAAAGTTCCAAAGAAACTTGTTGTGGGCAATCTCGTGAGGCTACCTGCCTAGCCCATGCAGTTAGCCTGACTGCTGGCAGGTGGTGGGAACCCTTAGGCACATTTCTCCCCACCCTAACCTTCTGCCAATTAGGTAAACTGTTCCCGAGTGTGGCCTAGGCTCACCTGGAAAGCAACCCTAGCTCTGTGATCTTCAAGCTGATTGGAGAGCCATATTGGTGCCAGTGTCAGTTCTGTCCTGTAGTTAGTGTTCCCCTGAGTTAATTATGCCCCTTCTGCCTGCCCTTTAAAGTGTACGTGGCTGTGAATAAAGACAGACATGTTCACCAAAGCCTGTCCCCAGTGCTTCTTGTGTGAGGAACACCATAGCCCTGCACTCTCTGACAGTGGGGCTTTGCAGGACAAGCCGCAACTTGTGAGACTGAAAACATCTCTATACCTTAGCAAAGATCATATTCTTTTCATTTCTCTTGTTTCATTCTTCTTTGGAATCTTTTTATTGAATCATTTATTCACAGACATTTATACATTACTGTTAAAGGGTGAAGGGTGTTTTGAATATAACAGTAAAACTATATAGAATAAACAAATTAAAATTTAAAGATTTGAGTCTAAGAGAAATACAGTACTGTGTATTTTAAACAGGCCATAACGTTGTTCAAGTCAACTGGCCCGGGATGACCTTGATTTTCCAGTTGTCAGATGTGAGGTCATCGGGAAAATAGCCTAATATACATATCTGTCAATTTCCTAGCTGAATAACCATCTAATAATATCTGTCCTTTTAACCCCTCAGAAATGTTTTAAGAGATATTTTTGAAGTAGGAGAGAGGTTTTAAGAAAAGTCCCAAATGGAGTAAATTCTTTGTCTTTTAGAATTTGATAGAAGTGAGCATCCCTCTCAAAATTATCCAGTGCATATATAGGTCCATTGAGACTCTCAAAAATTGGTAGCCAATTCCTATTCTTCAGCCTTAACAGGCACAATGATTGACCCCAAGCAACTGTTGTGCAAAGAAATCACCAAAAATGATAGTGAGAAAACTCAGAATTATCTTTTTTTGTTGGAGACAAAATGGGCTGTGCAAAGCTGCATTTTAAGTTCTAAAATACTTGAATAGAGATTTGTCAATAAAGGATTAAGACACTTCTGGGGCAGGAAGCCATGTCAGTGCACCTGCTCAAAGAATTCAAGAAACAAACCCTGGGGAGGCACTGAAAGAGAAACAATTACAGAGAAGAAAGGAAAAGCTGAGTGAAGAAAAGACAAAGTAATTGCTAAGTGATTTTACCAGCAGGTCACATGGCTAGGCCATTAGTGATAACAATTTTCAAGATTAAATACATCTAAATCAAAAGGAAATATATATATATATACACACACACATTCGCAAATACTATTAAATGTATTAGGATGATGTAATTTTCCATTATTTTGTGAATATTTATAAATTGAGTTTAAAAAATCCTTTTTGATATTTTCTGTAGACATTTACATGTTTTGTTCTTGTCTGTTTTTTGAATATTTTATTTATTTATTTGAGAGGTAGAGTTACAGACAATGAGAGGGAGAGACAAAGAGAAACCTTTTGTTGGTTCACTCCCCAAATGGCTGCAAAGAACAGAGCTGTGCCGATACAAAGCCAGGAGCCAGGTGCTTCTTCCAGTTCTCCCATGAAGGTGCAGGGGCCCAAGGACTTGGGCCATCTTCTAGTGCTTTCCCAGGCCAGAGCAGGGAGCTAGATTGGAAGAGGAGCAGCTGGGACTGAACTGGCACCCATATGGGAAGCTGGTGTCACAGGTAAAGGATTAACCTACTCGCTGACCCCTGTTGTTTACAATTGATTTTTTTTTTTTTTTTATTGATCTGCCAGGGGACAAAGACAGTTGCTGCTAACTTGAAAGTAAAGAGTACCTGTTATGATTTCTATTTTGCCAGGTCTGCCCTGAAAAAGCTTTGTATCTGTTATCTACATGTAAAATGCACCCTTGAAAGAGGAGTGCCTGATTATTTTGCCTGGTGGCTTTATGCGTAAGACTTTATACATAACCTCATTATAAGATTGCATTAGATTGTTGCTTAGGCTTACTGCTTAAGGTCTTTGCAGTTCTTATCTACGTGCCACTGTGGCTTATCAAGAGAAAACGAATTCTTTGAGTATGTCAAGATCAGTTCTGCTATTTCTGTTTGGGATCATGTTACCATAGAAATATATTCCCCATGGCTTAGAAAAGACATATTTGCTTAAGTGCTATTTTTATTTTATCCAAAATGAAATAGAGATAATATCATAAGAATGTTTTTCTGTTGCCTTCATATCTAATGGCAATTGCAAGTACTATAATGAAAGTAATTGGTGCATATTTTTTAAAAGTTATTGATTTTTTTTGAAAAATGGAAGAGAGAGAGAGAGAGAGACTTATTCAACTCAATCTGGTTGTTCTTTCCTCAAATACCTGAAACAGCTGGGTTGAGTTGGGTTGAAACTTGGAGCAAGGAACTCAGTGAGGGTCTCCCACATGGGTGACAGGGACCTAAGTACCTGATCCATTACCTATCCCCTCCTATAGCCCTAATTAGCAAGAAGATGAAATTATAAAAAGAGCATGAGCTTGAATCCAGACATTCTGAAATAGGATGTGGGTGTCCCAAACACTTGCCTGCATGTTTCTTCTTAATAATGCTCTTTCACTGTGCATTGGTCCCTTAGGCCAATATCATCATTAGATGACCATAAGACTAGAAATGATTGCTTATATGTGTCTTACTTTTGTCTTTGATTTTTAGTTATCCTGCAGCATGGCAGGGTCAACTCCACTGCTCAACAATTGACCTTAATGTCAAGACTGATGATGTCATACATACATCAAGATGGTACAGAAACTTATTACTTAGATTGTAAGGTTTTGTTTGGAGGTCAGGTTAGGCTTCCAGGAAGATTCAAAAGTGGTTTGAAAGGTCAGGAAGTGTGTGGTAGTTGACATTGGCTTTTATTGCAATTAGAATTCTGGGACAGAGTGAATTCTCTCAGACAAGAGCCTGAATTTGTTTGCTTTGGTTTGCCCAGCAGCAAGGGAGGGAACAGTTGTGGACTTTCTTACTGTTAGTGCTAAAGCATCAAAAATAGAGTCAGTGTGTACATATATTGAATCATCCACAATACCACATACAGATGTGCAACTTTTATATTAAAATTAACAACAATACAGTTTTAGAAAACTCTTTTATTGAAGAGGAAAATAGGCATTGATTTGACATCTGTAAGGTGAAATTTTTGAAACCAGTTGTGTGAGTCAGAATGCTGTCTCCAGAGAAATTGTAGGGGAAGTAGAAGCATCATTTATTCATTTTAAAAATGTATATTTGTTTGGAAATCAGAGTGACACAGACAGAGAAAGAGAGAGGGAGAAAGAGAAAGAGAGAGAGAGAGAGAGAAAGATAGACCTTCCATCTGCTGGTTCATTTTCCAAATGACTACAAGAAGCAGGCCTGAGCCAGGCCAAAGCTGGGAGCCAGGAACTCCATTTGGGTCTCCTGTGGGATGACAGGGGTCCAAGAACTTGAGACATCTTCTGTTGCCTTCTTTATTTTTATTTTTATTATTATTTTTATTTTTTGACAGGCAGAGTGGACAGTGAGAGAGAGAGAGAGAAAGGTCTTCCTTTGCCATTGGTTCACCCTCCAATGGCCGCTGTGGCCAGCGCACCGCGCTGATCCGATGGCAGGAGCCAGGTACTTATCCTGGTCTCCCATGGGGTGCAGGGCCCAAGGACTTGGGCCATTCTCCACTGCACCCCCGGGCCACAGCAGAGAGCTGGCCTGGAAGAGGGGCAACTGGGACAGAATCCGGCACCCTGACCGGGACTAGAACCCGGTGTGCCGGCGCCGCAAGGCAGATGATTAGCCTAGTGAGCCGTGGCGCTGGCTCTGTTGCCTTCTTAAGCACACTAGCAGGAAGCTATACTGGAAGTGGGTGGCCAGGACTCAAACTGGCACTCTGTTATGGGATGTTGGCATCCCAAGCAGTGGCTTAACCTGCTGCACCACAACTCTGACCCCTGTTCTATAACATGTTTCTTAGGATTCCTCAGATTTAAACCATGGATTTCCACTTGCAGTCATGGATGGAAGAGAGCAGGACTAAGAAATATAAAGAATTCACTATGTAAAAGATGTAAAAGAAAAATGACAGAATATTTGTTTAATAGTGTAGAGAGTGTGATTTTTTTTTTTTACAATATTCAAGCAACTAATACATACAACAATTTAAATTCTGTAGTTATAGTTTACCTTTGATTTTTTAAGAATTTCTTTATTTAATTGAAAGGCAGAATTACAGAGAGGCTGAGGTAGACAGAGAGAGAGAGAGAAAGAAAGAGAGAGAGAGAGAGAGAGAGAGAGAGGTGAGCCAATACGAAGCCAGGAGCCAGGAGCTTCCACTAAGTCTCCCACATGGGTGCAGGGGCCCAAGGACTTGGGCTATCTTCTACTGCTTTCCCAGGCCATAGCAGAGAGCTGGATCAGAAGTGGAGCAGCTAGGATGCTGGCACTGCAGGCGGTGGCTTTACCCACTATGCCACAGCACAGGCCCCACTTTTGATTTAAGAGAGAAAAACTCACATAATTTTTACCAGAATTTGAGCCTTGTTACGATTGTACTCACTGTGTGATATTAACAACTTTTAAAACCTTTGTTGTTGTCTTCATCTATTTTCTTTTCCTATAACAAAATATCTGAATCGGAATAGTTTATATAGAAGAGTTATTTTTTAGCTCATATTTTAGGAAGATGAAAATATGAGTGGGTAGTTCCCTCTGTTCAGCCTCCAGTGAGTGCACCTCACTTTGGCTGTGACACAACATGGTAGATAGCATCAAGATAAGAGGACACATCAGAGGGAGAAGGTGGTGATGGTGAACAGGAAATAAAAGAGATAGGAGCCAGGCTTGCTGTTTTTGTAACAACTCACTGCCATGAGAGTTGTTATAATCAGGGTCTTGGGAGAAGTCCATTAAGCCCTTTGAGACTGGCACCCTCATTGATCTGATTCCCTTACATTGGACCCCAGTTTCTTAATTTATTATTTATTTTTCTTTATTTATTTGACAGATAGAGTTAGACAGTGAGAGAGAGAGAGAGAGAGACAGAGAGAAAGGTCTTCCTTCCATTGGTTCACCCCCAAAGTGGCTGCTACAGCTGGAGCTACTCTGATCCGAAGCCAGGAGCCAGGTGCTTCTTCCCGGTCTCCCATGCAGATTCAGGGGCCCAAGCACTTGGGCCATCCTCCACTGCCTTCCCGGGCCACAGCAGAGAGCAGGACTGGAAGAGGAGCAACCGGGACTAGAAACCGGTGCCCATATGGGATGCTGGCGCCACAGGCAGAAGATTAACCAAGTGAGCCACGGCGCTGGCCCCTGGATACCAGTTTTTAAAGGTTTCACAATCTCCCTATACTATTACATTGGGGACTATGCTTCCATAACATGGACCGTTGGGACACATATCAAAATTATATCTAGATGGTTGCCATTGCCAAAATTTTCCGTACTGAGAAGAACAATCTTTGACAGTTTCCCCCAAAGTTGGAACCATGATTTCATTTCTCCCTGTGACATAGACACATGTATATCATCATACAAACTCACACATAGATATATTTTCAAAAGTCAACATTAGTTTGAAGGCATTCTTGTGCCACTCCTTTCTGAGCTGAAATTCATGATTCTGACTCTTACACTCACAAGCAAAGTTTCTGGGGCATGCATTCATCACATATCTAAAGCTTCTGGTCTCATCTGTGGAACATTTCCATCATAGATATCACTTTCCCCTTAACAGAAGGTGTAAAGTTGGAAATAAATAGATCACTATTGTAAAAGCTTGAGCTAGAAAAATTAAAACTGTGAAATTGCCACTAGTGCTTTTTTGGAGTCAATGTCAATGAACATTCTGATAGGAAGAAGCCATAACTGTTCCTGAGACATAGAAAATCAAATGAATAAGGCCTTGAAGGTCAACAGAAGAAAGGGGCACACAAAGAACCTATGTGCCTCTATTTGTTCTCTTTCTACTGCCAATATCCAATTCCACTCTATAGCCAAATTTACCCTATTCAGGGTGAAACAAGAATACAGTACCTTTCTTATTTTAGAGATGGGCAAAGGACTATGAGTCAAAAATTTAAAAAAATCTTAAAAAATGTGCCACTTTAGGAAAAAACACAAAACCATTATTTATGTTTCAAATTTATGCACTCAACCTTTGTAAAACATCATGTCATAGGCCAGCGCCGCGGCTCAATAGGCTAATCCTCTGCCTGCGGTGCCGGCACATGGGGTTCTAGTCCCGGTTGGGGTGCCGGATTCTGTCCCGGTTGCTCCTCTTCCAGACCAGCTCTCTGCTGTGGCCTGGGAGTGCAGTGGAGGATGGCCCAAGTCCTTGGGCCCTGCACCCGCATGGGAGACCAGGAGAAGCACCTGGCTCCTGGCTTTGGATCAGCGCGGTGCGCCAGCCACAGCATGCCAGCTGCAGTGGCCATTGGAGGTTGAACCAACGGTAAAGGAAGACCTTTTTCTCTGTCTCTCTCTCTCTCTCACTGTCCACTCTGCCTGTCAAAAAAAAAAAAAAAATCATGTCATGACAGTAGAATCTGCTTTGACTTTATGTTGCTGCAATTATTTTTTCAAATTTTTTCTGCACACAAAGTTAATTTGGGCTTTTGTAGCCTTTGACTTCTCATTTGCTGCAATTATATGCATCATTGACACAATAATCAAGTAACTGAACCCTCTATTACTCTCTACAACAATTTTCATTGGTGATGACATGAATCAATGGAATACAGCAATGCTTAGGAATGATAGCACAGATTAGAAAGTTAAAGTAGCCACAGCCTGTTAAAATTTCTCTGCCTTTATTAAGTGAGAATATAATAACTCAAATATATCTGTAAGGAATAATGCACTGAATGTGACACCACACACTATCTTTCATTGGATAAATCACTCCCTGGGCTAATCTCAGGGTAGATTTTCTGTGGATTTTCATGGCAACTCTACATGTGAACAGTCTGCACAGGCAAAAAGCAATGAAAAAAAATGCTTTATTTTCACATGTGTTTATTAAGTGGTTCATTGATAGGTTCTCAAGTGGAGAGGAAGCGATTACCCATGATTGCAAGTATATATTTAAGGGATGATATCTTAGTGTACATTGTTTTCTCATTTAATTTAGTACAATATGTTCATGTAAATGCAAAAATGTAACTCCATGTAACTGAAAAAGAAGGGAGACTCTCTTTTCTTGACATGTTATGACTAATAGCTAGCCCAGATACCTTGTTGGGAAAGTCAGTTTGGCTTCTGAATGAAACTGAATACATTCTGCTTCATTCTTTCTAGTAATTTCCAAAAGACTATGATAGTCAGTCCTGGAAGAACATTAACCTTGGGATTTAAAATATCTAAGTTCAAATCCAGCACCGCTGTTTGTTAGCTAAGAGTCACTTGCATAAATCATAAAAGCATTACAGTCCTCAATTTTGAGTGACATTGTAATGCATTCTGATTATTGTGAAAGTTATAATGGGGTAAATTGTTTATCCCAAGATGTGTTCATTTTTCTTCTATCTTCTTCCTCCTACCTTCCATCACCTGCAACCACGTTTTTTTTCTCCATCCCATTCTCTTCTTTCGTCAATTTCTGCCACTTTAACATGAGGCATATATGTTAAGATTCATTGTACGTCACAGAAATGTTATTTGACATTGAGCAAAGCACTAAATTTTTCTCAATGTACTTTTCCCTCACTAACAAATCTGATTTATTAACAATCAAAATTCCGTTAAATAAATATGCATGATAATCAGCTAAAAGTGAGAGTTCAGAAGTAGATTTCTTTTTTTCATTGTCTTGTTACATTTTTAATAAAATTACAATTTTAGGAAACCATTGAAAAATATACATACATACATAAATACATAGATAGATAGATAGATAGTACTACTACTTTCTCTTGTTAAAGGAAAATAGGATGTCAAATGAACTGGTAATATGAAAGAACAAAACATTTTATTCAAAAACATTTATTATATATAGTCTAATCTCCCAAGCAGTTCAAGGCACTACAAACATGATAGTGAACAAGCTGGGTAAGAACTCTGTCCTTAGAGAATACCATTTTAGAGAATAAGAGACAGAAAATACACATAGAAGCAAGAAATCAATATGTTTCTGTGAGGAAAAATTTCAGATTTCTATCTCAATATACACTTTAATTAAGTTACTGCTTTCATTAAATGACTGAATAAAACGATTTCTATATAGAAAGCCTGGTTAGAAGCACAATCTGATCTAACCAGTTCCATGCCTGTGCACCTTGCTAGGACTCCTTCAAAAATAGAATCAAGAGTGAGGTTCATTTTTCCCAGACATGAGAGTAATATAAATGATGCTTCCTCTACCTCCACAAATCCTTTAGAACTTTGGAAACCAATTATTTTAGGAAACCTTGCAACACACCTGAAATGCTGCCTCATTTCCTTGTAATATAGCTAACTACCCTTAATGTTATTTTCACCTTTTCTCTCCCAAAAGCCCTTCCATAAGCAAGAAAAGTATCATTTTCTAATCCCAAGTATAGAAAAGTTCTCAAGTGGTTATGCTATTCAAAACTATTGTATAAAATCTCAAAAAATATTTTTTTTGCAGAATTGAAAGGCTTCTTTAATTTTGTAATTCAAATGTAATGATTATTTCCACATCTTCTCCCATCTGTTCTTCAAGTGAATTTTGTCATGACAAACTCCTACATGAAATTCTTTAATGACACTCCATTATGCCCATGATAAAGATCATCCTATGAAGAAATATTACTCATCTTTAGGAAGTGACATAGATATCCCTTTTTCTCTGTAACCAACAGTATGTTCAGACTCCCTCCTGGATTTTCTCTCACAGACACTATGTCTATCATTCTTAATTGTTATTTCCAGAGAATTAGCCTCTTTTTAACACAGTTCAATAACTTCTTGTTTTATTATTTTGTTCTCAGAATGTCTGTCTCAAATGTATGCTTAATCAATGTTATGAATGAAGGGAAAATTATTGCAAAGGGCAGTTTAACAGGTGGCTCATTAAAAAACAAAGATCTTGATTGATTAATGTATCACTAATTAAATACATTTATTCTAGACTTGGGAATAGAAAACGATACTTTTTCTATTTTTCATATTACATATGCATACCGCATTTCACAAAATATCCTCTATTCGAATGGCTAGATGGACGATGAAAGCAAAGAAGTGAAGTCTGCAAACCCTGAGCTTTAAGCACTCATTGTGTGGAAACCAAGACTTTCTTCCTAATCTTTCATAGTGAGAAACATAAATGAAGTTCTGCAGACTTGGCATTGTGAGCTCTTCTAGAAATTATTCTTTATCCTATTTTCCCCATTGTTTAGAATCAAATCTCTAATCTGGTAGAAAATGGGAAATGAAAGAAAAGGAAGGCAATATTAGAGATACAGATCACCTAAAAATTGTTACTTTTTTTCAATTTCATGCTTTGTAAACATCGAACTGCCATATCAGCAATCCCATCTATCCAAAGGAAGTGAAATCAGTATGTCATAAAGATGTCTATCCTCCCATCTGCATAGCAGCATTTCCCAGAATAACCAAGATACTAAGAAAGAAGGAGGGAATGAAGTCTGCTTATTGTTTTAGAATTGTACCTATGAAATGTATGAAATTTGTCCTCTTTATATTAACAAAAATTAAAAAAAGAAATCCAAACATGGGAAAAGAAAAAAATATAATGAATAAACAAAGTATATACACAAAATCAGTTACTTTAAAGTAGAAGAATTCTAATTCCTTCTGTTGATTAAGCAATTCAGTTACTGGCAAATCTACTTCATAGAATTAAAATATTTTAAAATTGTATGCTACAGTTACTTAGCCAGAGTTTTAGGTTACATTGCCTTTTTTGAGGATTTATTTTATTTTTTGAAGGTTATAGCTATGGAGAGAGAGGGAGAAACAGAGAAAGGGTCTTTCATATGCTGATTCACTCCTCAAATGGCTATAGTGCTGGGGCTGGACCAGATGAAAGCCAGGAGCCAGGAGCTTAATCCCGGTCTTCAGTGGGTGCAGGGGCCCAAGCACTTGGAACATCTTGAGCTGCTATCCCAGGTGCATTAGCAGGGAGCTGGGTTGGCCATGGAACAGCTGAGACGGATGTGGAACAGCTGGGACCTGAAAGGGTGCCTATATAGGATGCCCATATGGGGGCAGCAGGTGGAAGCTTAACACTCTAAGCCATAGCTCAGGCCCAGGTTGCATTCTTGATAGGTATTAGAGGTAGTTTCACTTTATAATGAAAACCTCGGAAATGATTTTGATTAATGTGAGAATTTTATGTCATATTGAATGGTTATATTTTCGTACAATATATTGTTTTGACTAATGTTTTGTGTGTGTTCTCATATAATTATAATTTCATTATTCTCATATGATTACATTTACACAAATGAGTTACAATGCATTTTACCCAATTTTTTTTTCTTTGTTGTAACACTGTGAAAACCAAGGAAAACCATTGTAAACAAATGAGTGGCAGTTTCAGGGGTCCCTACATGCCACATTCAAACTCAGTGAGTGTTATTCAAAGCATGGGGAGGTCATATCCTATTTCAACAACCCCAGCCTTTTTCAAAATAGCAATTAAATTGAATTTAATATTTTACAATTTCTGGCTTTTAGTCCCACTTTCCTAATCTTTATTTTTTCTGTGTTTCAGCCAGTTGTGGTATATGTAACAGAATTAACAAATTGTTTGAACTTTATTTTCTTCAAACTTCAGAAAAAGTATAACTATAGTTTTTGGGAAGGGCCAGTTTTTTTTAGATTTTAATTATTTATCTGAGAGGTATAGAGAGTTACAGACAACGAGAGGAAGAGGAGACGAAAGAGAAAGATCTTTCTTCCGCTAGTTCACTCCCCAAATGGCCATGATGGTCGGAGCTGCGCAGATTCAAAGCCAGGAGCCAGGAACCAGCAGCTTCTTCTAGGTCTCCCAAGTGGGTTCAGGGCCCAAGTACTTGGGGCATCCTCTACTGTTTTCCCAGGCCATAACAGAGAGCTGGATTTGAAGCGGAGCAGCCAAGACTTCAACGGTGCTCATAGGGGATGCCAGCGCCACAGGCAGAGGATTAACCTACTGTACCACAACACTGGAAGTGCCAGTTTTTATCCCATGAGCTATTTTCTTTTCTTCTTGTCACACAAATTTCACTATTACTTGAAAATCTGCCAGTCAGCACATTCTTACTTATTTTCTGTCTGCACATAATATGTGATCCTTGGCCTCAAAATGACTTTTCCTCCATAAATTTGTAGATACGTTACTTAATGCACTGGGAAGATGAGAAAAAGGAAAAAAAAAGTGTGGTTAACTGTAAACTATCAAACTTTTAGAAAAAACGTGTCTGAAAATCTTTATGATGCATACCTAGGAAAGAGTTCTTAGGGCACTCATAGAGAGTAAGAATAAAGAATTAGATTTGATCTAAATTTAAGGTTTTTGCTTTGTGCAAGAGTCTGTCAAGAGGATAGAAGAAATTAGACTGAGAAAAAACATTTTCAAATGACATATCTGACAAATGCTCTTGAAAATAGAAAAAGAGCTCTCAAAGTCAATGTTATTAAACAAGCAAACATATAAACACTCTACTAAGAAAATGTGTAAAAGAAATGAACAGAAATTTCATCATTTTAAATACAAATGATGAATATGCATGTAAAAATGGTTCAAATCATTATCCTTCAGAGAAATCCAAATTAAAACCCAGATGACATGTAATCACATCAAAATAAATAAAATAAAATAAAAATAGGCAGCCACACCAAATCTAACAGAAAAATAAATCAGACATCACTTATATGTTGTTGGTGAGCACGTCAAATGGAATAGTATGCTGGGTACACGTTGGATATTTGCTGAAACACTAAACATGCAACTACCATGTTATCAAGGAACTGTCCCAGAGAAATGAAATTTATGTTCGCATACAAACCTATATATAAATATTCATAGTAGCTTCATTTGTAATAATCAAAGACTGGAACCAGCGTAGATATCCTCCAATGAGTGAAATGTTAAAGATGTGTTACATCCATACCCTGGAATCAGAACTCAACAATAAAAAGGGAAGAAACTATCGATACATGTAACAACTTACATAATTCTCCAAAGAATTATGTTACAATTAAATGCATGAATCTTAAATGATTGAATATATGTATGATTCCATTTATAGAAAATTAGAAAATGCTTTGAACTGAAAGAACAACATAAAAATGGAAAAACCTAGGTGGTTTTCAAGGGTTAGGAATTGGGGAGAGGTGGGTGATAAGAGATGGGTATGGTTGTAAAAGACAACACCAGTAATCATTGTGGTAATATAAATTCTCTGTATCTTGACTATGGTTGTGGATATACCAATCTGTACATGTGATACATTATATAGAACTATGTGTATATATATATACACACATATGTATATACTGTATTTTATATATATATATATACACACATATATACACACACGCACACACACACACACACACACACACACACACACATATATATATATACACACACACATTTCTCCCCCTTCCTCCCACAAGCATGTAAGCAAGTACAATTAAAACTGTGGGAGTATGAAGTAGATCAATGAGTTATATCCAGTTCAATTTCCTGTAATATTGTGCTCTAGTTTTGAAAGAAGTTTCCATTCAGGGAAAATGGTAAAATGCATGAAAGGTACTGCTCTATCATTCCTTATCGCTGAATATAAATACATATTCCTCTAAATTTTGGAGGAAAGCTTAATTAAGAGAAGAAAATCAAAGAAATAACCATTAACTTAATATTTTATGGTGTGTTTATTTTTTTCCATAGTTCTACTTTCTTTTTGTTTGCTTTTTTGAACTTTAAAAAGATTTAGGTGCTGGTGCTGTGGCACAGTGGATTAAAGCCCTGGCCTAAAGCTCTGGCATTCCATATGGGTGCCGGTTCTAGTCCCGGCTGCTCCACTTTTGATCTAGCTCTCTGCTATGGCCTGGGAAAGCAGTAGAAGATGGATCAAGTCCTTGGGCCCCTGCACCCACGTGGGAGACCCAGAAGAGGCTCCTAGCCCCTGGCTTCGGATCAGCGCAGCTGGGTGGAAGACCTATTTCTCTGTGTCTACCTCTCTGTAACTCTTTCAAATAAATAAAATAAATCTTTAAAAAAAATTAGCACAGTTCTATATTTTAGAGACAGTTGAGACATTTTCATCCAGAAATTTCAAATACAAGCAATTGAAGTCCAAAGAGGTGAAATACTGGGTATGTGGTCATCCTAAGCAGCTATGAAAGGATACCAACTTCCTGTTTTTCCCACATCAAAGGACATTTTTTTTGGGGGTTCTGAATGCTGAATTAACACCAGAAGTTATTTTTTAGGAGAAAATTAAACCTCTGAACTACATTGCTGCCAAGTAAGAATGTCAGTGAAGATCACCTCTTCTTCCTAGAGTGGGCAATACTTGATCATTATCTGTATGCAGGCTCAGATCATTTTTAGGAAAAAAAGAAACTTGGTAAGACAAACATAAAGAAAGTCATTAAAGTTAGCTGAAATTAACTAACATGATAGAATAAACAAATTATTCGGATCTGGCTGAAGAGCCCATGAGAGTATTTTAGGCATGGAAAGCCAAGACACTCTTGCAAAAAATATTTAATAATTTTTTAATAAAAATATTTAATAAAATTTTATTCACTGCTGAAGGAATAGTGCTTGCCAATGTTGGGGACATGACCAATATTAAGTCTTAAATAAGTCAAAATAAGGGTATGGTGGCCAGCGCTGTGGTTCAGTGGGTTAGACCACAGCCTGTGATGCTGGTATCCCATATGGACACTGGATCAAGTCTTGGCTGCTCCACTTCAGATCCAGCTCTGTGTTAATATGCCTGGGAAAGCAGCAGAGGATGGCCCAAGTCCTTGGGCTCCCACATCTCCATGGGAGACTTGGAAGAAGCTCCTAGCTCCTAGCTTCAGCCTGGCCCAATAGTGGTTATTGCAACTTCCTTTCTGTAACTCTACCTTTCAAATAAATAAATAATTCTTAAAAATGTGTAGAATTGTTGAAGATTAATATGTATGAGAGAACAATGTTAAAGAATGAGGCTGGTAACATGAACTGGACCAGTTTATGGAAGTTAGGATATGGAATTGGTGCTTAATCATGAGAAAAATGGTAAATCCTGTCAAGTTATCAACAGATAGAAATGAATATATTTGTTTTTCAGAAACACCTACATGTCTATCAAGTACTCCTCATCATTTAAAATCTTTATTTCTTTTCTTATAAGTAACTCTTCCATAATGGTTTTAAAATAAATAAATATGATCAGTAGGTAAAATAACTAGTGAAGGAATTTCTTTGAATGGATGCAAATGGCTGTGCTACATTAAATATTACTTTAGAAAATTTTTGCATGATACATTGTTATAAAAAATAAAGTTATATCATAGACAGTACGATTAAATTCCTGATAAAAACGAAGAAATAACCTAGATAATATATATGTATTTATATAAATTTTCAAAGGCAAAGCGAAAAAATGAAACAACAGCAAGTTGTTAGCAGTGATTCTAGTAGGAGATTGAGAATTAAAGAGAAACTGCAAATTTGAGTGCAGTCACAGGAATTTGTTTTGAGTAGTTAAAATACTTAAATTGGTGTAATTATGGAAATACATGAATTGTGTGAAAGAAATTGCACAAATTTTCCAGAGCAGCATTGTCCAAAAAAAATATTACAATTGACAACAACAAGCCACATCTGTATTTTTCAGTTTTCTAATAGACATGTTGAGAATGTATGAAGAATATATAAAACTCATTTAATTAGCATTTTTAAATTTTTATTAATTTTTTTTTGACAGGCAGAGTGGACAGTGAGAGAGACAGAGAGAAAGGTCTTCCTTTTCCGTTGGTTCACCCTCCAATGGCTGCCGCGGTACTTATCCTGGTCTCCCATGGAGTGCAGGGCCCAAGGACTTGGGCCATCCTCCACTGCACTCCCTGGCCACAGCAGAGAGCTGGCCTGTAAGAGGGGCAACCAGGACAGAATCCGGCGCCTTGACCAGGACTAGAACCCGGTGTGCCAGGGCCGCAAGGCGGAGGATTAGCCTAGTGAGCTATGGCGCCGGCCTTAATTAGCATTTAAAGCTCAATATATCCTACATATGATCATAATGTAAAATGTGAATGAGGTAGTTTGCACACTTTCCCACCACATCTTTGGGATCTGGTTATATTTTACACATACAGCACACCTTAATTCAGGCTAGTTACATTTCAAGTGCTTAATGGCCATCTGTGGATAGCACCTGCTTTATTGCACAGCACAGCTCTGGAGGAAACTTACTGATTTGCTACTGGTGAATTTTAGTTGCAGAGACAGCTTCACTACTTAGCCTGCGTCTGCATAGCTGTTTTGGCCCCTGATCCCGCAGTTTTATTCTTAGTTCAGTCTTATATTGTCCAGTTCTCTCATTTTTCATTTGAGAGGCCTTAATATTACTCAATACCTTTCCTTACTACCAGTGTTCATATAGTGTATCACAAATGAAAGTGAAGTGAGAATGTTGAAGTGTTTTTAAAAATTTTGAAAATATATTAATATGACTTTGTAAGAAAATAAAAACTAAAATGTTATTAATTTTGAATTTTGACTGAAAAGTTTGGATGATTCTACTACTTAAAGAGAGGATGAAAAAGACAGAATTCAGGGCTGGTGCTGTGGCTTAGCCGACATCCCATATTGGCACTGATTCACATCCTGGCTGCTTCACTTTGGATCCAGCTCTCTGTTGTGGCCTGGGAAAGCAGTGGATGATGGCCCAAGTCTTTGGGCCCCTGCACCTGCACAGGAGCCTAGGAAGTGGCTCCTGGCTCCTGGCTTCAGATTGGTGCAGCTCCAGCTGCTGCGGCCAATCAAAGAGGGAACCAGTGGTTGGAAGACCTCTCTCTCTCTGCCTCTCCTTCTCTCTCTGTGTAACTCTCACTTTCAAATAAATAAATAAATCTTTAAAAGAAAAGAAAAAGACAAAATTCCCTCCAAATGAAAATTCATTTATTAAGGCATTTATGAATTGATGTCTCATCCAAATATCTATATGAAGAGTTTTTTGTTTAAGCTCCAACTCGACCACTGAAAAGCTGGATAAACTTGGAGATTTGCCATAAATCTCTTGAATCTTAGTTTCTCTAGTTACCTATGGAGAACAGTGTGGTTTCAATTTCAAATGAAATGTATAATGTTAAAATACTATATAAGTAAAATGAGTTAGAATACATTTAAAATCATTGGAATTACATTTTGGATGTTGAAGCAAAGGGGACTGCCGGAGATAACAGTTTTCTAAGTTCTGTGGTCCCTACATATTGAGAGAGACACAGCAAATGCTTTATCAGGCTTATTTTTGAGGATGCTGATCAAGTCTGGTAGCTTTCTATACAGAATATGGAAGACAATTGTGAAAACAATGCATGGCGACTAAGGAGGGACAGATTTCCACACGCAGTGGCTGTTCTTCAGCAAAAGCCCTGGGACTGACCATTCATTCATTCAATTCAGTCCAAGAATTAGTAAGGGTTATCAGGTTATGTAAGAAGACTACACTGTTAAACAATTACTACCCATTTGCTGGAATGTTGACTTTGTTTCTTTGGGAATAGCATGGTAAGTTTACTACCCTGGACTTTTCATCGATTTCTTTCATTACATCTTAGAATTAACCAAGAAAGTTTATTGTTTGCATTTGTATGTTTGATCACTAATGTATGACAAGTTGCTATCCATGTCAAGGCAAGAAAAGGAGTACATTTTTTTACGATATTTTAATTGTTGAGATTAAATAAAATGCCTATTTTAAGAAAAATTAATATACAAATACTCAGCTTGTGAAGCATACATTTTGAGAATCACTATCACTTTGAAAAATAATTTTTTACATAACCAGTTTCTCTGCTGTTAATATAATTTTTACACAGAAATTTTAAGTAAAACATTTATCACAAATGGCACAGTATCTTTTCATAGCATACTTTCTCGTAAATAGGGCTTCCACAACAAACCTGTGATGCATGAAGTATTGTGAATTTACTTTCCAATCCATTAAAGTTGAACTGAATTACCAAGACACTCTTCCACCCAACTTAGGCAAAAAAAAAAAAAGGAAAAGAGATCATTTTTTAAAAGATTATGAGGCACGGAAAACAAGAAACATTATTTGTACATAAAGAAAATAATTAAAAACTTTTGTTTGGTGTGCTGGAATTTATATGGATAGAAATTTGAATAGTGATATAAAGAAACTGCAGATCACTCATTTAATTTCAAAGAAACATCATCACTTTGCTTGCAATTCTGTTGTTTCTTACACTATCTCTACTGTTTATCTTCATTAATACCTTCACTATATACATAATATCACTACATATTTATAATAATGTTCAATTTTAGGACATCTGGTACTAACAATATCCAACATTTTTTCATACTTACAAATGCACTTGTCAGTGACATCTGAGGACTGATAGAATCCTTTCCAGTATAGTGAAAAAAGCAGGGTGTTGGCAGCTCCAAATAA
This sequence comes from Oryctolagus cuniculus, assembly GCF_051225735.1. Classification (NCBI taxonomy): domain Eukaryota; kingdom Metazoa; phylum Chordata; class Mammalia; order Lagomorpha; family Leporidae; genus Oryctolagus; species Oryctolagus cuniculus. The sequence continues at coordinate 75,792,432 of NC_142875.1, read as the reverse complement.
ATCACTTTATTATCACCATGTAATCCTTGACATAAATGAGTTACTAGGAAAATATTTTTTTGTTGCTTTCATTAGTAGTGTTGGTTAAAGGAATAGAGGAAACTTGAAATTAGATCCTGGAAATGTATGTATAGTGTCTTTCTTTGGAAAACATACACATATACACAGAGGCAAAAAGGTACTAATGGAAAGTATCTCAAACATTAAGAACCAGTCCACACTTCCCATACTACCACTATATGCCCGATTTAGTAACCTTGGGTGTTTCAATAGCCCCTGTGTTTGTTTACTGAGTCCTAATGTGTTTACTGAGATGGAGATGTGTTTCAAGCAGTTTCAATTCAGATGCCTTTGTGCCTCCAAACCTATGCAGCCAGATCATAAAATCCTGAGGCAGAATCAGATTTATGAGTAAACAGTGCCTCTTGTTTCCCTAAAAATTAAAATCTAATATTCCATGTTGAAATCTGAGATCCCATACAGAATATTTTTTTTTTATCTACTAACTTCTATGATGTAACTGAGTCTAAAAATCAAATACAACAACACATCTTTAATTTTGTACACTTGTGCCACTTTGTAAGAAGGGACACTCACTTAATAGAGCGTACCAAACTCAGTCCTTCTCAAAGCACAGGATTTCAGAAGTGGCAACAGTAACCCCCATCTAAGCACATATTGCTTTGCTTGTCCTGGATTCATTCAGGAGGGAGAAAACGCCATGTTTAAAGGCACAGCCCCGAAGCACACATCACAAAACAATTCCATCACTGGCTGCGCTACCTTAGTCAGGTTTGTGCTTTTCCCAGTTCTCTCACCTGTAAAATGAGTTGAACAACAGAAATTGCTTCAAAGGGTTTCTAGAAGCAGTACACAGATGCTAATACCTGTATGGGTAGCATAAAGAATAATTACCAGCATTGTTATTTAATTTATAGTTTGGGTGTGTGATAATCTGAAACTGAGTTTCATAACATTTCACAATTTTGGTCAATGCTAAATCATACAATTTCTCCAGCCCATAGAGGCAACTTTTGAAGTAAAAATAATGCAACATTTTTCTACTGATCTGAAATAAATACATTAGCATATGGTGGGGAAATGCTCTATAATTGCTGAAATAGACAAAAAAATTAAAAATTAAAAAAGTTGCCAGAATCATTTTTGTATCAGATATAAATACTTTCCTTATGGTAGTTCAGTGAAGAATGTAACACAAGCTAAATTACCCTGCAAATAATAGAAGACAGAGGTACTAAGGATTTAGCACTACAGGGAAAATTACAATCTTTTCTTTATAGTAAAAAAATGAGTAATGATTTTTGAGTGTTTTTAATTTTCAAAAAGATAGACCAGTTGGTAAGGGTAAAAAAAAGGAACTACTAGGTTTTTCTACTCTTGAGTTAACATCAACATTGTATGATTGGGAATGTCAAAATTCAACTGTGCTTACAGTTGAATTGTGAGAATGAACTCTTTGTCAGTTGACTACTGTAGGTTTGAAAACAACTTGCTTTGTTTAAGGTACTTAAATGAGTCTAACTTATTCTTTTATGTCACTGAGAGATTTTGCCACCTTTTTGAAATTCAGTTATTCATAAAGGTTCATATTATGCTCATGATAGTTAACCTGAATCAGGTAATTTTTTTTTTAACTGAAGAACCAACCTTTTTTTTTTTTCCTGACAAAATGCCCTTAAAAATAGTCAGTCATCTAATTTTATTAAAACAAATCTTTTACTTACTGGTAATAAATACTGGAACAATCTAAAAGTCTACAAAGTATATGGGACTTCTATTTTAAGAGAGGATTGGTTCTGACTCTATGATAAGAAGTCTTGTTTGTTTCAATTTTACTATAATTACTTACATGTTCTTACAATTCAGCAATATTTATATTTTAAAATGAATCTGTAGGACTGGGTGAAGTGTAATCACCCCTAGAGACACCCCCCAATTATGAAAAGCTCTAATATTTTGGCTAAATTGTTTTTCGCATATAAAAATATCTATTATAGGAGTCAACTACCACATGGAGTAAATTGCACTTGTTTTAATTGTAAAAGATAGCTAAAAATTTTCTGTGGGTTATTGCAACAGTACAAGAATACAAGGTGCATTTATTTATTAACAAAAACAATTGTAAAACAAATTGTGAAAGCAAAAGCAGGCTACAAAACAGAAGGACTCTTGATTGCTTTTGCCTTATTTAAACATGGTACAGGTTAATATGCCACAGTTGATAAATGCTATAAAGTGTAAGTTAGCATTTGCTAGTTTAATTTTAAACATTTCCCCCCACACCCCGAGCACTATAGGAAATATGTATAGGTATGGTAAACACTTCCTCCTTCAAGTATCACAATCTCGTTGTCACGTAATCTTCATGGGTGACTGTGTCGGTGAGGTTTAAGTCATAGTCTATGCTAGAATCCTCTTCCTTTGAGTGCTTCTCCTTTGGTATAATGGGAACAGTGTCCTCCACCACCACCTTGTCTGACTCGAATGAACACGTTCTCTTGCCTACCTGTAAACCCAGTGAGTCCGTGTTCCTTTCTCTATGGTCTACTAACACACACTGTTCACTGAGACCAGGAATGTTCAGATCACCCCGTGACACTAATCCTCGGGATTCCAGTTGAATATTTCTCTCAAGTGGTCCTGCAGCCTGTTGACGAGCAACTTCTTCTGAAACAGAGAAGATTTGGTTTGCGTTTTGCTCAGCAGCGTTTTGCTTTGACCGTCTATGAAATAACCCGAAGTTTTTGATATCGGTCACAAAATTCACTTTTCTCTGCTTCTCCCTCGGTGGTTCCTGCACCACCAGGGCAGAGCCATTGCTTATGTTATGTCGTTCAGAGGCAATTGCTGCTGATCTTGGATGAATCAGGGTGGTTAAATCGAAAAGGCTGAAATTCTTTTTCTTGTCTTTGCTATTACCTTCGTTATCACTCTTTTCATCTGAGTCAGCTGAGTTAGAAGCCTCCTTCGCGGCATTTGCCGATTGTATTGTGGAAAGTTTGCTTCCTCTTAGTAATCCCAGAACTTCAAAGCGGAAACTAGAAATGTCTTGTTTTAGTTCCTAAGTGAAATTTAAAGAACAATTAGGTTGTGACAACCAAAAGAACTATTAGGAAACATCATTTTCTCATTTCACACGTGGGTCTGAAATATTCTCACTCCTTTGTAAGAATTAGGAATCTACTGTTCTTGGGTTCTATTGTAGAATCCCCAGTTTACTAATCTCCCTATTGGATTCTTTTGTAAGGAGAAACTTTCTAAGGTCGAGGTAGCAAGAAAGAGGAGTAGTTCTCTTTTCCATCACTGCGTAGTTGCACATGTTGGGTTTCTCTGGGACTACAGTTTCAAATTATTTCTTCTCTACAGTATACTGTTAAGTCAGCTCATGCTCTCTCAGGGGTGTACTTCATAAGATGTTTAAGATTGGCACACTTTTCTTTCCAAAGGGATATCCAAAAGAGTAGAATCTACTCTTCTGAGAACTGGCAGCTGCTCCCCCCTTCCTCCCCACGGCTTACCATCCAGGAGGAGACTTTACTCCTATGTCTGGGCCATGCTCTGAATCCTAGAAAGTGCTCAGGTCAGCAGCATTTCTTAGATCCATCCTTGTCCTTTATCTTTTTTGGATAGCTAAGTTGTCAGTCCTAACCTGATGGTGGCCTTCTTGGTGGCCTCCTGACTCCAACCTACCTTCCAAAGCAATGCAAGTCATTTAAACTTCAAAATCCGAATTTGTGGCTGCCAAGAACATTTGGATTTTTCAAATTGTGCTTTTAATATTGCAATTTATCTATTATCTGGCTCCCTATCTTCATTATGTTTATCAAACCTATGGCTTTCTCTGTAAAGATCTCCTATCATGCTTTTTAAAAATATTTTTGTTGTTTTGCCAGCATTTATTGTCTTGAATCATTCTTCCAAAATCACTAACAGTCATGCAGCAAGGTCAAATTATCTTATACAAATTTTCAAATGTATGCTATATATTTTAGTTATTTTTTCTGGTAGAATTATTTTTAGAAAATCTTCAAATGAAAAAACTAAGTTTACAAGTTACAATTAAACTCATACCTTAAATTCCTAGCTATCAAAGAGATGCAGAGCACACAGAGGGATTTTTTTTCTTGCTAGTGTGTTGGTTATTAAATGTTTCAGATATAGAAATTGGGCTGAAATTTCAAAAACGAAGGCTCACTCAGTAGAACGTTACTGGGATCAGCAAGTCAGAATGAACTTATGCCATGAGGCAATAGGATTTTCTTTGCCTCTCAGTAAGTCTCCTTGACATTTTGGATTAAGTATATTTCAAAACAATTTATTTTGAGAAGAACTATTACCACTCACTTTTTATTTATTTAATTTTTTTTTTTTTTTACAATTCAATAGGGACATTTTAAATTTAAAAATCAGGAGGTACACAGGCTTGCTAGAACACATGGCTGAGTTTCTAGCTCTGATTTTAAATGTGCTGTGTCTGGTCATGTATTCTGCAGAATCTGTCTCTTACGGAGAAAATAAAAATGATTACCTTGAAGTTTTCTTCAGTGAGGCCTTCTTCAGTTTTAGCGTCTCTAATCATTGCAGCAACGTATCGCTTCACCAGGTTCCTCATAACTTCCTGAGGCATTTTAGAACAACAGTATTGATATTCAGTGAGTAAATATGATGTTGCTCTTGAGTCAGTTTTGAAAAGAGGGTGCAAACTGTTGAAATCTTTACTTAATATATGATAAATTGATCTTCTGTATATAAAGATAATTGAAAATGAATCTTGATGTGAATGGGATGGGAGAGGGAGCGGGAGATGGGATGGTTGTGGGTGGGAGGAAGGTTATGGGGGGAAAAAGCCACTGTAATCCAAAAGCTGTACTTTGGAAATTTATATTTATTAAATAAAAGTTTAAAAAAAAGAAAAGAGGGGTCTGGTTTATTTTAATGTAAATTTCAAGAAAATAATACAAGCATAACTTACTTGATATTGGTGATGTCGCCTCAAATTATCAGCAGCTCTCCTCTGAAATGAGAGGAAAATTTCCCTTTTGGTTATACTGGTATATTTCTATTTTCATTCCCCTAAAGTGAGACTTCTATCTGAGAGTGAGCAATGGATACTTCACTAGAATCAAAAGAAAGAATGAACAGAAAGAATCAAGTACAAATACATGTCCTGTAGAACATTTAAAACATAGAGTAAGATAATTATGACACAAGTATTAGATAAAGGATGGTAGAGAATTAGCTAATCACAATTGACACATGCTCAAAACCATTTGAAATGATGGTAAGAGACAGGGATGGGACATATCAAATAAAAGAAATACCAAACATTAAGAGGAGATTCCTGTTTAATCACATGGTTGAGTTATAAAAAAATAAACAAATAAGCCAAAGATTGTGTTCAAGCATCACATTCACTAGCTTATCACTTTTTGTAACAAATGTGAATCCCAGCCACCATTGTGAGGAAATCAGAAGGTTTTGAGAGCAGAGGTGAAGATAGCACAGAGCAGTGAATTTGGAATATGGGGTGGAAGGGATGTTTAATAGCAGAAGAAAGTTCATTATAAATTGAGTAAAAAAGCAATGATGCTGAAATGATAAATTGAAAATTATATAAATATTCTAAAAATATTAGAAAAAGCTACCATAATCCCAAATTTGTGCATATTGAATAAACAACAGTATTGATTCTTAAGAAAGAAAACTGGCACAATATCTTAAGGAAAAAGTGATTCTATAACAAGGGAATTAGAGTAGAAAATATAAGAAAGAAAAACAGATAACACAAATCGAGTCTTAAAAAGGTTTTTGGTCTTATCCCTTACTAAATACTTAAATGTAGTTTTATAAAATAGAATCTTGAAGAGTTATGCTTCTATCACTTTGACATAATATTATTCAAAAATCAAACGATTTGAAAGAAATCTTTTCTTTTAGAGAGATAGGGAAAATTCTATTATTTCCTCTGGCATAAGAGCTGATTTGTGTTTTATGATTGGTAATGAGGTGTAGGGATGGATAAGATAATGCTTAAATTCAGCTTCATAAAACTTATAAATTATTTATTTTATTATTCACTTTTATATGAGAAATACATTTTCAGTATGATTAACATAATGTAAAAACTAGAAAGTTGAAACCAACACAATATTAGAATACTTCATGAAAATAGACCATTGAAATTTTACGACTGCACCACCAGATGGAGGTGTCCGATTCCTTTTGAGACACTGCTGTGCTGAAAGCCAACATAAAAACACTTCCAGGAGGAAACACAGTCCTTCCAGATCTCCTACAATTAAAATGAACAAAAGGACTAAGGCAACTTGTACATCAGTGTCTATAACACTCTCATTTTGAATATTATGCAGATCTGATTTCCATGATTTAAGTAGATAGAAACTGAATTCAATATAGAAAGGAATTTTAGTCTAGTGTATTATTATTGTTTTGGTGTTCTATAGCATTTCACATTTTCCAGAATCCTTTAAAATTCTGATGAAGCATTTTCAACAAAGAGCAGTATGAAGTTAAGATTTCAGTTTCCTTGACCCTAAACAAAAATTAAGGATGACAGAATCACAGAATGATGAGTTCTAAGTAAAATATACTGTAACACATTTTAGTATAAAATGGGTATAATCTTTCTTTCCTTTAGTAAAACCTTACTCTAATACAAAGTTAAAAATTTTACAAATATAAAGAGATAACAGACTAGATTTTTAAATAATAATTCCATGATTAATTTTCATAGAAAAGCATTTTTAAAAATCAAAACATTGTGTTACAAAGAGAGAACATAGAAAGTTATGATAACTTTCAGGAGTTATTCAATTTCCACAGAATAATAATACAGTTAGTTGTTTTCGTCAGTGAATTATTTTCCATTCCTACATAGTTTTAAGTAAAAAATGAAGGAGGCCATTGTTTGAACTAAGTTCCTGCATTAGACTCAAAAAGACTAAGTTAAAAACCAAAATGGAGTAACTAATGCTAAATTTCTTTATCACCTTGCTGAAATGGGGTTATTTATCTGATCTTCAAATGAGTCAGATTATGAGGGATAACAGCCAAATTCCATAACAGGACAGCCACAGTTCACATGATAATTCAGTTCCCTGTACCTTAATCCTTACACCAAAAGAGTATTCTGGGGCCAGTATTCTGGAGCCGGTGCTGTTGCACAGTGGGTTAAGCCGCCGCCTGCAGTGCTGGCATCCCATATGGGCATCTGTTCAAGACCTGGCGGCTCCACTTCAGATCCAGCTCTCTGCTGTGGCCTGGGAAAGCAGTGGAAGATGGTCCAAGTGCTTGGGTTCCTGCAGGCACATGGAAGACCCAGAGGAAGCTCCTAGCTCCAGATCGACACAGCTCCAACCTTGAGGCCAACTGGGGAGTGAACCAGTGGATGGAAGACCTCTCTCTTTCCCTCTCTGCTTCTCGGTCTCTCTCTGTGTAACTCTCACTTTCAAATAAATAAATAAATCTTTTAAAAAAAAAAGGGTATTCTGAAGTAACCTGGTGTTAACCTAGCTATTTTTTTATTGTTCTGCTTCCTGGTCCCCAGTTTACAAGGAAAATAATTTGAAATGACTAATTTTATTTTTACTTTTGTTTATGATTCCTTTAGTCCTTTTCATCTATATAACTAACTTTCTTTGATTCATTGCAACACTAATTTGTGGAACAAGTGCTATTCAATCTAGAATTGAAAACAAAACCAATTAAGTTCTTTAACTTGTTATAATTTAGTCTACTGACAATGTTAATACTATAGACTATATTCAGTCTTGTGAGATTATATTATGAAATTGAGCTTTAACATACTGGCTATGAAAATAGGAGTGGATAATATTAACCATCTTCTGAATATCAAACCCACAATGTTTGCAATGCACAGTCGCCAAATAATGGCCACTAAGCTATGAAGCTCATATAACCATCATCTATTCAGTCTTCCCTTCTCCTGTTGCCACCACAGACCAGATTCAAGTTTTAGTGACCATTACCACTATGAATTCTGCTTTCAGTTTCCTGTTTTCTGGGAGGTATTACACTGAAATGTTAAGAATATGGATTTAGGTTGTACACCTGGGCTTAAAGGTTACTGTGCCAGGATGGGGAGTTCTTTGAGGCCTTGCACCTTTCCCATTTTTGTTTTAATTTTGAAGATGTAGATAAACTCATTGGGTAATTTTGAAGACTAAATGAGATTAGAGATTGAAGGCATCTACCACTAATGTTAGTCCCCATCCATTCCCCTTTCCTCCTTTCCTATTAGTAATACAATTTAGCATATTTTATATATTACATATTTGAGAAAGAGAGGGAGAGTGCTGATTTACTGCCCAAAGCCCACAACTCCTACTGCAGGGCAGTGGAAGCCAGAAACTGGGAATACAATCTGGTCTCCCATGTGGGCAAGGACCCAACTACCTGAGCCATCACTGCTGCCTCATACAGTATTTATCAACAGGAAGCTGAAGTGAGGAGCCACGTCCAGATACTGAAGACAGACAACCCAACACGGAGCTCAGCATCCTAACTGGAGGCTTCACTGCTAGGTCAAAATCCAACCACATAACTTTCTTTTGCCTTCCTTCCTTCCTTTCTTCCTTCCTTCCTTCCTTCCTTCCTTCCTTCCTTCCTTCCTTCCTTCTTTTTACAAAAGGATTTATTTATTTATTTGAAAGTCACAGTTATGGGGGGCGGAGGGAAGAGAGAGAGAGAGAGAATCTCCATCTGCTGGTTCACTCCCCAGATGGCTGCAACAGCCAGGGCTGAGTCATGGAGAAGCCAGAAGCCAGGAGCAAGGGGCTTCATCCAGGTCTCCCACATGTGTGTAAGGGCCCAAGCATTTGAGCCATCTTCTGTGTTTTTTTCAGGCCATTAACAAGTAATTAGATTAAGCAGCTGGGACTCAAGCAAGTGCCCATATGTGATGCCAGCATTGTAGATGGCAACTTCACTTGCTACACTACAATGCAAGCTCTGTATAAAAATATTTTAAAAAACGTTCTTAGGAATGAGCATTTGATGCAGTGGATAGGACACCACTTAGGAGAGCTTGGGTTAGAGTCTCTGTCCCACTCCTTATTCCAGCTTCCTGCTAATGCACACCCTGGGAGGCAGCAGATGATACTTAAAATATTTGAACCCATGCCACTCATGTGGGAGATTTGAATGGAGTTCCAAGCTTCCTGGAGTCAACCTGGTGCAGTCCTGGGTACTACAGGTATTTGAGCAGTGAACCAGCTCGTAGAAGGTCTCTGTTACTCTCTGTCACTCTCACTCTTTGTATCTCTGTGTTTGCAATAAAATGTTAAAATATATATTAAGAAATATTCTTAGATTCCAAACTGCATAGTCTGGCATGCATCAGGATTACTGTTGAAGAAGTAGAAGAATGCAATGAAGTGTAATTGTCTCTGTGCGATTCTCATGGCATTTCATGTTTGTGGAGAGCCTATCTCTCAGATAAATAATTGGATGTCTTTCTCCTTGGCCTTACAAAAGTTTAAAAGTAGGTGATTTTCACACAAATAATAAAGTAAGGGGATAGATATAATATGAACTCTGTAGCCAATCATCTTTTGGAGGAGCTTAAACGTGTGTTGAATGTCTCTGGATAGCACTGAAGTTTTGCAATGACCTCTGCAGATGTTCCTGTATGAGTTTCTCTATCATGGCTTTTAGCTTTTAGGATCAATCGAAGGCATCTTTATTAAGTGACTACATATTCATGACAGTGGGCTGTAAGGAACCAGAAGTGAGTATAACAGACTTTTGCCCATAAATAGCATTTAGTCTACAAGGAAGAATGCCAAGAACATGAATGACTACAGAAGAAGGCAAAATGCAGATTAAAACATGAGGAGGACTATAAGGTCGTTATTTGAGTACAGATAATGGATAAGGAAAGAATCAAAAACAGCTTTCAAACAGGAAACAGGGTTTTAGGTTGGACAGGCAGAATCTTTGTAGGATTTGGACAGGCAGGATGTACAGGCATTTTAGAAGATCAGAACAGGGTGAGCAACGCTGCTGGGGCTTGAAGGGGAAAGACATGTAATGGGGCTTCCTGAAGTACAGTTTCAAGGTTTGCTGCTGCCAAGATTATATGGATTAAGTTGTTAGCATGGATCCTTAATACAGGCTCTTACTTGGCAGTGAATTCAGGGGTTACTAGGCATCTGATTTTGCGAGTAGTGCTGTGGCATGTGATGAAAGTTTAACTTCCATGGACATCAGGTAGGTAAGACGTTTCCTAATTTCTGGTGGTGACTGTTAATCCTCGGTGCTTCTTAGTCTGCAGCTGAGTCATTTAGAAATCTCTGCCTCCATTTCACATGATTTTATTTTATCTCTGTGTCGTCACATGCCGACATTCTTAAAAGGCCTCTACTCTAGTTTGAACTTGTCTTAACTAATGGCATCTACACTGGTCCTGTTTCCAAAAGATCATGTTCTGAGGCCCAAGGGGTAAGGATGTTCATTTGTCCTTAAGTTATTATTTTTTCTGGAGATGGGGAAGGACACAACCCAAAAACATATACTACTTGCAATAAACATAACAATAATTTTTGAAAATCAGTGACATCTTTACATACTATATAAAATAACTGTCAATGACATTTGAAATGTCTGTGATCTTTTCATCAGGTGAAAATAAACAGAATTTGAAAGGGATTTTATTACCATAATAAAAAGCATTACATATTTATTATTACTAGACAGGCAAGAATAGGAGAATTGCTTAATTTATGTTTATAAAAATAACACAAATAGAGGCCGGCGCTGTGGGCGCAGCGGGTAAGGCCACTGCTTACAGTGCTGGCACCCAAATGGGCACTTGTTCAAGTCCCAGATGCCCCACTTCTGATCCAACTCCCTGATAAAATGCCTTGGCAAGCAACAGAAGATGGCCCAAGTGCTTGGGCCCCTGCACCTGCATGGGAGACCCTGAGGAAGCCACTGCTTTCTGGCTTCAGCCTGGCCCAGCCCTGGCCATGGCAGACATTTGGGGAGTGAACCAGAGGATGGAAGATTCTCTCTCTCTTTCTCTCTCTCTCTCTAGTCTCTCAGTTTCTGCCTTTCTGTATCTCTGCCTTTCAAATAAATAAATGAATCTTTAAAAAATAACATAAATGGCACATTTCATTCAAGCATATCAGTGAGTAAGGGATAGTTTTCTAAAACATTTAAACCATTCACATGTCAGACTATGGCTGGTAATGTAATCAGTATTGTTCAGGTTCTCTACTTTAATAAATAATAACCTAAGTAGAATTACAGTATAGTAGAAGAGAGTTTCTGAATAGTGATCTCATGTTCACAATGTTGCTGAGAAGTTAGGATACTTGTATTTTGCAGCTTTAAAGGAAAAAAAAAAATAGATTGGCTGTCAGTTGTGTTTATGGCAGGATAAAATGGACCACAATGGTCAAACACCTTCCTTCTTTAGCTGGATGCCTAGAAAAGACACTTATAAGAAGTTCACTTTAAGTTGGCACTTCTCTTTGTAAATTACATAGGAAGTCACTAGACTGTGTGTGGAATGTTCCTTGGCAGGATGGCTTTCAAGGAATGTGCTGAGGGCCTACCTGTGTGTAGCATTAACATCAGCATTAGCATAACACTATTGGCAGCTTCCACCTGATCTGTCTGGGCAAGACAATGGAATGTGTATCACAGAACAAATGCTAAGGGAAGGTTCAACTACTAAGAAACCTATGCTGCTGCATGGACACTCTACGTTTCCATACAGTGTCAGGATGCTTTAGAGCAGTGAGGAGTTTGCAGCAGGAAAGAGAGACTGGGGAATCGGTCATGATGTTTTCTGACTCTGCACTGCTGGTTCCTTCCAGGTCCACTATGTGGAATGCCAGGCTCACTGCTCATAGCAAGTTCCATGCAGTCAATTTTCAGCACTGTTTTCTCTCATTTCCACTCTGGTTTTGATCTATTACTGATTTTCAGCCCATGAATTATGCCCTTTTGTCTTTACTGTGCTCAGTGAATCCCTTAAGGGATGTGTCTTGCTGTGTTCTTTTAAAAAGGTAAAAAGACAAGAGACCTATGCAGATAGGAATCTTTTTTTTTTTTTCTAAAAATTGAGGCATGGCTCCACTACAGATGGAGCTACATATTGTTCTCCATAAACACACTTTCTTCAATGTGTTGTTATTTAAATACAAACCTTCTGAGCATATAAAAATGAGTCCTGTAAACTTCCTGAGTGTCAGATTGTCAAACCAAACATTTGGGACTTTGCTTCTTGAGACACCAGAGATATCAAGTAATTAATTCCTCTCCATTCCTCCTTGGGAAAGAAAGTGTAACCAAAAGGCTCTGCCAGCAAATCTTCTAGAAGTCACTTAGGGATCTAGAGACAGACACGGATGAAAACTCCTGTACTGTCATATTCATATCTGTAAGAACTGTAGTTGGGCCTATTGAGAATCATTAAGATTGAAGCAGTATACATTTTGACAAATTACCGCTAAAAATGAGTTCCCACAGGCAGATACTATTAGGTTTCTTCCTGCATGGATGATTAGTGGCACCAGCAGTTTCTAATTCTCTTGCAGTGACATAACCATGTAATTGGTATGGAATGAATATTCCCCGTGCAGCCTACAGCTGAGTGATACTTACTGATCTTGCCAAAGATAATATTTCATGTATACCTTATACTAAGCACCTGAGAGGAAACTAGAAAGTGGAAAAAATAAAACTAACAAGGTTAAAAAGAAATGTTTCTATAATTTTATGAAAAATCTTAGAGTTATTTTATGGTTCAGTAAATTTATTTACTTATTTAAAATACAAGGTGGAACAGAGAGATCTTCCATCCATTGGTTCATTTCCCAAATGGTTGAAACTGCTGGTGTCAAGAACTCCATCAGGTCATCCCTTGTGGGTCACAAGAACTTGAGCACTTGAGCCACCATCCACTGTTTCCCAGGAGTGTTAGCAAGGAGTTGGATCAGAAGCAGAGTAGCTAGGACTCAAACCAGCAACTCCCATATGTGAGGTTGGCTTCCCAAGCTTCCCAACTGGTGGCTTAAAATGCTCCATCACAACACAAGCCTCATTGCATCCTTTGATAGGCATTTCTAATCAAAGCTCCAAACAGGAACTTGTTAAAATGGAGATTCCTGATTATTCTAATACACTCTAAAGTTTGAGAACCAGTGTTTTAACAGGGAAAAGAATATGTACAGATAAAATAGAAGCAAACAAAAAATTTAACAAAAAGTAATAACAAAGAAATCATAATCCAGTGCATGTTACTCATTTGGTTGCTATGCTCTCAGTAGGCTGCCCTTTTGATGAAATTTTCAAGTCTTCTCTCAATAACAGGTTTGCTTCCTAGCGTAATATTTTTTTGCTCAATAATAAAGCATTTCTGCTTCATTTCTGCTTCCTCCATAAGGCAGTCAAGTGAAAGATTAATTTATCCAGAACTTCCAATCAAATTAAGGGATCCAAAGTTAAAAACAAAATCCTAAAAGTTAGTGAGTTTTCAGGGTTGGTGGTATCAATATTACCAGGAAGTCATACTTGTAGAGATGAAATGGAAAGAAGAGTTTACCAATGGGCTCCTAGAAAATGGCCTATGCAGCATCCCTGATGGACATGGGTCTCAGGTTCTTCCTGGGAATGTGAATGGAATTAGCCCAGCATGGCATTCAGGCAGCTGCTGGGTGACAAGTGTTAGTGAGTCAAGCACAAATGGGAAATTTCAAAAGAACACGTCAAGGAACGTGATAATCTCCAGTTGAGCTTCAATTTTCTACTCAATAATGCAGCATAAACATAAGCAAGTTACAGATAAAAGCAGAAGGTACACAAGCCTGTAAAACAAGGAGCTTTGGAATATAGGAATGAAGAGACAGCTTAAGGAAATGATAGAAGCTGCAAAAGCTGTAGAGAAAAATCAGATGAAAATACAATATGGAAGGCATTGTTGCATATTCATCAGTCTTTTCAGGGAAACAAGAGAGAACAATGGAAAGCTCATTGGATTCAGAAATAAAAATCTCCTTCCCCCAATTACCCCACCAACAGTTTTGTCCCTGAGGGACCCTCAGACACTGGGCGAGTAGTTCTCTTTCAAAAGAAATGGGTGAGTTAAATTATTTCTGAGCTCTCTTTGGAGTGTAATGGAGCTCGCTCGCTCTCTCTCTCTATATATATACATATATTCTTTTTAAGATACTTATTTATCTGAAAGGCAGAGTGACAGGGGCAGGAAGGAGGGAGAGAGAGACCTTCCATCTGCTGCCTCACTCCGCCAATGAATTCAATAGCCCTGACTGGGCCAGGATGAAGCCAGGAGCCAGGACTCCAACCCTGTCTCCAACATGGGTTTATAACAGGGAGCTGTATTGAAAACAGAACACCAGGACTCTAACTGGCACTCCAATATGGGCTGCCAGTATTGCCAATGGTTGTTTAACCTGTTGCACCACAACTGGTCACTGTAACACTATGTTCTAAACCATGTTTTGGTTTTTCAAAGTGACTGTTATTGGAACTTCAATATCACCTTTTCATTAATGAATATCATATGTGTCTCCTTGTCTTCCTGTGTCTACTCAATGCATTATCAGGAAGAGTAACTAACTTGAAATGAATTCACAGCAAAATCAATTACTTTTTGACATTATTTTCTCTTTTAACTCCTTTACTAGTATTATAATCATCTTGTTTACTTTTCATTTGTTTATATTTTTCATAGGCAAGAGTTTCTCTGTGAATGCTAGGCATTATTTAGCTCCAATAATAAAACTGTATAAAACTCAACTAAAAGTATGAAAACCAAAATATTACATTTTTCTCTATCTGGAAACTCAGTCCTGAGAAAGAGTAGATTTAGGTGGTGTTGAACTTGAGTAGGCTGTTGCTTCCTCAAGGCCCTAGCTTGGAGAAGAAGAATACACAGGTAGAAAGTGGGAAGAGGTGAGAAAAGAGAGACATGACTCAGGATATTGATTTAATGTGGCATAAATTGCCAAAGCATCAAAATACCCATTGTCAAAGATCAGTAAAATTTACATATGAAGTAAAGAAATGATTTGTAGTCATAATTAATTTTGAATGATATTAAATATCAGCTTGGAGCCAGACATTCAAACTTAGGGATAGAGACATAAAAAGAAATTCATTTTATTGAGACACACAGTATATAAAAAGAAAGCTCTTTAACTTATGCCACTGACTTTCTCCATCTGAAAAGTGTGCATCATTTCTTTAATAGAAAGAACAATCTGACTCTCTGCATCTAAATGATGGTCACATGTTTCTAATAATGATTCAAAATTGAGAGGTTTGGAATCAATTTCATGGAGAGGTTCTCCATTCTTTTAATTAGCAACATGGATGGAAACCTTTTTTTTTTTTTTTTTTTTTTGACAGGCAGAGTGGACAGTGACATGGATGGAAATCTTAAAGGAGCCAAATTTCTGGTTATAAGTATCAAGACATTTTAAAAATCCAAGTTGCCTTTTCCTATTACCTGAAATTAAAATATGAAAGACACACTTCTTTGGTAAGTAGGCACTTCCTTCCTACTTTTGGGCTCAGATCTTTGTACATACAAATACTCTTATCAGAGGTACCATATTAAGATGGTATTAATCAAAAATATCTTTCCCAGGGTAGATTTTAAAATTTCTTACTAATTTAAGGATGAGACAAAGAGAAGTGTGCTTTGATCTGGAAGAGAGTGAGTTAGAGCTGGTTCCCCTGAAACCTTTCAAAGAAAATATTAATTATTTCTCATAACATTTTACATATAACTAAATTACATTATTAAATGTGTATCATGTGTTATAGCAATATGTTCTGAATTCTGTGTCTCCTACATTGAATGAGTCCTCATGGATGGAAATAAGGCCTTTGTTTTTTCTTCTACTCTCCAATTTCTGGCTCAATTACTGGCACATGGGACACAGGCAACGATTACTTATTAAATATAATAAAGTTTATTCTGTTCATTACACTTATTCTATAACCATTTAAATTTTTTTGCATTTAACATCCCTTAACAGACAAATAAAACACTTGAAGCAATTTTACTGCTTTCTAAGGCCAAGGACACAGTCCATAAATTAGTATAAGGAAAGCCATCAGTTGATAAAATCAAATATATTCCAAAATGTAGTCCCTAGAGTTCATGGGTAAGTTTACAGGAAAGAATGACTGTCACTGCTAACACCTCTCTGTGTGCAAAATGTGCTTCCAGTCCATTTCTCTTTATAGTTTGAATTCTTACTGAGATGACAGGAAAATCAATGGACTCACAGTAGGCGGAAGCCCTTTTGGGTGCTCATAACAATGCCTGGTAGGTGATGAAGTCATTGAGTGAGAAGGATCACATAGGGCATAACTAGCAATCAAGACTATGTTAAAAACAGCTAAAAACAAATTAATGCTATTTTTAGTTTGATGTAACATGTGATATGACTTATTCTAATATAAAGACATTTAAATATTCTCAAGACAATTTTTGAGAAGTCAAAGTGACCAATGAAAGTTAGTGTGTTAATCCCTAAAGCATTGCTATGTGGATTTTGAAAACTAGCAGACAATGTGAGCATTGAGTGGAAAATACTTTATCCCATGCCAATGGTTTGGCTGCATTTTCTGTTGGAAGTGCTTGAACTCTTAAATTTCCAATATAAAAGAAATTTCCAAAATAATTATAATCTTCCAGTATGCCAAGAGCATGGCTCTGAGCATTCCTAATAGCTTAAGAACATAACTTCTTGGCATATAATATGATAAGAAGTAGAAGCAACATGTTGGGTATTAATCATATTTGGAAATAACAGTTGACAGCTGGCATGGCACATTTAAGTTATAAAATTCATTTGATCATTTAACTGAGAATTTTTAAGAAGCATAACACACTCTATGCAAGGACCTAGGAATATGAAGCGATCAAAACAGATGCCCTCTTCTTGCCAGCGCTCACATTCCAGAGGGAGGAACAAAAAGTATGAAATGACAAAAATTACCTGCTGCTACAATTCTGAAAAAAGTCAGAAGTTAGGGTAGAAAAAAATAGAGTGCTGGTGATTAGTGGGACCAGGGGATGGGGTGTGTCCTGCTGTGTGAAGTCTGGCTGTTAGGCAGTGGGTTTGTAAAAAAAAAAAAAAATCCTCATTACTCAGACCATACCATATCCATGGTAGATATGCAATAAATGTTTATGACACTCAGTAAGAAAAAAAAATCTAAAAGTGTTCAATACAGAACACAAATATGCTCAGATACACAATAAAGGAAAATAAGAGTAATACTAACATGCTGTGTTCTTACCCCTATTGTTCCAAAACTCTCTGGTTTTCTTCTCATCTTTTTCTTGCACAGATGTGTCCATATCCACTTGATCAGGTACCAGAGGGACTTGGGACTTGGGATGACATTGAAGGGAGTAGGCAGAGTACCTCCTTCTTCAAAGTAACTCATCCAAAGCTTTGTTCGAGCAAATTTCCATTCTATATCTGCATGGTCCTGAATAGAAGAACATGACAACTGCTGACAGGTTTCTTAATTAATAAGGTGAGATAAATCTCACAGAGCACCTATAACCTGACTTTGAGTGGTTCTTGGAACATTAATTAAATTGCTTTTAAAATCACACCCAACTCCTGGACACAGTCGTCCTCACACTTTAGTTGGTGGCCTTCCCTGGTAAAGTCAGTTTTCATGTCACTTCTCATCCTTCTCTCTTCAGTTAAACAGATATCTATAAAACTTCCACATTAATAAGACTGCAGTGATCAATTATGACTTTAAGATGAATCTATATTTCTAGGACTATAAGTACATGTTCACTCGGCTTCATAAGATTCCAGCCAGAAACAGGATGTTAGGTCTTACCCCAGGCCTCATACTTTGTGTAGGTAGATGCTACCTTCACAGACACGTTGCCAGGAAAAGTCTTACGGGAATGTGTTGTCATGTGAGTAATTTTACCCACTTTCAAGTTGCAGGCAGGAATTCAGAGAAGTTTCTCTAACAAATATACAATAGGGCCTCTGTAACGCAGCATTGGACCTAGACAAAACCTTGTCCAAATGTAATCAGATAGGCATATGGTTACTGGTTGCCCACAGTCTGAAGCTATTTTTCCATCATTTGTTACTCTACTTTTTTAAACTCTGGGGAAACTTTGGAACATTTGTTTGATCAGATAAAGAGCAGCCAGTCTCTCCCTAAATTGGCCATAAATCTGATTTAAGCCGAAAATCTGGCAAATAAGAGGATGTAGAAACTGTGTATATGGCATCTAAAACTCAAAATAGCTAATTATTAATAATTAAAAAAGAACTCAGATTCTGGAGTAGAATGATCATGAGTTTGCGTCATCCTAGTATGTCTGAACTGCTATATGCTAATGAGTTCATTTGTTCTGCATACATTTCTACTCTGCACAATGTGGATTTTGGTTTAGATACTAGACAGATTATGCACTGAACAAGAAACATCATACCTGGAAAATGCATGGCCTTCATTGTTGCTGAGCAAATGTTTGGTTTATGATTGCCCACAGATAGAAACAAACAAGCAAAGATGTAGACTCCCTCTCCTTTTCTCTCCCCACCTCTCCTTCCTTGTCTCTCCCTCTTATACTCTCTTTTCTTTCTAGATAAGCTTATAGCTTCTGGTCAACTGTACTGCATTAGGAGAAAAAGGTGTGTATTTGCTGCAGTCTCACAGAGAGCAGAACTCAACAGAATTACCCAAGAGGAGACAAAGACAGTCAATTAGACAAAATGTTGGCCCAAGAGCAGCTAATGACTGATTCTGAGATACTCACAAATTATGGGTTACCTTGATTTAATTATATTATGTAATTGCTCTAAGTAGATGATTCCTTTGTTCATGGGTCCAGACTCTGACAGCATCACTAATAGTGTATATTATAAGATCTGGAGATGAAAAATTATAAACTGATGATGACTAAACCTACATTTCATTATCCACCTTCCATCCCCAAGTCAACATGTTAAATGTAGCTAAGCATTGTGTCTCCTAGAAAGCATGCTGTGACTCCCCCATTAATCCATGATTGTCTCCTCTTTCTGATTCAAATCAAAGGTCTCTCTTTTATGCTTTCACGATATTTTCAATATCTATTCTCTGTATTGAAATTATTTATTGATATTTTCTCCATACTATATTGTTTTGTTCATGAGTGCAGGGACATTTTTATTCTTATCCTTAAACTGATGTGTGAAGCTTTAAGAAACTGTGCTAGGTGCACAATAATATTTTGTCAATGAACAAATGAATGAGAACTGACTTTGTTTATGTCCTATATGATTGATTTTGTCTATTAATTGTTTAAAATTCCTTATTCTTCTTGCTTTACTGGATGACATTGAGCTCAGGATAGCGGGATGAAAAGAGAAAACCCTCAGTCTAGATTCTGCTGTTATTGGATAGGTGAAAGTCAAATGTATGGCCTGCCCGTGTCCCAGTGGAGCTTCATGCACAGGATGCTGGGGAGTGTATCGCCATTCTCAATGCCTGTTCTCTTCTCAAGTTTTAGAGTCTATGCTAAACAAAAATGACGATTTGAAGATGATTCTCATATCTATAACACAGTTACCTAGAAAAATACCCTCCACAAAGAAACAATATAAAATGTTATAGTATTCTTCAATAATGTTCTCTTCTTGATGAAACTGGGATGTTTAATGTTTCATGGAATCCAAATTATTGGCAGCTTCTCTGTAGCTTGATAATTGTAGGATTTCTAATCTTTTTTATATTATAAATGTTGTGGAAAGTGGATTGCATTTTGGCAATATGTTGGCTAGAGAAACTCAAATTTTGGAACAAATATACAGAAGCCATTTGTAAAATTCTCAGATTTTAAGATGCTTAAATGAAGCTCTATATATCAAAGTTCAACTCATAGGAGCAAGGCTTATCCAGAGGAACTATTATGGATTGGAAATACTTTAGTCTGTCAATCAGTTAAATAAAAGTAATCTATTCTCAAGTTTCAGGCAGTTTGTTTTTAAAAATCAATGACATTACTTTAAAATAAAAATTTGCCCCCATAAAGATAGTTTAAGTAAAATTTAGAGTACTTCTTGAAAAAAAAAGTAACCCCCAAAGTCTCAAATATAAAATATAAAATCAGCAGTTTATGGAGAAAATGGACAATCTATTAATATGCTTATATGTCATTTGTCTAAGGTGTAGATATGAAGGTCCCAAGAAATATATTTCATTCCCTTATGAAATTTGCTTTGTTGCTATACTTACTGATCATACAAATGTATCACTTCAAGTGGATAAAGGGCTTTGTCTTTCTTGTCCATTGTTGTGTTGTTACTCAATAAATATTGGTTGAATGAATAAAAACATTCAGCTAAGTGTTTTGATTTCCAGATTTCAACTTAGATACATACGGTGTATTTTTCTTCAGAATTCAAGGTTACTGCTACATCGTTTTTGTAAGCTTTAAGAAACTGAAAATTCTGGTTTTTTTCCCTTGTCAGATTTCTCTATTAGCTATTTTTTTTGTATCTTGTCAAGTTGACCCAAGTTTGCTTATATTGAGCTGGTATGTTAAATGGGCAGAGATGACGTCAAACCCAATGGGTACTGCATCAACAGAGCTGCCTGTTTATGAGTCACACATCTCTTTCTTCTTGTTACAGCCAATGACATCATGGCAAGATATTTAGCTTATTTTATAATCAGATATAAAATGGCATAACTATAATAATACTGTATATAACTATATATGGTGTTGATACTGCTCTAAAATTTCAAATTAATTATATACACATAATTCTTATTGTAAAACAGGTAACTATGTATAGATTTTATTTCCTATAATAACAAGATGGAGTAGAGCTAGGAACTGAATATTCCAGGTGAAATACTGAATTAAAATAAAGTTAGTCAACTTACAGCAATAAGTTGGTAAGAATTATTCATCATAGCTATTAACATGTTGAGTAAGACAACTAGAGAGATGACATTGTATGTCCCAAACATGGTGGCACCAACAAACTCAGTGAATTCATGCTGGGCTTTAACATTGGTCACATATAAATTGATGAGCCCAAATATTGACCAAAACAGGGATTGAAGTGTCTCAAATAACCTGGAATGGAGATAAAAGGACACTATTATTGATTTCAATAGAGCCATTATACAATAAGATAAAACATTAGAATTTGAAACTATGTATGTATAGTTTATGTATGTTATGTATAGTAGATCACTTAAAAATACATATTAACAGTATGAAAAACCTTTAAGGATAATTATAAAATCAAATTTGGTAAAAATAATTAAATGGCATTTTTATCAAACTAGCATAAACAATGTACTTGATTTTTCTAGGTGTACTTAAGTTTCCTATATCTTTGAGAGCTACAGTTAGTAACCAAGGGCAGTGGATTGCAGAAAAGGACCAAATCCAGTTTCTGCAAGCCATGAAATTAAGAATGGATTTTGTTTTCTCAAGTGGTTGGGAAAAATTAAAAAAGTGATATTTTGTGACACTTGAAAATTAAATTTTAATTTTAATGTCGTAAATGAAATTCTATCAAATCACTTTCACTCATTTGTGTTGTTGTCTGTTTTCTTTGCAGTAGAGGCAATGGCTAAAGTAGGTAGTTGCATCAAGGTACATATATCACCAAGCCTAAAATTTTTATCATCTGCTTCTTTCAATAGAAAATTTATTGATGTTTATCCTAGGGGACTGAGTGGTAGTTAATTAATGATATATCCTAAAGCTTAGGTCATGTGAGGCAAAAGGTAAAAAGTGAAAATGTTCAGGTTTCCTTTCTAAGAAACTTTACTTTAGAAATAGCAAGAAATTGAAGTAGTTTCCAGGAGGGGTTGTGATGACAAGGTTGTGATATAAAGCTAGGGAGATTGGAAGTAAGGAAGCCAATGATTTGAGACTGTACAAACTAAGCAGTAGAAAATAGATAATGAACACACATGGAGTAACAGAATCATATCCATGCTGATGCACACAGCAAAACTTCCATGTCCTAACACTATGTCCACTCCTGTTTTCCCTGCAGCTAGGTTTGGCATTGCGGTCTGCTTTTGTGAAGATCAAGGATCTTAGAGGATCAAAGAACTGAGCATGATTCTAGTCCAGAATCCAACCAGAAGAATCTAGCTAAATATGCCTGAATTAGCATTTAAGACTTAATTTTCCCAAATTTATTACTTTCTTTAAAAAAGTCAATAGTTTCATGTTTTAATTAAACAACTAGTTGTAGCATATAAAATTTAATCATTTATGATTAAAAATTTATTAAATGTCAGTTTGCTGCAAACTTTTTGAAACCCATGCATAATTTTTTTTCATAATATGAAATTTCCATCAACTTTCTGAAAGCCCCTCACATTAACTTTCTAAAACTGTTAAATGATGGAAAGGGTTATTATAATGTAGTAAAATCAATTACTCCTGATTTGATCAATTGCAGTCAGGTTGTGTTTTCCACATCAAGGTATCGTGAACTGTGGATGGTGGTAATAACTTATTCCTGAAGGACATCCCAGATGTCAGATCCCAACAGAGTTAGAATTAAGTCCAAATCACTAGTCTGAGACAAGAGTCACTGGAAATTACTCTTTGAAAAATTCTCAGGAAAAAGTAAATTTGGCATTTGCCCTAAATTCTTTATTTTTAATAACTTAAAGACAACTTCTAAAATTAACAATAATGCCCTTTGAAATTTAATGTGAAATTATTGTGTTCTTTCTTTCTAAATAGTGTGTATCTCACTGTGAATATACAAATATAATTCAGTTAGTTTTCCCCTGACATGAATAGCAGTTTAGAAACAATAACATTTTAAACAGTATAAGTTATATAATAGATTATATAAAATATTACCACATAAATCCCATAGCAGTGGCTTTTTGAAATGCTCAAATATAACAGTGATGCAGAATAAGTGGTTTGCTATAGTTGAACAGTACTTACTTGCTTCTAACTAAATAAGAGATGATTTTAAGGAAATGTTAGCAAGCCTTTTGGCAAAGTATTTAGTGACTAAAATTTGAATTTGAAAGGGGAAATTACAATAAGAGACATTCTGTGAATATCTATAGATTGTGTTCTTTCTTTTATTTACCTTTTTTTTTCTGTGAAATGAATCATTGGTAAGATTTGCAGAATTATTCTCTGCAACTAAAATATATTGAGTGCTTAGATGAATTGAGTCCTTGATGTTAAGGTATTTCTGTAAGAATCATAATTTCTTACATGGATTTTTGCAAAGGCAATATAGGTTATCATTTGAAAGCCATTGCCTCTAGAAATGTTTTTCATCATTAGTACCCCCAAATGTATGGAAAGCAATTTTTCCCGTACATTCAGGCATCATTAATTACCTTACTTCTCAGAATACCTTTATGTGACTAATATCTTCCTTGTTCTGTGGATTGTATTACTAAGACAGTGTCACGACTTCATTAGGAAATATTTGGCACAAAACCTATGTTGAAGACTAAATCCTGATCGTTTCAATGGGAAGAAGTTTTGCCTTCTTAAGGATTTACATTTTGTGTGTTGCTTTTTGAAGATATTTTTCCACTACTGTGCCTTCACATTAGCTAAGCTTTTGGTTAAATATTCACAACTGGAGAAACTGAACAAGTTAGAAGGTAATGTACTCCACAGTTGAGATTTTCCTCTCCCCCATGGGAGTAACATGATGAGCAAACATGAATACAAGGCCTGTCTGAATATTTTATGTTAGTTTATAACCATGAATAAATATTAAAATGAATAAAATATGATGCTAATTGGCCAGTTCCAGCAATTAGGAATACAGCTCCAATACACATGGAAAAGATTTGCTTAATGAGAAAATAACTGCCACAGTGGCAGGGCCCTTCTTTTTATAGGAGAGCCCCTCACCAAGGATTGCAACCTTAACTTTATAAATAGAATAATTTCAGTGACTAAGTATTCGTATCTTTTAGTCACATGTTGTTCTTCATATGTTAATGAGGAAACAACCTGAAAATATGAAAAGAGCAGAAAGAAGCTTCCACTTGTAGGGGA
Organism: Oryctolagus cuniculus; assembly: GCF_051225735.1. NCBI lineage: Eukaryota > Metazoa > Chordata > Mammalia > Lagomorpha > Leporidae > Oryctolagus > Oryctolagus cuniculus. The sequence continues at coordinate 75,768,326 of NC_142875.1, read as the reverse complement.
AGGGAGAAGCACAGTGAGACACAAAATCGCCTGAATCACATTTTGTGCCCACCTGGAGATCAGAGTCACACAGGGCATTCTGGAAAAGTCATAGTTGAGGTAGGATTTGGAGAAAAGAAATAAAATACTGCCAAGTGGGAAGACAGAACACGTGCATTCCTGAACAAGGGAAAAACGACATGTTTGGGAATTTAAACCCATTAAAAAGTGCTGAGAGAAAGTGTCATTGAGGAATTGCAAACTATGAGACTGGAAATGGAGATTAAGGGCAGATGATTAAAGGATCTAGAGTGTCAGTCTAAGCAATGTGGCTGTATCCAGCAAGGAATGGGAAGCTGTTTGAATACATTGAACAAGGAGCCTTAGATGTTGATTTAGAGACAGGAGTGGGGAATGTCTGGCATATGGGCCACATAAGACCCACAAAACCATTTTGTCTGGCCTTACCAAAGACAACCACAGGTGGGACTCAAAATTCATTGCATCCTTAGCAGTTTAATTTTTCAATTGTTAATTTTGTATGGCCTGTGATTGACATTATAAATATTTTAATGACCTTTGCAGAAAAAACTTCCCTATCCCTGGATCATTCAGGAATAGGATGGAGGGCCTAGGAAGATTGTGAGACCCCAAGGGCATCGTGTGTGTGTGTGTGTGTGTGTGTGTGTGTGTTGGATTTAGGTCTGAGTAATGATCAAGAAAAGACAATGCCAAGATAATAAAGATCAGGTATAGATAGCCATTGACCACTCACCTGTGGAAGGGATGGGGGAAGCACAGATTTTGATTTAAGTCACTGGGTAGATTATGATAACACTGATTAAGAAAGGGAATTGAGAAGGAAGAGTAAGTTTCCAGAGACTGATGAGTTCTGTTTGAGTTAAAGTTACTAGGAGACATGTACAGAGAGGTGCCTGTAACTGTACAACTTGGGGATAGAGAGCTGTGCTAGTGACATGAACATGGACGTCATCTCTTAGACACATAGGGTTAGATCCATGAGGACAGATAAGTTTTCATAGGAATATGGTTAAATAGGTCTGAGGTTAGTATGCTAGGGCAAGCCAGTATTTAAATACTATATTTAAAATATAATTATCAGAAAAAAGTGAGAAAGGTTAGATAAACAAGTATAATGGGCAAAATAGAATGGAAGTTAAAGTAAAACACATTCACAAAAAAGAAGTGTTAAACAGGGCCAAATTAAGCAGATACATTAAGTGCCCATAAGCAGTAGTGATAAGTAGGCGCTAGAGAATATTGACTAAAGTGGTTTTAGTGCAGTAATGGAAGCACAAGCCAGCTGGCACTGGAATGAAGAAAGAGTAAGAATTGAAAAGATATCTTTTTATAGACATCTTTTTGGAATTGATTGGATAAAAGGAAGGGGAGAAATAAAAATGGTAGCTAATGGAAATAGAGAATCAAAGTTCCTGCATGCTTTGTACCAAGTGGAAAGAGTGTTAGAGAAGGAACCTTGTGATACAGGTGATATAAAATACTCCACTATTAACAACAGTGATAAGGATAAGAAGAGTGGCTACTTTCTTGATGAAATGATATAATAGTCACCATGTTAGGGACTGCACATGAATTATCGTGGCTTTTAAGCCTGATATGGAATAAGATCTTGAAAATGAATATAACCTAAAATTTATGGAAGACACAGAATTACAGAAAGAAAATTGATGACCAACAAGAGTACAAAAATCAGATGTGGAGCAGGAGCCTTTAGGACACTGCACAATGATTGATGTCCATTACACAGAAACAGAGTCTTCCAGGGACAATGAACTGATGTCTAGTGCATTATCCTTAACAACACTAGAGATTAATAGCAATGTTTTATTTTTAATATTTTTAAGTAAAAATAAACTGTTACTTGCAGATTTATATTCCATTTTCTTGATAAACAGAACTCAAGTGGAATATCTGATTTATTTCAGCTGAATGATTTGGACTGATAATATTTGTGGTATCCAGTTATATATTGCCTTTGATGATAATGAAGGAAGCCATTTGTATGGACAAACCAAAACAATACAGAATCCAAACTATCCAATGCATTTGTTTTTGGAATATATTTATATTAGATATTTTGCATCACAGATTTTTTATCCATAGTCTTTTAGGACTGATGTCATAATTAGTTTTTACCAAGGAGCCAATAATGGGGTAAGAGAATTACTGGGAATTATAAGGGGTCATAAGTCAGGGCAGCAGTAGAGGTAGCCTTGTTGATTGCAGAAGAATGAAATAAGTGAGCAGCATTAAATCTTGGAACCAGAGTTTTTCCTAAAGAAAAGAGGACCTGGCAGGTAACAGAGCTCTAGGTGCAATGTCACAGTTCTTCCCAGAAGATAAAGCATGGAATCAGAAGGATATGGCAACAGACATAGATGGGGTAGTCTTGGCAAGGAGTTTGCAATCAGGGTATGCAAGAAAAAGTAATCAGTGAGTTGTGTAGGATGGAGCTGGGTAAAGAGCTCTGTGTCAGAAATCCAGGAGGCCAGCCAACACCTAGACAATACCCAGGAAGGGTGCTAAAGACATAATTCTCATTTATGAAAGGCAGGGTTGCTGAGATTTGACCATTATAAATTTCTAGTCCTAACTGTTCTGGAAAACGTAAAAAGTCAAAGACCAAAATGAGGGGATGGATAAGCTCAGATATCAAAACTGAGATGCCTTCCAAAGCTATGGTAACTAGAATGATGTCCAGTAAGAGCTTCCCCTGAATCCTCCTGCAGGAAGAAGACAAACAGGGCTGAGTGAGCTGGTCAGAAGAGGGGATAAGGAGCTGGGAAGAAGGGATAAAGTCACAAGGGGAGCTGGGACAAATTTTTGTTTCTTTTATCATTAGTGGTTTGTATCAGATGTAGCTCAGGCTGAGATTAAAATTTTACGTGTAAATAAACAAATGTTGATTATTCAAAATTAAGCTTTAATATTGAGATAGAAGATGAAACAAATGTGGAATTAATACAACAAGAGCATTTTGGCCCTAGTGTGTTTATTTTATGTGAAATTATTGTCTTCTTTAAAAATATTGTGCTGTATTACATTCCATACAAATCTATGATGGCCCAAGTAAGGTTTTTAAACATCACCCACAAATGACGTTATATTTACATGTGGTTACTATGTAGAGGAAAACCACAAAGTTTTTTGAATTATCTATTGGTTAACTATTTATCATGGTGGGAAGAAATGGACCCAGGTATGCAGAGGGGTGTTCTATGAGAGCTGCTCAATTGTGAAACACAGTGCTCAGGAGCCAGGGTGGCTGGCAAACTTGCTCATGAGAATTGCCTTGGCTTGACAATGAATCTTGCCTATTACTTATCCAGGTATAAGGGCATGGAAGGTTTTGTATACAGAATAATATGGCTATATAAGTCTTGCATTTCCATTTTGGATATTTTAGATGCTTAAATTTCTTTGTAGAGAACTAGAGAATAAGAGCGACTATTAAAGGACTGAAGGCCTTAGGAAACCATGAGGGAACTTTTAAAAGAACTTAGATTTTCTAACCTGATTGGTTTTACATATTTTCTATCTTTCAAAGTCTGAGTACTTGTAAGCTATCAATAGTACATAGCTTTCTTTTTTTATTCCAGATTCTTAAGGAGTATGAGGTCATTTAAAGAAAAGATGACTTTACTAAACCTTAAAATAAATGTACCAGGTATTTCTTTAATGTCAGAAGGGTTTATTTCTATTCAAAGACATGTTAATTCTGTTTTCTGCATTAAGAATAATTTTAATTCCCCATTTCCTTTGCAACCATTTGTCATAGGTTTTTTCAAATTCATGATGCAGTACATTCCAAATTCTGTTCAATGTTACCAATAGAAATGTGTATCCAACTTACGTTGAAAATGCATTATTCTGCTTTTCACATCGTATGCCTTTGCAGCTTAACCCTTTCGTTTCTTCATAATAGAAGTACAATTGATTAAGGCCATTTGCAAATGCTAGTAACACAAGGCAGTATATGAACAGAAACTTCAAAATGTCCAGGAGCATTCTTCCCAGAGATATTTGCAGAGGTCCCAGATGAGAATTTGCAGTAAATAGTGAGATCAGACGCAAGGAACTGAAGATGTTTGCAATAGCAAATAAAGCCTCAGCCACCAGAGTGGGATGCCACATGTCCCAAGATTCTCGTGGATTAAGAGCACTGTACTGGAGAAACAAAGGGGAAGTAAAACATACACATACATATGAAAATATCAAGTTCACACTCATGATGCTTTTTTAAGTAGAGCCAGCCACAATGGCCTATTGTCAGGAAGCTGCTGTTGTCCAGGCTGGTGATGGCTATATAAATCTATAAATATAAATCTATAAAAAATTTACTGATTTATCATCTTTGAGTTTCATTCAGGTGTGTTTTTTCATTTATAATTTTTGAGGATATATTAATTACAGTTATCCTTGAATTTTCTAATGGAGTTGAGAAAATGGAAAATATTATGGAGGAAATAAAACTCAGTCTTATTTTATACTAAGGAAAGGTAACAATATCATGATAGTAAGACAACTGTATTACAAAGGAAAAACATTAAATTTTGAAAAAAAAAAACCAAATAAAATGACCTTACTAATTCCACACAATTGCCAATTATTGAGGAATACATGTAGAATAGATTGCTTTAAAATTAGTGGAAGTAGACATTTGTTGCTGTGGAAACAGAAAAATGATCACTATGGGCAAAATTAGCAGTGCTTTGTATCTGGGTTTTTCTAACTGTGTATATAGTCTAACTTAGAAATCACCCTGGTGGTCACTAAGTTAGCAATTTTTTAGCGTTAGGATGTAAGAAAATGCTACTATCTGAACATTCGTTAACAAGATAAAATATGTGACTCAAAAATATCCACTACAGGGACCGGCGCTGTGGCATAGTGGGTAAAGCTGCCACCTGAAGTGCCGGGATCCTATTTGGGTGCCAGTTCGAGTCCCAGCTGCTCCACTTCCGATTCAGCTCTTTACTATGGCCTGGGAAAACAACAGAAAATGGCCCAAGTCCTTGGACCCCTGCACCTATGTGGGAGACCCAGAAGAAGCTTGTGGCTCCTGGCATCGGATCTGCACAGCTCTGACCATTGCAGCCAATTGGGGAGTGAACCAGCAGATGGAAAACCTCTCTCTCTCTCTGCCTCTCCTTCTCTCTCTGTATATCTGACTTTCAAACAAAATAATTTTATCTTTAAAAAGTATCTGCTACATTAAAAGTTGATCAGAAATGATTTAAAGCATATGAGATCACTTAAAATTTTAGCTTTGAATTTTTAGTATTGGGCTTGAGCTGTGACACAGTGGGTTAAGCCACTGCTTGTGATGCCAGCATCCCATATCAGAGCATCTGATCAAGTCCTGGCTGCTCCACTTTCAATCCAGCTCCCTGCTCATGTGCTGAGAGGGCAGAAGTGGAAGCTGGCCCTTGTATTTGGGACCTTGCCAGCCATGATTGAGACCTGGATGGAGTTCGTGGCTCCTGGCTTCAGTCTGGCCCAGGCTAGGATGTTGTGAACATTGGAGAAAGAATTAACAGGTGAAAGCTCTTGTCTCTGTCTCTCTCTGTCTCTCCTCACCCCTTTGCCTTGAAAATACATTAATTAATTAATTAAAAAAGAATTTTAGATACCGAGACATATAAATAACTCAATGAAATATGTCCTTGGCATTAGTGAGGTAGATCTGTATCCTATGGTAAACAGGGTCAAATATATTCTGAAACCTTTGGTTGGATCTGTATTAAAACTCAATAATCAATCAAAATCTTTTCTTCATACATATTATTAAAAATATGTCTAGACAACAGGATCTTTTCCCTAATGATTATGGGGAAAACAAAGAAAGTTCTATTTCTGTATGAATCACATCAGAATATTTCCATTCTTTTTACAGTGCATTTTGCACCAAAGACCTCTACATATATTAATCAAGTAATTCTCCTTGAGTCTTTATTCATCTCCCTGGGGAGAAAACACATCACAATGTTCCGATCTTGTTCAACACTCAGACTCTTGCTTGATTGACAATTTAAAACAATCAAGTTTGAACAAGAAGCAAATTATTTTCTATTTTTAAATTTTGATAAATGTTCTTGAAAATTCCCACACATAGCTTCAGCATAAAATAGCTAATGATTGAAGATGCAGGGAGAAAAAAAATAAGTTTTTTTTCTTATTCATTGTATCAAGTTTCAGAGTGACTTTGGGATACCAAATACTACCTACTGCTGGCGCCACGGCTCAATAGGCTAATCCTCTGCCTGCGACGCCGGCACCGCGGCTTCTAGTCCCGGTTGGGGCACCAGATTCTGTCCCAGTTGCTTCTCTTCCAGTCCAGCTCTCTGCTGTGGCCCGGGAGTGCAGTGGAGGATGGTCCAAGTGCTTGGGCCCTGCACCCGCATGGGAGACCAGGAGAAGCACCTGGCTCCTGGCTTCGGTTCGGCCATTGTGGGGTGAACCAACGGAAAAAGGAAAACCTTTCTCTCTGTCTCTCTCTCTCACTGTCCACTCTGCCTGTCAAAAAAACATACTACCTAATTCATCCAGTCCCAGTTTTTATGATACCACCTTTTCCACCAAAAGTCCAAGATCACATTCAATTTTTACTCTCTTTCTTTACTTCTCTCTTGAAAGACACATGCATTTAAGTAGAGAACAACTCCCTCCATGTTTATGGATAATTTTATTTCTCTTTTTTACCTAACATAGCTTCAGCTGTATCTCAAAATGTAAAAAATATGGGACAACAAGCATTACTATAAATCATTTTCTTTGAATTTGCCATGATATATTATACAAAGCCATGAATATAGTCAATGCTCAGGAAATATTTTCTCCTGTCAAGTATTCATATTTCACTGAGGCAAACAGGCACAACTAATTATAATAAAAGTATTCTAAGAAATTAACAGAAAGTGCTATGGGAATAGTGGAGAGAAAGTGCCTAATTCTTTCCAGGATTTATGAAGCTAGGAATGGGCAGAGATTACATGTTTTCAAAGCTTTCGGGGCGATTTGAATCTATGGCTTGTCCTAGATATCAGAGCCAGTTCAGGGATGCTGGGCGCAGAATCCATCACCACATTTTGACCAAGTCTGGATGTATGCTGGACTTTCTTTGCTGAGAGCCCTTCTAAATTAATTATCTCAACTGGGACCCCAGAAATCATAAGAGGAAGTTTTTCCATTTCACTAATCATAATATGCTAGATTAGGCATAATATAATTACCTAAATTGAATTCAGAGTCTCACACTTCTGTGAATTGCTGGAAACAGTGCCACGTGAACCTGTTCATGATGCACACATTCGAGGCTTACTGCGCATAGCACCGCTGGCATCTAGGTTAAAGGATGTTTGAATAGCAAACAATCTTTGAAAACCAAAGACAGAGACCTCCCAAGAGACCTAGAAACATCTCCCGTAGAGACATCTGCTTACATTCTCAGGATAATAAACCTGGGAAGACAATGTATTTACTTTAGAATGTTAATGTCTTTCTCTCTCTTTTCCAGGGGAAAGATCGGTAGCTGGCTCAGCCACACCATATAAATTCTGAGATTCCTAGTTTCTGAGTACCTCTCCTGTGGTACCAACCCCTGAATGTGCAGGGTATATCAAATTGTCTCCTCCTGGGGGATTGGAGTGTGGTGAGTCAGTGCTAAGATTGTTACATAAGTAAATAATTTGTCTGTTCTCTGATCCAGAAACCTCATTCCCTATCAGGAATAAACAGAGATGTAAACATTGAATAATTATCTCTTGATTCATTCTTTCAAAGTTTTCCTTTTGAAATTTTCCTGTCACTGATATGTGCATCATTTTTTTACATTTTTACAAAGTCATTTTACCAAGTGATTTTTAAAATTCTTACAGTATATGAGGAACCTTTGGATTTGTAGAGAATGATTACAATTCTTCCTTCGTTAAATATATATTATGGGACTAGGATTGTGACATAGTGGATAAAGCTGCTGCCCACAGTGCTGTCATCCAATATAGGCGCCGGTTTGTATCCTGGCTGCTCCAATTCTGATCCAGTTCCTTGCTAATAGCTTTGGAAAAGAAACAGAAGATGGCCTAAGTGCTTGGAGCCCCCCACCTATGTAGGAGAACTGGAGGAAGCTCCTGGATCCTGGCTTCAGCCTGGCCCAGCCTCAGCTGTTGTGGCCATCTGGGGAGTGAACCATTGGATGGAAGATCTTTCCCTGTCTTTCCCTTTCTCTGCAGCTTTGACTTTAAAATAAATAAAAAAAATTAACATAAACATATATATATATATTTCCACATCTATCATCAGAAATTAAGACACTAATTTGAAATTTTAGACTCTACTATCTAAAAATTATTTACAAAATCCATACTCATTTTTCATCCTTGCATGTTGGCTTTCAACTTTTATGCTGTCTCTTCTCAGTATCCTTTGCAGACTCCTCTATCTTACCTGCTTCTTGAGTAGCTTTGTTTTTTTTTTTGCATTTTTAATTGATATATAATATTTGTACTTGTATTTGGTATATAATTTCATAACTTAATGCCTGTACATATGGGAAGTGATCAAAGCTGGATGGCATTTGACATTTACATATTCTCAAATATTATCATTCCTATGTCTTAAGAACTTTTCAAACCTTCATTCCAGGTTATTATAAAAATGTGTAATCAATTGCTGACCACAACTACCCTGTTGTGTCCCTTACATATCGAGTCCCCATTTCAAGCCTATTTCCTCATTCTACTCACTTTCCTTTAAAGATGATTCCCAACTCCACACATCCATCTCAGAATTCTCACCTTGTAGTCCTATTTTATATTCTGTTGTGTCATTGACTTTTTCACTTCAATATTTCACAAGCATCTCAAACTCACAGCCTGAAAATGGAACTCATCACCTTTGTATTCTCAATCTTTTCTCCATTTATGCCTTCCAATCTCAGTGACTGGTAACAAATCACATAGATACCAATCTGAAGTTCGTACCATTATCTTTCCTTCCAAAATCTGACCATCTAAACCTAATTCTTAAACACTCGTATGTTGTTTACTTCTCTTGAACAGAACCTTTAGTGACTTAAAACAGTTCCTTTATTTCTCAGATATTACTATAATAGTCTACTAACTTCTGTCTGCTTTGAACTTTCTCTCTGCAATCATCTATTTTCTCTAGAATGATTTTTTAAAGGAGTTAATCAAATCATGTGTTTTCATATTCTACAATGATCATATTGTCCTTGAGGTGACATTCCAATTTCCCAACATGTCACACGAGGACTCAAAAGAATCTGAGTTCATACCTCCTTTAAGATTAATTCCTTTTAAGATTGATCTGTTACTTGTCCCTAGGTTAGTTCCCAATACTCAAATTTTAGTTCTGGTAACTCTTCAAATGAACCACACATTCTTACCAAAATACCTTTCCATGAATAGCCCTTTGTCTAGAATGAATTTAGGTTCTGATTATTCTGATCCTTCAATTGCTATTAATTTATGAAATAAATGTTGAATGCCTATTCGGCAGACACAATCCCACTGGTGCTGAATGAAGTTACAGTTCACGCAACATGGGCCTACAATATAGAGAAGAGGTCAGACAACCATTCATCAAGTAATACCAATGTTTCCCCTGAGATGTGCTCTCTGACCAAAGATGAGTGAACACTAGGAAGCTGCTAACTAAAGCTGGTAGCTCCGTGTTGTAGAATGACTGTTAAGGGAGATATAAAGAGCTATTCCAAAGACCTACTGAAAGCTTTCCTTTGACCACCAATTCGTCTTTCTCTCAAGTGTTTGCTTTTAGTCTATACCTACCTTCGCTGAGTTTTGTCCCACATCTTATTTTCTATTCAAAAGCCTGTTTAAGACAACTTCTACTTTTGTGAACCTATGCAACAGAATATGAACCTTTGGATTACTTACCAATTTTTCATGAAGGGAGTTTCATGTAATGTATTTTTAAGTGTTGGATATTGAGTAGAGAGCTTTCTACATGATACGAGCTCAAAAAGGCTTGTAGGTAGAAGAATCATACACATTTTCATAGGCATGGTTAGAGAAGGATGATCACTTGAAAAATGTGAGTAGCTTGAGGTTGCTTGGAACACATAGGGTTTAGGAAAATGAGAAGGATCTAAGTGGAAGTAGGAGCCAGGTCTGATATTATTCACAGAAGTATTTTGAGAGGAAGATGAATTGAATCATAACCATATTTTCATGAATGTGTAAAAAATTATATTAGCTCATTTTTATATAATCTGTAGTCTCTGAAGCACATTTACAAAAACCAAATAATCAGTTGAAATGAGCAAATGCAAATTGATATAAGATGAAAGCACTTGTAAGATTAAATAGAATGCATGCTGATTTTTATATAAGGAGTTATCAGAAAGTTTATGGAAAATGTATATTATGAAAAAGTATGCATGGGTCGGCACCGCGGCTCACTTGGCTAATCCTCTGCCTGCGGTGCCGGCACACCAGGTTCTAGTCTCGGTTGCAGTGCTGGATTCTGTCCTGGTTGCTCCTCTTCTAGTCCAGCTCTCTGCTGTGACCCGGGAAGGCACTCGCATGGGAGACCAGGAGGAAGCACCTGGCTCCTGGCTTTGGATCGGCAGCCATTTGGGGGGTGAACCAATGGAAGAAAGACCTTTCTCTCTGTCTCTCTGTCTCTCTGTCTCTCTGTCTCTCTCTCTCTCTCACTATCTAACTCTGCCTGTCCAAAAAAAAAAAAAAAAAAAAAAAAGAAAAAGTATGCATGAATTAAAAAAAATTTGCACCAATATAAACTTAACTTTTAATTACATTTTCCATTAACTTTTTGAGGTTCCCTCCTTTCTTCCTTTTCCACAATTTCATAAATAATAAAGTAGTGAATGTTAATTAAGGAAGGTATAAGAGTTTATTCTTTGGTAGATCATTCTTATTAAACAGGTGGATTCAAAACTCTACAACTCTCTGCCATAGAGCCAAAGTCTATCTCAGAAAATCTCACACTTCAGGAAATTGATGGCAGTTACATCACTTACAAAATGGAAACAATATTTGTTCCATTTCTAGCTGACAAAACAATGGATCAATGAACTATACAGTTAGAACTTTTTATAAGAATAATGCCATATTTAAAAATTTCGTAACTTAAAACCAAATGCTCTTATTCATAGTAATTGATTTTTGAAAAAAATGCTCTTTAAATAAAACAATGGAAGAAGTATTAAAGTATAATAATTTCTACCAAAGGATTGAAGAGAAAACTTCTCCAAATGGAAAAGGGGCCGAGTGCTAGTTAGGAAAGTAAATTACCATTTATTACTGTGCCCCTAGGCAACAACAAGCTCTGATTCAATAATACTTCACACATAGTGAAAAGAGGAAATGATTAACAAAATTACCTCTTAAGGATTATGAGCAAATTTTAAAATACCGAGAGTCCATAACTTAAAAAAATGCCAACAAGTCAAAGGTATTTAAAGGAGAATCACGAAACCTGGCATGTAAAGAAATGAATATTGAAGTCATATATATTTTTGTGCTCTGTTTTTTCAATGAACATTATAATGTTGCTTCATTTTATACAGCAATCAAAGGAAACTACAATATAAATATGTATATAAGAAAAATATTCCTTTCTTATATTAGAAACACACACAAATACACACATATATGACTCTAATATAAGAAAAGAAATTTGAGGCATAGCTCAAAAAACTGGTTCCAGATTACTGTACATAAAAAGCAATATAGCCGGCACCACGGCTAACTAGGCTAATCCTCCGCCTTGCGGCGCTGGCACACCGGGTTCTAGACCCGGTCGGGGCGCCAGATTCTGTCCCGGTTGCCCCTCTTCCAGGCCAGCTCTCTGCTGTAGCCAGGGAGTGCAGTGGAGGATGGCCCAAGTGCTTGGGCCCTGCACCCCATGGGAGACCAGGAGAAGTACCTGGCTCCTGCCATCGGATCAGCGCGGTGCACCGGCCGCAGCGGCCATTGGAGGGTGAACCAATGGCAAAGGAAGACCTTTCTCTCTGTCTCTCTCTCTCACTGTCCACTCTGCCTGTCAAAAAAAAAAAAAAAAAAAAAAAAAAAAAGGCAATATAAGCAGTAGTCAAGCCAATTGTGAATTCAGAGTCCAAACTCTACCATGCCCTTGTTTGTGTGTATTTTAAAAAAAATCTCCCCAGTAGTGAAAGAACTGTAACAGAATGGATGCCATGGACCGAACTGTGTCACTCTTAAATTTATATGTTAGATTCCCTCATGTGATGGCATTTACATAAGGTACCTTTGTGAATTAATTGGTTTAGATGAGCTCACAAGTGTGGGCCCCTAGGAAAAGAGCACCAGAGAATTCACATGCTCTCTCCTGCCCCACCATTTGAAGGCATAACATATGTGACTGGATTTTGTTCCATTTGTGCACTCTGTCAGCTATAAGGAAGAATCTGCACAGTGCCGGCTGAGGCCCTAGTAACAGCCTCCTGACAATTCTCCTAAGTGCAATAGAAGTAACTCTCATTTACTACAGAACAGTATTAGGATAAGTCTATGCACTTCATACATCATCATTTAAAGCAATGGCTTTTTTTTTTAATTTGACATGTAGAATTATAGATGGAGAGAGATAGAAAGAAAGGTTCACTCCCCAGATGGCTGCTACGGCTGGCGCTGTGCCGATCCGAAGCCAGGAGCCAGGTGCTTTTTCCTGGTCTCCCATGCGGGTGCAGGGGCCCAAATGCCTGGACCATCCTCCACTGCCCTCCCGGGCCACAGCAGAGAGCTGGACTGGAAGAGGAGCAACCGGGACTAGAACCTGGTGCCCATATAGGATGCCGGTGCTGCAGGTGGAGGATTAACCAAGTGAGCCACAACGCCGGCCCCCATACATCATCATTAATTACTCACATATCTTGTGGGATTTTATCTTTTAAATTATTTCTAAAATCCAATCTTCTACCAGCTTCCTCTACGTACACCTCTCTGTTTAAGTCATTCATAGTTACCTGAATCATTCTCTGCTTAAATGTCATTAATGAGTCCTATTCATATATAGGTTAAAATTCAGATTCTATAGTAGGATGTGGAAAGCCCTTCCCTTCTTGCCATCTCCCCATTTCCAGGATCATCCCTCAAAGATTTAACTCTGCTTTAAATATCCCAACTTTTGCACCATGCATGTTTTCTCTCATGAATGCTCATGCATATTCATGGGCATGGTAGATGTATATTTGCTGAGCCTTCTGTATATATTGATGCTATTATGATAAAGGTTACTTCCTTTCTCGATCCTACCTTAGCACCTGTTGTAGACCTTACCATATTGTAAGTCCTTGTATATACAATTTTTTCTTTTATCTGTCTGACTGTTAGCTACTTAATGGCAGGGCCTACATCTCAGGAATCTTTGCATTTACAGCAACCAGATCAAAAGTTAGTTCCCTAGTGTGCTCTAACAGATGTGTATTGAGCAAACTGGCTACTTGATCCACATTTAACTGTTTCCCATATTTATATAATAATGCATTTTTGCAAGAACCAGATTCTAAAGTAATTTTGTTATTACAATTTAGTCTTAAAAACTGCATGTTAGAACAAAAATAAAGGATGGATTAATGAGTTAGTATGATGACATATGCTTCAGTGGTCATTGCTCTTCACAGATAATAGAAATGAGGCCCACATTAAATAATTCACCTGAATGACAGAGATTCAATATAATAAGGGCAAGGGTGAATCCAGACCTCAAATTCTTTTTTTAAAAAAATAGAGTGAATGACAAGGCACAGTGAAGATAATGCAAAAGGCAAGTACAGTAGACTCAGTACATGATAAAGGAGAGGAGTGAAGGAGAACAAGAGTTGGTATTGTGGTGTAGCGGGTGAAGCCACAACCTGCACGCTGTCATCCCCTGTGGGCGCCAGTTTGTTTCCTGGCTGCTCCATTTGGATCTAGCTCTCTGATAATGGCTTGGGAAAAGCAGGGGAATATGGCCCAGGTGCTTGGGGACCCACCATCCACGTGACAGACCTGGAGTAAGCTCCTGGTTCCTGGCTTTTCAAGGCCCAGCCCTGGCTGCTCTAGTCACCTGGAGAGTGAAGATACACGATCTCTCCCTCTGTCTGTCCCTCCATCTATCTCTATAATTCTGACTTTGAATAAACAAGCAAGTATTTTTAAAAAAAGAAGAAGCTGTAACAACAATGAGTGTTTACTCTGTGATAGTCACAAATATATCAACTCATTTGCTTCTTTTTTTTTAATTTTAATTTTTTATTTTTATTTTTTTGACAGGCAGAGTGGACAGTGAGAGAGAGAGACAGAGAGAAAGGTCTTCCTTTTGCCGTTGGTTCACCCTCCAATGGCAGCCGCGGCCGGAGCGCTGTGGCCGGCGCGCTGTGGCCGGCGCATCACAATGATCCAAAGCCAGGAGCCAGGTGCTTCTCCTGGTCTCCCATGCGGGTGCAAGACCCAAGGACCGGAGCCATCCTCCACAGCCTTCCAGGGCCACAGCAGAGAGCTGGACTGGAAGAGGAGCAACCTGGACAGAATCCGGCGCCCCATCCGGGACTAGAACCCAGGGTGCCGGCGCGGCAGGCAGAGGATTAGCCTATTGAACTGCGGCACCAGCCTATATTTTAATGTTAGTTGGATATTATATGCATAGAATTTTTTTATCTAACAGCATTCAGGCAATAATTTGAAAGTATTTATTAGTCTATATAAGTATGCACAACATAGTTGTGACATATGAAAAAGTAAGTGCACCACATATAAGCACTATTTAAGTACAATAAATGCAAATATCATATATCTTAGCTTCAATAATACCTATGGAAAACAAAATTCTTTCTGAATTCAGCTTCACAATTCTTCAAGTTGTTGAATAAGGTTTTTCAAGACAATGGTCTTCAAAATGTCTTCCTTAGATCAGTATCAATATCACCAGAGAATTTATCAAAAATGCAAATTTTGACCTTTCCCTACTATTACTAATTTAAAATCTGGGGATGAAGAAAAGAAATGTTTTGAAAAGTTTTCCTGGTGATATTTTTGCACCTGGAAGTTTGAGAAGAACCACTACTGTCATATAATACCAGAAATTTATAGCAGCGCTGGGACACACACACACACACAAGTACAGAAACTTCTTAATACAAAGAGCATAATTACAGAGGAAAGGGGATGGGCCAACTAGGCACATATAAATAGACTGTCCACTTCATAGCTAGAGGTATAATCACCTTTGGTTAAAATACTACCTTCTGCTCTTAATAAGTTCTTCAAGGTCATTAATTTCAATTCATAAAGGTAAAGTAACTAAATTTTGTTTCTACTCTTAACAAAAACTGACAGAAATTGCTTTTCCCTATTATTTTGGTGAGAATGAGTAGCATTTTAATCGAACAAATTCTGGAAACTATAGTCTCCAATTTTGAGTAATTTTGATTTCTAAATATTGCACAAACAGATCATCATTTTAAGAAGTAGACAATGTGAAAAAGTTTTAAATTTCATACTTTAAATTGCATGCATTAAATTCAGTAATCATTTTAATACAATTTTTAAAGAAAGAGGAAAAGAAATAAGGAAAAAGGAAAACACAATGGGAAGAAAATATGTCTTTGGCTTAAAAAAATTCTCCAGAGTACAAAATAATTGCAATTGTCATTTCAGAGAAAAAATGTTTTATGTAAATTATGTGGTAGGGGATAAGATTGATGTTGTACAAAATCTGGGGGAGTAATGGGTGTGTAAGTCTTCAAGCAATGTCATGTTGAATGGGATGAGGAGAAAAAAATTATATTCTGCTCTAATTATATCAAACTGCATCAGTTAAACTGAAATAATAACTTCAATGCTTTGAACAAGTAATATTTTGATCTATGAAATTTTATCTATTAGTTATAAAATAAAAATAGATTTTACTTGCCAAAATTTGAGCACTGTTTGAGATAGAATTTCATTAGAAATAAAAAGGATTACACATGCAAATAGCTACTGTAAACAAGTTTGAAGCATCATTCTATTTGGATGCAACAGAATTGGCTAATAACTTCTAGCACTCATGGAAATTTATTTTGTGATTGTAGATTATGCTTTATCTATGTATTTTATACACTTCTATAATATTATAAATTGATGCATATTACATATGGACAAAACTTTAGACAATATTATTTAAAAATTAATGGTAATTATGAATATATCTAATTTTCAGAGCTTATGTTTTACCAATAACATACATAATAATTACCTTTACAAATGCGACAATTTTCAAGGAGATTGTTGCTAAGTATAAAGAATTCATCACAAAATCCATTAGATTCCACCAATCATGGATATAATCTTGAAGTCCGCCGTCCCACATCTGCTTAATTTCTCCCCATATGAAACCTGTAATTACAAAAATATTCATGCTAAGTGTGATTTCCAGAAACGTCACTCAAAAAAGAAAATGTAGCTTCACAATTACAGATCTTGAAGCAAGAGACCTTATAGTTACACTAGATGCAACATCTATTTTTGTAGGTAATTATACTGATCCCCAGCCATCTTTTAAGATTTTCAGGACATTAAGCTAATTTTGTAAATGTCATTAGGAGAGCTTCATTTTCTTTCAAGCACTTCATAAAAATCACAAGAATGTGTAATTTTTGAGTTAACAGTTTCTCTATAATTATTTTTTCCATTGGATAAAGTTCTAACATTCTTTTGTAACAAAATGTTATGAGATGTATTTTTTCTCCCAAGTCAAAATGATTCAAAGATGCATGAAAGAAAAAAACATTGTATCTAGCAAACAATTGGTTTCAGATTATTCATCAGGGTGCCTTGTCATGTTTCCATAAGCAGGAAGTTCCTTCCAAGACCGATTTCATCAGCAAAAATATGGTTCTAACATTCATGGTAATTAATTAAAGGATCTTATATCCAGCAGTATAGTTAAAGCTATTTCTTGAGAAATTATAATTCCTTTTCCTTTATTCTGATCACAGTTTTTATAGGTAATTCTTGATTTTCAATTTCTATGAGGTACTTACAAAATGTTAGTATAGTTAATTATTTTATTCCTATAATCTTATTACAAAGTTATAACACTAGTTTTATAGTTTAATGATGAGAGAAAAATATCTAGAACCAGTACTATTATGTTGATAATCTGATATTATAATTACATAAATACAACAAAATAATGATCATTGAGAATATAAAAAGTACATGCACACTTCAGTACCTGCTGAGGATTAGAAAATCAGAAAGAGTATTACTTCTACACTAAAAGCAAGAAAAAGTCAAACTGTAAAATCTTAACCTTGCATGTATTTATCAGAGGTAAGAATCAGAGATCAAAGTTCAAATAAGATAATGTTTTTTTTTCAAAAAGTGACGGAGTACAATACAAGAGACACTAACACAAAACTATAGAGTAAGAAGAATTCAGAAAAATTTTTACGATGAACTTCTAAAGACCAAGTGTCAAGTAACATGAGAAAATAGACACCTGGGATCCATAAACTTAAGGGGCGTTTCCATTGCTAACATGCTCTTCTCCATGGATCCCAGCCACCGAGAGATTATAGTGCAAACCTGGAAGAGCAAAGAGTTTGCTACAGCGAAGAAGGCACAAAGTTCTACCCAGGTTACTTTCTGTTAGGGAGCAAAACACCTTAGTTTATGAAAGAGGCGTGAATCAACCCTGAGCCTTAAATTTGTGCCAATCTCACTAGAGGTTTGCTACCACTGAGGGAAGGAAAAGTTCTTACACATAACTTGCAAAGTTTGACTGCATGGATACGAGTTGGGAACACTGAGAAAGCTCCATCTCTAACGTCTACACATAAGCCTGTGCACGTCTGACCGTGACTGGGACATCAGAAAGTCTTTCTGCCGTGTCATCGATAGGCTGACATCAAGTAACAACCAGAAGATGACAACCACAAGAGGAGGGGGTAAAGAGTGTGTAGAGACCCTTACGAAGCACAGAAAAGGTCAAAGGCTATGGGTGGAGAAGGAACGTTGACAATAATTTTCCCCACCTAGGCAGAAGTGTATGGTGCACAGAAATTGCTTATGGCAGCAATAAAATCCAAACCCAACTCAACTCATGATTATATTGCTGCAGATTCCTGCAGTAACATTCTAACAGAAGAGGTATATAAAATTCATGCGTGAACATTATCTACTTCTGCCACTAGTCTTCATAGGTAGAATAAATAACCCTGCAAAACATACATATACATACATGTGTACACAAACATACACACACACACCCTATCAAGATGCATCATATTCAAACTGCCAATAACAAAAAAAAAGAAAAGAAAAAATTGTTAGCAACAGACATGAAATAGCAATTAAAAAGACACTGGACACTGCATACAAAAGAAGAAAGAAGACTGATGGTAAACCTTGGTCTAAACTACACAAGACAAAAGACAACTGAGTCACACTTAAAAAACCTGGGGAAAAAAAAGTCAACCCATATTCTATACATAACAAAAATTAAATAGGACTGAAGGCTTTTTGCTAGACAATCAAAATCCGAGACAACATTTTAGTATCAGATTCATGCTATATGAAATGCTGAAGAAATGTTTACAAGGCAAAAAGTGTATGATACTGGATACATTCAGATTTGTAAAAATAAATGAAGATGTAACTCTAAAAACAGTTAAATTGAAAACAAATATGAAAGATATTTTTTCTATTTCTGATTTCTCTAATGAATAATTGACTGCCTAAAGCAAAAATAACAGCTATGTCATGACTTATATATATTTAAGTGTAAAATGTGTGAACACATTAGTACAGAAGTTTAAATTAGAAGCATGCTGTCATAAGGTACTTTCATTGCATTTAAGACAGAATAATAGTTCTTTATGTTAGAATTCCATGAATTAATGTTTTATATGGATGCTTAGGGCACTTCTAAAAATATTTTAAATGTGCTAGAAATGTAAACATACAGCAATGTAAAATAATAGAATAACAGGCAGGAACAAAACATAATTCGCCAAAGAATTGATGGAACAATTTGGGAAAACAATGGTTATGGGGTGGATTTTTCAATTAATCAATATCAATTGAATGAAATGCATGATCTAAGTACACTCATGAGAAGAAAGATATGGTTATGTAGGATACAAATGCAGTACACAACTGGATCACAATTCATTTATAGGTTAGAAATAAAGGAATAATAAAATTATAACACAAAATATTAAAACAAATCATGTAACTGTTAATTAACAGTACATATATTTCAGAAGAAGGAATGCTGCTCGGTGTGTAGAGGGATCTGGCATAAAAATAAATTGGTTGATTCACTGAGAATCAGACAGAGCAATCCTATACGTGATTTCCTATATATGCAGTTAACAATATAACCTTATAATACAAATTGCCACATTTATTTCTGAGAATTAAAAAAAGAACAGTGCAATTATAGTTGGAGACTTCAACATTCTTTTTTCTATAACCAATAATCAATCATAGGCAGAAATTTGGTGATGATATGAAAACTCAAGGACATTATTAATAACCTGGCAACAACAGAACAATCAAGTGCATCTAAAACATTCACTAAGATACATAATATCACAGGCTACAAAACAAAATTCAACACATTTATGCAAACTGAAGTCCTTCAAAGTATACTCTATGAATGCAACATAAACAACAAACAATAAGAAAATGTATCTGGAAAAAAAATCTCCAAATATTTTTAGGATACTTCTAATCATTATTGGGTCAATTGTGATTTTATAGTTTTGTGAAACTATGATTAAACTACTGAAAATGAAGATCGATATAAAAGTCTTTAAAGCTAAGCAGTGTTTAACGAGGAAATTTCTATTTCTATATACAGAAAATAATATGGGGTTCAAATCAATGTTTTCATCTTCAATAATTGCACTACGAAAAGAGGAACTCTACTAACATTCCTTCTGAAATATACCTATTGTATTGACATAATCACTTCAGATTCCTTTTAGTGCTTTGTGATGTATATTGTTTTTCCTTCATATCTAACCCTAAAGCAAGCAGAATGAAGAAAAGGACAAAGCATACAAATCAATAAAATTTGGAACACATAGCTAGACAAAGTCAATGAAAACAAAATTTACTTCTTTGAAATGGTCAAGAAAATTGGTTAAACTCTAGCCAGCATGATCAAGAAAAAACAGAGATGTGATAAATGATCAAAATTGAAAGAGAAGAAACAGTACAGATTTTATAGACCTTTTAAAGATAGCAAGTGGCTATGGTTACAATGAACAACTTAAATTAATTCCACAACTTAAAATGAAATGAACACTATTGTTTGGGACACAAATTTCCAAATTCACTCAAGAGGATATACAGTAACATGAGTTGTCCTATAGTAATAATTTTTTTAACTTTTATTTAATGAATATAAATTTCCAAAGTACGATTTATGGATTACAATGTCTTCCCCCACCCACAACCCTCCCCTCTCCCACTCCCTCTCCCCTTCCATTCACATCAAGATTCATTTTCGATTATCTTAATATACAGAAGATCAGCTTAGTATACATTAAGTAAGGATTTCAACAGTTTGCTCCCACACAGAAACATAAAGTGAAAAATAATAGATGATTTTTTTTAAATGATGATGAAATCAGATCAGACCTATTGTCATGTTTAATCCCAGTGAGAGTCAAGTTGGGAGTTGATAATTTCTTTTTTTTTTTTTTTTTTACAGAGGATCAGTTTAGTATACATTGAGTAAAGATTTCAACAGTTTGCACCCCCATAGAAACACAAAGTGAAATATATTGTTTGAGTACTCATTATAGCATTAAATCTCAATGCACAGCACATTAAGGACAGAGATCCTACATGAGGAGTAAGTGCACAGTGACTCCTGTTGTTGACTTTACCAATTGACACTCCTGTCTATGGCATCAGTAATCTCCCTATGCTCCAGTCATGAGTTTCCAAGGCTATGGAAGCCCTCTGAGTTCTCCGATTCTTATCTTGTTTAGACAAGGTCATAGTCAAAGTGGAGGTTCTCTCCTCCCTTCAGAGAAAGGTACCTCCTTCTTTGAAGACCTGTTCTTTCCACTGGGATCTCACTCACAGAGATCTTTTGCCAGAGTGTCTTGGCTTTCCATGCCTGAAATACTCTCATGGGCTTTTCAGCCAGATCCGAATGCCTTTAGGGCTGATTCTGAGGCCAGAGTGCTATTTAGGACATCTGCCATTCTATGAGTCTGCTGAGTATCTCACTTCCCATGTTGGATCACTCTCCCCTTTATTTATTCTATCGGTTAGTGTTAGCAGGTACTAGACTTGTTTATGTGCTCCCTTTGACTCTTAGTCCTTTCATTATGATCAATTGTGAACTGAAATTGATCACTTGGAATAGTGAGATGGCATTGGTACATGCCACCTTGATGGGATTGAATTGGAATCCCCTGGTATGTTTCTAACTCTACCATTTGGGGCAAGTCAGCTTGAGCGTGTCCCAAATTATACATCTCTTCCCTCTCTTATTCCCACTCTTATGTTTAACAGGGATCACATTTCAGTTAATTTTCAACACTTAAGAATAACTGTGTATTAATTACAGAATTAAACCAGTCATATTAAGTAGAACACACAAAAAAACTACTAAGAGGGATAATGTATTAAGTTGTTCATTAACAGTCAGGGCTATGCTGATCAAGTCACCGTTTCCCATAGTGTCCATTTCACTTCAGGAGGTTTCCTTTTTGGTGTTCAGTCAGTTGTCACTGATCAGGGAGAACATATGGTATTTCTCCCTTTGGGATTGGCTTATTTCACTCAGCATGATGTGTTCCAGATTCCTCCATTTTGTTGCAAATGACTGAATTTCGTTGTTTCTTAGTGCGGTATAGTATTCTAAAGAATACATATCCCATAATTTCTTTATCCAGTCTACCGTTGATGGGCATTTAGGTTGGTTCCAGGCCTTAGCTATTGTGAATTGAGCTGCAATAAACATTAGGGTGCAGACCGCTTTTTTGTTTGCCAATTTAAATTCCTTTGGGTAAATTCCAAGGAGTGGGATGGCTGGGTCGAACAGTAGGGTTATATTCAGGTTTCTGAGGAATCTCCAGACTGACTTCCATAGTGGCTTGACCAGTTTGCATTCCCACCAACAGTGGGTTAGTGTCCCTTTTTCCCCACATCCTCGCCAGCATCTGTTGTTGGTAGATTTCTGCATGTGAGCCATTCTAACCGGGGTGAGGTGAAACCTCATTGTGGTTTTGATTTGCATTTCCCTGATTGCTAATGACCTTGAACATTTTTTCATGTGCCTGTTGGCCATTTGGATTTCCTCTTTTGGAAAATGTCTATTGAGGTCTTGGCCCATCTCTTAAGTGGGTTGTTGGTTTTGTTTTTGTGGAGTTTCTTGATCTCTTTGTAGATTCTGGTTATTAACCCTTTATCTGTTGCATAGTTTGCAAATATTTTTTCCCATTCTGTCGGTTGTCTCTTCACTCTCCTGACTGTTTCTTTTGCAGTACAGAAACTTCTCAATTTGATGCAATCCCAATAGTTGATTTTGGCTTTGACTGCCTGTGCCTCCCGGGTCTTTTCCAGAAATTCTTTGCCTGTGCCAATATCTTGAAGGGTTTCTCCAATGTTCTCTAGTAACTTGATGGTGTCAGGTCATAGATTTAGGTCTTTAATCCATGTTGAGTGGATTTTTGTGTAAGGTGTAAGGTAGGGGTCTTGCTTCATGATTCTGCACGTGGAGATCCAATTTTCCCAGCAGCATTTATTGAATAGACTGTCCTTGCTCAAGGAATTAGTTTTAGATCCTTGATCAAATATAAGTTGGCTGTAGATGTTTGGGTTGATTTCTGGTGTTTCAATTCTGTTCCATTGGTCTATCCATCTGTTTCTGTACCAGTACCATGCTGTTTTGATTACAACTGCCCTGTAGTATGTCCTGAAATCTGGTATTGTGATGCCTCTGGCTTTGTTTTTGTTGTACAAGATTGCTTTAGCTATTCGAGGTCTCTTGTGCCTCCATATAAATTTCAGCACCAATTTTTCCAGATCTGAGAAGAAGGTCTTCGGTATCTTGATTGGTATTGCATTGAATCTATAAATTGCTTTTGGGAGAATGGACATTTTGATGATATTGATTCTTCCAATCCATGAGCATGGAAGATTTTTCCATTTTTTGGTATCCTCTTCTATTTCTTTCTTTAAGGTTTTGTAATTTTCATCGTAGAGATCTTTAATGTCCTTGGTTAAGTTTATTCCAAGGTATTTGATTGTTTTTGTAGCTATTGTGAATGGGATTGATCTTAGAAGTTCTTCCTCAGCCATGGCATTGTCTGTGTATACAAAGGTTGTTAATTTTTGTGCATTGATTTTATACCCTGCTACTTTGCCAAACTCTTCTATGAGTTCCAATAGTCTCTTGGTAGAGTTCTTTGGGTCCCCTAAATAAAGAATCATGTCATCTGCAAAGAGGGATAATTTGAGTTCTTCCTTCCCAATTTGTATCCCTTTAATTTCTTTTTCTTGCCTAATAGCTCTGGCTAGAACCTCCAGAACATGAGTTGTCCTATAGTAATAAATTTTAAAAGAAAATATACGTAAAAAATAAAAAAGTTAATAATCTTCCAACAAGAAAAATTCAGGTTCAATATACTTCATGGTGAAGTCTACCAAATATTTTAGGAAGAAATAATACCCTTGCTAATGAAATTCTTGTAATAACACCAAGGAAGAAATGTTTTAGGGACAAATGTTGCTCTGATTAAAAATCAGATAAAATGTTATAGTTAAAGAAAACCACAAACCAATTGCCTTTATGAGTAGGCACATACACTCCCAGCAAAATCTTAATGAATAAAATACAGTAATATACAAAGAGAATAAATCATGAGTACTGATTTTCCAAGGAATAGAATAGAAAGTTGTTTCAATATTTCATAGACAATAAATGAAATGTATCCCATCAATAGGTTACTCAGAAAAAAGATCATTTCAATAAATGAGATACAGTAATTTGAAGAAATGTAACAATCATTCATGGCCAAAAAAAACCCACAAAAACCAAAAACCTTTGAGCAAAGTATTAATTGAAGGGAGGCATTTATAAAATTCTGCAACTAACTTCATGCTTATTTACTTTGCACGTGTCTAGAGAATAAATAATTTGGCTTTGAGCATGGCAGTGCTCCAATGCAACTATTTAAAAAAACGCAATGCACAGATATAGCTGGCTGGGCTATAGTTTGCTGATCCTTGCAGTGGTGGTTACATGTCTTTCTGTGCTTTTCAACATTTACATCTCTGCATTATGCCCTCTCAAAGTACTGCTATAACTTAAATGATGAGATTGGTGTTGGTAAATGGATACAAGGATAGATCAAATTTTTAAAATGATAGATATTATTAAAATATATTGATTATCATTGATTTATAAGTATGTATTACTATAATTTATTTTACATTTCTGCATGTTTGAAAATTTTCATACTAAAATTTGGACAGAATAAAATGGCAGATTCAATGACTATATAAAGTACAGAAAAGCTTTATTTTTAAATTTTAAGTTACATTTAAATTCATCACCTAGAAGGGAACTGATTTCATTGAATTAATTATAATATATGTTTTAAAATCTACAATAGATTACAGTTTTAACCTAGACTTAGTGCTTACACCCTAGCTTCCTCATTGGGGCTTTCCTCATAGACAAATATCTCTTGAGAGTTCAGATAGGATTTGGGACATAACTGGGAGCTGTGGATATTCACAACCTCCAATATTGAAGAAAGTGGTTTTTCAGAACTGAATAAGATAGGATGCATGTTCTGGATTTTAAAGATGGTGGCAACTTAGAATTTATTTTACCCAATGAAGAAAAATGCTTGGCATACATGGAAACCCTCTTCTTTCCCAGAGTGTTTTTCCCTACTAAACTGGGACAGTCCAGAATTCAGCCCACGACAGCAAACAACACAAGAAACTAAAGCCCAACGAGGCAGTATAGCTAACATTATGCTACTAGTTATTGGAGAAACCAACACTGGACCTAAATCTACTAGATGAAGTGTGCTTGAACAACATTCTCTTATTCTTGAGATTTCACAATGCCATTTTTTTTTTGTCTTCTGTGGAACTGTCAACTTCCATACATTAAAAGCATGAACTGTTTGGACAAATGCATTTCAAATTCAACACAAGGCACAGTGAAAATAACCAGACTATATCAGGTGAGTGAGGTGCGAGGCACAGTTAAACTAGCAATCAGCTTTGTAGATTGGCCAAGTAGTCTATTTCTCTGGGTTTCAGTCATCTCACTTTTCATAAAAAATAGGTTTGTATTATATGTCTTCTAAACAGTATTATTCTGCTACATTGTATGCATTGCTAAGCATGAGTCCCTATTATTTGGATTATCCAAATATTACTAGAATCAGTCATCGCAACAGTGATAGAAGTGATTAAAGAAAGAATAAGAAAGGAAGGAGGGAGGATTGGGAGGGAAGGTAGGGTAGGAAGCATTATTAAGCTCTTAAATCTGTGTATATGAAACACATGACATTTGTTCACCTTATACAAATAAAAAAAATTTAAGAAATTATCCATATTAAAAACAAAAGCTGTCCTGTGTGAGCACACTGACTTGCTCTGATTTACCCCAGAATTCAGAAATTGGATCTTTGACATGAAAAATACAGAATTTTATACAGCTCTGGCCTAAGGATTCTCTGGCAATCAGAGTTGCCCTAAATCCAGGAGAGATTATCCCATGAGGCAAGATTCCAGGCCAGAGCTTAGAATGTCTTCTAGTTATACTCCAGGGAAATTCTAGCAATGCATGGAAATCTTTGTAATCTCTAAAGTTCATTTCAACTTGAGGTATTTCTGATTCCATTGCTTCAAATTTATTTGTAATATAAAGGAAAATATAAAGTGCTGGCCAAGCAACCAGAGCTTTATGCTTTATCACCCCTTACTGATAACTTGTGTTATCTCTACACTAGATTTTACCAAACTAGAAATCCAAATCTGATTAAGCCATCACAACTATCTCACTTCAACTACTGCATAAGGGAATGACATAGAGGAAGAAAGGTACTTCAGCTAATTGCCTTAAAGGGCAGGAGGACAGCTTCTGAGAAGGAGTTATAAAAAAGCAGTTACAATTCAGCACAAAGTGACATTTCAATTTAGACATTTCCTCACACTGATTAGACTCTGTTCTTGTTAGATATGTTCAAGGAGGTGACACTTTGATTGGAAGAGTAGCCTATATGAATCTAAGATTTCCCAAGAAGATTAACAACAAAAACTTGCAATTCTTATACCTGACAGTTTATCAGTATTATTATTAGTTTGGTGTTAAGATATGAGGTATTAAATCTGACTTTCTTGGGACGGGTATATTGCCTAGCAGGGGCTGGCACTGTGGTGTAGTAGGCTAAGCCTCTGCCTGCAGGGCTGGCATCCCATATAGGTGATGATTTGTGTCCTGGCTGCTCCTCTTCTGATCCAGCTCTCTGCTATGGCCTGGGAGAACAGTAGAAGATGGCCTAAGTGCTTGGGCCCCTGCACCCACATGGGAGACATGACCCCTGGCTCTGGATTGGCCCAGCTGCAGGTATTGCAGCCATTTGGAAAGTGAACTAGTGGATGAAAGACCTTTCTCTCTGTTGCTCCTTCTCTCTATCTGTAGCTTTACCTCTCAAATAAATCTTGAAAGAAAAAAAAAAAAGCCCATGGCTTGTTTCAGAGTGCCAGTATTCAATTCCTGACCTCAGCACCTGATTCCAATTTTGTGGTAACGCAGAGGATGGTGATAACTTAAGTAGCTGGTCCCTACCACTCAAACGAAAGAGACATATTTTGACTTTCTGGCTCCTGGCCTCAGGCTGGCCAGTTCTGACCATTGTTGGCATTTGAGAGCAAACCAGTGGCTGGCAGCTTTCTCTCTCTGTCTCTCTGCCTCTTGAATTAAAACACAATCTTACTTTTTTAACTACAGAAAATCTTACTTCAGCTTTAACGTTTGAAAGACATAAATATTTGGGAAAAACAGGGATCTTAATGAAATTGAGAACTGACAACTTTTCTTTTTTTTTTCAAATTTGAGCTGTAGATTAAGACCATTTGACAATCAATGCTCACTGGGTACCGGATTGGGATCCTTTATGTGAAAGTACCAGATCGGAGCACCATTTCCTCCAACTCTAGACACCACACATCTGTTACTTTGATAGCTTGTGAGTCCTATTTGTTATTAGCCTGTTATTGAAATGCCAACTTTCAGCTACTCTGGCAACATTCATCGAAGATTTGAAGAAATCAAGCCTTTACAAATCTAGAGGGTGCTATTAACTAACCAAAAAAGACATCCAAATAATAAACTATCCATGGTAACTAAAAAGCCTGACTAGAACAAAGCTTGAGAGAGCTTCTGTCACAAAAAATGTTTGTCCTGTTCCCACAATGGGAACATTTCAAAATTGTTCAGTGCTGTTTATAAACAGATGACATGATTTCTCAGAGCCGTGGTGGAGGCCTGATTGCAAGCATTGATGTCAAGACTGTAGGGAACGAAGAAGGAAAGATCATAGAGCAAATGAGTCAGAGAACTTCCGTTTAAAAACATTTGTAGATGCCTGAACTTTTTACTCTCTTTTCCCTACAGAGAACTTCCGTTTAAAAACATTTGTAGATGCCGCAACATTTTACTATCTTTTCCCTACCTTTCCCACGAGAGTTTCTCTCAGGACTACCCCCAATCGCTGAAGCTGGCTGTGGTGAGAAGGAGATGGAACTGGCAGTTCTCAGATGCTACATTTAACAGCCTCAGTCCCATGGAAGAAATGTCTAACTCCACACACAGAGCCCCCTCTTGCCTACCCGTGATGTCGTTCGTTGTACAAACAGTAAACAGCAACCCCAAAAAAGAGCAACTCACCGTTTCATGTATGGCAACTCTGTAGGGCTTGTGATTTAAGCCCCAAAGCTGTGAAGAGATCTGACCTTGAAACTTTTTTAGAACACATAGTTCCACGTAGTAGCACCAAATTGAGGAACAGAGAATACAAAGAACTCTCTGCTGCAGTTTTGCTTTGTTTGTTTTGTTTTTTTTCCAACAACAGAATAAATAATATACTGTCCAAAATCTTGCTTCTTTAAAACAAAATCTCAATATTTTAAGTTCTTTTATCAGCAGAGGCTTAGCATTATGCTGGATCCCTCAGTTATGGGGCAGTTTCTATGCACTCATTCTTATACTTAAACTCACACAATGAAGACAAAGGTCCTAAGCACTTTCAGGAGAGAGTTTATAGAATATTGCAGCCAACTTCCCTCCTAAGGATTACCAAGAAACATCAGGACCACATCCCTTACCAGCTACCTACTCCTACACACTTGTAGTCTATACAGAGGGAACACTGAGAAGACAGATGACCGAGTCAAGAGGTTAGGACAGCGCAGCTTCTGTGCCAACAGGTGGCTATCATAAGGACAGATGTCTGTGATTACTCAGCAGCATTCCCAGTTCTCTAAGTCAAGTAATGGAGGCTCCAAGAAAAATCCCACGTCATGTCTGGGTATTTCCATACTTCCTGTTTACTAACAATTAGACATTTAATTGGGCAACTGTCTTGCTCCTCTCTCCCTGAATCTAGTTTCTCAGGGAAAATAAACAGTGGTGCTTGGCATGGGAAGCCACTGGTAGCTTGACTCCTTACTATTAGGTGGGGGAAAGTGTGGGGAGCAACTCGGACTAAACTAAGTTACTGGAATTAAGACTTATTCTATGCATCTGCTCTCCCACAATATGGCGCTGGGAGAGGAGTAAACAGCTTCTACGCAGCTGCCTCCAGTTCGACCAGTAACCTGCAGGAGCTGATCCTGCTCCTGATTGGAGGAGAGCAGCGTACTCGGCGTGTGGGTAGCAGAGTTGGGATTGGTGGAAGAGGACTATAAAGGAGGAGAGAGACAACATGCACCAGGAACATCTAAGGGGAACATCCGGATAACATCTGAGCAGCCCCCGAGAGAGCCGGCCGGCGGTGTGCCGCTCCCCCGCGGAAGTGGGGAAAGTGGCAGGGGGGCCCGCCCCTCCACGGAGGTGGAGGGACGGCAGCCAACCCGGGAAGAACCAGCAGCAAACCCGGGAAGGGCCGAGCAGACAAAAGAACAGCGCAGGGTCCTGTGTCGTTCCTCCGCGAAGAGGGGGAGCGACAGGAAAGTTCCATGAGACTCTTATGGACAGAGTATATATTACAGGAAAATGCTGGGTGTGAGCCATCTTGCTGGTACTCAAGCAGGACACTTAGGGCTATAGGACCCTGACGGGGACTAACTGCTGGTTCCAGGAGTTAAGAGACACCAAGGTGTCAGGCAGAGCAGACTCTTATTCCAGGAACCAAGCACTGTGCAAACACAACAGAGTCCAAGGACAATCACATGCCTTTGGGAGAGTCAGCGTGTCAGTGCCCCACACATAAGCTGCTCAGGAAAAGGCAGAGGTGAGGGATAATCAGTCAAGAGAGAGCTGTGACCCAGACGCTAAGGGAGTAATGAAGATGTCTTAACTTCTATGAACCCTCTTTCTTAGAGTAAGAGGAAGGGAGACCTTAGAGTCTGTGCCCTTCTATTCCAGTGAAGGAGTGGGAAAATGAGGCAAAGATGGACATTTCCCAGGTCTTTCAAGCCAAAGTCAGGCCTTTATTGAGAAACAAAGATCTTTACCCTGATTAGAAGATTAGAGTTTTAAACTGAACCAGATTTTCTTTTTAGTAACTAGAAGTTTCAGGTCATTGATGATACCTATTATTAATACGATTAAGGGACAGGGAAAGAAAAACTGATGCAAGGTGGCAGATAAGAGTGATGGGAGGAAGCAAAACGATTTCATGTTTACATTGTAATGAGTTGAAACTCTTTAGTAAAACCACTATATGAACATGAAATTTGAAGAAATTTGACTTCAGAATTATTTCTCAATCTAAAATGCTTAAATACATATAGAATTTCTGAAATAGCCAACCAAGATGATAATTTAAAAAATTGGGATTTTTTTCCATAACAATCCACAGTGATTATAATTTTAGCCAGCAGATCATATTTCAAGAAGTACTGACTTAGGGGTCAGTCATCTTCATTTGGAGGCATCTAAAATTCCCTAATTAGTATAGTTTTACAGCATTATTTTAGCATCTAGAGAGAAAAAAAAGGAATATACAGTTAAGATAGTGCATATCTTCAATGTTGACCCAGGAAGAATTTCATGTTAAGGGTAAGATTGAAATGTAGAACTTTAGAATTCCAGATCATCTGAAATTATGACATAATTATAGTTACTTAAAATCAAGGGAGTTTCTATTAATGTGGTAGCAATCATTTTATATGATTTCAGTATAGTTAGAAAATTTCCATGAAAACTAATTCATAAAATGTCTAGATGGGAAAACAAAGGATAACTATTTCCTCAACTCCTTGCTAAAGTCACCTTTTCAATGAATAACAGTACATGCTCAATACACATTTTTGAATGAATGGTGGCTAATATTTCATTATGAAAATCACTACTTTCCACTTAATATAAAATTTTTAATGTTTTAAAAACAACTATGTACAAAAGAAGTATATAATTCTGTGTATATATATATATATATATACTTATATCTTCTGAATACCTCCCTATACACACATACATGCTGATAAAAGATTTTACAATTAATTGTGTACTTGGAATCAGGGAATTAGCTAGGCTTCAGAAGCTAATATGTGGAAACCAGAACTAAAGCATCTCAAGGTCACACCAAAGGTTTTTAATCTTTTACTCTTGAAATTGATTTTTTTTCATTAATAGAAGCATATTTTTTGTGTTTAAGATTGAAGACAAGATAGTAGTGATTATGTAAGTAGTGTTGTGAGAGAGGTGGTAATAATAAGCTTGGCATGTTGACAGTCATGATATTCAATTTAAAGAATCACAGAAAAAATTGTGCACCCTAAACAGCATTACTTTGTCAATAAATGATACTTACCTTCTACTCAGTGTGTGCAGATGTTAGGGGGTAAGCCAAAGCAGACAGTCTAAGTATGGAGACACAGATTCCAGGGCAGTTTTTGTCTCTCTTTTTCTACCATTCACACATCTGGGGCTGTGTCTCACAGAGGATAAGCACTAGCTGTGGGGTTATACTGAGTGAAGTCAGAATCCAGTGTCTGCCACTTGCTTGCTCCCTAATCCTGAACAAGGATCAAACTTTTTAAGCCTGACTCCACTCTGAAATGAGACGTGAATGAAATATTTTGTGGCTAAATGAAGTAGAGTTTTGGTGAAGTTCTCATGAGAATGTGCATTTAAATCATTCAGCACGGTGCTTACTTTTTGTAGATTTTAACCATTATCACTAGTATCATTATTCTGAATGAATGAAAACTAATTCAAGCATCCTTTTTGTCTTTTACCCTGCTACTTCATTTTTTGATACCTACTTCTTTTCCTATTTCTACACTCTTCCCTTGAATCATCTGAACCATGTTTCAAAACATCTCAGAAGGCCTGTGGGATTCATTCTTGGTATGTATTACATTATCATGATCTAAAAGAGCTCACTTTCTCTGTAATAAAAAGTCATCTACTGTCATTCATTAGTAGGTAGAGTCACAAAAATTTGAATTTTCATAACTGTTTTATTGTTGCAGGTTTTACTGTATTAGTTTTTGCAACTCCATAAAGGTGACTTTAAAATATTTCCCTTGGGGCCGGCATTGTGGTGCAGTGGGTTAAAGCCGCTGCCTGCAGTGCTGGCATCCCTTATGGGTGCTGGTTCGAGCACAGATGCTCCACTTCTGATCCAACTCTCTGCTATGGCGTGGGAAGGCAGTAGAAGATGGCCCAAGTCCTTGGGCCCCTGCACCCACGTGGGAGACCTGGAGGAAGCTGCTGGCTCCTGGCTTCGGATCAGCTCATTTGGGGAGTGAACCAGTGGATGAACCTCTCTCTCAGGCTCTAGATCTCTCTGTAAATATGTTTTTCAAACAAATAAAATGAATCTTAAAAAAAAATTCCCACTGATAATTGGGAAAATGGGGATCACATATCATGCTACAATGGTTATCTGGTTTCCTTGAAAATTAAAATATCTTTTTAAAACTAATTTTTGCATTTGCTTAATCTGAATGTTGATGTGTGTGGAGATTATATGAGACCATGCCAATGGAGGGAGCAGGGAAAAGTCCTAGGCCTGTTTCTTAGACTTGCAAGAATATATTCTGGGGTGTTTGAGAGGATAAGCAATTTAAGGCTGAAGCTAAAAATATGACTATCTAAAGCCATATGATCTCAAAGGCTATTAGAAATGGCCACAAGAAAGGAAAACTATATATAGGATTGTTGTGTTCTGTGAATAACTGAACGAGAATGTGATCATCATTTTTCACTTCATAGCTTCAATTTGGCATCCCCTTGTTAAAATGTTCAGACTTGTTAATATCAACCTTTTAAAATATAAAAATATACAATAAATTGTGGAAATGGGAAGCCAATTTTGTCAAAAAATTTCTAAATAAGTATGTGTTAAAGCAACATGGATAATCTAGATATTCTGAGCAAGTCTTACTTTATGCCTAGGAATTCAATTGAAGTTATTTTTAACAGAGCTTAGTTAGACCTCTTCCTATGATGCATCCTTTCCCCAGTTCACCTTTCTCACTGTCATGCTCAGTGTGCACAGATTTACATATTGTTTAATTGTGGCATATTCCTAGGCCTACACAGAATGTCAAGCCACTGCGGCAGCCATTTTGTTTTCTCTTGGTGAGCCAAGCATTTTCTGTTTTACTGATAGGATAGTCTTCATTAAAGTTCTTTTATAAAAATGCTATCAAATTCATATTTTTACTAAGCTTAATGATTATACAAGCCTATATCTGGAAATTTTTAAACTAGCATAGAGGAATAAACTATGACAAAAATTTGGTTGTTAAAATTTGTAATAATGGATTTTGAAGGAAAATCCAAACAAGGTTTTGAGAAACCCTGAAAACCAGCCTCCAAAGTTGTTTCTTTTTTAAAAAAGTATATTTTTTGCTAATATAATGAGGCTAATTCAACACATCAGTGGAGAGCAAAATTAAAAGATAAATTTGTTTGGGTGTAAAGATTTTGAAATTCCTGCATAGTTTTTTTCATAGCTGATATTTCCCACAAATTTCTGAAGATCTCTCATATTTACAGAAATAATGAATTTGAAATAAACTATAACTATAGTTTAGACAAATTCCTGTTATATAAATTATAAATATAATGTAATTTGTTTGCACACAAACTTTGTAAAAACATTCTCCTATGGCCGTTCTATGGATTTTATATCCTTGGAATTATATGTTAAAAGTCAAGCCTTGGATAAGTTAACAGTCTCAAGTCATGGTGCAGAGGAATATAGAAATACCGAAGTCCTGATCTTCTGGCCCCATCCATGCTGTTTCTAACTCAACATTCAGTTATTAGAGTGACAATTTTCTCTTTAACATACAATTCTGTTACCAGACCTATGTTAATGGTTGGCCAGACTATTGTTTTGCACTTTACTTTAGTTTTAAATGAATAGTTTGACAATCTGAGAATTATATTGACATCTGTATTTTTCTAATGAGAGGGCTTACAGATTTATACATGATTAGATTTCTCCATTGGTTAGAACTATATCTCAAGATTGCTAAGGTCATAAATTTGACCTCCGTTTGAAGCTTTTGCATTTCTTTGTTTAGATCTAGGTCTTTACAATGAATGAACAGTTGTATCAAGAAACTTGTGGTTACTTAATTTATCAGACAGTAGAACTGAAATACTAAAAATACTGAATATTCATTCATACAGTCATGAAATCATGCTATGGCTTTCTTGTTTCTGTCATACTTTCGTCACAATGTGAAAGCATTCCTAACCTGATGTTGTTAGCCTTCCCTCCACTTACCTACCCCCCTAAAAAGACTAATCTTCTCTACAGTAATAGTGGTAGTTCAGCAGACAGGATGACAGGGCTCAGTGGGATTTACTAACTCTTTCATTTTACAAATAAAGGCACTGTAAGAGTTGAGAGGTTGTGACCACTCATAATATGACTGTCTGTAAGTGGTAGACCCTGGGAGCATGTATCCACAAATTTCTCTAAGGCAGTCCAATAGCACTTGTAACTCAGTCTTAGATAGGAAGCACTCACAATACCAGATGTGAACAGTGTAACTGTTTTGACAGATATTTTTTGATATACGAATACTCTTTTCCTCATGCCCTGTTATTTAAGCAAGATGTTCATAAACCTGCAATTTTTATATTCTAAGAAACATCTTTATCCTAAAATTCCCAAATACATTAACTCCTAGTAGTCAGAATATTTTGAAAATATATTGACCTTAGCTGAAATTTCTCTCTGCAGAAATTATAATTTCATACCTTATTGAACCACATAGCACTGGTTTATTTGTGGTTTCTTTTAGCCAACTATCAAGGAATCTTCTGTTACAATTTTCATGCATAGGAGACAGTCAATAACTGTTTAATTATATGAGTTATTCAGTTTGGGGCTTGTTTTTCTTTACATTATTTACCAACTTCTGACATATTATATTTCTATTTGTTTACAGATTATCTATTTACTAGGTAAAATTTAGCTTC
The DNA here is from genome assembly GCF_051225735.1 of Oryctolagus cuniculus. Taxonomy (NCBI): domain Eukaryota; kingdom Metazoa; phylum Chordata; class Mammalia; order Lagomorpha; family Leporidae; genus Oryctolagus; species Oryctolagus cuniculus. Next base: position 75,733,643 of record NC_142875.1, on the reverse strand, counting down.
ATAAGGAGAAAGGGCTTTTCTTGTTTCTGCTGATTTTTTTCTCTTTTCATATTATTCTTTCTTTACATTGTGCTTAAGACATTGAAAGTATTTAGCACATTTGTAATGATTGCATAAAGGAATGATGTTTTAGCTGTGCTTGTTTTTGCTATATTGCATCTATCGTATTTTTTTAAACTGAAATGTTCTGTATTTCATTTGGGAAGCTGAACTTCCTAAATTTTCTGCAGAATTTTTCCAAAAAAAAAAGTACACTCCCATGAAAAACATATTTATAACATGAGGTAATTAATTTAAGTGGAGATTGGCAGAGGAATTTTACCTTTAATATTAACTGTATACTATAATTATTTTATTCAAAAGGAAACTCACAGATGATCTAAACCCCCCTCTAGTTTAATCACAATCACACTCTTACACTTCATTTTAATCACAACCTATTCTAAAGTTCACTTGAGAAACCTTTTAAAAGTTTTCAGCAGCATACATAAAATTCACCAAATCTTGTCCCTGTGAACCTCTCTTATTTCTATTATTTAGAGTATATGTAATCATTAAAAGTGAATAGTGTTTTTTTTTTTTTTCCAGATAGGGACAGGCTGTCATTTTCTGACTTTTCCTTATTTTACAATCTTTGCAACTGTTCTGAAGTTAATCCAAACTGATCATCTGAGATCATGAACTACAGACTTTGTATTTCTTATAATGTGATAGATAATGTACCAGCGGTTTAAAATGAGTTAATTTGAAAGAAAATGAATTTTCAACACACCACATTAGGACAGAAGAAAGCATAATTAAAGTGCAAATTTAACTTTGGCCACAAGAACAAAAATCTAAAAAATAAACAAGGTTTACACCAAATATTTTAGTTTTCTGACTAACAATGATCAAATCCAAAGCAATTCTCTCAGTTATAAGAACAGAGAGCGATGGATGATTCCCTCTAGTTTAATTTGCCATTATTCTGAGTTACTATAGGATTTGAAAAATAAATTTAAATGGTTTGATTTTTACAATGGCTATGGTTATTTTATGTATTGAATCACTAATTCTTCAGAGTAAATTGTACTTGCCTTTAAGAAAGTATATATTTTAAGACAATGAGAGTGATTATATAGAGCCAATGAGACAAGTGGAAACACTTTAAAAGAAAAACACCAATCCAGAGAATAAATCATGGACAGGAAGTCACTAAAATCTAGATTTCTACAACTTAAGGCTACATTTCTCAGGCTGTATTTGGGAGCAGGTCCAACACAGCTTGTAAAATATTTATTGAATTTTGGGTGTGAAGTCTTCCTGCTACAATAATCACAACCTGTGTGAAATATCCCTGTGTCCCAAACATTAATGAATACTATTTTCTGAACAACAACATTCCATGGCAGTGAAAAGTTTTTATATTTTCTATAGTAACACATTTACCCAGGACCCATGGTAATATCATCCATTCGACGATGGTTGGTGGTGGACCTTGCCTGTTCAAGTCTGACCTGTCGATGTGCTGAGAGGCAAGCAGCAGGAGGAACAAAAAAGTCAAATAGGAGGCTGTGTGGCAGATAAACTTGATAAATGGCTTTCTGATGAACAGTCCCAGCGGACTTTTAGGAGCTATCAGGTAGCACACGGAGAAGACAGGGAAAAGCAGTCCTATTATGAAACATGTCACCATCTTCACTGCCCAATGTCTCCTCCTCCAGCCAGGAAATTCATCATACCAGCGAGATGCGAGCAGCTGTTGACAATTGGGCTGGGCAACAAACTAAAAGGAAAAGGAAGGGGAAAGAAACATAAGTTAGTGCTTCATGTAATTGTTTGGTTCAGCAATAAGAACACAGATCAATTTTTAAAAACTGAAATTTTGCTACACAAAATCTTGTATTTCAAAAAGTGTTTTAAGTCATTTTCTGAATGAAGTCAAGTATTAAACATTTATTATAGGGCATAGTGCTCTGTGTTTTGTAAGATGCAATCAAAGTCACAACACTATGGCTGTACTTGAGAAAATAAAGCTAGAACTTGGAAGGAGAACTATACATATAAGATGTTAATTAGTGAACAAAACTCACAGAAATAGACACACGTATATAACATATATGCATAAACATATATAAACACACATAAACATATATATTTAAATAAGATAACATATACAGCAAAGTTAAAAATCTAACGTGACTATATCTTGATTTTGGGTTATTTTTTAGTTATGGAATTATCCTCAATTTTACTCTTTCTAAAATGAACATTTACTACTTTTGCCACTTTCATTTGCGTTGAATTGTGTTCAAGTGTATTGAATCAATATGAAAAACATGAATAAAAATATTATGAACACTAGAATGTTAATCATAACTGAATACAGTAGGAACAATGCCTAAAGATAATCAATTACCACAAAGCATTTCAGAAGCATGACATTGTACCACCTTGGCGACATCTCTGAGATGTAATATAGACATTACTCTATTTTAAGGATGAAGACAAAAAAGGTTTATTAGAAGTCCCTAAATTTATCCAAGGCTAAATATCTGGTGAGTGAAGAGATGCTTGAATATCTTGCAACAGAACATTATTGTCCACACAATACCTTTCTCATTGAGACTGAAAGCTAAGCATTATGAATTAAAATGGAGTTTTCTTGGATGGGTGCAATAGAACTGCACGTTAAGCTGCTACTTGGGAAGCCCGCATCTTATATACTATTTCCTGGGATTGAGGCCCATCTCTGCTTCCTAGTCATCCTCCTGTTAATAAGCCTGGAGGCAGCAGATGATAATTCAAGTACTTGGGTTCCTGTCACTGATGTGGGAGACCCAGATGGAATTCCTGCCTCCTGGGGGTATTTGAGGAGTGAATCAGTAGGTGGGAGATTTTTCCCTCTCTCCCTTTCTCTCTCTCCCCCTCTCCCCCGGCCTTTCACATCAACCAAAAAAACCAATCAATCTTGTTAAATAAAGGAAAATTTCTCTTCCAGAAGGAATATTCTCTGTGGACATATTTGTATACAAAGAGAGACAGCTGTACAAGAGAAACTATGGAGGGAAAGTAATAGCATATACTAGGGAGAAAGTGTACGGATTTAAGGAATACATTATGGGCAGTTTTGATTGAAGTAGAAATTTAAATGCCTTGTAAAACATGTGAGAAAGTTCTTTTGGCATCATAAAATAGACTTCATTTAAAAAATTTTGGAGCTGGCATTGTGGTGCAACAGTTTATGTTGCTACCTCTGACATCAGCATTCTATATTAGCCCCAGTTTGAGTTCTGGGTGCTCTGCTTTGGATGCTGCTCCCTGGTAATGAGCCTGAGAAAACAGTGGAAGATGACCCCCTGATACCAACATGGGAGACCCAGATAGAATCCCAGGCTCCTGGCTTTTCCCTGGTCCAGCCCTGGTTCTTGGAGACATTTGGGGACTGAACCAGCAGATGGAAGATCTTTTTCTATGTCTCTCCTTCTCTCTGTAAATCTGCCATTCAAATAAATAAATGCATTTTTAAGAAAAAGATGTATTTGTTTTATTTATTGAATAAATATTTATTTATTTATTGAAAATACTGAGTGACAGAGAGTGAAAGAGAGTTGAAAGCAGGGAGAGAAACAGAGCTTCCATTCACTTGTTCACAGATAGGAGCCTGGCTGAAGCCAGGAGCAAGGAACTACATCTTTGTCACCCACTTGGGCAGCAGGGGCCCATATACTTGGGCCACCTTCTGCTGCTTTCTAAGGTACATTAACAGGAAAGCTGATCAGAACTAGAGTAGCTGGGACTTGATCCACCAATCCAATAGGAATTGTGGAGTCTCAAGCTGTGGCTTAACCAGCTGTACCACAACATTGGCCCTAAGATGGACTTACCCATTAAATACACTGAATACTTGATCCTTTCATAGGATCTCACTCCCTAGTCCAAATTTGTATGACACTTTAGAATCTGTCCTTTTCCTTTTGAGATAGTACATAAGCAAGCAGTTCCAAGATAAACAAAGGAAAATGCTGTGCTTGAGGATGAAAGAAGAGGTGGGATCATTGACTAAGTAACAACTCGGTAGTTGGAAGTTCAAGCATTTTGCTTGAATGCATAGTAATTCCTTATGCAACTACTTTTCTTCAACTTGTCTTGTATCCCTACTCTTTAAAGTATGTGGTGGATGAAGAAATTTATAATACTGCCAAGTAGGTTTTTAATAATGAGTTAAGTTCTTTGCCCATTTCTTACCTGGATTTTTTAAATTTTGTTTTGTTTTACAATTAAGGTAAGAAATGGGCAAAGGACTTGAACAGGCAGTTTTGCAAAAGAGGAAATTCAAATGGCCAGCAGACACATGAAAAAAAAATGCTCAAGATCAATAGCCATCAAGTAAATGCAAATAAAAGCCACAATGAGTTTTCACCTCTCCCCAGTTGGAATGGCTCTCATACAGAAATCAACAAAACATGAATACTGATGAGGATGTGAGTAAAAAGGTACCCTAACCCACTGTTGATGAGCATGCAAACTAGTACAGCCATTGTGTCAGATAGCATGGAGACACTTCAGAAAGTTGGAAACAGATCTGCCATGTGACCCAGCAATCCCACTCCTGGGAATTTACTCAGGGGAAATGAAACCAGTATGTGAAAGTATTATCTGTATCCCTATGTTTACTGCAGCTTAATTAACAAAAGCCAAGATAGAGAATAAACCCACATGTCCATCAACTGATGACTGGATAAATAATTATGGCATATATACACTAAGGAATACTACTCAGCCATAAAAAAGAAACGTTGTCTTTTGCAAAAAAATGGATGCAACTGGAAACCTTTATACTTAGTGAAATAAGCCAGTCCCCAAAAAACAAGTACCACAAGTTTTCCCTGATCTGTGGTAACTAACAGTGTACAAAAATGTAATGTACATGGGTGAAATGGAGATTTTGAGATTTGATGGTTGTTTACAGTTCTTGTCTTGACTGTTGAGGAACAGTGATTTTTTTCCCTCATAGTATTTGTTGTACTCTTTATTTAGTCTAGGATCAATCTTATGAGTATAAAGTAAACTGAAAATAGATCATTGTAAAAACTGAGAGGAGCAATAGGAGAGGAAGGAGGAATAAGGGTGGGAGTGTGGGCAGGAGGGACAGTAGGATGGGAAGCATCACAATGTTCCTAAATCTATTTATGAAATTTGTGTTCCTTAAGTAAAAGAAAAAAGGATAAAATAAAAAACAAACAACCAATCAAAAATAATGAGCTAAGAAACCACAGATAAAACAGAATGAAAGAGCACTTGATAAGCTGAGCATTACTTCAAATAATCCACAAAAATTAAGAGATGTACAGATGGACAGACAGAAAAGTTACAGAGAGGGAGCAAGGAAGAGAAAGAAGAGGTCCTTCTGAAGGACAACCTCAGAGGGGGGCCACTTGTCTCCATGACAACAGCCACTGGTTCATCTCAGCAAAGCCCACCCCAGCTGGGCTGGCACATCCTGAGGCATGCTGGGAGCCTTCTGCTTCTGCCTCTTCTACTCCATCTTTCTACTGCATAATGAGTCACAGGAAATTCTGTCTTCTATACCATTCCAGGGGTGGGAAAAGGGGGGTTTATCTTCATTACAGTATCTTCTCTTCTACACTTGTTAGCCAATTCCAACACAGGTCCAGTCATCACATTAAGATGCATATCAAAACTTAATAAACATTGAAATTAACAGTTGTTGCGGCATTTATGAAAATAATGTGAAAAAATTATCTTCTTGTCCTGGGACTGTAACCATTGAAGACATTGTGAACAATATTGAGTCTAATCTCATTTTTACAAATAAGGAAAGTGAAATTTGGTATCAATACTTTCAAAACAACTACTCAAGCTAGTAAAATCCAAAATCATAAATGTAACAGGAAAAAAAGATGAGGAGAAAGAAGATAAATGTTAAAAGTAAAGAAATGAAAAAAATCCAACCAAACAAAAATCTCACCACCACATAGACAATAATTAAGATATTGTCTTAATTAAGATACTGGATGTTGACAAATTGAGTTCAAATAATTCAAAAATTATTGTAGGCATAACAATTAAAATTAGTATATATCAAATTTCTTTGGTTCTTCCTTCAACTTTTTAGTTTTTCAAAAAACTTGTATAGTTTTCAAAACTGTGTATCCAAATTCAGATTGTGGCTGTACTCTCTGAAAGAGGAAAATCTGGGAACAGCCATTCCGGTACTTTGTCCATGTGCATTCAGTGAGACATAGTAGTTTCAATTAGCTGCAGGCTGATAATAGACTTGAACATTTTGGATAGATTGTATTACAGTGATTTACATAAGGACAATATGATTCTATTGCTCTACAAGGACCATGTAAACACATGACAGTTTCATCTGTGTTTTGTAGCTTATTCCATGAATACTCTAAAAAAAAAAATCTATATGCCTTGGATTTCCATTGTCTCAGCCAAGTAATGTTTTCTAACAACTCATTTTTCAATGCTGATAGCAAACCTTAAGGATAATTTATATGCAGAAGAGCTTCCGGGAATTATTTTGACTACAGCTAAACAAACCTTTCTTATATTTCAGCCCCTAAATATCTTCATAGCTGTCAATGTCTGGATTTCTCCCTGCTTCTTCAAGATAGTGCTGGTTGTGTTCATAGTTAAAATAATTCTTCTGAACTCCCTGAGCATAGTTATTCCACGTGAGTAATCAGAACTTCCTACTTCATGAATGAAAGCATCTATTTTCACTTGGTCCTTCCAATTTAATTAACTCAACAATCTTCAATATTGCTTATGAGCCAGACATTGTCTAGATAAATGGTGGGCAATCCCATTTATCTAAGAGAGATCTCTAAGAACCTGACAATCTTTCTTTGGGGAACTTGAAATATATTGAGACTGTCAATGTAGCCAGATGACTTAATACAGGCAATTATATGACTTATTTAAAAAAAGACATAGAATATAGAACGGATTATTCCAAACATGGAATGGTCTTGGAAATACAAGAAATGGAGTGGAATTTGTAGTTAAACCTAAAATAACAGGTAAGGTTTGGATAGACATGGATGGGTTAATGAATAAATTTTGGTTTAGATTTAGAAAATATCATGTTAAAAACATGAGGATGGAGTTAAATATTTTCAGATGAGAATTCCTTGTGCTAGAACATTGCAATTAATGGTACTAGAAGTGGAGTTCAAAATGAAGCAGTAGCCACATTTTGAAGTATATAAGAAAATGTTCATTATTGAGGCAATGTTCAAGACTGTCTTTAGTCTTCAAAGTATGTGCTGAAGCCAGCAACATTGGCATCAAAATGAAACTTGTTAGGGAGGCAGAATATCAGACCCAACTTTAAACCTGCTGAATAAGAATATGCTTAGTATTATTCCTATGGATATTAAAGTTTGATGATCACTGGTTTAAAGGATGTGATGCCTAATGAAATTATAGTTCCATTGAACCTGCTGAACATTTAAATACACATCCTAATGCTAAAACCAAGTAGGAAACTGTTCAGCATAAAACTGTGGGGGTGAGTGAGTATGTGTATATTTGAGTCTGTAGGTATCCAGGAGTTTATTTTAAGCTAACCCAGCTCTGGACAGTATAATAACTTTAGTAAAAGGAAGTAAGCAGAGAGTGGTTGTTCTCAAAGTTGAGCAAACAAAGAGGTCAACTGAAGACTCGTTAAAATATAACTTGCATAACCCCATTCACAGTGTTTCTGATTCAGCAGTTCCAGTATGGGCTCCTAAATTTGGAATTTTTATCACGTTCCCAGGTGATTCTGATGTTCCTGGATCAAAGTCCAGCTTTCAGGAACAGCCACCATATAGAAAAGGGCATTTGAGCAATGTGGGATAATATTCCACATTTTCTGATTTTTTCTATTTTATATTCTTTCTTTCCTCATTTCAAACCATCCCTCATACTGAGGTTTGGAACAAGAAAATTTAGTTAAGATGCCTTTAAAGGTAGTTACATAAAAGTCATATATCAAAAGATGCTATATGGTACTAATTAGCAAATATGTAATTACAGGAATAAGCATAAAAATATTTTAGCATAAAAATATAAGAAATAACCTCCAAAAAGTTACTAAATGCTAGTGCAGATGCAAATGTTGAACACAATGTAATGACAGCGAGAGGATGAGAGGTGATTAATTTATAATTAATTATGAATGTTACAAAGGGACTTAGACAAGCATGAATGAATGCCAGAATGTAAAGAACCTGAATAAAAAGAAGAAAATGTTTATATTTAGTTATTCACAGATAATTTTCCTGTGCATTGCCATCTGCCTTCATCATGACCTTAAAGTTATGGCAAATGGTGCCTTATATAGTGCATTTAAATGCTGTAAGTATTAACAGCATATGATCCATGGAAAGAGTCCATTGGGTCTTTTTTTTTTTTTAATTTTTTGACAGGCAGAGTGGACAGTGAGAGAGAGAGACAAAGAGAAAGGTCTTCCTTTTTCCATTGGTTCCCCCCCTCCCCACAATGGCTGCTGCAGCCAGCGCACCTTGCTGATCCCAAGCCAGGAGCCAGGTGTTTCTCCTGGTCTCCCATGCGAGTGCAGGACCCAAGGACTTGGGCCATCCTCCACTGCACTCCGGGCCATAGCAGAGAGCTGGACTGGAAGAGGAGCAACCAGGACAGAATCCGGCACCCCGACCGGGACTAGAACCCGGTGTGCTGGCACCGCAGGCAGAGGATTAGCCTATTGAGCCACGGCGCTGGCCAGTCCATTAGGTCTTAATTCTAGATCTACTGCTTTTTGATTGTGTGACTGTTAATTATTGAATTCTCAGTGTGTCGTTTGCCTGTTCTATATAATAGGAATAACAAATACCTTGTACATTTATAATTCATGAAATTAAGTGAATTCATATGTGAAAAATAAGGCTGTTATTAGGTTATATTCTATGTTCAATAAATGTTAGATAATATCATAGTTGCATATAAACACATGTATTTACACACACAAAGAACAGTGTATACATTGAGCTGCAATGATTTTGTATAGCCCTTGATTTGATTGTTCATACTATTTGTTGAACTCTTAGTGTAGGATTAATCTTATGTGTATAAAGTTATTAAACATAGATCTTAATAAAAAATAAGACTGGGGATAGCAGAGGGAGGAGGAGGGGTGGGAGAGCATGTGGGAGGGTGGTGGGATGGAAAGAATCACCGTGTTCCTAAACTTGTATTTATGAAATGTCTGCAGTTTGTATAACTAAAATTTAAAAATCGAAATAAGAATTGTGTACATACATATATATGTCCATATACATTGAAAATTACTATTAGATTTATATAGAAATATAATATATAGTCATTTTACCAGAAAGGTATTGTAATTATGCTTATTTGTGTATGTTTACATATTGTATAACTTTTTTCATTAACATAATGTCACTAAATTGGGAATTATTTTAAGAAATTTTGGCAAGGAAATTATATTCAGAAGATAACAATTTAAGCATATAAAAATATTGTAACCAGTAATAGTACTTGTTAACTTAATTTTCATTAGCTTTGTTAAAAGTTAAAAAACAATGAAAATTTAAACACCTGAGAAAACAATGGTTTAAAAAGCTTTAAGTGAGAAATCTCAGTATATTACTCTCTGCAGAGTATTTTTGCCAGCAAGTCTCTGGTTGTATTGAGTTATAAGAACCCATCTTGTCAGGGTCAGTGCTGTGGTGTAGCAGCTAAAGGGCGCTGCTTTGAACACCAGCGGCTCCACTTCTGATACAGTCTCTGCTGTGGCCTTGGAAAGCAGAAGATGGCCCCTGCACCCACGTGGAAAACCCAGAAGAAGCTCCTGCCTTTCAAATAAATAAATAGACATTTAAAAACAACCTATCTTGTCATTAAATCACCTAATCAGTAATTTACTCGAACATGTGTATTAACTAGAGATTTGAAATTGAGATTAAGGAATAGCTGAAGGTACATTATTAAGGCACCGTGTTTGATGTTCGCATAACCAGAAGAAATGATCATAAATAAACATCTGATAGTACTGGTAAGATTGAGGTAGGATTAAAATTATTAAGATATTCCAGGGTCTGAATTGAAAATTGTTTTGCAACTTGGCTGTCTGAGATGAGTGAGAAGCAATGGGAAGTTGAAAATGCTGAAGGAAAAGAAACTGAAGTGGGAAGTGCACACAAAATATTGAATTTGACAAAGAGAAAAAAAACTTAAGCAAGTGGGAAGGTGCAGCGATAGGTAATATTAGTTCTCTGAAAATCACAAAGGGTAGCATTGGTATGCATTCCTCTTCTATTCACCAATAGGCCTAGTGATAGTTGAAAAACTCTTTCAAACTATTAAAGAGAATAGATGAAAAAATGTTAGTCATTTTGAGACAGCTAACTAGATGCTTTCTGGAAAATAAACAGAGATATGGAAGCAGAAAATGACTTAGTATTTAAGGAACTACTGTATGAGTGATGAATCATTTAGATGCGTGATAGATGAGAATGGTATATGGAAAACAGACATCGTCTGGATCCTAGATAGCCCTGGATTGGCTGGTTCTCCAGTCTGTGATGAGCCATAATATGTTTTGCCCATAGGAGTAGAACAGAAATGGTGTTCTACTCTTAAACAAAGGCTCCTGGAAAGACTTCCACTGAAAATTGAACCCTGCACTGCTATCTTTCATAAGCACAAGATGCAGAAAGGAAAATAGAAGCAGAATAGGAATGACTATTAGTCGTTCTTCAGAGATAAATGAAGATAATCATTCTTCTTTTCCCTTCCCAACGACTTTTCACAAAATGTCAACCTTACTGTTTGTAAGAAATTTAAATTGTGTAATACCTTGTAAACTAGGAAACTAATTTCACACCTTCCTTCCAAAATCAAAAGTTTATATTACAGAAGAGTTTTTTCTCTATCATGTCAATCTATACATACCAGTAATAAAAGTGAAGTGTTATATTTGTTTCAAATGTGTTAGATCATACAAAGAGGCAACTTTAAACTCTAGTCTTGGAAGTAAGAATAAAATAATTTACTTCTGTATTATTTAATCTTTTCTCCTTTCACCAAACTTTCCCGTTTCCCCTACAACAATTGGGAAACTATCCCAGCCAAGAAATTTTCTGGGCTCAGAAAAAAATTCTGTTAATTGTCCATTCATTGAGATTGGGATGAAATTAACTAATAAATGATACAAAGAGAAAAAGTTATAAGATTTGGAAAAAGCAGAACTTTACACAGTAACCAACTCCCTAGCTAGTGCTGACTGCTTGAATGGCAACAGAGGGAGAATTAAACAAAAACAGCACATAAAGGGGCCAAAAGATAAATCAATTCCTCATAACTCTGCCAGTTTTTGATTAACCTTTTACAAATCATGCAAAAGTCATATACTTTAAACTATCTCCCATATCAGTTAGCTATTGCAATTAAATTTTCTTCTTCAAGGCTTTTTGGACACTTGCGTATTTTAACTGACATAAAACATACTGCTTAGACAAGTACAGAATTAAGCAACTAATTCCTTGTCATCTCGCAGAAATGGGCTTTCAAGCAACACATTAAGAAAATAAAACTGGTTTCTGTAAATATGAGGGACAGGCAAGTTTGATCTGGTCCAGTAGTATACCCTTGGTGAAGAACTCTAAGGATGCCAGGGAAAAATGGGTACAGATTATCCGAGAGAAGACATCTGAGACCCAGTAGTCATATATAGTAGGAATCCTCAACATAAGAAAAACTGACTCTTCTATTTTCACTGGTTTGATAATTTTCCCAAAGATGCAATATCAGCAGGTTTTTGCCATTGAAAATTAAATCTTGAAAGTAATACAGATACATAAAATCCAAGAAATTCACAAATTAATCATTGTAGAAAAGAACATTGTTTATCCATCCCCATGCATTATATTGAGTTGGGATACAACATCAACCTAGATTAGACTTGAACCCTTCTCCATTCACTCATGACATAAATTAATATTTAAAGTCCCTGTTGTTAAAAAACAAACTGTATTGTGTGACTCAACTTCCCCTGACCATGTACAATTCAACTATCCAAATGCAATAACAAAAAAGATCAAATCTGAAAATGCATTCAATATCATTATATTATTAGACTTGTATCTACGAACTATATTGAATTTGTTATCTTTGAATCAATAGCACATTGAGATGAAAAAAAAAAATAAATAAAGTATCAGCCATGAAAAAGTAAAGAAAGTTGGTCCCAAGATTCGAACAGTCACAATCAAAATATATATAGATAGCAAATAAGCACATGAAAATAAGTGCCGTATCACTAGATGTTAGAGAACCGCAAATCAAAATCACAATAGTTGGAATGGCTGCATCTGACAAAACTAATCCCGACACTTACTGGTGGAGATTTGGAGAAACTGGAACCTTCATACATCACTCATCAAAACGCAAACAATTGCTTTGGGAAAAAGTATGAAGTCTGTTTTTTAAATTTAACATACAACTACTAATGACAGAGCCATTCTAAACCTAGGCATTTATTCAGAAACAGAAAGAAAGTATATGTCTGTAGAAAAACTTGTATGCAAGTATCATAGTAGAAGCTCAAAATTAATTACACTAAATAGAAGAAGGAAAAAAAGAGCACATATTATAAAATCTCATTTATATAAACACTAGAAAATGCAAATGAATCTACAGAGAAAGAAAGCAGGCCAGCAATTGCTGGAGTAATGGTGGTCAGTGTGGGGTGGGGCGGGCAGATATGGATGTTAAACCAGTACAAAGAACCTTGCAAGAATGATGGCTATTTTACTATATTCATTGTGGTGAAGTTTTCTCCATTACAGCACAAATGCTGATCAGATTTTTCAAACTGAAAATATGCTGTTTCTTGTATGTTAATTTTACTTTCTTAAAACTATTAAAGTAAATCTGCTCCTATTTTGCAGGGGCCAGGGACCTATTGGGATAATTTACCTTCAATCTACTAGCTGTCTTATCAAATCAGCCTCTTAACTTTATATTGTATTTATTTCCTTACTTCACTTTAATACCACTTCTTAGTTCAGATTCTCCTGACATATGACAATAATGTAACAGAAGAGGCAATTATTTTTTTTTTCTGTTTGTAGATAATTTTTTTTTATCTTTTATTTAATGAATATAAATTTCCAAAGTACGACTCATGGGTTACAATGGCTTTCCCCCCCATACCGTCCCTCCCACCCACAACCCTCCCCTTTCCCACTCCCTCTCCCCTTCCATTCACATCAAGATTCATTTTCGATTATCTTAATATACAGAAGATCAGCTTAGTATACCTTAAGTAAGGATTTCAACAGTTTGTTCCCACACAGAAACATAAAGTGAAAAATAATAGATGATTTTTTTTAAATGATGATGAAATCAGATCAGACCTATTGTCATGTTTAATCCCAGTGAGAGTCAAGTTGGGAATTGATAATTTCTTTCTTTTTTTTTTTTTTTTTTTTTTACAGAAGATCAGTTTAGTGTACATTAAGTAAAGATTTCAATCGTTTGCACCCCCATAGAAACACAAAGTGAAATATACTGTTTGAGTACTCGTTATAGCATTAAGCCTCAGTGTACAGCACATTAAGGACAGAGATCCTACATGAGGAGTAAGTGCACAGTGACTCCTGTTGTTGACTTTACAAATTGACACTCCTGTTTATGGCATCAATAATCTCCCTATGCACCAGTCATGAGTTTCCAAGGCTATGGAAGCCCCTTGAGTTCTCCGACTCTTATCTTGTTTAGACAAGGTCATAGTCAAAGTGGAGGTTCTCTCCTCCCTTCAGAGAAAGGCACCTCCCTCTTTGAAGACCTGTTCTTTCCACTGGGATCTCACTCACAGAGATCTTTTTGCCAGAGTGTCTTGGCTTTCCATGCCTGAAATACTCTCATGGGCTTTTCAGCCAGATCCGAGTGCCTTTAGGGCTGATTCTGAGGCCAGAGTGCTATTTAGGACATCCGCCATTCTATGAGTCTGCTGAGTATCTCACTTCCCATGTTGGATCACTCTCCCCTTTATTTATTCTATCGGTTAGTGTTAGCAGATACTAGACTTGTTTATGTGCTCCCTTTGACTCTTAGTCCTTTCATTATGATCAACTGTGAACTGAAATTGATCACTTGGAATAGTGAGATGGCATTGGCACATGCCACCTTGATGGGATTAAATTGGAATCCCCTGTTGACCCAAATGAAGCAAATTACTTTGTTTGCTGACTATTAGCGCCTAAATTCTTTTCCTATTCTGAATATAACACGGTGGAGTTGGTGAGTTTTGCATAATGTTCATTTAATTGCAACTATTTCTCATTTTAAAATCTTCAGTCTATTCCTTAGTCTTCAGGAAAGAAACCCAGATTTATGCACCTTATACAAGGCCCTTGGCTCTTTTATCACCACCCTCCTTTATTTCAGCCTTGTACACGTGTACTCTAGGAATAAAGACTGATGCCTTGGACTTTATTGTTGTAGGTTTGCATATGCTGATAAATTTGCCTGTAATTATCCATGTCCTATTTTCTCATCCTGAATTCCTGTTGGTCTTCCAACTTAGCCTCTGATTTCCCTGGCCATTCCCAGATGTAATTGTTTTCTTTGTACTGATTTAATACCTTCAATATGCATTTACAATTGTACCTGTGACCCATATGTCCTGCAACTTAATTATGAATTATAGTGAACTGTTTAGAAGGATCTGTTGCTTTTCATCACTTGATTCCTAGCACGCGTGCTTGATGTTATTCATTTGAATGAACTGTTGAATTCAGTGTTCAGCCATAGCACAAGGCTTAGAAGTCCATTTTTTCAAGCACCAGTTTTTCATGTAAGTTTCACAGAAAAGCCTGATTGAAGGAATTAACCTAAATAATAAGAAGGATGCTATGTATCCATGTGTGTATTTCCAGAAATTACAAAATTAATTGCTTTTTTCTTTTCTTAATGTAATGTGACAGACCAGGCAGCTTCTTGGGAGGCTTGGTGTGTTGTTTGAGAGTTAGGTGATCCGGCTGCCTCAACACAGATTAGAAGCCAGTAAATAGAGGCAATAAAAAAAACCACTTTTTCTTGAAAACTCATCTTTATAAGAAGAAAAGATCATTTCAAGCAATTGCATTGGAAGTACACTTTAGAGAAATGTGTTTCAATTCCATAAGAATGAATAAAAATACAAAGTGTGGAATTAGAAATTTTAATCTTTGTATTCTTTATTCTTTTGATATTACTTTAAGGAATACAGTAATTATATTCTGAATTCTTCTATCTTATGTTTGTGTATACAAAGAATATATATCCGATAAAAATGCAATCTTAAAAAAAGTAAACCAGAATTTAAGGTACTTGTCTCCCTGAATATAAAACTATTCATGATGTCCAAAAATTTGAAAGAAAATACCAACATTGGACTCATGTTAGGAAACACTGATGTCACAAATGAATGTAGAACAGCTACAGCTTTTTATAACCCTTAGTCTCTAAAGAAAGATGGATATTGGTCACTTTCCACAAAAAAAAAAACTGTAACAGTTTAACAGCAGATTCAACATTATTCTTTCATGTGTTATTATGAACTTATTCCATAGAATATATATGAGGAGATTTCAAAAAGTTCGCGGGAAATGCACATTATTTCAATCCCATTTTTCTATGAACTTTTTGAAGGTCCCTTGTCAAATGAATTAAATTAACTTGTTTGGTTTGACTCAGACTTCTCAATACCAGATACAACTGTTCCCAAAATAAATATAGCCCTAAAATTTATTTAATCAGGTTATAAGCTTCTGTGAGGCAATCTGTAAATTTGGGACTGTCTCTAAGAGGTTTTTCATTAGTTATCTGTAAATATCATAAGTCATGATCAGTGTTAAGAGATAATTTTGCATATAAAACACATTAAAGCATGAAAGGGAAATCTTAAAATAAGCTTAGTGTAGAGAGAGCGTTCTATTTCTGCAAGGTTTTCTATTCCAGTACTACTATCCATCTCAACTCTTCCCCCACCACTGTGATTACCACAATCCAACTCAGGCAGTCTGAGGGAAGCAATGACGATGCCTCAAATTCTTGAGTCCCTGCCATCTACACTGTGCCCCAGACTGAGCTCCAGGCTCCTGGCTTTGTCTTGGCCTAGCAGTTGCCAGCTTTTGGGAGTGTGCAAGTGTGTGGAAATCTCCTTTTTCTCTCTCCTTCTGTCTCTCTCTGCCTTCCTCTGTCTCTTTCACTTTCAAATACAATTAAAATAAAATAAGTTTCCTGATTGTTATTGCCTGGGGAAGGAAGGAGGATAAATAGTTATCATGTCTTCAACCTTCAATACCAGCAATGTCTCTGTCCTAAAATAGGGAATGGATGTCTTAATTCAAACAAATAAGATCCTTCCATAATTGATAGCATATAGAGTTACAATCAGCAATATTAAATAAAATGATAATTAGACAGAATGACTCTTTTTTGTATCAACACTTCCCATGGAAATAAATAAAAGCAATGAAGAGGTTTACAGATGCTCAAGAATTTCTTGCTAAAATTTTCTTTAGTACTGGAAAGTCCATTTGATAACAAACAGAACTTATCTGCTTCATGTCATCTGGACATATTATTGCTTTCTCTGAGTAACTATTTAACCACCTCCAAACATTCATAATACAAGTTTTGGCGCATCATACATACAAAAAGTGTTGTCAAAATATTTACTTATATTTCTGTCAGGACCAGTTTACTTTGCATAAAACATTGTTAAAAACTAAAGACAGTTCAATCTTTTTTTTACTGATTCAGTAATTACTTTGAATACTTTTGTAAGCACCTCATTCTCCTATGCCAAAGGAATTAAAATGTCATAATAATGATTATTTTTAGGGCCAGGTGTTGTGATGCAGTAGGTTAAATCACGGCATCACATATCAGAGTGTGATTTAAGTTCTAGCTGCTCTGGTTCCAGCCCAACTTCCTGATAATATTCTTGGGAAAGCAGTGGAAGATGGCCCAAGTATTTGTGTCTCTGCCACCCATATAGGACATCCGGATGGAGTTCCTGGCTCCTGCCTTCAGTGTGGCCCAGAACTAGTTGTGCTGCTATTTGGAGGATGAACCAGTAGATAGAAGATCAGTCTTTCTCTCTCTATTTCCCCCCTCTCTCTGTATCTACCTTATAAATAAATACATACATATTTTTAAATAGTATTTAGATACCTATTCCTAGTGTTTAAGAATCATAAATAGTAGTCTACAACACATATGTTATTTAAATTTTAAAATCTAATTTCCAAGAAACACTGCCAGTTGAAAATGAAAATGTTAAAGCACCAAAGAGTAGCAAAGAGACTTCCTTTCTCTTTTTCTGTTATAAGGAAATAGCATCTGAGTAACTCTACCTTCTCAGGAGGTAGAATTATTTCTCAAGTAGCAAAGAGGATTCTTTATGACATATTTTATTGGGATTGACATATCTTAGCACTTTATTTTTACCACCATGCTCCCCTGTCATGTCTGTATAAAAGTTATTCTTCCCAGAGAACGAAATGTCCACCCCTAACTTCAGCTTGAAGACAAAATTTTCTACTGCAAGAGGGTGTGGAGGTGGAAAAACACAGGGTATGGACGTGAGGGGTCACATGGGAGTTGGTGCTTACCAGTATTGCTACAGAACTGAACTCAGAAAGTAGCCAGATGTTTAGCGATTGAGAGTAATATCTGAGTTGAGGATTTGGGACATTCATGATCTAAGAGATGAGTTGTGGTACTAAACACTGTCAGCATCAAACTTTCTGTCCAAGTTTATTAGAACACAAAAACATAATAAGGATAGGTCAATGACGTTGGACATCTATTAATTGAGTGCCAAGTACTGGTAGTCCTTTCACTGAGAAGAAAACAAAATTAATATTTAATAATGTTATTTGTAATCAATAATAACTGCATAAATAACTGCAAGAAGAGAAAATAGAGTGGTGATTGGGTGATTAACTGCATAAATAACTAATTATATTGGAAAGGCAAACCTTTATGAAGCAACCAGAGATTGAGAAAGCATCTTTTCATCATTTATCTTTTTATTTAAAAAAACTTTCCTTACATTATTATTTTTTGAGAGGCAAGGAGATAGATCATAGATAGATAGGTAGATAGATAAAATGCCCATAATAACTGGATATGGGTCAGGCCAGAGCTGGGAGCCTGGAATTTAATCTGCATCTCCCACGAGTGTGGCAGGGAATCAACTAGAGTGCACATTAGCAGGACACTGTGGGGCTGGGAATCAAATCTAGACACTCAATTTGGGAAGTGGGTGTCCCACACAGGTCTTAGTCATCGAGCCAAACATTTACCACACCATTTATCTTTCCAAGCTCCAGCAGACTCTTGTTATAAATACTGCTCCCCATTCAACCTGCCCAATCACCACTGTATCTTTTCTTGCCAGCTCTCGTCCTGAGAAAGCCATCCTGAAACACTCTCTCAGGGACTGATTTTACATATGTGTGAATGTGTCATAGCATTTATGATACTATGTAGCATTGTAGTTAACTACTTACATATTTTATATATAAAATAGATTCATATGCCAAATTTGATATTTTTGTCACTTCATCTATAATGTTATATCGAGATAATTTACTAGGATTACCCAGGTTTCTACAATGCTATAAAATATGTAATTATTCCTTATCTATTAAAGCAACCAAACATTGATTCTGTACTCTCACATGAGATTTTATTTTTAAAAAATCTTCATACAATAAAGCCACAACAAAGTCTACTGTTGTGAACATGTGAATTGTAAATGGTTCTTCTCAAAGGTCACACCACATCTGTTTACATAAAGTAAAGGACACAACGTTGTTGGAAGATCTGTATTTTACTCCAGCGGTTTCTTATTGCTGCCAGTTTGGAGACCTTCCTTTCTTTAGCAGTATGTGAATTCACAAGGATAAGATATTATTTAATTTATTCTAATCTTTCATAAAATAGGTGATCATAAAGTCATTTCAAATTGGCAGCATAATCTAAGAATTTATTCTGTAAGCAACAATAGTATTTTGAGAACTGTGAAGAGTGATATGAAGGAATTAATCAGCTTTGGCATGTACATATCACTGACTGTAGATTGAAGGCACCTGGATCTGTGACATCTAAGGTAGTTCCCCCTCTGAGGAGTAAGTTCCCCAAGTAACTGGATTACACAAATGCCAACGAATTTGTATAATCTACATTGATTATTTTCTCTACTGCTTAAGATTAAGGGCCTCTCTATAAGATGAAAACAACAAATGTAAGAAAGAAACTGGTAATTTGTGAATCAATGAAAGCAATAATGTCCTATATTTATTTACATATGTTTCAAATTAAACAATAACTGCAAGTTTCATAAATAAATACAGTAAGATATCAGCAGTTTTTTTGCCTTGGTTTGGTGCAGTGCTGGCCCCTAAAATAAGATGTCAGGGGCTGGTGCTGTGGCGCAGTAGGTTAATCCTCTACCTGCCATGACAGAATCCCATAGGAGAACTGGTTCTAGTCCTTGCTACTCCACTTCCCATCCAGCTCTCTGCTATGGCCTGGGAAAGCAGTAGAAGAAGGCCCAACCACTTGGCCCCCTGCACCAGCGTGGGAGATCTGGAAGAAGCTCCTGGCTCCTGGCTTCAGATAGGCTCAGCTCCACTGCTGTGAGCATTTGGGGAGTGAACCAGTGGATGGAAGACCTTTCTCTCTCTCTTTCCCTCTCACTGTCTGTTACTCTACCTCTCAAATAAATAAATAAAATATTTAAAAAAAATAATAATAATGGGGCTGATGCCGTGGCTCACTTGGTTGATCTCCGCCTGTGGCGCTGGCATCCCATATGGGTGCCGGGTTCTAGTCCAGGTTGCTCCTCTTCCAGTCCAGCTCTGTGCAGTGGCCAGGGAAGGCAGTGGAGGATGGCCCAAGTGCTTGGGCCCCTGCACCCACATGGGAGACCCGGAGGAAGCATCTGGCTCCTGGCTTCAGATTGGCGTAGCTCTGGCCATAGCGGCCATTTGGTGGATGAACCAACGGAGGGAAGACCTTTCTCTCTGTCTCTCTTTCTCACTGTCTAACCCTATCTGTCAAATAAATTTAAAAAAATAATAATAGTAAGATGTGAGTCAAATATGTAGTTTTAAATGCTTAAATAGGCAGCTTTTAAATGGAAAAAACAGGTGCAATTAATTTTTTAAAGATTCTCATTTTAAAATATAAGCAGTATAATCATTTGTGATTTATATACTCTATATTGTTTTCTTTCTTTTTGGTTAGTACCAAGTTTTTGAAATCTGGTATGTGCTGTACACTAACAACATGCCTCGGTTTGGACAAACTGCATTTCAAGCACCTAATTGCCTCATTCAGCTTGTGACTATTGCTTTGTACAGCATAGATGCTTTTCAATTAAAAAAAATTGGGTAGCTTTTGATATTGCTAAAGCAATCTCTAAGGAAGTCGCTGAGTACTGGATGAGAAAGATGATTTTGTAGTTTCTGTGGCTTGTTATAAAAAAGGCCATTCCAAAAGCAGGTATTTATATCTATTTCTCTGGCTGCTCTTCCCTTTAGAGCAGAAGAGGGGAATCTCTTTCCTGCCAAGGGTCATTTGGATACTTGTAATGTCATTTGTGGGCCATACAAAATTAGGCATTAAAAAAATTAGCCTGCTATCAGTGTATTGAATTTCGTGTCTGGCCTATGGCTAATGTGGCAGGGCCAGATCAGATGGTTTTGTGGACTGGATGTGGCCCTACTTTAGAGATTGACAAGCAAGTTGTTTACTAACTACATTCAATGAGTCTGGAACTTGCTCCTAATGTCAATGCTGCACATAACAGCACATTTGTATTCTCTCCCCTTTAGTCTCCTTTATCATACTTAAAGGAGATTAAATAATGGGAGCCTACAAAATTTCAGAAAAGAACTATCCAATCACAGACTTGTGTTCTTAGAATATAGTTTGGAGGGAGAGAGACAGACATTTCATAGTTTTCATTGTCACCCACCAACAAACTACCCCTGGTGTGATCAGATCTATTTTGAAGTATAAATAGCCCCGGAGTAGTTCAGTCTCAGTCAGTGACATCTTTGCAGGTAATATTTTTGAAGAGGAAATCAGATTACTGTCCTTAAAAAGATTATCCTTAAGAGCATGGGAGGTCTATTCAGTTTGGATTTAAAGGCACTTCATTGGTTAGTTGGCCTGAGAGACTGTTGAAGGGGACTTTGGAGTCAAAGAGGCATGTCAAGGGATGGGTAAAAGGTTGAATGGCTGGGAGGGACAGGAATACATGGCCTGAATATTAGCAAACATCTCAAATGCCTGGGATCTCAAAATGGCAAATCCCTTGCTTAGTATTTATTTTATTTTATTCTTCAAAAGAGAAAGAAATGCAAGATCTTTATTCCCTACATTGAAAATGTGCATAATTGAAAAGTTGAATAAAGAAAACCCAGAAATGCTTGCACCTGTATATTCTTGTCAGACCATCAAGATTTATCTTTCTTAGTATGTTAAAGATAGGAGATATTTTAAAACATCAAGCCTCAACTCTTCATTTTATAACTATGAAACTGAGGTTTATGGATTTCATGTGAATTTTTCAGGGATTCAAAACTAGAGGCAGAGTTAGCTCCTTGCCAGATATATGGTGCTGATTGGGACTTCAGTAGCTTAGGACAAAAGTCAGTAGTCTCTCCAAAAGGAAATGAGTGTTTCTACCTTTTGTGCTCTGAACTTTCTTGGTAATTTGTACAAGGAATTAAGAGACTGTCTCAATTTTGAAGGACTGAGAAAGAATACTCTTAGATAACATCAAATGCAGTGATCTGGACATGAGTATATAACAGTGAAAACAACAGAGAGAAGATGGACGCATACCTCCTCCATCAAAAAAATATATTTGACAATCCTGGGTTTTCTGACTTGTAATCTAGTTTAGTTTTATTTTTTCAAACTTTTCAGAAACATGGAAAATTCTAGACATGAGAGTACAGAAATCACTTAGTGGTCCTATATATTAATAGAACAATATTTTTGTTTGCTAACAGCGAGTTGTACCTAGATGAAGAGGCCATGAATACAGTGACAAGCAATGCCTGTACTTAACAGGAGTCTGTGCATTCTTCACTTCAGTTCCCCTTCTCTAGAGGGAAAACCCAGATGCAAGTCTTTCCTTCAGTTCGTATATTCAAACAATAATTGAAGAGTATGACTTTTCTCTCATTTTATATTTCTTCACTCTCTGATCTTATTACTGCAGTACAAGCTACCATCATTTCTTGTGTGATATATGTAAGTTATCTTCCCCACTCTATTCTAAATCTAAAATGATCTTTTCGAAACAAATTTAAATATGACATTTCTCTGCTCAAAACATTTCAAAAGTTTCTTGAGACTTTTAGGGTGAAAACCAGAAATTTTAAAGAAGACATGGGTTGATCTGGCCGTATCGACCACTGCCCTGGGCTTGCTCATACTATTAGCTCTGTGGTTTTCCATACTCAGGACACACTGGCCTGCCACACACCAGAGTCACTCCACATGATGCTTCCATTGTGTGCAATGTTATTCACAATTTTCATTACTTCTCTGCCTCTTTATTCCCCATTTCCTTGGTCAATTTGCCTGGAATGTCTAAACTACTTCAAATTACCTCTGACCTTATTAACTATGTGGTTCTCTACATTCTTCTTCATCATGCTTTTCAAAGATTGCACTAATGCATTTATTTGAACAATTATTTTTTATATTATTCGCCTCCATTAGACTGCTCATTACACAAGGGCAAGAATTCTAATCACATTCACTTGTGCATTATCAATGCCTAACATTGCCTGGTACACTTAGGTGCACACATAATATTACTTTAATGAAGAAAATTAAGTAAAGGCATGCAAGCATGAATAAATGAGTGTCATGATATTCTTATTCCTCCTCTCCTTAAACAGTTTATAACGTCTCAAAGAATTTGAAGGAGTCTCGTAGTCTAAAGAGAGCTGGAGGTACTTCTCTAGGTCTCATTTTCCAGACTTATCTTCCCTTTTCCTGGCATCTTATCCTGCATGTGGCTGGAAGGTATTGCATGAGCTACTGCCTGATTTTGCTAAAGTCAAGAGAAGTGTGGCATTTGTAGGTTGGCCATGTCTCTCTTAGACCAATATACACACCTATCACATAATCAACAGGGTAGCTCTCTCGAGCTTGAGTTGAATGGCAGCAAATGAGTAAGTGAATCTTCTGTTTCACAGAAAATGATTTGCTATTATGGGAAGAATACAGGCTAAAGGGCCAGAAAGACTTGTCCTTAAAATGTAGATAATAAAAATAACCATTGTCTTTGTTTTGAAGGATAAAATGAAACAAACTATATATGATATTAAACTGATAAGAACAGATACTACACTTGATCTTAGCCAAAAGGCTGAGAAGCACAAAGTATATATGAAATGTTTAACATAGTACTGGGGCAAAAATATGATTAATTCTTCCTTTCTCTAACTTCAAATCCCAATACTTTTACCAACACTGAAATCATTACATGCCTCAGTGCAATTTGTAATTATTCTATATTCATTTGCAACTCTATAGTGAGATAATTAGGTTCGGTTACTTCATTCATGTGTTTCCCCATCCAGGCTTTGCATATGACCTCTTAAGAAATTATTGTTCACGGGACTGCCATACTGGTATCAGACATCAGAGCACTGCTTTGAGTCCTTGCTACTCCACTTCCTATCCAGCTCCCTATTAATTCCCTTGGGAAAGTGGCTGAAAATTGTCCAAGTACTTGGACCCCTGCCACCCACATGGGAGATCTGGATGAAGTTCCATGCTCCCAGCTTTGTCCTGGCCCAATCCCAGCTGTTGTAGCCATTTGGGGGATTGAACCAGCAGACGGAAGATATCTCTCTTTCTATCTGTCCCCTCTCATTCTGGCTCTACATTTCAAAATAAATAAACACATCTTTTAAAAAGAAATTGTTTTTTCACTGGATCATGACATCATAGGTCATTTTATCAGATAAGACATGGATATCTACCAGTTGAAATGTGATCTTGGTCATTGTCCAGAATTGGTTTATGAGGGAGACTATGCATCTCTCTTCTCCTGTCACTGTGTATGGAAATTTGATTTGCTGGCTGGGAGCTACCCATGCTAACCCATGACAGATATGGAAAAGTGGGCAGAGAAGCCTGGAAATGTGGCTCAGAGTCCCACTCCACCTAGAAATCAAGGCATGCCAAAAATTTCATGCTAAGTTTTTACATGCAGACTTTGGATGTCCTTTTTAAGAGCCTCTAGCTTGATAAATACCTAGTAGAATTAAATATGGTGGGTGTATGTGTAGGGAGTTGGCTATATTTCTACAGACTAAGTGAAAAAAGAAAACTTCTTTTTCTTTCTATGTACAAGTCAAAGGCAGAAAAGAATGATCATTAAATATGTATTTTTTTTTTCCAGGAGAGTGTAGCTTTTGTGATTGTTATGAATTCCTGCATAGGCCCTCGATTGGGTGATATTTGAGTTATCACTTTACCCTCCAAGGTAAAAAAATAATGCATTAAAACATATAAGAATTATAAGTGGAGGTTCTCTCCTCCCTTCAGAGAAAGGTACCTCCTTCTTTGAAGACCTTTCTCTGAAGGGAGGAGAGAACCTCCACTTTGACTATGACCTTGTCTAAACAAGATAAGAATCGGAGAACTCAGAGGGCTTCCACAGCCTTGGAAACTCATGACTGGAGCATAGGGAGATTACTGATGCCATAGACAGGAGTGTCAATTGGTAAAGTCAACAACAGGAGTCACTGTGCACTTACTCCTCATGTAGGATCTCTGTCCTTAATGTGCTGTGCATTGAGATTTAATGCTATAACGAGTACTCAAACAATATATTTCACTTTGTGTTTCTATGGGGGTGCAAACTGTTGAAATCTTTACTTAATGCATACTAAACTGATCTTCTGTAAAAAAAAAAAAAAATTATCAACTCCCAGCTTGACTCTCACTGGGATTAAACATGACAATAGGTCTGATCTGATTTCATCATCATTTAAAAAAAAATCATCTATTATTCCTCACTTTATGTTTCTGTGTGGGAGCAAACTGTTGAAATCCTTACTTAATGTAAACTAAGCTGATCTTCTGTATATTAAGATAATCGAAAATGAATCTTGATGTGAATGGAAGGGGAGAGGGAGTGGGAAAGGGGAGGGCTGTGGGTGGGAGGGACGGTATGGGGGGGAAGCCATTGTAACCCATGAGTCATACTTTGGAAATTTATATTCATTAAATAAAAGTTTAAAAAAAAAGAATTATAAGTGGGAAGATGAATAAGTTAATTAAGATCAGGATCATTCTGTTATAAAAGAAAAATATCTAGAAAAAATTTAAATCTGGGAAATATTTGATTGTACCTTGATCTTACTACTAAGAATTTCAAGTACAGATTCTTATTTTTAATTTTAATTATTTTAAAAATAAGTTTCATTATTAAGCGTATAAGTGGATTATCCTTAATAGTACCCTCATTTGAAGTTGCACTTCTACTTCAAGCTATCATCTCATGAGCAAGAGTTTCTTTACCATACATATGCTGACAAAGGATGGCTCATGGAAACAGGACTGGCTTTGAGTGTCTAGTAAACTTGGGTATAGGGAAACTTCTAAACTTTTTCTTTATCCAAATAAAGTTGAACTCTGAACCTACATAGTATCTTCAGGAAGTGGTTAGTACTGTGCATATTTGGTGGTAGTGGTGGTGGGAGGGCGGTTACTCTTAGGACTTATGAGACATTACTGATGAAATATGAACAATCATTCTTAAATATTTTTGACAGAAAATGTCAGATAAACAGATCTTTAAAAAAACACAAACTCTACTTAAGAGCTATTTTTAATCATTGCAAGTCTCAACAAGCCTGGTATTTTTAAAATAGGAAGCTGGAAAAAAACATTTTTTTATTTTTAAATTGTCCTTTGTGAGTTTATTTTCCTCCTAGCTGTTCCTCTTGGGTATGGCTAAGTTTCGTAAGTGTTTTTCCGAAGATGATACAGAAGAATAAAATGATGTCTGGTGGGGAGAACGGTGCAATACCATAGACTGAATGCATATTTATATTCACAAATACATTCTGGTCTGGAGATTTACAGTCATGGCATAGCAACATGTGTGAATGGAAAACAAAACAAAAAATATTGATAATTTGGGATGCCTAGGAGACAATAATTTACTTTCATAAAATATTTCATATTCAAAACATTTTATGTGGACTATGAGAGGGAGAAATATGTTCAAGAATAATTTTACAAAATTAATATAGGAATTCACTGTCATCAATGATTTACCTTGGTTTAGAATTTAAGACGATTTATACAGAAGTTTTTAAGATGATTTATATGAGAGTTTCAACACATGAAGATCTCAGAAAACTTTTAGAACAGAGTTTTTGTGATGACTTTATACTGAAGTCTTAATAAATGAAGTTATCACAAAAATATTTTTGATAGAGCACTATTTCTGTTTTACAAAATTGTAGTATGGCTCTTGGCTTTGGCCTGAAACAGCCTAGGGTGTCCATGAGCATTCAGTGAGTGAACCAGCAGATGGAAGATTCTCTCTCTCGCTCTCTCTCTCTTTCTCTCTCTCTGTATCTCCCTGTCTCCGTTATTCTGCCTTATAAATAAATAAATCTTTAAAAAAAAACCTGAATCATAGTAATCAAATTTACATTTAAATGCTCTCAGTTGCTTGATATTATACTATGTTAAAAGGAATAATTCAGTTTTAGGATTCTGTTCATAATAACAAAATATAACATCATACAAAGCAGGGGTGGGCAACATCCTGCCTAAAGGCCATATAAGGCCCATGCTATCATCTGGTCTGGCCTAGCCAAGGGAATCACAGGCTGGACTCAAAATTCAATAAATCCATATCAGACTAACTTTTAAGTTGGTGATTTTTATGACCCGTGAATGATGTTATAAATATCCAAATGGTCCTTGGCAGAAAAAGGTTCTTCGTCCATGGTCATAAATGCTTAAAGAGTTTCTAAACATAGGATTAGTACTCTAAGAAAAAAATGGTCAATATCCTGTGTTTTGCTGGTGTTATTTCTCTGAGCTATTGTTTCCCAGTCCCATCATTGTGAAGAAGACAATGGGAAAGCTAGTCTTCCCATTTTCACTGATTCAGTAAATATGTACTGACCATCTACGAGGTACCAGGCTATATTTCAGACAATAAAGATTCGAGAAGATATTGTCTGGTGTGGTTTACATTCTGACTTAGAGAGGTAAGTAATAAAATAAGACAAGGAAAAAATAACACATAACACATTTTTTTTTATATATAACTAATGAAATAGTGACAACTGTGTGTTCTGCCTGCAGGTTAATGTAAGGACTTTGGTTCTTCTCAGAGTGAAATCTGGAGCTACTAGAAAATTTTAGGTAGAAAACAGGAGTACTTGACTCATATTTCACTTCTGAGACAGACCCCAAGAGAAAACATGAAGATTGATTCAACAAAAGTTGATTTTTGATATTAAGCATAGCAGACATAAAATTCTCAAAGTAGAATCCTGTGTTTGGGATGACGATATTTTCTGACTTAGGATAAACTGAATTTAGACAGAATTGTAGATTAAACCATGGAAATCAACATTGTAGTTGGGATAGTAGCTATGGAAATGTACATATGGCAGATATGTAGGAATAGGGATGGAAAGAGGCTTTGCCTTAAATACCAACAAGAGTTTATTAGGAACGAACTAAAACACATACTAAATAGGGCTTTGAGACTAAATTAGAATTAAGAGAGAAAAGCGACCCTGTCCAATTTCTGTCAGTTGTGGTATAGCTGAGAAATTTCCTTATGGATTGTTATGGGATAAAATGCCCCCAATCCAAGATTCATTCATATGTTGAAATCTTAATACCATGCCTCAGTGTGGATCAGGATTTTTAAAGAAGTAATTAGGCTTAAATAAGTAAAGAGGGGAGACTCTGGAAACACAAGCAGAGAGCAATCATCTACAAGCCTAGGACAAAGTTCGCAGAAAAGAACAACCATGTCTATATCATGTCTTAGACTTATAGCCTCCAGGTTGTAAGAAAACAAATTTCTCTTGTTTCAACCTGTCTGTGATGCTTTGTTACAGAACCCCTTAGAAGACTGCTACATAAACAAATTTCCCATTCCACAAGTAACAATAACTTTGAATGAAATATATGTATAAAATCTTACAATTCTGAAAGTGAACAATGCAGATTCTGGAAGAGTAATCATGGAAGAAAAGAATAGGATGATGAGTTTCTCAAGCCAAAGCACTTTGATTATATGTGATTATCAGAGTGCTTTGGCTTGAATTCCAGTTCTGCTCCTAATTCTAGCTTCCTGCTAATGCGTACTTTGGGAGAGATGGTTCAAATGGCTGTGTCCCTGCCATCCACATCCCTGAGGTCCTGACACCTGGCTATCTGGGGAGTGATCCAAGTGAAAACTTGAGGATATGTTATGTCACATGGAAACTGGGAATGAAGGCTGTAGATTGAATGAAGGTTTCTAATCAGCTGACATTACAATAAGAAAAGTATTTTGGATTATCTGGGTGGGCCCAAAGGAAGCCCAACCAAACGTCCTTAAAAGATGGTAGAGGGAGGTAGAAGAGGAGCTAGGGTCCTGCTGCTGGGAAAGACTGAAGCTGCTACTATTGTTTGCTTACAAGATGGAGAAAGAGGGCCAAGAACCAAGAAGGGCAGGGAGCCTCTAGAAGATGGAAAGGCAAGGAAGCTGATTCTCCCTCAAGCTTGCAGAAGGAATTCAGCTCTCCCGATATCTCCAATTTAGTTCAGGGGCACTTGTGTCATACGCACTGAATTTGTAAACAGTTTTTGAGCCATTATTTGAGGATGCATGCAGCATCCTGAGAAAACTATCAAAAGCATATACTGCAACTCTTAAAGCAACCACCAACACATATGCAAAAAAATGGTATGGCCTTCTGCTGTGGCCCCAGAAGAGAAAGAGATACTAGACCCTTGCCATTCCCATTAATAAGAATCCTGACTGTGCCTTTTGTTTTGGACTTGAGAAGCTTAGGAATAGACTCTTAGTGTTCTTTTGCTTTCTGTCAGAATTATATTTTCTACATTGAAATTAGTGTCTGAATTATTTAATAAGAACTGACTCAAACTGACATTGCATTTTATTTTTGCATTAAACATTTTTATATAAAGATAGTAGTGGTATAATGTTTATAACTTTAAAAATAGGAAGAATCAGTATTTACAAATAATAGCATTTACAAATCAATATTTATTCCTCCTAACTAAAAATACTTTGGACCTATAGTTTTTAATAGGGAATGGATTTATTCCCCATTTTTCATTTGAACACATAATTCTTATATTGTTAATGAGAGCTTCAGTTGGGCATATTCTGAAATTACCTCATTTCCAATTCTTTACAGATACGTTTTTAATAACATACACAGCTCAGTAAATTTATGCAGCTCAATAATTGGTGGAGTCTAATCTTTAAACACATGGGTAAGTCAGCAATTTATGCAGCAGACACATGACTAGTGCAGAAACTCTTGCTGCTGCTTGGCAAAATATTTATTACGAGTACTTGGAAAAATCTGAACAAAAGGACTATTAGGAGACACATCCCAGACAAAGAACTGCCTCTTCTAACTTCCCAGACTAAACACCAAGCTTCCAAGAGCCAGGCTATGAATAGCTCTATTCAATTAAAGAAAGGAAGAAGGGCTTCTTTCATTGACAATCTGTATCTCCCCTTTTTTTAACCACTTATATGGAAAATAGTTGTTCATTGTAAATAATACCAAAGCAAAAACCTCCAGTATCTGTAAAGCATTTTCCCTCCAAAACTGTCTTTGAAAGAAAAGGTTAGCAAATGTAGTAAAAAGCTGTTTTATTAATGATTTGTATCATTGGTTATTACATTTTAATTTTTAAATACTTGTATGGTAAATCATTTCTGGAAATGTCAAAGACCATTAATCAAAATATCCTTAAGGGATGTTATAATGCTACTTTCAAGACATATTTCAAGATTACTCTTAGAGGCTGGGGCTTCCAAGAGGGGACCTTGGGTTTATACACCACCAGCTGAATTAGGGTATTTCAAAGGAATTTCTATTCTTGGCATTTGGCCCTACTGTATATCTATTACATTATACAGTACTTTATAATGACTAACCAATCAGATAGGTAAATTTAGCAGGACACTGAAAACTCTGCAATTGTACCTTTGAAAATGGGATCAAATGTTCAAAGATTATTCAATTTTCCCTTGAAAATATGCACTTATAGATAACTTGGAATAAAGATTTTTGCAGTTAATTTAATTTTACTTAAATAAGTTTATTTTTCTCAATTCATATTATTGCTTTCCTGTTGTGAGAGCAGCACAAATTGTAAATTATTTCAATTCATGATTCTTTAGGCAAAAGTATTTTCAATACTATTATTATCATTTTAATATTTATTCAGACATTATGGTTGAAGATTATGAATTGACTTCTTTCGGGAGACAGTTTCAGAAGGGGATATGGAGAAATATAAATATTCCACTTACTGAGCTCCTGCTATTCCATATGGTTACATGTTGTTTATCATTTTTATCTATCAATTTTTCCCACAGCATTACAAGTTGGGTATTATAATATATATAATATTATATGTATATATATGTCAATTTTACGGAAGAACTTGAGGTTGAGGAAGATATTTGTACAGAGTTATAGAACAGCAACTATCAGAGAAGTGTTCTAGACCCAGATTTGTCTTTCTCTGTTAGTGTTCTTCCTGTTATACTAGGGACATCAGCTGAATCAGCCTTGGTGTTCCGTGGTTTGCTGCAACACAGTCAGATTGATCACATGTAAGTGGTCATGGCAGCTTTCTTCCACCAGTAACTTAATTGACTGTGGACAGTGAGAGAGAGAGACAGAGAGAAAGGTCTTCCTTTACCATTGGTTCACCCCAAAATGGCCGCTGCGGCCAGCGCACTGCAGCTGGCGCATCGCGCTGATCCGAAGCCAGGAGCCAGGTGTTTCTCCTGGTCTACCATGTGGGTGCAGGGCCCAAGGACTTGGGCCATCCTCCACTGCACTCCCGGGCCATAGCAGAGAGCTGGCCTGGAAGAAGGGCAACCGGGACAGAACCCGGGGCCCTGACTGAGACTAGAACCCAGTGTGCTGGTGCCGCAGGCGGAGGATAAGCCTATTGAGCCACAGCGCAGGCCCTTAGACTCTTAATTTAGCTAAAAGAAATTGGTTAGGTGAACTTGTATGTAATCAGAAAACTCATGATACCCCATGAGGAATTTTCTGGATTTACTTAAACAATTGTCATATCCATCTCTTTACACTAGAAGAAAAATGCCTACGTTTAAGTCTTAAAGGTATAAAATATTTTATTTGTCACGATGTTCTCATAGGTGAGATCTTTCATTCCTTACAAAAAGTACAAAGAAAATAGTGGAGGAGTATTCAGGTTTCAAAATAGTGTATCATGGCAATAAATACATAAACCAAGGTCAAATAGTAGGCTAATCCTCTGCCTGAGGCACTGGCATGCCATATGCGCACTGGTTCTAGCTCAGGAAGCTTCTCTTCTGATCCAGCTCTCTGCTGTGGCCTTGGAAAGCAGTAGAAAATGGCCCAAGTGTTTGGGCCCCTGCATCCACGTTGGAGACCGACCCAGAAGAAGCTCCTGGCTCTTGGCTTCGGACCAGCCCAGCTTCGGCCATCGCAAACATTTGGGGAGTGAACCAGCGCGTGGAAGACCTTTCTCTTTGTCTCTCCCTCTCACTGTCTGTAACTCTATTTGTCAAATAAATAAATAAATAAATAAAATCTTAAAAAAAAGATCAAATAGCAAGGGGCAGCTGTTGTGGTGCAGTGGGTTAAGTCACCCCTTGGATGCCTCTACCACATATTAAATTGCCTGGGATTAATTCTCTGTTTCCAATCCAGCTTCCTGCTAATGATGGCCCAATCACCTGTGTACTTCCTATGCACATAGGAGATCTGAAAGGAGTTCCAGGTTTCTGGCTTAAGCCTGGCATGGCCCTAGATGTTGTGGGCATTTGGGAAGTGAACCAGAGGATAGAAATTTTCCTGCTTTTTTCTCTTTTCCTTTAAAATAAATAAACCATTTTTAAAAGGTAGATCAAATAAGTAGTTATTCAGTTCTTTTTATCCACTCCATTTTTAAAATATTTATTTGTCTATTTGAAAGTCAGAATTACAGAAAGAGGAGAGACAGAGAGAACTTCCATTCAATGGTGTTCTCCCTAAATGTTTGCACTGCTCAGGACTGGGCTAGTCTGAAGCCAGGAGTCAGGAGCTTCTTCTAGGTCTCCCACATGGGTTGAAGGGGCCCAAAAACTTGGCACATCTTCCACTGCATTTTGCATGCCATCATCAGGGAGTTGTATCTGAAGTGGAACAGCAGGGACTAGAACCATTACCCATATGGGATACTGGTTTCCCAGGCAGTGGCTTTACCCACTGTGCCACAAGGCCAGCTCCTCACTTTAATTTTTAATTACTTAATGAGTACTTACTATGTGACAATCATTACATGAGTTTAGTGGCCTTACAGGAAGAAGTGTGCGAGAGCTGGTTTTTCTTTCAGCCATGTTGAGGATATAGTGAGAAGATACTCATACACAAACCCACTAGAGTATACTTATCAGATCACCACAGCCTCTAGGACCTTGAGAAATAATTGTTGTCTCTAGTATTATAACAGCCTGAACTAAAATAGTCACAAATTAAAATAAATTTATTAGAGAAACTGAAATATACTACATTTATTAAATATAAACTAGAAAACAAGTGCTGGCTACTCTCAAATGATATCAAGGGCTTTTGATTAGTTTATTCATGAGATAATTACACTCTAAAGCCAAGTAGTTTTTCCACCTAACCTTGAGCATACAAAGGACATCACTGTATACTTAATTCTTTTGATATGTATTAGCAAATATTACCATTTCAACTGGTTAAATCACAGACCATATGGTCCAAAGTAACATATTTCCTAATTTAACTTAATCTATTTTCCAGGTTTCCAATAAATTTATACTTTAAAAAGTTTACAGAAAACATGTGATATTAAAACAAAAATAATAAATAAAAAGTTAATTTCTTTTTTTTTTTTACAGAGGATCAGTTTAGTATACATTAAGTAAAGATTTCAACAGTTTGCACCCCCATAAAAACACAAAGTGAAATATATTGTTTGAGTACTCATTATAGCATTAAATCTCAATACACAGCACATTAAGGACAGAGATCCTACACGAGGAGTAAGTGCACAGTGACTCCTGTTGTTGACTTTACCAATTGACACTCCTGTCTATGGCATCAGTAGTCTCCCTATACTCCGGTCATGAGTTTCCAAGGCTATGGAAGCCCTCTGAGTTCTCCGATTCTTATCTTGTTTAGACAAGGTCATAGTCAAAGTGGAGGTTCTCTCCTCCCTTCAGAGAAAGGTACCTCCTTCTTTGAAGACCTGTTCTTTCCACTGGGATCTCACTCGCAGAGATCTTTTGCCAGAGTGTCTTGGCTTTCCATGCCTGAAATACTCTCATGGGCTTTTCAGCCAGATCCGAATAAAAAAAAGAAAAAAAGAAATTATCAACTCCCAACTTGACTCTCACTGGGATTAAACATGACAATAGGTCTGATCTGATTTCATCATCATTTAAAAAAAACATCTATTATTTTTCACTTTATGTTTCTGTGTGAGAGCAAAATGTTGAAATCCTTACTTAATGTATACTAAGCTGATCTTCTGTATATTAAGATAATCGAAAATGAATCTTGATGTGAATGGAAGGGGAGAGGGAGTGGGAAAGGGGAGGGTAGTGGGTGGGAGAGAAGGTATGTGGGGGAAGCCATTGTAATCCATAAGTTGTACTTTGGAAATTTATATTCATTAAATAAAAGTTAAAAAAAAATAAAAAAAATAAAAAGTTACTGAACTACACATTTCTTGGAGTGTCAAGAATTGCACAGTAAAAATGGTTTAAAATACATTTCATGATTTGTGTAAGTAATTTCAACAAAAATTAAAACAAACAAAAAAGAAAAAAATATGCAAGGCCTGGCCACTTGGAGAGCCTGTGACAGAGGAAGGAGCTGGCAAATCCGGTGAGACTACCCAGGTTTCCAGCTAAGATACTAGAATGAGAAAGCTGTTAGATTTTGAAAACACAACCAAACTCTAAATATGCAGAATTCTAGAAACATATTTAAAAATTTGCTATTGTGTTTTTGTTTTGGAAGGTAGGTGTAGGTAGAAGAGAACTGTTTGGTTATCTTGCTTTAGGAAGAACACATAAGTGTTATGTATTTTCTTTTGTAGGTGTTAAATATCACATAATAATATGGTTTTAAATGCTTGAAAACTTCTCTTGCTATATTTTGTTTTTTAACAGTTATTCTTTAAGTATTAATATCATTTCTTCTATGTTGCCTCATGTGGCTAATTATCAATAAATTTATGTATTCTTTGATAATTTTACATTGTTTAAGTAATTTTCAAAAAATATTTACTTATTTTCATTTTATTTGAAACAGCAAGAGAGAGAGAGAGAGAGAGAGAGAGATCTTCCATCTGCTGGTTTACTCTCAAAGTGACTACAATAGCCAGGTCTGGATAAGACCAAAGTCGGGTGCCAGGAACTCCATCCATGTCTCCTACCTGAGTGACAGGGTCCCAAGAACCTGGGCCATCTTTTGTTGCTTCCCCAAGCACATTTTCAGTGAGCTGGATTGGAAGTGGAGCATCAAGGACTGGAACTGGAGCTCATATAGAATGTCTTAATCCCAGGTGGTTGCTTAACCTGCTGTATCACAACACTGGCCCCACATTCAATTTTAAGTATAAGTTATTTGTTAGATGACTTTGATATGTCTAAGTGTTTAGAAACTAAAAAAAAAGTTCTTAAAAATGTTGCAATAAATGTCAGGCATTAAAATTTATTCTATTCATAAGTGAGTCTTCAGGCCTTTATTCAGAGATTTTTTTTTTCTTTTAGTTTGCCCACATTTAAAGATTTGTTTATATTGAAAGAGTTACAGAGAGAGAGAGAAAATTCTTCCATCTACTGTTTCACTCTCCAGATGGCCACAACAGCCAGAGCTGGACCAGGCTAAGGGTAGGAACTAAGAGCTTCAACAGAGTGTCCTACAGGAGTGCTGGGGCCCAAATACTTGGGCCATCTTCTGCTGCTTTCCCCAGGTCATTAGTAGGGAGCTAGATCAGAAGTAGAACAACAGGGACAGGAACTGGCACCCAGATGGGTTTCCAGTGTCTCAGGCAGCAGCTTCACGGGCCACGGCACAACCTGTGCCCTTAATTTTCCCACATTTAGATAGGATGTGGTTATTCAGCTGCCTGATGGATCATTAGCAAGTAGAGAGAGTTGGAAGCCTGATTGTGACGGATAAGACTTTAAAATTATAAAAAGGATAGATTCCTGTCATAATTGCACAGGGGCCAAAAACTGATGAGTGTTTAAAAATCTTCTTAAAAATGTTTATTAATATAAAGAGAACAGATTTCCTGTATTTCATAGGCACAATTCTAAAGAGATAACCATGGGGCCAGTGTTGTGGCGTAGCGAGAAAGGCCATCGCCTGCAGTGCTGGTGTCCCTTATGGACATGTTAGAGTCCCAGCTGCTCCT
This sequence comes from Oryctolagus cuniculus, assembly GCF_051225735.1. Lineage (NCBI taxonomy): Eukaryota > Metazoa > Chordata > Mammalia > Lagomorpha > Leporidae > Oryctolagus > Oryctolagus cuniculus. Next base: position 75,697,880 of record NC_142875.1, on the reverse strand, counting down.
TTTCCAACCCAGCTCTCTTCTGAGGTCTGGAAAAGCAGTGGAAAATGGCCCAAGTTCTTGGGCTCCTGCATCTAGTGGGAGACCTGGAGGAGGCACCTGGCTCCTACCTTCGGATCGACCCAGCTCCAGCAATTGTGGTCATTTGGGGAGTGGACCAGCGGATGGAAAATTTCTCTCTGCCTCTGCATAACTGCGCCTTTTAGATAAATAAATAAATCTTAAAAAACAAAAAACATATTTCCCATCTGAGCACAGAAGGTAACACGTTGATTCTGAAACTCTGATTTATTAAGAAATGGTTAATTATATTCTATATATTTTGTTTAAAATGGAGGTATACCACAGCTTGTTAGCTCTTCAGCCAAATGATTTTCATCCAAACTAGTTACATTATAAGCAAGAAAATGTTGGCGCTTAAAATTGAGCTTTTTGGATATTATTAGCACCGATTTTAGATTTCTTCATTCCCAGCATCTCCGGGTAACAGCTTTTCTTGCATATGCACTCATTGTCTTTCCAGAAATGGTGGGCCAAGATCCTAAAACACTGAATCACACAGTCAGCACAGAGAAACAGATTAGTGGCTTTATCTCAAAGATCAACGCTGTTTATGTGAGTATGTCCTGGGATATTGGTTGTTTTTTCTTAACAGAAGCTGAAAAAATCAAAACTGCCTTTAGAGTGCCTGCCAAAGATGTATCAGCTACCAATAGTCCATGAAGACGTAATAAAATGTAAGTAAAACCAGGATGGAAAAAGACAAGTAAGTAGACAGAAAGGGCCAAAATAAAGTGCTTCAATAGACCTAAATCTATTATGCTTTCACAGCTATTGCAACTTCCTGGCAACTAAACATTAATCACCCAATCAATGCTACTGTGAATAACACTCTCAGCAACCTTCGACCACATAAAATCAAACTGACTACATCTGGCAATACAATAAAATGAAAATAGATCAATATTATTAAAAGCTTCTTATTTAAGTCTTTATTTGAAAGAGTTAAGTCAATGTACATGATATTACTGTGTTTTTGATACGTTTTCCCAAATATTACTCAAGCGGTACATCCCTATCTCTGATCCCCCTGGAGCTGCCCACTGTTTTTCTTTCTCTATAGATTCTTCACCATTACATATATGAAGGACACTCAACAAAAATTGTATAGAATGCTTTGTTATTTTCTTTGACAATGCTCAAGTAATTGTACAACATAAAATCCCAATGAAGGACTGTTGTGAAGGCATTATAAAAGCAGACATTTTACTTGGATTTTATTTTTCAAAAGTAACATTAATACCACAAAGTGTCATTGAGCTCATATAATGCAACAGTTCCTTTGTAATTGCTGAATACAGCAAACTAAAAGTCACAGTTCTTGGCTTCAAGAACTCACCATTTCATGGAGGGGAAGAACCTAGAACAGTTAGTCAAAGTATGACGTGGTAAGTGCCCGTATTCCAGACATAGAAGACACGGAGTCATTCCAGGATGAGAAAGGAAACATGTGGATCTTTTTGAAGACTTAACTTTAACATCTTGAGGACAGACTAGAATCTAGCAAGAGATGGTGTTTACATATTAAGCTAACAAAGCGATGCTAAAATGCAGAGAGGCAACATAGCCAGAACACAGCATGTAAGAGAAGATACAAGCATTCTGGAAGAATAGATGAGCGTGAAATGTAAGACAGGAAGGTATGAGAGATCAGGAGGGAAAGAAAGTCAAGATCCAGATGTTCTATAATTTATTTATTTTTTAAAGATGCATTTATTTATTTATTTGAAAGTCAGAGTTACACAGAGAGAGGAGAGGCAGAGAGAGAGAGAGAGAGAGAGAGAGGTCTTCCATCTGATGGTTCACTCCCCAATTGGCCACAACAGCCAGAGCTGCGCCGATCTGAAGCCAGGAGCTAGGAGCTTCTTCCAGGTCTCCCATGTGGGTACAGGGGCCCAAGGACTTGGGCCACTTCCACTGCTTTCCCAGGCCATTGCAGAGAGCTAGATCAGAAGTGGAGCACCAGGTCTCAAACCGGTGCCCATATGGGATGCTGGCGCTTCAGGCCAGGGCATTAACCCGCTGTGCTACAGTGCTGGCCCCAAGATGTACTATAATTTAATAAGGAGCTTGATTATTATTTTACAAGACAAAGAATGGAAGGAATAGAGAACCAGGGTAGAGTTTAAAATTACACACGTTCTGGGCCCTGCGCTGTGGTATAGTAGGTTAAGCCTCTGTCTGTGACACTAGCATCCCCTAGCACTAGCATCCCATATGGTCACTGGTTCCTGTCCTAGATGGTCCTCTGCTGATCCAGTTCCCTTCTTGTGGCCTGGGAAGGCAGCAGAGGATGGTCCAAGTACTTAGGCCCCTGCAGCCGCATGGCAGATGCAGAGAAAGTTCCTGGAACCTGGCTTTGGATAGGTCCAGCTCTGGCCATTGCGTCATTTGGGGAGTGAAACAATGGAGGACCTCTCTCTCTCTGCTGCTCCCTCTCTCTAGCTCTGCCTCTCAAATAAATCAATCTTTAAATAAAATTACACATGTTCAAATAAACAAAAAGTGGACACAACCCAACCGTCTTTTGATGGATTCATGGATAAACAATAGCGTTATGCATTGCCTCTCTAGCATGGTGGCCTCTGGGTAGTTAAACTTCTAACATGGCAGTTCAGGGCTCCTGCAGAGTTTAAATGGAAACTGAGCAACTTCTAATGATGAGCCATTAAAGCTACAGAATGCCACTTTTGGTGCAATTTATTGGTCAGGCAAATAGCCAAGGCAGGCTCTGATTCAAGAGTAATTAGCTGGCATCTCTCAATTTGAGGCCTGCTTCATTTACCTCATGAAGCTTTTGGAGATTAGGGACATAAGGTAATAAAGGATGATTGTCAAATTTCTAATGTGAGTAAGTAGGAGATAATAGAAGGACCATATGTATAGAGAAAGATAATGAGTTCATCTTTGGACAACTGGTGTTTCATAAAATAATAAAGATAATATTGGTGTATGAGTTTAAAGCATAGTTAGATTAGAACATTTTATAAATTCAAAGTTTCAAGGAATGTCCATCTTAGGTTTTAATAACCTATTCTCTATCATTTTTCTTATCTTAGTTTCTGACTCATCCTCATTTCTGACCATTTATTTAGAACCTGCCACTCCCTAAGCACTGTTTCACGCATTGGAATTACACTAATAATCAATAAACACTTTTCACTTTGATATAAGTGGAGGAATATAGACAAGAAATGATTAAACATATAAGTGACTAAAATTATTTGGGATTTAGATAATGGCCATGGACAGAATAAAATTGAGATGTAAAAGAGAATGACTGGGGATCAAGATGTGGACACAGTACTAATTAGATGGGGAGTTCTGGAGATCTCCATTTAGAAGGTGACAGTATGAGCTGGAGCCTAATGAAGGAGCCATCCACACATGCCAGGCAGGGAGAGAAGACAGAGCAGAGACCATGGGGGCGAGAAGAAGACAGAAAGGACACACTGGTCCCCTCCTGTTTCATTCTCACGTCTGCCTCCATGAGTGTGCACAAAGTATTCCCAATAGCACATTTCTCTAATGTTGCCTAAGTGATGCCTAATTTTCCACTGAAACTCAACCCAGGTACTTTCTTTGCCAGGAAGCCTCCCATGAAAATCTCAGGCAAAATTGGGAACCATTTTCATAGACTTCGAAAGGGCAGCTCTTGGATATTTCATTTGGTTTATATAAGCAAGAATAAAATTCCTGCTTCTAGGAAACTTCTGGAAGAAATCCAGACTTGGCTTAGGGCTTGCTATTTTCTCATTTTTGTTGTCCTCAATATTTGGCACAGAGTGGATACCCTCTAAGCATTTGTGGAATTGCACTGAGAGAGAGAGAGAGAGAGAGAGAAAGAGAGAGAGTTTCTCTGGGGGCTACAGGGCAGTTCTCCACCAAAGGCCTTAATCCCCTGCACCAGCTTCCACTGGGGCTTACTGTCTGAGCAGCTTGCCACCAAGGTCTCCAGCTTTACCCCAAGGATAAAAGAGGAGAATATGGAAAAGGAGAGTGGATAGAGGTTCGTCAGATGCTTGTTCCTTTGCTGTCTGGGAAAACTCACTGTGTTTAGAGACCACCATGGAGAAAAACAATAGTACCATAATTTAAGATGGAGTCAGTGCTATGGGACAGGAAAAGCAGGCTTTACAAACATGCAAGGAACTGGTAGCTGGACAGATGAAGATACAGAGAGAATCACAACCATGGAGCAAGAGCCCTCAGTTCTCTCCTGTGGTTGCAGAGAGCATGCCATAGTGTGTTCCCTTAAGGTGGAGAAACAGAACAGAGTGCAATACAAATAATAAACACGTAATCCTGCATACGACTTCCCATTCCAAGTCACAGAGAAGCCATCCGTAAAACACACAGCTTCAGAGTCACGAATCACCAGTTACAGTACAGGCCTTCATGGTCAGAATCATACAGGATGTTTCTAATTCTAAGATTCAAATATAAAATAATCAGCCTGTATTTGGAAAAATTTGAGTATACCTAATATGGACACAGGAAAATGAGAATGAGGGAAAAGGTAAAAAGCTCCCTCTGATATAAATAATTTATAAGAAAATTCAAGCAGGAGTTCATATTTCCAAATCATCAAAAGTTTATTGAGAACTATAATATTTCTGTTTCATAAATTTCTTAAGGGTAACCTACTGAATTTTTTGTGTTTTCCCTGAAAAAACATAGTTGGGATAAGATATGCAGTCCACAGCCTCAAAACTTGGTAATTCTAGATTTTCTTTAGAGTAAAGTAACAGTAAATCTGGGTCATTACCTAATGACCTATGAGGAAATAGCTCTCAAATTTACCTGTGAACTTTTGTGCAAAGAAATAAAAGAAATGGTTCTTCATCACTGACAGACTTGAATGGTCACATTTGAGTAATGCAAATTGGTTGATCCTAAAGCCATCCTCATAATCAGAATTATCAGTTTTATACAGAAAAGCAATTCATTTGAAGATAAAGGGAAGGTATCTAACACACAATGGAATTTTTCAAAGATATTATCATCAGCTCAATGTTTTCATTTTATGTCTGTAACAAATGAAAGCTGTTTTAGAAAGAGCTGCTTATTCTGCCTGAGGATATACACATTTTGTCAGGTGAATAGAAAAACATACCTCTTTGAAAATAGATTGCTCAATAATTTTAGTATTTAAAGTTATATGAAATAAAGCCATGTCATATTTCATCTAGAGTAAAGCACTGCTATGTTATATTTTTAAGACATACATTTGTTATTGTTTTAATCAGTGCCATTTATAAGGATAAATGTATACAATGTTTTAGATATCTGTAATTTCAAATTTAACCATGAAAGATAAAACAATCCCATGCAGATATGAATTAGGAGAAAGTGGTCACACACCACTTAATTAGCTGTAAAGGAACTCCTGAGGATTGAATTCCAAGCTCTAAAAACCCTAGTGTTAAATTAAATGCCTAATGACCTGTCATAGCTCTGTCTACAGCTGACAAGTCCTGAACAGGCATTTGCTTCCTCCATTATACAGTGTCAGGCACTGAAATATTTGGTACTTGGGAGGGTGCTGAGCTGAAGCATTAAGGAATCTGTGAGCCATGTTGCCTTTGCCTAGCAACAGTAGATGTGTGCTCACATGTGGAGAAAGGAGAGACCAGGGATTGCAATCAATGGGTCAGTGAGCTTGCTCTGCAGAACAGCAGTGGGGGAAATAAAGCTAGACACTGCTGCTTTTTTTTTTTTTTACCACTTTTCCTGGTATTATTCTTATTTATATCACTCATTACAGTCTTACATATTAAAATCCTACCATATGCTTAGTATTTCTATGAGTGTGAATGTGACATGAGTTCCTGATCTGAGTGTAGCACTCATGTTAGTAGAGGGTTAAGCTTATGACTATAAAATAAACTGAAAGTATGTCATTTAAAAATTAAAGAATAAGAATGGAAGGAGGAGGGAGGGTGGGAAGTATCACTATGCTCCTAAATTGTGTATATGAAATACAAGAAATTTGTTCACCTTATAATCAATATGTAAAATATATCTGACCAGCAGATGGAAGATGAGTCTCTCTCTCTCTCGCAATAACTCTGACTTTCAAATAAATAAATAAATCTTTTTTTAAAAAAATTGTGAGTCAGGACAAATCAAAATCAAGCATGTAGTCCATGATGAAGTTGCTTTTGAAAGCCTATAATTAGAAGAGAGCGTATAGACGGACTCACGGCTGGGATAAAATGTATACACTATACTTACTTTGCAAGGCTGTGTATCTTAATGGCTGAGAGTACTAATTATATTAATATCCTGTAAGAGGAGTCCAGTTCTTTTTGACATTAACAAGGGCAATTCAGTCCACAAAGCATATACAAATATTTATAACAAATAGTAAAATGGTAAATGATAAAGTTGGATCAGTGTGATGCATCAGGTTAAGCTGCTGGTTGCAAATCCAGCACCTTCTATTGGAGCATTGGCTCCAGTCCTGGCAGCTCCACTTCCAATGCAGCTCCCTTCTAACATGCCTTAGAAATCAATGGATAACAGCCAAGTGTTTGGGCCTCTGCCACCTTTGTGTGAGACCCAGGTGCAATTCTGGTCTCCTGGCTTAGGCCTGACCCAACCCAGATGCTGTGGTCATCTGGAGTGCAAACCAGTGGGTGGAGGATTCTGTGTGTGTGTGTGTGTGTCTGTTTGTGTGTGTGTGTCTGTGTGTGTGTGATCAACTCTCTGTAACTACCTGCCTTTCAAATAAATAACTCCAAAATTGATAAATCTGACAGATCTTTTTTTTAACTTTTATTTAATGAATATAAATTTCCAAAGTACGGCTTATGGATTACAATGGCTTCCCCCCCATATCGTCTCTCCCACCCGCATCCCTCCCCTTTCCCACTCCCTCTCCCCTTCCATTCACATGAGGATTCATTGTCGATTCTCTTTATATACAGAAGATCAGTTTAGCATACATTAAGTAAAGATTTCAACAGTTTGCACCCCCATAGAAACACAAAGAAAATATATACTGTTTGAGTACTCATTATAGCATTAAGTCTCAATGTACAGCACATTAAGGACAGAGATCCTACATGAGGAGTAAGTGCACAGTGACTCTTGTTGTTGACTTTACCAATTGACACTCCTGTCTATGGCATCAGTAATCTCCCTATGCACCAGTCATGAGTTTCCAAGGCTATGGAAGCCTTTTGAGTTCACCGACTCTTATCTTGTTTAGACAAGGTCATATTCAAAGTGGAGGTTCTCTCCTCCCTTCAGAGAAAGGTACCTCCTTCTTTGAAGACCTGTTCTTTCCACTGGGATCTCACTCACAGAGATCTTTCATTTAGGTGTTTTTTTTGTTTGTTTGTTTGTTTTTTTTTTTGTTTTGTTTTTTTTTGCCAGAGTGTCTTGGCTTTCCATGCCTGAAATACTCTCATGGGCTTTTCAGCCAGATCCGAGTGCCTTTAGGGCTGATTCTGAGGCCAGAGTGCTGTTTAGGACATCCGCCATTCTATGAGTCTGCTGAGTATCTCGCTTCCCGTGTTGGATCACTCTCCCCTTTATTTATTCTATCAGTTAGTATTAGCAGGTACTAGGCTTGTTTATGTGCTTCCTTTGACTCTTAGTCCTTTCATTATGATCAATTGTGAACTGAAATTGATCACTTGGACTGGTGAGATGGCATTGGTACATGCCACCTTGATGGGATTAAATTGGAGTCCCCTGGTATGTTTCTAACTCTACCATTTGGGGCAAGTCAGCTTGAGCGTGTCCCAAATTATACATCTCTTCCCTCTCTTATTCCCACTCTTATGTTTAACAGGGATCACATTTCAGTTAAATTTCAACACTTAAGAATAACTGTGTATTAATTACAGAATTAAACCAGTCATATTAAGTAGAACAGACAAAAAAACTACTAAGAGGGATAATGTATTAAGTTGTTCATTAACAGTCAGGGCTATGCTGATCAAGTCACCTTTTCCCATAGTGTCCATTTCACTTCAACAGGTTTCCTTTTTGGTGTTCAGTCAGTTGTCACCGATCAGGGAGAACATATGGTATTTGTCCCTTTGGGACTGGCTTATTTCACTCAGCATGATGTGTTCCAGATTCCTCCATTTTGTTGCAAATGACTGGATTTCGTTGTTTCTTAGTGTGGTATAGTATTCTAAAGAGTACATATCCCATAATTTCTTTATCCAGTCTACCGTTGATGGGCATTTAGGTTGGTTCCAGGTCTTAGCTATTGTGAATTGAGCTGCAATAAACATTAATGTGCAGACAGCTTGTTTGTTTGCCAATTTAAATTCCTTTGGGTAAATTCCAAGGAGTGGGATGGCTGGGTCGAACGGTCGGGTTATCTTCAGGTTTCTGAGGAATCTCCAGACTGACTTCCATAGTGGCTTGATCAGTTTGCATTCCCACCAACAGTGGGTTAGTGTCCCTTTTTCCCCACATCCTCGCCAGCATCTGTTGTTGGTAGATTTCTGCATGTGAGCCATTCTAACCGGGGTGAGGTGAAACCTCATTGTGGTTTTGATTTGCATTTCCCTGATTGCTAATGACCTTGAACATTTTTTCATGTGCCTGTTGGCCATTTGGATTTCCTCTTCTGAAAAATGTCTATTGAGGTCCTTGGCCCATCTCTTATGTGGGTTGTTGGTTTTGTTTTTGTGGAGTTTCTTGATCTCTTTGTAGATTCTGGTTATTAACCCTTTATCTGTTGCATAGTTTGCAAATATATTTTCCCATTCTGTCGGTTGTCTCTTCACTCTCCTGACTGTTTCTTTTGCAGTACAGAAACTTCTCAATTTGATGCAATCCCAATAGTTGATTTTGGCTTTGACTGCCTGTGCCTCCCGGGTCTTTTCCAGAAATTCTTTGCCTGTGCCAATATCTTGAAGGGTTTCTCCAATGTTCTCTAGTAACTTGATGGTGTCAGGTCGTAGATTTAGGTCTTTAATCCATGTTGAGTGGATTTTTGTGTAAGGTGTAAGGTAGGGGTCTTGCTTCATGATTCTGCACATGGAAATCCAATTTTCCCAGCAGCATTTATTGAATAGACTGTCCTTGCTCCAGGAATTAGTTTTAGATCCTTGATCAAATATAAGTTGGCTGTAGATGTTTGGGTTGATTTCTGGTGTTTCAATTCTGTTCCATTGGTTTATCCATTTGTTTCTGTACCAGTACCATGCTGTTTTGATTACAACTGCCCTGTAGTATGTCCTGAAATCTGGTATTGTGATGCCTCCGGCTTTGTTTTTGTGGTATAAGATTGCTTTAGCTATTCGAGGTCTCTTGTGCCTCCATATAAATTTCAGCACCATTTTTCCAGATCTGAGAAGAAGGTCTTCGGTATCTTGATTGGTATTGCATTGAATCTATAAATTGCTTTTGGGAGAATGGACATTTTGATGATATTGATTCTTCCAATCCATGAGCATGGAAGATTTTTCCATTTCTTGGTATCCTCTTCTATTTCTTTCTTTAAGGTTTGTAATTTTCATCGTAGAGATCTTTAACGTCCTTGGTTAAGTTTATTCCAAGGTATTTGATTGTTTTTGTAGCTATTGTGAATGGGATTGATCTTAGAAGTTCTTCCTCCGCCATGGCATTGTCTGTGTATACAAAGGCTGTTGATTTTTGTGCATTGATTTTATATCCTGCTACTTTGCCAAACTCTTCTATGAGTTCCAATAGTCTCTTAGTAGAGTTCTTTGGGTCCCCTAAATAAAGAATCATGTCATCTGCAAAGAGGGATAGTTTGAGTTCTTCCTTCCCAATTTGTATCCCTTTAATTTCTTTTTCTTGCCTAATAGCTCTGGCTAGAACCTCCAGAACTATATTGAATAGCAGTGGTGAGAGTGGGCATCCCTGTCTGGTCCCAGATCTCAGTGGAAATGCTTGCAACTTTTCCCCATTCAATAGGATGTTGGCTGTGGGTTTTTCATAGATTGCTTTGATTGTATTGAGGAATGTTCCTTCCAAACCCAGTTTGCTTAGAGTTTTCATCATGAACGGGTGTTGTATTTTATCAAATGCTTTCTCAGCATCTATTGAGATAATCATATGGTTTTTCTTCTGCAGTCTGTTAATGTGGTGTACCACATTGATTGTCTTGCGCACATTAAACCATCCCTGCATACCAGGGATAAATCCCACTTGGTCTGGGTGGATGATCTTTCTGATGTGTTGTTGCATTCTATTGGCCAAAATTTTATTGAGGATTTTTGCATCTATGTTCATCAGGGATATTGGTCTGTAATTCTCTTTCAGTGCTACATCTTTTTCCGGCTTAGGAATTAAGGTGATGCTGGCTTCATAGAAAGAATTTGGGAGGATTCCCTCTTCTTCGATTGTTCTGAATAATTTGAGAAGAATTGGAGTTAGTTCTTCTTTAAATGTCTGGTAGAATTCAGCAGTGAATCCATCTGGTCCTGGGCTTTTCTTTGTTGGGAGGGCCTGTATTACTGTTTCAATTTCTGTCTCAGTTATGGGTCTGTTTAGGTTTTCGATGTCTTCCTGGTTCAATTTAGGTAGGTTGCATGTGTCCTGGAATCTATCCATTTCTGATAGGTTTCCCTGTTTGCTGGCATACAAGTCCTTGTAGTAATTTCTGATGATTCTTTTTATTTCTGTGGTGTCTGTTGTTACATTTCCTTTTTCATCTCTGATTTTATTGATTTGGGTCTTCTCTCTTCTTTTTTTAGTTAGTTGGGCCAATGGGGTGTCAATTTTGTTTATTTTTTCAAAAAACCAGCTCCTCGTTTGGCTGATTTTTTGTAATGTTTTTCTTGATTCAATCCTGTTGATTTCTTCTCTGATTTTAATTATTTCTCTTCTCCTACTAGATTTGGGTCTGGTTTGCTGTAGGTTTTCTAGATCCTTGAGGTGATTTGAAAGCTCATCTATTTGGTGCCTTCCCAATTTCTTGATGTAGGCACCTATTGATATAAACTTTCCTCTTAACACTGCTTTTGCTGCATCCCATAAGTTTTGGTATGTTGTGCTGTTATCCTCATTTACTTCCAGAAAATTTTTGATTTCTCTTTTAATTTCTTCTATGACCCATTGTTCATTCAGGAGCATGTTGTTCAATCTCCATGTGTTTGCGTATGCTCTAGGGATTCCTGAGTTGCTAATTTCCAACTTCATTCCTTTATGGTCTGAGAAGCTGCATGGTATGATTCTAATTCTTTTGAATTTGCTGAGACTTGCTTTATGGTCTAGTATGTGGTCAATCCTAGAGAAGGTTCCATGTACTGCTGAGAAGAATGTAAAATCTTTAGCTGTAGGATTGAAAGTTCTGTAGATATCTGTTAGATCCATTTGGGCTATTGTGTCGTTTAAATCTACTGTATCCTTGTTGATCTTCTGTATGGAATTAAGATGTCTTAACCAGAGTTTTACCTGCTAGGCCAGCTTCCTGCTCCAGTATGTGCTAGTTTTAAAAGCTCTCCAGGTGAGTTTGATGATGGATCACATTTAGACTAACCTGTCTTCTCTACCTGAGAAAGTCAAGGAAATCTACAGCTTTAGTGCAAATTTAAGGGACTATTTACACTTGATTGCACATTATATTCATGTGAACAATTTAAGGCAAAAAAGAAAATGCCACTATTCTTCCAAGTGTCCTAATTTAACTGATCTGAGGGGCAGCCTGAAGCAGTAAGGTATGGTTCAAAAACCTTGTATCTGATTCTGACACTATCCAGGAAAAATCCCGTTGCCCTGTTGAACAAATGAAACAAAACAGAGGCCATCCTATGTCAAGAGACTCCTGAACATAAAGGCGCAAGGGGGTAAAAATAGTACAATGTTGTTTTATAAGCATTTCACTTTGGTTAAAGCTTCAACTATAAGCAATGATGATAGCTGCCAGGAAAAGCAAAATTGAAGATTTCAGCAGAATCTTTGTAAGTGTGCTGAGGCATTTCGATATTGCATGAGGTGGGCATTGCCGTATAGTATACAACGTTCCCAGGCTCATATTTATTTCAACAAAAACAGATGTGGCTTGTGACATAAGACTTCAAATGCTCTGACTGGGAGGTTCTCCTTAGATTTGCTTTTCCTAAGCAAACAAGCAAACAAAACAAAAACCAAACAACAGCAAAAAAAAAAAAGAACCACATTTTTTTAGTGCTGTTGACAGTGGATTGGAGGAGGTAAGTGTACAGGAAGAGTGCAATTGGAGACAAATAACATGCAAACAAACATCAACAGGAAGAGTCAACATTTGCAGCAAAGCAGAGTTGTTGCCATACTAAAGAGAAAGTGATAATTAATTTTGACTAGGGCAGAGATTAAGAGAAAGCTTTCTAGACAAAGTGTTATTTTAGGATACATTTGAAAGATATGATCGGTTTCAAAATAGTTCATAACATAGAAGAGGCAAAAATGAGAATACCTTGGTAAATAATATCAAATATAATGCAAATAATCTGGTATGTGCTAAATAAATAGACCAAACTCTGGCAAAGCTATTGCAACTTAACAAATATAGAAGACTCATTGGCCGGCGCCGCGGCTCACGAGGCTAATCCTCCGCCTTGCGGCACCAGCACTCCGGGTTCTAGTTCCGGTCGGGGTGCCGGATTCTGTCCCGGTTGCCTCTCTTCCAGTCTAGCTCTCTGCTGTGGCCCGGGAGTGCAGTGGAGGATGGCCCAAGTCCTTGGGCCCTGCACCCCATGGGAGACCAGGATAAGTACCTGGCTCCTGCCATCGGATCAGTGCGGTGCGCCGGCCGCGGCAGCCATTGGAGGGTGAACCAACGGCAAAGGAAGACCATTCTCTCTGTCTTTCTCTCTCACTGTCCACTCTGCCTGTCAAAAAAAAAAAAAAAAGACTCATGATATTTCTGCAGTAAATTTCAGTTTTGGAGAGAAATACCTGTGCACTAACTTAACTAATATTTCTCCCTACAAATACTTTCTTTGCCTTTTTAAGAGGGTTATTTGAGGTCTATGAGATTGTGTTCCCTCAAATTACCCATACCTTGATATGGCATTTACCAGGTACAAACTAATTTCAAAAGTATTTATTTGATTCTGCAGACTTGTACAAGAATAAGAAAAGAGGAAAATGAGAATTCAGTACAACTAGTGGTTAGCAAGGGCCAGGTATTCTAACAATTTAAAGCACGTGCAAAGCTCTGGCTTGGTTGCTGATCAACCAGCAAAACACATGTGATCTGAGAGAGGCATTGTTTGCCATCATAATATCAAAATTTTAAAATAATAAAAAAATACATAGAGATGCTATTTTCCCATAACATTATCTGAAGCACAAAATATAATCCCACTGCAGATCTCATATAGGTAAATTTGAAGCAGACACAGAATACGAGTTGTCAGGCCAGTATTGTGGCAATAGTGGGTAAAGCCGACCACCTGTGGCACTGGCATCCCATATGAGAGCAAGTTTGTTTCCCAACCGCGTCTCTTCCTACCCAGCTCCCTGCTATGACCTGGGAAAAGAAGCAGAAGATAGCCCAAGTGTTTGGGTTCCTGCAACCCATGTGGGAGACCTGGATGAAGCTCCTGGCTCCTTCCTGGTTTCTGCCTGGTCCAACCCACACCATCTGGGGAGTAAACCAGCAGATGAAACATTCTCTCTCTTTCTCTCTCTTTCACTGTAACTCTGACTTTAAAATAATTAAATAAATCTTAAAAAAAGAACATGTTTTGTCTCTAGATTTGTTTTCAATATGAAGTCCATACCAGTGTAATAAATAATTATTTTACTAAAAAATATTATTTGGTTCAAATACAATTTGAATTAGAAAACAATTTAGGCATGATAAATTTAGCAGTAAAGAGTTTATATATTCACAAAACAGAGCCCATGAAATATTGATGAGTCCAGCTCTAAGTAGTTTTAAGAAAATGCAATTTTCTTACTTTATTACCCTTTCTTAGCATATAAAATTTATTTATGTTATTATGGTAGAATAGTTTTTGAAAGAACCCAGTTCAGATTTCTCATGTGGGTGACAGGGACGCAAATATCTGAGCCATTATCTGCTGCCTCCCAGGGTGTACATTCACAGAAAGATATGATCAGTTTATCTACTCCAGATATGAAATCTGGAATAGAGCTGGTTCTTGAATCCAGGCACTCTTATAACAGCCTGCTGGGGTCCCAAGAGAGATTGTAACTGCTAAGACATATGCTCAACTCATTATGGTAGAAATTTTTATAGCCTTTTAAGTGTGTCATTTAAGAGTGATAACAAAATTTAAAGATCCTTATACACTTGCTCAGTAGAATTATTTGTTGCAGGACTATATATATATATAAATACATATATACATTTGTCAAATAAACACACGGGACAGTCATTAAAACAATGTTAGAAACCTGGAATATTTTTATATCATTAAGAACTTTATGTTATAGTATTTCTGTATCCCTGATTGTTGCACAGCCATTTAAAGAATTAACATGGAATGCAAGAAAACTGGGTCTGGGTAAATGAAGCACAGGTACAAGTAAATCAGAATCACTTCTGAGTTTCCAATCTCAAATACAATTGACAAGCACACTTTGATTCATAGACTCAACAAACATTTCTTAATTGCATAGGAAGCGAAAAGCGGGAGGCTCATTAAATTTCCTTAGTTTCTGTTCTATTCCTGACTAAACTGCTCCTGCCATCAGACAACACTCTTCAGATGCCTCCACCTCGAATCCTCAAGTCCCATCCTAGGTCTCCAGGGGTTGTATAAGGGCCATGTTCTCAGGTTCTACGCAGCTCCCTGTGTTTCCTTTATGACACTGGTCTTATTTCTTGACTCTATATAATGGAGTTTGAATAAATCAAGACACATAAAACCATAGACTTTGGGAACTGTAAATGAGCTTTAAAGAGCTATAATTCTGAAATAGTAGAAATCCATTTGGTCCACCATACTATGCTATGGATAGTATCTGTTTGCCATGAATTGCTTCACATTTTCTCTCATTCCTCTAAGATTGAAAAAACAGAAAATAATGAATGAATGTATGAGTATAGGAACTTTTTCTATTGCAATTTTTTTCCTTCTTTAGCAATCCTATTAATTTACAAAATAAAACTCAGATTAGTACCAAAGTTTAAACTTAATATTGGTGACATACTTTCACCTAACAGAAAAGCAAGTTAAATACACATGCAGACACACACTGTTTACAGTGTAGAGTATTTCTAACTGTAATTTGAAAATCTATAAAGGGACTGAGTTGTGTAATACTTTCACAAAAAATTAATGTATTTCGGTGCTTTCTATTATTTAACATCTAGGCAATGTTGCTTTTGGATTAGTTACTTCACAATAACATCATTCATGTGTTACTGAAACTAGGTAAGATCTTTGCTGTAAAAATATTAAGGAATTTGTCAGTCTCCTCATGCACAGTGATCTAACAAACATTAATCAAGAGGAATGACAGCATGGGCATGATTTCTACTGCCACAAATTTTTATCCATAAAAATCCTTCCAGGTACCAAAGAGCTAAATCCTGACCTAAAAGATGTCTTCAGTCATGCCTCATTTTTACCCAGTGCTCAGGCAGTCAATTCTAAAGGTATGATTAGGATTTTTTCATAGTTTCCTTTGAAACTGTTCGTTTTTAAGAGTGACACTGGGATGCAGGTGCTGGCTTTTAGCCACTGTCAGGAGACTTTCCCTGTCCCATCTCAGAATGATACTAAAAATATTGTTTGATATAAAAAAACTAAAAATGGGGTAAGAAAAGAAGAAAAAGAGGTTCTGTAGACTTTGGTGAAACCAAGTGCTTCATCATAATGTAGAAACAAAATAATTTAGTGCTGAAGTACATAACTTTAATTACAGGGAAGTTGAGTATTGCCATAAACTCATATGCTCAACTAAACTAAGCTAGAAGTTCAAGTTTACTGAGGTTCACCACACACACATTCAGTAGGATGATATCCAAGTAGAACAAGATGGGATGATGATTACAAAAAAGTTTTATAATTAAGATATGGATATAAATCCTGGCATCAACATCTAGCAAAGTAACATACACATTAATTAATAATCTGTGACTCAGGTTCCATGCCAAAAATTAGTTCATACTTTATAGGTTTGTTTGGAGGTTAAAGTGCAATAATCTATGTAAACAAGTTGACCCTGTTCTTAATATGCATTGACTTCAATTACTACATGATAATGTTTGTTCCACCAGTATATGACCAATACAATTATAATAGCATTAGGTAATTGTTAAAATAAACAAGAAAGTTCTTTCTATGTATGCTGATGAGAAAAGTGTATATGAAATGAAAATGTAAAAATCTGTGGTATGCACTAATGTAAGCATTAAAATAAGTTTGCAATCAAATAAAATAAGTTTGCAATCAAATACTGACATTACTTTTTTTTTTTTTTTTTTTTTTGACAGGCAGAGTTAGACAGTGAGAGAGAGACGGAGAGAAAGGTTTTCCTTCTGTTGGTTCACTTTCCAAATGGCCACTACTGCCGGCATGCTGCAGCTAGCGTGCTGCGCTGATCCGAGGCCAGGAGCCAGGTGCTTCCTCCTGGTCTCCTGTGTGGGTGCAGGGCCCAAGCACTTGGGCCATCCTCCACTGCCTTCCCAGGCCACAGCAGAGAGCTGGACTGGAAGAGGAGCAACTGGGACAGAATCCAGCACCCTGACCGGGACTAGAACCCGGGGTGCCGGCAATGCAGGCAGAGGATTAGCCAAGTGAGCCGTGGCGCCAGCAACATTACCTATTTTAATATTTAAATTCACAGGAAGGCTATTATTAGGAAATTACCTTGAACAGTGTTATGGTGTAGCAGGTAAAGCTACTGCCTGCGACATTGGCATCCCACATGGGAGCCAGTTTATATCCTGCTGCTCCACTTCCTACCCAGCTCCCTGCTAATGCTCCTGGGAAAGCAGCAGAAGATGGCCCCAGTGCTTGGGACCCTGCACCCCCTGGGTGACTTGAAACTCCTGGCTCCTGCTTTTAGTCTGGCACAGCCCTGGCTGTTGTGGCCATTTGGGGAATGAACCAGAAGGTGGAAGATTCTCTCTCTCTTCCCCTCTCACTGTAACATTGCCTTTCGAATAAATAAAATAAATATTAAAAAATAATCAAGCAAACAAACAAACCAACAAACAAGCAGTATAATTTCATCAGGCAAAGGACTATGCAAAGAATGCACCAGGACTAAGAGATTCCATAGCTTTACTTGGGTGTATTACTTACTGAGCACCTTCTTTATTTCAGGTGCTACTGTATGAATAATGACATATTCATGACATTCGCAGCCTACAGGAGGGGGAAATGTAATAAAGCAACACATTGTAGAACATGTACATTGAGGACATTTATCCCAGAGAGTGCATGGAAAAGCTGACTTCATATAATGGCTTTGGAAACAGCAAGATGTAAGATAAGCTCTAGGTGCTGGCGCTGTAACATAGCAGGTAAAGCATAAATACATCTTTAAAAAAATTTAAAAAGATGAGCTCTAAAGAGTGACAGGACTTAGCCACCTGAAGGTTAAAGAGAAACTATTCCAAACAATGAGAGATGCACCACAGATGAGATAAATAGAGAGAGAGGAGAGAGAGAGAGAGGAGAGAGGAATCTTTTATCAGCTGGATCACTCCCCAAATGCCCAGCACAGCCACGGCTTTGCCAGGCCATAGTCAGCAACCTAAAACTCCATCAAGCTTTCTCTTATGGGTGGCAGGGACCCTCGTACTTGAGCCATCACCTGCTGTCTCCTAGCATGAGCTGAGAAGGAAACTGAATATAAAGGACTCAGACCTCAGCTCTCTGATTGATATGGGATGCAGACATCCCAAGCAGTGGCTCCATCTCAGTGCCACATGGCTTCCCCAACTAGAAAATTTTAAATCCCATGTTTTGAGGTGAAAAATTTCTGAATATTTATGCAAAATTAAAAACAAATAAATATTCATTGTCTCATGTTTTTTTTTTTTTTTGCTTTGAACTCTGTGTGCTGAACTGAGACAAAATGCTGCCTTTGTTATGTGTGTACAGCTGCTTATTTTAAATCAGTAGATTATGAAATAGCTTTTCTTGCATGTCTAAAATAAAGGTATTGTATGTAAAAGAATAATTTCTGTATAATATAGAAATGGATTTAATAAAGCAAAACATATTTCAAAGAATACACATAGGTATAAATTACTATGCCTTAATTTTTAAAGGCTAACAGACATACAATTTACTTTTTTACATACTTTTTTACATACATACATACAAGTTACTTTTCTTTGAGAAAATCATTAACATAAAGGAAATACACTGTCTGATATTGAATAAATGATTTTGTTTTAATTTTTTCTTCATAAAAATGTCAAACAATGAAAGGGGAAAATGCAAGTGTAATATCTAAATCCTATTTTCTTGTTACATACAATACGTTTATAGCCATCCTTCACCTTGTTGCATTAGGTTCTATTACACCCTAAATCTACAACTTTATATTAATAAAAAATAGAAGCAGCTTGAAAGAAGTGTGAGAAACTGTCAAAGGCCCACTGTTGCTTTATTTCTGACATCTTGGTTTGTAACTGTTAGTTCAATAGACTTTGAAGCTAAGTTCTCTTGCATATTCTCCAACTAGACAAAAGAATCTAAACAAAGAACATATATTCAGTAGGGATGAATATCTGCAGAAGTTTAGGAACAAAACAAAGCAAAATGTACTTAAATTTTTTATTGTTCCTTTTTAAAAACTATAAGTTCTTCAAGAGCCGGGATGTGTTGCCAAAGAGCACCAAGTGCACATAGTGCCTTGATTGTGTTCTGTGAAAAATGAGAGGACTTCAAAAAGTTCATGGAAATGTCATTAAAAATAATCTTATTAAGTGAAATTTTTTTGAAATTGATGTAAAATATTTCTTTTTTTAAGCACTTCCTTTTGAGGAAGCTATTGCTTTCATTTTTTTTTTTATTTGACAGGTAGAGTTTACAGACAGTGAGAGAGAGACAGAGAGAAAGGTCTTCCTTCCATTGGTTCACTTTCCAAATGGCCACAATGGCCAGAGCTACACCGATCTGAAGCAAGGAGCCAGAAGTCTCTTCCTGGTCTCCCATGTGGGTGCAGGGGCCCAAGGACTTGGCCTATCCTCCACTGCTATCCCAGGCCACAGCAGAGAGCTGGACTGGAAGAGGAGCAACTGGGTTAGAACCCAGTGCCTGATGTAAAGTATTTCTACAATATGCCTTGCCCGTGCACTTTGTGAGCAACTTTTGAATATGTTGAACAATTAACAAATGAATAAATTAATAAAGTGTTAAAAATTATTTGTTAGCAAAAAATAAACATATTTATATGTGTGACATATACATTAATTTTCCTGTTTTTTGGACAACTGTGAATTTGGTAAACTTCAGAATTTGACAAGTTTCACTTGATGGAATGTTCCATTTTTATGATTTTATTTATTCATTTGCGAGGTAGATATACAGACAATGAGAAGGAGAGACAGAGAAAGATCTTCCATCTGCTGGTTCACTCCTCAAATAGCAGCAATGGCCAGAGCTGGGCTGATCCAAAACTGGGAGTCAGGAGCTTCTTCCAGGTCTTCCACGTGGATGCAGGGGCCCAAGCACTTGGGCCATCTTCAACTGCTCTCCCAGGCCTTAGCAGAGAGCTGGATCAGAGGAAGAGAAGCCAGGGCTAGAAAGGGTGCCCACATGGGATGCTGATGCCATAGCCGGAGGATTAACCTACTGTGCCACAGCACTGGCCTCTCAAATATCCTTTATAGCCTCCTGCTATGAGGGCATGATAAAGGAGTTCATGAGTATTTTATTTCGGGATCTTCACAAATGTCATTGTGACCAAAGACAAAGTGAAATCAGTGATGATGTCAGAGCAAAATCAGTGTAGACAAAGAATAATGTTGACTTGATTCATTGACTATGAAGAGAGCAGTTCAACAAGTGAGTAGAGGAAGTTGGTTTATTTTCTTTTTTGTTTGACTTTGTGGCTTGATATCTTGGGAATTTTATTTTCTTCATCACTTGCGGGATGCTAAGAACACTGAGTAGCTATATTATGAGAGAAATGAGGCACTTTGGTGCAAAGGGTTAAATTGCTGCTTAGGACACCTACATCCCATATCCCAATGCATCCAGTTCTGCCTCTGCTTCTGATTCAGCTTCCTGTCAATGTGTCTGGGAGGCATCAGATGATGTTCCTAGCAATTGGACTCCTACCAACCACAGGGGTCGAATTCCTCGATTCCACCCAGGTGGAATCCCTGGCTCCTAGTTTGAGCTCTTAGCTCTGGCTACTACAGGCATTTGGGGAGTGATCCAATGGATGAAAGTTCTCTCTCTCTCCATCTGTCACACTGGTTGTATGTATAAATACATAAATGTTTAAAAATGATAAGTTCATGGAAAATAGTGAATTTAAAAGCAAAATAAGAGAAGATCATTGTAACAATCGTGTCAATCTCTAACACACCCCTCTCTAAAGGAAAATAAATGAAGATAAGCAAAGCAGTTGCGAATAATGGATCTTTGCATCAGACTGGTACAAATTCTACAGCCGTATCATTGTCTTACCTGGTGGTATCAACTCTAATGCATGCAATGACTTCATCTTCATATCTAGTGCTTTCAAAATATTTAATCATGTGAAGTTTTGTCATTTTATCTTGAATATTTATCTTATGGCTGCAAACTAAAATTATTTTAGCCCTGAGATACTACGTCTCTGAGCCCTAAACACTGGAACCTAAACAATGAGTCAGTACTGTTGACATAGTCCCAAACCAGCATATGTGATTTAAGAGTCAGAGGAAATGCACACGGGAGCTCTTCCCTTCATTGTTAGGATAAAAAACTTTCAACTGGTTTCAGGCTACCATGACAACTGGATTAACACAGTCAGTCAAAGAACTACAGGGAAAAAAAAAAAAGAACTACAGTAAAAACTATGAACCGAACTCAAGTTTTTTGAGTCTTAATTATTTAATAACTAGCACGGACAAAGTAGTCCGGGCTAATAGGGAATAATCAAGTCCAAGTTCAAAAGAGACTGAGTATGTTTTCAAATTCAGAAGTCTTTTTTAATCACTCTTTTAAAATCTTATATATTTTTCCAACTATTGTTATGGAATAGATAATTACTGTCATTCAAGTGTGAATACAGAACCAGTATTTTATGGAGATAGAAGAAAACAGTGTTTTGAGAACTCATTCAAATTGAAATGGAAACACAAAAAAATAGTACTGGGTGATAAGTGTAAGGAGTCCGAGATTTTACTGCTCAATATTCAAATCCATGAAAATTTCATGAGAAAATTACTACTCTCTTGCAATCACCTTGTTTAGATTCTGATTCCTAACAAATCAAGGTACTAACCCAGAGATGAGAGCTGAGCAAATTTCATCTGCTATTGGGTTAAAGACATTTTCCTTATCAATAACTTTAATAACACATTTTATTACCATAATACCATATAATTTTCTAGAAGCCCTTACACACATCCACAGATTGTATGCTCCCTATGAATTTGTGAGAAAAATATTTCTGATGTAAATATACATATATCAAACATTATAAATATTAAGTCCATTAAGTAGATGAGAAAAATGAAGCTCAAAGAAATATGTGTGTTGCAGTCTAAACATATAACACTTATTAATTGTAGAGCCAGATCTCTCAGTCTGAAAATTCTAACTCCTGAGTTTTCCACTGAACCACAAGTAAATGTGTACATTTTAACATAGATGTCAGAAACCATTACCAATTATTAAACTCTTTATTCCATTCTTCAGTGTGATTCATAGTTATTAAACTGGCAACCAATGAACATCATCCACTAACATTTAAATAGAAGATGCTCTAAAATCTAAAACGAATTGTGTGAGCAGCAGTTTACTTCATTGTGATTAAATTCTATGGCACTTGGATGAATCAAGTGTGGCAACACTCACCTCCTTTTGACGGTACTTAATGGCCAATTTTAGTCTTGCAAGATCATTTCCACTTTGCTCTTCTATCAAACTATTGTCATCTCGGTAATTAAGAATGATTTCCAGTTCTCTGGAACTTCTTGTCTGATCCAAGAGGTCCTTTGCAAACTGTTTGCACTGTCGTGACAGCTCCTCATACTCTGACTTGAATTCATTTTCTACCTTACTCAGTTCTTGAAGTTCCCAACTTAGCTGAAAGGCTGTGAGAAAAGGATCTTCACTTGACAGTGCAATGAGCGAGGGGCTGGCCAAGGCCTTGTAGATGTTGAGTCTGGAGCGTGAGTGACGGAGGCTGTCCACGTCTGAACTGGAGACACATTCTACACAGTTACAACGAACCTCATGGGGTCGGGGCACCGAGACTCCTTTCTGAACCAAAAGTTTTATTATCTCATAATTATTTGTATGGGCTGCCAAAATGATTGGTGTGATGTCCGGAGTGAATTCAGAGAATTGCTTATCAAGCAGTATAGGAGGCACCTAGAAAGGAAGCAGAATTGATGAATATGTATTCATTTGTTCAAGCATGTGAATTTCAAACAGCATGCTAAAGCAATGCTGAACAGAGTTCATAAATCTTTTGCCAGTCCCCCCCCCCCCCAAGGAAAGACAGGGCCTTTTTCTCCCCTAAAAGAGAAGAGAAAAATTAAAAAAAAAAAAAACTGTCCAATATAATGACACACCATTCTTTCTTTAATCTGAATTGTGACATTTAATGAAATCTTAAAATAGATGGCTATGGAACATTTTTCTTCTTGATAAAATCCTTTCTTGCTCCCAACTTATTTTCTGACAATCTTTGCTTTTCTTTCCCAGAGATGTTGACTCCCTAAATAACCAAAAAAGTGCACTGGAAAATATTAACGGCTTGTTTTAAATCCAAGCTCTTCCTCTGCGATAGAAGTCTTTGAATTCCTCAAATTGTTTCTTTGATTTGTTTTGTTTTGTTTGTTTGTTTGATTTTGCTCTGTTTTATTGTCTTCATTCCCGACATCCAGCCTAGTGATTAAAAGTGGCAACAGAAATAAGTGGGCTAGTCTCATGCTTTCTCTTTTCATCTATCCTTTTCTGGCATATTTTCCATGTGACAAGAAAAGTTGCATTGCTAACATTATTGTTTTATTAGAAATAAACAAGCCTTGAATCTGGTTACCAGTGTGAATTCCCATTCAATCAGTTTGCCATTGTGTTTTCACATGATTTCCTTTGGGTTATACTCTAGGATGATAAGGATGAAAATTATAACCGTCACCATTTAGTAAGCATCTGCTAGGTAAATTATCCTTTAGCCTTTACTATTCACATTTTACGGATGTGATTTCTCTGTAGGTACAAAAGTGAAAAACCTTAGATTTGAACCCTGGTCTGCGTGTCTGACACCAATGCCTGTAGGTATTGTACTATTCTACTTTGCTTTATGATTTCGGGTTTAATATTCATTCCTGCTTGCAAAAATCTCACAGAAGCATCTATGAGAAATAAATGTTGGCCATTTGGAGTTCCTCTTTTGAAAAAATGTCCATTTATGTCCTTTGCCCATTTCTTCACTGAGTTGTTTGTTTTGCTGTTGTTGAGTTTGTTGATCTCTTTATATATTCTGGTAATTAATCCTTTATCAGTTGAATAGTTTGCAAATAATTTCTATCATTCTGTCGGTTGCCTCTTCATTTTCCTGAATGTTTTTTTGCTAGTACAAAAGCATCTCAGATTGATGTAATCTCATTTGTGAATTTTGGCTTGATTGCTTGTACTTCTGGGGTCTTTTTCAAGAAGTCTTTGCCTATGTCAATGTCTTGCAGGGTTTCCCCAATGCTCTCTAATAATATGATGGTGTCAGGTCATAGATTTAGGTCTTTAATCCATGTTGAGTAGATTTTTGTGTAAGCTGTAAGGTAGGGGTCTTACTTCATACTTCTGCATGCAGAAATCCAGTTTCCCAGCACCATTTGTTGACATTTTCCAAAGGAGGAAATCCAAATGGTTAACAGACACATGAAAAAATGTTCAGGATCACCAGTCATCAGAGAAATGTAAATCAAAACCACAATGAGGTTTCACCTCACCCTAATTAGAATGGCTTTCATACAGAAATTAACAAATAACAAATGCTGGTAGGATGTGGGGGAAAAGGTACCCTAATCCACTCTTGGTGGATATGTAAAGCAACTATGGAAGACAGTATGGAGATATCTCAGAAATCCGAATAACAAAATTTTTAACTGTGAAGCTGTATAGTTCTGCATACATTCCTATGTACTTAATTTTAAGGGTATGGCTTAACAACTTGCCATGGAAGCCCAAATTCCCTTAAGCTGGGTGCTAAAAATACCACCTTAAGTGTTAAAGTAATCATATGGGTAGGATTAAGGGTCTGGTAATAATAATATTCAAAAGGGGTGAATGCTCCAACATGGGAAGCAGTCCACTCAGCAGACTCATAGGATGACAACTGCTTTAAATAGCACTCTGACCTCAGAATCAACCCTTTAGGCATTCTGGTTTGGCTGAAAAGCCCACGAGAGCATTTTGGCCATGGAAAGTCAAGGCACTGAGGCAAGTAATATCCTACATGAAAGATCTCCGTGGGTGAGACCCCAGTGGAAAGAAGTGGTCATCAAAAAAGGAGGTACTTTTCTCTGAAAGGAGGAGAGAACTTCTCTTTTGCTTATGGCCTTTTCTAAATACTGACAGAGTTGTGGATTCCAAAAGGCTTCCATAGACTAGGCAGCTCATGTCAAGAGCCTAGGGTAGTCACTGACATCATGCATAAGAGTGTTAATTCTTAAATTAACAAGAGTCACTGTGCACTAACTTCCCATGCAAAACCTCTGTCCTCAAAGAGTTGCATTATAACTATATCTAAGTGCTCCCGAAAGATGTATCATTCTTGGGTGCTTCGTTAAAGTTAATTAATTTTCTATAATAAAATAAACAAACAGAAGAAGTGAAATTAACTTCAAGATTCAATGACTTTGAACAGCCCTTGTCTTGACTGTTGAGGAACATTTTTTTTTTAAACCGGGAAAATTGTTGAACTCTTTACTTAGCATAGAGTTGATCTTCTGTGAATAAAGTCAATTGAAAATGGATCTTAGTGGAAAATGGGACTAGGAATGGGAGAGGGAGGAGGAGATGGAGTGGGAGAGTGATTGGGAGGGTGGGTATTGTGGGAAGAATCACTATATTCCTAAAGTTGTACTTATGAAATGCTTGAAGTCTGTATTCCTTAAAAAAAAAGGTAAATAAATAAATAATAAGAAAATAAAATAAATTAAATTAAGAAAAAAAGAAAAAGAAATGTTACATTCATACAAGCTAAGCCAGCATGGCAGAAAAAATAATGACACATGTACCATTATAATATACTGCTGTAAGATGTGAAGGAAACCACAAAAGAATCAGTAGGAAAACAACCATGAAGAAAACATGATACACAGACAAAAACTTCAATTAAACTGTATTTTTAAAGATTTATTTTTTTTATTTGAAAGGCAGAGTTTCAGAGAGAGGAGGTGAGAAAGACAGAGAGAGATTTTCCATCTGCTGGTTCACTCCCCAAATGACAGCAATGGCCAGGGCTGGTCCAGACTGGAGCCAAGAGCCTATAGATTGTTTCAGGTCTCTCACGTGTGTGCAGGGGCCCAAGCACTTGGGCCATCCTCTACTGCTTTCCCAGGTGCATCAACAGAAAGCTAGATAAGAGATAGAGCAGCTAGGACTTGAATTATGTGTCCATATGTGATATTGGCATCTCAGGGGAGGTTTAACCTGTTATTCTGCAATGCTGGCCCTTAAACTACTTTTATGTAAGGATTTTTTTATATGTGAATGATCAAATTTTTATGTTTTTAATTCACCCAAGAACTTTGAGTGCTCATGTGTATTATAAGAAATACTATATAAAGATTAAAGGGATAAAATGATCTATTTGAAGACATAGACCAACAATTTATAATAAGATACTAATGGGTATTTTTCTTTTTAAATAGGCTTATAAATACTAAAGGAAGCAGACTGTCTGTTGAGATAATATAAATTTAAGCAGGATCAATCCATACTTTATTACTTAAGTCATTCTCTTCAATTTTAAGCATGACATTTACTGAAAATTTAATTATATGTTTATTACAAAGAAAAATTTTATTAATCAAATATTAAAAAAAGAAAAATCCCATTAATCAAAACTGGACAAGAGGTAAATTTTAATTAACTATTGTAGACATTTAGGGAAAAGAAAACAACATAAGTTTCTATTTTAATATATATATTTAAATACAGGAGAATCCTTTAACTTAAGTAAATTAAGCACAAATTCCAAATTCATCCTAGATATGTTTTAAAATCTACCTGAAACTTTAAATGTATTAACTGTAATATATATCTGCAAAATATGTTAGGAAATGTCATGAAAAAAATAACGTGGTCATATTGAGGAGAAACAAGCAAATAATTAATTAAATTTTGTGAGATTGTACCAGGCATAAATATTCTTACTATGAATTTTAATGCTCAAAACATAACTGTGAACTTAAATGTTTTAATGTATAAAAGATTATAATTTTATCAATTAAAGGAAAATTTAGTTTTGAAAACAATTTTTAAATGTACCAATTTTATAGGGTCCACAGCTATAATGATTTATTGCTTAATAGATATTTTAAAAACTATATAATTTTAATAGTTTTAGAGTTTCTTTTTACTCTAAAATGTGCCATAAACACAGCAACATTAAATGTTTTTTTACCACTAATTTTCTGGGACTCAGTGGGCCGTAGATGACCAGACAGTGGAAACTGTTTTCCTTGAGTGTACTTCATGAAGAAGTGTATTGGCACTGCAGCCAACTCCCAGAAGGCAGGTTTGGTCCTCACTCATTCCATCAGAAAAATAGAATCAAACAAACAAACAAAAAACTTAGAAAAGTATCATTTTCTTATTGAGTACTAATTGCATGCCTGCATCAATAGTTTTCACAATGTTTGAAAAGTGAGAATTTTATATTCTTGTTATTGCTTCTACATGTATCATCTTGCAGTCTTCTGTAAGTGAAAGTTTGCCCTCTTCTCACTTCTAGTATTGAATACCATTGTGGATCCATGAAATCTGTCTTTGAATTATTCAACATATAGTGCTTCATTGCTATTATTATTTAATGTAATCATTTATTCAATCCTTACTATTGAATAGTATTAAATACTATTATTATTATTATTATTTATTCAGTCCTTACTATTGAATACTTAACTGTATATATTAGGATACCTACAGTAGGGGACAGCTCCATGACACAGGAGGTTAATCCTCCACCTGCAGCGCTGGCATCCTATGTGGGCATGGGTTTGAGTCCTGGCTGCACTTCCTCAATCCAGCTCTCTGCTATAGCCTGGGAAAGCAGTAAGAAGGTGGCCCATGTGCTTGGGTCCCTGCAACCACATGAGAGACCAGGAAGAAGTACCTGGCTCCTGGCTTTGAATTGGTGCAGCTTTGGCTGTTGCAGCCATCTGGGGAGTGAGCCAACGGAAGGAACACTTTTTTCTTTGTCTCTCCCTCTCACTGTCTGTAACTCTACCTCTTGAATAAATAAATAAAATCTTTAAAAAAAAAGATATCTGGAGCAAAATGCACAACACATATTGACATATGTAACAGGATAAATTTGAAGCATTAACATTACTCTGGCATTGTTAGGAGGGTGAATAAAAAGCTGGAGTGGTTGAAGGCAGACAAAAAAGTGTAGAAACTCATATTCTTGGCCGGCCTGCAGCTCACTAGGCTAATCCTCCGCCTTGCGGCGCCGGCACACCGGGTTCTAGTCCCGGTCGGGGCGCCGGATTCTGTCCCAGTTGCCCATCTTCCAGGCCAGCTCTCTGCTGTGGCCAGGGAGTGCAGTGGAGGATGGCCCAAGTCCTTGGGCCCTGCACCCGCATGGGAGACCAGGAGAAGCACCTGGCTCCCGGCTTCGGATCAGCGTGGTGCGCTGGCCACAGTGCGTTGGCCTCAGCGGCCATTGGAGGATGAACCAACGGTAAAGGAAGACCTTTCTCTCTGTTTCTCTCTCTCTCACTGTCCACTCTGCCTGTCAAAAATATAAAAAAAAGAAACTCATATTCTTAACTAAAGCTGTAGTGATACAAAAGGAAAAGCTGTTATTGCATCTTGTCTAATGGACAAGATGGGTAAAGCATGAGGAACACAGAGAAAAAGAGACGAAACGCTTGAACACGGCATAGAACAATCTGAAGCAAGATGTCATAGCAGTCTGGTTCAGATATCCCTGATTTGTTTGGGTTCAGATTTCAGTTTCTAATGCCCTCCTGTCTAGCTAAGAGAGAAAAGTGTACATAAGTAGACGAAACTCCAAAGCTCAGAAATATTCCATGGCACACTGGCCAGTTCTAGCACTGAAAGGGGAAATTCAGAGAAGTCTTAAATCTAACTGGGACTATTGATCTTTCCCTCTCTTCTGTCTTTAGCTGGCTGTGAATGAGGGTTGGAAAAGGGGCACTTTCACTGACTTTCTAGGGCAGGTTGACTGTTCCTCAGGCCATGGAGAATGGACAACAATGAGGGCAGAGAAAATCTATAATTCAGACCTCTTTGCTCAGCTCTTCCAGCCAAATATCAAATTTACAATCTAGTAAATATTCACAAGTATAAGAAGCTCTAAATTATGTTTGATCTCAGAAACACTGAGAAAACCCAGAAAATAGATGTGCTGCCCCTTTTCTCTTCCCTTGTTTTCAAAGCAGTCTAATTTTCACAAGCCCCTCTGTGATGCTTTATTGCATTTCTTCAATTTTGCAGGTTCTTCCTTTCTTGTTGTTACATAAGAAGAGCTGACTTTATGAATGGACATTTGTTCAACAGCTTCTCCTCAATCTTATATAGATATATGCATTAATTATTTAAATAACAATCACTTAATATCACATAGTATGAACATTTTGACATACACAAAGAATCAACTGACTTTATCTGAATGTTCTATTTTATAGTGACTCTACTAATCATCAGCTCATATTTAAAATATGCAGCATAACATTTCACCCAAATTTAGATATCTCTAGAATATACATTTTTTTAATTTTAATACTGCAGTATAACATTTTAGAACAGAAATTACTTCTGAAGTGCCAGTCATACAAATTAGGAAATACTCATTTCCTTTTTTTTTTTCATTTCCTTAAATTCAATACTTGTTAAAATAGACTGAATTTATTGAGTAATAGAAATTTACTAAATAATACTGTTTGGTGTATCCTAGATTTCAAGATTTAAAGAAAAAAACTCATAACTGGCTCTGTTCTTACTTAGCTATAGTATTTTGTGAAAGTCTCTTAAAATTTCTTTGCAAAAAAAGAAAGCCTTCCTTGTAACATGGAATTTCTCTGATTCAAATATCTTTTTTATGTTCCAGCTGACAGGAAAACAGAAACATAATGAAATAGACACTTTTTGTATAGTGAATTCTTATTTCAGATTTTTTATGGTTTCAATTTTTGAATGTAATGGAACAAAAACTTCTCTGCTTCAAAAATCAGGATTATAAGTATGGAATTTATCTCTTTCATACAGGCAGACTGTTTGAATTTTTGATTCATACCAACATAAGGAAGTTTCAATTTAAAGATACATTTAAAAATTGTTCCACTCAGCAGTTAAGAAGTTATGTTAGATGTCAGCACCCAACAACAGAGTGCCTGGGTTCTGTGTTTGTCTTTGGCTCCTGACTCAATCTCTTGTTGATGTGGACCTTAAAAGGCAGCAGCAATGGCTCGAATCATTGAGTTCGTCCCACCCTTTTGGGAGAACTGTAGTGAGTCCCTGGTTTCTGGTTTTGCTCTCTTATCCTGCCAGTCCACTGCTTTTGTCAGCATATGGGAGTGAACTAGCAGATGGGAGCTCTCCCTGCCTGTTTCTGTCTTGCTGTCTCTAAAATAAATAAATAATTCATTTAATAGTTATTAAATTCTGAAAATTTTCGCACACACACTCATACAAAAACTGCTTGCACCAAAAAAATGGCTCTTATACAATTGAATGAATTAATAGATGGAAACAGATGGAATGAAAAAATTAGGTGAACCATTTATCCAAAGTCAGCCCTATTATTTTAAGTTCAACTTCTGCTTTAAAAGACTAACAAATTCAAATTTTCACTTATATAGGAAAAAGAAAGTCCTGATCACAACATAGGGCTAATGATTTAGCAGTATATTTCTAGCTGGTCTATGACATCTAAGAGCAAAGAGTCTAGGACTTCCCACTACTTCTTAGGTGCTATAACTTTAAATGCATGCACAATTTGACCTGTCATCTGATGAAACATTTATCCAGAAAATAATTATAAAAAATATCTTAAAAGGAATTGGCCACCAGTATATACACATGACTCTAAATTGGGGGTGCTAAATTTTTGTATACCTTATTCTGCACTAGAAATCTGAAACAATCTATTTACTCTAACTCAGATTGAACAATATTTGTAAACAATATGCATAGTAGCATACAGGAAAAAGTATCTAAATATATTTAAGATATGCTAAACAAATTTGTGGTGCAGTAACATATTTATTAAAACATAAATAAAAAGATACACTGGCAATTAGACTAATTTTGAAGTAATGATCAACATACAGATAAATGTGAGAATACTTCAAAGAGTTCATGGAAATGAATATTATGAAAAAAAGTATGAATGGGTTTCAAAATTTGTTCCACCAAAATTAATTTATATTTGAATTTCACTTTCTATGAACTTCTTGAAGTACTCTCATGTATAGTATAAAAATAATATAATTCATAAATACCTATGATTTCTACTACGGACATAGACACAGGCACTGCTGGAAAACCGATTTTTTTGAAATCTATTCATAATTGAAGGAATTTATATATTCCTTTTTAAGCTTACATGTAAATCTCCATCTTAGTTAAACAATATCCTTAAATTTTATGCATCACATTCCTAAGCTAAGAAATTCTTCATGTCTATTTACATTGGATTATAAGACTAATGAGATTTTATTGATTGGAACGCTCTAAATAGCTAGTTGTTTTCCAGGAGAGGCAATTAAAAAATTAGAAAGATTTTCTGGAAAAAAGCATCCTCTTTGAAATTTAAAAACAGGCTTATCTTTATTCAAATATGCAGCAATTTATATTATGAATGTCCTAGAATATCTAATGGAAGAAAGAGATCACAACACACAAATAAGCACACACATATACACAAAGAGACATTTATTTCATGAGATAAAATTCTGAAGATGTGGGAAAGATCTAGAAGGCTTAACATGTAAACACAAGATATTTAAGGAGAAAACAAGGGACAGACGGATTAAAGGCAAAATGAAGCATAAGCAGCAAAGAAAATTTGTGATTAAGGAAACAATGTGTGTGTAGACTAAGGAGGTTCACCAGGTCTTGTATTAAAATTATAAGAACAATGACATGCAGTTAGACATATATTGATGAAATCCAAAGTTTTTAAAAAATATATATTTAAGTCATCAGAAGTATAAAATAAGTAAATAATATGGAAGTGAAACAAGTATTAAACTTTTTAATTGCCCCTATGAAACCTGCAAGACAGTGTATTTGTACCTACAGGCAACTGTCAGTAGAAGAATACAACTCAAGAATTCTACATCTAATTAAGATATCGTTAGCCTGTTAAGATTTTTAAGACATTTGTGGCTATGCTAGGCTCTGGAAGGTACACCATTCACATATCTTCTAGGAATAAATTTCACAGAGGATGTATAACCATATATGGAAAAATTATCTCTAAATAGGTGGGAGGGAGAAAATATGTTGAGTCTTGTAATATCTGTAGTTAACTGAATTGTTTATTTGTATTTTACAGGTTTAGTAAGACAAGCAAATAAGAATACTTGAGGCCTAAGAGACATACTGAAAGAAAATAAATAATGGCTCATTTTTTAAATGATTTCATTGAAACCTAGAAATTGGTGGGCAGGGTTCAAGGTTTTATTTTACTGAGTCTGTTATGTACAACATAAATCATCCTTAATCTGTATAATATTCGGATTTCAACTAGAGGCAGTTGTCCAGTTTACACTAATATAGTAATCAATACTGCTGGATTTGACTTCCATATTTTTTTGTAATTTTTTTCTTGTTGCAGTTCTTCCCTATAGTTTTGTATTTTTAATGAGCAATAAGTAGTGGAAATTATAGATTCTAACAAATAAGAAATCTTCTTTTAAATAAACAAGCGTCTAAAGGAAAATCCTCTTGAATGTGGACACACATTTGGCACAGCAATTAGGAGACTGCTTGAGACACTTGCATCCCATAGCAGAGTGCCTGGGTCTGAGTAACAGCTCTGCTTCCAATTTCATCTTCCTGTTAATGAGCCTCCTGAGAGGCAGAAGGTAATGGCTCAAATACTTGGGTCACTGCCATACACTTGGGAGACTCAGAGTTCCTGTCTCCTGGTTTCTCCCTGGCCCAGCATCAGCTTTTATGAACATTTGGAGACTGTACCAGAGTGCCTCTCTCTCTCTCTCTCTCTCTCTCTCTCTCTCTCATAAAAAACAACAACAACAACAAAACTTCCCTATAATGGGCACTAGTAGTGTATGAAAAGAATAAAACATATTGTAAAAGTACAGTTTAATCAGAAATGTGAATTATTTTAATTATGTTTAACTCTACCCATTAAAATCATAATTTTCAAATGAGTTGGTAATGTGTCTGAAAAGGGATTTGGTGATATTCATCACTTCTTCTAAATATGATAAGGATTACTTATCAAACCAACAGCAAAACTCAAAATAAAGAGTGAATACTCGAGGCCGTCACTGTGGCCTAGTGGGTAAAGCTGCCAGTTGCAGTGCCGGCATCCCACATAGTTGCCGGTTTGAGACCCACCTGCTCCACTTCTGATCTAGCTCTCTGCTATGGCCTGGGAAAGCAGTACAAGATGGCTCAAATCCTGGGCACCTGCACACACGTGGGAGACCCGAAAGAAGCTCCTGGCTCCTGGCTTTGGGTCGGCACAGCTCCAGACATTGTGGCCAATTCGGGAGTGAAGCAGCAGATGGAAGATTTCTCTCTCTCTCTCTCTCTCTCCCCCCACCACTCTTTCTGTCTCTGTGTAACTCTTTCAAATAAATAAATGTCTTTTAAAAATAGTGAGTACTCTTTGCACTAAAATTGTGAATAAAACAGGCTTATTTTCAAAATTTGTATTCTTCATTACTTCGGAGTTTCTGCCTAATTCAACATTAGAGAATAAATTATTAGTATAAATACTAAGATATGTCAGTCATACAAAAGAACAAAATCTTGCAAAGCAGCAACATGGTTGAACCTGGAGGACATTATGTTAAGTGAAATAAACCAGGCAAAGAAGCACAAATCTCACTCAATTGTGGAGGTGAACAAAGATGATCTAATAAAAGTACAGAGTTGAACAGTAATTATGAGAGGATGGAGGCAAACAGAGAGACTGGTCGGTGGATACAAGATTATAGCTGGATAACAAAAATACGTTCTAGTGGTCTACTGTACAGTAGGGTAAGTTTAGTTAACTATATATTGTATCCTTAAAAAAAACACAAACAAGAGTTTGAATTTTCCCATCACAAAGAAATCATAACTGAGGTGATATACATGCTAAATATTCTTGCTGATCTTTACACAATATATAACATATCAAGACAACACAATGTACCCAATAATATGTTATATTATTATGTGTCTAAAAATAAACTAAAAAGAGAAAGGAAATAAATCTATGTTTACTTTCTCATTTATTTTGAAGTGCCAAGAGCCTCTAAGTTAGAAATATTAATAAAGCTTAATATTAATATAACATCTATGTACAAAAACCTCTTTTAGTGGTGTAAGTTATAAACAAAATTGATTATACACAGAATAAAAATTGGCATTATATTGACATATAGTAGGGATAAAAAAACTATAAGCAAATTTAAATGCACTGGAAGAAAACTGAACCACATCATAGGACAGGTATAGAATAAGATTCAAAATATGGGGAAATTATATATTCCTAAGGAGATATACTTAATTTCATAATTGAACTAATTTTCTTAATAAAATACATCCATTGAATATTACTGCATTGTAATTATATACTTTTGTTAGAGTTTCATGAAATTTTATGAGTTAATGTGGAGTAACGCATATATTCAAACATAGCTACAAATTATAAAGGGTAGATTGTGACTCAAGAATATAGCAAGAAATGAAGCTCTCGAACAGAATTTTGATCAGAATTACATACATTTAATTGTATGGTACATAAAAAAGTGGAATTTCTATTCAGTTGGAAAAGGAATGCACTTATTAAATAGTGCAGAAATAATTCTCTAACAAAAAAATTAGCCTCTACATCACTTCATAACAATAAATTTGAAGTGGAATAAATATTTAAGTGCAAAAAGAAACAGCAACACAATTTAATAGAGAATGAAAAAGAACAGACTCAGGTCCAGGGGTGGTTTGGATTCTTAAAGCCACACTGGAAACACACAATGGTAAAACTGTCTATTTTATTACACAATTCTTGAGTGGCATTATGGAATATAAAATATATAAAATAAAAAAATAAACTAACAAACTAGAGTAAAACACATTTGCAACATACAAAACATACTTAATATTCCTACCTGAAAAAGAGATCTTATATGTCTAAAAGGTTATTAGTAACTCAATAAATTAATGGCCAGCTGCAAACATTAATTTATAGGAGAAGAAAGAAAACCCAGGATCAGAAACAAGAAATAATGATCTCTCTCATTATTGGCCAACAAGAAGCAAATTAAAATAGTAATACAAGGGTGGGCATTTGGTACAGTGGTTAAGATTCTCCTTGGGATGCTTACATCCCATATTGAAGTGCCTGAGTATGAGTATTCAAGGAGAATACATTCCAGAACCCCCCATGGATCCCAAAATCTATGGAAGCTCCAGTTTCTTATATAAAATAGTGTAGCATTTCATATAAATTACTTATCCTCTCGTGTATTTTAAATCATCTCTAGATTACATGGAATGTCCAATATTATGTAAATAGTTGTTCCACTGTATTGTGTATGGAATAATAAGGAAAAAAAGTGTATTCATATTTACTGTGGGTGAAATTTTCCCAGCAAATACTTGCATGTCTGATCTTCAACATGTTGAATTAACTAACAGGTGTGGAACCCAAGGATAAGACTGTACAAAGGCTGGCGCCGTGGCTCAGTAGGCTAATCCTCTGCCTTGCAGCGCTGGCACACCAGGTTCTAGTCCCGGTCGGGGAGCCGGATTCTGTCCCAGTTGCCCCTCTTCCGGGCCAGCTCTCTGCTGTGGCCAGAGAGTGCAGTGAAGGATGGCCCAAGTGCTTGGGCCCTACACCCCATGGGAGACCAGGATAAGCACCTGGCTCCTGCCTTCGGATAGGTGCAGTGCGCCGGCCACAGCGCGCCGGCCGCAGTGGCCATTGGAGGGTGAACCAATGGCAAAGGAAGACCTTTCTCTCTGTATCTCTCTCTCACTGTCCACTCTGCCTGTCAAAAAAAAAAAAAAAACTGTATAATGAGATATTCTCAATGTAACTGCTTTTCTGTGTGAAGAATTCACAGAAGAAAGACTGTGGGTTTCCGAATGTATGTAAGCACCAGATACTCTCCATCAAGTCTGTGATAATTTGCATCTCTCTGGCTTTCAAATAACGAGGGAGTCTGTACTCAAAGTTCTTCAAATTTGGCAACTTTTGTTGGAATAAAAACTTTATTTTTTTAATAATTTTTAAATGAGTGACAGAGAAGAAGAGAGGTGAGGACATGAGAGAGAGAAGAGACAAAGAAAAAAAGAAGAAAAAGAAAGAAAAACAGAGTGAAAGAGAGAAAGAAAAGTATGCCTCTCATCTGTTGGTTCACTCCCCAAATATTTGCAAAGCCGGGACCAAGCTGAAAGAAGGCAGGAGTAACTGGGAACTGAGTCTGGGTCTTCCGTGTCAGTGTGGAGACTTAACTTCCAGAGCCATCACCTGCTTCCTAGGAGGCAGCCAGAATTGGGAGCAGAGCTGGGACTCAAAAATAGCAACTCTGATGTGAAACGTGGGCATTCCAAATGGATATGTAACTGCTACACAAAATACCCATCCCCTCAATGATTTTCAGCAGAAAAAAGCTTGAACAAATTTTGGTATATCCCTATATGAAGTATTGTGATGCTACAGAATATCTGAATTATAAGATTTCGTTTTCAATGGATGCTTCTGAGGTTTCATCTCGCATTGCTAGAGAGTTCTAACATTATTTATAGAAAAATCTCGTTATTTTATATTATTTAAACACTAGTTGAATGTTCACTTTATGTTAGAACTTGGTTTTGACATTTTTTTATCTTAACTACTTTATTTGATTAACAAAGGCCTCTATATTCACATTGACCCTGTCCCTGTATATTAAAATATACTTTGTACTACAACTCAGCTTGCATTCTATGTCCTGATCATCAGCATCAAAATTTCCATTCATTTTTTCTTGCTGACTATGCTCCCAGCCCCCTGCCTCCCTTGCAATTCTGCCAAAAATTCAGAACTCAGCTCAAATAGTATAATTTTCTATGATTTGTTTTTTAAAATTGATTTGTCATTAAACTGCCTTTAGGAAGAGTGAGGGGATGATAGGGTAATATTCTTTTTATCCACATGAAGAGAAAAACACTCATTTTCTAAATTTGTGAGAACAGTGATGAGGGTAAGAAGAGTATGCTACACAATTCCTGGTTCCCTATTGCCATTAAGGGCTCCTGTTGGCAAATAATTTTAACTTTCTATCATAGCCTATTTAAAGTCTACTGTGAATTAAAAATACCAGCAGAGAGAAATGGTATTGATTTAGAAAGACATATGAAGCAAATAGTAAATATAATTCTATGAGAACTTGGTTAACATATATATTTTTGAAAAAATATGATAAACACGAGTCAAACGAACAAGGATTTGATAAAACCAGTTAAACTAATACTGTAATGCATTTGCATTGGTGTCCAATGGTAATGACATAAAGAACAGCTAACGCATATAAAACAGATACCTTGTGCCCTGCTCTGCCCTTTTATGCCTCATCTAAATTACTCCTCAAAGTCATTTTCAGAGATGAATATTATCATTATCTTTTCTATACAAAGGTGAATGCCAGGACTTCAAGAAGTTAAATAACTTGCCCATGATCACACAGAAATCCATACAGCCTGATTCCGAAGTCTAAATTTCTTATATGTAGTGTGCATGTCTTCTAGGTAAGGCAGATGTGACATCCTGAAAATAGGTATCCAGAGTAAGAAAGTATGCATTAAGTTCTGCCTCAAAAATGGTTAGTTGTGTGAAAATGACAAAGCTAGTTAACTTCTCCACATCTCTACTTCTACATTTTCAAATGTGGACATTTATTCAAGATATTTGTCATTATGGAATAAGAACTGGGGAAACGTAAATCAAGGCCTCCTTCAGAGTTAATTTCCACAGGGTTGTGATGAAGTTTAAATGTGAAAGTATGTGGTCATTTATAAACTACTAAATAACAGGGAGATAGTAGTGTTGTGTGACAATCCAAGGATTGACAGGCGAGAGAGCTGAAAACTGTCTTGTTCCATCTCACCAGAATCATTTGTTTCTTCCCACATAAACATACTCCAAATAATAGCACTTGATTCCTCAGAATGGTAGAATGATGATTTCTTGGCAGGCCAGTACTCTAAGTAGAGATGTCAAAGGTTAGATGTGTGCTTTTTCTTAATGAAAATTTAAGCCTTATATCTCTCATGTGGGTCTTTATCATGCACTGTTATAAATGCATCCTAAATAGCATTTATTTACATTTTGGATTACATATTATTTAAATTTTGATAAAGAGCTAGAGAATTATATTTCAACTCCAAAGGATACATCAAACAAACAGTAACTTTAAATCACCATCAGCTTGGACTAGATTAAATCAGTACAGTGCTTTCAGGATTGTTATCACCAACTCCTTGATTTTTACATGCATAGACTTTAATTTTAAAACTTACATACATTATTTACTACATATCATATGACATTAAAGAGATGCTATCAAATGACATTTAAGTGACATATTTATTTGTTAAAATATGATGAATGGAGAACATTTAAGTCATTTTATATAAGCTACGAATTACACATTAATTTAGGGTAGAGATTCTAGTTTTTATTTCATTCAGAAAGATTTGTCACTGTGTCCTTATGGCAGCACACTAATTCTTTGTATCGTATCTTCTCTAGATGGTGATGTACAGGCATAGAAATCAATTGTACAACTAATTGTAGCCTTGAGAATGTTGTGTAACTACCCTCCCTGACTTGCATTTTCTTTCCTGTAAAAATGGATATAATTAAATCTTTACCATTTAGGGCTAATTCAAGCATAAAAAGTAATAATGAATATAAAGTGTTTTGTACATAATATTTCATAAAATTTTATTATTATTATTATCATCATCTCTATCATCATTATTAATTTGTCTGGTGACTCTTTCTCAATCTCAAAAGGTTCCCTCTTCCATTCATCCCTTGAACATTGTTGCTTCCAAGGGATCAAAATGAAGCCCATTCTATAGGCATGTATTTCTCACACATTAGCTGCTATCCTCGTGTTAATTATAGTCTGCATATGTTAATTTTCTTACAGTATTTCAATAATACCTTTTATTACCCACTGTATGCCATTTGCCAAGGTTTCAGTGATACAGAAATGTACACAACAGACAAAATACATACCTTCAATAATGACAGAGGAGAAGGAGAAAGACACAACGTGAATGAACATGTGAATGAATAAACCAGTAAATGAATGAATAGAAAAATCTAGAGATCATAGAGACAAATACAATAAAATAAGAGGGAACAGAGAGTTTTAGAGGCAGGAAAAAATTGGTTCCTTATAGAGGCTGGGAAGGTGGTCTTACTGATTTATGTATATTTGAATAGAGGTTTGAAGAATGTGAGGGCAACTCTGTGGTGTAGCAGGTAAAGCCAACGCATGCAGTGTCAGTATCCCATATAGGTGCCAGTTCATGTCCCAGCTGCTCCACTTCCTATCCAGCTCTCTGCTATGGCCTGGGAAATCAGCAGAAGATGACCCAAGTCCTTGGGATCCTGCATCCACATGGGAGACCTGGAGGAGGCTCTTGGCTCCTGGTTTGAGATTGGCACAGCTCCAGCTGTTGCTGCCAATTGGGGAGTGAACCAGAGGATGGAAGACCTCTTTCTCGCTCTCTGCTTCTCTGTGTAACTCTAACTTTCAATATAAATAATCTTAAAAAAAGAAAAAATATAGCAGGTGAAGTGTAGCAGATGCATTTGATTTACATTAGGGAATTTGGTTCTTTCGCCTGGTGAGATGAAGTAGCATTGGAATATTTCAAGCACTAGATGATGGTGATCATCTTTAGCAGGACCAGTACAGCTGCTGTGTTGACAATGGATTGAAGGGAGCGGGGTCAGAATAAAGGACACACTGTTGGGTATTGCAATAGCCATGAGAAGACCTCTAGATGGCTGAGACAAATTACGGTGGAGAGTTTGACATGTGGTCCAACACTAAATATATTATGAAGGCAAATCCAGTGGATTGTCAATGGCTTGAATATTGGCTATGAAATGTAACATTAAAAAGATAGATCAAGGATGACAAACATTCTGGCCTGAACAGATGGAGCTCCAACTTACTGAGAACACTAGGAAAAAGAGGTTTTGGGATGCAATAAAGATTAGTATTTGGCTTTTGCATGTTACATTTGAAATCTGGAGATATATATTTGACAGTCATCAACATACAAATAGTATTTAAAGCCATAAGCCTGAATGTCACTTAGCAAGTGAGAAGTGAGTATAGATAGAAATAGTAGTTAGAAATTTGAACTCTCTGACATTTCAAAATTTGGAGGTTGAAAAGATGAGGAACAACCAGTAAGGATATTGAGAAACTAGACAGCAAAGCAGGAGAAATATATAGAATGCGGAATAGTGGAAGACTTGGGCACATATTTAGGTAGCTCAATAACTGTGGTAGTGGAAATATACAGAAGTTTCTTTTCATAATTGATTTTATTTTCATAGTAAAATAGAAAACAAAGACATCGCCTGAGAAAGAGAAGACTTGTGGACTTTCTGGGTTTTTGAGGAAAAATAGAAAATAAGCGCAACAATCACCAAAGAAAGTGGGAGAGGATTTGTGTCCACGGTGTGGGAAGATGGTTGGGTACACCTAACTTCCCACTCGAGTGGTCACACTTCTATGGTGAAACAATTTGAAATGTTTGTATGTTTTTCTACAATTCTCTCCGGTTGCCTGGCCAGAGGCACACAGTAGGCAGAGACTGGAATTTCACCATGTAATATTACAAAAGGAGTGAAGATATGGCAAAAGCAGTTAAATGTCAGTAGGGATGCTTGTATCCCATATAAGAGTGGTGGTTTGAGTACCAACTTCTCCACCTCTGATCTAACTTCCTGCTACTGTGCACCCTGTGAGGTAGAAAGTGATGGCTCATGGACTTGGGTCTTTGCTACCCATATAGGACACCCGAATGGAATCCTGGTCTCCAGGCTTTGGCCACAACTCTGGCTGCTGTGGGCGCCTGGGGAATGAAACAGTGCCTGTAAGATCTTTCTCCATAAGGTTAGCACTTTCCTAACAGTGAAAAATTCAGTGCAAAGAACCTGAGTCATAAGAATAGGTAGGGTCTTGGTCAGTTTGACAGGAGTAATTTGTGAGTGGAAAAGTGGTAGTGTGTCTATCAAATAAAATGAAAAAATAACTTGAAATAAAATTTTTTTAACAAGTCAGAGAAAAGTTATTTGCAGATAAGACTTCATGATGATGGTATATTGAATTTTAATCAGAGAAAGTGAAATCATGAGGAGTATCAAAAAGAAACAGAGTTTGCTTGTTAGAAAGTGTAAGCAGATCTGGGCCGGCACTGTGGCGCAGCGTGTTAACACCCTTATGGGCGCTGGTTCCGGACCTGGCTGTTCCAATTCCAATCCAGCTCTCTGCTGTGGCCTGGGAGAGCAGGGGAGGATGGCCCAAGTCCGTGGGACCCTGCACCTGTGTGAGAGACCCAGAGGAGGCTCTTGGCTCCTGGCTTCAGATTGGCGCAGCTCCAGCCGTTGCGGCCAATTGGGAAGTGAACCAGTGGATCAAAGACTTATTTCTCTCTCTCTCTTTCTTTCTCTCTCTCTCTGTCTGCCTCTTCTCTCTGTGTGTAACTCTGACTTTCAAGTAAATAAATAAATCTAAAAAAAAAAAAAAGAAAGAAAGAAAGAGTGAGCAGGTAAGAGATCATGGTCTCGGAGATAGTTTAGCTAATGATAATTCCAATTTTGAGTATGGACATGGAAGTGGGTAACTGAGGTAAAGAGGGGTTAAATATGAATATTTGGAAAGAGAAAGATTAAAAGAAGCCAAGGAGTTCTCAAACTATGTATGTGCATAACCAGAGAATATGGACAAAAATCAGAGATGATGAGTGTAGCATATATTTGAGGCTAAATTTTCAGGCAATGAATGAGTATAGAGAAATACAGCTGGGGTAGAGAGTTGAAGAATGAAAGAACAACATGGGAGAGCCACTAAGGAGTAAGACCCAGTGATGTGATGGAAACCCATCAAAGAGACAACATTGCAGTTGGAAATAAAGGGGCTTTCAATAAGGTTTTATAATTTTCCCCTTGAAATTTCTGTATAGTATGCTAAATATGTCCCAGGCACTTCATATTTTTGGTTTCTGTTGAAAATTTTCTCTCCTTGTAACTATATATGCTGTGCATTTGTTTGTATGACTATATGTTCATATGTAATTTTAAATTATAATTTGCTGATATTATTTTTAACATATACAAATTTTGGTTAGTGTCTAAACAAATTTTATCAAATATGTATTTGAATTTTCTATATTCATATTCTTATAATAATTTATCTGTAGATTATATTTTGTATTCATATAGACAAATTATCTGAATATATTTTTTATCTCTTCCAGTTTTCATACCTTTTATTTTTACCATTTTGGTTGTTTAAACTAGGACCTCTAATAGTATAAAATAGAAAGGGTAATAATTAGCAACTTAATTTTCTTACTAGCATTCATATGAACACTGATAATAACCACTTTTCTGAAGCTCTAATTTGTTATTGTTGTTAGATTCTCTTCAGCAAGCTATTACGTATTTTGTCTGTTCCATTTCTGGTTTGATAACACTTTTTTATTTTGTTTTGTTTTTCCCTTTCATGGATGGATATACATTTTGTCAATTTTTTTTGTTTGTTTGGGCATCTAGTGAGAATCATGTGTGACCTTAAAAACATGACCATCTGCTTAGTTTTACTTTAAACTTTATAAAGTAAAGATTTCTAGACTTAAAAGAGATTTAGCATTTGTGTTATATTTTAAATTGCTTGCCTCTTTAATACATGTGGAATGGAATTCAATTGTTATTTCAAATGCATTTATCATCTGCTAATTTTAAAGTTTTTAAAAATATTTTTATTATATTTGAAAATCAGAGAAACAGTTTGAGAAAGAGATTTTCAAGCTGCTTCCTTCCCCAAATGCCTGAATTAGTTGGGGCTGGGCCAGGCCAAAGCCAGGACTGTGGCAATCAATTCAGGTCTCCCAAATAGGTGGTCGGAATTCAATCATTTGAGCCATCAGCTGCTGCCTCTCTATATGTGTGTTACCAGGCAACTGGACTCTGAGAAGAGATGATGGCATCCCAAATGGCTACCTAACCACTGTGTCAAATGCACACCCATTGAAGTATTTCCAGCATCACTGTAATGAATATGTTATATTTCGACTAAAAATACAGTTATTAACTTAATCATCACTTACATTTTTAGACACAGGTTTTTCTACCCATGGTTTATTCCCAAAAGCCTGCAACAGCTGGGACAGGGCCAGGTTGAAGTAGGACGAATGTATCTCAATCCAGGTCTCCCACCGTAGCAGGCAAGGATCCACCTCCTTGAGCTATCACCTGCTACCTCTCAGGATGCACACTAGCAGGAATTTGGGAGGGAGTGGAGCTGAAACTCAAATCCAGGCACTCCAAAATAGAGGGCAGGTACCCAAGCACTTGGGCCATCTTCAACTTCCATCCCAGGTGTGTTAGGAGGAGCCAGCTTCACTTTTACAGATAGTAGCACTGTCTTTTCAGAGAGTTCAGGGACCTTAG
Source organism: Oryctolagus cuniculus (assembly GCF_051225735.1). Classification (NCBI taxonomy): domain Eukaryota; kingdom Metazoa; phylum Chordata; class Mammalia; order Lagomorpha; family Leporidae; genus Oryctolagus; species Oryctolagus cuniculus. Next base: position 75,654,608 of record NC_142875.1, on the reverse strand, counting down.
TATGATACAAGTGCTTCAACAGTGCTAAAGTGATTTATAAAGATAAGGAGGAGTAAGGAAGCTCTTTCAATATTAAACACGAAGATGCAGAAAATCACTTCAGTAGCAGTCTTACTTTTTTAATAATGAGAATTAAATTTAACAAGATTAAATTTTAGGGTTAAGTTATGAATATTTTTATCATTTTTTACCATCTGATATAGGTTTCCATGTTAATGTGTTATTAATATAAAGAGAACAGATTCAATGTAGTTCATGGATACAATTCTGTGAATACAATAACATTCCCTTCCTTCCTCTACTTCCTCCCTCTCCCTTCCTTTCTCTCTCTCTCCCCTGGCTTGGTTAGTTTTTGAGATAGCATATTTTGAATTTGCATTACAGTTAAGGGCTTAATGCTCTACTAAATAAAGAGTTCAACAAGCAAAAAGTAAAAGCACCTTAGTTCAGCAAGAAAAAAACAAGGGCTATAAAAAATAATCAAATGGAAAGATGATCATTTTGCCCATATAGAGTAAATTTTAAAGCAATCTCAGTCATTAATTTCAAAAATATATAGAATATGCATGTAGATTATGGTATAGAATACATGCACATAAACACACAATGGAATATGCTTCAGCTATAAAAAAAATTCTAGCATTTACATTAAAATGGATGCGACTAAAGGGCATCATGTTGAGTGAAACCAGGCAGACACAGAAAGACAAATATTGCATGTTCTCCCTTATATATGGGATCTAAAATTTAAAAAGGAAAATCTAAAAACAAAAAAAGAAATATCTGCATGTATCAGTATTGCTGCACAATAGTTTTGTCACTTTTATATCATTGTCAAACCAATGGATAAGAATGTAATACTACTACAATTTTAACTTATGAATATTAAAGAACTTGTCTGTTCAGTAAGGTTCCTAAGTTTTATGTTAGCTTCATTCATTACCACAATACTACAATTGTAGATTTTTAAGGAAAAACCTCTATATTTATTCCTCACTTGCCCATATATTGAATAATGTCTTCCTCATCCATGACTTTTGTAAGATGGTATGTATAAGCATTTGACTCTTGAGACAGTAACAACTTTTACTTATTATAAAATCTATCCTACTGGGACTGTCACCGTGGCACAGTGAGTTAAGATATCATCTGCAGTGCTGGGATACCATATGCAGATTCGAGTTCTGGCTGCTCTACATCAATCCAGATCCCTGCTGATGGCCTGGGAAAGCAGTGGACGATGGTCCCAAGTGAATGGGCCCCTGCACCCACATAGAAGACCTGGAAGAATCTCCTGGCTCCTGACTTCAACCTGGCCCAGCCCTGACATGGTTGCCAATTGCAGAGTAAACTAGTGGATGTAAAGTCTCCCTCCATGTTCTCCTTCTCCATTGCTGTAACTCTGCCTTTCAAATAAATAAATAAATCTTTTTTTGGGGGGTGGGGAAGTAAACCAGCAGATAGACCTCTCTCTTTTAGTAACTCTACCACTCAAATAAATAAATAAATCTTTGGGAAAAAAAGTAGAAAGCACAATTCACTGAAAACTCACTACATAGAGAAACACGTTCAGCACGTATGAATGTATAACCATACTTTATATGGAAAATTGGGAGTGTGTTTTATAAATTTCTTAGTAAATACTGACTTTCATGGAAATATTGCAGTGTCTATAAGGAAGACTGCATGCTGTATGTGGGAATTTAACTTTCCAAGTTGTGAATTGTTTCTCAGAGTACTTTACTCCCCTACAACTCTATTGTGAAAGGAGGCTAAATTGCAAAGAAATCATATTACCATATAAATAAAAATGTTAATAATTATTTTTTCATTCTCAAAATTACCTAAATCATAATTTTTACACTCAATAAATCCCATAAAATATTGATATTTTACTATATCTTGCCCTATTAATATTTGCCTGATTTTTAGATTTTTAGATTTAGATTTTTAGATTCATGAATGAAGATTGAATTTCATAATCTTTCATGTTCATCCATCTATCTGTCCATCCCAGAGACTGTGACTTACTACCTAGGAAGTACATAGAATTATATAGTCAGTGGACAAAAATAGAAAGATTCAGTTTAGAGTTCAATATATATCTGATGAACAGTTTGTTATTCTTAAGCTTGTGAAGAAATTGTGAAAAGTAACCAACAAGACTATCACAATACAATGGACTAAAAAATGGTTTCAATTTAGAAGACTCAAATGTTGTGGCAGATATTTGACATAGAGATAAATTTTTCCATGGGATATCAGCATCCCATATCAGAGTGCCTGGTATGAGCCCTGATTCCACTTCCCATTCAGCTCTCTGCTAATGTACACACCGGGAGGCAGCCATGATGGCTAAAGTATTTGGATTCTTCACAATCATGTGGGGGAACTGAGTTGAATTTGGTATGCCTGGCTTTGACTTGGTCTAGCCCAGGCTGTTGTAGACATTTGGGGAGTGAACCAGTAAACCAGTGGATGGAAGATTTCTATCTGTCTCTTTGCGTCTCTGTATTTCAAATGAAATGAAAATAAATAAATAAATAATTTTAAAAATCAAATGCAACATCAACAACAAAGAGTTCTTATGTTTATATATTTGTAATCAGAGTGAAAACAAATTAATGGACATATTATTTAAGAAGAATTAACAAGTTAAAATAAATGAGGAAAAATATGTTCTATCAGTATGACATGATATATTGATTGGTAAGAAGCTTAGGAAAATCAAGATTGTTAAATTTTAGCCTTCGGGAGCCACAGAAGCCGCGCCGCCGCAGAAGCCACACCGCAGAGTCTGCGCGCCAGCGCTGGAAGGGGAGGTGAGATAAAAACCTCGGTAACCCAAGACATTGGCGGGGAAAGGCAGAAAAAGCCTAGAGGGAATGAAAGCCCCACTGGGGAAAGTTCACCAGGCAGACTGAAAGAGAGAAAAAACGAACAAATAAGGGGAACCGGCACAGACATTAGCCTCTCTCCACTCACCTTACACAGCCTAGCAAGACAAAGAGCAGGCGCCATTTTACGTATGTAAAGAGGCGCCGGCCATTAGCCAAGCAGAAAAACCTGACTCTGGTTGGGAGAAAAAACAGGAGGTTAAGACTTAGTTAGTGAAAGTGAGGAGCTAACGAACTGAGACTGTGAAAATCTGAGGGGAGGCAAGAGAACTCACCTCACCGAGTACACAAACTCAGTAACTTGGGCAAACTGGTGAGAGACTGTTGAGAAATTTGAGACCACACTGAGGGCTCCATAAACTCTTTGTGTGGTCCCAGGGGTAACCAGACAAATACCCACAGGGGCCAGATTTCATACACCAGCTGCCTTCAATTCCACTCAGCTGTGTGGAATTACTTCCCAACTGAGTCAGAAAAAAAAAGAGAGAGAGAGAGAGCGAGCCAGCAAGCAAGCTGGAGAACAATCTGGGTGAGTCACCTTTGGCACACCCTTAACCCTGAAGAACCAAACAGAGCTCTCTGGCCACACCTATCACAGCCTCTAAGGATCCATCAAAAGCAGACAGTGCACTTAATCTAGAGTCACAGTATAACAAGAAGAAACCAGAGTATCTCCAATATGCCAAACAACAAACACAGAAACTGAGGTAACAAGAACAAGGAGGACACTATGACGCCCCCAAATGAAATAGACACCCCAATTCAAGATTATGCAGATGATGAGATAGAAGAAATGCAAGAAGCAGATCTCAAAAAATTGATAAGAACATTAAGAAGTTCTCAAAAACAAATTCTTGAACTACAGAAATCCTTAATGGACAAGATAGGAAATCGGCCAGCGCCACGGCTCACTAGGCTAATCCTCCGCCTTGCAGCACCAGCACACCGGGTTCTAGTCCCGGTTGGGGTGCCAGATTCTGTCCTGGTTGCCCCTCTTCCAGGCCAGCTCTCTGCTGTGGAGATGGCCCAAGTCCTTGGGCCTGCACCCCATGGGAGTACCAGGATAAGCACCTGGCTCCTGCCATTGGATCAGCGCAGTGCGCCGGCAGAAGCGTGCCGGCCGCGGCGGCCATTGGAGGGTGAACCAACGGAAAAGGAAGACCTTTCTCTCTGTCTCTCTCTCACTGTCCACTCTGCCTGTCAAAAAAATTAAAAAAAAAAAAGAAAGAAAATCTCTCTCGCGAAAATGAAATATTAAGGAGGAATCAAAATGAAATGAAGCAACTAGTAGAACATGAAACTGATAGTGACGAGAAATAAGCCAGTCCCAAAGGGACAAATATCATATGCTCTCACTGATCAGTGACAACTAACCGAGCACCAAAAAGGAAACCTGTTAAAGTGAAATGAATACTATGAGAAAAGGTGACTTGATCAGCCCTTGCCCTGACTGCTGATGAACAACTTAATACATTATACCTCTTAGTATTTTTTATGTTTGTTCTACTTAATACTTTTGGTTGAATACTGTAATCAATACACAGTTATTCTTAAGTGTTGAAACTTAACTGAAAAGTGATTGCTAGTAAATATAAGTGTGGGAATAAGAGAGGGAAGAGATGTGCAATTTGGGACATGTTCAAGCTGACTTACCTCAAACGGTAGAGTTAGAAATGTGCCAGGGGATTCCAATTCAATCCCATCAAGGTGGCATGTACCAATGCCATCTCACTAGTTGAAGTGATCAATTTCTGTTCACAATTGATCATAATGATAGGACTAAGAGCCAAAGGGATCACATAAACAAGACTAGTGTCTGCAAATACTAACTGATAGAATAAAAAAGGGAGAGAATGATCCAACATGGGAAGTGAGATACACAGCAGACCCATAGAATGGCAGATGTCCTAAACAGCACTCTGGCCTCAGAATCACCCCTTAAGGCATGTGGATCTGGCTGAAAAGCCCATGAGAGTATTTCAGGCATGGAAAGCCAAGACACTCTGGCAAAAAAGAAAAATGACCTAAATGAAAGATCTCCGCAAGTGACATCCCAGTGGAAAGAACAGGTCATCAAAGAAGGAGGTACCTTTCTCTGAAGGGAGGAGAGAACTTCCATTCTGACTACGACCTTGCCTAAATATGATCAGAGTCGGTGAACTCAAAAGGCTTCCATAGCCTTGGCAGCTCATGACAAGAGCCTAGGGTGATTACTGATGCCATAAACAAGACTGTCAATTTGTTAAGTCAACAACAGGATTCACTGTGCACTTACTCCTCATGTAGGATCTCTGTCCTTAATGTGCTGTACAGTGTGATTTAATGCTATAACTAGTATTCAAACAGTATTTTTCACTTTGTGTTTCTATGTGGGTGCAAACTGTTGAAATCTTTACTTAATATATGCTAAACTGATCTTCTGTATATAAAGAGAATTGAAAATGAATCTTGATGTGAATGGAAGGGGAGAGGGATTGGGAATTGGGAGGGTTGCAGGTGGGAGGGAAGTTATGGGGGGGAAGCCATTGTACTCCATAAGCTGTACTTTGGAAATTTATATTCATTAAATAAAAGTTAAAAAAAAATAAAAAAAAATTTAGTCTTCAGGATAAAAAATGATTGTATGACTGTGAAACTGATTAGCACTACTGAAGAGTTTTTTTTTTTTTTTCAAAAAATCAGAAAGGAAGGAAGGAGGGAGGAATGTGGAAATATAGGAGGGAGGGAAATACTGTTATTTTCTTAGAATTATGCCTATGAAATACATGAAATCTGTTCTCTTTATATTAAAAAAATGAAAAAAGAATTATCTTCTTGGATTGTACAAAAATAACTGAAATAACACTTTGGAAAACTCTAGGAATTGACAGTGTGAAGCTAATGATAAATGACCATGCTAAACCATGTTGTCCAGTAGCAGGCTTCCCAGGCAAGAGAAAATTGATGCATAAGCACCCTAATTATCCTGATGGAATGATGACTACTCTGTCCACAACCAAAGTAAAGACCACAGGGATTTTATTCCTTTAGCAGTGCACAAGATTCAAGAATGAACTAGTTAGGATACTTCTTTTTTGTCATTCTTAGGTTAAATGAGAAGATATATTTGCATAAAACCACACAAATAATTACATTAATACAAATTGCCTGAGCACTATAAATTCTAACCAATGACTCATTGGGGTAGGCATTGTATCTGAGTGCCTGGGACCAAGTCCTGTTTTCATCTTCTGATCCAGCTCCTTGCTAATGCACCTGTGTTAGATGATGGCTCAAGTACTTGAGTCCGTGATTCATTTATTTGCTTGTTTATTTTATTTCCTTATTTTTTAATTTTTTTAAAGTGTACAAATTTCATTACTTCATATATACAAATTTAGGAGCACAATCATACTTCCCACCCTACTCTCCTTCCCACCCATGTGCCCATCCTCCTTCTTTTCTCATTCTTTCTTTTAATTTTTACAATGATTTACTTTCAGTTTATTTTATAGTTATGGATTAGTTCTACACAAAGTAAAGAGCTCAACAAATAGTAAGAAGAAAAAACACTGTTCTCAGTAGTAGAGATAAAGTCTGTAAAAATTATTGAATCTCAAAATGTCAATATTACTCATATATATTACTTTTTTTGTATTCTATTAGTTATCACAGTTCAGGAAAAACATACGATATTTGTCTTTTTGGGATGGGCTTATTTCACTAGGTATAATGGTTTCCAGTTGCATCCATTTTGTTGTGAAAAACAGAATTTCACTCTTTTTATGGCAGAGTAATATTCCATAATATATACATAACACATTTTCTTTATCCAGTCATCATTTGATGAACACCTGTAATTCCATATCTTAACTATTGTGAATTGAGCCACAATGTGTTTCTCTCTCTCTCAATCTCTCTCTCTCTCTCCCTCACACACACTGCAGTCTCTTTCCATATACATATATCAGAGCAGTTGTGGGGTAGTATCTTTCTAGATAAAAGCATATCAGGAATTAACTTTATCTTTTCTTCCTTAGATAAAATGCACTGAAGAAACAAAATCCTAGGTAAATCAAGAGAGATTCCCACAGCACAAGTTATACATTGGAAAATTAACTTTCTGTACATTTTTGCTTTTTTGGATCAGGTTTCTAATGAAATATAAAAATATAATATCAGGCCGGCGCCGCGGCTCAATAGGCTAATCCTCCGCCTTGCGGCGCCGGCACACCGGGTTCTAGTCCCGGTCGGGGCGCCGGATTCTGTCCCGGTTGCCCCTCTTCCAGGCCAGCCCTCTGCTGTGGCCAGGGAGTGCAGTGGAGGATGGCCCAGGTGCTTGGGCCCTGCACCCCATGGGAGACCAGGAAAAGCACCTGGCTCCTGGCTCCTGCCATCGGATCAGCGCAGTGCGCCGGCCGCAGCGCGCTGGCCGCGGCGGCCATTGGAGGGTGAACCAATGGCAAAGGAAGACCTTTCTCTCTGTCTCTCTCTCTCACTGTCCACTCTGCCTGTCAAAAAAAAAAAATATATAATATCAATCCTAAAATACCACTATTTGTGATTTCCACTAGGTAAGTACATATAATATAAAATATAAAAGAACCCAAAGAAGCATAGTTCATTACAACGGTTCATAATTTTTTATTTGTCCTTTTTCTGGTATAATTTAGTATATACTAGGTGACCTATAAAATATATTTTGTACCTGTGAGTAAAATCAGATAAAATGGAGAAGTTTCATAAAAACTTGGGATGATTCTTAAACAAAGCTTCTACTAATACTGCAGAGTTACAAATGTAATCTACTGAAAAATAAAGAGTAATATAGAGTGTGTAACAGGTTCATGTTAGAAGTTTAATAAACATATGTATTTTCAAAAGCCTCAAATATTCACCAGATGGCAGTCTTTTCCTTAAGTGTGGTCAAATCAAACTTTTTTTTTTAACTTTTATTTAATGAATATAAATTTCCAAAGTACAACTTATGGATTACAATGGCTTCCCCCCCATAACATCCCTCCCACCCGCAACCCTCCCCTTTCCCACTCCCTCTCCCCTTCCATTCACATCAAGATTCATTTTCGATTATCTTAATATACAGAAGATCAGCTTAGTATACATTAAGTATGGATTTCAACAGTTTGCTCCCACACTGAAACATAAAGTGAAAAATAATAGATGATTTTTTTAAATGATGATGAAATCAGATCAGACCTATTGTCATGTTTAATCCCAGTGAGAGTCAAGTTGGGAATTGATAGTTTCTTTCTTTTTTTTTTTTTTTTTTTTTACAGAAGATCAGTTTAGTATGCATTAAGTAAAGATTTCAACAGTTTGCACCCCCATAGAAACACAAAGTGAAATATACTGTTTGAGTACTCGTTATAGCATTAAATCTCAATGTACAGCACATTAAGGACAGAGATCCTACATGAGGAGTAAGTGCACAGTGACTCCTGTTGTTGACTTTACAAATTGACACTCCTGTCTATGGCATCAGTAATCTCCCTATGCTCCAGTCATGAGTTTCCAAGGCTATGGAAGCCCCTTGAGTTCTCCGACTCTTATCTTGTTTAGACAAGGTCATAGTCAAAGTGGAGGTTCTCTCCTCCCTTCAGAGAAAGGTACCTCCTTCTTTGAAGACCTGTTCTTTCCACTGGGATCTCACTCACAGAGATCTTTGGTCAAATCAAACTTGATCAGCTTTACTTCATCTAGTAAGAGATAGTGTGACCAATGAACAGAGACCCTACATTTGTCCTGACAATACAAAATTTCAGTGCTCTGTCTCTTCTGAAAATATACTCTAGGAATTATCACCATTGGGAATACATAACCTTTTTAATTCTGTATGGGTTCATCTCTCACTATATTCCTTTCCTCTCTTTCTCTTTATTCAGAGAACAACCACAGTTTACTTGATAATTTAGAACATGCTTCGACTATACTTAATAAAAAAAATTTCTGTAGCTTTTTAAGCCTAATCCATTTCCTTCTGCTGAATATTCAGCAACTCTAAGTTCATGGTTAAACCTCTTGGTTCCCTCTTTATTATCATGAGATATCTAGGAAGTCTTTCCTTAGGAGTCTTGGAACCAGAATTTCAAGTTGTCATCCAGTGTTCTTCATCACCATATTTGAAACTCATTAGAAGAAGAATGATGAGTGAGTCTTTAGGCATAAATCAAGTTAGCATGTATGGTCTGAAATTCATGATCACGGTGATAATAATAAAAAAACTGAATCAAATGTAAATACACTAAGCACTTAACAGAAAGTATTTCAAATGTATAGCCCTCATAATAATGGTATACTATAATGATTACAGTCTTTGGTTTCAAGTTAAATAATCGCCCAAGGAGTAAGTGCTAGAACTGGGTTTTGAGCCTATATTTGTCGAGATTACAAACTTGACCCTTCCTCTAATGTGAAACCAAACCTTTAAATATTTGTTTATATTTACATTTCTCTTGTTCCACAAAATACTTAAGGCTTTTGTTAAAGTGATAATTATGACAATTATTCTTACTTGATTGAGACAAAAAGTGAATTTTAGGATTGGATCAAGAACTAACAATCTAAGAAATCTTTGGAAATAATTCTGAACTTTCCCAAATTTCACTTTTTTTGTGTTTGTGAAAAGTGATGTTTTCAGTAGTCAATTTGGGGGTGAGAATGAAGGTGGTATTAGCATGTTCTTAAATTCTTTCTAATTTCAATTTATACATAAAATCTTTGGAGTTTTTTGGTTGAGGGAAGTAAGAAAGCAAAGTTAGAGTTAAACAGAACAGAGTGCAGTAAACAGAGCATCATCTAACACAGGTACTTCTAAGTCAGGCATTACTGCTAGGCCAAAAAACACCAAATGGGATATATTTGATGTGTGCATTTCTAAAGCCATTAATTTAAGGTCATGCCAGAAGAATCAAAAGCTCCTCAGATGAAAAGAGACTGACAGATTGTACCACTGCTAGATAAAGTATGCAAGGGAAGTACAAATTAGCAACATCTAAATATATTTGATGTATCAGATACAATTTTTAATTATGCATTTCATTGATAGATAAAGCTAATAATTATATATTGGCATTTCAGAAAAATGTTTCATATTGATTATAGGAAAATCCATCTAACGTGTCAATTTTTTACAGTGATCTCCAAACGCTAACTTACAATTTTACCATGGATCACAGAAACACAACATTGGTCTTCATCTGTTTTCATTGCTGTTGAATTTCTACAGTTTCTGTGTCTTACATAAGTTTGTGTGTCTATTTCTTAGGCATAATTCCCCTACTCCCATAAACCATGTTGTATATAAATGCAACTGGAAAACCAATATTGTATAAAAACAGAAAAAGTTAGGGTGTATGTTAAATGTAATTATTTTTATTTATGTTGAAACTGTAATTGATTGCTAGATTAGATGTATTGAGGTCAAAGCTTTGAAATTATATTGTATTATTATTTTGGTCATAAAAGGCAGCCAAAGAAGCTAAAGATAAAAACGAGTAAAAAGAAATAAGGAAACACATGATTCTTTTATGGAAACTGCTCACCCAAGTCATCCTCCTCACCTTCCTGTGTTTCTCCCCGTTATGAGCTGCTTTCCTTGCTGCTGTGTTAAGAAGGTGAAGAAGGAACAAAAGAGAATGAATCTGCCGCAAGAATGCTTAGCATGTTTGAAGACCTTTAGTTTAGTAGTTAAAATGCTGGTTAGGATATCCACGTTCCACTGGAATACGTGGATTTCATACCCAGTTCCTGATTCTGGCTTTCTGCTAATGTAAACCATGGGAGACAGTAGATGATAACGAGATGGATCTCTGCCACCCTCATGGAGCACCTGAGTTGCATTGCCGGCTCTGCCCTCTCTTGGTCTCTGCCTTTGGAGGCATTTCAGAAGTGAACCAGCAGTTGAGACTGTGCTCTCTCTCTCTCTCTCTGTCATAAATAAATATTTTTAATTTAAAGGAAAAAAGCTTAGCATGGAAAAGAAACACTACATGTTTGATTGCACCATATTTTCTTTTACATTTATTCCAAAACCAGAACACTAGGTATGATTTTAAGGAAATTTCATTTCCCCCATTTTAATTATGAAAGGGGATTTTTGTGCGTATGTGTGACATGTGCATGTTTGTATCTATATATTTAGAAAGAAGGAAGAGGTAAAGAAAGAGCAAGTTTTAACTGGCAAGATGATAGGCCTAAGAGTCAAAGGGATCACACAAACAAGACTAGTGTCTACGAATACTAACTGATAGAATAAAAAAGGGAGAGAACGATCCAACATGGGAAGTGGGATACACAGCAGACTCATAGAATGGCAGATGCCCTAAACAGCACTCTGGCCTCAGAATCAGCCCTTAAGGCATTCAGATCTGGCTGAAGAGCCCATGAGAATATTTCAGGCATGGAAAGCCAAGACACTCTGGCAAAAAAAAAAAATAAAAAAAATAAAAAAAAAATAAAAAAACACCTAAATGAAAGATCTCTGTGAGTGAGATACCAGTGGAAAGAACAAGCATCAAAGAGGGAGGTACCTTTCTCTGAAGGGAGGAGAGAACTTCCACTTTGACTATGACCTTGAGATCAAAGTCAGCAAACTCAAGAGGATTCCATAGCCTTGGAAACTCATGACTAGAGCCTAGGGAGATTTCTTATGCCATAAACAAGAGTGTCAAATTGTTAAGTCAACAACAGGAGTCACTGTGTACTTACTCCTCATGTGGGATCTCTGTCCTTAATGTGTTGTCCAATGTGAATTAATGCTATAACTAGTACTCAAACAGTATTTTTCACTTTTTGTTCTTTGTGGGTGCAAACTGATGAAATCTTTCCTTAATATATACTAAACTGATCTTCTGTATATAAAGAGAATTGAAAATGAATCTTGATGTGAATGGAATGGGAGAGGGAGCGGGAGATGGGAGGGGTGCAGGTGGGAGGGAAGTTATGGGGGGGGAAGCCATTGTAATCCATAAACTGTACTTTGGAAAATTATATTTACTAAATAAAAGTTTAAAAAAAAGATTGCTTTTATAACCTAAGGAATAGGAAAGTTAATACTAGACATCAGCAAGTGTTTTTGGAGTCTCTAGTTCATTTTTGTTAAATTTATCCAACATGTATTGAACATATGCCACATGTCTAAAATGCCATTGGGTATATACAGAGGAAGGAAAGGAAAACAATATTTAAGACAGAGGTGAGAACCAGACTTGACATGATGCAGAATTTCTTCAGTATCAGAAACAGTAAAGGAGATATTTCAAGGGTTCACATGCCTCCAAATGACCATTTCTTTACAGAAGAACTCAGGTTGGATAGGGGTCATCTTTGTACCCAAAGGGGAATAAGAGATCATTGTCTGTGGGCTTTTGTGAGACAATTACCTTCCAAAAGGCTCCAACTGCAGCTGGTAACTACATGCTCAACACATTGACTTTTCCCCAAAGCCATTATATGCTTCTTTCCAAATTACATAGACATAAATCACACACACACACACACACACACACAGACACACACACAAACACACACAGTGAGTATACTGAGAAAAAGGAGAAAACTTTTAGTTGAGGCTGCTATGCCTATCAGTGAAGAGTGAGGGGAAATTTTAAATAAGATAAAGAGGAAATGCATGATTTAATGCATTTATTCTATGCCCATATGGGTGTATATATCAGTAAAACACACACTCACTCACCAATGTGTATGCATTTGTGAAGTTCACAAAATGTGGAAAGGGTCTACATATTTTCAACATATCTCAGAGACATGAAGAAGTGTACAGGAAACAATAGCAGCAAAGAGGGGTATATTGAACTCAATGTTCCATAATTTATCTCATCCATAAATGAAAAGGACTTGCATTTGTCTGAAAAATAACCTGCTCCAGTATGGGAGGTCAGGTCTTTCTACCCTGAGTCTCAACTGTCAGTTTCAGTTGAGAAACAAGATCCTGCCAGAGGCCCTCACTCTGCTGTGTCAGGCCCCACTGCAGGATCATATTGAAAGTGCATTGCTTGACATTAATCTCCTACACTCTTGTTCATGTGCTGTTCTCACCTCCCTCTCCCCAGGAATTTCAATGTGCCAGCAGCATCTCCTTTATTACTGCCAATCTCTTCCTACAACAATCTAGCAGAAATTGAGGGAATCGGATAATCAGTTTTGTTAAATTGTTAAATTGGATGGCTAAGATTCAGTCAAGAGTCTGTGATAGAAGGATTTTTCAGGACACTTTTTCAGAGTCAAGGGCAAGGACAAATTTTCCTATGTTGCTATGAACAAAGTTTTATTTCTAGACTGCTTTATATTCTGAAAGGCTAAGATTGCTAGGCCTGTGGTGGCCAAAGTAAGTAGGCAATTTAGGAAAGGAGGAATAAAGGCTATGAAAGCAAACCAGTCAACTACATTCAAATCTCATGTGGGCAAGTTGTTCAATTGCTCTGAGCCTCAAATTCTTTATTGATAATAGGTTAGTGTAGGTGAAAGGAATCAATGAAATAAACTCCTGTCAGACAGTTAATGAAACAAGTTTCTTGTATACCGCACTTATGTACTTGCATTTGTTCCTTACTGATTTAACCTCCATTATTTTGAGCAATTGCTTAGACAACTATTCAAGAAGATGTGAAGGCTGCAATTAGCTTGAGCGAGAATTTACTCTTCAACTCATTAGTAGTGTCTACTTGGATGCTGGAGGGGCAATTAGCAGTTTAGACATCCTCAGCTCTATCTGTAAATTAGACTAACCATATGTGAAAAAAATTGGTGCATGTACTGACCATAAACAGGATTTCATTTTCTTTTTTTCTAAACAATATGCAATAATGATTTACACAACACTTATATTGTATTAAATATTATAATTAATCTAGATATAATTTAAAGCATATAGGATTATATAGGTTATCTGCAGATACTATGTCATTTTATGTAAGGTACTTGAACATTCATGAATTTTGAAATCTAAAGTGCTGGGGAGGCAGTGTTCAAGAACAAATTCCTGACCAATATACCAATGGATAGGATGACTGCACTTGTTACTAATAGTGACTTGGGAAAGTTGACTTCTTTTTAAATGATAAGAGTAAAATATCATAAAGTTTGTTATGAGGTTTAAATGAGGTTAACTATGTAGATTGGTCTTGGGGACACTGTTGTGGCATAGCAGGTAAGTCCTCCACCTTCAATGCCATCATCCTACATGGGTGCCAGTTTGAGTCCCAGCTGTTCCACTTCTGATCCAGTTCCCTACTAATGTGCCTGAGAAAAGCAGTGAAAGATGACCAAGTGCTTGGGCCCCTGACACCCACATGGGAGATCCAAATGAAGCTCTTGCTCCTGGCTTTGGCCTGGCTCAACCCTGGCCATTGTGGCCTGTTGGGAGGTGAATCAGTAGATGGAAGATATTTCTTTCTCTCTCCCCCCACCCACCATGTGAGTGTGTCTCCCTCTCTCTCTGTAACTCTGACTTTCAAATAAATAAATAAATCCTTTAAAAAAAAGAATGTTCCTATAAAATAATGCTTGGCACATTGTAATACGCAATTCGAATTAACAATTTTTGGCATCATCTCTTGATCTATAATGACCATGATGAAATATGTATTTACAATTTACTTTCACCTATTTGCTTTGTGAAATTTTGTATTTTTGATTTAAAATATTTAGTATATTGCTAACTGAAGATGTCCTATTTTTAGAGTGGAAAATACACAGAATATAGTCTAAATAATAGACAATTACTTCAAATTTATATTTTATTTTAAATTATGACATTATTGTTTCAAAAATTCATATATGTGTTTATATACATCTGTTAGTGCCACTGATGTTGCTTAAGGATTAAGCTTACATCTCCAAGTTTAACAAAATTATGTACTTTCCCTTGAGACTCAGAAATTCCAGATACCAAGAAGGGATGTTGCAATTGGATTACAGATGAGAGTGGGAATCATGCAAAGTAAAAGTCATTTCACTCACTCATTATCACATTTCATAGAAAAGAGATCAAGAATTCAGTTGATAAGTTTGCAACTATCAATTTCACCCTTGAGAAATCACCCACACCACCTGCGTATGTTCAAACTATCTCTCAGAAGGTTATATTATATTCTATAAGTCAACTCTCCCATGTTCAAAGCTCACAGTTCAGAATTATTGTCAGGTGTTTATAATAAATGATTCAACCTATAGTGACTAACAATGCTGACGTATCAGGAAATTGATGCCAAAAAAAAGTATGTGTGCAAAACATAAATTGTAGCATTGAAATTAAAATGAAAACACTTTTTTCCAAATTCTTAAAAAAAGTTTCTTAAAAAGAACATTTCAAATTATATACTCCCTAAGGACCAGTATTGTGGCTTAGCTGATAGATCCCTGCCTATGATGACAGCACCCCAATCAGAGTACAGGTTCAAGTACTGGTTATTCTACTTCCCATTCTTTCAGCTAACACAACTGGGAAGGTAGCTAATGCTTGTCCAAGTACTTGAGCCCCTACCCCCCAGGAGAGAGACCCAGTTTGAGGTCCTGGCTCCTGGCTTTGGCTTGGCCCAGCTCTGGCCATTGTGGACATTTCAGGAGTGAACCAGTGGATGGAAGATATCTCTCTTGTGCTCTTTCTCTCCCCACCCCTCTTTCTGTAACTGCCTTTCAAAAAATAATTTATTTTTTAAAAATAGTATACATAAAAAGGTATATACCATATAAATCTCCATTTAATTGTGTTTCTGATGTGAAAACAATAAATCTCTAATGCTTCTTCCAGAGAGGATAAATGAATGTAGCAAGTTAACAGGAAGGCACATTGAAAACAGTTACAAGTAATTTTAATCATAACATGCATTTTTAAATTTCCCAATTATATTAAAACCATATGTATTCAATTAATTATAATAGCTAAATCACTGTTATCCTTAAATGATTAATGTTCAGAGTATTATAACTGATGAAGAAATTCAATTAACAGATCCCTTACTGAAACATAATGTTATGTTTACGTGTAATCACAAAATGTATAATGGATCGGGAGAATCTAATAAAATAGACTCCCTAAAGCTTTTTTTTTACCAAAGCCCACATCTTGGAAATTAGTTTTTCTTATTTTGATGTAAATTCACTCTTCATATTGGCACTAACACTTCACAGGGCCTTTGCTTTAAGGAATTTTTTTTTTTTTTTTGACAGGCAGAGTGGACAGTGAGAGAGAGAGACAGAGAGAAAGGTCTTCCATTGCCTTTGGTTCACCCTCCAATGGCCACCACGGCCAGAGCGCTGCGGCCAGCGCACCACGCTGATCCAAAGGCAGGAGCCAGGTACTTATCCTGGTCTCCCATGGGGTGCAGGGCCCAAGCACTTGGGCCATCCTCCACTGCACTCCCTGGCCACAGCAGAGAGCTGGCCTGGAAGAGGGGCAACCGGGACAGAATCCGGCGCCCCGACCGGGACTAGAACCTGGTGTGCCGGCACCGCAAGGCGGAGGATTAGCCTACTGAGCCGCGGCACCGGCCACTTTAAGGAATTTTTTTTTTTTTTTTTGACAGGCAGAATGGACAGTGAGAGAGACAGAGAGAAAGGTCTTCCTTTGCTGTTGGTTCACCCTCCAATGGCCGCCGCGGCCGGCACACTGCGGCCGGCGCACTGCGCTGATCCGATGGCAGGAATCAGGAGCCAGGTGCTTTTCCTGGTCTCCCATGGGGTGCAGGGCCCAAGCACCTGGGCCATCCTCCACTGCACTCCCTGGCCACAGCAGAGAGCTGGCCTGGAAGAGGGGCAACCGGGACAGAATCCAGCGCCCCAACCGGGACTAGAACCCGGTGTGCTGGCGCCGCTAGGCGGAGGATTAGCCTAGTGAGCCGCGGCGCAGGCCCCACTTTAAGGAATTTTTAGCCTATTGCATGCACCTACGTTTTAATTAAATTAAATACAATAAATACAAAGCGCTTTGGGAGTAAGACTAACAACTTTCCAATAGCATCAAGGTGAAAAGACTTGTATATACGGTTTAATTGTTTAATCTTTCTAACACCCGATGAACAGTAACTGCAATTTTCCTCTTATTTATTAGAAAATCAATGGCTCAAGGGAGTGTTTTGCCTGAGACAATAAAATGGGATGCACAGCCAAATTTTTCTCCCTAGACGTTCTTCACTGTATTTCACTCCTTCCATCCTAAAAGACCCACGTGACTCAGTGGGCAGGGGCAAGTCCAACACCCTAGCCCACACACTGTCTGCACCTCAGCAAACTGAGTGCTGAGCACTAGGGAGATCCAACCTCGAGAAGGAAAGATTCTTACTTGGGAATTGATCTGTCCCCACCTCCTCCCCTACCCAGGTAACTTGGGATATTGTTCATTGCTTCTCCAACATGTGAACACCAGGATTCCATGTCAGGCTTCCCATGATACTAGCTGGCTGCACACTACAAGTTATTCATACTGGGAACTGTCTGCATGTACAAACAGTGCATACATTCAAGAATGTTCTTGTATCAAACCTGCTCTCAACATCAGCCTAGCAAACATCCTATAGACCAAGCTGTGGCACTGCTCAGGGCAACAGCCATTTCCATTAAGAGTAGCTAGAATTTCTATATTTCAACCATCTTGGTATACCTATCCAGGTTGCTTCCCTTCCTATGGACAGATGCCAGGATTTGTGTGCCACACCTCCCTCCAACCCAATGCAGCATGTCACTTACTGGGCAATTGGTTTGTGTTTTTGCTTCCAAATGAGCCCAGTATGCAGCTCAGATCTCCAACCTGCTATCACATGCAACTTCCAGGGTTTCTTCACACCACACAGTTCAGTGCAAAGGTTCAAATACTCCCATGGACAGTTGCCAGTGTTTCTGTGCCCCTCCTTGCCCTGTGTGCTGCTCCACTGGGCTCTGACTTAGGAAGCTGGGAGTGCATATAACTGAACTCTGCCTAGCACAGTATGTGGCTCAAGACTCCAGGCTTCTCCCACAGAGAGCAAATTAGGGTGTGTATATGATCTGCCATCTCAGATCAAGGCCTCTCCTCTAGATCTAACCATTTCTTTAGCCAGTAACTGCAAGACCCAGTTTCTCTAGCCAGAATTAGGGTTGGTTTTATGGCTCTGGAGTATGACAGTGGCTCAGGAAATATGAGCTCATCTTGCTCCTGGTGACAGCCTGGCCTTCTCTCAACATCAGTGGAGCTCAGTCCCTGGCTTGTGTGATGCCTCGGTGTCTGCATGCCAGGTCTACTCAGAGCAACAGCAAGACCTGCTTCTAGCACCAACAAGCTTCTAACTCCATCGCTCCCTCTGCAGATTCCTGGGGAAATGTGTGACAAAGATTCCAGCAGCACTACAGGGGCTCAGAAGTACCCAGATTCTCTATACAGCTACCATCAACTATACCAAAAGAAGTCACAGAAAGACTACTATATAGGATGTAACTGGGGGTAAAGCCATGGTATCCTACCAAACTCACATCAAAAGATGCATCTTCAAGAAAATGTCTTTAGGACATGAAACAACTGATCAGATACACAAAAATTAACAATCCCATCAAGGTGGCATGTACCAATGCATCTCACCAGTCCAAGTGATCAATTTCAGTTCACAATTGATCATAATGAAAGGAATAAGAGTCAAAGGGAGCACATAAACAAGTTTAGTACCTGCTAATACTAACCGATAGAATAAAGGGGAGAGTGATCCAACATGGGAAGCGAGATACTCAGCAGACTCATAGAATGGCGGATGTCCTAAACAGCACTCTGGCCTCAGAATCAGCCCTAAAGGCATTCGGATCTGGCTGAAAAGCCCATGAGAGTATTTCAAGCATGGAAAGCCAAGACACTCTGGCAAAAAAAAAAAAAAAAAAAAAAAAAAAAAAAAAAAAAAAAAACACCACTAAATGAAAGATGTCTGTGAGTGAGATCCCAGTGGAAAGAACAGGTCTTCAAAGAAGGAGGTACCTTTCTCTGAAGGGAGGAGAGAACCTCCACTTTGTCTATGACCTTGTCTAAACAAGATAAGAGTCGGAGAACTCAAGGGGCTTCCATAGCCTTGGAAACTCATGACTGGTGCATAGGGAGATTACTGATGCCATAAACAGGAGTGCCAATTTGTAAAGTCAACAACAGGAGTCACTGTGCACTTACTCCTCATGTAGGATCTCTGTCCTTAATGTGCTATACATTGAGGCTTAATGCTATAACGAGTACTCAAACAGTATATTTCACTTTGTGTTTCTATGGGGGTGCAAACTGTTGAAATCTTTACTTAATGTATACTAAACTTATCTTCTGTTAAAAAAAAAAAAAGAAAGAAACTATCAATTCCCAACTTGACTCTCACTGGGATTAAACATGACAATAGGTCTGATCTGATTTCATCATCATTTAAAAAATCATCTATTATTTTTCACTTTATGTTTCTGTGTGGGAGCAAACTGTTGAAATCTTTACTTAATGTATGCTAAACTGATCTTCTGTATATAAAGAGAATCGACAATGAATCCTCATGTGAATGGAAGGGGAGAGGGAGTGGGAAAGGGGATGGTTGCGGGTGGGAGGGATGTTATGGGGGGGAAGCCATTGTAATCCATAAGCCGTACTTTGGAAATTTATATTCATTAAATAAAAGTTAAAAAAAAAAAGAAAAAAAAAGAGGAAAAAAAACACAAAGAAGCGGATAAAGTATTAAAAAACCAAGGTGATTTGACTCCTCAGAAGGAACACAGTAATGCACCACTATCAGACTATGAAGGTGAGAATGATGAAATGCCTGATAAAAGAATTATTCTAATGTTACTAAGATATACATTTCAATACAGAGACTGTTAAGTTTTAAAACCAATATACTTAGTGAAATAAGGTAATCCTCAAAAAAGACATATGTCATGTTTTCCCTGATCTGTGGTAACTAGTAGAGTACAAAAAATGTATATTATTAAAGTTGACATTTTGAGAACTGATTATTGTTTACAGCCCTTGTCTCTACTGGTATAGGACATTGTTTTCTTCTTCTTCTTACTTTTTGTTGAATTCTTTACTTAGTGGAGGGTTAATCTTATGATTATAAAATAATCTGAAAACAAATTAAAAGAAAGAATAATAAAGAAAGGATGAGGGAGGGTAGGGGAATGAGAGAGAGGAAGGGTGGGTGTGGAAGTATCACCATGCTCCTAAATCTCTATGTATGAAATACATGAAATTTGTTCACCTAGTATAACTAAAAAAAAGCAAATAAATCAATGAATAATATGAATGAGGAATTCAGCAAAGAGAGATACTAAAAAAGAGCTGAGCTGGTAATGCTAGAAATGAAGAAAACAATAGGTCAAACAAAAAATACAGTAAAAAAATCCTCAACAACGCACTAGATTAAGAAGAAGAAAAAAGAGTATCTGAACTTGATAGCAGATCACTTAAAATATCTCAGTAAGACAAGAAGAAAAGGGGGGAAGGGGAGGAGAGGGGGAAGAAGAGGAGGAGGAGGAGGAAGAGGAGGAAGAGGAGGAAGAGGAGGAGGAGGAGGAAGAGGAGGAAGGGAAGAAACAGCACTCATGATCTCTGGAAAACCACTAAATGAATTAATATTCAGCTTTTGGGAGTCACTGAAGGTATGAAAAAGGATAGTGGCTTAGATAACATTCTGAGGACTGGCATTATGCCATAGTGAGCTAAGCTTTCCCAAGTATACTAGCAGGATACTGTATTTGAAGTGGAACTGTTGAGATTTGAATCAATGCTCATATGGGATGATGGTATCACAGGGAGCAGCTTAACCCACTGTGCCATATTGCTGGCCCCAAGCCTTTCACTTTTATTGTTACAAGTGGTCTTCAAGCAGTTTGTGGAAAATGCATATAATGCAAAAAACTATGCATGGATTTCAAAATTTATATTAAAGCAAACATCTTTTAAATCCATTTTTCCACGAACTTCCTAAAGTTGCTTCATATTTAATGGTTTTTTATTTTCATGTTAAGAGTGATAAGCTGAGAATAAAGTGCAAAAGAACATGTTTCAGAGGAATTATTTATCTGTGATGTGCTGCTTTGCAAGACTAATAAAGTGTCTACGTGACTAGTGATGTTAAATGTGTTAAATGGTGTATTATTTTACGTGTCAGAGTAATCAGTTAGCTTAAACCACTTTATCATAGTAATATAGTAGGATAGGCCATCTTCTAAAAATTCTTTCATTTAGAACAGAATTATTCAGATCTCTCATGATTGCCATTTGCCAGCGGATTAAACACAATCTATGCTCTGTGTTGTAACAGCTTTTAAACTCCCTGCTGTGGAATAATAAGACTCAATTTGGTTTTTAGACATTGAAAGTATTTATTTATACTGCCTACATTACACACTAAAAATCAAAGTTAGAGATAATTTTCATCTTTTTCATGTTAATGGTAGATTAAGAAAATAATAAAACAACTTTTTGTTGAGAGCTTACATTAGAATATAAAGAAAATATAATTGATGACTTATCCAGCTATGTCACAAATAAATATTTTTCAGATAGAATAAATATCTTTAGTACTTTCCTTTAAATCTTTTTTTTGCTTGCTCTCTCTTTGATTTTGATGGTATCTAAGTTATGTTTATACATATATTATATTTATATATTGTCAATTTCTACAATTTTAACCGAGACACAATGTAATAAAAACAAAAAGAAAGAAATTTCTGAGATCAGAAGAAACTGGGTGTAATCAGGTTTGTATGGCCACAGACAATTTGTAGACAACATGATCCTTTACATAGGGAATCATAAGAATACACCAAGAGATTATTGGAACTTATGAGAGTTTTACAAAGTTGTGGGTTATAAATCAACACATAAAAATCAATGATATTTGTATAAACAAACAATGCCATGGCTGAGAAAAAACTTTTAAGATCAATCCCATTCACAATAGCTACAAAAATTTAAATGGCTTGGGATAAGTTTGACCAAGGTTGTGAAAGATTACCATGAAAATTACAAAGCATCAAGAAAGAAATAGAAAAAGACACAGAAAAACGTCTTCCATATTCATGGGTTCAAATAATTAATATCATCTAATGGCAGTTATACTCAAACAGTCTGGTACTGGCACAAAAATAAATATGTAGACAAATGGAACAGAATAGAAAGCCCAGAAATTAATACACATAACTACAACCAACTAATCTCTGACAAACAAGTAAAATCACTCCCTGGTGAGAGGACAGTCTCTTCAACAAAATTGTACCTCTGCATGCAGAAGCATGAAACAAGATCCCTACTGTACATCCTATACAAAAATAAATTTGCAATGATCAGGCATCTAAACCTGAGACTAAAACCATTGCATTGATGTAGGAAAACAGGGGAAACACTGCAATTCACTGGCATAAGGAAAGACTTCCTAGTCTTAAGACCCCAGAAGAACAGGCAACAAAGGCAAAAATAGACAAATGGAATTACATCTAGCTGAGAAGATTCTGTACCACAAAGAAAACACTCAACAAAGTAGAGACAACTGACAGAATGGGAGAAAATATTTTCAAACTATACATCTGGTAAAGTATTAATATCCAAGATATATAAGTAGCTCAAGAAACTCAACAGCAATAAAACAATCAAGAAATGTGGTAAGGATATGAACAGACATTTTTCAAAGGGTAAAATACAAATGGCCAACAAACATGAAAAAAATGTTTAAGATCACTAGCCATTAGGGAAATGAAAGTTAAAATTACAATGAGGTTTCATCTTACCCCACTTAGAATGGGTATCATCCAAAAATGAAAAAATGACAAGCACCAGTGAGGATATGGGAATAAGATACCCAAATACACCCTTGGTGGTGATGTAACTAGCACAACTGTTATGGAAGAACAATATGATGATTCCACTCAAATATGAAAATAGATCTACCACATGGCCAGCCATTCTACTCCTGAAAAGTTACCCTACTGGCGTGGGAGACCCAGAAGAAGTTCCTGGCACCTAGCTTCGGATTGGTGCAGCTCCGGCTGTTGCAGCCAGTTGGGGAGTGAACCAACGGATAGAAGACCTTTCTCTCTCTCTCTCTTTCTCTCTCTCTCTCTCTGCCTCTCCTCTCTCTGTGCAACTGTGACTTTCAAGAAAAATAAATAAATCTTTTAAAATAAACTGTATGTATTAAATAAATGAAATTTGTTCCTTTTACATAAACAAAAAGTTAATAGAAAATAAATAAAATAAAGATTAATTTAAAAAGACTTTAAAAAAGAAAGAAATAACCTCCACTGGAATAACAATTGAGGAAAAGTGATCTACTGAGATCTCATAACTGGAGTTTATAAACTGTAATAGGCACCTATTGGGATGCAGTAGGTTAATCTATCATTTGGGATGCTTGTTTTACATATTGTAGCACTGGCCTGAGTTCCTATTGCTTAGCTTCTGATCCACATTCCTACTTACACGTTTGGGAAGGCAGCAGACAGTGACTCAAATGCTTGGGATCCTGTAACTCACAGGCAAAATCCAGATGAAGTTTTTGACTCCTGACTTAATCCTGGCAAAGCCTGGTTATTGTACACATTCGGGGAGTGAGCCACTGGATGGAAAATCTCTCTCTCTCTCCCTGTCCTTGCACCTAAAATAACCTTAACTTGTAATTCCATTATCCAATATTTTTTAAAAATACCATTCTTTATGCATTTATACATTAATGCCAATCTCCTGTTTCAGACTTCTTGATTCTCTGATGACATAGTAGGTAATGTGTCTAAGGCCACAAATACTGTTAGAAAATCTATTGAAAGCATATATATTTAAAAAAAAAAAAAAGTGTACTGCAAGGGGTAGTGAAAGAGCAAATTGAATTAAATTCTCAGTTGCTCTCCCTGAACTTTATTTGCAATGATTTCATTTTTTCAAATGAAAAATGAATGTCTTGCACTCTAAAGGATAAGTTGCTAATACTTACTTTTATCTTCTCAGCATATTTTGCTTTATTAGTATATTTGTTCGTTGATAGAAAGCCTGAGATAATGGCATGGTACAGTAAGAAAGACAATATACTGCAGTTAAATGTTGCCTTGTGAAAAACCCTTTTTCGAACTGTGAGCATCACTGGACATTGAGTAGCAGAAAAAATTAAGATGGTGATCCTGATTAACAGACAAGAAAATCAAGGTATCAGGAGATTCAGAGACTTGTCCAATTTGCAAATGATGAATAACACTCTTTGTGTTCCCCCTATAATATTTCACCACTTCTAATCACTTTTTATCCATTAATGCAACGCTATGACAAAGGATGTGTAGGATCCCAATTAGTATTTATTGATCTACTAAATCATAAATTGCATATTTATTCAGGATCGAAACACAGTATGAATATGTCTAGAAACTTCTAAGTTTGTTTAATTTGTATCCTAAATTATAATAATGAGCTAAGAATTTAAATGAGTCACATTCAAACTGATGAAATACATAGATCCAGAATTAGCACAGGCATTGTTTTCAGGGACTGTTGAGTTACAGCACTTTTATCTCCTGGCTTTGTGATGTTGGAAATATCATGGCATTTCACCATCTATAAATTGAGGTAACGATAGTGCCTATCCTCACAGGAAAATATAAGAATTAAATTAGCTGATAGAATTAAAGGTCTCCCTATAGTTATTGGCATTGTGACTGGCAAAATAAATATTATCCAGTACTATTATTTTTGTTGTCATTATTACTATCATTGTCATCATCATCAAGACTATAACAAGGTTGCTTGCTGGCTATTAATTTGGTGTTCTTTTAGTCAAGCCAATTTGCAGATATCACTGGATTCTGTTCACTTTTACTCCTTTGTAAAAAGAAGTGATTTGATTAGATGATCTCCAAGATTCCTATCAATGATAAAATCTTATATTCTTTTTAGCAGAGTTTTAAATCCAAAATACCTTCATCTCTTAACTGTTGAATTTATAAATAATTTCTAACAATTTTTTCTTAAAGAGAGAAAACAAAATAATGATGTTACTGAAATTTAGAAATCTTCATATATTAAATAGCAATGAATAGATAATAGCTAAGGAAATTAATTGGCGTCCCCTGAAAATCATGGTAGTGTAGTGTAGTTGAACACACCTAGTATAAATTAGGCATCTGTAGCTACTCCATACTTCCAATGTCCTCTAAGTCATTGTTTCTCAAAATGTTGCCTCTATACTGTGAGGATTAACATAACCTGAGTACTTTTTAGAACAAACCTCGGAGTCCCATTCTAGACTTGCTGTGGTAGGAACTCTGTGGGTAGAGTCCAGGTATCTTAGTTTTAAGAAGGCCTCCAAGATTATGATGGTGCTAACCCTTGAAAAATAGTGTTCTAAGTAAAGAATGGAAAAGCAAATTCTTCTGATAAACATTTACTGAAGCAGGTGAAACTGGAATTGAATCTGGCCTTAGAAGACATTCAAGAGAAAGGTCTTCTAGAAATAATTAAAAGTCAAGTAACCAATCAGTAGACTGGAAAAGAGGCTAAGAAGTCAGTCTCAGTTATTTCCTCCAGAGAAATAAAGCTCTAGGAAGGTTAAAGAAAGGTTCAGTAAAATCATCAGAGAGTATCAGTGTAATTCTAGCAAGGGAGTATTCCCAGTACGAACCATAATGTTCTATCTCCTGCTGAGTGTAACGAGCCAGTGGTTCTCTGACAGAAATGAACTAAGTATTTCCCTTTTTAATGTTCTACAGCAGTTTAAAAAAAATTGAGAACTCAGTACTCTAATGTGCAAAGTAAGTTTTACATGAAACATATAAGAAAATGTTTAATGATCCATGTCCATCTATTTACCTGGTAAAATCTAACTATTCTATTTAATATAATAAAAATTGCATATTTCTACGATTTGTGTTAGAAGAGAAAATCGATGTCAAAGATACAGAGCTTTAGTGTCTTCATCTATATACCACAGATCCAATTCAGAGGTCCAACATTTCTAATTGATTCTTTGATGTCAACATCAAAAAGTCAAAAACTAAACATAGATAATCCGGTCCCGTAAACATTTTTTCATAGTCTCAGACTGAGGGAATGATGTGCCAGGGCATAAATATCCAAGGTATAAATCTGAAATTATTCTCCTTTTGTTCTTGTCAGTCCCTTCTGATCCTAGGCTATCAGATAATACACTGTATTTACTAAATCCAGTCTATTTAGTTTTATAATTACCTAAGCATTTACTTTTCTTTCATTTTTTCTTTTATAATTATTTCTATTCCTATTTCCATGACTTTTTCTGTATCTCTCTTCATAACTAGGCCTTAAGATCCTGAAGAACAGAACTATGACTATACCTTGGCACCCAGCACAATGCCTGCCAGAGCAGGCTTACAAAATTATTCTGTGAGAATATACCTGAGGCATACACACATGCATTTGAAATCTCATAGCTCCCACAATCTGAGGATGACATTGAACACTGAATCTTTTCCAGTGAAATAAATTGATATGTGACACATTTCTAAAAGAATGTATTTCACATAAACAGTTATCATATTTTAGAATCTTAGTAATTTATAAAATTTGAATGACTTTTTGTATATGGTAACAAAGTGTGGATAATTGCATTAAAGATAAATTTATTTTGGTGCAAAAAATTGAATTTATATAAGGGACCTTATAAAGCTCATGGAAATGCATATTTTGAAAAAAAAAGTACATATTTCAAAGCTGTTTTCACCAGAATAAACATCTTTTAATTACATTTTCTAAGTTTTTTGAGGCACTTTCTTATTTTAATAGAAGTCACTTTTATTTTATCTGCTTGGACATTATTGTTTTAGGTTTTATCACTTGACTTTAATGACCTCAACAAGATTAATAC
Organism: Oryctolagus cuniculus; assembly: GCF_051225735.1. NCBI lineage: Eukaryota > Metazoa > Chordata > Mammalia > Lagomorpha > Leporidae > Oryctolagus > Oryctolagus cuniculus. Next base: position 75,627,886 of record NC_142875.1, on the reverse strand, counting down.
AATATGTTCCATCGTCTTTGGGAATACCTATGATGATGAAAATTGCATGAGTTATAATATTACCTGAAATAGATTTCAACAATCGCATGAATTAACAAAAAATGTCACCTTATAAGAAAATAAATCCTGTCAAAAGTATACTTGCTCCCTAAAACACATTGATTTACTGAAGCTGCCATTCAAAAAGATGCTAGCCTTACTAAGCAGATGTGTTACCTAAGAAAATCACAGATAAGATGCCAGTGCTGTGGCGTAGTAGGCTAAGCCTCCGCCATGGTGCTGGCATCCCATACAGGCACTGGTTCATGTTGCAGCTGCTCATCTTCAGATCCAGTTCTCTGCTAATGGCCTGGGAAAGCAGTGGAGGAAAAGCCAGGTGCTTGGGCTGCTGCACCCACGTGGGAGACATGGAAGAAGCTCCTGGCTTCTGGCTTCTGGCTTAGGACTTGCTCAGCTCCTGCCTTTGTGGTCATTTGGGGAGTTTGCCAGAGGATGGAAAGTCTCCCTCTCTCTGTGTCTCTCCCTCTCTGACTGTAACTCTGTCTCCCAAAAAAATAAATAAATCTCTTAAAAAAAAATCACAGATAAACAGTCACTCTGTAATGGGGTTTGACAGCTCAAGCCCTGAGGACATCTTTTGTGTGCAATATTGTGTACATTTTAAGTTGCTAAATTTTCACTTTCATTGTATAAAATACCAGGAACCTGGAGGTAGATTGGAATTGCTATTTCAAAATTGTAAAGTTCAAACAAAAAGAGACAATTTGTGTTTATTCTCACTGCCTTCACTGAAGAGGAATTCTAAAGTACAAATAGAAAAGGAATTCTTGGCCAGCAGACTGATACAAGAGAAAACTTGCAGAAACACATGGCCTGGGATATTTCAGACTGTTGGCAGATTGCAAGCCTTTACAGCCTTTTATTAATAATCAGGGTCCAGATCAAGTGCCTCTAAGGAGCCAGACCTACTTGTGAGACTAGAGTTTGGGTTAGAAGTTAAACATCTTCCAAAAAACACTCTCATAATAGCAGATATCTTCTAGTCTGCACAAATGTCATTGACTAAGGAGATATTGAAAGGGATGGCCAATGTTCTCCAGAAAATAGAACTAAAAGGCTTTTTAGTACATGAATTACACATTTTTAAAGATTTATTTATTTGTTAGAAAGTTAAAGCTACACAGAGAGAGGAGAGGCAGAGAGAGAGAGAGAGAGAGAGAGAGAGAGAGGTTTTCCATCCACTGGTCCACTCCCCAACTGGCCACAATGGCCCGAGCTGCGCCAATCTGAAGCCAGGAGCCAGGAGCCAGGAGCCAGGAGCTTCTTCCAGGTCTCCCACGCATGTGCAGGGGCCCAAGGACTTGGGCCAAATTATACTGCCTTCCCAGACACCTTAGCAGAGAGCTGGATCAGAAGTGGAGCATCTGGGTTTTGAACCGGCGCCTATATGGGATGCTGGCACTTCAGGCAGCGGCATTACCTGCTATGCCACTGTGCTGGTCCCCAGATTACACATTTAATGGCAGTTTTGTTTGATATGTATGCTATAATTCAAAATGGTCAGCATCACAGTCCCATTTGTCTTTTGGTTGTCTATATAAACAAAACAATCAATATACAATAGAATATAAGTGCTATTAGAAAATGTAAATGCTTCAGGGAAATGATTGTGGAATGAATTTCCAAATAAAAGATAGTTATGGCAATAATGTCTTAAACTTATGCAGATAAAAATGCTCTTATACAACCCCATGCACCTGATCTGTGCTCATTAGTAATAAAAAACTAGAATAAAACAAAAAATAATTTAGACATCACTATAACCCGTCTACTCCTTATGCTCAAGTGTGAAATGATGAAACACTGGGGTATTCCTATCAGCAAAGTTTTATCAACATAAGAAGTCAATCTATAAACAATTATGTGTGAACCAACCAAAAATGAACTAGGAAGGCAACAAGCTAAAATACGGTTTTGTGGAGTGGTATTTTATCAATAAAAGGATAAAGGGAAGAAGTAAATGGATGTGAGACTTAGAAACAGAGAAAACGGGCTTCTGAAAAACTCAGTCATGAAGCTCTCTTTCTATTAACAACAAGAATTGTCATCAAAAGTTTGCTGGTAAAGAATGTCACACCTCATAGCAGTCTATCATTTGCAGAGATATAGACTTGCATAGTATCAATAGGGTAGAAATTGCAAGAGCTCTAATAGCATCCATTTCTTAAGAATCTACTTTAAAAGACAGATTAGAAGCCACAGTCTATCTATGGTAGCTTTGCAATTAATCAGCCTGAATGCAGAGAAATGAAGAATTCAATGTAAAAAGAAAATAAATCAATATTCGGGACAGATAAAGAGCAAAAACACACGAAAGGATTTCAAGAGACAAAAAATACTCCTTATTCATTCCTGCCTATGATTTCTCCATATCCTTAAGGATAGAAGAACAAAAATATGTAATATTTATAATTGTGTGTCATTTTAATATATTTTCTGTTGATGACAAAATATATCTATACCTTGGTAATTAATAAGTTTTATATATTTAGGTTCTCAGGCATAGTTCTGTTATTTTTTAATAATCATTTTTGCTTTTATCTTTAAATTTCAATTTAAAATGGTCCATTAGAGTTTGTTAAAGAACACACAAAGTACTTCAAAAGTTTATGGAAAATGGAATTAAAAATTGGGTTAAATTTAAAGTCCATAAATAGTCTCTTAATAATACACATTTTCCATGAACTTTTTGAGTATTCCTTGTATAGTCATAGGATAGGTAAATAGGAAAATAATAAAACTATAGTGTAGATTGCTTGAAAATGAAAGACAAGAAGAAAAACACCCACACATGCACATTAAGCCACAACAACATAATCTTTGCAGCATTACACAGAAATGCTGTAATTTATGAGAAGTCTATATGCATTGTTTTTTTTCTTCTTTAGTTTTCACAATTATGTATGATTTGCCAGGGCACAAAGTGCACGAGCTAATATAGGACATGAAGGGTATACTTGATAATAATTTTCTATTATAGTAGTTCTAATTTTGATGGTCACATTTCTTAAAAGTTTTGAAAAATCAGTATCTAAAGAAACCTGCAGGTAGAATAAATTAAAAACTGTATTTTGCATATACCTGTTTTTCTCCACTTGGCTTTTTGTGGTTCAATAACAGCTCAACAGCTCCGACGACTTCTTTTCTGATCGCATGTAACAGAGCATCTCCAACATAAACATTAAAGCTTAACAGCAGTTCAATGAGCTCCAAGTTCTCATTTTCAATGGCAATGAGGAGAGCAGTTCTTCCAAGAGGATCAATGCAATTAATATTGATTTTGAAATAAATTTCAGCTTCCTCTAGAGATTTCTTGACACTTGCATAATCTCCTTTTTCTACCGCATTCAAATAGGCTTTTTCTGATGGTGAGAGTTCTGATTCTGCTCTTACTATCCTCAGAGGGATGCGGTCTCTGTAGGGAGCATTAACATTTCTTTTGTAATAAAACTGAGCCATGTTTCATGCCATGCTATTTCTTTGTTTCTGAAATTATAAACAAAAATAAACAGATTAGTGTTTGTATGCATTTAAACTATTATAAATCATATTTCTTTTCCAACTCATGATGCCAACAGTAATAGCATTATTATTAAGCAGTGAGAGTTAAGCCTTTTCTTTCCTTGGACAATAGAAACACATTTCATTTATCTGGAAACAAAAGTTACAAAATCGAAGAGGAAAATAGTGATAGTTTTTGAAAGAACCCATAAAAGGAGTCTCAAAAATTTCATGATATATGAGTATTATGAAAAATCTATGCAGAGATTTCAAATTATTTTGCACCAAAAGAAACTCATCTCTTAATTCCATTTTCTGTGGACATTTTGAAGTACCCTTTTATTGCCTTTATATCATGAAGAATAAACAAGGCAAAATTTAAGCATTATAAATTCATTTGAAGTCATGGTAAAAATATAGTTGAAGATGAGGAAATTATCTGATAAAATTAAGTCACTGTTCCAAATAAATTATCACCTTAAAATAAATAATAAGGTCCCTGGAAACTATATTGATTTGGTAACATCTTAATGATTCAAATTTATAAGAAAAATGCACTACATTTTAAATATAAATTCTTTATTGCTATCAATTCACATCTTGAATTTTTTTATTATTTTGTTATTTTAATTATAGTTATGTTTATTTACATATATTTACTATTTAATATTAAAATGAGTGCATGATCCCAAGTATCTAAAAAGGAATATTTGTTCTACCTGATCTTTTTAGACTTAATAACTTTATGAGTAAATTTAGTTTGAATAATGCTTTAATAGTAGATTAACACACATGACATTAAAAATGTGATTATATTCAATGTAATATTTTCAGGTTGGGAAATTATGAACTGTTTGCATGCTACCTGAGTTTACTAGTGATTTCAATTATCAAATATTTAAATTCACCCTTTGACATCAAATTATTCACGGTTTCTCAAGTATCTAGATAGGGAATTGAATATACAAAGCTATTATTTCATAATTTTTTCCTTCCTGGCAATGTTACACTTAATGCTTTGTCAAGGTATGTGTCAAGAGCAGGTGTTCAAAATGCATTAATTTTAGATGTGCAAAATATTTACCTAAAGTCTTATTATAATTTCGATATTTGGGGATGATTAGCTCAATTTTGAATAACAGGAATAACATTTATTTTACAGGGTAACAAGGGAAATTTAATATCCATCCAGTCTAGCCAAAACTTCAATAAAATAAAAATCACAATATTATCCATCTGATTTTAGTGATCTGATCCAATAATACCATTCAAATATATGCCTGGGAAGATCAACCACCACCCACTTCCTCAGCATTTCTTTTCCCACTCACACATTTGTATTGGTAAGAGTGTGTGGGATCAATGGCATGACATTCTCGCTGTATTTTTATCAAAAATATAGTCTAAATGGTTGAAAATGATGGTGATTGGCAGCAATTTAGCAGTACACATGCTATTACCTCACATAGTCATTACTCATGATTCATAGGAAAATACATGAAATTTTCAAGACATGCATGTATAACGTGTCTTGCCAATAAAGTTATTTTAGCTTGAAGCAAGTATTTAATGTAATGTACCCAAAATACTCATACAAGCTGAAGTGAAAATATACCTAGATTCACTCACAAATTCATAGTCATGTACACACATTAAACTAAAGCTTCAGGGTGGCGCTATAGTGTAGTGGGTAAAGCCACTACCTGCAGTACCAGCATCTCATATAGGCGCTAGTATGAGCTCCAGTTGCTCCACCTCTGATCCTGATCTCTGCTATGGCCTGGGAGAGCAGTAGATGATCTGCATGGGAGACCCAGAAGAAGGTCCTGGCTCCTGGCTGCGATTGGCTCAGCTACGACCATTGCGGCCAATTGGGGACTGCGCCAGCAGATGCAAGACCTCTCTCTCTCTCTCTCCCTCTCTCTCTCTCTCTGCCTCTCTCTCTTACTTTCTCTCTCTCTGCCTCTACCTCTCTGTAACTCTGCCTTTCAGATAAAAAATAAATAAAACTAAAAAAAAAAAAAAAACCCTAAAGTTTCATGAGAATTTTGATTTTACCAAGAATAAAGATCAGCCCAGAAACCAAAGTTGTGATGTAGCAAGTTGCCAATCCCCTATGGGCATTGGCTTAAATCCAGGCTTCTCCATTTCTGATCTAGCTCCCTGCCAATGCACCTGGGAAAGCAGTGAAAGATGGCCGAATATGTGGGCCCCAATCCCTATGTGGGAGACCCAGATAAAGATCCTGGCTCCTGACTTTGGTCTGGCCCAGCCCTGGCCATTTGGGGAGTGAATCAGAGAATAGAAGATCTCTCTTTCTCTCTCTCTCTCTCCCTCTCTCTCCCTCTCTCTCTCTCCCTCTACTTTTGAAATAAAGATTTTTTAAAAAGAATCAGCCTATAGAACTGCTAATTTTATTTTATTTCATTTGTTTAATTTCATTAATGATGCTATCCACTTCTAAATATATTCAAAATTTAAATGCATCAAATGATATTTAAATATTTACAATGGTATATTACAACTTATACATAGAGAAAGACAGACATATTAAAGATAATGGAGAGAAACTGCTGGCTAAACTGAAAAAGGAAAAAAGATTATATAATTTTTCAGTATCTACACTTGTCCTTTTTGAATACTTGAGATGTGTGGATAGTAACAAAAGGACAAAAACCAAGTTTAATATTGTAAAACTGTGCTACATGAATGCAGTAGCAAGTGGAAAGTGCTGATAAGGCTCACAGAGTGCCCTGTGCTGACACACTTATCAGCAACTATGGAACTGTCATTGGACAGGAAGTCTGAAGGAGCACGGGACTCAAGTGTAGCAATATTCCACCTTAAATGTTGAAATCAAAGCCTGCTCCTGGCCTTGCCCTTGCAGAATGTACTTCCTGAATGCAGCAAGAGGAATGCAGAAAATAACAGATCTTTTCTTTTCAATGTCTCCTTTAGGACTCTAGGAGGGAACTGTTTGTGTCATCAGGCTATGTTTCAAAGACTCAGAAACAAGATACGGAATGATGGGAAAAATCTCAAATCCTGAACTGTCACTTTATAAATAACATAAAATTTATTTTCTCCAATGTGTTGAGGATTTTAAGAAACAAAAATGTTGGTAGAGCTACAATTTGACAATGATCTCCAGATAAATCTTAAGTTTTCACTAAATATGAAAAGGACAATTATCCAAGCAACATAAAGATATACAAGAAAACAAGAAGAGTTTGACTCTGAAGGCATATTCCCTGAAGGAAAGCTTGGTTATGCAGTAGAAAAATGATTCTGAGTTTCAAAAACAATAAAGAAAAAATATATAGAAACCTCTGCTCTTCAGTATGCTAAAATGAATTTCTCACAAAAATAATTTTTCTTTCTTTTTCTTCCATAATTCAATGATAAAAGATATGGATTCATAAGTCTGATATGACAAAGTAAGACACAGTCCTAGTTATTAGGGCACTATTACACAAACATTCATTTGTACTTGCTCTGGAATCTGACATGAAATAACATTCTCCTAGATCACTCATTCATATTCAATTCAATTCATTTTTCTTACTATTATTTTAGCATGTTACTTTGATAATCTTTGACATAACACTTACTTCACATAAATGCATAAGGCTCTGATTTTTGCTATCACTCTCTATCTCAGATCCTTTTCTAATTTCCTTCTATGTACCTTTTAGTAGTAACAAGTTTTGCCCCAAAATGCCACATGTTGACTGAAATGTTTTGTGACTTAGTCTCATCAAAATTAATTGCTAACATTTTTATCTTGTTCTAATACTGTAAAAGCACAATGAGTTACTAAATTCCTTTAAAATGTTTTAGTGGGGGCTGGCGCTGTGGCGCAGCGGGTTAAGGCCCTGGCCTGAAGTGCCAGCATCCCATACAGGTGCTGGTTCAAGACCCGGCTGCTCCATTTCCCATCCAGCTCTCTGCTATGGCCTGGGAAAGCAGTAGAATGGCTCAGGTCCTTGGGCCCCTGCACACGCATGGGAGACCTGGAAGAAGCTCCTGGCTTCAGATTGGCGCAGTTCCGGCAATTGTGGCCAATTGGGGAATGAGCCAGCAGATGGAAGACCTCTTTCTCTCTCTGCCTCTCCTCTCTTTGTGTAACTCTGACTTTCAAGTAAAATCAATAAATCTAAAAAAAAAAAAAAAAAAAGAGGTCTCTGAAAAAAAATGTTTTAGTGACATATCTAAAGATGAGGTTATTTTACTCAACAATAACTCAACAATAACAGCAACAATAAAAAAAAAACTTATTTCATCAACTAACACACTATGACATACTAGGATTTTAAATAAGGAAACTATTCTTCAAATTATTTTTAGAAACTGAAGTTCCTTAGGATTTAACTAGCATCAAATCTAAATCTAAACACTAAATACCTCCATTTTAAAATACACATTGAGGATATTGCCATATGCAGGGCAAGCAATTTTAATTAGCTGGATTTTTATCTCACAGGATTTAGAAAACATATGTTTTAGAAAGTACATTTAGCGAAGTTTGAATGTGCACCCTGACAGCTAGAAAGTATGCACTGGTCTCTCTCTTTTTTTCCTTTAAGTTTCAAAGGAAAAATGATCTCTCCTCCCTCCAGCAACTAAATCCTACTGTCTGAGTTGTCATCCATTCCTATTTCTCTAGCTCTTTACAACCGTTTGTTCTTTCAAACCTGGAATCTCCATCTGCAAACCAAATCCTTCCTTTCAAATCACAAATATACTTAATTATCACAGTTATTATTTATTTCTAAGTGACAATGGTAATTTCTCTCTCCCATCCTTGAAAATATGGTAAACTTGAAGCTCATCTTCTATTTACAATCTAGAATATAAGATTTATCCTTATTGTTGAATAAAATTATTTTCTCAATTGTGTTCTGCTACTTATGAGATACATTCAACTCTTCAGGGGCTAATGGTACTCTTGTTTTCAGTTGCCTCTTAATATCAACATGAACTTGCTCTGTGCTGGGTTCTAGAATACTCTTCTCTAATGCTGTACCTCCTACCTCAGCAAACCGTGCTCTTAGTAGTTCAGAAGTACACTTTTGCTTTTGTCCAAAGCTGAGATGCTGGTATTATGAGAGATGTTCTTGTGGCTCTTTTCTTTATATGCCACTCTCCTTATTCATTACTTGTTATTGAAAATGTTTCATAAAACCTAAACATATCTTTAAAACTATGCCATAAAATCCATGTTGCCAGCCACAACTCTCTCAAATTCTGGACTTGTGCTGTCCAATATGGTAGCAATTAATTACATGTAGCTGTTTAAATGTGAATGAACAAAAATTAAATAATAGGAAGAAGAATTTCTCTTGTCTTACTGGCTACATTTTAACTACTCAATAGCATTTTCTCTCTGAAAGATTGAGTTACTTTATCGCCGTATCATATCAGATTGTATGTCAGCTGCAGCAATACTCTTCTAAATAATCTCACTGGTGGTATTCTTGCATCCTTCTTATTTATCCTTTATGATAATAATTTACAGGAAAACCGTTGACATGTCATGGAATATCAGCCCCTCTATGATCTGTTTCAGCACTAACCTGGCATACTTTATTTTATACTGATAGAAGTACTGAACTATTTGGCTCCTGCAATTCACTGTCTTTCCCCACACTGCTCTTTATAAGTTGAATGCCTTTCCGCCCCTTAAGACCCTAGCAACTAGTTCCAAGTTTTAAAATCTTATCTGTAGTATCATAGCCTTGATGGTTTTTCTCACTTTCTCTCAAGCAAGATTTTGTGGTCCTTTTTATGCATCTTCATAAACCTTGTGGATCTCTTGGAATTAGAACATTTCTGACTGACTCTGTATTTAGTGATTGTGACATATGGTTTTGCACCAGTGCCCAAATTTTAGGAATGAATACATGACTTACTGGCTATAATTTTGGAGTTACTGCACTGCAATTTTAGGTAAAAGGACAAAACAAATAGGGTCAAATTGCTTTAACCACTTGCCTAGAATTTGTTTATCACTTCTAGTTAATATCTACTGAGCTATGAATTAGCCTGTATAAAATGCTTTCATTGTTTACCTGTTTTTCTTCTGTGAACATCTTTAACATTGGGCTCTTCTCAACTATATGAGGAATTACAATTGTATTGTATAAATCAAGACATGTGTAGCTCACAGCTTTGGAATACATCACTAGTCACTGCTGCCTAAAATCTTCAGGAAGGCATGCAACTTCAGTCATTTGTGGATCCTGAAGGAATATGAGCACAGAGGGAAAGATACAAGACATCCTAGGAAAGTAGTTTGAGTATCTTATATTAGAGGAAGTAGAGTTAATGTACCAGATAACAGGAGAACAAAATATGCATATCAATCTCTACAAAATTATAAAAGAAGATGGAGGGGAAAAAACTCAGAAATAAGGAATCATCAAGAATTAATTAGAGATAATCGTGGAACAACAGCAGAATGACTCAACAAACTAATCATGAAACTCCTACAGTTTGTAAAAAATGCAAAAGTTAAAAGAAATAGAGATTGGAAGTACTGGGACTGGCATCTATAAAATAACAATTTTGAGACATGACAATAAAATAATGGAATAAGTAAAATATTTTTAGTAATAATGAGCAACCATGTTTGTAATCATAACAAGGGGGAGCAGTAGGTTAAGCCACTGCCTACAGCACTAGCATCCCATAGGAGTGCTGGTTTGAGTCTTGGCTGCTTCACTTCTGGTCTATCTCCTTGCAAATGTATCTTGGATAGTACCAAAAGATGGCTCAATGCTTGATCCCCTGCCACTCACATGGGATACCTAGATGGAGTTCCAGCCTCTTGGCTTCAGTTTAGCCCAGCCCTATTTATTGTAGTCTTTTGGGGAGTGAACCAGTAGATGAAAGATTTCTCTCTCTGTAACACTACCTTTTAAATACATAAATATATCTTCTTTTAAAGGAGGATATAAGACCTCTTATTGAGAGAATCCATACTGCTACATAGAATTTGTAAGTATGACTCCTTTATAGATAAATCCTAAACAAGGCAGGGATAAACCTTATGAGAATTGCAACCACATGATTCATTAGGAATAGCTGTATCAACATTAATTAGCTGTTTGTTCTAGAAAGACTTTGCCCAGGAAAGATGATTGTAAACCAACAATGATTACACTATTTCAGTATTCACATCAATAAATTCTTGCATATTTGTTTATCTAAGATAACATTTTGCTCACTTGGGCAAACAGTTCCTTTCCTAAATAATAGTTAACTTGTCAAGACTCTTCAGAACCCTGATCTTACTAAATCCACTAATCTTGAATTATCACGCTAAAAATAGTGTCAATTCTTATCATTTTTCCCATGTGGAAAGACATAACTTAAATCCCCCTTGAGACCACACCAAAAATTCCTGAAATTTCTTACCCTGACCGTCTCCTTTGGAGACATTGTGAAACTGAATTACAGGTGATATTCTCTCTCAATACTTCGAATTCTAATGAACTTAACTTTGCTTTATTAGGAGAATGTATGGTGATATTTTTGGAATCTGATACATAAAAAGGACAAAGAGATTAAAATCAAACCTCTGGACAAATCTGGAGGAAAGAATATAATGGAGCATTGCTTTGAAAATAGGAAAGAAAAACACTCCTACTTGGAAGCTGGAATTTTGAATCTTATTAAAATTACTTAAATACAGGAAGGAATAAAATTGGGCTCATGCATATGGCCTCAGATTATTTCTAACTCAAAATCATATCTGAACATAGAAAAGTTCTATAATATAAGGAAATTATGGAAAAAGGTAGGAAAGTTTTCAGTTCAAGTTAAGATTTCTGTGTTTGGCTTACCAATTATTCTGTGGCACCCAGGAAAGTATCTGCTATATAACATAAGCTCAGTAATTGTTTGCTGAATGAATAAAATATTTATTGAGAATATATATGTCAAGATTTGTAAGATTTATAAATTATTTTAACAGAAGTATTCATTTTATTTGAAAAGCAAGGTTACAGAGAGGTAGAGGCAGAGTCAAAGAGAGAGAGGTCTTTGATTTGGGTCACTCCCCAAAGAGCTCCAAAGGCTGGAGCTGCCCCAATCTGAAGCCAGGAGCCAGGGGCTTCTTCTGGGTCTCTCACATAGGTGCAGGGGCCCCAAGATTTGGGCCATCTTCCACTGCCTTACCAGGCCATAGCAGAGAGCTGGATTAGAGGTGGAGCAGCTGGGACTTGAACTGGCGTCCATAAGGGATGCCAGCACGGCAGGCAGTGGCTTTACCCGCTATGTCACAGTGCTGCCCCCCAAGATTTGTAAGATTTGTACACTAAACATTGGGAATACCATCATGAATGAAAACTAGTAACCTGGGGCCAGCGCTGTGGCTCACTTGGCTAATCCTCTGCCTGTGGAGTCGGCATGCCATATGGGTACCGGGTTCTAGTCCCTGTTGCTCCTCTTCCAGTCCAGCTCTCTGATGTGGCCTGGGAAGGCAGTGGAGGATGGCCCAAGTGCTTGGGCCCTGCACCCACATGGGAGACCAGGAAGAAGCACCTGGATCCTGGGTTCGGATAGGCGCAGCACCGGCTGTGGCGGCCATTTGGGGAGTGAACCAACGGAAGGAAGACTTTTCTCTCTGTCTCACTCTCTCACACTGTATGTAACTCTACCTGTCAAATAAATAAATGAAAATCTTAAAAAAAAAGAAATGCTATGGGAAAAAGATGCTATGGGAAAAAAACACTGAGAAGATTATATTACAATAAAGAGACTACAGAATGAGGAAACAATGAATCGGGGGAACAAGACTCATTCTAGAATATTGCAGGGAGCACCTCTGCCTGGAGTAGAGTAAGGGCAAGGACAGCAGAGATGAATCCGCAGAAGATTCAGTACGAGGGCTGTGGCTTTATTCTCACCATATGAGTAAGTTACAGAATGGCTTTGAATAGAATAACACGATTTCTAACTTTAAAGATCATTTGCGCTATTGATTAGGAATTAAGCAAGTGTGGAAGCTAGAGCACATCTGCCATTAAGCCAAGTGAAACTATCAAGATTCCACAAGAAAGTAGAGACATTACATTTATGAATGCAAAGAAATTAAGATGTGTGGTGTTCCAATGATAGAAAAATACCAATGGAGATTTAAATATCTGTAACTGTGAGATTTCTGTGATTCCTATAAGGCATGTCATAGGGTGTGGCTGGGTCTTTGGGCAATCATTTCATCTAGCTTGAGAAGTTCAGGGTTCTGTGCTTACAATGAAGAGCACAAAGATCCTTTGGGTGGTACATGTGCCTCTGTGAGTGAGGTTACAGACCACTGTGTGCTCACTCTGGGTGGTTGGTTCACATTGGTAGAGAGTTGCTAAAACTGTGATCATGTCAGCCAATAACTGATAGCACTGCTGACCACAGAGATCTAGCACGCCCAACTTAGGTGTCAACCTGAACTCTTGCACTGTCAAGACCCTTGCACTACCTGGAACTTCTGTGGCCCTACCCAGCATACCCCACTGAATATCCACTGATGTTGCAGATACTCCATTAAGTCACAGAGGCATTATTTCCAAAGTTAAAGCCCTCAAAGGAGAAAACCAACAAGTGTTTCCACAAAAGCCTAAATATAAACATAGAAACACATGGGACATGAACATAGAGACAATATGATTCCCTAAAAGGGTCAGAAGCTCAATATTAGAATATAAAAATTAAGGAATTTGTTAAATTCCTGAAAAGTATTTTAAAAGAATAATCATAAGATTATTCAAAAACACAGAGAAGCAAATATATAAGTTAAAGAAATTCGTGGATGAAAAATTCTGGGAGATAGAAATATTGAAGAAAAATCAAACTGAAATATTTGAAATGAGAAGTCAATATGGCAAATAGAACACACAGTGGAAAACCTTAGCAATAGACTTTGTGGGCAGAAGAAAGAATATCTGACCCAGAAGACAAATCTTTGGAAATACCTCAGACCAAAAAAAAAAAAAAAAGAATAAAACTGAAAATAGTATTTGAGAGACATTATCAAATGACCAAATATATATATATCTTAGGAGTTTCTGAAGGTGTGGAAAGAGAGATTGGATTAGAAGACCTATTAAGTGAAATAATAACGAAAAACTTCTATAATTTGGAGAAAGATAGGGACATTCAAGTACACCAAGCACATAAATCTCCTAATAGACGTCATCAGAAAATAGCTTTACAACAACACTTTATAGTCAAACTTTCAACAGTAAAACATAAAGAAAAGACTCTAAAATGTGCACAAGAGAAATGCCAGATTATCTTCAAAGGATCTCCAATTAGAATGACAGCTGAGTTCTCACCAGAAAACCTACAGGCCAGGATAGAATGGAGATACATAGTCCCCAAGTTCTAAAAGAAAAAAAAGAAAAACTGTCAGCCGGCGCCAGCACCGCAGCTTACTTGGCTAATCCTCCACCTGCGGCGCCGGCACCCCAGGTTCTAGTGCTGGTTGGGGCGCCGGATTCTGTCCTAGTTGTTCCTCTTTCAGTCCAGCTCTCTGCTGTGGCCCGGGAAGGCAGTGGAGGATGGCCTAAGTACTTAGACCCTGCACCCGCATGGGCGACCGGGAGGAAGCACCTGGCTCCTGGCTTCGGATTGGCGCAGCATGCTGGCCGCAGCACACCGGCCGTAGCGGCCATTTGGGGGGTGAACCAATGGAAAAGGAATAACTTTCTTTCTGTCTCTCTCTCTCACTGTCTAACTCTGCTTGTCAAAAAAAAAAAAAAAAAAAAAAAAAAAAAACTTGTCAATTCAAAATACTGTATCCAGCAAAACCTTCACTTATAAATGTAGGTGAGATAAAACAAATAGTATTTGAAAGAATCAGTCACCATTTGTCTATTCCTGCAAATGATACCTAAGAAGGTGCTACACATAGAGACAGTGAAAAATATTCATCATTATGAAAGAATGTGAAGGCAGAAAATCTCCTAGTAAAGGTACAAAGGAAAACTAAAGCAAATGATATTCATGGAAAAATACTAGAACCAAATTTGTTACTTCTCAATAATAACCTTGAATAAAATAGCCTAAATTCTCCAATTAAAAGATACAACCGGATGAGTGGATTAAAAAATCAAGACCCATCCATTTGCTGCCTACAAATGCCTTATTAACAAAGATACACAGACTGAAAATGAAAGGATGCAAGAAGCTATCACATGCTGATGGGAAGCAAAAAAAACAAGCAGGAATAGCCATCTCAGTACAGGAAAAAAAATGTACTTTATCCAAAAACTGTTAAAAGAGACAAAGATGGGTATTATGTAATGATCAATTCAACAGGAGGATGTGAATATCATAAATTTATATGCACCCAATGTCAGGATGTGTAGCTATTTTAAACCAATATTAACAAATCTAAAATGAGACATAGGCTCCAAATTAGTAATAATGGGGGACTTCAACATCACACTGTCATCAATGGACAGATCATCTAGACAAGAAAAAAATCAACCAAGAAACCACAGAGTAATCGACAGTATGGACCAAATGGATCTAGTTGATATCTACAGAATATTTCATCCCACAGCTGCAGAATACACTTTTTTTTATAAGTGTGTGGAACTTCACCTAGTATAGACCATATGCTAGATCACATGCAATTCTTAATAAATTCAAAAAAATTGAAATCATAATAGGTGGCCAGCGCCGCAGCTCACTAGGCTAATCCTCCACCTTGTGGCACCGGCACACCGGGTTCTAGTCCCGATCGGGGCACTGGATTCTGCCCTGGTTGCCCCTCTTCCAGGCCAGCTCTCTGCTGTGGCCATGGAGTGCAGTGGAGGATGGCCCAAGTGTTGGGCCCTGCAACCCATGGGAGACCAGGAGAAGCACCTGGCTCCTGCCATTGGATCAAGCGTGGTGCGCCGGCCACAGTGCACCAGCCGCGGCAGCCATTGGAGGGTGAACCAACGGCAAAGGAAGACCTTTTTCTCTGTCTCTCTCTCTCACTGTCCACTCTGCCTGTCAAAAAAAAAAGAAATCATAATAGGTATCGTTTCTGACCACTATTAAATTAAGCGGGAAATTAACAACCTGATAAACTCTAGAAAATATGCAAACACACAATGGAGACTGAATAATATGCTCCTTAATGAACAGTGTGTCACAGAAAAAAGCAAAGGGGAAATAAAAAATCCTAGATATGAAAGATTAGGACATTTTAGAACCTATGAGATACAATAAAACCAATGCTAAAAAGAATTTTATACAATAGTGCCTACATCAAGAATTAGGATAGGAATCATACAAATGATCTAACAATGTATCTCAAGGGCCTAGAAAAACAAAAGAAAACAAACCCTAAAATTGTGGGAGGAAAGAAATAATTAAAATTAGGGAAGAAATAAACAAAACTGAAACAAAAAATATATAAAAGGTCATTGAAATGAAGAGGTGATTTTTTTGAAAAACATCAACAAAATTGATACACCATTGGCCCAACTAACGAAAAATAAAAAAAGAAGAAAACATTAGAAAAACTGAAAATAGTGTTTGAGAGACACTATCAAATGACCAAACATATGTGTCTTAGGAGTTCCTTAAGGCGTGGAAAGAGAGATTGGATTAGACGACCTAGTCAGTGAAGAATAATACCCATATTATTTAAATCAGAGATGAAAAAGGAGATGTTACAACTGATACCACCAAAATAAAAACAATCATCAAGTATTACTACAAACAGCTATATGCCAACAAACTGGAAAATGTTGAAGGCATGCATATATTTCTGGACACAATCTACAAAAATCGAGTCCTGAAGACATGGAAAACCTAAATAGACCAATAACCAAGACAGAGCCTGAATCAGTAATAAAGACCCTTCCCACAAAGAAAATCAGAGCTTTCATTGCTGAATTCTACCAAACTTTAAAGAAGGGAGATAATCCTCACAGACTGCTCCCACGAAGTTATAACCTTAATTACAAAAGCAGAAAAAGATACAAGAATGAAAACTAGAGACCAATATCCTTGATGAACACAGATACATAAATCTTCAACAAAATGTTAGCTAATCCAATCAAACAATACATCAGAAAGATCATTCACTCAGACCAAGTGGGATTTATCTCTGGTAAGCAGGAATAGCTCATCATATGCAAATCAATAAATGTCATTTATTTATGAAGACTAAAAACCATGTGATTATCTCAACAGATACACAGAAAAAAATGATAAAATACAGCATCTTTCATAATAAAGTCCTTAAGCAAATTGGGTATAGAAGGAACATTCCTCAACACAATCAAGGCAATTTATGACAAGCCGAAAGCCAGTATCATTTTGAGTGGGGGAAAGTTGAATGTAGTCCCACTTCCACAAAGATAGGAAACCAGACAGGGTGTCCCATTTTCAATTTTGCAGCTCTATAAAGTTCTGAGATTCTTTTTTTTTTTTTTTTTTTTTTTTTTTTTGACAGGCAGAGTGGACAGTGAGAGAGAGACAGAGAGAGAAAGGTCTTCCTTTGCCGCTGGTTCACCCTCCAATGGCCGCCGCTGCAGCCGGCGCACCGCGCTGATCCTGGCAGGAGCCAGGAGCCAGGTGCTTTTTCCTGGTCTCCCATGGGGTGCAGGGCCCAAGCACCTGGGCCATCCTCCACTGCACTCCCTGGCCATAGCAGAGAGCTGGCCTGGAAGAGGGGCAACCGGGACAGAATCCGGCGCCCCAACCGGGACTAGAACCCGGTGTGCCAGCGCCGCAAGGTGGAGGATTAGCCTATTGAGCCACGGCGCCGGCTAGTTCTGAGATTCTTTAACCAAAGCCATTAAGCATGAAAAAGAAATGAAAGGGATACCACGTGGCAAGGAGGAAGTCAAATTATCCCTGATTGCATATGACATGATACTATGTACAGGGGAACAAAAAGATTTCATGAAGACAAAATTGGAACTCATAAGAGAGTTTAGTAAAGTTGCATGATATAAAATCAACACTCAGAAATCAATAGTTTTTTAATACAACGACAATGCCAAGCCTGGGAAAGAAGTTGTAAGATCAATGCCACTCTCAATAGCTATGAAATAAATTTAATAGGCATTTTTCAAAGTATGAAAAACTAAAGGTGAATAGACATATGAAAAAATGTTCATGATCACTAGCCATAATGGAAAGTAAATAAAAGCCATAGTGAGGTTCTATTGCATCCCAATTAGATTGGCTTTAATCCAAAAATTAAAAAATATAAATGCTGGTGAGGAAAAATTGTTCTCTCATCCACTTTTGGTGGGGATTTTAACTAGTACAACTGGTTTGGAAAACAGTACAGAGATTTCTCAGAAATCTGAAGATAGATCTACCATATGACCCAGCCATCCAACTCTTAGGAATTTACCCAAATGAAATGAAATCAACATATTAAAGAGTTATCTGTATCTACATGTTTACTGCAGTTCAACTCACAACAGGTAAGCTATGGAACCAACCCTCACGTCCAACAACTGATGACTAGATAAAGAAAATGTGGTATATATAAAATGATCAGATAAGAATTTTTTTAAAAAAAAAGAATAAGGGGGCTGGTGCTGTGGCATAGTAGGTTAAACTTCCACCTACATCTCCAGCATCCCATGTGTGTGCCAGTTCGAGTACCAGCTACTCCACTTCCAATCTAGCTCCCTGCTTATGGCCTAAGAAGGCAATGGATTCTGGCTTAAGTGCTTGGATTCCTGCACCTACATGGGAGACCCAGAAGAAGCTCCTGGCTTCTGATCAGCCCGGCTTAGGTCACTGCAGCCATCTGGGGAGTGAACCAGTGGATGGAAGACCTCTCTCTCTGTCTTTCTCGCTCTGTAACTCTGCCTCTCAAATAAATAAATAAATATTTTTTAAAAAAGAAAAGGACAAAGCACTAAAATTCAAAGAGTGAAAGAAAATTGTCCCTTCAGAGGAGAGGGATTATATATAGAAAATAACATTTGAAAATTCATTCAACTTTACTGACCTCTAAAAACTGATGTCTATCAACAAGATAAAAGATATTGCATGCCAAAGGTGATCAGATTACAGATAAAGACTACTCAATATTGGAAATGATGTGATGAAATCTCTTCTCTCATAAATTGCTTGTGGTGGTTTAAACAGAAAAAAGAACTAGAAATGTGTTTAATTTTTGAAAGCTTCAAGTCCTTAACCCTAGGAATATCACTTTTAGGAATCTATTCTAGAGTTATATTTTCTAAGGTGAGTAATATATGCATAAAGGTAAATATTACTCTGTTATTTATTGTTGGGAAAAGTTAGATGCAAAAGATCATCATTGTCAGTTCAATAAAGCATTGAATATTTCATTAAAAATGTTCAAGTATAAAACAATGCATATTACACTTTTATTGTCATGGGGAAATAATCATATTACAGCAAGTGGTAATCATGAAAATAAGTTAAACACAATAAGAAAGTACTTGTAACAATAAAGATATCTAAACTACGAAAGAGGCAACCATACTAATAAAGAGTTATCTATGGGTAATTCACATTTTGTTATCATTTTCTTTATTACTCCTATGTTATTTGAGTGGCAGATGGGTAGAAAGAATAAAGAGAGGTTCCACCTATAGAATCATTTGTGAAATACCCGCAAAGGCTGAGTCTGGGCCAGAGCTGGGGCTGGAAGCCTGTAGCCAGAAATGCACACCAGATCACCCCTGTGGGTGACATGAATCCAATTATTTGAATCATCACTGTTGCCTCCTGGGGTCTGCATTGGTGGGAGGCTGCAGTCAGGAGCCAGAACCTGGAATCAAACCCAGACACTCCAATGTGGGACTTGGGCATCTTAACCATTAAGCTAAATATCTGTTTCTCTTGTTTTCTATATTTAAGCTTTTGGTAACAAGAACACAAGACCTTTTAATTAAAAAGAAAACTGATTACAAAACAAAACAGAAACACTCAACTGTCATTTTTCCTCATGTTTAAAATATATTTAGCTTATTTTTCAGGACTCTAAAAATGGGAACCTATACAAATAGGTAGAAATTATAAAGAAAAGGCTTCCTTCTCAATAAAAGGGTGATCTTTTATAGTAAGATTTGTCCAAAGTTTAAGTAGTTTAGCTCAGAGGCTAAAAATCTCTCTGTTGCTGGCAGCATTCAAAGAAAGAGACAATGTAAAGGAGTATTACAGACAGGATTCAAAACCCAGAGAAGTGGCTAAATTGGATAATCTTTAATGAATACTGTGACTAACTCCGTGATTCTATTAGTCTCTGCTTCTGTCATCATCATTGACAATAAACCATGTGACCTTGAACAATTTACTGACATTCTACACTTTTCCATTAAAGTTATATTAAGTGAAATCTATGCTTCTATCAATCTCTTTTTTAACATAAACTGTAAAAATGGTAACTTTCTGTTTTGATGTATTACTTTCCTGCCCTTGATCAGTAGCTGAGTCTTTTAATATGATATGTTTTAGAGATTTCAGAAGAAACTATTTCTGAACTCTTCAGATAAACAGAACTATGAGAAAATTTTCAGGTGCATCTATTTTATGAAATTTAGTAAAAAGCTTTTGATCATCACATAGTTAAAATATTGTATAGCAGTTTCCACTGTAAACATTTATTGTACTATGAAATTAATTTGGATATTTTTATGTCTTAAAATACTTCTTTTATTCTTAAAACTAAAATACATCTTTGTTTAAATAATAAAGCATATATGGTCTTACCAATTAATCAGCATTTAAAAAGGATTTTCATATAAAGGTATTTTATAAATGTATACATACAATTTTATTTGCTATAAATAAATAAATTTGTTAAAATGATTTTTAAAGCTTATTTTGTGTTGGGGCAGGACTGTTTTGAGAACTGAATATCACATAAAACAAAATTCTAACATGTAAATCTCTGGTAAGAAAATTAAGCCTACATTAAACTATAAAACAACCACCTCTTAAAGGTGCCATAAGGAGAGAGAAGCCAGTAGTAAATATGAAAAAGAAAGTCCTCCAGGGTAGATTTGGGCAATATTTATTGAGGAGTCAAAAGAAAAAAAGAGTTTTAATAGTTCTCTGCCCTCTTATTCACAGGGGATAGATTCCAAACCCCAGTGATTGCCTGAATTTGCAGATGGTACCAAGCCCTATACTCATGATATCACCTTTACTTTTCGCTGCACAACTTAGCAACTGCAACATATAATTTTTTGTCTTTTACTCTCCCTATTAAGTTGAGAACTTTCAGCTTTTTATTTAAGGAAACTCTGCTGGCTTTCCTCAGCAGATCTGAATTGTCAACATCGTGACTCCTGCATGTTGGTACTATTAAGTAAAATAAAGCCTAGTTGTACACAAACACTGGTTTACCTTGACAGTTGATCTGATAACCGAGATAGCTGTTAAGTAGACACTTTAGACAAAGGTACTCTACAATTCATATGGAATCATAAAAGACTCAGAATAGTGACAGTAATCCTGGGGGTAGGGGGTTAAGCTGGACACATCACATCAGATGGATGGATAATAAAATGGTGTCAGCTATAATGCTTCCTTTTTCAGCTCTGACTTGATTTACTTGAGACGAGTTTTTTATATTTTTTTCTTTGTTAGTCTGGCTAAATGTCTATTTTGTTTATATTCTCAAAAAAAAAACTTTTTTGTTTTGTTGATCTTTTGGATTCTTTTCTGTTTCAGGTTCATTTATTTCTATTTGATCCTTATTATTTCTTTCCTCCTGCTGATTTGGTATTTAGTTTGTTCTTGTTCTTCTAAGTCTTTGAGATGCGTTACTAGATAATTTATTTGACATATTTCTCTCTCTCTCTTTTTTTAAAAAATTTATTTATTTATTTGAAAGGCAGAGTTTGAGAGAGAGAGGAGAGAACGCGAGATTTTCCATCTGCTGGTTCACTCCTCAAATGGCCACAACAGCTGAAGCTGTGCTAATCTAAAGCTAGGAGACAGGAGCTTCTTCTGGATCTCCCATGTGGGTGCAGGGGCTTACGCTGGGGCATCCTCTGCTCCTTTCCCAGGCCATTAGCAGGGAGCTGGATCAGAAGTGGAGCAGCTGGGACTCAAAAAGGCACCCACATAGGATGCTGATGCCACAGACAGTGGCTTTACCTGGTACATCACAGCACCAGCCCCACATTTCTTTTTGTAATGTAAGAATTTAATGCTATAAAATTTCCTCTTAATAATACTGGTTTTACTATATCCCATGGGTTTTGATATGTCATATTTTCACTTCCATTTATTTCAAGAAATTTTAAATTTCTTTTTAAATTTCTTCAATGATTCATTGATCATTAACATGCTATTTAATTTCCATGGATTTGAATATTCTATTGTTGTTGATTTCTAGTTCTATTCCGTAGTTGTCTGAAAAGATACATGGTAATATTTTAATCTTTAATACTTTACTGAGACTTAGTTTACAACATAATATATGGCTTATCCTAGAAAATGTTTCCCGTGCTGATGAGAAGAATGTGTATTCTATAGCTGTTGTTTGAAATGCCCCATAAATATTTGTTAGGTCCATTTTCTCAATAATATGTTGCAACTCTGATGTATCTTAATGATTTTCTCTGTGGATGATCTATCCATTGATAAGTGTGGGTTGCTGAAATTCATCTACTAATATTGTATTTCATCTATCTCTTCTTTTAGGTCTAATATTATTTACCATATATATATATATATATATATATCTGGATGGTCCTGTGTTGAAGGCATAAATATTTATGATTATTATATCTTCTTGCTAAATTAAACCTTTTATTGAACTATAATGTCCTTCTTCATCTCTTTTTGCAGTTTTTGAGTTAAAGCCTGTTTCAGTTAATATGAAGACAGCTACTCCTGCTTATTTTGGGTTTCCATGTGCCTGGTATATCTTTTTCTAGCCCTTCACTTTCAGTCTATGAGTACCTTTATTTTTGAAGTGAAATTCTTATAGGTAGCATGTAATAGGGTCTTGATTTTTCACCCATTCAGTCAACTTAACTCTTTGGCTGTTGAATCTCATCCATTTACATTCAAAGTTAGTATTGATATAAAATTACTAACACCTGCCATTTCATTGATTGGATACTAATTTTACTTGCTCTGGTAGTGAATTTGGTGGTGTCTTCTGTTTTCAATATGTTTACTTCTAATGAAGGGCTCCCTTCAGAATTTCTTTTAAGGATGATCTAGGGGTGATGAAATCTCTGTTGTTGCTTATCTGGAAAATACCTGATTTCTCCTTTACTTTTTAAGGATAGCTTCACAGGGCATAATATAATATTCTTGGTTGGAATTTTTTTCTTTTAATACCTTGAACATTTCATGCCCCTCTCTTCTGGCCAGCAGGGTTTCTATTGAGAATTCTGATGTTAGCTAATTGGTTTTCCTTTATATGTAATGACATTTTTTAAATTTTTTTTAATTTTTTTATTTTTTTGACAGGCAGAGTGGACAGTGAGAGAGAGAGACAGAGAGAAAGGTCTTCCTTTGCCGTTGGTTCATCCTCCAATGGCCGCCGTGGCCGGAGCACTTCGGCCGGCTCACCGCGCTGATCCGAAGGCAGGAGCCAGGTGCTTCTCCTGGTCTCCCATGGGGTGCAAGGCCCAAGTACTTGGGCCATCCTCCACTGCACTCCCTGGCCACAGCAGAGAGCTGGCCTGGAAGAGGGGCAACCGGGACAGAATCCGGTGCCCTGACCGGGACTAGAACCTGGTGTGCTGGCGCTGCAAGGTGGAGGATTAGCCTAGTGAGCCGTGGCACTGGCCACTATAATGACATTTTTCTCTTTCTGTTTTAGGATTCTCTCCCTGTCCTTAAGTTTTGACAATTTGACTATACTATAGCTTGGATAAGGCCATTTTTAGTAGCATCTGCTTAGGACCGTTTGAGATTCTTGAATTTGTGTTTGAGGACCTGGGAAACATTGAACTATTATTTCATTTAGCGGATTCTCAAGCAATTTTGCTTTCACTTGTCCTTCAAAATTATCAATAATAATATTGGATCATTTAATGGTATCTCAAATTTCATGCAGACTTTCTTCATTCTTTTTAATTATTTCTCTTTATTTTTGTCTTATTGGGCTATTTCAAAAGTCTTAACCTCAGGGTCAGAAATTCTTTCTTCCACCTGGTCTATAGGGCTGTTTGAGCTCTGAGTTGTATTTTTTATTTCACTGATTAAAAATTTCATCTCCAAAATTTCTATCTGATTCTTCTTAATGATTTCTTTCTCCTTTGTAATGTTTTCATTTATGTCACTCACTAATTTCCTCATTTATTTTATTTATTTGTATTCTCTTGCATCAAATTTGAGTTTCCTTACAATTATTATTTTGAATACTATTTCTGGCATTTCATAGATTTTCTTCAAATCAGGTTCTAATTCCGGAGAACTACTGTGTTCTTTTAGATATGTCATGCTTCCATGTTTCTTTATGTTTCTTGTGTCTCTATGTTGACATCTGCATGATTGTGTAAGTGTCCCTTCTTTATGGAGTAGGTTTTCTCAGAAAACATCTTATGGTTTCGGTGTAATGCAGGGGTATCACTTGGTTTGTTGCTTTGGTTTTGGTTCCAGATGAGCCCAAAAGTTTTGCCTCTGAGTGATTCAAATTAATGTCAGCTGTGTCTATCAGTGACTAGAGTGGTCTAGTCTGCTATAATTTGTAGGATTAGTAGAGTTGCTTTGAGATGAATGTAGGTTTCCAAGGGTGTTTATCTTCAATCCACAGAGAGTTTGGAGTCAGTGACACCAGGAGTTGTGAAAACCTGGGCCTTGTTCTTGGTGCTGAGGAAGACAAGAGGGCCACCCGCCCTTGCCCACTGGAAAACCTGAGTGATTTGTGACTCTAGGACTGTGTGATGTGAATGGGCCCTTCCCCACAGCTTATTAGGGGACTGCAGCTGATGCTGCAGTTTATAACATCAACAGTCCTAGTCTTGGGACTAAGGAATATGAACTGAAGTCCACTCCATTCCTCAAGTGACTACAGGGTATACAGGAGATTTTACTCTGGCACGTAAGGGTACAGAGAAGTGAAATGCAAATAGGTTCTTCCCTAGGTCTACCAGGTAGATTCCAGAGGGATGGAGGAAATTAGAGCTCTTTGTTTACTGTCCTGGTGTTGCAGGGTACAGTGAGGGTAATTATCCAGAACTTCCAATGTCTGAGTGGATTTTTATGGACTGCTACTGGTGCTAGCCCCTAGAAGCTTAGGGACATGCCTCTGGCTCATGTAGTGAGTGAGAGTAGCTCCAGGGCTATTACCCCCAAATTCCCACAGTTGCAGGATGCTGGAGATATGTCCTCCGTGCCACAAGTTACACTGACTCTGACTGATCACTTCTGGTAGCAGAGGTGCAGATACCATTTGCTTGATCTTTACAACTGAGTCCAGTGCTGGGGGCGGGGGGGGGGCGGCGGCGGCTAGTGGAGGGAGGTAAGGTGGCTTCCCATCTTGGAGCCCAGCAATTGCTCACTCACCAGTCAGCTCCAAGGCTGACATTACACTCAGAGGGTGATTGGAACACTCCCTCTGCTGAAACCGTAGTGGTGGGCTGTGTGGCACCTTCCTACCTTGACTTGGTAAAACTGTGGCTCTCTGTCAGCAGTTGGCTGTGTCTCTGTCCTCTATTCTTATTGTTCCATGGAAACTTTGTCTTTATGTTACAACTCCACTGAAAATTCCTGTCAGTAAGACCTCTGGAAACCTGCTTCTTTGTTTTGTTTTCTGTATCCTAGGGCACCAATAGTCAGCGTGGCTTTACCTTATTCAGCTACTTTTGATCCCCTTTCTAATCTACAAATGCTTGACTTTTTAATGATCATGTAAATTTACGAATAAGAAAGCACTGTGCAAGTCACAAGAGATGGTAGTAGGTAATAAGTGTTTAATCCTGGTCTCCGATGTCCAGTATAGGGGCCCAAACACTTGGGCCATCTTCTGTTGCTTTTCTCAGGCCACTAGCAGGAAGCTGGATCAGAAGTGGAACAACCAGTATTCAAACCAGAGCCCATATGGGAGGGGCATTGCAGGCTGTGGCTTTACCTGATAGGCCATAATGCAGTTCTTGTCTTTTGAGGAATATTTACAAACTCACTTGTGTCTAATTAAGACTCATCATAACTTATGGGCACCTAATCTGCTACTTTTTGATTCCTTAGCCATAACCTCTCAACTAATCTGATCCAACCCACTTATGGATACAACCAGGAAAGGATAGCATAATTCCATCCTTTACTTGTATGGGATGGAGCATTGATAAATAATTGTGTGGGTTTTGTTTCCAATGTTAACTTAAACCCAAGATATTTAAACTCAGGGAGAGTTTAATGAGCTACCTGGAAATTCTCATTCCCTTTGTTGTTCCCTGATTAGCAATTCAGATTATTTAACATCTTGAAAACACTATACAGTTAAGAGAAAAGCAGAAGGTATAAATATAAAAAGCAAACTAATATCTCTGCTTTGAACTTTTAATACTTTACTCAATCTTTTCACGTTCTTTGAATTAAGGGATTCTAACACCAATTATGCAAATCTGAAGCAAATTTTTTAACCAAAATGCTGAGCATATTCTTTTTAAAGCTTCATTATGCACAAGAAATTCAGCAACTCCTAAATGCCCCCAACAAGTGTAGTAATTACCATAGCAACTTAGAAAATTAAATATCTTTGGCAAAGCAATTTTAACAGGTTATTTGGTTATTGTACAAATTTATGATAAACTTGCTGTCCAGAGAATTTCATTCTGTGTTGTCATCTGCTCTATGACACTTTCAAAATTGTTAATGATACAAAGTTGTATTATGAGTCTTAAATACTCATTCTCAAGTTTATCTTTTTAGTGTGTTAGCATTGAAAGAGTTAAGATGGCACTTCAAACACGGTTTTTTATCAGCGGGCATTTTAGTAGTTTTTTTTTTTTTTAAGACTTATTTATTTGAAAGGCAGAGGCAGAGAGAGAGAGAGAGAAAAAAAAAAGAGAGAGAAAGAGAGAATCTTCCATTGGCTGGTTCATTCCCAAAGTGGCCACAATGGCCGGAGCTGCAGGTATCCAAAGCCAGAAGTCAAGAGCTTCCTCCAGGTCTCCCAAGTGGGTACAGGGCCCCAAGGACTTGGGCCACCTTCCACTCCTTTCCCAGGCCATAGCAGAGAGCTAGATCAGAACCAGCTAGACTCGAACCGGCGCCCATATGGGATGCCGGCACTGCAAGGCAGTGGCCTTACTCCATTATACCACAATGCAGACCTCAGTAGTTTCTTAATAAATTCAATTAACTCTGTGCTTCTGGGTGTTTAACAGAGGATTAGATGCATAGTTCATTTTACAATAAATTTTCATTTCAGCTTTAACTAAATTAAACCAATTTCCTTTAAGTCAAAATTCTCCTGTTATTCTAGGAGTTGATATAACGTATTGATTTGATGCATGAGAAAGCTATGGAGATATATGTGTGTGTGTACGTGTGTGTGTGTGTGTGTATGGCATACACACATATGTGTTTATGACTATGTTTCCATTACATACAGCTATTATATCTCAGCTATTTCTCTTCGCTTCTTGAGGACCTGGTTGTCTTAAGGAAAACTGAGGAATTAAACCATCAGAATCTACTCTATTTCTAATAGATATGATCCCACACTACCTCAGGTAAAACATTTCATTAATATTATAAACAATTGTTCATGAAGTAAAATTACCACAAAATTATTTATTTATTTCCCTGGGAGGTTGGTAGCTGATACTTTACTTGTGAGTTTTCCATTCAAAATTACAATCTCAAAGTGTCATCATATTTTAAATCTCATAGATTTTCAGTATGCATTAATAGATTATTTACATAAAAGTGAAAAAGAAATATTTCCTTCTAGTCATTAAATATATGGTCTCTATAATGTCAGACATTGGGATATCTATAAATAGTTTTACTTTATTACTTTGAACCAGATGTTTGATATATTCTAATTATGATCTTCTGTATAAATCAACATTGTGTTTGGAAGAAAAATAGTCACTAGCAAGAAAATTCTATATTTTGTATATTCAACTGTACCGAAAATAAGAAATTATATAGTAGAAGTTTATTTTAGTGAAAACTTACTTTAGATCTCCTCTTTATGTGTTATGTAATGAGTGAAAATAGTGAAAGACATCTTGATAAATGGTAGTAAACTTTTAATCAATACTTAGTCAGCACTACACTGTTGACATCTAGAAATGCATGGAGAGTTTAACTTTTCTTTTTCAGATTTCCTCAAAAATTACCCGAGTTTTCAGACGATGACTCCTTTATTTACTGTGTCTTCCAGGGTTCCTGCTTTTGCCAAACTCAGGGAACTCTGTGGACTCTCTACGTTTTGTATTTTTGAAGAACATCAGATTTTTGTCAGCAAAAGCTGAACTGAACTCAATATTTGATACCTTACACAACCGTAGGCTGGCAGGATTATTTAACTCAGAGTTAAATTTCCTTATGTGTAAAATAGAAAATGACACTATCTCAGAATCTTGTGCGAATGAATTGAGATAAAATACATTAAGCAAACCTTGGAGCCTAATTACCAGAAGACACATGATGTGTGCACGTATTTATAAAATTTCCATTCTGACATTTTTGTCTCTGGTAATTTTGGAAGTTCAGGGATGCATTGACCTTATTTTTATATAAACCACACTGTGACACAATAACTAATTGCAAATTTAGGAACCTTTGATCTGAGCAGCCCAGGGTATTTTACACTACTCATAAGGTCATAATATCAGATAGCTTTGCCACTCCTGGATTCTGTGCTGACAATGAAAACTGTGTTGGTTTTGCAATAAAAAAAATATTGGTTTTTGAAATTTCCTTCTACCACTTAGCTTCAGGCTAGTGATTTCTTCAGAGACTTGGTCCCTCTGTCATGGTGGATAATAATGTCCTCAAGCAGGGTTGCTGCTGTGCAAATGTGATAACAATGGCTACAAAGCACCTGATACAGAGGCATCCAGTCAATGGTGATTATGTATATTTTTACCACAATCCTAGATATAACCTCCTGAAATCATTTGTAAATAATTTATTTGTATAAATCGCATATGCTTTTTAAATAAAGACAATTGTAAGTTGACATACATATTATGTAACGAATCTCTTTATAGTTTAATATTTAATCCAAGAAATACTTATATCAAAAATTTTAAATTTAATTTAAAATATTTAAATCAAAAATTTAAATTTTTAAATTTAATTTTCAGACTATTTGAGAGCTATGATCAGCTAGGTTGATAGCATACGAAAGGACCAATTTCTGAAACCTACAGTCATCTAATGTATTTAATATAAGGGTACTTCAAAATGCTTGTGGCAAATGGAATTAAAAGATAAAATTTCTTTTAGTACAAAAATTTTTAAATCCATACATGTTTTTCACAATATGTATTTTCTATGAACATTTTAAAGTTTTGTTGCATTTAGTTCTTTCACTTTGTTTTATAGGATTGCTTATGAAAAATTGTATGTCACAGAGTCAGTGTTACGGCACAGTAGTTTCAGCCAATGCCTGCAATGTTGGCATTCCATAATGATGCTGGTTTGTGTCCCAATTGTTCCAATTCCAATCTAGCTCCCTGCTAATAAGCCCAGGAAAGCAGAAGAACATGACCCAAATGCTTGGATCCCTGCACCCATGTAGGAGATCTGGACAGAATTCCAGGCTCTTGACTTTGGCTCAATCCTGGACATTTTGGCCATTTTAGGACTGAATCAGTGAATGGACAATCTCTCTCTCTTTTTTACTTTCTCTCTTTCTCCCTCACTCTGTAACTTTGCTTTTCAATTAAATAATAAACCTTTAAAAACATTAATGAAAATATTACTAATACTAGAGGTATTCTCCAAATCAAATATGCAAGAGAATTTCAAGATTTCATGGAAAATTGAAATGAAAAGATGTGAATTTTTCATGAACCTGAAGCCCCCTTGTATCTATACATATAGAAAGGTAAAAGAGCTATTAAGATAAAATACACATACACATACACACATTATATATATGCACACATATATATGTATAATAATGCATTTTATCTGTCAACTAATAGATGAATAAAATTAATACACTAAAATAAAAATGACTGTAATGTAAACCAATATAAGCCATAAAAGTATGATACAACACTGTTACTATAGACTTTGTGATATAAATTAATATGAATGTAAATTCTCACAAGAGTATTTCCCTATTTAACGGTTTTGTTTTCATAAGCTAATTTCCATATGTTACTAGCTATTGATTTCACAATGCTTCAACTGATAAAGCATTTTATAATCTTTCTTTTGACAAGAAATAATTCAAAAGACATTTATCTAAGCAGAAGTCAGGCCACTCATCATTTTTACCATAAAACAGCAGCATATCTTAAATGTGAACTTTTTGTATTGTTTTTGAGGGTGTAGCATGTAAAATTTCTCTTGAATTGTTTTTCCTAATTAGAGTAGATAAATGCAGAATAGCAAATATTTTAAAAAGTAGGCATTCCTCAACTCTGGCAGAGGATCATTACAAGCTACCTTGAAAAACAGCATAATACTGCTCACAAAATACACAGGCTGCAGTTGCACCAATGTTGTGGCTCAGCTGATTAAGCCAGCACCTGTGATGCCATCATCACATATGAGCTGTGGGTCATGTCCTGGCTGCTCCACTTCCCACCCAGTTTCTTGCTAATTTATGTGGGAAGGCATTGGAGCATAGCCCAAGTGCTTGTGACCAAGCAACACATGTGGGGCATTGGATAGAATTCCAGTCTCCTGGCTTGGGCCTCATCCAGCCCTAGCCAGTGTGCCATTTGGGAGTAAACCAGAAGATAGATGATCTCTCTCCCTCCTGCCTTTCCCTCCCTCTGTCATTCTGTATTTCATATATATATATATATATATATATATTTCATATATATACATATGTATATTTATATCTCCACTCCATATATATATATATATATATCTGTGAGTTCCAGAGCATTGGCAAAGACTATATATATATATATGTTAAGAACTTACCCTAAAATGCAAATGAATCTTAATTCCACTATTACATTATTGAATATAACTGAACCAAATTCTTAAACAGAATGATTTTTCATTTGTTTGCTCATTTGTTCATTCATGGACATTTTATTGAATGTGTACTGTCTTGGAGAAGTGAAATGGTTAGAATCATGCCAGGGGATCCCAATACAATCCCATCAAGGTGGCATGTACCAATGCCATCTCACTAGTCCCACTGATCAATTTCAGTTCACAATTGATCACACTGATAGGTCTAAGAGTCAAAGGGATCACACAAACAAGACTAGTGTTTGCTAATACTAGCTGATAGAATCAAAAAGGGAGAGAACGATCCATCATGGGAAGCGGGATATACAGCAGACTCATAGAATGGCAGATGTCCTAAATAGCGCTCTGTCCTCAGAATCAGCCCTTAAGGCATTCGGATCTGGCTGAAGAGCCCATGAGAGTATTTTAGGCATGGAAAGCCAAGTCATTCTGTAAAAAAAAAAAAAAAAGAAGAAGAAGAAGAAGAAGAAGACCTAAATGAAAGATCTCTGTGAGTGAGATCCCAGTGGAAAGAATGGGGCCATCAAAGAAGGAGGTACCTTTCTCTGAAGGGAGGAGAGAACTTCCACTTTGACTATGACCTTGTCTAAATAAGATCGAAGTCAGCAAACTCAAGAGGATTCCATAGCCTTGGAAACTCATGACTAGAGCCTAGGGAGATTTCTTATGCCATAAACAAGAGTGTCAAATTGTTAAGTCAACAACAGGAGTCACTGTGTACTTACTTCTCATGTGGGATCTGTCCTGAATGTGTTGCCCAATGTGAAGTAATGCTATAACTAGTACTGAAACAGTATTTTACACTTTGTGTTTCTGTGTGGGTGCAAACTGATGAAATCTTTACTTAATATATACTGAATCAATCTTCCATATATAAAGAGAATCGAAAATGAATCTTGATGTGAATGGATTGGGAGAGGGAGCGGGAGATGGGAGGGATGTGAGTGGGAGGGAAATTATGGGGGGAAGCCATTGTAATCCATTAACTGTACTTTGAAAATTTATATTTACTAAATAAAAAAATATAAAGATATGGCTTTCTTTTTTCAACTTCAAATTTTTAGATGGTGAGTAAGCCATATAAAGTCACAAGTACAATATCACAAATTCTAAAATAAAAATGTTTAGAAAGATTTACAAATATTTGAAATCTTCACTGAAAGGTAATATTTGAGCTGGATTTAGAAGGATGAAAAATTGTCTCAGGTAGAAAAAATAGAAACCAATTTTTGAAAGTTGAAAACAACAAAAGGATGGGATCCTGAAAATTGAATGCATACTTAAAGAAAAATGATTTGTGAACAAGGAAGTTCTGGAATCTCATATAAATCAATAAAAATGATTCTGAAACTACAAACTTTATTTTTGGTATCAAATCAACTAATGATTACAAATTTTTATTGAGTAATTCAGTGTGGTAGTTAGCTTTATGTTACTATAACAAAATACCCATGACAACTTGTTGATGAAGGAAGGAATTTTTTTTTTTTTACTGATAACAGTTTTGTAGTCAAAAATCCAAGATCAGCAGCCCTACTGGTTTATCTGCATAGTGAGGATGGAAGATGGCAGAACATTTGCAGAGGAAGGATTACATGATGATCCAATAAGCAGAGACAACACAACCAGGTTCCAATCTGGCTTCTATAACCAAATCTGAGAGAACTACCTTCCAAGAGCAACCCTCCAGTGGACTAAGGGCCTCCTAATAGACACACTTATACACTGTAATTGGATCAAGCCTCTACCCTCTTAGCAGCATCCATCCATCATTTTGGGAATGAATCATCAGCATGAGTTCAGGAGCCATATCCTATTCAAATAATGCCATAATCATGTTAAGAACCAGGTTTACAACACTTCTACCTTTTTCTATTTTTTATTTTGAATGATTTTACAGTTCTAGACTATTTGCAAAGACAGTACTACATGTCTGGGTAAGATTTCATTTCTTTGTATAATGTTTTTATTCTCCTTCAGGATCCATAGGAAGAAACCACACTGCCTTTGGCCATCATTTCTTCCTAGTATTCTTCAATCTGTGACAGTTTCTAAATTTTCCCTGCTTTTCCTGACCTTAAAATTTTGCAAATTACTAGTCATGTATTCTATATACTATCTGTCAATTTAGGTTTGTTTGATTTTCCTCATGGTAAAGCTGATATTGTGGGCATGGGAAAAGGGATGATGCGACCATTTCATCGCATCATTGCACAATATGATTTATCACTGATGGTGTTAACCTTGACCACTTAGTGAAGGACAGGATTATCAGCTTTCTCTATTCTCATTTACCTAGTTAGTAGAAGCAGGTCAACAAGTCCAGCCCACATTCAAGATGAGAATACTTATGCTTGACCTTCAAGAGGAAGGATTATTAAAAAATTTTTGGATATTTGTTAGAACCATCAACATAATTAATAAATTCTTGAGAATTTCAGGAACTGAAAATATAATTTTTTCCTCCTTCACATTTTGCCCACTAATTTCATCATCCATCAGTGGATCTTGCCTGCAAAAATTATTAATGTGATATTCAAATTGAGGTTTTCTATATCCGTGATTTCTTCCATATTTGTTGCTTGGCATTCTTAAAGAAAACTTCTCCCATTTCACTTCCACTTTATTTAACCAGTCACCATTTATATCATTATGAATTTATGGGTATTTATTTTATTTTTGAGTTACAATTTAATACCATTGCTGTTTCTTTGCTTGCTCAAACTGTTTCAGCTTTGGCCATTGGGAACTTTTTCAGGCTGACATCTGTGTCCATTTGACATTCTCTAATTCTTTTTATTTATTCTTTTTCTTGATCACTCGCTTACCTTCCGGCATTACAAGATGCTCCAGGTTTTTCTTATATGTTCCCTGCCCAGTTCCAGCAGCAGCCATTCTTTAAAGGAACCCCAGTATTCAGAAATCAGTATCTGGATACTAGTGTGCTTGCTGCTACTGAGGTGTCACTGACTCTAGGTCCTCTCAGTATACAGAGCACGAAAATACATCTGGTACATAAACCACACATATAGGCACATTTATATTTGTATTTTTGTACACATATACACATACAGAAACACAGTCATTATGATGTTTCAAATTGCAGTCTAGCACCATAGTCTCATTCTAGCATTCACCTTTGCATTTATAACTTTGCTTTCTGTTAGAAAGAAAATAAGTTTTATCTGTTGAACCTCACTATATAAGTATTGCCAGACCATACTGTTGTATGAAATAGATCAACCTACCAGAGTACGGTATTTGTGTTCAGTTCTTTGTGTCTCCTGTCTTAGATAGAAATGTGATTTTCATTGTTATTTAGTTAATCCCCTTGCTTCCTCACCAGTTCAAATAGTTTATAAGATTTGCAGCCCATTAATCCATTAACAAATTATTTTATTATTATTATTTTTTTTACTTTTTTGACAGGTAGAGTGGACAGTGAGAGAGAGAGACAGAGAGAAAGGTCTTCCTTTGCCGTTGGTTTACCCTCCAACGGCTGCCGCGGCCGGCACACTGCGGCCGGCGCACTGCGCTGATCCGATGGCAGGAGCCAGGAGCCAGGTGCTTTTCTTGGTCTCCCATGGGGTGCAGGGCCCAAGCACCTGGGCCATCCTCCACTGCACTCCCTGGCCACAGCAGAGGGCTGGCCTGGAAGAGGGGCAACCGGGACAGAATCCGGCGCCCCGACCGGGACTAGAACCCGGTGTGCCGGTGCCGCTAGGCGGAGGATTAGCCTAGTGAGCCGCGGCGCCGGCCTTCCATTAACAAATTATACTGTAGAGGAAAAGACATAGAGTTTGTGCTAAATCCTGGCTTAAAGAGAAGCAAGGAGCTCTTAATTGTGTTAATAATGATGAAGAAGATCCCTAACAAACCACAAGACATCAATACTATGAGTTTTTCTGGAGCACTAAAATCCATTAATATTGGAAACAAAATACCAGTGAAAGTTATTTGATACAATAAGTATATATTTATTCACTCACGGAAAATTTCTGGGGGATGGGAGTTTGGCACACTGATTAAAACTGTGTCCACTGACTAGAATGCGTGTGTCTCTGTCACCTATGGATAATCTGGATTGAGTCTCCAGCTTCTGGGCATTTGAGGAATGAGCAGGTGGATGGGATCTCTGTTTTCCTGCCTCTCTCTCTCTCTCTCTCTCTCTCTCTCTGCAGCACCTAGGACTATAAGGACACAATTCCTATTTCATCCGTTTGGACTATCTTTCCTGATCTTGGTTATCTACAACTCAACTCCATCTGCTTTGTCATCTCCTCCTGAATCTCAAGACTCAAGCTTCACACAGTCTTGGAAAAATTCTGCAACCCTTCTTATCCCAGTCATGGTCATTTCCATTTCTAGTTTCATACTTCTCTAAGTAAATAGCTTCTATGAGCATTTAAATATTTATTGCATTAACAGATTTTCTAGCTTTCTTTCTCATTGTATCTTAATGTATTCTCCTTTAAAACAGAGATTGCTTTGTTGATCCCTGTACTCCCACTACTTACTGGTGATAATGGGCCCTATTTTGTCAAGTAAATGAATGCATTAAGACTGTGCACTTGAGTTATTTCCAAGAGCAGATGGAGATTAAGTATTATTCTAATTTGTGCTATACACCTCTGGTAAAAAAAAAAAAAAAGACTATTCCAAAGCAGAATTATATGAACTACTAAAGTGGATAAACAAATGATGATAAATAGATTGCCAAAAGCAGAATCCAGACTTTGCCAGAAATACTGCATTTTAACATATTTATTATAGATGTCCCTCAAGCTGCTAGCTAAAAGCAATTGAAAGTTAAAATCCAGTGTGCATTTTTGTTTTTATAGTTTTTATTTCTATAGATATGCTTATTAACTATATCATAAATTCATGTAGTTCTTTCTTGTAATTTTATTATAGAAATTATCAACTCATCTTTTTAAAAAGTTAGTGAAAGAATCACCTTGAGAGATATACAAGGTGGATCCCATCAAAAATTTTTCACCTGTTCCGCCACTCAGTATAGAGTAACTAAGTAGTTCCTCTTACAAACCCATACTTGATAAAGGCCTGTGTGCCTAACAGAGCCATACATTGTAGGAGCACATAGTAAAGAGAAGACATAAATGTTTCCTATGTGAGGATTAAAGTGCTTCACATAAAAGGGAAAAAAAGCTGACCTTTAAGAAGTCAATATGATTTTGCCAAATAGAGAAAGGAAGGAAAGATACTGTGTGTATAAATGTATGTGTGTGTATGTAATACACTGCCATTTTATTTGAGGTAAACAATTTGCATTTTATATTTATGTATTCCATACATATGTGTTGAGAAATCAATAGCTATCAGACACTATAACATGCTGAGGATGTTACCTATGCAAATGTATCAGATATGGTGACTGCTCTTCTAGAACTCCTGTTCATCATGGGAAGGTAGAATAAAGCAATTTCACAAGGTAACTATGAAGGTCCCTTAATCTGCTGAGCAGGGGAGGAAGCATTATCTGTGAATTGAATGGAGGAAGCAATGAACGCTGAGACCACAGAGAATAGCAACACAGGCTAGAAGTTTGACTTATTCAGGGCTGGATTGAGCATGAAAGTCATTGTTTCTGGAGTGCTTACAGAAATACCTGAGTATGTGTATGATAGGGTATTCCAAAACTCATAAAAATGTATACATTGTTGGAATGAGCATTTGGTGAAGCAGTGAAGAAGCCACTTGGAATCCCACATCCCACAGTGTAGAGTCTGACTCAAGTCCCAGCTCCTCTGCTTCCAATCCAGCTTCCAATGTGCACCCTGGGAAGAAGCAGGTGATGGCTCAAATATTTGGGTCTCTGTCACCCACTTGGGAAACCTGTTCAGCTTGGGCTTGTGTGGGCATTTGGAGAGTGGAACAGCAGATAGACGATATCTTTCTGTTTGTATCTTTCTGTCTTTCCATCACCCTACCCTCCAAATAAAGTTAAATGAACAGCAAATTAAAATAGATAGCTAGATACAATTGATATTGATCCTCTAGGTAACTTAGGCGAGAGTTGTGAGGATTGCAATGTAGAGGTCACTGTCTGGAGGGTTAAATCCAGATAGTAAAGTTCTTGATTGTCAAAGCATTTTAGCAGGAACTAAACTGGAACAGTGAACTGTTTAGAAACTTCTAGAAAAGGACACAGTAGTGAAGTCTGGAATTCACTGGTACTTAGCATGTCCTAGGCACTCTGCCACATGCATTACATCTATTATTTTCTCACAACTCCAAGAGAAGGCAATGTTATTTTAAGTACTTTATAGATAAGGAAACAGAAGCACTGAGATATTAAGATATTTCCTAAAGTCATACAACTATAAAGGGACACAGCTGGGGTCTGAACCAAGACAGTAGGCTCCAGATTCCAAATCCTTTAACCCTACACTGTTTACTTTTCAATCTGAACTGAAAAGAACTATGGAAAGCAGATTTCAGTTTCTTGGGGGAAAAAAAAGGAACTTTGACTGACTTTTAAAGACATTGCTTTGAAAAAAAATTTACTACCAGGGTTCATATTGTATTCTGTACATTAGAAAACTTTTTTTTTAATGTTTCTTCAGATTTCACAACAAAGTGTTTTCAGTACTTGAAAGTATGTAAAGATTATATTTTATAAACAGATACAATAGTGAAGTGAACAATGAATGAATATATAATTTTAAAATATATAAAATGCCTTTTTTAAAGTGTTTTCACTTTGAAACTTTCTAGTAAATCCAGCAGGAAGTTTATCTATTTTACAGGGAAGATAACTGGCTTGGGAGTGATTGTACATATAAAGATACATTAAAGCTAATTAAAATATTTCCACAAAGACATGTTTTAATGAGTAAGAACTATATTAGCAAATTATAAATGAGAAATTAATTTTATATAATCTTTAATTATCAAAAATTGCATTGAAAGTCTCAAAAAGTTTATATTTTACTTATATATGATAAATATTATCAAAATATATCATAAATAGATAACAGCATTTCACATCTTGAGGTAACAAATGTGTTTTCTCCAACCTTCTCGAATTACTTTTGCATGAAAGAATTCATATTCTTTTTTTAAATTATTTTATTTATTTATTTGACAGACAGTGAGAGGAAGAGACAGAGAGAAAAGTCTTCCTTCTGTTGGTTTATCCACAGATGGCTGCAGTGGCCAGAGCTGTGCCAATTGAAGCCAGGAGCCAGGTGTCTCTTCCTGGTCTCCCATGTGGGTGCAGGGGCCCAAGGACTTGGGCCATCTTCCACTGCTTTCCCAGTCTATAGCAGAGAGCTGGATTGGAAGAGGAGCAACTGGGACTAGAACCGGAACCCATATGGGATGCTGGCACCACAGGTGGAGGATTAACCTACTGAGCCATGGCGCCAGCCCCAAGAATTCATATTCTTAACATAACTTCTACTGAAAATGTTTTTATATTATTTCTATTAGATAAGATAGTGAATACTACTATCATTACTACTATCATTGGTCTATAGACAGTAAGAATTGTCTTTGAATTGTGTATAATTTAATGGTAACAATTTTGGCAATGTAGACTTGCCATAAGCAACCTACTTCCATCAATGAAAAATTATGTCTATTTATAAATAATCTTATGCATATTTATAGATGTTACCATATTGTATATATGCCTCATGTTTTTCCATTCTTCCCTGGAAAAGTCATGAACTAGTAATGTGTGCTCTTTTAAATGTAAATACATGATTTTCTTTCTGTTAATAATACAGATGTATATATAGAATACTTCCAGCAGGGAGAAGATTTCAGCATCTGACTAGACAGGGAGATTTTTTATACCATATTATAGGACCCTGAGGTTTTGTTATTTTGTAGGATATGTTTTACACTATTTTGCAATATTGTGCTTTTTAAGCTGGGAGTCTTGATATGATTAAAGTACTCTGGATATTAACAAATACATTAAAAATTATGAAAATCTTGATTTAATATTTGTTTACAAGGGTCTTATATAAGGATACTTTAAAAAGTTAATGGACAATGAAAGTAAAAGCTAAGTTTGTTTTGGTGGTGGCCATTTGGTACAGCAGCTAAGATGGCACTTGGGATGCCCAAATCTCATATCCTAGTGCTTGGGTTCAAGTCCAGCCTCCATTTCTGAGTCCAGCTTCCTGCCAATACACTTTCTGGGAGGCAGCAGGTAATTTCTCCAATAATCGGGTCCCTGCCATTCACATGGAGACAAAGATTGAGATCTGTGCTCCAGACTTTGGTTTGGTATAGCCAGAGCTATTGTGCAAATTTAAGGAGTGAACTAGTAGATGGAAGATTTCTTTGTTTCTGTTCTGTCTCTGTCTTTCTGCCTTTCAAACAAAATGAACATGAATAACAACTTTTTAAAGCAATAAATAAGTTTAATCTGGTGAAAAAAAGAAACAACGAAATCCTTGTATATAAGGAGTTTCTAAAACATCCTTGGCAGCAGTTCAGTTTTGTTAGATAACCTAAAGTCTGTTCAAATGCCCTACGTGTGCAAATTTCAGTTAGCCTCTGTGTGTAGGTTTCATCTTTATGTCCTTACCTGTGAGAAATTCCAGTTTAAATGCTATTTTATTGGTAATAAAACCCCATAAATTTCATGAGATCAAGGTAAATGTATTCTTTAGTGAAATTAGAGGCAATCAGAGATGTCACTAAAGCAAGGTCAGAACATGAAAAGATAAAGCCAAAGAGAGAATAAATTCATAAAATTGGGAAAATAGAAATCTGGTAGGAGGAAGAAGAAGGACTGGAGCCTTGCAGGAATGCGATGGGAGGGAAGGTACGGTGGAAAGAATCCTATGCTCCTAACTCTGCATATATGAAATATGTGAAATTGTATACTTTTAATAAAACTTTTAAATTAAAAAATTTAGAAAAAGAAATTATGATGCCTTTGAAGTTAAGTTTGATGACTTCAGTTGTTAGCCTAGAAGACATTTATGTAGACAAAGACCTTAATAACAAACACAGAAGTGTTCTGAAGAAGGTAAAATGAGTCAATCATACATTGTGAATAAGAATATCAACATAAATAAAAATATGAAACAATTAAAAATCATACCTTGAAGGTCAATGAGCGTGCTGTGTTCCTCTGCCTTCATCTTTGATGCACTGAACTCTTGTCAATAGGAATATTTCACACAGTATGATTTCCATGTAATGACTTCAATTTTAGCATAAATCAAAAGGTAGCCTCTTGATAGTGTTTGCACAGAACAAGGTAATTACTGCATCTAATTGAAGACAAAAGAAAAAGTAAGCTAAAATCTGGAAGGTCCGTTATTGTTGCTGTTCCCCCCAGGGACCCTGTGGAATTTCAAAGAATCCTTATGGATACCAGAAAACTGATATATACACTTACAAACACATATGCTGGTCATTTAGAAATCAAATTAAAACTCCTGGGGCAACTGCAGCAACATCATTATATCTGAAAATTTCATTCCCTTGTACCTATCAAGCCCTGGATTCAGTGTACCTAACTTATGAAAGATTTTGTGTTTGAGAGTAAAAAGAGAATTAATGTAGGCTGACTGACCTTCAAAGTAAATTGGGATGTCAGCAGTATAATTATGATCATTGAGGTTTTCCTGAATGATTGGGAGAGAAGGGAGGAAGGGTTATGTATTATTACCACAAAATCTAAGCCTGAACCCACGATGTCTCCTTTTCATACACTGTGGCTCAGTAAGCCCTGGCAGCCTCTGTTATGCTCTGGTGACTTTTTGGCATTTGGGTGTGCCAATTAATGACTATTGCTCAAGAGAGTGAGATTTTTAAGGCTCTGTTCCCAATGAGCTGTCTAGTAACTCCAATTACAATAATGCCCATGATGAAATATGTAAAAAATTGATTAAACCGGTATATAGAAAAGTGATTTTAGGGACATCTTGTAACTCAGATGCTATATGAAAATATTACAATTGCTGTATGTGCCAAATTTTCTCCCTTCCCTTCCTCCACTTTTGATAATAACAAAATTGAGCCAAACACACATTTCTCTTTCTCTCTCTTTCTCTCTCTCTCTCTTATTCTCCTTTTTTTCCTCCCTCCCTCCCTCTCCATCTTCCTCTCTCCCTCTGTCTGTCTTCCACAGATACATATACTGTGCTACAGTAATTCTTCCTAGGCCTCAAATCCCTTCCTAATGTCCATCAATGCTCATAACAAGATTTAAGTCTACATGGAAGAGCAGCTGCTTCTGTTCAAATAATCCATTTGAGGATTTAGATTCAAGGCTGTTAAAAAGCATAAAGTCCCCTACAATGTGGATGTCTAAAAGTGTCATGCTCACTTTTCAGCAACTGTTAGAAAAATAGTAATAATGATAATAGTGTTATAGATTTAATTAGCAAACAATAATGAATCTCACTCCATTGCACCCAAGTCATAAGTACAGAAATAAATTTAATATGTTTTTAAGAGAAATAAATAAATAAGTAATACAAACATTACAAACTCCTCGAGGGTAAGACACCTAGGTTCCACTTGCTCTGTCACCCCCATGTCACCAGGGAAAAGGCTGTGCTCTGGAACCAATCTAAAGTATAAAGGAAATAAATCAACCCATGACAGCCTGATGGAAACCCACTGCATTGCCATAGAGGGACTTAAAAATCTCTCCATCCTTCCAGAATGAGTCATGCCCACTTATTGCTCTCATTTGTGTCAATGCTGATTCTGAAATAAATGACAAACCATTTACTGTAGGGAAAAATACCTAGCCTAAGGTGAAAAATGAAAGGCTTTAAAAACTGCCTCAAGTCATATTATGAGATCTTCAATTAAAGTATATAAATTTAGGTCTGAAAATTCTTGATTTGCAGTGTGGTTTGACTTATTTTAAAAAGTAGATTTTTGACATCTGTTTGGTCATTGGAAAAGTCAGTAATTCTCTGGTTGCAGACCCCTTTCACTCTAATAGGTGCTACAAGAACAGTTCTTTCACTCTGAGTTACTTGGTTCAACTTATCACAGATTCTACTCTCTTTCTTCAAAATTAAAAAAAATAAAGTGATCATAATTGTGAAGGAATTAATGCTCTATGCCTTCAAAACTATGCCTCCAAATTATATTCTTGCTGTTATTATTCAAATGCTTCACTGAAACAAGTAAAAGCCAGGGTATTTCAAAAAGTCTTTAATGAAAGTGAAAAGAAAATAAATACATTGGCAAGTATA
Source organism: Oryctolagus cuniculus (assembly GCF_051225735.1). Taxonomy (NCBI): domain Eukaryota; kingdom Metazoa; phylum Chordata; class Mammalia; order Lagomorpha; family Leporidae; genus Oryctolagus; species Oryctolagus cuniculus. The sequence goes on along the minus strand of NC_142875.1, from coordinate 75,586,022 downwards.
TCTCAGAAAAGTATACTAGTATATATTTTATTTTAACACTAGGAATACAAGAAAAGGTACCTAACACAACAGCTAATGATGAAATAAAAAAAAAGAAATACCTCACTTTAAAACTAAGCTCTGAACACTCACTATAATTGTACAGTTTGGGGAAGGGGGCTGGCGCTGTGGCATAGCAGGTAAAGTCTCCACCTACAATGCCGGCAACCCATGTTGTTGCCGGTTCGCATCCCAGCTGCTCCACTACCAATCCAGCTTCTTGCTAATGGCCTGGGTAAAGAAATGGAAAATAGACCACGTGTTTGGGTACCCAGCACCCATGTGTGAAACCAGGATGAAGCTTCTACCTGCTGGCCTTGATCTGGCCCAGCCTCAACTGTTGCACCCATCTGGGAGTGAACTAGCACATAGAAGATCTCCCTCTTTCTCTGTCTCCTTCCTCTCTCTCTGTAATTTTGCATTTTCTTTCGTTTAAAGGAAAAGATTTATTTCATTTATTTTGAAAATCTGAGTTACAGAGAGAGATAGAGAGAGGGGTGAAAGAGAGAGAGGGACAAAGAGATAGAGGTCTTCCATCTGCTGGTTCACTCCCCCAATGACAGTTAAAGCTGGAACTGGAGGAGGTCAAAGCCAGGAGGCAGGAGCTTCCTCCAGGTCTTCCACATGGGTTCAGGGGCCCAAGGACTTGTGCCATCTTCCACTACTTTCCCTGGAGCATTTGCAGAGAGCTGGATCTGAGGTGAACCAGACAGGACTTGAAGGAGCATTCATGTGGGATGCCAGCACAGCAGTTCAGTAGCTTAACTTGCTATGACACAGCACCAGCCCCTGTAACTCTGGATTTCAAATAAACAAATTTTTAAAGAGTTTGGGGAACCTGTTGAGACTATATTGTGTTCCCCAGATCTCATCAGTGAAAACTTCATGATTTCAACGACCGGTACTCAACATGAGACAGAGTTCAGCTGCAAGTTCCTTCAGGAAATGCCTCAGCGTCAGAAAACCACCTCGTCCAGGCTGTCTTTTTAGGGGTAGGAGCACCTCCACTGACAGGTTGGTAAAGTATGTAAAGTTCAGTCATTACGACCAGAGTCGGGGAGATCTGAGGAGTGGGGTTCATCTCTGAGAATCCTATAGATTCAGGCAATGTTACCCTAGGACCACTGACCTATGTTTTGCAACGTACTTAATTTGTTTCTAAATGGTTACTAGACATCATGTATATCCAATTTAATTAAATATATACAATAAGTAGCTCTGATAAGATTTTAATATATTAGCCCTAACTTTCCTTTAACTTTAAATGGTGAACTGAAAGAATCATATTTGCAACGTGTAGGGTTGGGAACAAAATCAATATAGGATGGTCTTTCAATGCTTGGAAGATTGAGATGAAGTCTTAATTGATCCAAGTAAATATCAGAATTAGAATAACCAAAGGATGTGATAGGTGCTGCTGCAATGACACAGTAGGTTAAGCTGCTGCTTGCAACAAAGGCATCATATTGGATTGCAGTTGCTGATTGGTCCCAGATCTGCTTCCAGTCCAGGTTCCTGTTATTGCAGCAGCAAAGGCAGCAGAAGAAAGTCCTAGGACTCAAATGTGGAAGAGGACCCAGATGGTGTTCTGGACTCTAAGCTTCAGTCTGGCCCAATCCAATCTCTGTGCTCATTTGGGGAATGAATCTGCAGATGAGAGATTCTCTGTCTCTCTCTCTCCGACTCTCTCTCCCTCCCTCCTTCCGTCTAGCCCTCCATCTCTCTGCAATTCTGACTTTGAAGTAAATAAAATAAATATTAAAAAGAAAAAATATGAAGTTTAGATTTTTAAACATAGCTAATAGAAACAAAAAGCTCTTTCCCTAAGTTTTCATTTTTCCAATGTTTATATCCTTATTCAGTAACTCTGTTTTAACTTTCTGCAAGGATTCTTATAGACATCTTTTTTTTGAAAATATAAAAAAAAAATCTTACTTCATAGTATATTCCCTGAGTTTTTCTCTTAAAAAAGAATTGAATCACTAATTTTTGTGCCATAAAAATACCACCCAAGTAATTCTAACTTCCTCAAACTGCAGGCCAAAGATCCAATAAAAAAAGAATGTGTTTCAATGTGACATAGACATTGATGCTCAATATGGAGGTTGTATTCTGACCTGATTCATAGTTTGAATTGGACCCCATTCAAAGACTAAGGTAGAAAAAGGTGAGGACTAATTCTTAAAAAAAAAAGAGGGGCTGGTGTCATGGCTCACTTGGTTAATCCTCCACCTGCAGCACTGGCGTCCCATATGGGTGCTGGGTTCTAGTCTCGGTTGCTCCTCTTCCAGTCCAGCTCTCTGCTGTGGCCTGGGAGGGCAGTGGGGGATGGCCCAAGCATTTGGGCCCCTGTACCTGCATGGGAGACCAGGAGGAAACACTTGGCTCCTGGCTTCGCATAGGTGCAGCATCGGCCATGGTGGTCATTTGGAGGGTGAACCAATGGAAGGAAGATCTTTCTGTCTCTCTCTCTCACTGTCTAACTCTATCTGTCAAATAAAAAAAAAAATAAAGAAGAAAGAAAAGAAAAAAAAAAAAGAAAAAGAAAAACTCCCTCAGACAGAAATAAGAATCTTAGGAAAACAACAGAGCTAGAGTGCACAGAGCAAGGATCAGAGCACAAAAGAGGAAAAATCAGAGATTTATAGAGGATCCACTTCTAATGTTTATCAGCACACACATATGAACAATTCTTCATATTTTCTGGAAGTCAGAGAAAGAATCATTGGTGAGCTTTAGAGGAAACAGCAGTCCACACTTATACAAGATCAGTGATAGTGTCTGTTCTCACCTTCTTGAATGGAAAAACCTAATAATTCATGGGGTATTAGGGAGACTACACAGGAGGATCTGCTCTGACAGTAGAAAATAGACAGCATTGACCAAGTGATCCTCTAGTCCTGCCAAACAAATATTAAAAATCAACAGCCAAAAGCCCACTTGTCTCCAAGTGATTTAACCATGTCATACAACAAAATTGAGATTATTCATAGGAACACAAACATATTAAGCACCCCAAAAAGTCAAACTTAACATGTCTATCATCAAACCAAAGATGATCAGATTCACAAGTAAATATGAAGGAAAGCACAAGTCATGAAGTGAAGAAACTCTAGTGAATGAAGACTTACACTGAATTCACAAACAACATAATTAGTAAAAAAAAAAAAATTACAACAATTTTTATAACTGTAACATTATTTAATTAAGTTGAAACTCTGAGGGTAAGCATTATAATATGTGAAAAGTAAAACACAATGGATAAGATCAACAGTGTATTAGACACTGCTAAAACAATTACTGAACAAAGACCTAGCAATAGAAACTATGCAAAGGGAACACAAGGACAAAAGTTTTTTAAAAAGTATTAAGGCATTAGTGAGCCATGGGATACATCTGATCGCTCTACTACATGTTTAATAAAAGCCTATAAAATATAGTTAAAGTACTTCAAAACAATTGAAAAGTAATTTCCAAATTTGAAAAATACTGTAAATTCATAAGTCGAAGCAGTTCAATAAATCCTAGACACAAGCAACATAACGAAATCTAGAGCAAGGTATGCAATAATCAACTTTCTTAATACAATAACCAGGGAAACAAATCTTTGAATAGCTAATAACACTTCTCCATCAAAAGCACACATTATGTACAGAAAAAAAAAGCACATTTCTCACTGGCAAAAAAAAAAAAAAAAAGAACTAGTCATTATATGGTAAAGGAATACTTCCAAAATAGATTAAGAAAAAGAGTTGGTCTAGAATTTTATACCCACCTAAAATACTCACACTCACCGTCCCCCCTCCCCCACTAACTCCAAGGGAATCACATTGGAAATCAACAACCAGAGGTGATCTAAGATATCCTAAATATTTAGAAACTATATGACACTCTGCTAATAAATAGGCCTTAGAAGGCATCACAGGAACAGTTTGATAATTCTCTGAGATTAAGGAAAGTGAAATTTATCATACCAAAAATTTATGTGATAAAGTAAAGCAGTACTACTGTGGCAATTTATATTTGAAAATTCCTCTTTTTAACCTAAATTGTCATTTAAAGAAATTACAGGAACAAAATAATCAAAGCAAAAGGAAGAAAATAATAAATAATATAGTGATTATAACAACATTAGAGAAGGTAAAAACTATAGGGAGAACCTACAAAACCAATCATTGCTTTTTTAAAAAAAATACACAAAACTAGCTAACTTGACCAAGGAAATAAGAGAGAAGACTAATTATGAAAATCAGTAATGAAATAGAGAACACAATTGCCTACTTGAAGTTATAGAACATTAAAAGAAACTACATGCTTGAAGTCTGGCAACACTGATGAAGTGTATAACATCTTGGTAAGTTATACTATCAAAAACAGACTCAAGAATGATTGAAATAGTAAATTAATACTTGTGCACAAAGAAAAGGCTTCACTGGTGAACACTATCAAATATTTTATGCAAAATTAGTACAATCTTTCACAAATTCTTTCAAAAAATAAAATAAACACTGACTCATTCCATGAGGTCAGTATTATCCTGATATCAAAACAAAGAAAAATTTACAGACCAATGTCTCTATGAATACAGATGTTAAAAAAAGCACTAAACAAAATACTACTAAACCAAACCCAACAACATTAAAAAGTAGTAATATACCATGGCCTAATGGAGTTATTCTATGAATGCAAATTTAATTCAACACAGAAAAAATGTGTAATACATTACACTGATAGAATAAAGAGGGGAAATCCCTGGCCTTCTCAATAAGCACTGAAAAGACATTTGACAAAATTCAATATGACTTCATGCTAAAATATTGAGCAAACTACACATCAAAAGGGAATTTCTCAACTTTGTATAGACTTTCTAAAATAAATACAGCCGACATTATATTTACTTTAAAAATGCTGAGTATTTTACCTTTATGATCTGAAACAAGAAAAATATGTCCAATCTTGTCACTTTTAGTCAACAACATGCTAAAGTTCTGACCAATGCCATTAGGAAAGACAAAGAAGCAAAGGCACCCAGGTAGGAAAGGAAGAAGTGAAAATATCTATTTTCAGATTACATAATCTTGCATTTAGGAAATCTTATCAATTCCTTAAAACATATAACAAAGGTATAAAATCTTTAATAATACAAAAAAGAATAAAATATTTAGGTATGAATTTAAATGAGGTGCAGGCACTTTTAATAGTGATTAAAATGCTACGTGGAATGCTTATAATGCCCTATTGAGGTGCTTGGATCCAACTCTCAGTTCCACTCATTCCAGCTTCCTGCTAATGTAAATCCTGGTAGGCACTAAGTGATGGCTCACGCAGCTGGCTGCCTGCCACCTGTGTGAAGGACCCAGATTGAATTCCTGGTTTCTGATTTTGGCATGCTTGGCTGTTGCACACATTTAGGGAATGAAGCAGCAGATGAGAAATTACTTTTGGTATCTCTCTGCTTTTCAACAAATAAAAATAAATATATAAAGCAAATTTAAGTGAAAAACGTTTAGTATTAAAGAAATTACAGGAACAAAATAATTAAAGCAAAAGGAAGAAAATAATAAATAATGCAGTGATTATAACAACATTAGAGAAGGTAAAAATTATAGGGAGAACCTACAAAACCAATCATTGATTTTTTTAAAAAAATACACAAAACTAGCTAACTTGACCAAGGAAATAAGAGAGAAGACTAATTATGAAAATCAGTAATGAAATAGAGAACACAATTGCCTACTTTTTTACAGTACTTTAATTGAAAAATTTGTGTACAAAAATCTGTAATATGGTGGAAAGAAATTATGGGGAGTTCAAAATAAATGGAAAGATATTCTTTTAAAGAAACTGGAAGATGATTCTCAAATTGATGGGGAAATCCAAGTGACTCGGAAAAGCCAAAGCAATCTTGATCAAGAAGAAGAAATCTGGAACAGTTGCATCATTTCTAAACTTAACAACAGTAATCAAAATTGTGTACTAATGGAATAATGTTACACATACAGGTGACTGAATGTAATCAATAGTCCATAAATAATTCTGTAAGTTTATGATTTATAGATTTTTGACAATGGTGTCAAGACAATACAATGCGAAAAAAAATAATTTTTTCAACAATTGGTGCTATGGTATCTGGAAAACCACATGAACAAAATGAAGTTGGACTCTTATTTCACACAATATAAAAATTTGTTCCAAAACAGATTAAAGATTTAAATGCTAAAAGCTAAAACTATAAAACTCTTATCAAAAACAGATGTAAGATCTTAGTTCTTGGTTTAAATGATGGCATCTTATATATGATATCAAATCATAAACAAAAACAAAAGTATCAATTATATATTTGCAATATATTAGACTAGTATTACTTCAAGGAACACTATCTAGAAAGTGAAAATACTACTGAGAAAATACTTCCAAATAATATATACATTAGAATGACACTTCAAAAAGTTAATGAAAAAACAGAATGAAAAGATAAGATTATTTGTTGCAAAAATTTTGAAATCCCCTGCATATGAGGAGTATTCAAAAAAGTCCATGGAAAATGTATATTATGAAAAACTTGTGCATGGATTTCAAAAATATTTTTGCACAAAAATAAATTTTTGATTCCATTTTTCCACAAACTTTTTATATACCATTTTATGCACATGAAAAAAATACCATAAAGTCTAGAAGGATATAAATGGTAGCAAAACATTTTAACTTTCCTTTCTATGAAGCAGTATATCATTTGAAGGTAGACTATGATGAGTTAAATAAATACACTATAATCTGTAAGGGGCCAGTTAGAAAATGAGAGGACAATGTTAGTTTCTTATATATTTTGGCCATTAGTCCCTTAACAGATGTATGATTTGCAAATATTTTCTCACTTTCTGTGTTTTTTTTTTTTTATTCTGTTAGTTTCATTTGCTGTGCAGAAATTCTTTAGTTTGATGAATCCCCATTTGTCTACTTTTGCTTTCATGGCTTATGTTTTTGGGGTTGAATCCAAAGGTTATCCAGATGAATGCCCAAGAATAAAAAAACAAATAACTCTATTTAAAAATGGGCAAAGGACCTGAATAGACACTTTTCAAAAGAATACGTACAAATAGTCAGTAGATATATTAAAATGTTCAACATCACTAATATCAGGGGTTGCAAATTAAAACCAAATTACAATACCATTCACTCCAGTTAAAATGGTTGTTATTGAAAAGAAAAAACACAAGTGTTGTACACTGTTAGTGGGAATGTAAATTATAATGGTCACTCTGGAATACAGTATGGAGATTCTCAAAAAAATCAAAAAAGGATTAGCATTCTGGATGTTCAAGTGTTATTATTCAAAAAGATTGTGGGAAAATGAAATTAGAAGGTAAATTCATTTTGTAGCAAAAAATTCTAAATCTGGCCGGCGCCGCAGTTCACTTGTCTAATCCTCTGCCTGCGGCCCCAGCACCCCGGATTCTAGTCCCAGTTGGGGTGCCAGATTCTGTCCCGGTTGCTCCTCTTCCAGTCCAGCTCTCTGCTGTGGCCCGGGAAGGCAGTGAAGGAGGCCCAAGTCTTTGGGCCCTGTAGCCGCATGGGAGACCAGGAGGAAGCACCTGGCTCCTGGCTTTGGATCAGCGCAGCGCACTGGCCATAGCGGCCATTTTGGGGGTTAACCAACGGAAAGGAAGACCTTTGTCTCTGTCTCTCTTTCTCTCACTATCTAAATCTGCCTGTCAGAAAAAATTTCTAAATCTATGCATAGTATTTTCCCAATACACATTTTTCACAAACTTGAGTACCACTTGTAAATTCAAAGAAATTGAATTCACTATGTTAAAGATATATCTGCACTCTCAAGTTCATTGCAACATTTTTCACTATAGGTAAGATGTGGAAACAAACTAATCATCCATCTATCGAGGGATGAGTGGATAAACAAAATTTGTTATGTACATAATGGACTATTTTCCAGCCTTGAAAAGGAAGGAAACTGTCGTTTGTGACAACATGAATGGACATAGAGGGCATTACACTAAGTAAAATAATCCAGGCACAGAAAGACAAATGTCATATGTTTTCTCTTACATACAAAATCTAAAAGAAGTGACCTCCTAGATGTGAAAAGTAGAGGTTGGGAGCCAGTGCAGATATAGAAAGGGAAGATGTTAATCAAAGGATAAAAAGCTTGAGTTAGACTAAGACAGAGAGCTCCAGTGTTCAGTTGCACAGCTTGGTAATTGTATTTAATAATAATGTATAATTCAAAATTGCTGAAAGAGTAGATTTTACATGTGCTCATCATAAAGAAATGGTAAGTAGGTGTAGTCATGCTGTTAATTAGCCTGGATCAATCATGACACAGGGTATATACATGTCATAACATCATATTTTACCACATTAATATATACAATTATTATTTATCAATTAAAGAAAAATCAAATAAAAATATAATGATTTTATTGTTCAAATCCAACAAATAAGAAAATGAGATCACTAAAAATTCTCAATTTATATAAAGTAATACAGAAAAAAAGGAAAGGGAAAAAAATGTGAAATAAATAAGAATCAAATTGCAAGGTGACTGATTCAAACCTAAACAATAATCTGGGGGTCAGCACTGTGGCATAGTGGGTTAAAGCCCTGGCCTGAAGTGCCAGCATCCCATATCTACACTGGTTTTAGTCCTGGCTGCTCCTCTTCCAATCCAGCTCTCTGCTATGGCCTGGGAAAGCAGTAGTAGATGGCCCAAGTCCTTGGGCCCCTGCACCTATGTGGGAGACCTGAAGAAGCTCCTGGCTCCTGGCTTTGGATCGGCGCAGTTCCAGCTGTTTCGGCCATCTGAACCAGCAGATGGAAGACCTCTCTCTGTCTCTACCTCTCTCTGTAACTCTGTCTTTCAAATAAATAAAATAAATCTTTAAAAAAAAAAAAACAAAACAATAATTTGGCAAGCGCTGTGACTCACTTGGCTAATCCTCTGCCTGCGGCCCCGGCACCCCAGGTTCTAGTCCCTGTTGGGGCGCCGGGTACTAGTCCCAGTTGCTCCTCTTCCAGTCTAGCTCTCTGCTGTGGCCCGGGGGAGCAGCGGAGGATGGCCCAAGTGCTTGGGTCCCAGCACCCATGTGGGAGACCGAGAGGAATCACCCGGCTCCTGGCTTTGGATCGGCGCTGCACTGGCCTTAGCAGTCATTAGGGGAGTGAACCAATGGAAGGAAGACCTTTCTGTCTCTCTCTCACTGTCTATAACTCTCTCTCTGTGTGTCTTTCTCTCACTGTCTAAAAAAAAAAAAAAAGAAATGCAAAAAAAACCCACAATAATCTGAATTATATTCAAAAATTACAAAGCTTAAAACATAAGCATCTCAATGAAGAGACAGAGATTTTCAAATTGGAATAAGAAATGAGACCAAATAACATGCTGCTTACAGAAAAATAGACTATGATCTCTGTGAATATATCTTGTTGATATACTATAAATTTCACTACCAAAAAAATCAGAAGATAGGATTTTAGAGGCTTTTCACCATAAAGAAATGTTGAACATTTGAGGAGATGAATATATTTATCCATGTTATCCTCATTGGATTTTGCACAACGTATATATGTACCAAAACATCATATAGTACAACATATATATAAATATTTATAAATACACAAGAGTATGTATACATTTTATGTCTATTAAAATTTTTAAAAAAATTTAAATATTGTACAGGATAGATGTAAAAATACCAGTTTAAAATGAAAGGATGAATAGAGGGCACCATGCTACCTTTAATCCAGGTAAAGCTAGACTATCTGTATCTGTCATTTTTCATGTAAGTAAGCCTTTATAAAACTTTATTTCTAAGTGATCTCATTTTATTTCTTTCCATTTTTCCTGATATACCCATTAATATATTTTCATCAGTGTTTTCCTGCACCTAATAAATTTCTCTCTTTACCTAGTTTTATTTTTTCTTTCACATCTTTCCTAAGATTTGTCAGCTCATTATCCTAGTCTTCTTGTGCAACCATCTCTCCCCTAAGCTGTTTAATTGTGGGTTTGTGTTTTGCTGCATTATGTTTTTTAATTGATGACAAAATGTTAATTTCTTCTACTCATCAGTTTACATTTTATCATGCATTCTTCATTCCCTATTTTATTTCTTGCCTTTTTCATTATTTCTGTTGTAGTGTGTTTGTATAACTCCTGTACTGGTTCTTTTTAAGCCTATCATTGAACAGCATGAATTTTAGTTAAGCAAGCTGTGTTTACAGAATTTACCTGATATAAAAGTGCTAGAACTATCTTCACAACCATCTGGACATAGTCTAATGATGCAGGGTTTTGTCTGTTAATTCATTTAGGTGTTAATATCTTCCTAGCCAGTGAAGATGGGCAGCTGAGGGATAAAAATTGTCTCTTTCTCCTCTGCCAAAGAGACAGACAGTACTTCCTGTGAATCTTTCTTTAGTTTGGTCTAGGACATCAACTGTCACCTGCAGGTGCACCTGCAATGTACTTTTAAGATTAGAAATACGAGATGTTGCTGGCCTCACTTTGTTTTGTGTTTCATTGGTAAAAAGAGACTTTTGGCTGTGTATTTAGAAGATGTGTGCTTATGTGTCTTTTCTTAATGATATCCTACTCATTCTCCACTGTAGCCCACAACCCTTCTACTCATTTGTATTTGTGTGTGTATGTGTGTGTCCCAGGTGTTTTCTCTCTCTCTTTTTTTTTTTTTTATTTGACAGGCAGTTAGACAGTGAGAGAGAGAGACAGAGAGAAAGGTCTTCCTTCCGTTGGTTCACCCCCCAAATGGCCGCCACGGCCAGCACTGCACCAATCCGAAGCTAGGAGCTGGGTGCTTCCTCCTGGTTTCCCATGTGGGTGCAGGGGCCCAAGAACTCGAGCCATCCTCCACTGGCTTCCTGGGACACAGCAGAGAGCTAGACTGGAAGAGGAGCAACCAGAACTAGAACCTGGCACCCATATGGCATGCCGGCTCCACAGGTGGAGGATTAACCAAGTGAGCCATGGCTCAGCATCCTCCCCCCCCCCCCGCCCCCAGGTATTTTCTAACAAACAAAACTGAGGTTGCCCAGGCAGTCATTTGCACAATGGTGAAGAGGCCACGTGGGGTGCCTATGTCTAACATTGAAGTGCTTTGGTTCAAGTCCTGGCTCCACTCCTGATTCTAGTTTCCTACTAATGTGTACTCTGGAAAGAAACAGGTGATGGCATAAGTCCTTGGTCACCATCACACATATGGTTCCTGGCTTTAGCCTGGCCCAGTCCAGGCTCTTGTGAGCATTTGGGTAGTGAACTAGCAGAAACATCTCTCTCTATCTCTAGTTCACTCTCTAGTTTTTCAAATAAGTAAATAAAAAGAAGTACGTACCTTAAAAAAAAAAAAAATTAAAGACAAACCTTCTAATATTCATCAATCAATTAAATAAATCATAAAATTACAAAAAAAAAATACTGAGGTTTCTGTTTTTAGATTTTTCTTACTTTCTTTGTATGTTAGCTAGGAAGAGGTCTGACTCAATGCCCTATCTTTAAACTAGGAATCTCTATTAATTGCTATGTATCTTGCCTTAAAGTTTTAAAAAAATGCTATTTACTCTAGATTATTATTATTTTCTATAACTGAGCTCATAAATCATGACTTCTTTGTGATTTTTAATCAGTGGAATATTATTTATCTTCGTGTTATATTTGCATTTTCCTTATTTATTAGTACATAGAGATGAAACGTATGCTCTTAATTCAAATAGCAACTATATTATGAACCTGAGCTTTTTGAAATTTGTAACACTGAGGTAAAAGGAAAGCCTCAACATTAATTTTTTTTACCTGTGTTATTGTAATATTTGCTTCAGTTCTTCACATAGCATAAAATCAATTTTAAACAAACACTTAAAACACCCCATTCCCTTAATAGTCATAACTCACAAAAATGTTCTTTTGAACAAAGGGAGAATTTTGACCAAATAGGGTATGAAACTGACATTGCAAAGTGAGCATGTCTGTCTTGGAAATTAGAACTACACTGCTTGAATAATGAAATAGGACTTAAAATTATATTTCTATTTTCCAGCAAAGTAGATGGTTCAGCAAAAAAGAGTTGAAGGTTAGCAAAAGAAAACATTATAGTTCAAGCTTCCACCCATGGTGCTACTCTTCTAAAAATCAATCCATAAACTTGGGCAGAATCATAAGTCCCCGCCAATAGTCTCTCTGTTATAAACATTACATAAATACCAACACATACTTCACTTAAAAGATAAAAATGGGGTGAGCATTTGTCATGGTGGTTAAATTGCTTCCTGGGACAACTACATTCCATATCAGGGAGCCTGGTTCTACTCCTGAACCTCAGTTTCCAATTTAGCTTCCTACTACGTGGGATTCCTGCTAAAGTTCCTGGCTCCTGGCTTCAGCCCAGCGTGGCCCTTTCTGTTGTGGGTGTTTTTGAAGAGAACCAGCCAATGGAAGATAGACCTCTGTCTACTTCCCTACCTCTCTGTGTGTCTTTTTGCCTTTTACATGAAATGAAAATAAATTTTAAAAATGTTTAAAGAAAGAATGCTTTACTTATAAGAAACAAATAGTAATAACGTAATAAAGGATAAAAATCAATTATATATGTTCTACTTAGCTACCTGATTTTTAGTTCTGACAAAACATTCAGTTTTGTTACTCTTACTCATTCTTCCAAATTCTTATTGTTGGCTACCCTAAGCTGTGTGTTTTTTTCAATATTTTCAGTCAGATTTACTGCAAGGTGTCCAGTGCGTAACAAATCTTCCCAGGCAGACGAATCAGTTAATTCACAGGCTTTTACTGGGATTCCGCTCCCGGGCGAGGTTCCCAGGTCCCAGCAGAGTCATGCATCAGAGGTTGGGAGGGCTCCTTTTATAGATTCAGGGCCTGGGGGTTAAAGGTTGAGGCGGGTCTGATCCTCATTGGTTGACCTTTAGACACCCGCAGGGACCTTGACAAGGACAGGGACTCTCCATTCCCCGAAGTATAGGCCTTCCCTCCTTGCGGATCCCAAAGCTACCATTTACTTCCAATTGATTTATACTATTCTACATGTTTTTCTTGGAGGAAGGTTGTTACTTACTGTAATAAAATAGCAAAGCTCTCCCAAAGGATGTGTCTTTATATATGAATGAGGGTCAAAAATGCCAAAGTCATTTCAAAGAAATAATATTTTGCAACTAAACAAAAAAAAATAAACTACAAACACTTGTCACATGGATATAGATGATATTCCTCATCAGTTTCCAATTAAATTTTAATACACATGAGGATGTATTTTTGTCACATTTCTTGCATTAAGTTTTCTGCTTCTGAGTCACTCCACTAACATAGTTCCTATGACAGTACTTTCAATAACTGCAGTAACTGGAGATAAACTCTTGTTTCTCCATCACATCCAAATCAATCCTGGATAAATTCTGCTCTCTGATTGCTTTTCTCGTATATCTTTCATACAAGCCACTCTTATTAATTGTCACTTAATGTATTCTAAAAAATTACCACTCCCCCTCTCAAGAAGCAGTTGTGCCTTCTAGTATGGTATAAAATAGAATCAATGAGTGTTCTATGTCCTCCATTCACAACTATTCCTTTCTCTTGTAGTAAAAGCAAAGACTTGCTTCTCTCGGCTAACAGTAAAATGCTTCACTGTGCTCTTGTCTGCTATCTTATTACTTGCATCTTTCTTGCTTCTGTAGTTTTGTGATGGTGTGTAAACATCAAAGGTTTCTTATACTGTCACACAGTGTATCATGACTTCCTGCCACCTCTTGCTGGCTACTGATAACCCTGAAGGTAATGCCAGCACTAGCACAGAAAGGAAGATGCGGCCAGACAGTGACTAAGAGGAAGTCACTGGACAATTTAATGTGATGGTGGCAAAGAAAAAGTTGTAAGTGGACAGACAATAAAAAGTTTTTTCTGAAACCTCTATTTATATTTGATGAGTTATTTGCACCAAACATCATATCTTACCACAAAGGAATGCTGCAACATTGAGATGGAGATCCAGTAATCCACACCAAATGCCCTAAGTACATGGTCCCCAGGCAAGAAACAGGAACCTCACCTAGAAACTTGTTAGTAATGGAAATTGACATGCTCTCACTCAGACTCCTTAAGCCAAAACTCTGGGAGCATTACTCAGTAGTATTTTTTATTATCACTTTAATTTTATCTAAGGAATACAAACTTCATGCACTTTATATATACAAATTTAGAAACATAGTAATTCTTCACACCCTACCCTCCCTCCTGCCATACTCCCGCCCTTCCTCCTCACTTTCCTATTATTATTCTTATTTTTTACAAAGATCTATTTTCAGTTAATTTCATATTCCTAAGATTAACCCTACACTAAGTAAAGAGTTCAACAATTAGCATGAAGAAAAAAAAAAGCAAAACAAAAAACACTGTTCCTCAACAGTTAAGATAAGGGCTGTCCAAAATTTTCACATCTCGAAGTGTCCATTGCATCCCTATAGATTACCTTTTCTGTACTCTGTTAGCTACCACAGATCAGAGAGACAGCATATGTTGTTTGTCTTTTGGGAACTGGCTTATTTCACTAAGTATAAATTCAGCAGTCTTATGTACTCTTAAGATTCATAGCTATTGATCTTAATTCTAGACCTACTTTTTTTCTTAAATTTATTTATTTTTTAAAGAATTATTTTATTTATTTTGAAAGACAGAGGAGTTACAGAGAGAAGTAGAGCCAGAGAGAGAGAGAGAGAGAGAAAGAGACAGAGAGAGGTCTTCCGTTCAGCTGGTTCACTCCTCAAATGACCACAATGGCCAGAGCTGAATTGATCCGAAGCCAGGAGCCAGGAGCTTCCTCCAGGTCTCCCACGCGGGTGCAGGGGCCCAAGGACTTGGGCCATCTTCTACTGCTTTTCCAGGCCATAACTGAGAGCCGGATCAGAGGAGGAGCAGCCAGGACACGAACAGGCACCCATAGGGGATGCTGGCATTGCAGGCTGGGGCTTTTATCCACTGCACCACTGCGCCAGTCCTTAAATTATTTTAAATTGTTGTGTTAGGAAAATTCAGTGCTGTCAATGATAACAGACTAAGTAACTCAGAAAAGATTTGAAGGAAAAGAAAAGAGAAAGTTGGTATCTATTTTTAGATGAGGAGGTAGCCGACTCACATATCTAGAATTACCCTTCTATAGAATGAGGGTACACAGGGGTTTTAAAGAGGCTAGAAGGAAGCGGGAGCCATGATTAAGGAGAATGAAGAGTAGAAACAACTGCATGTTGGCCAATGTCTAGGCAATAAGAGCTGGTCGGAGTCACAGTGATTTTTTCCAGTTACATGTTCAGCTGATGTCCAAACTCCTGCTTGATTGTCAATGTTGTACTCTTCAGGATTTTTTTTTTCCTAAATGGCGATAGGCAAGTGAACTTCAGTCAGTCTGCAGGATACACAAAGGTGGTGGTTTCTTGCTGCCCCAGACCTGAAATTTCCATGCCTTGACCTCAAATTCCTATAAATGAAAACCCTTGAGGCAATACCAGCTATCAAGGCATTAGTATTTGGAAAAGCAAATGACCTCGTAGGATCAGCAGTGTCCCTCCCTTGATTCAATGAGTTAATTCTAGTGCTAGTAAAAGGCAGGAAAGGTACACTTTAAGTTAAAAGAAGGAAACTAGGAGAGTGAGACCTGATAGTAGCTAGCATCTACATTCAGGACACTGTTTAGAGACTGAGTTTCAATTTCACATATAGTAGTTACATATTTCTAAGAAGTAGAATGTACTGTTTCAACACATACAAGTGGCTTAAACCAACCATTTAAGAGAACCACTCTCTGTCTACTTATATTTCCATTTTTTTTTTTAATTTGGAGCTTATCAGCACCTCTGTTCCAGTTCTTTATAGAGAAATATTGCACACCACACAGTTATCCCAGTAAGCTGCAAAAATCAGAACCTGTTAGGTTTGCCCTATTGTGTTTTAGGACCCATTATCCAAAATCCTACCCAACCCTGCCACCTTCCACCCTTTCTAGCCTCTAGAAATTACTATTTTAAATTCAGATAGAATAAAAATTATTATAGAACTTTTAAAAGCCCAGAATTAGAAAATCATACAAGAAGAGTTAATATTAGCCCTGGTATCTATTTTTCTAATTAAATGATCTTGTATTATACATTCTAGATAAATGTTGTCTTTTTTATTTTTTTTTATATTTATATTTTATTTTATTTAATGAACATACATTTTCAAAGTACAGCTTATGGATTACAATAGCTTCCCCCCATAGCTTCCTTCCCACCCACAACACTCCCCTCTCCCACTAAATGTTGTCTTGTACTCAGTAATTATTAATATATATACATATGAGTTGAATTAACTCTCTTTTTTAAAAACCTAAATATTAATTTTACTGTCAAGGGCATTGCTTGCCTTATATTTAATACTACAGGTTCATCCAAGGTTGACCTGAATCTGTAACAGTTAGAAAAAACGTGATTTCAACAAAAGTTACAATCATGCAACTTAGAAATTTCTTGTGACTATGACTCAATTTCCATAAGCATTTCAGTAATAAAGTATTAGCTAGGAACCTGATTAATACACACAAGTAACTCTGATATATTATTTTATATCTCTTATCAACTGCATTGTTAAGTATATTTGCTTTCAGTTTATAAATTAAAAACCTGAAGATCAGAGATAGAAAATAATTATATAAGGGTCAAGAAATGAACTGAAGTTCATGTAACATCAAGTCAGATACTTTTTATCCCTTCCTCCCAAACAACAGTGATGGTTTAATACAAATTACTGACATTATGATACTGTATAATCATGTTATCACCTTTGTCAAATGTTGTTAACCATAATATTCCATCAACTGGAATATTCCATTTTGTAGGGCAATTTGCTGTAAAAACAATCACATTCAGGACTGAAATATGATCTTTTCATTAGTCAGATCATCAATAATTAACACGTGGAAGAGAACTTTTGCAAGCAGAAATTAGTATGCATTTTTTTGTGTTTTGATGTTTGTGCTTTCATCTGCAACTATGTTGACAAGTCATGTCAGTAAAAATTGCAGGAGGATAAATCAAATTTAACATAAAAGAGGTTGATTCTAGAAGAAACTACATCAATTTAATTCTGATTCTTCAATGCTACTGTTGTCAGGTGTCTTGTATTAAAGGAGAAAATATTTTAGCCAACGGGCCTTAAACAGAAATGCTGCAAATGAGGAGAGTAACAAAAAATAAAAAACTTTAGTGCAGGTACTATATGAAGAAAAATTCATAATGTTTCTTCTAAAACATTTGGATAGTTATAAGTATGAATGCTACTGGTATATTAAGTTTAATAATTGCAAGGATAACTGTAGGAAAATTATTTTAATATGAATGCTTATATATTTTTGTATGAATGTCCTGCTAAAATTTTAAGGAGCTAGTTTATTTGGAACTTGTTTTCTCACTGCTTTCTGTCTCCTCCTTCTAATATTAATAATTATTTTAGTATTAGGCTAAATCATATGAATTAAATATCTATGAACAAAAGCATTTAAATATACGCTATTTCATGAGGTACCAACTAACATATTTAAGAATATAGTGAACTGGGCCCGGCACCATGGCTCACTTGGTTAATCTTCCTCCTGCAGTGCCAGCATCCCATATGGGTGCTGGGTTCTAGTCCCAGCTGCTCCTCTTCCAGTCTGCTGTGGCCTAGGAGGGCAGTGGAGGATGACCCAAGTGCTTGGGCCCCTGCACCTGCATGGGAGACCAGGAGGAAGCACTTGGCTTCTGGTTTCGGATCCATGCGCGCCAGCCTTAGCGACCATCTGGGGAGTGAACCAACGGAAGGAAGACCTTTCATTCTGTCTCTCTCTCTCTCTCACTGTCTATAACTCTACCTGTCAAATTAAAAAAAAAAAGAATAAAGAATATAGTGAGCCAAATAATATTCAAAAATTTTACTTAATTTTTTATTCTCATTTTAACTCCCACTTCCAACTTTATGAGTTATAAATTTAAGTTTACATTTTCTTTTTTTATTATTATTTTTTTATCTTTTATTTAATGAATATAAATTTCCAAAGTACAGCTTATGGATTACAATGGCTTCCCCCCCATAACGTCCCTCCAACCCGCAACCCCTCCCTTATCCACTCCCTCTCCCCTTCCATTCACATCAAGATTCATTTTCGATTCTCTTTATATACAGAAGATCAGTTTAGCATATATTAAGTACAGATTTCAACAGTTTGCTCCCACACAGAAACATAAAGTGAAAAATACTGTTTAAGTACTAGTTATAGCATTAAATCTCAATGTACAGCACACTAAGGACAAAGATCCCACATGAGGAGTAAGTGCACAGTGACTCCTGTTGTTGACTTAACAAATTGACACTCTTGTTTATGGCATCAGTAATCACCCTAGGCTCTTGTCATGAGCTGCCAAGGCTATGGAAGCCCCCTGAGTTCACTGACTCTGATCATTTTTAGACAAGGCCATGGTCAACGTGGAAGTTCTCTCCTCCCTTCAGAGAAAGGTACTTCCTTCTTTGATGACCCATTCTTTCCACTGGGATCTCACTCGTGGAGATCTTTCATTTAGGTTTTTTTTTTTTTTTCCCCCAGAGTGTCTTGGCTTTCCATGCCTGAAATACTCTCATGGGCTTTTCAGCCGGATCCGCATGCCTTTAGGGCTGATTCTGAGGCCAGAGTGCTGTTTAGGACATCTGCCATTCTATGGGTCTGCTGTGTATCTCACTTCCCATGTTGGATCATTCTCTCCCTTTTTGATTCTATCAGCTAGTATTTGCAGACACTATTCTTGTTTCTGTGATCCCTTTGGTTCTTAGTCCTATCATTACGATCAATTGTGAACAGAAATTGATCACTGGGACTAGTGAGATGGCATTGGTACATGCCACCTCGATGGAATTGAATTTGAATCCCCTGGTATGTTTCTAACTCCACCGTTTGAGGTAAGTCAGCTTGAGCATGTCCCAAATTGCACATCTCTTCCCTCTCTTATTCCCACTCTTATATTTTACAGCGATCACTTTTCAGTTAAGTTTCAGCACTTAAGAAGAATTGTGTATTGATTACAGTATTCAACCAAAAGTATTAAGTAGAACAAACAAAAAAAAGTACTAAGAGGAATAACATATTAAGCTGCTCATCAACAGTCAGGGTGAGGGCTGATCAAGTCACCGTTTCTCCTAGTGTTCATTTCACTTCAACAGGTTTCCTTTTTGGTGCTCAGTTAGTTGTCACCTATCAAGGAGAACAAGTGGTATTTGTCCCTTTGGGATTGGCTTATTTCACTCAACATAATGTTTTCCAAATTCCTAACAGGGATCACTTTTCAGTTAAAATTTAAACACCTAAGAATAATTGTGTGTTAATTACAGAGTTCAACCAATGGTACTAGAACAAAAAAAAAAATACTAAAATGGATAAAGTATTACATTGTACATCTACCATCAGGACAAGAGCTGATCACGTCACTGTTTCTCATAGTGTCCATTTCACTTCAACAAGTTTCCCCTGTGGTGCTCAGTTAGTTGTCGCCAATCAGGGAGAACATATGATATTTGTCCCTTTGGGACTGGCTTAATTCACTCAGCATGATGTTTTCCAAATTCCTCCATCTTGTTGCAAATGACCGGGTTTCGTTGTTTTTGACTGCTGGATAGTATTCTATAGAGTACATGTCCCATAATTTTTTTATCCAGTCTATCGTTGATGGGCATTTGGGTTGGTTCCAGGTCTTAGCTATTGTGAATTGAGCTGCAATAAACATTAATGTGCAGACTGCTTTTTTGTTTGCCAATTTAAATTCCTTTGGGTAAATTCCAAGGAGTGGGATGGCTGGGTTGAATGGTAGGGTTATATTCAGGTTTCTGAGGAATCTCCAGACTGACTTCCATAGTGGCTTGACCAGTTTGCATTCCCACCAACAGTGGGTTAGTGTCCCTTTTTCCCCACATCCTCTCCAGCATCTATTGTTGGTAGATTTCTGAATGTGAGCCAATCTAACTGGGGTGAGGTGGAACCTCATTGTGGTTTTGATTTGCATTTCCCAGATTGCTAGTGATCTTGAACATTTTTTCATGTGTCTGTTGGCCATTTGGATTTCCTCTTTTGAAAAATGTCTATTGAGGTCCTTGGCCCATCTCTTAAGTGGGTTGTTTGTTTTGATCTTGTGAAGTTTCAAATTCATTACATTTCTAATATGTTTACCCATCAAAGGCTGACCCTCCTCCTTCTGTCTGAAGTTTGATTCCACAGTTGGAATCCATTAAAATCCATTTGCATTAAAATAGTTAAATAAATATTGTTCACTGAAAAGCCAAGTACTGGTTTGGGAAATAGTTTCCCAAATCCATTGACATTTGTATTAGAGTTATTTCTTTTTCATTTTTAAGTAACTGATTCATTTTGAACCTGGTATAAAAGATACCCTGTGTAATGATGACCATGATGGAAGTAAAGATTGTGAATCAGTAATTTAAAGTGATACAATATAATTATATCTGAAATTAACTGGATTAATATAAGAAGTAGTTGACTTTGGGTTTTACAGCATATAATGGCAGGCAATTTACAAAGGATCATGATAAGAAGGGGTGACTTTAATCAATAATACATAAGAAAACATTTCATTTTATGCTGAACCTGTGTGTCAACAGAAATAGTAAAAATCTAGAGGTGAGCTGAGAGGAAAAAAGATGATTGAAATACCAGTCTATAGAACATCGTAACTAGAAACAGGTAACAAGACAAAATCTAGTTGTGTTTGGAGTACCAATTTAGCAAAATCGCTCTTAATTTCCTCCCATGGCAGTTTCTTCCTTTTTAAAATAAAGGTGTTATAAAAGAAAAAAAAATGGTAACATGGATGTCATAAAAATTAAAATGTTTATTCAAATCATCCTATGCAGAAGATAAAATAGAAAACTAAACTTGGAGAAAATATTTGCAAACCATATATCTGATAAATACCTCATACTTAGAATATATAAAAAAGTCCCAAAAACTAAAAACAAAAATTTAGAAAATATGACAAGGACAGAAATGGTATTCTACTGAAGACAAAATAAAGCCAGGAATAATTAATGAAAAGATTCTTCACATCATTAGACACTGGAGAAATGCCAATTAATATAATGAGTTATTACCACTAGAAAAATGGATAAAATAAAAAATAATAAAGACTGCATGCTGGAAAGGACGGAGGAAAACTGGATCATTTTTGCACTGGTACTGGAAGTATAAAATGTTACAGCCACTTTGGAAAAAAAGTAATTTAATTTTTTTGAAATGATAAACATGAAAATACCACACAACTCAACAATTACAGTCTGGGCAAATCTCTGTTAAAAAAGACTAAGACTCACTTAGAAGCCTGTATGAAAATACTTATGGAAAATGTATTGATAATGGTAAAATTTGGCAATAAGCCAGCTATTGTTCAATGAGTAAGTGTTCAAACCTGTGTAGTTCATCCATATGCTGGAGTACTGCTCACTAATATAGAAGAACTTTTTACTGATACACACAATAACTTAGATGAAATTCTAGGGCTTTATGCTGACAGGAAATAAAAACCTCTAAAGGCAACACATTGTATGATTTTATTTATCTTACATTCTCAAAATGAAAAAAAAATTACCAAGTTAGAAAACAGAGTAGTGGTTTTCAGGAGTTAATGATGGTACTTGGCCCCATTCCAACCCTTCATAAAAAGCTAAAACTATATAAATCAGTAGGCATAACTTGGCATCATGTTTATATACACCTAAAAAGCAAAACAAAAAGACTCAATGCTTCTTCTTGCCTTACTCAGCTTGGATTGCTTTAACAAAATACCAAAAGCTGTGAATTGTAAACAAACAAAAATTTATTTCTCAAAGTTGTGGAGGCTGGGACCTCAAATATCAAGGTGTCAGCAAATTGTGTATCTGGTGAGGGCCTGCTTTCTGATTCATAGATGGGAACTTCTTGCTGTGGAAAGCACAATGTAGCCTTCTGTGCACTCTTTTATTACACTAATCCCATTCATAAAGGTTGAGATCTAATTACCTCTCAAAAGCACTATCTCCTAGTACTTTCACCTTAGGGTTAGGGTCATTGTCAACGTATGGATTTGAGGGGCTGCATAAATTCAGATTATAGCATTTTTTTGAAACTTAACATTAATAAATAAGGATAAGAAATGTAAAAAGGAAGAAATAAGGACACTCTATTTCCCTAGACATTATATAATTGGACTTACATCTAGTCTCTCAAATGTTAACACTTTAGAATGTTAAAAATCCATAAAAGGCAGGGAAGCATGGTGTTATAGTGCTAAGATTAATAAACAAAGGAAACAGAGGCTGCTCACATGTGTGTACAGACAAAATTCTTCTCATTTAAAATTTGTGTTATACAGCATAATAGTTAAGAGATTTGGTTTTGGAATTTATCAGATGTAGTTATTGAGAGTTGTACCACATACTAATTGTGTGACCTGGGAAAACTATTTAACTATTCTAAGCTTTTAGCTTCCTTGACTATAAATTAAATAGATGCTGATAGGTGTCCTGAATGTAGTAATATAAGATAATGCAAGTAAACTATTCAGCATTGGGCCTACTATAGACTATTACTCATTAAATGTCAAGTCTTGTTACTTTACTGCTATTTTCAGAAGTTAGAAATTCTGCTTCTATTCACTATCAGAGTTTCAACTCATACTCCCAGTTGGCTGGAGCCCCAGAATCATTAAAAAACAGCTACTTACTTCAAAGGATGATGGTGTATTTGGGTGATTGGAATGTAACTTTTAAGCTCCAGTGCAGTACCACAAAGTGAGATTAGAAGAAGGTGTGCAGAAAAGATATTACACTGTGTATGTGGTGCTTCATAAAGCACTCAAAAAAACTGAACTCCACAGAGTGAAAATCTTAGCTATTTAATGGTTCAAGGATATTTCATTCCTGCGGGTTTGCAATTATATAATGGCAGAATCATGCCTTGAAATTGTCATCTGTTTGTTTTGTAAGGTACATTATGCATTTGTTTGGCTGTCAAAATTTTTATTATGGAAATTTTTAAAAAATTAATTAATATAAAGAGAACACATTTCATGCATTTCATAGACACAATTCTAAGAAGATAGCAACATTTCCCTACCACCTTCCCTCCCTCAATGACTCCCTCCTTCCTTTATTTTTTCTCTAATTTTTGCAATAACATGATTTCAATTTATTTTATAATCACAGGTTTAGTATACTGCTAACAATAATGCTCAACAATTAAAAAGCAGAAAGACCACTGTTCCACAGGAGTGTGGGCAAGGGCTGAAAACAATAATCAAATCACAAGATGTCAATTTCATTTTTGTTACTACAGGAATAATTAGATGCAAACTGCTGTCGTAGCACCATCAGCGGAACATCACAGCAGAGAGATAGCAGGTGGGGAAAACAAAAGCACATGAAGAGGGGGAAGATTCAGATTCCTGTCTCCTTCCTTTGTCCATAGACACTCTCAATACCTAAAAGAGCACATGGTCTTAGTAAAGACCAATGTAAAGCAAACAAATATGGATGAGAATTGAAGTCTCCATGGGTTCTCACACACTCCCTACATAGACACACCCTCATCGCATCAACTAGGGAAAGACAGTTCTAGTTAGGAGTGATTGAAAAGTTACAGAAGACATTAAAGAAAATCTTCCAAGGAGTTCTATGAGGTGTCCTTGGTCATTAATCGTCATGAGAGAAAATGGCCTAAGGGAATTTCAGCAAATCCATTTAGGTGTGTGGAGAAGAAAGGAAAAAATAAAACATAACTCAAGTCAAGAAGAATTAAGAACTAAAGTAGCATAGGGAGATTACTGATGCCATAAACAGGGGTGTCAATTTGTAAAGTCAACAACAAGAGTCACTGTGCACTTACTCCTCATGTAGGATCTCTGTCCTTAATGTGCTGTACATTGAGATTTAATGCTATAACAAGTACTCAAACAGTATATTTCACTTTGTGTTTCTATGGGGGTGCAAACAGTTGAAATCTTTACTTAATGTATGCTAAACTGATCTTCTGTAAAAAAAAAAAAAAAGAAGAAGAAGAAGAAGAAGAAAAAGAAAAAAAAAAGAAATTATCCCAACTTGACTCTCACTGGGATTAAACATGACAATAGGTCTGATCTGATTACATCATCATTTAAAAAATCATCTATTATTTTTCACTTTTTGTTTCTGTGTAGGAGCAAACTGTTGAAATCTTTACTTAATGTATGCTAAACTGATCTTCTGTATATAAAGAGAATCGAAAATGAATCTTGATGTGAATGGAAGGGGAGAGGGAGTGGGAAAGGGGAGGGTTGCGGGTGGGAGGGACGTTGTGGGGGGGGAAAGCCATTGTAATCCTTAAGCCATACTTTGGAAATTTATATTCATTAAATAAAAGTTAAAAAAAAAGAACTAAAGTAACGCTTCTTATATGGATCTGTGGACTATGAATGACAAGATCTTTCTGCACTGGGGTTGAGACATTCTAAACATTTGTTCCTTCCTCAAGGATTGTTCAGGTATAGTTTATATCCCCAAAGTCTCCCAAAAGATACACCACCATTCTTTACTTTTTTAAAGATTTTATTTATTTATTTGAGAGGAAGAGTTACAGGCAGTGAGAGGGAAAGACAGAGAGAAAAGTCTTACTCCTGTTGGTTCACTCCCCAAATGGCTGCCTTGGCCGGCACTGCACTGATCCAAAGCAGGAGCCAGGTGCCTCTTCCTGGTCTCCCATGTGGGTGCAGGGGTCCAAGCACTTGGGCCATCTTCTACTGCTTTCCCAGGCCACAACAGAGAGCTGGACTGGAAGAGGAGCAACCAGGACTAGAACCAGCGCCCATATGGGATGCCAGTGCCACAGGCAGAGGATTAACCTAGTGCCCCACGGTGCTGGCCCCACACCACCATTCTTGAGGAAATAGAGTTATATCCCTCTCAATATGACAAGAAACTGGCTGTGGTCGCTCTACAGACCATTGACTGTCAGAACCTGGCGTTGCAGTCAGATGAAGTCTGTGAACATTCTGGGAAGGAAGCCACGCAGACTCAGGCCCGTGATAGGAAGGTAGGTCGGGGGTACAGTGAGATCCTGGGTCACTGTGCCTTCCAGATTATCCATGTTGCTGTCCCATTTGTTGCTTAACTTCAGTTTATCTGTATCACAGAATACTACTGAGGAACAGACAGGAGAAAGCCACTGATACAACCAATTGGTCAAATTTTAGGGGTGGTGACCAAGATTCTCCACTGACAAGAAAGTCTGGATTTGGCATGGATTCTCCTGAAGCTCTAAGATGCTGTGCCTGCTGCTGGCCATGTGATAAAGTCCTTTCCTTGGTGGTAGATGTGGTGTTGAGGACCACGAGTCACAGTCTCAACATTAGACTTGGGGCTGAAGGACAGGTTAAAAATGTCAGTGCACAAGAAAAATGTCACTTTCAGGACCTGACCAGCCAGCATTTTGTTTAGAACTTGATCTAACTCCACAATGTTTTATGAGAAAACCTAAATAATCCTTCACTCACTGGGGGCCGGCGCTGTGGGCTAAAGCCCTGTCCTGAAGCACTGGCATCTCATATGGGCCCCGGTTCTACTCCCAGCTGCTCCACTTCCGATCCAGCTCTCTGCTATGGCCTGGGGAAGCAGTAGGAGATGGCTCAAGTCCTTGAGCCCCTGCACCCATGTGGGAGACCTGGAGGAAGCTCCTGGCTCCTGGCTTTGGATCGGCGCAGCTCTGGCTGTTGCGGCCATCTGGGAGTGAACTAGCGGATTGAAGACCTCTCTCTGTCTTTACCTCTCTCTGTAACTCTGTTTTTCAAATATATAAAATAAATCTTTAAAAAAATAATAATCCTTCACTCAGGCCATCCACCAGCTTCTCATTGCTTTTAAAGCTAATCCTGGACTGGAAGGAGCTGAGGAAGATAAACTTTGAGTCTCCAGTCCCAGAATGTTCAGCACTGACAACCTATCACTTTAGGCTGGAGCTGACATCTTACAGGGTGGAATATAGTCATGGTCAAATCTGCACAGGTAAAGCATCATTCCCCCTCATCACTCTTGCATCCCTTTGGCACAGATTAAAAACTACATTGTCCATGTAAAACAAGCAAGCAAACACACAAGAAAAAAAGCCCTCACCTCACAGAACAAAGAGAGTCTGATTTGGACCATATGAAAAAATTAGCCTATATATTAATCATATGTTGCAATGGTACTGTCTCATAACAGGTTTGGATGATATCTTAAATTATAAGATGTAAGCTTAATATAATGTTGGCCATATCTCAAAACATTTTTAAGGAAATAAATTCTATCAAGCCTTAGGCCATTTGAGACATAACAATCATCACTGTACCACAAACAGTGGTGAACAACTGCACTTTCCCATCCTTTTATAAAATGTTCCCAGTGGGAGAAATGATGATTTTGCAGAAAACCACAGGCTGGAAAAATATCACCTCAATGGCAAAGAGGTCAAATTGCTATAGCTGGGGCCCGCGCTGTGGTACAGTGGGTTAATCCTCTGCTGCGGCACTAGCATCCCATTTGGGCACCGGTTTTAGTCCCAGCTGCTCTTCCAATCCAGCTCTCTGCTGTAGCCTGGGAAAGCAGTAGAAGATGGCCCAAGTTCTTGGGCCCCTGCACCCACATGGAAGACTGAGAAGAAGCACCTGGCTCCTGGCTTCGGATCAGCATAGCTCCGGCTGTTGCGGCCATTTGGGGAGTGAACCAATGGAAGGAAGACCTTTCTCTCTGTCTCTCCCTCTCACTGCCTGTAACTCTACCTCTCAAATAAATAAATAAAATCTTTTTAAAAAATTGCCATAGCTTCCACTTTTTGTTTAGTTAATGATATATTTACTACTCAATGAGGAAGAGATGCCTGTCGGAACTTTATAGAAGTGATCTGTGCTGGATTAATATGGCAATTAAGGGGTGGAAATTTTGTACAGTAGCTTAAGTTGCTCCTTGGAATGCCCACACCTGATATCACAATGCCTCAGGTCAACTCCTGGCTTCTCCACTTCTGATCAAACTCCCTGCTAATACACATCCTGCTAATCTTGCTAAGGCAGCAGATGATGGCTCAAGTACTGAGTTCCTGCCAGCCACACAGGAGCCCTGGGTGGAGTTCTGGGTTCCTGGCTTTGACCTAGCACAGCTTTGGCTATTGTAGGCATTTGAAGAGAGAATCAGCAAATGGAAGATATCTTGCTCTCTGTTTATAACTCTCTGTGCTTCTCTTTCAAATAAAATGAAAACAAATCAATATTTTAATAATGGCAATATAATTTTATTTAATATTTATTATTTTATGAATGAAATAATCTAAAAATGAATTTTAGTTGCTTGTGTTAAATGCATGGTAATTTCCCAAGAACAATGTTACTTCTCTGGCAATTAAAGAAAGTGCAGATTAAACATTTTAATTTTTTTGTAGTTGCTATATTAATCTTTCCATGGGTATAATTAGTCACCTATACTGTACCATGTGGATATAAATTTTCATCTATATTTTAATTAGGGTTTCAACATTAAAGTCAAAATATAAAAGAACAGTTTATGCTTCTGACTGTGATGGAATGAAATATGTGAATACTCATTAGAAATCATAAGAAAAGCTGGGTAAAAAGAAACAATACTGAATGTAAATAAACCCCTGTCTAAAGAGTAACTCCAGAGTGAACTAAAATTGAAGGAACCAAGATTCTTAGATAGAAGGAAACCACTCAGAGTTGGGTTCAGCTTATACAAGGCATATTTGCCCTCAAGGTACTTGCCAAGGCAACCAGAATGCAAGGTTCCCATGTGCTCATGAGAAATGAGACAGATGGACGTGAGTGCAACACTCAACAGCTCTTCTCTCAAGACATTTAATGTTAAAACCACTAGCTTCTCAGCTACTAAAAAAAGCTACTAAAAATTAGAGCAGAGTCTTCAGACACCTCATAAACAATGAGGATACAAAACTCATTATTCCAAAACTTGCCAGGAGTAGAAGCTTTATTTAATAGTCAAGACTCACAGGCAACTTGGTTCCACAAACATAGTGTCATGGTAAAAGCAGAGCCTTGTTAAATCTGAAAACTGACCTCCAGACATCTCAAGTTATGATTGGATTTAAATGATTTACCTTATCTGCCTTCCAGAGATATGGCCTATTCTCTCTAGGGGAGAAAAAAAATTTTCTACAGTTTTTGATATAATTTGAACTTTTAAATAACAAAGAGTTATACCAAGAAAGTAATTAACAACATGGGGCCGGCGCCGTGGCTCACTCTGTTAATAATCTGCCTGCAGCGCCGGCATTCCATATGGGCGCCAGGTTCTAGTCCCGTTTGCTCCTCTTCCAGTCCAGCTCTCTGCTGTGGCCCAGGAAGGCAGTGGAGGATGGCCCAAGTGCTTGGGTCCCTGCACCCGCATGGGAGACCAGGAAGAGGCACCTGGCTCCTGGCTTCGGATCAGTGCAGCACTGGCTGTGGCGGCCATTTGGGGAGTGAACCAATGGAAGGAAGACCTTTCTCTCTCTCTCTCACTGTCTAAAACTCTACCTGTCAAATAAAAAAAAAAAAAAAGAAAGTAATTAAGAACAAAAACCAACATACAGATACTGTTACTGGATTCAGCCTCGTTATTAAATTAAAAGTAATACTCAGGAATATTCAGAAACTCAATTGAAAATGGGAAATTTTATGAGCAATTAAAAAATGTAAAAAATAAATTAAATAAAAATACTAGAAGAAAAATTTCAATACATGAAATTTGTAGCAATAGGTAGGGCATAGTCAAAAAGGAATATTCATAAATAGGAAGATAGGACTATAAAATATTCAGATTGCAGCACAGAGAGCAATAAGTGGAAAATACATGAAATGAAAAATTAAAGAAGACTAATAATTAGCATGAAGATAAAAGTTCTAGACATGTAGTTGGATACCTTCTGGTACAACCATTCTGGAAGAAAGTATAGAAATTCTTCAGAAATCTAAAAAATAGATCTACAATATGATTCAGGTATCCCACTCCTGGAAAAATACTCACAGGGAATGAATCAGCATATGAAAGAATTACCTGTACCTCAGGTTCATAGCAGCTTAATTCACAATAGCTAAGATATGAAATCAGCCCAGATGTCCTTTAACTAATGGCTTGATAAAAAAATTATATACATATATATGTATATATTCACACACACATGTATGTGTACACACACACACTTTTGATGGAATACTGCTCAGCTACAAAAAATAATGAAATCATGCCTTTTGCAAGAAAATGGATACCACTGAAGACTACCATACTTAACGAAATAAGCCAGGCCCTAAAGGACAAATACCAGATGCTTTCTCCAATTTGTGGTAGCTAGTATATAGAGTAAAAAAATGAATGTATGAGTGAAAAGACATCTTGGAATTTGATTATTGTTTACAACCCTTGTCCATATTCCTGCTGAACTGTAGTATTTCTACTTAAAAAAAAAAGAATTTAAAACTAATGAAAGATATCGTCATATTTTTAAAATGTTCCTTGGCTGGTGCAGCGGTTCACTAGGATAATCCTCTGCCTGCGGCGCCGGCACTCCAGGTTCTAGTCCTAGCTGGGGCACCAGTTCTGTCCCAGTTGCTCCTCTTCCAATCCAGCTCTCTGCTGTGGCCCAGGAAGGCAGTGTAGGATGGCCTAAGTGTTTAGGCCCTGTACTCGCATGGAAGACCAGGAGGAAGCACCTGGCTCCTGGCTTCGGATTGGCACAGTGCACCAGCCATGGCAGCCATTTGGGGGTGAACCAACGGAAAAGGAAGACCTTTCTCTCTGTCTCTCACTGTCTAACTCTGCCTGTCCAAAAAAAAAAAAAAAAAATGCTTGAAATGTCGAGCAACAGAAATACAAAGCACTCCATCTGGACACAGTTACTAAAAATCAAAGACCAAAAGAAAATGTAAAACCCACAAAATATAAAGTATGTACTACTTTCAAATGCAACCATCAGGCTTATGGCTGACTTTTTAATAGAAATGATGAAAGACAAAAGTCAATTGGGTACCATCTTTAAAATATTGAAAGAAAGTAAATTTTAACCCATAATACCCCAACCAATGAAAGTCACTTTCAACAAAACAATAAGAAAATTTGTTAGGAAAAAACTCACACTAACATGTATACTTCAGAGAATTCTGAAACTGCCCCAGAGCCATGGTGGTACTAGGAGAATATAACGCATCTAGAAAGAGAATATGGCAAATCTGCAATTATAAAAATAATAAACAAACTACTAAAATACAAATTAAACAGTAATACTTTCAAGAAATTACTTGCTTATTTATTTGAAAGTCAGAGTTACAGAAAAGTGGAGAGACATATTGAGAGAGAGAGAGAGAAAGGGATAGAGTCATTCTATCCTCTGTTTCATTCACCACATGACCACAACTGCTGGAGGTAAGCCAGGCCAAATCCAAGAGCCAAGAGCTTCATCTGGGTCCCTTATGTGGGTGTCAGGGGCCCAAACACTTGGACCATGTTCTGTTGCTTTTCCCAGGGAGCTGGATTGGAGGTGAAGCAATGAACCAGTCGGTGCCCATATGGGATGCTGTCATCACAGGCAGCTGCTTTACCTGCTATGCCACAATAATTTTGAGAAAAAATAATTATGTCTATTCTATGGAGGTTTTCTGTTTCCTCTCTTCAAATGTTTGTTTGTTGATATATAAGCACTGTATGGTTTTTAATGATACATATATTTTCCCTCTGATTTATTTAAAATTCCTTTATGGTAAAAAATGGAGACAGAAATAAATATTTTCTTCTGGCTGGTCTTCCATTTATATTTCAAATCATTGGCAAATACTTTCAAAATACTAATAAATGTTTTAAGAAAATAAATTGAAAGTACTTAGGTGAATTAAAATTAAAATGTTAAAATTCCAACTTTTTTAAAAGAAACGCTATCTTTGGTAATAACATCAGTAATTATATATTAAGTATTAAGCAAGTCCCAACAAAACACTTGAAAATATGCACGTATTGAGTATTACTTTTATGTTTTTCCTTACATATGATTATAGTGAACATTAATTATAGTACAATATTCACCAGAAATATAGCACAATATTCACCAGAAACCCTAGCACCAACCATATAATGATTTTGCTCTCATAATAGACCACATGGAACAAAAAATTATTTTTCTTAAGACTCATTGCGTCCTTCCCTGGATACCCAAAACCAATGTAATAATCTGTAATCTGTTTCCTTCAAATCCTTTGTTTAAGTCTTTTCTTATATGATTTTTTTTTCTAAAAGCCTTTAGGCAAAAACTCTTATCCCTAATGTAATGGAATCTAAAGTAACTAGTAAGGGAATTTCATTAGCAATGACAATTCAATTGAAGTTTTCATTACATTTCAGCATGAAAACATGATCTTGCCATAATTTTATAAATGCTCATCATACCCACCACTTATATTTGGAAGTACTCTGTTACGACTGAGGCAGCTTAGAATGTGGATTTATATAAGACAATTCCTGTGCCATACACCACCAATTCATGATAGAATACCTTTAGCTCCAGGACCAATTAAGCAACTGAAACTCCTCTGTAGGTAGGGGACTGAGCTACTGCAAGCAGTAGATATTGAATGTTGCATTAAAAATCAGCCTTATGGTAGAGGAAACTATTTGGGCAGTCACTGTCTTTGATACTTATATATCTATTTCATTATGATTAAAATAATGAAGTTATAACAGATACTGGAACACTTCTAAAATCAACTGCATTCTAATGTGTTTTATGCATATATAATCTCATTAATTACATTCAATATTTGACATGCAATCCCTTTTATAGATTCAAGATGCAAAGGTCTGATTTTGACCCTTAAGATCGGCACAATGGTAGCTCACCTTTCAGAAAGTTTTCTTTATATAATAAGCAGAAATGAATTAAGTGCTGTGATTCAAACATATCCTGGTTATTCAGCAGATAGTTCACTCACTCACTTTGCTTACTTTTTTGTCTCAGTAGAGTTGTATATTTATGCTTTAGATATTTATATTTTTAAATCAGAGGCAAGATATTATTAATTTAAAGTAGATCTTTTTCCTGCATTTTTTGTCACCAATAATTATTGTCTTGGACTATTAACCTTAAAAAGAAGAAATTTTAAATACTTAATTATACTCAATATTTCAATAGCAGCAATGCAATAATTAGTAAGAAACTACTTAAATAGGGAAAGGTGTTGTGTGTAGCACTTAAGACAGCACTTGGGGTGCTGCATCCCCATATTAGAGTGCCTGGTCTCGAGTTCTGTCTGATTCCTGCTAATGCACATCCTTGGTGACAGCAGGTCATGGCTCAAGTAGTTGGCCTCCTGCGCGGCTTATGGGAGATCTGATTGAGTGCTGTTCTCCTGGCTTTGACCTGCTCCAGTTTCAACTGTTTTGAGCATGTGGGGAGTGAACCAGCAGGTGGAAGATCTGTCTTTGTCTGACTGTCTTTCTCTCTGTCTTTCAAATAAATAAAAATAAATGACTTAAAAAAGAAAGTACTTAAATATATTTGTAAGTTAAGCTTTTAAGTTTTGGTAAACCGGATTGCAAAGCAATTCCTATTCTAGTTAAAATTGTTGATCTTTTTATATGCTGGAAAAATACTTATCATAAGTACTATTACAATAAAATGTTTTTTCATTTAAGCTTCTTTTATTAATGAAAGAGCCAAATCACTTGCTGGTTCACTTTGTTCCAGCAGCGTGCTGCAGTGCTAAATGAAAATGTGCAGTTCATCTCTCCAAGTAGCTTGAACTCTACAAATCAAAATGTTAAGCTGTGAGGTTAAAATGTACCAGATAAGCAAATAAGTCTTTATCCTCTGCCAACATTTTCTTTTTATACAGCACACACACAGAGGAAGGGACATATCTTTAAATGTTCTTTCTCATTTTAGAGGTTCTCAGAGTCTTAGGGGTAAGATTTGATTGTCTTGCATGATGACACTCAGAAAGCAAACCGTCTGGCAAAGATTGGGTAGCCTTCAGAATGCAGGTCCCGAATAATATTTTTAAAAAGACTAATGTAGCTGGCCAATTCCCCCTTCTGTTCCTGGGATTTAAGAACAAGAGAAATATGGCCTAGTTCTAGATTTATAATATATTTTCAGTTACAGACAGAGCAGCCCCTTGTAAAGAATAACAGTACATGTGGAGGGCCCCTAGATAACTGTAAAGTGGATCTCACCTTGGAAAAATCTTATGAGTCAAGTCCTTTAATGTCCCTAAGCAAAAGGATAGAGTACTGAGGATCCAGGTCTTCGCATCCCAATCTCTAAAACTGCTTCTCTTAAGTTTTCTTCATTGGCTACAAGGGGATGACACATGTGGGCATAGCATCATAAATCCATCCATACTTTGGAACACAACTAACATCCTTAAATACAAAGTCTTTGAATAGTAAATTAGTAATATCTATGCATAAAAGGAATGCACTATTATTTATTTATTTGATACTCAGAGAAATTGAGAGAAAGAGAGGGAAAATGGAACCCAAACATTCCAATGCGTGCCACCAGCATCTTAACTGCCAGGCTACATAAATTTTCGGAGGAAAGCACTATTTTTAATAGTGTCAATAATGGTATTTAAACTTAACATGAATTTACAGTTGGGAAACTTAAGTAATTTATTAGTATGCATCTGGATTTTTTCCAACATGTTTAATTTTGTTTGTTTTTTGTTTTAAATCCCAAGTATAGGGTCTGTTCATTTTAATATAATTTGTTTTATTTATTTAATGATTTATTCATTTTCATAAGAAAAGATCAGAAGGAAATGAAATAATAAAAGATTTGTAAGATAATATAGGATACTGGAATATGATGAGGTTATTGACTCTCCTTTTTTGAAATATTAAATAACATAGCAAAATGTTTCTTATTCCTCTGTGTTCAGTATCAAACGTAGTGCTTTTTTTTTTTTTTTTTTTTTTTGACAGGCAGAGTAGACAGTGAGAGAGAGAGACAAATAGAAAGGTCTTCCTTTGCCGTTGGTTCACCCCCGCAATGGCTGCTGCAGCCGGCACACCTTGCTGATCCGAAGCCAGGAGCCAGGTGCTTCTCCTGGTCTCCCATGCGGGTGCAGGGCCCAAGCACTCCCTGGCCATAGCAGAGAGCTGGCCTGGAAGAGGGGCAACTGGGACAGAATCTGGCGCCCTGACCAGGACTAGAACCTGGTGTGTCAGCGCCTCAAGGCGGAGGATTAGCCTATTGAGCCACAGTGCCGGCTTAACATAGTGGTTTGCATGTACTAAATACGCCCTGAATAAAGTGTGTGAATGTATGTGAGTACATGTGTTTATGAAGGTACTTCTAAAACTTATTTATGAAGGTACTTCAACAACTTCTTAGAAGAATAAAATTTAGACAAATTTATTCTGATGCAAAAGTTTTTGAAATCCTTGCATACAAAGGGGTCTTCAAAAAGTTTATGAAAAAATAAATATTATGAAAAAGTATGCATGGATTGATTTGCATCAAAGTAAACTTATCTTTTAATTGCATATTTAATTACATCTTTTAATTACATTTTGAAGCTCCCTGGTATATATTGGGCTCTAAATGAAATTAAAGACTATCCAAGTATCCACAAGAGAAACCGTCAAAAATGTAGCCTTCAGTGTGATCTTCAGAGTTTATAGCTTCATTCTACCTTTACAGGAATGATACATTTACATGCAAAAG
Organism: Oryctolagus cuniculus; assembly: GCF_051225735.1. Taxonomy (NCBI): domain Eukaryota; kingdom Metazoa; phylum Chordata; class Mammalia; order Lagomorpha; family Leporidae; genus Oryctolagus; species Oryctolagus cuniculus. The sequence goes on along the minus strand of NC_142875.1, from coordinate 75,551,178 downwards.
TAATTATGCTGTCACAAATGGTGAAGCTGATGTATATAAAGCATGGCAGACTATTCAATCATTATTATTCATTAATCATTATTATTCTACATTATGACTTGCTGTTATCCTTCTGTTGAACTTTGGGGATTTATATTTGTGTTTTACTAGTTACTTGAAAGACTAGTATATTAAAATAAGGGGATTAAATATGGAATTTGACAGTAGACAAATTCAATCATCCACTCATTCACTCACTCCACTCATCCATTCAAAAAGTGTATTTTGAGCATCAGTTATAGTAATTCTGAGAAAATTACAATGAAGTGTGCTATAAGCTATGATTCTGATATCAATGAGGTACTAAGTTATACAGTTGTGTTATTTCTCTGTTATTTTTATACATGAAATATATTCAAAGCATAGGAGTGCTATTCATAAACATTGATTTGTAAGAATTCTACTCCAAATGAAGTAGGATGAAATTATTTAAAAATGCCTCTAACCATGGGGTACCATATACTGTTAAGTCTTTTAAATGAACTCTCATATTAATTTTCAATTTACAATCACTCTAAGGAAGTCTCCAGCTCTCTTGGTTAAGCAGATATTCCTGAGAAATACTTGTATCTGTCCTCTTTCAACATAAACCACTCCTTTCATAGTGTAATAGAACAAAAACTTCTTATTTAAGAACTCTGACATAGTACAAACTACACCAAAGCCCATTAATAATTACTTATACAAGTCTTGTGAAAATGAGTGTATTGAGTAACTAGTTGACTGGAGATTATGCCTGTTGAATAGTGTCAGATTTTGCAATGTAAAAAGTAACTTTTAGACAACATACCATATAGGCCCAACACTAGTATTAGAACTAGCTTCACTATAAAAACAAATATGCTCAAATGTCAGCCAAGTGTGGTACTATGAAAGTATGAAATTAATTATACTAAATTACAGAATATAATATTTATGGGAATCTAATTTAGTTAGAAATTTAAAGATTTTTAACATCCTTTGTGTTCCTTAAAGGTATTTACTGTAGTTCTGGAGACAGACCTCTACCACCTGTGAGGCAGAATGTAATAAAGCATTCTTGTATTTGTACTTAGGACATCTGGAGGAAACTTCCAAAGAAACAGCAGCATTGCCTTCAACTGGGCACTAACTCGGCTCTAGGGCTTAGAGAATATTTTGACAAGAAGCAAAAAGCTATTCTAGACAGACAGATCTGCTAGAAAATTTAACAATTATGAAGAGTACACCAGTATGTCATCCATCTATTTATTCAATTATTCATTTACTAATATTCACTGAATGAATACCATTTTAGCACTATTTTTGTAATAGTATTACAAATAATCAAAGAAATTATCCCTTCAACTTCAATATCAGTTTTGAACATAATCATATCAGTTTCAAATGCTTTTTATGTATTTAAAAATTCCATGACAATTTTGTTAAAATTTACCATCATCTGAGAGCTGTTCTCTGGCATATATGAATGAGAGTCCCTGTCATTAAATATCAAGGACTATTACAATTATTCAGCAATTAAATATTCAGCTAAAATTAAAAGAAAAACACTTGTCTAGAAATTTTTATAACCTTCATAGGATGCAATTTAAAGCTAATATGTCCTAATATGGCTGTTTTTTAAAAAATCAGTAAGCTATTTGTATCAATAGCCTACAGATTATAATTAGAAACTACTATTAAAGAATAATTTATAACCTTGTATATTTTCATCCTTGAAAAATACTTCCCCTTTCCATATGTATTGCACTTATACTTAAGGATAAGGAAGCAGGTAATTTTAAGAAACTGCTTGAGGTGAATAGTTTATTTCCTGCTCCACTGCAAAGCTGACACAGCTTTAGTTAAATTTCAAATTCTATCCTCATGAGAGGAACAGTTGTTTACATCCCGAAGTTGCAACCTTTGGAAAAAAAAAGTTTTAAGAATACAATTAATTTATGAATCTCTTTAAAATTTAAAATTACTCTTTTTGAAGCCACAATTATTAAAAAAAAAATTGTATTCTCAACGCTTAAGGCATTTGGATCTGGCTGAAGAGCCCATGAGAGTATTTTAGACATGGAAAGCCAAGACACTCTGGCAGAAAAAAAACAAAAAAAAAACACCTAAATGATGAAAGATCTCTGTGAGTGAGATCCCAGTGACAAGAACGGGCCATCAAAGAAGGAGGTACCTTTCTCCAAAGGGAGGAGTGAACTTCCACTTTGACTATGACCTTGTCTAAATAAGATCAGAGTTGGTGAACTCAAAAGGCTTCCATAGCCTTGGCAACTCATGACAAGAGCCTAGGGTGATTACTGATGCCATAAACAAGAGTGTTAATGGTTAATTCAACAACAGGAGTCACTGTGCACTTACTCCCCATGTAGGATCTCTGCCCTTAATGTGTTGTACAATGTGAATTAATGCTATAACTAGTACTCAAATAGTACTTTACACTTTGTGTTTCTGTGTGGGTGCAAACTGTTGAAATCTTTACTTAATATATACTAAATTGATCTTTTGTATATAAAGAGAATTGAAAATGAATCTTGATGTGAATGGAATGGGAGTGGGAGCAGGAAATGGGAGGGTTGCGAGTGGGAGGGAAGTTATGGGGGGGGCGGACACCACTGTAATCCAAAAGCTGTATTTTGGGAATTTATATTTATCAAATAAAAGTTAAAAAATTATATTCTTTAGAATCACATAGACATGGGTTCAAATTCTGTCTTGATCAGAAAGCAGCCTTTTGATTTTGGGAATTTTAGTTTTTCTCAGGCTGTTACATTGTGATAATACTCTGTTTAAGGTAGAAGTGGAAATAAAAGCTTTATATTTGCTAAGTTTCTCCCATGAGGCCTGAGGTACATTGAATACCTGTAGATACTGGCCCCTGCCCTTCCTCCCCCCTTTCTTTTTTCACAATACTTCCTGTTTTCCATCTTGAATAAATTTCAACTCCTGATGCTATTTGTTCAAAGAAATTACTTATGGTGATTTTTTCTGCATATTTCTGAATTATAATAACAAAATTCAGGCAGATTATAATTAATGCATATCTGATTCAATTCATTGCACTTGCCATTTCTGAAAAAGAATGCAGTGTTCTAGATAAAGCTTCAAGGCATTTTTAAAAATTATTGTTTGAGTTAACATTTCTAATTTCTGTGTAAAATGGTGCCCTTGTGTCATCTGCTGTCTCTCAAGAAGCCATTCCTCCAGGATATTGCTGTATTTCAAAAATGTGAGATAATGCTTACCCTAATATTAATAGGATATCATTGACAGTTTAGTTACAATAGTAGATTAAGTACTGAAACTATTGTTTTCTTATCCAATTTAAACTAAGCCAAATGCTCAGAATAGTGATCTAGATTTTTTTTAAAGTTTTTTAGATTGCTGCTGTTACCATATAGTTCATGTGACATTATTGTTCTGAATTAATATATTTTCCATGCATATGCCTTTAAATTTTAACCTAAAATTTAAATTCTTTAACTTCTTTACCTGAATGTATTTTCTCACCATAGTTATTTTTGATCTGATAGATTGTACTAATGATCTGATAGATTGTAGCTACATTTGTGCTGATTAAAAAGACACAGCTGCAATATTATATTTATGAACAAAGTATTCTCAAATCTCTTAAAATATTAAGGTCTCAATGCATCTGAAAAGGTTAGAAATGGAAAACATACAAAGCAGATAATTCTAAAGCAACTCCTTTCTATAACTACACAGAAGCAAAATGAGTTGAATTGAGTTGTTTTAATTTTAGTTGGGGGAAAGTAGGATTTATATTAGTTGAAATAGTAAGGATTTTATTTTGAGATGTCTCTTCAACATGATTTTTAATGAGAAACAAATGTTCATGGTGGGTTTTCCACAGGTGTTAAAGAAGTCAATAACACTGGTTTCAATTAAGTCCAGAAAACATAATTTAGGAAGTCAGGATGCGTTTTACAATCTGCTCATAAAGCGTTTGACAGTGATGATTGGGGGATAAAGAAACTTAATAGTTTATTATATTTCTGCTTACCTAGCTTGATTTAAAAGATAAATCAACTGCATTTGCATAAGAAAATATTCAGTCCACAGTTTTACATTCCTAGCTACTGTTTAGTATTTCTCATGTACCTATCTTTATTTACAAAATCTATTATCTCATTGAATATTCAGCAAATTTGTACTTATCTGTATTTTTTGCTCCAATAGATGCATTAATGGCAAGGAGAGTTTATTTTTACTTTTTAGCTGTTAAATCTAATGTGAATCATCTGGATTGCCATAGATTATCTTGGCAGTTAAACATGCAAGCATAAAAATATAACAGAATATTTCTAAAAATACATATTTGAGAGTACATTTACTTTAGTGGATTAAAAAGGAATTATTATTCTTAAACAGAAACTGAATCATGTTCATATAAGAGTAAGCTGATAGCACTTGGCTAGATGACTAGATACTTCTGTTATTTCACTATCATAACAGAAAACATTAAAAACAATGGATATATGTTGTCTCTGTCTTTGATCTACAACTCAAGGGCAGTAGTTTTTAAAAGTTAATATTTTTTGCAAATGGTGAGCGATTTAGTACCAATAGATCAATAGACTAAGCCATTCAACCATTAAAAGATTACTCATCTAACTTCCAGATTCCTTTTAGGTTCAAATGATGTAATAGTTTATGAAACACAAGTTGTTGCTGTTTTACAAATTTATTTAGCTTCACTTTCATTAGTGACTATGTTGAACCAGTTAACTTTTTAGTCCTTTAGGTGGCTGTAGCTCTCCGAGGAGTGTAAGTGAAAAAGTTTGCAATGTGTAAACAAACAAGACGTTCAAATTTACCTTAATTAGAAAGAATAACAGCATTTCTTCTGCTCTTGGCCATTTACGTAATGTATGAATTGGTTATGTTCTCTGCAAAGTTATTTGGTCTCTTAACATTTTAATAATTCAAATGGCAATAAAATTCATACAGAATTTTAATTGTTATAGGCTTCTCCAAGTATTTTGATATTGACTGTCTGGAAATAAGTGCAATAGGAAAGAAACAATTTAAAAATTACAAAATTTTGACGTTTCATTTGTGAAATAGACCAGTAAACAAGTTATTGAAATTTCTTTTATTTTTTAAGATAAAAATTTTCAGAATGATTATCCATGTTTGACAGGTTTTACAAAGAGACATGTTTCTTTTATCTGTCTACTTTAAACACTTTATGCTTTCATGAATGTTCTTATTCCTCTAAGTTTTTACTGAAAGGAAGAAGAGCTTGTGTAAATCTGATTGCAAACTTTCATCAGGATTTATCTATACATTTATTCACTCATGACCATCATGCAACTCTTATATACCTGCTAGTATTTCTGTGTTTCTCAACATACTCATTCTTCACACCCTCAGGTACAGCAGAGTACTGGAGTTCTGATCAAAGCTCTTTGTGAAGGCAGCCACCTCTAATACTGTGTTCTTTTTAAATATATATAATACATATATTATATATGTGCAATATAAGTGCTTTCTATCTGTGCTTTTATTAATCCAATATATTTGCATAAATTACGCTGATAAAATCCATTTAGTTTCTACTGCTTTGCATTTGCAGCTGTATTAATTCATAAATACAGTTTTAAGTGCTTCTCTAATAACACTTTATTGGATTCTGATTTTAATTCTTCTTAATATCCAATATAGTTATCACTATATCTTACTTTCCTCGCTTTAGATAATTAAAGGATGGTTGAGCTGGTCTACGGTCCAGCTGAGTAGAAAAAGGTATTCCAAGTGTAAATTTAAACAGCAAACGTAACACAGTGTTGACGATCTCAATGTTTTAACTTATCTACCCACCACGTTTAGTGTCCAACTTAAAGTTTTACTTAAAAAAAAAAAAAAGAAAAAGAAAAAACACCAGTAAGCCTTTCTTAAAGAATTTGTAATATGCTCTCGGTTGTGATTACTGTGTAGGAATGCCAGGGATTATATGAGCCCTGAGAGTTTTTATTTTCAGTTTTACAAGTCTGTTCTAAATTTCTTTTTAATAAAGCAACTAAAGCTTGCGTCTATCTCCTCCCACTCCTCTGGCTTGGTGCTTACTCCTTAAACAACTTGCTGCGTTTTATAGCTGTGGAATTTAACTGGGAAGGGCCTCGCGGAGAAGCCATATGAACAGGGACACACAGTGGATACACCATGGTGAATGCAGGCACTAGAGATAACAGCTCCCTTCTAGCAGCTCTCCCCAACCCTCCACGCCTTGCCAGTATGCTCCTATCCACAGTCACAAAAGACAGCCGAGTTCACTTCAGGGCTGCAACAACAAGTTGTGCAATGAATTTCAGCGATTTACCCAAGTAGCAAATAGGGTCATTGGCTCAACTGCAGTCTCCGTTGCCAGGCGAACTAGGAATCACTAGACTGGATCCAGCAACACCGATAAAAGTGTTTCCATTTCTTGACAGGCAGTGAAAATGACGCAGAGTCTAATTCATCGATAGGATATCGATCACGTCCCTTTCTTCGTGCCTCCAGCGTAGGTGCCTGAGAGCCAACGGCTCGCTTACATGCACCCAGGGGCCCCGACGATCTCCATTTTCCCCCAAAGCATAAGAAGCTAAAAACAGCCACATTCCCAGCCCCACTGCGTGGCTGCAACTGCTTTGTTTACCATATAAGTCACACCAGGGGCTCACTCCTCGCGCTCTGCCCGGAGGTAAAGCCGGACGCCGCAGAGACGGGGAAGCACCCCCAAACTCGCGCTCAGCCCGGGGTCAACCCCGGACAGCTTCACCCATCTTCTTCCTCAGCCTCCAAGGGAAACCAAGCAGCGGGAGCCTTTTGAACTCCTAACCCCAGAGGGATGTCCGCCTCCCAGGAGGGAGCCGGCTTCCCAGGCAGCCTGAGAAACTTAACCGAGATCCCAGAAAAGAGGCGAGGGGTAGCTCCGGTCCAACGGAGCTGAAAGGCGACACCCTCTTTACCTTCGAAGTTGCAACCTTGTGGCTGAAGTGATGGGATCCGGAGGAACCGCGGCTCCGAGGCTGTGCCGGGTGATTGCACGCCCAGCCAATTGCGATGGGATTTCCTTAGCCGCTGCCGAGTTTTTGGAGCATTCCAAGGAAAACGCACGAAGCTGGAGCCCACGCAAGCTGGCACCGAACTGGGCGGAGTGAGGATGCTCTGAGAGCGGAGCCATAGGAGGCGGGGGAGGGGCGGGCCGGGAGGGGGAGGTGAGCGCCAGGAAAGGAGAACCTCGCCCACCCCCGCCCCCACCGGTCCCTCAGGATAAAGTTGGAGTTCCCACGGCTGACAGCGGAGCAGCCCGCAGGAAAGCACCCCGCCCTCGGGCCCCGGCGGCTGCCGGGCTCGGGGTCCGCACAGACCGCGCTCGCAAGAGACAGCCCGGGAAGATGCGCGCGCGACCCACGCACGGCTCTGCGCTGCCGCCGAGGGGACCAGCGCACTGCCGGCAGCCGTCGCTCAGCCCCCCGGCTCGACTGTCTCCCAGCCCCGAAGAGCCTTGGCCAACGGCTTTGAGGTCACTCAGTGGGCAGGGGAGCCCGCCCCCGGCCAGCGGTCATCTGGCAAAGTCGGTGTTGAGAACCCACCCTGTGGTCCTGGCCGCCAGCCAGACGCACACCGCCAGCTCGGTGGGGCTCAGTAAGGCTGTCGGACCTCAGGGCGCGCCGAGAGCCAGCCCGCGAACGCCCTGCTGCCACATTAGTAAACACGCACCCAGGCGGCGGACCGCTGGGCAGGAAGAAAGTAAGCCCCTGCAACTCTCCAGACTCGCCGCATCCCGCTGACTGGGGCTCCTGGCACCCCCTCGCCCGTCCTCAAGGTGTCAGACTTCCCCCGTCAGACAGGAGGATGCGGCTCGCCACCGGTGTCAACAGTCGAGACCGTCGCAGTGAATAAATGACGGGCCCCAGCATTCCACCCGCCCTCACCAACTCGCGTGCGGGATCGGCAAGTTTCCAAATTCGAGTACCCCGGACGCGGGCAGCCTAGGAGCGCGAGGTTGGATGGCTGTAGGCAATGTGCCTGCGTGTTCTGTGTTATCGCTTCCGCGCGCTGAGCTTGAGATGTCAGGAGAAAAGGTAGCCCTCGACCGATTTCTTTCATAAGATTAAAATGAGGAGAGGTAAAAAACGAATGTGTTGGTAAAGCGAGCGATAACTTACTTGCTGTCCCTGCGGCGTGGTGATTCCCAGCGCGTCACTTGCACAGGCTTGGTTTGGTCACGACCCCCATGACCCAGAGATTTGGAATAGCCAGGGGTGTCCCTGCGGAATCCTAGACGGAGATTCCCTCCTTTGCCACTCTTTCTACTAGCTTCCTTTTATTTTCAGAAAGCCCTGGGGTGAGCTGTGGGTGGCCAGTAGCATCCCAGCAGGTGCCTGCTCAGGCTTGGAGCTGGAGCAACAGATTAGCAGCAACCCCCTCTCCTGGACCTGGCCGCGCGCTGCTGCACCTTATGGGAAGCCGCGCTGCGCGGACCGCAGGGCGGTCCCGTTTCTCTCCGTGGATTATTTCCCGAGGATATCAGCAGGCAAAGCGGCACCCACGGGCAGGCTCCGAAGCCCAGAATTCAGAATTTCCTTCTCGGTTGTCACACCCGCTTCTTCCTACGTGGTTTACAAGAGTTGAGTTATTAAAGAGTATTTACAGGAGTAAAGAGGTTGTCACTAGAGATCTCCCGCTGGGGTGACTTGCAGGCTGCTCCCCCCCCCCCTTTTGAATCACTTTTCTTATTTTTTAAAATGTGACTGTCTCCCTAGCTAACTGCTGTCATGGGTTCGTCCCCAGCTCAGTTTGACTCATTCTAGCCGCCCAGAAGCACTGCCTCTACATCATGCCCTGTGAAACCTGAGCTGTACTGGGGCAAACCTGGTTAAGTCCTACGATGCCTCTTTAGAAAACTCATACATGAGAGAGCGACCAAAAGACGGCTTCCCTTCTCTTTTTACTCCACCTCAAAAACACACTAACATCTTTTCAGCAGTTTTTCACTTTTCTATATATTAAACAATGAGGTTTTTTTCGTAAAATATGAGACACATCAATCTATAGACATAGTAATGAACTTTATGATAAATTCAAGTCCCCTTTCTGTGTAACAAGTGAGGGAAGGTATAAATAGAAATCTATTTTCTGCCATGTTAACTATATTTTAGTATTTCCTCATTTAATAGCATGTTTTCTTATTGATGATGAATAGATGTCCAAGAAACAATGATATGATCTTTCAACTCAGGCTGAAAAAAACCTGTATGTTGAGTATCTTTTTTTAAAAATAAACCCCTGAAACATACAATTCCATTAATTGTGATGGATGTGGGTCTTTTAAAAAATGCATCTATGAAGTGGGAGTTTAACCCAGAGGGTACTTGAGTTCCATTCCCTGCTCTGGTTCTTGACTTGAGCTTCCTGCTACTGCAGGACCTGGGAAACAGCTGTGATGGGTCAAGTCTCGGGAGACCCACTGGAGACCCAGGTCACATCCTGGCACCCAGCTTGAACTCAGTGCAGGCCTACCCCCAGTATTTTACCCCACTTTTGAGGATATTTGGGGAGTGAACCAGAGACTGACACATTCCTTCTTTTCCTCTCTCCCTCTCAAATAAATAAGTAAAAATTTAAAAATACATCTAAAAGAAAGTGGATCAGTGAAAACATACACCCATTGTTTAGAGCAGATGAGCTTTGCCATGTAAAGATCTGAACCAAATTAAATGCCCCTCCTGCCCTTCTTAGCATCTGTTCTTTACAGCAAATACCATTTCTGTCATGTCAGTGAGAAGTATGTTATGGATTTTCCCTAATTTGTTACTTTTCCAGAAAGAAAAGTGCCCATTAATCTACAATAAATACATAATAGGAACACTGAGGACAGCATTGAACAGTTCTACCATCTGAGAAATGGAAAGAGGCATTGCTATCGCTCATTCAGCTTCCTTTTCAATCCTTTGGAATCTGTTTAAATAATCCAGTGAATTGCACATACCACAGCACCAGCATTCCAAAAAGAAACTTGTTTGTATTCAAAAATTTATGAATATAGAGTTAGTATCACTCCACAAACCCACACTCTATCTAAAATGCAATTCACTATAGTAAAATAAATTTACAATAAAATGCTATATCCTAATCTGGAATTTTTTATTGCCTTATTCAAGTAAACATAAAATCTATCTTGTCTCATACTTAGCACAAATCAAGTGATCCAACAAATGACAACAGCAAAATGATTCTAATGACTGTTCATAGCTAAAATATATCTTGGCACTGGGATCACAATTGTTTTAGGAACTCAACTGTGAATTTACTTCTGAAAGTTATTCTCCCATTTAGGAACTGATGTGTCACATGTATAAAGCACTCTTCCAAAGCTGCTGTGTAGACTTAGAGAGAAAGTCACAGAGGCAAACATTGGTAAAATTTAGTTCTGTACATGCACCATTCTCAGCGTTTTATGCGATGGAAATGCATTTTTGTAAAACTCATAGTCAAGTATATGATGATGCTTTTTCTGATCTCAGAAAACATTGAGCAATAAGTGAACATTGTCTCTGAAGCCCATGTGGCCTGCCTTCTTACGCAAACACAATTTTCCTTCATTCTGAACAAGGACTCACCCAAGATCCCTCACTAACAGGCCCTGGACTCTGCTTTCCTTTTACACGGTGGCCCTTTATGGGCTTTTTGTACCCTGTATCTAGGTTTTGATCAGTCTTCAATCGGCCATAGTATAAACACAGCTTATTTTTTTCTGCCTGTCTAAAGACTTTAGCATTTCTGAAGTGAAGAAGTTTTCTTCAAAAAATTTGATTTCAATGCATCACCATATTTTTCTATGAAATAACTGCCCATATTTCAAGCGTTGAAAATGTGAATTGTTTTTAAACTTATTTCCTCTTGGAAGACTATTAAAACCTTTGTATAAACTTTTTTTGTCTGATCATCTAATTATAGTCTCAGACTAGAAGTAGTCATATGTCAAGATGAGGGAATATTTCAAAGCTGACTGCTGTAAAGGCAGTTTTGTTAAACCTCCATTAGCACTGATATTTAATCTTTATTATTTTCCAGTTTTTCTTTCTTTAATTTTGCTGACTTCCTATTTGAAAAAAGAAAAGGCTTGTCAGCTTCACAAATTGGATTATTAGAAAAGATGACTTTAGTATTTTCTATGTTTCTCTCTTTTTTTTTTAAAGATTTATTTTATTTATTTGAAAGACATAGTTACAGGAAGGCAGAGAGAAAGAGAGAGAGGTCTTGCATCTGGTGGTTCACTTCCCAGGTGACCACAAGGGCAGGAGCTGCACCCATCTGAAGCCAGGAGCCAGGAGCTTCCTCTGGGTCTCCCACATGGGTGCAGAGGTCAAAGGACTTGGGCCATCTTCTACTGCTATCCCAGGCTATAGCAGAGAGCTGGATTGGAAGAGAAGCAGCCGGGACTTGAACCAGTGCCCATATGGATGCCGGTGCTTCAGGCCAGGGCTTTAACCCACTGTGCCATAGCACCGTCCCCTCTATGTTTTTCTATTGTTTCTTCTCTATGAGTCTATGTAATTTTTTGATTTATTTATTTATTTATTTAAAGTCAGAGGTACACAGAGAGAGAAGGAGACACACACACACACACACACACACACAGAGAGAGAGAGAGAGATTGGTCTTCCATTTGCTGGTTCACTTCCCAATTGGCCGCAACAGCCGAACAGCCAGAGCTGTGCTGATCCGAAGCCAGGAGCCAGGAGCTTTTTCTGGGTCTCTCATGTGAGTGCAGTGACCCAAGGACTTGGGCCATCTTCTACTGCTTTCTAACGCCATAGGAGTGAGCTGGATTGGAAGTGGAGCAGCTGAGGCTCCAAAAGTGGAGCAGCCCCACATTGCAGACAGTGGCTTTACCTGCTACACCACAGTGCCAGTCGGTGAGTTTATGTATGTTTTTAATACTTCAGTAGTGCAATATTTAGGACTTAGTATATAGTACTAAGGATTTTATTGCTTTTTCTGCATTTGATTTTAAAAGCTTTTAACATATCAACATTAATACCTTTCAATATGAGTGCTGATATTTTAGTTTTTATTGGTTATTAAATTTGGGAGTAATGTTATTTGTTTTTAAAATGTTGTAGTTTTATTAATGTTAAACCACCACCTCGTCCTGAATTATTGTTTTTAGTACATTGAGGTGCCTAAAGATTTTCCCCTCCCATGTTCATACATATATTTTAATGGTTTCCTTTAATTATTTAATTTTTAATAGAATTATTCTTAGTCATTATTTTCATGGACCTCCGAGTCATGTTGCCTGTATTTGAAACATCAGTATCAACATTCATTGAACAAGAACTAAGGAGTCAATACTAAATGCCAAGCATTGTACTAGGTGTATACATCTGTGAGCAAAACATATGAGGCACTGCTCTGGTAGAACTTATATAGAAATTTTATTTAAGGGAAGGCAAACAAAAACAATAAACACATTAAATAAATAAATTATACACAACATTAGAGAGTGATTAAAAGAACAAATATAAGGAGTAGACATGCTGTTGGAGGCAGTGATGGTGGGTTGTAATTTTATTTTTTAATTTAATTTATTTATTTGATAGGCAGAGATACAAAGAAAAGAGGTGAGAGTGAAGATAGAGAGTCAGAGTGACACACAGAGAGAGAACCTTTTATCCTCTGGTTCACTACCCAAATGACCACAACAGCCAGAGCAGAGCAAATCTGCGTCTAGGAGCCAAGAGTTTCTTCGGGGTCTCCCATGTGGGTACAGGGGCCATCTTCTGCTTCATTCCCAGGTGCACTAGCAGGGAGCTGAATCAGAAATGCCGCAGCTTGCACTCGAACAGGTGCCCAGATGGGATGCTGGCGTTGTAGGTGAAGGCTTAACCTACCAGTTGCAATTTTAACAAGTTGTCAGAGTAGTGTTCTTTAATGTGGAGAAGTGAGGTTTTAATGAACTGGTTCTGGGATTTTCTGGGGGAGCAGTGTTCCAGGTAGAAGAGTAACCTGAGCTGATTTATGTCTGAAAGATTTATTCTAGTTGTTATAGTGAGGGAATACTGGTGGAAGCAAATGTGGAAGCAGGGAGATCAGGTAAGAAGTTATTGAAACCAACGAGGAAATATGGTCATCAACAAACTTTTAGGCAGCGAAGGCGGATTCAAGATCAAATTTGAAGATGGGTCTGTAAGAATGTTCTAGTGTTTTTATGCAGGCTGTGGATAAGAAGAGTGGTTATGAGATTTTTGACTTGAGCACAGAGATGATTCTGAGCAAGTGGTTCTCTAAGATGGAGAAGATACAAGTTAGGATGTTTTTAGGGGGAAGATTCAGAATTCAGTTGTGGGCATGTTAAGTCTGAGATGGTGATCAGAACACCTTTGAGCTGTGTGATCTTGAAATAATGCTTCTTAACTTCTATGTACCTTGGTTTTCTTATCCATAGAAGGCTGAAATCATTTCTCCTACAGCATAGGCTTCTTATAAGAACCAAATAATTTTCACAAGTAAAACATCTACAACAGTGATCAACACAGAATATGCAATATTTAGGTTTTTGTTACACATTTTGAGAGTTATTTAACCATATGATATTTTGTGATCTAACTCTTTAACAAAATAGAGAATTAGAACTATTTATTATAACGAGAATAATGAAATAATTCTTCCCTTTCACACTGATTGATGATGTCAAACCTTTATTATAAACCAAAATCTTTTTCCAATGATCTTTCTGAGACACCTACTTGATCCACAAATACTTTCAAGTTTATGATTTAGCACCATGTTGCTATTTGTTTTATTCTCTATCCTCTTACTTATTGGCCAGTTACTTGTCATTCCAGCAAAAGCTGGGCAACTCTTCCACCAGTTCCAACGTCTAAGTGGGTACTGCTAGTGCGAGCTGTTATTGAGAGGGTGGAATGAGATAACATATGAGGGATGCTTGCAGCAGAGATGGGGCATTATTCATGCTTGATACATATTACCCGCTATAAGCATTGCTGGTACTCACCATTGAAGGATGCTCAGCTGGTCCTGAGAAGTAATTGTTTATCCTCTAACCCATCTTCTGGTCCATCACATGCAGTGCATGAAAGACTTCTACCCCAGGTATGTACGACTTAGCTCAGCCCTTCTGTTCTCCTGTCCAACCTGGAGACATTGCATGACACACAGATCACTGTTATTAATGGCTTTCTTCCAAAAACTCTTGCTTATTTTTGTACTGGAAGTAGCCAAATCTTCCTAGATTCAGACAGGAAATAGGTAGCAGTAGAGGATAAGAGATATTTGATTCTCTTAAAAAAAAAAAAAAAACAGAAGCAATAGAAGAGCAGATGATCACTTCTCAATGAATATCAAATATAGAGCATTGTAGGTAAAGCAAACTAATTTTTAAAATCTGAAATCTTGGAGATGTTCAGAGGATTTTCCCACTGATCACAGGAAGATAGGTTTGTATAATTCTTTTTTTAAAACTTTTATTTATTGAATATAAATTTCCAAAGTACAGCTTACGGATTACAATGGCTTCACCCCCGCCATAACTTCCCTCACACCCACAACCCTCCTCTTTCCTGCTTCCTCTCCCCTTCCATTCACATCAAGATTCATTTTCGATTCTCTTTATATACAGAAGATCAGTTTAGCATATATTAAGTAAAGATTTCAACAGTTTGCACCCACATAGAAACACAAAGTGAAAAATACTGTTTGAGTACTCGTTATAGCATTAAATCTCAATGTACAGCACACTAAGGACAAAGATCTTACATGAGGAGTAAGTGCACAGTGACTCCTGTTGTTGACCTAACAAATTGACACTCTTGTTTATGGCATCAGTAATCACCCTAGGCTCTTGTCATGAGCTGCCAAGGCTATGGAAGCCTTTTGAGTTTGTATAATTGTTAAAGCAACGCACTGATACAACATCAGTTTTGTTTTATAATCTATGTTGCACTCTCTTTGGATTTAGCAAAAATCTTTTCATGTTCTGGTAACAATAGTTACACAAATATAATATCAATATTATAAAATATCTTTTTTCTGGCCTGAATTTTGTAGAAATTTATAAGAAATTGTGAAACTGTTACTAGTTAAATGATGTTTTTGACTGAAATATCTCACCTAATCCTTAAAATTAGACCACTAAAAAAAGAACAAAAGCAGTGTTTTTTGTTTTGTTTTGTTTTGTTTTGTTTTTCACAGGCAGAGTGGACAGTGAGAGAGACAGACAGAGAGAAAGGTCTTCCTTTGCCGTTGGTTCACCCTCCAATGGCCGCTGCGGCCGGTGCGCTGCGGCCGGCGCACCGCACTGATCCGATGGCAGGAGCCAGGTGCTTTTCCTGGTCTCCCATGGGGTGCAGGGCCCAAGGACCTGGGCCATCCTCCACTGCACTCCCTGGCCACAGCAGAGAGCTGGCCTGGAAGAGGGGCAACCGGGACAGAATCCGGTGCCCCGACCGGGACTAGAACCTGGTGTGCCGGCGTCGCAAGGCGGAGGATTAGCCTAGTGAGCCGTGGCGCCGGCCCAAAAGCAGTGTTATTTTTAGAGAAAATTCTTCTCCTTATCAATTGTATGCCATAATTTTATTAAAAGATTTATTTATTTATTTGAAAGGCAAAATTACAGAGAGGCAGACTCAGAGAGAGAGGTCTTCCATCTACTGGTTCACTCCCCAAATGGCTGCAACGCCCAGAGCTGGGCTGATCCAAAGCCAGGAGCCTGGAGCTTCTTCTGGGTCTCCCATAAGGGTGCAGGGGCCCAAGCACTTGGCCCATCTCCTACTGTTTTCCCAAGCCCTGGCAGAGAGCTGGGACTTGAACCGCTGCACAAATGGGATGCTGGCACTGCAGACCCAGGCTTTAACCTGCTGCATCATAGTGCCGGCCTCTGAGTCTGCACTTTTTAAGTAGGAATTATAAGTTTATGCAGAAATAAATGAATGTTAAATAGAGTGATTCTCAGCTATTATACAGTATCAAAGCAAATAACATTTTAAGAAATCAAATGATCTATAACTAATACATACCAAAATACCAGTTAATGCTGAATGATCTGCTTTTAGCTTCTAATTCATTAATTACAAATATATCGATTGGGGACCAGAGCTGTGGTGCAGTGGGTTAATGCCCTGGCCTGAAGTGCCGGCATCCCATATAGGTGCCGGTTTGAGACCTGACTGCTCCGCTTCCTGTCCAGCTCTCTGCTATGACCCGGGAAAGCAATGGAAGACGGCCCAGATCCTTGGGCCCCTGCACCCACGTGGGACACCTGGAGGAGGCTCCTGGCTTCAGATCAGCGCAGCTCCGGCCATTGCAGCCATTTGGGGAGTGAACCATCAGATAGAAGTCCCGGTCGGGGCGCCAGATTCTGTCCCGGTTGCCCCTCTTCCAGGCCAGCTCTCTGCTGTGGCCAGGGAGTGCAGTGGAGGATGGCCCAAGTACTTGGGCCCTGCACCCCATGGGAGACCAGGATAAGTACCTGGCTCCTGCCTTCGGATCAGCGCGGTGCGCCGGCCGCAACGCACCAGCCACGGTGGCCATTGGAGGGTGAACCAACCAACGGCAAAGGAAGACCTTTCTCTCTGTCTCTCTCACTGTCCACTCTGCCTGTCAAAAAAAAAAAAAAAAAAAAAAAAAAAAAACCTCTTTCTCTCTCTCTGCCTCTCCTCTCTCTGTGTAACTCTGAATTTCAAATAAATAAATCTTTAAAAAAAAACAAATACATCTATTAATTGAGCTACTTTTAAAGTAGGTGAAATTTGCAAATAATATGGTGGTAAGGTCACTGATTCTGCATAGAGATTGCCCAGCTTAGAATTCTAGACCTGCTGCTTATGGGATACATGACTTTGGACTCACCACTTAACTTTTATAATTCAGCTTACTCATTTCTAAAATGAGAAGTGTAATCGTACTCCCTTCACATGATTGGCATAGATTTCTGTATAAATATATGCACATTAAAATGTAAATTGACTGCACTTGCTGCCTTTATAAACATTAAATGTTGCTTCATTTTTTACTCTTGTGTTCAAATATAGTGGTATTCTGATTTTTCATAGAGGGTAAAGATGTGTTGTAAAATGTTAATAAAATGTGCTCTATTCAAGAAGATTAATTTTGATTGAATCCTTATAACATATCAGTGCAGAACAAAGTAGAATAGAGGTTTGCTATTTATCAGTGAACTTATGCCAAGAGAAGAGCAAATGCAGAGAGCTCAGAGGTGCACGAGCAGTTCAGTCCTGGATTGTCAGGAAGCATCTATTCTCCCCAATGTGCTAGAGAAGCCTGCTTCCGATGTGTAGGCAACAGCACGGAACCAGGGGAGACTGTGTCATAGACCGAACTTTGAATTCCTAATTAGCTTCTATCTTTTAAGTTTTTCTTTTTAAGCTTGGTATTTTAACACAGAGATACTCATTAGTCCTCACAAGTAAGAAAATCCAGTATCTAGTATATAATGAGTTCTTTGTCATTGAGACTTTAACTTATTTTATTTTATTTTTTTCAGTTATTGCTATCAAATGTGTAAAGGCTCTAGAGCTAGAATAGTTGAGTTCACGTCTCCTCTTTAACCATTCCTAACAAAGTGGTTTTGGACAAGAGTGACTTAACGATTCTGTGACCCGAAGTATTCATTGGACAGATGGAGATAAAACAGTATTTGCCTTCTGTAGTTTTCATGAGAATAAAATATGGGGTATTTGTAAAGCACAAAGTAAGAGTTCAATAAACATATTGAATTATATCTCTTGTTAAAGCAGGGTATTTGTTTACACAAACAGTGTAAAATAAGCTGAGATGCAACAATTTTAATGAGAAGACAAATTACTTTTTTTTTATTATTATTATTTGACAGGTAGAGTCATAGACAGAGAGAGAAAAAGAGAGACAGAGAGAAAGGTCTTCCTTCCGTTGGTTCACTCCCCAAATGGCCACCATGGCCGGCACTGTGCTGATCCGAAGCCAGGAGCTGGGTGCTTCCTCCTGGTCTCCCATGCGGGTGCAGGGGCCCAAGCACTTTTGCCATCCTCCGCTGCCCTCCCAGGCCACAGCAGAGAGCTGGACTGGAAGAGGAGCAACCAGGGCTAGAACCCAGAGCCCATATGGGATGCCAGTGCTGCAAGATGGAGGATTAACTAAGTGAGCCACAGCGCTGGCCCCGAGAAGACAAATTACTTTTAAAATGAAGGAAACCAATGAACATGTAATCAGCTATGTTTAAAAAAGGAAAATAAATATTTTTCCATACCACACTTAAATATATGAAGCTTAACTATTCATTGTAGCTTAAAAGCAATTACCAAATAGGTCATTGAAGGCAACCCTGGTCGCTGGCCTGGGAATTTGTGTGTGTGTATGTGAATACATGTATATCAACCTTTTCTTCTATAATGGAACGTGCATACTCTCATTTGTTTTATTTTTTTCTGAGCAAAAAGCAATGGAATTTCTCCTTGACAATTATATATGCTACCAGAGAAATATATCCCATTCTTACTAACCCAATCATGTCAAAACTTCTCTATTCTTTCAACTTGAATGTTCTCAAACTTCTTTTTTGAACAAATATTAGGCAGGTGCCGCAGCTCACTAGGCTAATCCTCTGCCTGCGGTGCCGGCACCCCAGGTTCTAGTCCCGGTTGGGGCGCTTGTTCTGTCCCAGTTGCTCCTCTTCCTGTCCAGCTCTCTGCTGTGGCCCAGGAGTTCAGTGGAGGATGGCCCAGGTCCTTGGGCCCTGCACTCGCATGGGAGACCAGGAGAAGCACCTGGCTCCTGGCTTCGGATCAGCAAGGTGTGCCGGCTGCAGCAGCCAATCAGGTTAATTAACCACTCCCCTTTAGAAGTGGATTAAAATCCTGAGACATGGTGTGCCCACCCCTTCCTTTCCTTGGCCTCTTGCCAATATGTATGGGGCTTGCTGTTCGGGCCAACCACCCCATACTTCATGGCCTAAATGTGGCTGGTTCCTGGTACTCAGTATGAACCCAGATTTATCCCTCCCTTTTAGCTAAAGCCCTCACTCTCCTATGCATTTCTCTCACTGAATAAAAGCTTAAAACGTACCATGCTGCCTTATTCATTTATGCCAGTATTCAGAATTCTTCTCTGAATATTAGGCAAGAACCCATATGGGCTTATTAATATTGGGAATTTATTAATAAGCCTATGGTGATATTGTATGGCACCCCAAATTCCGATTTCATATGGCATCCAGATGGGATTTTTGGGGAACTCTTAGGAGGTCATATTCTGATATCATATTTTAGGGAGCCATCCCAATATCACTGGGGCTATGGCTGTTGGTGCTACAGGACCTGGAAACACCCACCTCCAAGAAGCAGGACCTGGGAAGGTCCCATCCACATCAGAAGCTTGTGGTCTCCCTTCTATTGATGCCACAAGCCTCAGCGTTGCTCATATTCACTCAAGAGAAGCAGGTTCCCACAGTACCAGGAACATGGTTACTACCATCACAAACCTTGGTGACAATGACACTTGAGTCCGTGGTGCTAAGGATACACACACCTGTGTAAACCCATGTGCTTTCCAAAGTCATGTTGCTACCTCCACTAACTGGTGGAGCTTAGAAAATGATGGCAGTAATAGACATTGCGGACATCGATTTCTGCTGGAAATGCTAAGGAAAGATACTTTTGGGGTCACCTAGAAGCAAATCAGATTAAGTACACAACTGACATCTGCATCTCATCTAAGTGAAAACATCTCTTCCAGTGAAAACAACTTCATAAAGAAGCAATTATTAACCCAGAGAAATATGCAGACATCAATATAGGGCCATGAGGAACATGAAGAAGTGGAGAAGCATGGCACCTCCAAAGGAACCATTAGATTTTCAGAAACAGCCTGATTTGAAAGAAATCTGAAATTTCTGAGCAAGAATTCAAAAATAATTACTCAATGGAGACTCAGTTAGCTGCAAGAGAATATAGATCAATGATTCAAGTTATGGAAAAAATATGAATGGAAAATTTAACAAAGATAGAAATAATAAAAAAGAATCAATTTTACAATGATGTAAAAAATACAACTTAGAGCCTCAAGACAGGATAGACCAAGCAGAAGAAAAAATAATTTTTGATCTTGAGGACAGCTATTTTGAAATAAACCAGTTAGACAAAAAGAACAAAGAATTAAAACCTATGAGATATATGGGATACCATTAACTGAACAAATATTTGCATTATGGGGATACCTTGAGTAGAAAAGGAAAAGAGTACTGAGAACCTATTTAAATAATAGCTGAAAACTTCCCAAGTTTTGGAAGAGATGTGGACACTAGATCTAGGAAGTTCAAGGAGCCCAGCAAGGCATTTTATAGTCAAAATGTCAAAATTCAAAAACAAGGAGAAAATTTTAAAGATAATAGGAGAATAGTATCAAGTTATATATAAAAGAAACCCCATGAAGCTGAAAGCAGATTTCTCAGCAGATACCCTCTAGGCCAGAAGAGAATAGAACAATACATTTAACTCTTAAAGAGAAAAAAAAAATCTGCCAAACAAGAAAACAATACATGCCAGGCTATCCTTTAAAAGTGAAGGAGATATACAATTCTTTGCAGATAAACAAATCTGAGGGAATTCATCACAATAAGCCGATCTGTACAAGAAATTATTAATGAGGTCCTATATCAGAATTAAAAGGATGGTGACAACCATAAAGAAAACAGACAAAAATGCAAAACTCACTAATGGAGCAGAAACACACACAAAAAAGAAAAGAGAATCAAACCATACCATAATATAAAACTAACAAAGCCCAAAGATAATAAGAGGAGCAGAAAAAACAAAGAATACATAAAATAGCCAGTAGACAATTTTTTAAAACGACAGGAGTTTGTTCTCACCTATCAATATTAATTTTGAATATAAATATATTAAATTCTTGAACCAAAAGATATAGGCTGCTCAAAAGGATTTTAAAAAATTTTAAAAAGACCCAAAAAACAAAACAACACAAGATTCAACTGCATGTTGCCTACAAGAAACTCACTACACATAGGCCCAAAGCGAAGGTTTTGAAAAAGATGCTTTATGTAAATGGAAACAAAAAAAACCAGGAACAATTATCCTTCATATCAGATAAAACAGACTTGTTATGGTTTGAACAGGATTTGGTTCTGCAAACTTATGCAGATATTTAAATCCCAAATTCTTATAGTAATGGATAGTGGACTAATGTTAACAGATTCTGGGTGGAATCCTGATTTAATTATGACATCTGGGAGGTGGTCTAGTAGAAGGTCTTTCCTTGGTGGAGGGCTAGCCTTCGGAAAGAAGCATTCATGAGAAGTTTGGATACATAGGTAAGCATGCTTCCTTTGTCTCTGTCTTTGCTTCCTGCCTGCCTAAGTGGTCATCCAGCTGCCATTCTCCAGCTTCGCTAGAGATTATCTTATTATTTTTTATTATTTATTATATTTATTTTTTTCTGGGCTGTTTTGTTTATTTAAAAGGAAAACTGAAGCTCTGAATCACTGATTTTTAACTTTAAAAAAAAACCCCTCAACATGCTTCTGAATGTTTCATAAACGAAGAAAGCAAAGTGACCAAGCAGAGGTGCACAGGACAAGACAGTACTTAGCCTGGGCTAAGGGAAGATTCGAGTAATTTATTTTTGCAGCCCAGTGGCAGAGTCTCTTATTCAAGTTGCTAAAGGGAGAATGTCAACAGATTGACATCACTCCCTTCTTCAAAGCAACAAGGCATCCTTAAAGCTCAACTTCCTGGTGGAGCTCCATGGGTGGTGGCAGGACTTAGTTCATCCATGTGAAAGAGAGCTGAGTGTGGGCTGAAAACTCTCCCAAGGAAACCTCCCCTCAGCAGTCCCAAGGAGCAGCTTCAGCCCACGCACAATCAAATGCACTTCTCGGAGATGTCTATCCCACAATTTTGCAGCAAGAAGAGAGGCAGCTGCACTTAGGCAGCCCATAGCCAGCACCTGGCTCCTTGTCTGATTGGACAGCAGTTTGAAGAGAAGCCTGCTTGTGTCTACCTTCCACACCAGGGCAGGTGAGCACGGGCGGAAGCGTGGTGTTGGCCTTCACAGATCCATTCTGGTTATGGCAGACAGCAAGCCACTGCATCCAGGTCCCACTGCGCACACTGTGGAATCAGAGGTGCTCTTCCAGGACCTGTTAGAGTCTGAAAAAGCCCACTGCCCGAGGAACGACTCCAAGAGACTTTTCTCTCATGCAACCAGCAAAGGGTTAAAGATTTATTGATTATCCAGCATGCTGGGGCTGTCTGATCATACATGAACAGAGCAGCCCCGAATAACCAAAGGTTAGGGTTTATAAAGGCAAAAACCGCAAAACCGGGAAGGGGGGAATACATGGTTGCTATGCACGGTTGCTAAAATCAAAAGAGAGTACATAAAATCAAAAGAGAGTATATGGTTACTGGGGTCAACATAACCTAAAACCTAAGTGAAATTAATATTTATCATAATCTTGACAATACCAGTTACAATATTACAATTAGCAATTAAGACTTGACATTAATGTAAGACACAGACAAATCACATCTTTATTATTAGCCCAGGTAACCCAAGTGCAACCTTTCTACTTTTAAGCTTGAGCAATCATGCTAGGGGGTTTTTGTGCTCTGCCAAGGGTGATGTAGTGCACTGCTATTGTCCGACTATTTGAGATCATAGTTTCAGACCAGAGTCTCACAGTGGGGGGGGGGGTGCTTTCTCAGAATGCAGTCTCAAGTGCTCCAAAATGGAGTCCCTACTGTCAAGGTGCTACTTCACTCTGTTTTATTTTTACAGCTGCACCAGGAAGGTTTAAATCTGTAAGCTTAAGCTTAACTTTTTACACCTGCACATATACAATTTTAACTCTTCAGACCCAGCGCCCATATTCATGTCCATTTTTCAGTTAAATCTCCTTGGTTTAGTAACATCATCAACTCCCAGGATAGAATTGATATTTGGTAGGTTCAAGGACTCTCCACCAAGGCTGGGCTGGGAATTCATAGACCCCAGGTTTAACAATCTTGGATTAAAATCTGAAATAAACCTTTTCCTTCCTTAAAAGCTACTCTCAGGCCTGTTAGTGTAAGTAACCAAAAGTTAACCATTACAGAAGATCAGTACTGGAGAAGTGGATTCGTGAAGATGTGGAGGGATGTTTGGAACTGAAGTAGGCAGGCATACAGGTTAAAATTGATCAGATTTGTGAACTGGAAGACCACGCCCCTGTGTGACCTCATGCTCCTACCTGATGCCTTTGCCACGCCCCTGTGTGGCCTCATTCCCCTACCTGGCTACACCAGGGTGCCCACCAGCCAATCAGGTTAATTAACCACTCCCCTTTGGAGTGGGTTAAAAGCCTAGGGCACAGTGTGCTCGGGGCTCTGCCCTGTTCTTCTTCCCTGGCCTCTTGCCAGGACAGGGCTTGCTGTAGCCCTGAGCCTCCAGGGCGCATCGCCTTCGGGCCATGTGCTCTAGGCTTCCTGGCCTAGATGCTCATCCATGTGGCTGGTTCCTGGTGCTTGGTATGAACCCCCATTCACTTCTCTCCCCTAAATAAAGCTCTCACTCTCCTATGCATCTTTCTCACTTAATAAAAGCTTAAAACGTACCATGCTGCCTCGTTTATCTGTGCCGGTATTTAGAATTCTTCTCTAAATATTAGGCAAGAACCCTCTCGGGCTTATTAATATCGGGGATTTAGTAATAAGCCTGTGGTGAAATCATAAGGCACCCCAAATTCCGGTAGCGCATGTGGCACCCTGGATAGCATTTCTAGGGAACTTTAAGGGGCCACATTTTAGTGTGAATTTTAGGGGGTCTTCGATTTCAGAACTGGTTTGTGGAGAAACATTAGGAGAGTTTGGAGGAACAGACCAGAGAAAGCCTAGGGTGTTATAAGTAGAGAATAATGGGTGATACTGCAGAGGGCACAGAAGACAGGAATGCAGGTCGAAATGTTGACAGTAATGGCCGTACTGAAGAACTCATGGACATAAATGAGGATTCTGTTGGCAGTTGACTAAAGGTTGTCTTCACTACCTGGTGGCAAATAACTTTGCTTTTTTGTATCCATATTTTGAGATTTTATTAGAAGTTGAACATAAGAATAGTGGACTGGTTTGTCTTGCAGAGGGGATTTGAAGACAACAATGTCCTGAAGCCGCTCTGTAGGTATTATTGGCTACGGTTTAGTGAGTTTTATGGTGACAATCAGGTGCAAAAAGGAGAAAAGAAGGAGGATTGAAAAATTTACAGCATGGTCAGGGAAAGAACAAAACAAGAACTCCTTTGGGACAGAAAGGTGAAGTAGTGAAACCGCTTGCTTAAAAGATTGGTGCAAGTGAAAGGAGGCCATATGTTAAAAGGAAAGACAATGGGAGAGAAGTCCTGAGTGCATTTTAGAGGTCTTTGTGGCCCCTGCCTTCACAGGCCCAGGGAAGAATATAAGGATTCTGGATTCTGGCTAGCGGGCATAGTTCTCTGTGGGCACTGAATCCCTGACTCAAGCAGGTTCACACATGACTCTGTCATCAGCAGCCTTGCTATCACCCAGATGATGCTGATTTCACAGGTGTACAGAATGCAAGGGTTATGGGGTTGTGGTCACTTCCATTAAGATTTCAGAGGAAAGCCTGGACTCCCATGCAATTATTCTGCAGTGTTGGAGCTCCTGCATGGGGCAATCAATCTTGAAATTGTGACAGTAGAACTATAGATTGCTGACAATCTGAGATACCTAACAAGGAAAGCTACAAGCAGTGTGCCTGGACAGCCTATCAAAGCTGTAGATAATAGCCTGAAGCCTCAGAGGGTAACCGTGTGGGCAAAGTCCAACAGAGCCATGGAGGAATGGAGGCCTTCACAAAGATTTTAAAGGATGTTGTGTACAAACTGGAGACCCATGCAGAGAGTGGCCATAGTGGTAGTCACTGCCAAAAGCTCCAATGCAAGGAGTATATATGGGATCAGAGCTTACAGAGATTCTCACCAGGGCAATTCCTAATGTAGCTTCAGAGATGGCTTCAAATGATTAGAACCAAGCAATGGCCTGTAACCAGCAAAGCAATAGGAGTGGGGCTCCACAATTTTTTAGGAGCCCAGTCTGTATACTGTACTTGGATCTTTAGGACTTAATGTGTGCCCCATGATTTTTATTCTTGATTTGGCACAGTTAGTCCTTTCTAGTTTCCTTTCTCTCCCTTTTGGAATGTAAATATTTTCCCTGTGCCTGTCCCACCAATATATCCTGGAAATAACTTTGTTTTGATTGTACATATTTAAAGGAGTTTGAGATTCAGATGAGACTATGGACTTTGAATATTTGAATTAATGTTGTATTGAGGTAAGACTTTGGGAATTGAGTGATTATATGTTGTATGAGATAAGGACATGAGTTTAGGGAACCAAGGGGACAGAATGTTATGATGTGAGCAGAATTTGTCTCTTCCAAAGTAGTACACTTGAGAAGGTTGTATTTAGAAGCTGAACATGTTTCCTGTTTCTCTCTCTGCTTCCTTGCTTATCATGTGGTTGTCTCTCTTTCATCCTCTAAATTCACCAGATGCTAACCTAATGGGACCAGTTACTCTTAGATTGTGAACCTCCAAAACTGTAAGCCTAAGTAAATGCTCTTCATTCCTAGGAAAGTCCTCTCAAGTATTTTAAAGTAATCAAAAGTTGGCTAACACAAGATGTTAAATCAAAAACTGTAAAGAGAGACAAAGAAGGCCATTGATAAAATAATAGATTATAAGAAGGCATACTAATTGTAAATGTATATACACCTAATACCTGACCACTCAATGATATAAAGCAAATTTTATAGTTAAAGGGAGAAATCAACATCGATAAAATATTAGAAACATTCATACCCCATTGTTTTCAATGGACAGATGATCCATACAGGAAATTATCAAAGATATATTAAAGTATGCTATAAAGAAATGGACCTAACAGACATTTAAAGAACATTTTATTAAAAAATTGCAGAATAGACATTAATTTTATCAATACATAGAACATTTTCCAGGGTAGGCCATATATTAGGACAGAAATAAAGTTTTAATAATTTTTTAAAAAATTATTTGTTTATTTGAAAGACAGGGCTACAGAGAAGCAGAGGCAGAGTGAGAGCGATATCTTCCATCCGCTGGTTCACTGCCCAAATGGCGATGATGACTGGAGCTGGGCTGATCCAAAGTCAGGAGCCGAGCTGATCCAAAGTCAGGAGCCAAGAGCTTCTTCCAGGTCTTCCACATGGGTACATGGACCCAAGCAGTTGGGCTATCCTCCACAGCTTTCCCAGGCCATAGCGGAGAGCTTAATTGGAAGTGGAGCAGCAGAGTATTAATCTGGCACCCATACTGGGTGCCTGCACTGCAGGCAGTGGCTTTACCTACTATACCACAGCACTGGCCCCTCAATAAATTTTTAAAAGTTGGAATCATATCATGCATCGTCTCAGACCAAAATGGGACAAAAATAGGAATCAACAAGAAGGACAATGATAAACTTGTAATATATGGAAATCAAAAATTATAACCTTCAATGACCAATGGATCATTGCAAAAATTACATAGAAATCAAAATATTTCTTTAAGTAAATGAAATGAAAATTAAACATAACAAAAGCTGTGAAATGCTGCAAAAGCAGAGATGTTTATAGCCATTAAAATATACAATTTTTAAAAAATGAGAAGATTTCAAAGAAACAATCTAGCAATGACAGGTCAATCCCCAAATGAGTAGTAGGCAAGAAATAATAAGGATTAGAGAGAAATAAATGAAATTGAAGCAACAAAAAAATTCAAAAGATCAGCAAAATGAAAGTATGTTGGTTTTTAGAAATGATAAACAGTTAAAAACAGAAAAATTTAAATAATTGAAATTAGAGATAAAATAGAGGCAATACAATTGATACCACAGAAATAAAAGGACCATAAAAATGGCTATGAACAATCACCTGCTAACTAACTGGAAAACTTTGAATGAATGAACTCCTAGAACATATACAGGCCATCATTATAGAATCAAGAAGATATAGAATATCTTAACATACCCATAATGAGTATTCAGACTGAAATAGTAAAGTCTCGTGTCAACAAAAAATACAGAACTTGATGAAACTACAGCTAAAGCCTACAAAATATTTGAGGAGGAACTTACTTTAATACCTCTCCAACTATTCCTAAAAATTGAAAAGAATAAAAATCTACTAAACTTTTTCACGAGAACTGTGCTACTCAAATATGAAAACCAAAGACACAATAAATAAAAAGAAAATTTCCAACCCATATTCTTGATGAATATTGATACACAATTCTCAACAAAATATTAGCCAAACAAATCCAACAGAACATCAAAAGGATCATATACCATGATAAATCAGCCAAGGGTACAAGGATGTTTCAATGTTAGTAAAATAATAAATGTTATACATCACATGAATAGAATAAATTAAAAACTGTAAGATCA
The DNA here is from genome assembly GCF_051225735.1 of Oryctolagus cuniculus. NCBI lineage: Eukaryota > Metazoa > Chordata > Mammalia > Lagomorpha > Leporidae > Oryctolagus > Oryctolagus cuniculus. The sequence continues at coordinate 75,523,653 of NC_142875.1, read as the reverse complement.
TCTCGATAGAAGTAGAAAAAGCACTTGATAATATTCAGCTTCCCTTCACAATGAAATCACTCAAATGTTGGTTATGAAATGAACATATTTCAAAATAATAAAGGCTACATATTTGACAAGCCCTCAGTCAATATCACACAGAATGGGAAAAAGCTGAAAATGTTTCCTCTGAGCTCTAAAGCAAGGCATAAATATTTATTTTTGTTACTCTTATTCAATACAGTACTGGAAGTCTTAGTAAGAACCATTGAGGAAAAAGAAACAAATAAATGGTATCCAAATTGGAAAGAAAGAAGTTGAAGTAGCCATGTTTGCAGATGACAAGATTTTATTTGTGTAAAATCCTAAATATTCCATCAAAAGATGTTAAAACAGTAAGCTTTCATAATACAAAATAAACATTCAAAAATATATTGTCACTTTTCACTGAATTTATGTACTTCACTCTTCTTTGATCATGTAATTGTGGTTCCACATCCATCATGTCACTTTATTTTAAAGACTACTTATTTGGAAGGCATAGCAACACACACACACACACAGAGAGAGAGAGAGAGAGAGAGAGAGAGAGAGACCACTAATTAATGCCTCAAATGTCCATAATAACTGGTCCAGGCTGAAGCCAGGAGCCAGGAGCTCAACCCAAGTCTCTCTTGAGTATGGTAAGGAACCAAGTACCTGGGTCAACACCTGCTGCTTCCCAGGCACATTATTAGGAAGTTGGATTGAAAGTGGGGATGGGGAGGGGATCTGGCTTGGGTGCAGTAGGTAAAAACCGTTATCTGTCACATGGGCATCCCATGTGGGTGTCAGTTCGTGTTCTGGTTGCCCCAATTCTGATCCAGCTCCCTCCTAATGGCCTTGGGAAAGCAGCAGCAGATGATAGCCCTAGTCTTTGAATTAATGCCATCCACTTTGGAGACCTGGATGAAACTCCTGGCTTCTGGCTTTTACTGGATTGGCCCTGGCCTTATGGTCATCTGGGGAGTAAAACAGTAGATGGAAGATTTTGTCGCTCTGTCTCTTCCCCTCTCTCTATAACACTGGTTTTCAAACAAATAAATAATATTTTAAAAATGAAAAGGTAAAAATGGAGGGAAGGAGGGAAGGGGAAGGGGGGAGGAGAGAGGGAGGGAGGGAGGGAGGGAGGGAGGGAGGAAGGAAGGAAGGAAGGAAGAGACAGGATTTGATCCCAGACATTCTGGTATGGGATGTGGCTATCTCAAGTGGTACCTTCACCTGCTGTGCTATGATGCCAAACTCAATGGTGTCAATTTTTGATAAGAGGCCTCTTGAATTAAATTCAAATTGGCTATTTTCTACATGGCTCCTGCCATGTGTTATCACAGTCTGATAGCAACAGCAAAACACTTGTTGCCAAGATGTAAGTTTAAATATATAAATATAAATATATATATGTGTGTGTGTGTGTGTGTGTGTGTGTGTGTCTTAAATTTATTTGGGAGAAAGAGCAAAAGAGTGACAATAAAAGTGAAAGCAAGAGAAAGAGACATAGAGAACCCATCTGCTAGTTTATGTCCCAAAGGACCACAACCAGGACTGGGCCAGGGTGAAGCCAGGAGGCAGGATCTCAATCTGAGTCTCCCATGTGAGAAAAAGGGCCCTATTACTTCTGCCATCACCTGCTGTTCCCCAAGGTAGGTATTAGTAGGACTCTGTCTTGGGAATAATGCCGTGTCTTAAATCCAGGCATTCTGATTTGGGTTGCCAGTGTCCCAAGTGCTGTCTTACCCACTGTGCCAAACATCTGCCCAATAAATTCCTGATGGAGAAGAATGTAATGATGTACCTTATCTAATGAGAGAAATGCTGCACGGATATATTTGGGTTTTATCTTTCAGAACATGTCTTTCTTTTTATGAGAAAATATAAACTGTTGTGTAAATCCAATGCACAGAATTTTGCTGCTTTTTAATGTGAAAAAATTTCATGTATTTCATATATACAGATTTAGGAGCATAGTGACATTTCCTACCCTACCCTCCCTCTTGCACATACTCCCATCACCCCTCCTTGTTCCTTAATTTTTTTCTTTAATTTTTACAATGACATGCTTCTAGTTTATTTGATAATCACAAGCTTCATCTTCCACTAAATACAGAATTCAACAAGTGATAAGTAGAATAAACCACTGTTCCTGAAGAGTATAGATAAGAGCTATAAATAATCAAATCTCAGAAGGCCAATTTTGCTTATATACAATAGTTTTTTGTACTCTGTATATTAGTTATAGCTGTGTTCTCCAAAAGAGGTGTGTCCTTCTCAAGACGGATTTAATGCTATCCACCAATATCATATCAAAAGATGTTTTTATTATATGTTGAAGTCTTCCAAATTTCAGGAAAACAGCTGATTTTCTAAAGAATCTTATCTGTTAGTTAGCTACAAAATATGTTTGTAAAGATAATAAAGCTTTATTTCCATAAAGCCAGTTGGTACAAAGTTTGTTTTATGCCATATACGGCAAACATGGATAGTCTGGTCCAGTTTGCTTCATTTATTAAACTTCAGTTTTCTCATCTATGTCTCACAAGTAATAATATCTTACAGGATAGTCTCATAAAATTTTGATTATGTAAGTGAAATATTTTTACTAATATGTTTGTATATATACAAATAATTCTAATTATCTACCTATGTATCATCTATCATCTTCCTATCTATAAGTATACTTCAGAAAGTTCATAGAAAAATGCAATTAAAGGGTACATTTTTTCCATATAAAGCATTAGAGTGCCTAAAAGGCAATCTATAGAAGTGAAATTGACACTTTGAGAAGCAATTCTTTGAACAGCCCTTGTCTTGACTGTTGAGGGACAGTTTTTTTTTTTTTCATACTATTTGTTGAACTATTTACTTAACATAGAGTTAGTCATATGTGTATAAAGTTAATTGAAAATAGATCCTAGTAAAAAAAATTAGAGTGGGAATAAGAGAGGGAGGAGGAAGTGGGGGTGGCACTGTGGATGGGAGGGCAGGCACAGTAGGAAGAATTACCATGTTCCTAAAATTGTAATTATGAAATGTATGAAGTTTGTAACTGCAAAGTTATATAGTTTTGTATACATTTCTACAGACTTATTTCTAAGCATACAGTTTAAAAGCTTGTCATGGCACCCCAAATCCCCTTAAGCTTGGTGGTAAAAATAGCATTTTAAGTGTTAAAGTGATCGTAGCTATAGGATTAAGTATTAAAGTGATCATATAAATAGGATTATGTGTTTGGTAATATTAATAGTTAGAATTAAAAAGGTGTGAATGCTCCAACATGGGAAGCAGTCCATACAGCAAACTCATAGAATGACAATTACTTAAAATAGCACTCTGACCTCAAAATTAGCCCTTTAGGCATTCTGGTCTGGCTGAAAGCCCACAAGAGCATTTCGGCCATGGAAAGCCAAGGCACTGATGCATAAAATGTCCTATATGAAGGATTCTGGTGGGTGAGACCCCAGTGGAAAGAAGTGGTCATCAAAGGAAGAGGTACTTTTCTTTGAAGGGAGGAGAGAACTTCCACTTTGCTTATGGGCTTATCTAAATACTGAAGGAGTTTGTGGATTCAAAAGGCTTCCATAGCCTAGGCAGCTCATGTTAAGGGCCTCAGGTGATCACAGACATCATATATAAGAGTGTTAATTGTTAAATTAACAGCAGGAGTCATTATGCACTAACTTACCATGCAGCACCTCAAAGAGTTGTATTATGAGAGTTAATAGTAAAACTCATTCTCAAAGATTTACTTCATTTTAGTGTATTAAGTGGAGGATATCTTTATGTCCTATAAGTTTTAGCTACGCCTAAATACCTAACTCCATTGCTTGTTTCCTTAGGTACTTCTTTAATTAATTATAAAACTTGTTCTAAAGTATAATATTACAAAATTAAAAGAAAAATAAGAAAGGAAGTAGGAGTAAGGGTGAGAATAATGGAGGGAGGGAGGATAAGGTGGGAAGTGTTATTTTGTTCTTCTTTTTTTTTTTTTTTTTTTGACAGGCAGAGTGGACAGAGAGAGAAACAGAGACAAAGGTCTTCCTTTACCACTGGTTTACCCTCCAGTGGCCGCTGCAGCCAGCCCGCTGCAGCTGGCGCACCGTGCTGATCCGATGGCAGGACCAGGTATCCCGGTCTCCTATGGGGTGCAGGGCCCAAGTACTTGGGCCATCCTCCACTGCACTCCCTGGCCACAGCAGAGAGCTGTCCTGGAAGAGGGGCAACCGGGACAGAATCCGGCGCCCCGACCGGGACTAGAACCCGGTGTGCTGGCGCCGCAAGGCGGAGGATTAGCCTAGTGAGCCGCGGCGCCGGCCTATTTTGTTCTTATAACTGTATGTATGAGATACATGAAATTGTTCTATTTATATAATTAAAAATTTATAAAATTAAAAAAAAAAGAAATCCATGCATCATTTTCTCATAATATACTTTTCCATGAACTTTTTGAAGATACTTTGTAAAGGTATCTTATTTACATTGAAATAATCTTGACTCCTATTAAAGCACTCAAATATTTACTGTACCAAATTTTATTTTCAAATTAACTATGTATACTAAAATCTGTTTCAAAGGCTTTTATAATAACATGCCTACTTATAATAAAATGCTTGATTTTTCTATTGATGGATACTTTCCATAAAGTTACTATTTTATTCTCAGTCATGAAAAAAATATAAGATTTGTATTCAGGGATCTACATTAGTCAAAGCTCTAGAAATATTTCTAATGAATTATATGAAGAAAGACAATGGGTGATTAAACATAATGATGGCTTATATAAAGATCAAAACTATAAAGCTGTGAAAGGAAGGCAAGATAGCATAAACCTATTTCATGGATCCCTCTAATTTCTCATGTGGAAACCATATCTGCTTCATTAGGTTACAGACTGTAGTTAAGAAAAGGTTAAGCTAAATTGCTAGCCTAAAGGACTACAAGCAACATACCTCAGCAGCTCCAACTAGAACAAATGATATGTAAATGTGACATTAGTATCTAGCATACCAGCTGTGCTGTGTGATCACTCAGTTATTAATGACTTTGCACAGGGCATGTACCTTGTACTCTGTACCAAATTCCAGCATGCCTTTCTTCTGTTTTAACAACTTTCAATGCCTCTTCCAAGTGTAACCTAAACATCTTTGATGTTTTTTCATGGATAAAACTAAAAGAGAAAAACAAAAATTGCCAAAATATATTTAATATTTAGAGTCCATTAAAATGTCATATGTAATGCTTTCAGTTGTCTTTCCCCAACTAGGTTTGCAATATCTTTGGAAATACTCCCTGTTAACCACATTAGTCAGCAAAATAACTTCTCATGTATAATTAAAGTCATATTATGGACTATGGATATAAAAATCATTTTGATTTCATAATACATGTTAATATGTTTGTATACATTGAAATTGGTCAAGAGAAATGCTAATGGTAAAAAAAACACTAGTAAAAGAGATCAGTGACTACTCATTTATCACAAATTATAAACAATGAATTTATTTTCATTTTATGACTGAATGATTGTATTTTTAAGTTCTTTGGACAGTATGAGGATCATACACATTGTTTTATACCTGGTTCATTTTCATGATAGTTTTTGAGTAATAGGTCTCAGTTTTCTTATTTGAACCATTTGGGGAGTGAACCAGCTGATGGATCTTTCTGTTTTGCCCTCTCTGTAACTCTGTCTTTCAAATAAATAAAATAAATCATTAAAGCATAACTTGAATAGTTCAACTCATGTCATTTTTATTGCACTCAGTTACTTGTTAATAGCAAACATACACAGCCACACACACAAAGTGCTTGGCAGCCGACACTGAAACAAAACAGTGCAATGGTCTGATGTGAGGAATGACTCAGTGGGCAATAGGTGATGCTATAGAGAAAATTTATAGGTTTACATCTCTATGTCCAGTGGAGAAAATTATGATATTAAAATAATCAATCAACTAAAAGAAAGCCCTAAGCCATTTAACTCCATCTCTAGATTTCACAGGGCAGGAACCGCGAAGTAACTTTCCTAGAAACATATACAAATCTTGACCTAGGTGCCAGTACTAAAAATGGGAGAAAAAAGCAGCCAGTAGATTTTGAATGGATGTGCATATGTGAGCAAAAGCAGCAGCAAACAGTCTAAGTTCCTAAGTTAATGACGTGAAATATAAACCACAAAATGAAAGCGGAGGTTGGAAATTGCTGAGGTACAGAGAACCATCCTGTAGCTCTGGTGGATTCTATGACCCTGTCAATAAGAATTTAGTAAGAACAAAGTAAATAGGAGCCAGCCTGGTGGCACAGCGTTAGCCACCACCTGCAATGCCAGCATCCCATACTGGAGACCCGGTTAGAGTCCTGGCTGTTCTACTTCCAACCAGCGCCTTGCTAATGCAACTGGGAAAGCAACAGAAAATGGCTCAGGTACATATGCACCTGCTACCCATGTGGGAGATCTGGATGGAGTTCCAGGCTTCTAGCTCCCATTCAGCTCAGCCCTGGCCTTTTCAGCCATCTGGGAAGTGAATGAGCAAATGGGAGATCTCTCTCAACCTCTCCCTTTCTCTCTCTCTTAGTCTCTGTCTCTTCCTCTCTCTCTAACCCTGCATTTCAAATAAATAAAGACATCTTGGAAATAAGGAGAACAAGATAAATTAAAGGAGTTCACTATGCTTATTTGGATAATCGTAAATTGCTTCCTCTCTCCCTGCTTCTCCTCATAACCATTAAATGACTTTTAGGAACTATTTAAGAGAAATATAATGGCTTTCTAGAGTAATATAAGCAACAGCAAACAATTCGATGACTTCATTTGCCTATTTACAAGATTACATTTTTTCTTATGACATAATCTGTTGTTTCCCATTTATGCCAAATGTGATCTGATTTTTGTTCAGTGCGTGTGGTGATTCATGAAAAAGCATATTAGGTTATCTTTAAAAGACATAATTGATTAAGAAAACACTGGTTTTACCCACCGTAGCAGTGTTCAAACTTCTACCTTTTTTTTCAGTCATTTTCCTCCTTTTATTCTTTTAAGAAACAATACAATAATTGGAATCTTTTAGGTCCTTCAGCAAGCATTTTTGTTCCCATTAAGTAATTAGGTAATTATAAAAATTTCTCTTGGAATCTGGACTTCCATTGCAGCAGAAATCTATAATGCCATCCATAATGACATAGATTACTCCTTTCTTTTTTCTTTTAAAGATTCTATTTATCTATTCGAGGTGCAGAGCTACAGAGAGAGAGAGAGACGGAGGGACAGAGTGAAAGGTCTTCCATCCACTGGTTCACTCCCCAAATGGCCAGAACAGCCAGCGTTGGGCTGATCTGAAGCCAGGAGCCAGGAGCTTCTTCTGGATCTCCCACGTGGGTGCAGAGACCCAAGCATTAGGGCCACTGCTTTCCCAGGACACTAGCAGGGATTGGAAGTGGATCAGTCAGGACTCGAGACAGCACCCACATGGGATACTGGCACCACATGTGAAGGCTTAACCTACAGTGCCACAGCACGGGCCCAAACTATTTCAGACTAAAACACATGAGATCTTCAAGCAATTCAGATGTCACAGGAGGAAGAAGGTGGGAAACAAAAACTTAATCAATAGAGAAAAAAGATATGTAAGGAGACAGAGAGAAATAGATGAGGCCAAAATGGGAATGATGCGGTGAATGGGGTGATGAGAAATAAAAATGGTTAATAATGTCATTAACTAAGGCTGCTCATCTGGAAATGAAACCCTGTCCCCACCTGTTCAATCCCAGCCCTGAATTTACTAAAATTAACCAAATTTTCCCACTTAATACCAATAATTTATACCTATGGTCAGCAGCTTTTATATTTTCTACCTAAGTTATGGAATGTAAAGGAAAACTAGAACCAGTTTTATTTTTTTCCCTCTTGGTAGAAGCTCTGAAAAACAGTTTGTTCTTAGAGTAGGATGTTTTTCAATATATATTTATTACTGTATTTTCTATATTATTGCTGTAATTTTCTCATGCCAGTGAAAAATAAGAGCATTGTTTGTTCAGCTTATAATATCTTTTTCAATAGTTGTTTAAAAAATAAATTATGTCTTCTGCTCTAGTGATTATATGAAAATTAATGGCTGAGGTCAACAAATGCCCTTTTCTACCTTCTCAGCTTATATTTTCTTATAATGAAAGCTACCATTATTAACATAAAGAGGAACGAGTAACCCTGGTCATAATGACTGGATCAAGAAATGAGCCCTTGAGCCATTTGGGCAATTTATGCTCTGAAATTTGTATTCAATAAAAACTGGAACTCTCCCTGTCCTCTAATGTTTCCAGACTAACATTATTTTTGCTTAAAGCTGTTGATAGCCATATTTTTTCTACTTTGTGGAAAAAGCAATGGATTCCATAGTCCCAGTGGAAGTGACTGTGGATGGATTACACACAGAAAAAAAAAAAAAGAGGAAAGAGATCGCAGTGTATGACAGTGGGTATAAATGAAGATCAAGAGAGATCTATAGACAGCAACTGAGTTTCTAGAACCAGGGGAGCCTGAGAGAAGCTCTACATCTGCTCATTTAAGTGATTCATTGTGTTTCCTGTTTTGTTGGCTGATTTATTTCAGTTTTGTCTCTGTTAAACTAACTTGATTTGAGATATTGCTAGTTAAAATAGGAGTCCTGATTAACCTAGGACAAAAGTATGCTAGTATGCCACTAAAAGTAGTATGAAGACCCAGAACTCATTAGATTATCAGCTTTATTGTACTTTGATAATTTATAACTCTCTAAATTTGTGGCATACAAACTGATGTTTACATCTAATTATTCTGAATGGAACTAGAAAGTCTAGCTACATCAATGATGGAAAATAATTAACCGAGTTATAAATGGAGGTGTAGTGGAGAACAGAGAGTAGATTTATTTCTAAGATGCTGCTGGTCTCCTTGATGAGAATACCTCAGGGTTTGATGCCCTTGGTTTTTTGAGAAGTAGTTCCTGTTTGTAACAGAAGCCCTTTTGTCCAGAATGACTATCTCTAAAGGCTCTGGCTTCCTGTCAAATAATCCCCCTACTCTTCTCTTTCCTCCCTGTCCACCTTTCAGAATCATGAAGCCTACCATATCTTTTCTTCATCAACTTTTACTCTGTCTTTGCAGTTCTTTATCTCCTCTATGAGAATTGAGCCCTTGAGCCCCCCTCTCATGACTATTAGGAAAGCTTAACTTTTCCTTCATTTTCTTTTGCTTTCTGTTGACATTTAAGGGAGAACATAAAAACTTTTTTCCATTTACCTAAATAAGATTTTTTAATTAGAAAGGGGGTTCTGTTACCAATGGTTTCCATTAGGCTCAATATCCAAAGTTAATAAAGTGGGCAGGTGTTCATCATGTGTCTTTGCAGTGTGCAACAAACCAAATATTAGTCTATTTTATGAGCCTACAGTAAATGGCAGCTGTGACATTAGGAATTGCATTTCACCTATCATATTTATTTCATTGTTAATGGTTTAATAAACATAATAAAGCAGAAGGAGGAGTGATCACATTGTTTTCCCTAAGTAATCTCTGCTGCAGCTTGGCTAGCCTTCCTGTTTGTCTGCTGAAACACTTTTGAGGAGTTTTGGTTTTTCAGTTTGATTGTGTGGGTAGGACAAAGCAGAGTGGGAGGCGAAGAGGAGCAGGACAAATTCCCCCATCAGATGACCTATTTTGGACTTCACTGTTTTTTCTCTTTTTAGAATTCCCCTTTCAGATTGCCATATGTATCCGGAGGTACAATACCAATAGGTACACAGTGAAACAAAATGTGATTAAATAAGGCAGTCTGCTAATATGATCTTAAGATTAAATTTCTAAAATGAATCATTCTTGATGATTGCTAGAATGAATTATCTCACATCACATCACTTCCTCAAATATTCCTTGTTTATGAAGCCCTCACACTGAGAGAAGTTAATTAGGAGAGCAGGGAATCTTGAGCACTGGATAGGTAGACTATTGAAGAATAAGATGTACACATGGAGTAACAGCAATTGGATTTCCTGTATTCTAAAATGAGTCACTTCCACATGTGAAAAAGTGTACCCTACAGGTCAGAATAACATGTTGAAACAAGTGGTTGTCACATATATTATTGTCACTGCCAATCTCACTCTGCAAGACTTGTCTTTTGAAGCAGGAAAGGCTTTGTTACTGCTTACCAGCAAGGAACCAGGAGAAGAACTCATGTCTACCTCCATGACTGGAGGATAGGAGAAAGCCTTCTGGATTAGGTAGTAGAAGGCTGGTATGTGGAAATGCCTGGCAAGGCAAACTGAAGCCTTAGAATCAGGCCAGCAAGGTAAAATGGACTTCTTTTTTAACATAACATTTTATTATTTTTGAGATAACAATTTTTGAGGAATTCATTTGATTCTCAGAGTCATAGCAAATACAAGATAATTACTACAACAAAATCAATTCTCATGTTAATTTGATATTAATGCAAACACAACAGATTCAGAGTAGTTCATAGATAGAATTCTAAGAATATAATGATACCGCCCCTCTTCCCTCTTCTCCCTCCCTCCTTTCCTTCCTTCCTTCCTTTTCTTTCTTTTTTCCTTTCTCTCTCTTTTTCCCTTTCTCTCTCTTTTTCCTTTTTCTTTCATCTCTCTCTTTCTTTTTTCTTTCTTTTTGAGATAACATTTTTAATTTACATTATAGTCAGAGGCTTAATTCTTCAATAAAGAGTTCAACAAGTAAAAATTTAAAAACACCATCATTCAGTTGGATATAGGCAAATCCTATAAACAATAATTAAGTGAAAAATGTCCATTTCACTACAAATATCAAATATTAAAAATAATTACAGATTATTAAGACTATAATAGTATATTATTCTTAACCATTTGACAAAGATAAATAAGTATCTCAGCAATATTGAAATTTTTATAATACTTATATACAGTAAATTTTAAAGTAATCACAAATCATTAAAACTATAGTAGTACATCATCCTTAAGCATTGTTTAACAAAGATATAAAACAAAGATTGACAGAACTATATTTACAGCAATACTGATACATACAGACATTTCAAAATTTTTGTTTTTTATTTTTGTTTTTTAATTTTTTTTTTAAAAAAACAACATTTTAGCTCCCACATGTAAGGGAGAATATGCAATATTTGGCCGGGCCGTGGCTCACTTGGCTAATCCTCCGCCTGTGGAGCCAGCATCCCGGGTTCTAGTCCTGTTTGGGGTGCCGGGTACTAGTCCTGGTTGCTCCTCTTCCAGTCCAGCTCTCTGCTGTGGCCCGGGAGGGCAGCAGAGGATGGCCCAATTGCTTGGGTCCCTGCATCTGCATGGGAGACTGGGAGGAAGCACCCAGCTCTTGGCTTCGGATCAGCACAGTGCCGGCCGTAACGGCCATTAGGGGAGTGAACCAAAGGAAGGAAGACCTGTCTCTCTGTCTCTCTCTCACTGTCTATAACTCTCTCTCTGTCTCTCTCTCTCACTGTCTAACTCTGCCTGGCAATAAAATAAAATAAAATAAATTTAAAAAGGGAGAATATGCGATATTTGTCTTTCCATGTCTGGTTTACTTCAGTCAACATGATATCCTCCAGTTGCAAACATTTTTATGCATATGATTGCATTTTTTATTTTTTGTAGCTTAATAATATTCCATTATATATGTGTCTATGTATATATATGTATTTATATATATAATTTTCTTTATCTGTTCATCTGATGTGGACATCTTGGTTACTTCCATATTTTGGCTATTGTGGTCAGTGCTGCTATAAACATGGTGGTACAGGTATCCCTTTGACACAATGTGTTCATGTCTTTAGGGTATATACCCAATAGGGGGTTAACTGGATCATATGACAGACCTATCTAGTTTTGTAAGAAATTTCCATATTATTTTTCACAGTGGCTGGGTTATTTTACATTACTGTTTTATTCTGATTTTCCATGTTTAAGGGTCCTTTCACTTCTGAAAGACTGTCTGTATACTCAAGTTCCAGTGTTGCTCTAACTTCTTGGGTTCTGCCACCATATTTTCCCTCTCTTGTACATGCCTAAGTTGCATGACATGTAGTTCTTTGCTGTAGGCTCCCTCCACACATGCAAAACCATGTCCTAAAATCAGAGACATACAAATATGATCACAACCATTTTTAAAGTAGGGAAAAGAATAGGGAAACATAGCAAGAGGTTTTTGAGCGTGGGTTTCAAGGAACAACCTGGATTCAAGGCAGTCCAATATCAATACCTAAGAACTAGAATGAGAAATTTATTAAAAGCAAGTAAATATGGACTTGCTTGTCATTTTCTTTAAAAACCATGACTATGTAATTAATCTTTCCATAGTCTATTCTATTGTTGCTGTCTTTTCACCCATTGCTATAACTCCTTAGATTGTATTGACTTTAAGTTACTTGTATGCAGCCAGTATTATGCATCATTTTTCTCCCCCAGTATACAACAGTGACTACTAGAAAATACTGAATATAACTCTAGAAGGGAAAATTGGCTCCTCTTAATTTTGCTGAGGAAACAGAGACAGAAAAGAGTTCAATGTGTCCAAGTTACACTGTTGTCAGCAATAAAATCTAAGTCTTTAACGTCTAACTTGTGTTTATGCTCAATGTTGCTAAGCATTGCTAAACCCATTCATCTTCCTTGGGTGAGTGGACGGAGGTCTTTTCTGACTTTTTGAATTATTTAGGCAGTCATACTTGTGTGAACTCACTTTACAGTCCTAGGATATCAAGAAAAGTCATTTTACAAAAAGACGCTGATTGCAGTTTAGGAACATGTGAGTCACACTCTGGAAGTTCTTTCTCCCTTTAGTAGCTTTATCCCTTCCCCGTATAAGGTCATGTTTCCATCTGGAATGGCTCAGTGAGATTCATTGATGTTTACTATTTTCTACATACTGTACACACATTATCAACTTTAAACCTAAGAACGTCTGCAGGATAGACACATCCATTCTCAAGTTACAGGTGATTCAAACTGAGCCTCAGAGAATTCAGGAAATTTTCCTGATAGCACAGAGCAACAGAGTGTGAACGTCAGCGCTCATTGCAGGATTTCTAATTCCAAAGCATCTGCTTTTCTGTCCCTCTGGACTACCTCCACAGGGAAGAGTGGATCTCAATCCGTACTGAACTTTAGAATTACTTGGGGAGCCTAAAATGGAAACAGAGTGAGAAAGAGGAGGAAGAGAAAAGAGGGAGGAGGCTTGGAGGTGGGGGAAAACAGGAAAGAGAGGGTGAGAGAGGGAGAGGGAAGGGAAGGGGGAAAGGGGAAGAAGAAGGGAAGAGGAATAAGGCTTCTGAAAGGACCACACACTTGCAACCAATTAAACTGTGCTCTCTGCTACTGGGGCCTCAGCGCACAAACTGGTGATGCTGGTGGGAACCCAGGTTTGGGAACATTTGATCTGGAAGATAAGCAGAGGCATTTGCTGGTGACAGGTAAAGCACTCTTCGAGGGGTTCCTCATTGCCGTGGAAGTCTTTCAGTGACCATATGATTTATCATCTACCCATGGGCACCACAGTTTGCAATGGGAGTGGTCTTAGTAAAATAGCAGACACTACAAACATAATCTGCAGTTTTTCAAGTCTAATGAACTGGTATTTTCACCTTTTGAATGACTCCAAACTCATTTTTTGTTTTCACTGTGTCACAGCGAGGACTACTTGTATTTAACTCAGTATCCCCCCTGGGCCTGTTAAGAAGTGGTGCACAGAGGATGCACACAGTATTTGCAAGATGAAAACTTTCGGGATTATTTTCCCTTCTCTATCTTAAAGAATATCATTCATTTTTATTCTTTTAAAATAATTAATAAAATTCTATCAGATGGGTAAAAAAAATCTATTATTTTCCAAACAAAGACAAAGAACCTAAGTAACTTTTCCATTGCAGAGCAGCTTTCTGGACAGGTGAGAGCCAGTCCCCTACTTGACTCTGCTCTATTCAGTAGAATATGTCATTTACTCTGCAAATTTTCAGAATTATCTTCCTCTCTAGTTTTGATCTGAATTTTCAGCTGAGATATATAAAGCCATGAGTACTTTTTGATATAGACTTAATAGCAACATAATTACATTTATACTTTAAAAGAAAGTGGTAGTTTAGTATGAACAAACATTGTGGACAAAAGAAATGTGAAAAAAGAAGAGAGTGTTTTGGTATTTTTGTTGCTGATAACAATGCTTGTCACACAGAGCAGTGGGTCTTTTCTGATCACTGGTCTCTAAATGGCAATTCAGAAGCAATATGCCTAGCCCTAATATTATCAAGATAATTATCTTGAGACCACCATATGTAAGCTTCATAACTTAAGATACTTGACAAACTATTAATTCTGAATAAAAACATCAGAATATTTAAATGGCAAAGATTTATTGGGCACTAATGTACACTTAAAAGAAACTCTGGTGTACGCACTCACATGAGCCTTTTTAAATCCTCCAGCTCATAGTTCATACTGCTAAATTAACAGAGAAGCAAATGAGCGTCCCCTACATATCATGCAGAATAATAGATCATAGAGGCCTTCAGAGTATACAGCTTTATGAAGAGCTCTGACAGGCATATTTAATTCAAGTCTCTCTCCAATCATAAAGGCTAATTAAGTCTCAACTGAAAGCATAATTTGTACAAACTAATGCTAAGTAAATTGTATTTAATCAGCACATTCCATGAGTTTCTATTCAAGTTTATTAAAGATTAAAATTGTAATAACCCCTTTCTTGGAAATTATTTCGTACAAATCTATTTAACTAGGGTATCCTGGATACTACCTGATGAGAACATATTAGAAAATGGTCACATGATAAACAACAAAAAGTCATTATTTAAAGAATAAATATAGATTATTTATGGCCAGCGCTGCGGCTCACTAGGCTAATCCTCCACCTTGCGGCGCCGGCACACCGGGTTCTAGTCCCGGTCTGGGCGCCAGATTCTGTCCCGGTTGCCCCTCTTCCAGGACAGCTCTCTGCTGTGGCCAGGGAGTGCAGTGGAGGATGGCCCAAGTGCTTGGGCCCTGCACCCCATGGGAGACCAGGAGAAGCACCTGGCTCCTGCCTTCGGATCAGCGCGGTACACCGGCCGCAGCGCACCAGCCGTGGCAGCCATTGGAGGGTGAACCAAAGGCAAAAGGAAGAACTTTCTCTCTGTCTCTCTCTCTCACTATCCACTCTGCCTGTCAAAAAAAAAAAAAAAAAAAAAAAAAGAAATATAAATTATTTATAAAATTTTTAAATTAAGAGGAAAATCAGAGAAACGATGTTAAAGAGTAATTCTGATCTTCAATGGATTTCTACTTCTGTCTTTACTTTTCCTTCCTGATGCCCCCTGAATTTCTTAAGGTTTCACTCTCATATTTGCCTTCCAACACCAACAAGCAGATATCTCCCACAACTGTGTTTCAACTCCATTCTGTTGCCACAGTCTCTCCCTTGGTTTATAATTTCATATCCCAAAGTGAAAATATCGCTGTGTTGCCCCTTGGCTAATGCCAAGCAATGAACATGTGGCTGAGTTCACACATCAAAAAACTTAAGAGATAAACACAAAGGTCGTAAGTGATCGTGTCCAATATTTCATTTGATGTCCAACTTGCATTTGAAGGATTAAGAAATTTGGTTGTTTAGCATGTGTGTCATCCTTGTTCTTTTTTTTTTTTAACTTTTATTTAATGAATATAAATTTCCAAAACACGGGCTATGGATTACAATGGCTTCCCCCCCCATATCGTCTCTCTCACCCACAACCCTCCCCTTTCCCACTCCCTCTCCCCTTCCATTCACATCAAGATTCATTTTTGATTCTCTTTATATACAGAAGATCAGTTTAGCATACATTAAGTAAAGATTTCAACAGTTTTCTCCCACACAGAAACATAAAGTGAAAAATAATAGATGATTTTTTAAATGATGATGAAATCAGGTCAGACCTATTGTCGTGTTTAATCCCAGTGAAAGTCAAGTTGGGAATTGATAATTTCTTCTTCTTCTTTTTTTAACAGAAGATCAGTTTAGTATACATTAAGTAAAGATTTCAATAGTTTGCACCCCCATAGAAACAAAGTGAAATATACTGTTTGAGTACTCGTTATAGCATTAAGCCTCAATGTACAGCACATTAAGGACAGAGATCCTACATGAGGAGTAAGTGCACAGTGACTCCTGTTGTTGACTTTACAAATTGACACTCCTGTTGATGGCATCAGTAATCTCCCTATGCACCAGTCATGAGTTCCCAAGGCTATAGAAGCCCCTTGAGTTCTCCGACTCTTATCTTGTTTAGACAAGGTCATAGTCAAAGTGGAGGTTCTCTCCTCCCTTCAGAGAAAGGTACCTCCTTCTTTGAAGACCTGTTCTTTCCACTGGGATCTCACTCACAGAGATCTTTCATTTAGTTTTTTTTTTTCTCCCACACGGATGCAGAGGCCCATAGACTTGGGCCATCTTCTACTGATTTTCCAGGCCATAGCAGAGAGCTGGATCAGGGGTGGAGTAACTGGGACTCAAACCGGTGCCCATATGGGATGCTGGCACTGGAGGCAGCAGCTTTATCTGCTACTCCATAGCACCTGCCCTCCTTCTGTTTACTGTGTGTAAAGTTTTCAGACTTTTTTCCTCTTTAAACGTATGGCTTATCTTATTCAATTAATCTAAATGTTAAGCTAAGCCAGACTTGACTTTATAATTTTGAATGATTTAATAAAAAGAAATCTGGATTTAGCTCTATCCTAGTCGGGGTAAAAAGTAAAAAGGAAAGCTGGGAAATGCAACCACCTACTGGAAAAAGAAAACAGAGGGGCTGAGTAGAATTATTCAGGTTTTCTAGATAGCCAAATGCTCTGCTATCTAGGCACAGAAAGGAATCCAAGACAAAATGCAAATTGCACCGCTGAATACTACATATTCCAATAATACCTGCCACCATGGGGCCATCAAATGGGATGTTAGATGATTCTCTCTTGCTGTAACAGAATACCTGAGATCGAGTCACTCACAAACAATGGTTTGTTTGACTTACAGTTCTGGAGGCTGGAAAGGACGGCATGGCAATTCACTCAGCTTTTAGTGAGGTCTTTGTGGTGGCTAAGAGGAAGGGCAAGCAGGCAAGTGGAGATGGGAGACACATGAGCGGTGCCCCTGCTTTCTAACAACGCTCACAGCCACTGATCCAGTACAGCAGTAACTACATTAATCCCTCTTAACAGCCTCATCACCACTTCCAGTCTGTGTCACTTCTGAAACACTGTCTCACTGGGAACCAAAGTTCAACATGAGTTTTGGAAGGGTTGAACCATCTTCAAATAACAGCAAATGGTTGTAAAGTAGTAAAACTCCATTCTCCTATTCTTAAAATGGTGGCCAGCAAAGTACCAATTTCTACAGAGGTGAAAAGACTGTTCAGGTATGACTTAACAAGGAAGCTGTAATCCTTCTTCAAAACTAAGGGTGGTTTCAATAACCTTACCCAGACTGTACAGAAATATCAGAGATGTTTCTGGGAATAAATTATATAAATAAATTTAATTTAATAAATAAATTCAAGAAATCTGCAGATGAAAGATACCGAAACTCCTGAATTTCTAGAAATACATTGATTTCTCCAGTATCAAATTAAAGATATCTATGGCTAAAGCTATGTGCATAATTAATGGGGACTTTATTAAGAGAATTACATGCGTACTTGTCTATGTCCTTTGCCAGACTTCACCTACTATTAAGGTCTTTCTTGTTCACCACAACATGTAGCCCAGGAGCTTTGTATAAGCGGAAGTACACAGCAGGTATTGAATTAGTAATTTAAAGAGATAATGATAATTGTTTTTCTTTTTGCAAATGAAGTAAAAGTCCTGATAAAAGAACACGAAATTTCTGACACTGATAATACAGAAGATGAATAATTGACAGTATAGAGACCAATGACAACAAAGAAAATATTAACAATAAAGTTCTTTATAGTACTAATTTTATTCCACATGAAGTAATGTATGTAGTTTTTTTTCCATTGCCTCAATAATTCTCTGTGGTAGGCACTCCTATCAGATTAAGCTCTTCTGGCACAGAGATATTTAGTGAATGTTCTTAAATCTTACTACTAGCAAGTGTCAGAGCTAGAATTTGAATTCAGAAAGTCTGGTCCCAGGAGGTTTCACTACCCTGCTGTCTACAAAAGAATAATCTCAAAAGCACAAGGACAGCTTATTTTCTTAACATGGTGAAGTATTCGAAAATCCATTTGTGTGAAAGGAAAAATCAGAAGTAATGGAAGTATTACCTTGGGTACTTTTGAAGCTTTGTGTATGCATCCATATATATTTGTGTGCACATGTATAGTTTATGTATACAAGTGTGTGTATAATGCTTCAATTAACTTACATAATTCTAATTTTGTGTTGTTTATCATACATTATGGATTTCAAAGTTCTGTACTGATTCTTTATAAAAGAAAAATAATTGAATTCAATAGAGATTGCAATATGGTGAAAACTGTAATTCTTATAGTATCCTAACTATATAACTGACAGAATGTTTCCCAAAGTGATTTACTTAACATCTTAATTCTGTAAAATGTTATGATGTGCTTGAAGGAAAGCAAGTTTTATTGTTAAGTGTCTCTGGTAAAGCTTAAAATGACTAAATTATGGCTGTCACATTATGACAGCTGTATGTAGTCATTAACACACAAATGTGTGTATGAGGGTGTAAATATTGTATGTATTTGTTAAAACTCACATGAGAAACCAGAGGTAACATGTTTTTATCTTCTTTTCCCACTTAGAACAACTGAATAGCATGGTAATTTAAACAATCATAAGAAAACTGGAAACTGGAGAGAAGTTAGGCTATCTAGAGATTTCAGGTGCCGAGGAAAAAACATGGTCATAGACCCCTTGGATTTTCTTTTTGCTTCATATATCACAGACTTGGAGGTGACAAAGCCAGTAATTTATAAGAGCCTAGAGATGTAGGAGGAAATAAAGCACCAATAAAAGCCTGCTATCTCTAGATAAAGAACCAGGAAAAAAGCAGCCTAGCAACACATGAAACTCTTATACAGTAACTCTCTACTTTAAATATTTATCACAGAGAGGTGGGGCATGGTGGAAACCTTGCACTCCTTGCTCCACAATGTCAGAATAGGCTGAACAGGGATCCTTGATTTTCACTCTCAGAATCTGTAACACAAAATCTCCTCCTCCTCCCAACAATGTGGTGTTAGAGAAGTCTGCGTGTAGAGCCTGGGCTTTCAGCCCTGCTGATTGGTAATAAGTGACCCCTTCACCAATCACTGTGCTGTGTCAGTAGACACTACCTAGTGAGTCTGTGTTTCCATCTGCATCCCTCAGTAATTAGCAACTCCTCACACTCTCCATGGAGATGATGTCATAGGGGTGACTCATGGTTTCCACCAATGACCAGAGATAATGTATGCTGAATTCTGCAGTGTCAGTGGAAGCCACCTGGCAAGCATTAGTGAAGCATTTCTCTGCCTGTCAGACAGAAAAGTATCAACAGCTCCCTACTGAGGAACCAGAATTCTCATTGCAGCTCAACATCAATGAGGAGCCCTCCCGCCATGGAGTCAACTGAGTTGGAGAGGGGAACCTAAATGCTTGTTGCTTGAAAGTAATAAAGAAGTGACTCTTACCCCCAAGTTACTTTGGCAGAACAATGTCTAAAATATCAGCTAGGGGTATAGCTCAGTGGTAGAATATTTGACTGCAAAATGTCAGCTAGAACAGAAGGTTTAAATATGATCCCAAGTCATAGAGTATAATATGTAAAATATCTAGATTTACATAAAAATATCATTCATTATGCTAAGAACCAGGAATATCTCCGATTCAATGAAAATATACAGTAGACATCAATACTAATATGACAGTAATACTAGACATATCTGATGCCAATTGCAGGCATCCAGTTTGTAATACTGAAATGGGTAAAAGAAATGAGAAAATGCAAAGTCTCAGCAAAGAAACAGATTATTAAAAAGGATAAATGGAAATTTTAAAACTGAAAAATACAGTACATACGTTTTTAATGATTAATGTATGGCTCTGTCACAAATATGGAAGGAGAAGAAACAATCAGTAAAGTTGCAAGCAGAAGAGTAGAAATTACCCAAACTCAACAATAGAAAAAAGATAGAGCAAAACCATGCAGTCTGACGCACATATGAAATTATACCTATTGATGTAAAATTTATGTCATTCTATTCTTGGAAGGAGGAAAAGAAGACTTCTGGGGGGGAAGTCATTGTAATCCATAAGTTGTACTTTGGAAATTTATATTCATTAAATAAAAGTTAAAAATAAAAAAAAATTTACTTAAAGAAAAAAGATCACAGAATATTTCCCTAATCTGGCTACAAAGAAATAAGTAAACCCACATATCCAAGTAGCTGAGCAAACCCCATAGAGGATAAATGCCCCCAAAGTCCATAAAGTTCTAGAATGCAATATGAACAACATTCTCTATAGTATAGAACTTGTAAAGATGGATAAGATAAGGCCACTACCTGCAGTAATTATATTTTGTCAGGTTGTGGACATGTATGTACATAATTTTAATTGATCTGGTAGTTGTTATGGTGAAAATCTATGTGGTCTAACATGAGACACAAAGAGAAGGTGTCTGGATGAAATGACTCTTAAGCTGAATCTCAGTGTAAGAGTGAGCCCATGAGAGTATTTCAGGCATGGAAAGCCAAGACACTCTGGGGGAAAAAAAAAAAACCTAAATGAAAGATCTCCACGAGTGAGATCCCAGTGGAAAGAATGGGTCATCAAAGAAGGAAGTACCTTTCTCTGAAGGGAGGAGAGAACTTCCACTTTGACCATGGCCTTGTCTAAATATGATCAGAGTCAGTGAACTCAGGGGGCTTCCATAGCCTTGGCAGCTCATGACAAGAGCCTAGGGTGATTACTGATGCCATAAACAAGACTGTCAATTTGTTAAGTCAACAACAGGAGTCACTGTGCACTTACTCCTCATGTAGGATCTCTGTCCTTAATGTGCTATACATTGAGATTTAATGCTATAACTAGTACTCAAACAGTATTTTTCACTTTATGTTTCTGTGTGGGAGAAAACTGTTGAAATCTTTACTTAATGTATGCTAAACTGATCTTCTGTATATAAAGAGAATCAAAAATGAATCTTGATGTGAATGGAAGGGGAGAGGGAGTGGGAAAGGGGAGGGTTGCGAGTGGGAGGGACGTTATGGGGGAAGCCATTGTAATCCATATTCTGTACTTTGGAAATTGATATTCATTAAATAAAAGTTAAAAAAACATTAAAAAAAAAAGAGTGAGCCCAAAACAAAGAGGTTAGGAAGGGCACATAAAAGAATCTACTGTTAGAAAAGAAAGTAAGACGTTATGGGGGGGAAGCCATTGTAATCCATAAGCTGTACTTTGGAAATTTATATTCATTAAATAAAAGTTAAAAAAAAAAGAAAAGAAAGTAAGAATAAAGACAATAAAACTTGAAAAAATATGTGAGTATATTTTAGCTATCACTAAAATGCAACTAGTAAAGTGGATAGTGAGGGATAAAATGAAAAAGAATGCACTGGGTGTTATTGTCAATGTTTGAAAGATTTAAATTTAAGTGATAATTCCTGGTCATCCTTGAGGAATTTAGCAAGAAGCAGGTCATCCCACCATTGTGTAATCTGAGGAGTAGGAGAAGCTTTACTTCAAAGCATCTTCCTGATCAACCTTATATGGTCACAGTAATTAAGGGTTTTGGGTTAAATCATTAAACGTCTTTGTCAAAGTGCCCTTTAGTTTTTGTTGTTGTTTGTTTGATTTTATGGAAATGGCAACATAATTCACTATCTTTTATTAATATTAAATTTCTTGATTATCATCTGCAATGCCTAAACATCTTGTGAAAGCATCATATAAAAATAGTTTTATTGTAGGAGAAAGCAGTACATTGGGGCAATTCAAAAGTAACTGAAAAGAAATAGATACTGATATGAAAGAAATTCCAGAAGAACCAGACTCCATAACTGGACTGGTTTAAATGTAAGTTAAATAGATCAGGACAAGTAAATAAATTAGCACTGATTTTAATTTATGAATACTAGAGATTAAAGCACATATTAAATGATGTAATAACAAGAACCGCCCTTAGATTTTTTAAATCCCATTCTATTCCAAACCATAAGAATAGGTCTTTGTTGTTGAGCCTAGGGAATCTTCATTTATCTGCACTCCACTTTTTGATCATACTACTAAAGAACAAGTTAACAATATAGCTGAAACAAAACCATCAGCTAGCAATTCATTGCAGAACATCCTTCCATTTTCCATGACTTTGGATAGAATCCCACCCCTTAGTGCAGGAGACATCAACAGTGACATCTGCAGGCACTGGCTCCCAGCACACAGCCCTGAGATTCAATTAAATCAACATTTTTGAACTCCAGCTGTAACTTTAAAGTACTGCCATACATTTGGTGTCCGTCAGGTGAGGTCAAACAGACAGAAAAAGTCACATCTGACATTATTTGTATTATATATAGCAAATAGCCGACTGCTTTAGGAAAATAAGCAGAGGATCCTTGAAATATTGGAGTCAGATTAAAAATTCAGGTCAGGGTAAAGAGAAATTTGCTCATTTCTGGGAAGAAAGAAAATGAAAAAAAATGCATGGGCAACACACCATTAAAATAGTACTTTTTTGTGGGCAAAATTATGAAGAAAATTCATTCAATTTATGCTTCAGAAAGAAAAAAAGAAATGATATTACTGAATTTTATTGGGAATATTCTCATACCTATTCACAGTCCTGTGTGCAGGTGGCTATAAATTCCTTCTAAAAATAATATCAAGTGGTTATCTTTGTTCCAGGTATAATTCCAACACCAGTGTCATAGTGTTTAACAAACCCAAGAAGATCTGTACCTTAAGTGCACTTACAGGATTGGATAGAAATATATGAGCAAACATAGGCTTAAATTTATTATTGAAATATATGTAAGCACTTTGAAGAAAATGACGATAGACCTTGAAATTGAGCGTTATAGAATTGAGTGTAAACTGTGTTTTAAGATAGGGTAGCATCTGGGATCTATCTGAGGAGGTGAACCTGAATGTTTATAATATAGAGTAGCAAACAATCATTGTTCTCCAACAGCAGCAAGAGTGAGAAATGTTCTGCCAGGATGAAATTTTAGAACATTTGAATAAAAGAATGGAGGACACCGTGCTTAGGGGGTAATGCAAGAGAATGAAGGCAGAGATGATGTTGAAGAGTTTCAGGAAGCAGTCTCACTCTGTCTAGTCACTTGTTATAACTTAGAGTTCTGTACAGAAATGTGGAATAATAGTTTTTTTGACTAATGTGAAAAAAAAGGAAGTGGTAAAATCTGCTCTTGGCTGGACTTCAGACTGCAGAAAGTTCCCAGAGTTGACAATTGCCTCTTGCAGCAGCGGTTGGCATCAAAAGCAGGTGTCAGAAACAAGATGAGCAAGAGAGAAGGGAGTCGCTGGAACAGTCCACTCTTGTTTATCTTTTAATGAAACATTTCTACATTATCTTTCAAAGCTGTGAAGCAGAGAAATTTCTCTGGAAGCAGTTAAAAACTTAGCTATGCTGAATTTTTGTGGTACAGCAATGTTTCTTTTTAAACAAGAGAACAGTCCCATGGACTGCACTTGTATCAACAACTGGCACCAGGCCAAGCTGAGACAAGCAGCCTGGAACTCCATCCAGGTCTCCCTTGTGGGTGCAGGGACCTAAGTACTTGGGCCATCATCCGTTGCTTTCCCAAGCACATTAGCAGGGTGCTGGTTCAGAACTGAAGCAGCTGAGACCCAGTCTGGGGCTCACATGTAATGCTGGTGTCACAGTTGGCAGCCTAATCCACTGAGCCACAAATCTAGCCCTAATAATTTAAAAAAAAAAATCACAATTCTCAGTCATAAAGCTCAAGAGAAGCAATTGTGCTTAAACAAATATACATACTTACAAATACATGTAAGTCCAATATGGCAGCAGCAGGAGAGCGCTTATGAGCATGAATTTTAAAAGGATTTCTGTTAAATAAAGAGTTAATTTTGCATACTTTACAAAGTGAAATAATGTTTAAAGCACTGAAGTATGAAGCAGTCAATATTTACATTAAAAGGAAGAGCAAATTAAATATATCCCACAAGATTATAAAGAAATCTGACGACCAAGGATTCACTTTATTTGCTTGACCAGATCACAGCTAAATGTAGATTGTGTCATACTTTAGGCATGGTACTTGGTATTTTGACCTAGGATGATTTGTAAAAATAGATGAAAGTTATTTTCTGTTGTATTTGGAGAAAAATGAAAGCGTAGAAATGGAGTTGTGATACATCACTGCTTAACACAGGAATAGAATCTCACAAGAAAAAAGGAAGAAGATGGGACTGCACAGCTTCCAGCTTTTCAACATTGTTCTTAAAGAACATGATTTTCAAACTGAAAGAAATAACCATTATTTGGGAATTGAGAGATTTTTAGATATATTATTATTTGGCACATGAGCATGATACAAACATTCCCACTTTTTCTCTAAAACACAAAGGCAGAAAAGAAGTACTCACCACAACATCAGTAGCATTGCATTCATTAAAGGATTTTTGGGAAAATTTCCACCAAAAAGATGACAGAGAAAACAAAGTATGAGACTGAAAGACGATAACTTTGGTGCAGACTTCTCAGAATGAAAAAAATCTTTACGTAACTCCTGAGCTCTTACTCATCACCTACCCAACTCTCTCAGAAATGTAAAGTCTATATTTAAGATATATTCACTTTGTGGATAGTCTTCATATTATTTTGTTGGCTTAATGAATAGAATTTACCATTCCTAATATATCAACATTGAAGTAAATATTATAGTTTTATTATTATTGTGGCGGAATGAATAGTGGCCTCCAAATACAACCATGTTCTAATCATTGGAGCCAGTGTTACATTAAATGATAAAAGGGGTTTTATAACTGAAGGATTTTGAGATGTAGAGATTATTCTGGATTTTCCACAGAGACCCAGTGTAATCACAAGAGCCTTGTCAGAAGGATGCAGGAAGGGTCAGTGTCAGAGAAGGCCACGTTCTGACAGAAGTGGAGACTGGAGGGGTGCACTTTGGACATGGGGAAGGGGCTGCAGCCATGGAATATATAGGCCCCCAGAAGGACCCAGCCCTTCAGACACCCTGACTTTGGTTCAGTGAAGCTGATTTCAAACATCTGCGGAAATTTTTCAGGAAAATTAAAGTATAACTCAGGATCATAAATATACACATAGGATTTCAAAATGTTAGCAGTCATTACTTCTAGCTGGTGGCATAACTTCTTCATACCTATCTTTTCAAAGGTTATACAATTAATTTACATTGCCTTAGCAATAAGTGTGATAAGTTTTATTAAACAGTGGGGCAGAGATTGAATTTTTGAGTTATTTCTGTTTTTATGTAAACTTTAAAAGAAATTTAAAGTCAATCTTGCCCTCATTCTAAGGTTGCCATTGGTAGAAATGTTTTTTGTGTCATTTTTGCTTATTATTATGCTGTTTTGTTGTGAGTTTGCTTATTGTTTTTTAAGGCTTCTATATACTCACAACTTTAGCAGCTACATATCTGTTCAAATGTATTTCTACCATTACTTCATGCAAGTTTCTTTTTGTAATCAGAGGTATGACCCCTAACACAACAGAACATGACTTCAAAGAAATGTGTTAATTGCTAATTTTCTGCTCACACTAATCCTATTTTGTCAGCTTCATAGTTTTCCTAAAGGACCTTTGCTGACAATAATGCATGTTTCTTCTGATTCTTGTTCCTAGCATTATTAAGGTTTCTAGATTAACTTTTATTTTCTGTCTCGATTATTCCCAGATTTTCCTCAAATCTGTCTATATTTTTAGCTTATTGCCTAGCCATAAATTTTACCATATTCTTACGTCTTTTTAGAAAAGCTCATGATCCTAAGAGCTTTTCCAGATGCTCCTGGGCCAGTGCCATTCCTTCTGGAAATTACTTCAATGATTTCTTCCCATCTTCCGTAAAAGTTTCTTTTCCACTGCTGTTTACAATTCAAAAAAATTATCTTTCAATTTTCTAAGAAGTCCTTTCTTAAATCCTCATAACAACTATAAAAAGATTCCTACATCAGGTGTTCATCTTATCTTCTTCTTTTATTATATAAGACAAAAATTACTGGACTATCTGAGCCCAACTGATGATTTTCTTTTGTGTTTTCATTTTTCAAGCTTACAAGTAGAAAAAAAAAGTGAGTCAAGTCTCTCCAGTAACTGTTCTTGACCTACGCTGTCAAATTCTGTCACTTAGGTAAGAACTGAATAGTAAGTCAAAAATTAATTTCATAGATCATAATAAGGCATTGGTTGAAAAATATTTTCCATGTACTGCTCTACTCAAGATATTGTGACTCTCAAATCCAAGATTATTAGTGTCTTGATGTTTTATCTAATTAATTTAATCTGTTTCAAACTGATATATAAAATTATTTATACATGAAAAGAAATTCTAAAACAATTATAATAGTACTTATTTAAAGAACGTAAGAAATGAACCTGCAGATAAATATAAGCAAGTGGTGCTTTAGGCCATTTATTAATCTAACTTTCATTAGTTACAGGTGTTCAAATTATTTTCTTGAAATGGAGTAACTTAAGTGACAAAGTAAAATGAAAACATAGCTATAGAAAATTATATTCTGCTATGTCTGAATTTGTCCCCTAAAATTCATATGTTGAAATGTAATACCAATTTGACAGATAGTATTAAGAGGTGGGGCCTTGAGGAGGTACTTATGCCTGGAGGGTGGAGTTCTCATGAATGTGATTAGGTTCCTTACAGCAGGCTCGAGGAAATTGCTGCCTTCCATTTGTGCCCTGTAACGGCACAGAGCACAGTCCTTTAGCAAAGCTACTCTGCATTCCCAAACCACCAACCTATAGTATAAGATGTGTCTTCTTGATATCCACCAATCTCTTCCCTTTTGTCATTAACCCTAACCTCACCTGTTTGTTAAAAATATTGTATGTTCTCCCTGATCGGTGACAACTAACCGAGCACCAAAAAGGAAACCTGTTGAAGTGAAATGGACACTATGAGAAACAGTGACTTGATCGGCCCTTGTCCTGACTGTTGATGTACAACTTAATACTTTATCCCTTTTAGTATTTTTTTGTTCTACTTAATACTATTGGTTGAACTCTGTAATTAACACACAATTATTCTTAGATGTTTAAATTTAACTGAAAAGTGATCTCTGTTAAATATAAGAGCGGGAATAAGAGAGGGAGGAGATGTAGAATTTGGGACATGCTCAAACTGACTTGCCCCAAATGGTAGAGTTAGAAATATGACAGGAGAGGCCGGCGCCACGGCTCGATAGGCTAATCCTCTGCCTGTGGCGCCGGCACACCGGGTTCTAGTCCCACTTGGGGCACCGGATTCTGTCCCGGTTGCCCTCTTCCAGGCCAGCTCTCTGCTATGGCCTGGGAGTGCAGTGGAGGATGGCCCAAGTCCTTAGGCCCTGCACCCACATGGGAGACCAGGAGAAGCAGCTGGCTCCTGGCTTCCAATCAACGCGATGCGCTGCCCACAGCGTGCCAGTTGCAGCGGCCATTGGAGGGTGAACCAACAGCAAAAAGGAAGACCTTTCTCTCTGTCTCTCTCTCTCTCTCACTATCCAGTCTACCTGTCAAAAAATAAATAAATAAATAAAAAGAAATGTGCCAGGAGATTCCAATTCAATCCCATCAAGGTGGCATGTACCAATACCATTTCACTAGTCAAAGTGATCAATTTCAGTTCACAATTGATCATGATGATAGGTCTAAGAGTCAAAGGGATCAAATAAACAAGACTAGTGTCTGCTAATACTAACTGATAGAATCAAAAAGGGAGAGAACGATCCAACATGGGAAGCAGGATACACAGCAGACTCATAGAATGGCAGATGTCCTAAACTGCACTCTGGCCTCAGAATCAGCCCTTAAGACATTCAGATCTGGCTGAAGAGCCCATGAGAGTATTTCAGGCATGGAAAGCCAAGACACTCTGGCAAAAAAAAAAAAAAAAAAAAAAAAAAAAAAAAAAAAAACCTAAATGAAAGATCTCTCTGAGTGACATCCCAGTGGAAAGAATGGGCCATCACATGTACCAATACCATCTCACTAGTCCAAGTGATCAATTTCAGTTCACAATTGATCATAATGAAAGGACTAAGAGTCAAAGAGAGCACATAAACAAGTCTAGTACCTGCTAATACTAACCGATAGAATAAATAAAGGGGAGAGTGATCCAACATGGGAAGTGAGATACTCAGCAGACTCATAGAATGGTGGATGTCCTAAACAGCACTCTGGCCTCAGAATCAGCCCTAAAGGCATTCGGATCTGGCTGAAAAGCCCATGAGAGTATTTCAGGCATGGAAAGCCAAAACACTCTGGCAAAAAAAAAAAAAAAAAAAAACAAACAAACTAAATGAAAGATCTCTGTGAGTGAGATCCCAGTGGAAAGAACAGTGTCAAATTGTTGAGTCAACAATAGGAGTCACTGTGCACTTACTCCCCATGTAGGATCTCTGTCCTTAATGTGTTGTTCAATGTAAATTAATGTTATAACTAGTACTCAAACAGTATTTTACACTTTATGTTCTCTGTGGGTGCAAACTGTTGAAATCTTTACTTAATATATACTAAATTGATCTTCTGTATATAAAGATAATTGAAAATGAATCTTGATATGAATGGAATGGGAGAGGGAGCGGGAGTTGGGAGGTATGGGTGGGAGGGAAGTTTGGGGGAGAAAAGCCATGTAATCCATAAGCTGTACTTTGGAAATTCATATTTACTAAATAAAAGTTTAAAAATATATTTTTATTTAAATAATGCAATAAACCTTTAAAAATTATACATACTTATGGGGAATTATTGATATTTTGTACATGTATACATAGTATACATGTATACATTGTATCATGTCCAAGCAGGGTAAATATGTTTATCTTTTCATGATTTCAACACTTCTTTATGGTAAAAAAAATCCAAAAAACTATTTTTTATTTCTTTTATAAATACATATGCAGTAAATTAACATTATCTGTCTTTACCCTACTGTGCTATTGAATCCCAGAACTTGTTATTTCTTTCTAGTTACTAGGCTTTGTACCCATCAATCAACCATTTTCAGTTCCTCCTCCCCCAGGTTCTGATAGCCACAGATTTTTAAATTTCTATAAGATAACCTATTTTTTTTTATAGGCAGAGTGGATAGTGAGAAAGAGATAGAGAAAGGTCTTCCTTTACCATTGGTTCACCTTCCAATGGCCGCTGCGGCCAGCTTGCTGCAGCCGGTGCACTGTGCTGATCTGAAGGCAGGAGCCAGGTGGTTCTCCTGGTCTCCAATGTGGGTGCAGGGCCACAAGTGGGACTAGAACCCGGTGTGCCGGCGCCACAGGCAGAGGATTAGCCTAGTGAGCCGTGGTGCCAGCTGAGATAACCTATTTATCTTTAGACTCCACTCATGTGAGAGCATCTGATATTTGTCTGTATTTTGTTCATTTCACTTAACACAATGACCTCCAGTTCTGTACAGGTTGATGTAAATGACAAGATGTCCTTTTTTTTTTTTTTTTTTTTTGACAGGCAGAGTGGACAGTGAGAGAGAGAGACAGAGAGAAAGGTCTTCCTTTGCTGTTGGTTCACCCTCCAATGGCCACCACAGGTGGAGCACTGCAGCTGGCACACTACGCTGATCAGAAGCCAGGAGCCAGCTGCTTCTCCTGGCCTCCCATGGGGTGCAGGGCCCAAGCACTTGGGCCATCCTCCACTGAACTCTCTGGCCACAGCAGAGAGCTGGCCTGGAAGAGGGCAACCGGGACAGAATCCGGTGCCCTGACCAGGGCTAGAACCCAATGTGCCGGGACCGCAAGGCGGAGGATTAGTCTATTGAGCCGTGGTGCCGGCCAAGATGTCCTTTCTATGGCTGAGTAATAGTTCATTGTATAACTATACCACGTTTCCTTCTCCATTCATGAGATAATGAACA
Source organism: Oryctolagus cuniculus (assembly GCF_051225735.1). Taxonomy (NCBI): domain Eukaryota; kingdom Metazoa; phylum Chordata; class Mammalia; order Lagomorpha; family Leporidae; genus Oryctolagus; species Oryctolagus cuniculus. The sequence goes on along the minus strand of NC_142875.1, from coordinate 75,493,552 downwards.
CTTAGGGTGTTTCCATTTCTGGCTATTGTGAATAATGCTGCAAAAAATACAGAAGTGCAGATTTCTCTTCAACATATGGATTTCATTTTACTTGGCTTTATACCCAGAAATGAGATTGCTGGGTCAAATGATAACACTATTTTTAGTTGTTTGAGGAGCCTCCATTCTGCTTTCCACAACAGCTATATTAATTTACATTCCCAGCAACAGTGTGCAAGGATTCCTTTTTTTCCACATTCTTGCCAACTTTTGTTATCTTGTGTCTTTTTGATAACAGCCAATCTTACTACACTGAAATTATATAACATTGATTCTTCCAATCCATGAACATGGGATGTCTTTCCAATTTTTTGTGTCCTCTTCAGTCCCTTTCATCAGTTATTTATAGTTTTCATTGCAGTGATCTTTAATCTCTTTGTTAAATTTATTCCTAGATGGCCTTATTATTCTTTTGTAGCTATTGGAAATGGAGATGCATTTTTAAATTATTTTTCAGATGATTCAATATTGTTATATACAATGCTACTAACATCTGTACATTGACTTAGTATCCTGCAACTTTGAATTTGTTTATTGGTTCTAATAGCTTTTTGATGGAATTGTTGGTGTTTTCTTCATATAAATTCCTGTCATTTGTAACCAGTGACAGTTTGACTTCCTCCTTTAAGATTTGGATCACCTTTATGTCTTTCTCTTGCCTAATTGCTCTATCTAGAATCTCCAGTACTATGCTGAATACAAATGGTGAAAGTGTATATCGTCGTCTTAGTCCAGATTTTAGAAGACTTCAGCTTTTCACCATTCAATATGATGTCCGCTGTTAGCTTGTTACATATGGCCTTTGTTAAATTGAGGTATTGTCCTTTGATATCTAATTTGGTGAAAGATTGTTATTTTATCATCAGTTTATATCTCATTTCATCAAATATCTTTTTGTATCTATTGAGATGATCATGTAATTTTGTCCTTCATTCTGTTGATGTAGTGAATCCAAATTAATCATGGTAAAATATATTTTCAACAAGCTGTTGTATTCTATAAATATTCTGTTAAGGATTTTTGTATTAAGGATATTAGCCTGTAACTTTTCTTTTCTTCATCTATTCTTTTTTTTTAAATTGTTTTGTTTAAGGACTACAATTTCATGCATTTAATATATACAGATTTGGGAATATAATGCTTCTCCCCCACCTTCTCCCTCCCACCCTTTCTCCCACCCTTCTTCCTCCTCCCTCTTCCTCTCCAATTTTTATTTTTTACAGCAACCAATTTTCAGTTAATTTTTATACTCATAAGATTAGCCCTGCACCAAATAGAGAGTTTACCAATTAATATGAAGAAAAAATGAAGAACAAAAACAAGCAAACAAACAAGCAAAACATTTTCCCCCTACAGTCAATGCTAGGGCTGTTCAATATCATTGCATCTCAAACTGTAATTTTCTCCCCTATAGATTACATTTTGAGTACTATGTTAGTTACCACAAGTCAGAGAGACCATATGGTGTTTGTCCTTTTGTGACAGGCTTATTTCACTAAGTGTAATGGTTTCCAGTTGCATCCATTTTGTTGCCAATAACAGATTTAAATTTTTTTACCACTGTATAGTATTTCATAATTTCTTTATGCAGCCTTCAGTTGATGGACATCTGGGTTGATTCCATATCTTAGCTATTGTAAAATAAGCCAAAGCGAACGTAGGGGTAGAGATCACTCTTTCATATGCAGGTTTCATTCCCTTTGGGATGGATAAATTCCCAGGAGTGGGATGACTGGGTCATATGGTAGGTCTATATTCAGCTTTCTGAGGTACCTCCACAATGTCTTCCATAGCAGCTGTACCAGTTTACATACCCACTGACAGTGGATTAAGGTACCCTTCTCTCCATATCTTTGCCAGTATTTGTTGTTTGCTGATTTTTATTATATGAACCATTCTAAGGGGGGTGAGGTGAAACATCACTCATTATAGTTTTTATTTGCATTTCTCTAATGGCTATTGATCCTGAGCATTTTTGCATGTGTCTGTTGGCCATTTGAATTTCATCTCTTGAAAAATGTCTTTTAGTTCCTTTGCCCATATCTTAATTAGACTGTTTTGTTGTTGTTGAGTTTTTTGATCTATTTATATATTCTGGTTATTAATCCTTTATCAGTTGAATAGTTTGCAAATAATTTCTCCCATTCTGTTGGTTGCCTCTTCATTTTCCTGAATATTTCTTGGGCAATACAAAAGCATCTCAGTTTGATGTAATCCCATTTGTGAATTTTGGCTTGATTGCTTGTGCCTCTGGGGTCTTTTCCAAGAAATATTTCCCTATGCCAATGTCTTGTAGGGATTCCCCAGTGTTCTCTAGTAATTTGATGGTTTCACTTCATAGATTTAGATCTTTAATCCATTTTGAGTGGATTTTTTTTGTGTAAGATCTGATGTACGTGTCTTATTTCATACTTCTGCAAGTGGAGATCCAGTTTTTCCAGCACCATTTGTTGAAGAGACTGTCTTGACTCCAGGAATTGATTTTTGTTCCTTTGTCAAAGACGAATTGGTTGTAGATGTGTGGATTTATTTCTGGGGTTTCTATACTGTTCCACTGATCTACATGTCTGGTTTCGTGCCAGCACTAGGGTGTTTTGATTATAATTGCCCAGCAGTAAGTTTTGCGGTCTGGTATTATAATGCCTCCAGCTTTGTTTTGTTGTTTAAGATTGCTTTAGGTATGCAGGATCTCTTATGCTTCCATATACTTTAGCATCCTTTTTTTTTCTAGATCTGGGAAGAACATTGTTGGTATTTTGATTGGTATTGTATTGAATCTACAAATTGCTTTCAGTAGTATGGACATTTTCAAGATGTTGATTCTTCCAATCCATGAACATGGAAGATTTTTTTCAGTTTTTTATGCCTTCTTCTATTTCTTTCTTTAATGTTTTGTGATTTTCATCAAAGAAATACTTGACATCCTTGGTTAAATTTATTCCAAGCTGTTTAAGTTTTTTTGGTGCTATTGTGAATGGGATTCATCTTAGAAATTCTTTCTCAGCTATGGCATTCTATGTACAAAAGTTATTGATGTTCACGTGTTGATTTTATATCCTGCTACTTTACCAAACTCTTTTAAGAGTTCCAATAGTCTCTTCGTGGAGTCTTTTGGATTCCCTACCTATAGAATCATGTCATCAGCAAATAGGGATCGTTTGATTCTTCTTTCCCAATTTATATACCTTTGACTTCTTTTTCTTGCCTGATGGCTCTGGCTAAAACTTTCAGCACTATATTAAATAGCAATAGTAAGAGTGGTCATCCTTGTCTGGTTCTGTATCTTAATAAAAATACCTCCAGTAGGATGCTGGCCATGTGTTTGTTATAAATTGCTTTGATTATGTTGAGGAATGTTCCTTCTATACCCAATTTGCTTAAGTTTTCGTAATAAAATGGTGTTGAATATTGTCAAATGCTTTCTCTGTATTGAGATAATGATATGTTTTTTGGAATTCTGCTTGTTAAGGTAGTTAATCACATTTATTGATTTTTGGATGTTGAGCCATCCCTGCATACCAGGGTTAAATCCCACTTGGTCTGGGTGAGTGATCTTTCTGATGTATTGTTGGATTTGATTGGCTAGTATTTGGTTGAGGATTTTGGCATCTGTGTTCATAAGGGATATTGGTCTATAGTTCTCTTTCTCTGTCGTACTTTTTCTGTCTTCGAAATTAAGGTGATGCAGACTTTGCAGAAGAAGTTTGGAAGGATTCCCTCCCTTTCAATTGTTTTGAATAGCTTGAGAAGAATTGGAATTAGTATACCTTTAAATGTCTAGTAGAATTCAGCAATAAAGCCTGGGCTTTTCTTTGTTGGAAGGGTCTTTATTACTGATTCAATCTCTGTTTTGGTTATTGGTCCGTTTAGGTGTTCTGTGTCTTTGTGACTTAATTTAAGTAGATTCTATATGTCCAGGAATCTATCCATTTGTTCTTGGTTTCCCGATTTGTTGGCCTACAGCTCTTTCTAGTAGTTCCTGATGATCCTTTATATTTCTGTGTTATCTGTTGTTATGTTTCCTTTTCATCTCTGATTTGTTGACTTGGGTCTTCTCCCTCTTTTCTTGGCGAATTGGGTCAATGGTGTGTCTATTTTATTTTTTTTTCCAAAAACCAGCTCTTCATTTCATTGATATTTTGTATTTTTTGTTTCAATTTTATTTATTTCTTCCTTAATTTTAATTCTTTTTTTCCTCTTACTAATTTGTGGTCTGATTTATTATGTTTTTCTAGGTTCTTGATGCATATTCAGCTCATTTATTTGCTGACTTTGAAATTTCTTGATGTAGGAATGAATTTCTATAAACTCCCCTCTTAAAACTGCTTTCCTGTAGCCCATACGTTTTGATACGAGGTACTGTCATCTTCATTCATTTCCAAAAATTTTTTAAATTTCTCTATTGATTTCTTCTGCAACCTACTGTTCATTTAGGAGCATGTTGTTCAATCTCCATGTCTTTGCGTATGTTCTTGAGATTGAATTGTTCGTTTCAAGCTTTAATCCATTGTGATCACAGAAGTTGCATGGCATGATTTTGATTTTTTTGAATTTGTTGAGACTTGCGTTATGGCCTAGTATGTGGTCTATCTTGGAGATAGTTCCATGCACTGTTGAGAAGAATGTATATTCTGCAACTGTGGGGTGAAAAGTTCTGTAGATATCAGTTAGATCTATTTAGTTCATAGTGTTGGTTAGCTCTGTTGCTTGTTGATTTTTTTGTCTGGTTGATCTAGCCAGTGGTGAAAGTGGGGTGTTGAAGTTCCCCATTATTATTGTATTGGAGTCTATATTTCCTTTTAGATCCACTAATAGATCTTTTAAATCTACATGGGTTTTTCTCTCTGGCAAGATCTCTGGGTGAAAAGCGCACACTGTACCCCCAAGCAATCCTGCTCACTTCACAACTGTGCTGGGCATTAGGAAAGACCCGTGGGATGCACTTACCCTCCCCTCTCTTTGCTGAGTTAGTGTAGCTGGCATGGTGGAGGAGGCCACCTCAGTTGATTGCTCCTGCACTGCTGTGGGTGCCCCCACTGTCTGCGTGGAGGGTGGCTCCAAGGATTGCTGGATTCACGCACACAATCTAGGGCAGCTGCTAGTTCCTAAGTCCAAAAATGGCTCTGGCCCTCCCACTGCTGGCTGTGTACTTTCCTCTAGCAGTATACTTAGATTCCTTGCTTATTATTTTTGTAAGTGTAGGCTTTGCTTTACAGTTACCTTAAAGTTTTCAAAAAAGCTTCTTTTAACAATAACAAGCTTGTTAAAATGGAAATAACATTTATTATAAAAGTAAGACAAAAGACAAATAACAAAAAGATAAAAAAACTAAAAGTACTCCATAAGTTTACTCTATTCCTTCCAACATTTTAAATTTCTGATGTTACATTTGACCTCTTTTAAAATTGACTGTCTCCTAACGTTAGTGGAGTAATTATGTATGTGTTTAGTCTTCACAGTAAAGACATAAATGACTTTCACATCGAGTTTACAGTATTACAGCATTCTGAATTTGTTGGTATTTTTCCTCATATCAGTGACTTTTCTACTTTGTGATACTTCCTTCTAACTTCTTAATGTCTTTTTCTTTCAGTTGAAGAACTGTGTTTAACATTTCTTGTAACACAGGTCTGGTGGTGATTAATTTTCTCAGCTCTTGTTTGATAATGTTTTTATCTCTCCTTCAGATCTGAAGGATAGTTTTGCTGGGTAGAGTGTTCTTGGCTGCGATTTTATTTTTGCTTCAGTACTATTGGATGCCATCCTACTCCTTCCTGACCTGTGAGGTTTCTGATGACAAGTCTGCAGTCAGGTGAATTGGGGTCGATTAATGTGTTTTCTGTGTCTTTTCTCTGGCAACTTTGAGAGTCCTTTATTTATACTTAAATTGGAGAGCCTGATTATAATATGCCATGGAATAGATTGGTTGAATTGACTATGTTGACCTTTGATCCTATTGTTTGTGGATAGTTGTATCTTTCTCTAGGATTGGTAAGTTTTCTTTCATTTTCACTTTGAATACACTTTTTCCAGGTTGGCATTTTCAAATCCCTCTTGAATCCCAGTAGGTCAAATATTTGTGGTTTTTTTTGTTTGTTTGTTTGTTTGTTTGTTTTTGCTATTCCATATTACCAATATGCTTCATTCACTCTTCTGGATTCCTTGATCTTCTAAAAGTGTGTATTTTGAAGCCTGTGTTTGGCCATTTCTTCTGTTTGATTGACTCTGCTATCTATTATATCTTCCAGTTAATGACTCCTATTGAATTTTATACTTCACTTCATATATTTTTTCTTCGGCTAGAGATTAGTACCTATATGTTTTGTGGCCTTCTAAGAATCTCAGCCAGGCTCTGGGAATGAAGGTTGGCACAATGGCAAGTTTCTCTCTAGGAGTTGAGTACTTAGTGTAGGGACAGGTAGGAGGCAGAGTTCAGCCTTGGGTGGTGGTTTCTCCTGCCATGAAACACCACATTTCAGCCTGTGTAGTGATAATCCTGGTCCTGTACTCTCTGCATGCTGCATCTGAGACAGAGCTTCCAATTTACAGATGGGGCCAGAGAGGAGAAGAGGATGGCCGCTCCTTGATGTGTTATCTGGGACAGCAGTTTCCTGGGGAAGGATGAGAAATGTGAAAGCCCCATTTCTCTTGAGAAGATGTCCCTCTGGCTAGGGATAGAGGAATTGAGAGTCCAGAATTATGGTTTGTTACCATCTCAGGAGAAGTTTGTGCCTCACTAAGCTGGAAGTAGTGAGAAGAAGTGGTCTTGGTTCAGATGCCTCAGATATTTGTTTAAGAAAAACATATTCTTCATAGATTTTTTTAATTTGCTGTTTGCTCTTTAGGGCCATTTCAGGAGCTTTAAAATCGTTGTGTTTATAAAAAAATTCTTTTTGCCAATTCACAGGAGAGCAAGTCAGTAGTGTTCTCCCACTGTCATGATACAAATTTATCATCAATATGTTATTTCTTACAACTGTGTGTGAATCTATAATTAGCTCAAAACAATCATTTTTTAAGCACAGAAAAATTTCACAAGTAATTATATAGGTTACTAATTCAGTCCATTTCTGTTTCAAGAAATCTTTAAGCAGATTTATTAGTTAATTTTCTGTTTACTGAATCTCAACAGAGAGAGAACTCACTCCACTCTTTACAGTCCATTAATATAGTACAAATAGCAAGTTGCTTTTGATGTGATTATGAAAAGAATTTGCATGACCAAGTTTATTGATGTTGGCTTAAAGGAGATTAAGGAATATATTCCAAATGCCCAGAATCCAGTAACTTCATCAAATGTTTGTTAAGTGAATAATTGATGGTAAAACTAGAGATATAATGTAAGTCAAGGCAGTATTAATGCTGGAACACCCCCACTACCACCATCTTAGTCCACCTAACCCCTCACAACTACTGTCATTTAAAAATCTTTTTAGAGTTTACAAGCATGGCATGTGCTAAGCTCACTGAGAGACACTGCTGAGAATGTTTAATGGTCTGTTTTATAAACCTATTGTATAACACGGGAATGATGAAGGTGCTAGTTTGTAGATTTTTATCTAATACTCCTGGGTGCCTGGGACAATCTGTTTTTCTGAGAATCTTCTTGCACGTCTTTTTACCCCTGCTGTCTGGATTGAGAGACAAAGATCCAAGAAGGTGAAGAGGGGTGCAGAGAAGCAGCTCAGACATTGTCAGGCCAACCCCAGGCCCCTGGAGCCAGGAGCTGAGCCTAGGGATGATGAACTCAGGATAGTCTGGGTAACTGTTGCCTAATCACAGTGTAAAAGACTGCAATGTCATTAGCCCTTAATTTTTATTTTTATTCCTCCTGGCCTGAGACTAATTTGTCTTTTGAAATATATTATCCCCATGTACATGTAGATGGCATGGTGGGAAGCAAACAAAATAAAAAATGATTAAACCATTTCTAACCTAGTAAGAATGCTGGTTTGGAAATGCAGACCACCAACACTGAATAAATTAATCTCACTATAAATAGCACATTAGCCGAGAAGGAAAATTAGCCAGGCACTGACTGAAAATGTCTTCAGAGTGCTTGTTTTACCTCCGTTTTGGAAATATATCCTTTAATTGCAGTAACTGATGAATCAAGTGAATTACCGCATGGGCATCTAGCACACACTAAAGAGATTTCTCAGTTGTCTTAGTTTTTCATGCATAAAAATCAAATAGGGAAATGGAGATAAGACTTTACTTTTTCTTAGGACACGATTGAATTCCATACATCAAGCTAACTAATTAATCCTGAAATCTACATTTTCTTCTTGGTAGACAAAACATAAATGGATAATAATCATTTATAACAGAATAATAGTACTTCTCTTACCTAGAGAGATTTTATTTAAAAAGGTAACTATTCTAAAAACAGCCAAGTATAGGAAAGTAAGAAAAAAAATTAATATCTTATTTTATGCATAAGGAGGCCCCCAGGTTTTATTTATAGTTGGTTGTCGCTCCCCCTCTTCGCGGAGGAGCGACACTGAACCCTGCCTAGGCTTCATATCTGAGTCACGGCACCATTATGTCACTCCCCGTCTTCGTGGAGGAACGACACAGGACCCTGCGTTGTTCTTTTGTCTGCTCGGCCCTCCCCGGGTTTGCTGCTGGTTCTTCCCGGGTTGGCTACCATCCCTTCCACCTCCATGGAAGGGCGGTTCCCCCTGCCACTTTCCCCACTTCCGCGGGGGAGCGGCACACCGCCGGCCGGCTCTCTCGGGGGCTGCACAGGTGTTCCTTCAGATAGATGTTCCCTGGTGCATGTTGTCTCTCTCCTCCTTTATAGTCCTCTTCCACCAATCCCAACTCTGCTACCCACACACCGAGTATGCTGCTCTCCTCCAATCAGGAGCAGGTCTTGCTGCTTATTAGCTGAACTGGAGGCAGCTGTGTAGAAGCTGTTTCCTCCTCTCCCAGCGCCATATTGTGGGAGAGCAGATGCATAGAATAAGTCTTAATTCGAGTAACAGTCTAGTCCAAGTTGCTCCCAGTTGCTCCCCACAGTTGGTCAAACTGTAGATTTATTATAAGAATTTAAAGCAATGTTCAATTTGAAGTTGATTAGGAGTAATTACAAATTAAAATAGGGAAACTGGGAGCTACTGGGGCAGAGATACTGAGAGCAGCAGTGATAACCATCAGGCCAGGGTTTCATCTCTTCGAACACCCTGACTCCTCATTCTAATTCTTTGTTAAATATGTATTTTGCCTGAAAGCGTCCAAGTTCACACAGTTGGGTTTCAATTTTATTCAGTGCTGAGTCCACAGTTTGAAAACTTATTTTAGTTAAAACATATGAACTACAATAAATAAATGAATAACATTCCAAGATTGTTCCGATGAGGAAAATAACATTTGGGGGTAGAGCTACTGCTACCAACTTCCTCTTATTTTCCTAGAGTGATAAGCATCCAGGAAAGACACATTGGATGCCAAGTGGGGCAGGGAGCCAGGTGTCCAGTGTGGAGTCCAGATTGCAATCCCAGTAGTGTGCTCATTAGCACTATTCTAAATTACCCTGTATCTTTTGTATCTTTCTTTGGTCAGACACAAGGGAAGCTGTGTTTTCTTGCTTCCTTTTTTTAGATATGACTTGATTTTGCCAGAGAAATGTGAACAGAAGTGCTGTGTTTCACTTTTGAGAGCATGTGTACATTTCCTGCTGCAGTCATTCTAGAGCACATACCATTGGAGCCTATGTCTTCTAAGGTCTTTGAGTGAATAGGAAGGGGGAGAGTAGCATCAATTCTGATCACTTATTCTTTTTTTACTTATTTGACGTATAGAGTTATAGACAGTGAGAGTGAGAGACAGAAAGGTCTCCCTTCCATTGGTTCACTCCCCAAATGGCCGCTACGGCCAGAGCTACGCAGGTCTGAAGCCTGAAGCCAGGAGCTTCTTCCTGGTCTCCCATGTGGGTGCAGGGGCCCAAGCACCCAGGCCATCCTCCACTGCCCTCCCGGGCCACAGCAGAGAGCTGGACTGGAAGAGGACTAGAACCATGTGCCCATGTGGGATGCCGGTGCCACAGGCAGAGGATTAGTCAAGTGAGCCATGGTGCCGGCCCCCTGATCAATTACTTTTTAAAGCTATTGTTTGTTTTGAATACTGAAATTGGAAATAGAGTAATTTTCTATCTTTTTTGTTCAAAAATTTTAAAAATGAATGGGAAACCAATTGAACGGTGCAGAAAGCCAATGATAGGTCTACTGAATGTCTAAAACCATGTGTGACCACAAAAGTAAGCTGAGAATAGCCAGAATGCTGATGTGGAAAATTTCAATGGTTAGTTGGGATGTAAAAGGAAATCCTAACTTTCTGCAAACTCCTGATCATGTCTTGTTTCACAACTTGCTTTATATTTTCCTATAATTATGGTCACAAACCCTTAGCTGAAATGTGAGTCAACTCTAGAGCAGATTCAGTAGGTAATAGACATAAAAATGTTTTAAATGTGAAGTGTTATAAGAATAAAAATGTCAATATAACAACATAACATGTTCTTGTAAAATAAGACAAGATATGGGGTTTAATATTTTTTTACTCTCAAGATGTTTCACAAAAAATAAATATTGATAGCAATAGAGCAGTAATTTAAGAGATTTTTTCAACATGAATAATCCAAGTCCTATTACTTAATTAAATTGCATCCTATTACTGTTATTGATGTGATTAGATTTAGGTTTTTGTTTGTTATAGACAACTGATTTGGAAGAGATGTGTCTATTCACTTTTTTCTGTTTTCTCTTTCTTCTAATCTATTTCCAAGAAATTATAAGAATCATATAACTCAAAATAATGTCAGCAACGACAATATCTCACATTAATTCGGAATTTAGTTTTATCAACCAGTTTATGTTCCAATAAGTACCTGTTGAGGTATCTTTGGTCTTTAATAAGGAAGTGAGCCATAAATAGTGTCCTGAGAGGCTAATGTTACAGCTCTGTTGTTTATCTGCAGGCTTCTTTATATGTTGGCATTCCATACTGAAGCATCAGTTTGAATTCTGACTGCTCTGCTTTTGATCCAGCTCCCTGCTAATGCACTTCGGAAAGCAGTAGATGATGGCTCAAGTGCTTGGGTCCCTGCCACTCATATGGGAGATGCTGAAGGGGTTCCAGGTACTGGCTCTGACCTGGCTCAGCTTGGCTGTGGAGGCCATTTGGAGATCGAACCGGTAGATAGATTTTTCTCACTTTGTCTCTCCCACTCTTTCATATAAATAAATGGATGTTTTTAACTGAGTGTTCTGATAGTGCACTTGGAGAAGCATGGATTATTTTGCTCTTTCTGACATCCCTCATACCCACCATGGCAACTCTGTCTGCCCTCACACAACAGCACAAAGAAAGGAAGGACCTGGAATTTGTACTCAGGAGACTTGTACCATAACTCATTTACTTCTATTTCCCAGATGTCCTTATTTTAAAACGGGAAAACTTGAATAGAATAGGGCTTTTTGCAAGAACTGAAATAATACTTGCTAAGTTCTTAGGTTTATACCATTCATATAGGAAATTCTCAATAAATTGTATCTATTATTATCATCAATTCTTGGTTCTCAACCCCCAAGTATATTTAGGGTATGATGAAACCGTATTGATTGCCTCTATTATAAACTCCTGCTGTGTAATTACAACAAACTATGAGCTCATCTTCTGTATACTATTTAAGCTATTTGCCAAAGCAGTTTTCTAAATCTGATTCATACTGAAGCCCACGTTAGATCCATTCATATTTGCCACAAAGCTCTCTCATTCATATGGCATCAATTCCATCATTTAGTATTTTCTACTGTACACTTCAATCCATTAATTCATCCAATTTTTAAGCAGGCAAAGCAGTGAAGGGTTTAAGAGCATGCTACTCTTTTCTTTCTTTCCTTAGAGTTAGTCAATATATTTGAGATCTAAAAGTCTCAAACACATTAATGTATGTAAAACTATTTGAATATTTCCCAGCACATGGTAAACATAAAAATTTTGCTAAAATTATTCAATAAAATTGTAATAGTTATCAGATACATGCTAATAAGTTACTGCTCAGAATTTAAAGAAAAAAGCTTATAATTTATCCATAACATCTCCTATCAAGAATTAGTGTCTTATGGGGAATTAATATGCTAATATACAATTAGAAGACCAAGTGGTAAGTACTATAGAAAATTGTGTACGGAATACTGCCAGGAAGTATTATACTTCATACTTTTTGAGGATAACCTTCTATTCTTGATATACAGCAGATTTTGACTATGTATTTTTGAATTATTCGTGTGTTTATTATTTATCAAATAACCATCATTAGATAAAAAATACATTTTTATCATATAGCATGATGGAATAGCCCCAAGGATTTACCGTGATACCACTTGCTAATATCTCTTCAGAATTACAAACCTGAGCATAACAGAACCAGTTCAAAATTGTAAACATACCTGTGAGTTCTGGACTTGTTAGAAATAAAAACTACTTGTAAAAAAACTATTTTGTAAAACTACTTTGTAACTACTTGTAAAAAACTACTTTGGAGGTAAATTAAGCAGTCAAAAGGAAGACACTATATTATCTAGCATTGGGATAATTTTATCCTATATTATATATTAAAGCAGCAGTTTAGCAAGGAAACTCCAGTGACAGAAAAAAAATTACATTTGTGCAAATATGATTCTATGGTTCTGTTTATATACAATTACAGAACAGGCTATTTTGAAACACATTTTTTTTTCTCTGAGCACAATTAACAGTCATTTTCTGTACAATCAACTTGACAGCTCTATAGTATGCTCATCTCAGTATTTATGATGATAAAATCAGCCAATTTCAGGGGTGCTTGTTAGATAAAGAAGGGTGTGTATTAAGCTAAAATCTTCTTGGGGAGTCTGGAGTGAGGTTTTGTCTAAATATTTCAGCGTATATCACAGATACTAAATATCTTTTCTTTAAATCCATTTGACCTATAGATTAAGGAAACTCTAAGTTCAGCCAAAAAGTACTCTGGGAAATATGCCAAACCCTGTAAAAACCCCAGAGATGAAAATGGAAATCAAAGCAGACGTAAAAGGGTGTAGTATACATTGCCCTTACTTGTTTTTTCTTCACAGAGATTCATTTTAGCTTCAATCAGGAGATATTGCCCAGACCCAACACCTAGTCCTTGGCATTGGCTCCAAAGCTTGTGAATACAACCATCTTGTCTCTTCCCTCTGTCCTCCTAACCATCAGTGTCTCAGCCACTCCTCTATGAAAATTACAGAAACCATCTCAAGACGAAAACATGAAGTATGTTGCATTCCTTCACCACTTTCCACTTCTATTTCTTCCTTCGTGTCAGTCTTTATTTAGTAATAAATAGGCAGAGTGGACAGTGAGAGAGAGAGAGAGAGAGAAAGGTCTTCCTTTGCCATTGGTTCACCCTCCAATGGCCGCCGCGGCCGGCGCACCGCGCTGATCCGATGGCAGGAGCCAGGTACTTCTCCTGGTCTCCCATGGGGTGCAGGGCCCAAGCACCTGGGCCATCCTCCACTGCACTCCCTGGCCACAGCAGAGAGCTGGCCTGGAAGAGGGGCAACCGGGACAGAATCCGGCGCCCCGACCGGGACTAGAACCCAGTGTGCCGGCGCCGCAAGGCGGATTAGCCTAGTGAGCCGCGGCACCGGCCCTAGTATAGTGCTTCTAAGCAGCTATCTTATGATGTATGTTAATGCTTGCAGTGTTGGCTCTGAGGTACTGTAAGTTTCCAAACAGATTTTGTAATTATCAAAAGGCAATAATTTTTGTAAAGTAATGACTTTCAATGATTTACGTCACTCTACGTTCTCTTTCTCTTTTTCTCCTCACCTCCTTTTCCCTCCCCCCTCTCAAAGAAAGAGATTTTTCACTCTCCAAATGCCTGTGAGAGTTAGGCTGACCCAGCTGAAGCCAGGACTGAAGAACTCAATGCCAATCTCCCACGTGTATGCCAGGGACACAACTGTTTGAATATCACACTGTCTTCTAGGACCTGCATTAGCAAGAAGATGCAGTTAGAAACTGGAACTGAATGTGGAACCCAGGTACTCCAGTGAAGGATATGGGTATCCTAACCAGCTTCTTAAGAGCTAAAAGACTGCCCTCCTATTTTAAATAAAATTCAAACAGAACCCTGTTATGTAAAAGAGATGAGAACAGATATTCTGTGACAGAATCAGAGAGGGTGTTTGAACACTTTAGCATAAACTTTTTTTTCCCCAGAAGCTGTGTGAAACCACTAGGTAGTGAAGGAGGTAACGTGTAGAGGGAAGAGAAATGGCTGCAATTCTGGAGCTAGACCGCCTGGGTTGGAATTCCAGCTCTGTCATTTTCTGACTATGAAGCCCCACTCGTTAAACTTCTCTGTGTGGTTTCTTCATATGTGAGATAAAATAATTATGATGATGAAATGAGCTAACATTTTTAAAGTATTTAAGGTACTCATATTCAAGTATATGTTTAAAGAAGGTCTTCATTATTTCCTTTATTGCCCTTTGACACAAGTAGTATGAACAACATACTGGTTTATTTCTTAGGATGTTGTACCTGTTAACTATATGTTATTCCTCCTAGATCTGTTATGCATTGATGTTAACCCCCAAAACCACTTATCTCAGGGATTCTAGTCATACACTTGTGTAATGTATAAGTGTTCTTCAAAACATTCATGGAAAATGTGTACTATGAAAAAAATCATACATAAATTTTGAAATATTTTGCAACAAAATAAATATGTTTTAATTTCATTTTTCCAGGAAATTTTGATGTATCCTTGTATATAAATATATATGATATTTTCTGCATGTCTCACTACCTTCATTTTGGAAGGTGAATAACAACTGTAGAATAACTATAAAATAATTATGTCTAATTTAGGATCAATTTCTCAATCCATTCTGTTACTTTGTCTACATGGTAATTCAATTAACACATAGACTAATTTAGATTTATAGCCTCTCAAAAAAAAAAAATCCCAAGATATTTTTAGTGGCCCCAATGATCACTATGCAATTTTCACTGAGCCTGAAATAGAGGATATTCAAGCAATGGTCCTTTGCTGTCACAAATACTAAAGTGAAGTTTTCTGTTTCTTTTCATATATGAATTCTGAATAAGCAACCTTAAATCAGATAGTCTTAAAATTTAGACAGTAATTATGGTACTGGTTTTCATTACATTTTGGAGGTGATAAGTTGAAAGCTATTTATTTGGATTTCTAATTAAAACAGTCAGAGTTGGCAGTAGACATGAATGACAATGGTGCCCACCATGCAGCTTACTGTCACTGGTTCATCTCATACATGCTGGTTCCACTTATTTTCCTCATGTACAAACTTGGCTACTTGAGGGTATCCATCCACTGACTTAGAATGAAGACTTTCAGTTTCGAACAAAAAAACACAGTCCAAGTGGACTATAATATTTCTGACACATGAGAGAGAAATGAGGCATTTAATAGCATTTATTTCTGGGGGAAATTACAAGAATTTGCATTGAATTGGAGAAAATGACTGCAAAACAGGAAAGCACACTGTGCCACAAAGAGCAAAAAGCACATTCCGTCCTCGAACATTCATTACCCACTGAGTTCAAACAGAACACAGTTCTTTTTCCAGAGCCACCTCCACCACTGGGGCTTCAAAGAATGGTGGCTCAGTAAAATAAAAAGCTGATTGGGAAAATTGCTAGTTGGTGGGACACACGTTTTAAGATTTACTGCGGGTATGGGGCTTACATAATGTGCACATTACCTGTGACTACATTTGAATGTGTTTAGTTAGAAAAAGGTCATTTAATTTCTGACCATCTCAAAAAAAATGGCTAAAAATATGATTATATTGCTAAAATCATGCCAAAAGCTCTTCAGAACTGCATGCTTTCATTTACTTTAATATGTGTATTCTTGTCTCTAAGGAAACATTTCACTTTTTGTTCTGCTTTGAAGGATATTTCACATTGGAAATAAGCAAGAAAACAAACAAATCAGAATGACACTAGATGTTTTTATTCTTATTTCTTAAAATAATAGTTGTTTTATGATTATATGAGTGATGTATGCTTATTGTGTGATACATGGCAAAAGAAAAATAAGGAAATAAAAACAGCCATTAATCTACTGCTAATAGTAAAGCAGACGCTTTCCTCTTATTTGTATGTTTGTATGTGTGTGTATGCATGAATGTGTAGTTGCGTGTGCTGGAGGATACGAGAATTAATATTTCTATATCCTTTTATTTTACATACCACAACATTTTTCGTATCATTATTCACAAAGACACAAACACATTATATTTAAAACATACTATGATTTATGTTTTGTGCCTTTTCCAATTATAGGCAATTTATTGAAAACTTCAAGCAGTATTATGGTGAATATTGCTTTCTCACTACCTTGTTTATAATCTACTCCTATGGGACAGATTCCTAGGAATCTTAACACACTATCAAAGTGAATAAGCATTTTTTTACACATTCATTGGAGGATTTTTTTAAAAAGATTTATTTATTTGAAAATCAGAGTTACACAGAGAGTGGAGAGGCAGAGAGAAAGAGAGGTCTTCCATTTGCTGATTCACTCCCCAGCTGGCAGCAATGGCCAGAGCTATGCTAATCCAAAGCCAGGAGCCAGGAGCTTCCTTCAGGTCTCCCACATGGGTGCAGGGACCCAAGTACTTGATCCATTTTCCACTGCTTTCCCAGGCAGTAGCAGAGAACTGGACAGGAAGTAGAGCAGCCAGGACTTGAACCGGCGTCCACATGGGATGCTGACGCTGCAGGCGACGTTTTTATCCTCTATGCTACAGCCCCAGCCCCAGTGAATAAGCATTTAAAAATGCATGATTACATCCCTGTCCAGATAGCTTAATCTATTTATATTAAGCCAACAATGAATGCCACAAATTTCACTGAATCACTCAACTATTATATATATATTTATGATAAACATATATTCACCAATTTGAATTGATAAAAAAAACCATCTTGCTTTAATTGGCACTTGATTTATATTCTAATTTTGCTCCATTTGGGATTCAAATTAGGGCTTTGTAAAACTGTCATCCCTCAATTCTTTCTCTTCTCAGACTCGAATCTGCTTTCTCTTGATGAGATTGTTCTGCAAGTCCAGAGCTCTCATAACAAACTTTGGAAGGTTACTGTAAACACCTCTCCTGTCCATTTAAAGGGAGCCAGGCAGCCAAAGAGAAAATGGGCGTAGCTTTGGGAAAGGACCCAAATTCCATGCTTAGATAATTTAAAAAATAGAACAGTGAGAGAGAACCTTGTCAAGTCCTATGGGGTCTCGATTAGCAGGTGTAAGAACTCCAGGAGCCACTTTTTCTTTTTAAGATTTTATTTATTTACTTGAAAGTCAGAGTTACACACACACACAGAAGGAGAGGCAGAGAGAAAGAGAGAGAGGGAGAAAGAGCCTCCACCCGCTGATCCACTCTCCAATTGGCCACAATGGCCGGAGCTG
The DNA here is from genome assembly GCF_051225735.1 of Oryctolagus cuniculus. Classification (NCBI taxonomy): domain Eukaryota; kingdom Metazoa; phylum Chordata; class Mammalia; order Lagomorpha; family Leporidae; genus Oryctolagus; species Oryctolagus cuniculus. Next base: position 75,476,007 of record NC_142875.1, on the reverse strand, counting down.
CGCAGATCCGAAGCCAGGAGCCAGGTGCTTCTTCCTGGTCTCCTATGTGGGTCCAGGGGCCCAATAACTTGCACCATCTTCCACTACTTTCCCAGGCCACAGCAGAGAGCTGGATTGGAAGTGGAGCAGCTGGGTTTTGAACTGGCATCCATATGGGATGCTGGCACTGCAGGCGGTGGCGGCCTTACCTGCTGAGCCACACCTCTGGCCCCAGGAGACACTTCTCATCATTGCATAAAGTTAGTGAACCAGAGGTGAATTTTACATACTGCAGTGACACTGCACTACTTCAAGAGTGACAGAATCCAGTCGAATATGCTTCCAATTATGCAAGAATTACATATTTGAGAACTTGTAGAGTGATTGCATACTTCTTAACCAAGTCACATTTCAAGCATCTTATAATAGTGGCCAATGTAAATGAATTTAGAAGTAAACCCTTCAAAATTTTTTCAGGAACCAGGAGAACTACAATGAGCCTTGCAAACCAACAATGTCCTACCTTTTGAGGTTATTTTTATCTGTCTCATTGCATGATAAGGACACACAGGATTTTGCTGAGGAATGACAAGATGATGAAGAAACTTCTTGTGACTGTCTGTGCTTCTGTAGCAGAATACCTTACCTGGGGTAGTTTATAAACTACGTAAATTTATTGGTCACAATTCTGGGGTCTGGCAAGTTCAAGATCTAGGTGCCAACAGATTTTGTGAGGACTTCTTCTCTGTTTCACACATGGTACCTTCTTTCTGCATCCCCCCATGGCAGGAGGTAAAAATGAATTCCTTCAGGATTTTTTATTAGGGTGGTAATCCCTTCTCATGGGGGGCTCAATCCTCATGACCTGATCAACTCCTTAAGGTTTCACCCTTACTTTGGTTTCATTGGTGAGTAGGTTTCAGTGTATGAATTTGGGGAGGATACAAACATTGCAAATGTAGCCAGAGGCATCAGGGTTGTGGTAAAGCAAGTCTGTGATGTCAGCATCCCTGTTCAGAAGTCCTGGCTACTTTGCTTCCAATTCAGGTCCTTGATAATGCACCTGAGAAAGCAGTGGAAAATGGCCTGGGTACTTGGGTTCCTGTCACCCATTTTGGGAGACCCAGATGGAATTCTGAACTCCTGGCTTTGGCCTGGTCCAGCCCTGGCTCTTGTCGCCATCTGGGGGAATGAAGCAGTGCCCCTTTCTTTCTATCATAGTGCCTTTTAAAAAAATAAAAATAAATTATATATTTTTAAAGAAAATATGGCAGAAACAAAATATTCAAGGACTAACTTGCCTCAAATGGCACAGCTAGTTAGTACCGGTTAGTGTTCTTTCTTTGTCTCTCTCTCTCTGCCTCTCTCTCTTCCTGCACACATTGATGTACACATACATAAAAATGTATTCAGGGCATAATTAGGTGCACACACACACACAAATATATATACAAAAATTTACATAAATATACACATATATTTGAATTAAGTCTTTATGAGTTCAAATGTGTGTTTATATGTACATTCATGCATACATCTGTATGTGTATATATTCTATAAAGAACAGTACTTCTGAGCTTCAGAAATGTTTTTAGCATTTTCTAAAGCTTAGATATTGTAAAGATTTCATGCATTTTGATTCAGTCAGGTGTTTTCAGTTATTTGTGACCAATCTTCAAGGTAAACTGTCCTGCTCTTCATTAATTGCAGGATAAATATATCCAGATCATGATGGTCTGTCATGGTGTCTTCCTGAAGATACGAAGAAGATGTTTATGCCTAGGGTCCTGTTCAGTTCTGCCTCACCATCAACAGACTCAGCCTATTCAATTTGCATAATTAACTTGGAGCACTCTTTAAAATCTCTGTCAGCAAAGATTAGAGAATGACCACCGGGAGATTGTTGCTACATCCCACCCATTTCAGCTCTCAGATGCACTATATTCTGAATTTCTTACTGTTAATTTGAGGGCCAAATGAGTGTGCAAAGTTTCTCAAGAGATCCAAGTGCTGTGAGCTGTGGCTTCTTTGTTGCCTGCTGGAGAATGAGTGACAACAAGTCAAGCCTGGCTAAATGGGTAAAAAATGGGATCTCATCTTTATTATGAGTTTAACAGGCAGAAAAGAATCACAATGTTCAATAAATATGTATTGAATACCTGATTTAAAAAAAAAATTCTGACAGATGGCTTTAGAAAGGAAAAGTACCAGAGATTGACCTAAAAAGAACCCTGTTCACTATTGTTAGAAATCCTGCATAAAGAAAACTAGTTAATCCCCTAAATTCATTTCAATAACACACTGAGTTTTTTTTTTTTTTTCAAAAAGTAAATCCAGTCTTTAAAAAATATTTTAAATTATAATGTGTGTCTATGTGTACACACATAGACAAACAGAGGATAAACATAAAATGTCAAAGCTTTTCTTCCTTGGAGAAAACTTCCTTGACTGCTTCTATTTTAGTGTTCTTTGTAGTAAACTCAATAACTCTATGTAATGTTTAAACCATTCCTTCTTGATTTAAGCTCTTTATTCTCTATCACAAAAAAAAAATGGTTTACTCACACTATCTTCTGAAGTAAAACCTCCTTCTCCCAAAAAATTTTTAAAATTTCTGTAGCTATTTTCAAGCTGCTGATAATTATCTATGAATTTAAAAATTGCACTAATATTTATTATTGGTTTAGGAAGTGCAGATTGGACTTCAACTTCCTCCTATATAAGAAAAAAATAATAGTTTTGACTTCTACTCCCCTCCTTTTTTCTCCCAAACATCAGTCCAATATTCTCCTCTGTGCTCTTGCTTTTATGTTTCAAAATCTAGAATATTTATGCTGTTCTTTTGAAAGGGTATGACTGACAATAGTTCATTCAATCGCTTTCTTTTCTCAACCCTAACTCTTTATACCTTCTGAATCTGTGAAAAGTGGCCGTGAGTTACCCTGGAGACCTCTCTGCCTTACAACGGTTGTGACCTACTCCACTATGGTAACACATAAATATTATCACAGTGATCCCTGTCTTCCTGAAAGCCATCACAATTTTTGGTTCACCTGTGGTCACTGTGCCCCTTCACATTAAAATACATAGAAGTATACAAACTTGTATTTTCTAATAAGAATTTCAATGATTAATTGGGAGCCATGTGTTTTCTGCAGTGTTAGAAAGTACTTCATAGGGTTGAGTGTTTACCTAATGGTTAAAATCTGAGTGCCTAGGTTCAAAGTCCTGACTCCAGCTTCCTGTTAATGCAGACCATGGGAAGTAGAGATGATGACACAGGCAGTTAGGCTCCCACCACCCATGTGGGAGACCTGGATTGAGTGCCCAGCTCCTGGCTTTGACTTTGGCCAGCATAGGCTGTTGCAAACATTTGATGAGTGAACCAGTACAGGGGAGACCTCTATCTGCCTGTCCCTCTTCTTGTCAAAAAAAAAAAAAAAAAGTCCTAACAACAAATTTACCTTTATTAGTCTGTTGAATATTAACTTACACAATTCTGTAGGGTTATACAAGACCACAATGTTATTCTTTGCCCATTTATGAAACTCACATAAGCCCAGCCCTGGCTGTTACTGCTCTTTATATCATGGATCTGCTTCCATATGTAGTTTTTTCTTTTTTTCTAAAATGTTCACTCATTCATTTACACACCACACATGTGTTGACTCCTCACATACTCTTGGTTTTGAGTTATGCATTGTTGATTTATACATGAATAAGGCATGCCCCAATAAACTAGCATTAAAATGTAGAAAAATAGACATGGAGACAGATTATTATACATAGCGTGATAAATGCTCTCATAAAATTATGAGCAAAGTGCACAGGGAGCGAATTATCCTTCACTGGTATTGCTCTTGTATAAATAAGGCCACATTACTGAGGGCTGTAGTGGGATTTTATTATTGCTCCTGGATGAATTTTATTTCAGAAACATTTTCTCTGATTGTTTTGAGAAAAAAAATGCAGTGTTCAGTGTGATATAATGACAGGAGCTCTGTAAAGTTGGGTTCTACCATGGGACTAATTATGTATTGCATAGAACAAACCGCTTTGCTATATTTGGCCTTTATTGTACCATCTGTAAAAATGGGCTTTGTCCTAAGTAATGTCTAATGATCCTTCACAGATTGGTGACTTATGGCTGTGTATTCACCTCTATATGGTAACTGATTTCATAGTTGTCCAGGAAAGAATATTTTTAAATTTATAAAATGTATTTTCATTTTATTTGAAAGGTAGAATGAAGAGATAAGAGACAAACAGAAAGAGACCTGCCAACCACCGGCTCACTCTCCAAATATGGGTAACAACCAAGGTTTTAAATGTTGCATAGTCTGTGTTTGAATGGCTTTGACCTCTTCCCTATTGCTCCTTATCTTACTAAAGTTCTCTAACATCTTTATGTATTTTGATCCTCATTAGTACCTTCCAAAGATAACTGATTTTCCTTAAGAATATTTTGAGTAATTTTTTTTATGGTTTTAGGATGGTTAACTAGAACGCAGAGCCCCTACCATGATCTTTACATTAAATGTATGCAAGTTTGGTATTTCTTGTACACACAAAAAGTTAATATTCTAGAAAACATTTGGTTCAAACCCTCAAATTTGCTGTCAAGTTGTGAACAAGTCTTTTTCATCTGAGGCTAAAATTGAGGTGAAGACCTATGCTAGCACCCTCTCTCCATTATACATATTAAATGTTCTACAACACATTATGTAATGTGAAGGTTATTGAGGGGAGAGGAAGACACAGAGATAGGAAGGGAGTTTATAACATTTCACATGTGAAAAAGGAGTTTTTTATTTTCTCTGTGCATATTTCATAAACGTACCTATTGGAATGGACTTGAGCTGCTGAGGATCCTATGCCTCTGCTGATTGTAAGCGTCAGGAGGCCTGACTTCTTTACCATTCTGGTAGCCACATTAGTTAAGCCTCTAAGTTTTTTGAGGATCTCATTGAAAATTATGACTCCTAAAATGACAGCTCTAATGTCAGCAAAATATATTGACTGTGTTTCAGACAGTGGCAGGAAGACCAGAGCTAGTCTGTCTGGCCTCGTCTCAACTGGGGTAAGGAAAGCCTCTTGACTTTAGCTGCAGCTGGAGTTGAGGTAAAACAGAGAAGGTGTTCTAATCCTCTGGGGCCTGGGAAGGGAGCAAGACCACAAATATCAGGGAGAAAAGGCACAGGGAAGAGGCAATACTTATGGGTTGCCAACACAAGGGTGAGGATTTTGTGAGATATTAGTAAATGGAATTTGAACCCAGAAATAAAAAGACCAGATAAATGAAAGGCAGACCCAGTCACTGGAGTGTGTGAGTAGGAGATTGAGAAGGCTAAATGCTGGATTTGGGTCCTTTCCCAAAGCTACGCCCATTTTCTCTTTGGCTGCCTGGCTCCCTTTAAATGGACAGGAGAGGTGTTTACAGTAACCTTCCAAAGTTTGTTATGAGAGCTCTGGACTTGCAGAACAATCTCATCAAGAGAAAGCAGATTCGAGTCTGAGAAGAGAAAGAATTGAGGGATGACAGTTTTACAAAGCCCTAATTTGAATCCCAAATGGAGCAAAATTACTCCCAAAATTATATAAGTTCCAGAGAGCAGTGTCTGTAAGACACCGAGTACAGCAAATAGCAAGAGCAAAAAAAAAAAAAAAAAAAAATCAAGCAACTATCAATGACCAAGACAGGGCCTGACTTCAATGAGATCACAGAAATAACAAGACCAGAAATAGGGGCATATGTGTCAAGGGTGAATTCTTTCCTTCTCTGTCTTTTAAACTATAAATTACATGAGGGACAATGGGTTTATGTATGTGGCATGAGGCCAAAAAAGAGGCCTGCACATGTGGTAGTACTTAATGACAAGAATAAAATAATAGACTGAAGATAGTAGTTTAAAATATTAGTGGTTCTTTTGTACTTGTGAAGAAGATCTCAAGTTTCAAAATATGAAATTTACACTAAATGGTGGTATAAGGACTAAATAAACTATTATGAATATAGATACATTCTGATATTCTTAAATTGAACTGAAGCCAGTGGGAATTTTTTTCTGTTATTTTTTGTTCTTCCCAACATACCTATAAATCTGCATATTATACTTCTTGTGATGAGAGAGGTAAATCAAAACACTCTACCACTGGCTAATGTAAGAGCTCCTATGTGTCTAGAGGATATGTTATTCCCCTGGACACAGTTATTGATGTATGGATGGGGTATTGTTTAATCTTGTCCAGATTTCACATATTAATACTTCTATAAAAAGTGCCTTGAAAGCCACCCATGATGTCTCCAGGTGGAATGGAAAGTGAAGTGTTTGCTTAGCAAGAATGTTGCATCCTCGAGCTGCCCATGTTCCAGTTTCAGAGTGCAAAGCTGTGTGAAGAAAAGACTATGGTCAATATCAAGTGTAGAAGAGAAAGAAATGGAGTATCATTTAATAAAACTTAAAATATTCTGTAGGCCTGGTGTTGGCGCTGTGGCATGAAAAGCAGCTGAAGATGGCCCAAGTGCTTGGGCCCCTGCACACATGTGGGAGACTCAGTAGAAGCTCCTGGCTCCTGGCTTCATCCTCGTCCAATCCCTGCCATTTTGGCCATTTGGGGAGTGAACCAGCAGATGAAAGATCGAAAATACCCCCCTCCTTTACCCTCCAGGTCTCCCATGTAGGTGGAGGGAGCCTAACTGCCTGTGTCATCATCTCTACCTCCCTTGGTCTGCATTAACAGGAAGCTGGAGTCAGGACATTGAACCCAGGCACTCAGATTTTATCCATTAGGTAAACACTCAACCCTATGAAGTACTTTTTAAAATTGCAGAAATATCTCTCTTTGTTCTGGGCACAGGCTTTTGGATAAGAAAGTCCACCTGGGCCTATGCCAGCATAATAAAATACTACTTTCTGTTAAGAGGACTTGGTGCCTTGTCTCTGTACATGAATCCTCCTGCAATAGTATTTCTGCAAATAAAGCATCCATACCTAAAATTTCCTGATATTTGCATTTGTTCACTTGACTACTGTGAAATGAGAAGTGATGAGAGGAGGCATTTTTCTTGGCGGGTCTATCACTGTAGCACCAGAAGGCCATAGTGGCAGTGCCATGGGAGGCACATCGAGAGTAATGAATAAATTTGTGAATAAATTGACAGATACAATTTGAAGACAAGGAATGAACAGATGTATTCTTGAAGACTGAAACATTAGGATTGGAAGTTTCATAGTACTGAGTAACATTGCTATAGTTTGGGTCCATGTATTAAAGGCTTGGACCCCAGTGTAGCAATAATGGGAGATGTTAGAAAATTTAAGAGGTAGGGCCTTCTTGGGGAAGGTTTAGGTCATTAAGATAATTTTCACACTACCTTGAGTAATTGTGAGAAGGTTGTTAAAAAATGAGCAATGTTGGAGCCTATTCTGAGTCCTGTAGGAGGTGTGACCACATGCTCCTTCCTGTGCTCCTGCCAAGATTAAAGGCCATCCACCACCCCACTGGAGGCCAAACCAAAAGGACTGTCCAACATCGGATTTGGAGTCCCCCAAAGTGCAAGCCAGATAAACCTCTTCTGTATGAAATTGGGTGCCTCAGAGATTTCTCTGTAGAGGTGAAAAGCTGACTAATGAACTGATTGTATAGGTTGAGTGAGATAAAAGATGTTCAAGCTCTCTCTAAAAATCACTAAATGATTGGAGAAATGAGGGATCAGTAATTGAGACAGAAAGCTTATATAGTGGAGATTAGAGTAAGAGCAAACAATGTGTTTACAGGACTGCCTAGCTGTCGTTATGGAGAAGCTCTTGAGATAAGAAGAAAGAGAAGTAGAAAAATCAATGGAAAAGTTGATTGAGATATTATTATCATGAAATCTATAGTGTGTATTTTTATCTAAATTATTTCTTCTGGCTGTAAAAATAACCTTTCTTTATAGGCCTTGAGAAGGGTCCCTACTTGTGCTAAATGGTCCAGGTCTATGGTGTACTCATTTGAGCATTCTAGTGGGCAGAAGGCTTTTGGACCAATCCTTCTACATTGTTGCTTGAACATAGTGTTACTCCTGTGGCATAGGATTACAAATAAGAAGCTATGTTTCTACCTAACCCTTGTCTTCATGCACACTTATTTAACCCCGAAGGCAGGAAACTTTCAAATAGTAATAAGATTTCAATAGCAGTACTGAGAATTATTTGAGCTAAAGTGAATGAAAGTAGTAAAGAGGATTAATAAACAAGATATTGAAGAGGAACTGATAATGAAAACTGGAGCAAGATATATTAAGAGAGATAAAGGCACAGAATTTATGACTGATAAAGGCAGAACAGAAAAGAAGAATGAGGTTCAAAAAAGGGATTGGAAATGAAGCATGAAACTTACTGGGTTCTACGTGCATAAGGGGTTTTGAAAACAAGGAACCCTATATTGTCAAAACATGCCAAAAGTTCAGATAGTGTTTGCAAGGTGTCCGGTGCATAACAAATCTTCCCATGCAGATGAATCAATTAATTCACAAGCTTTTATTGGGATTCCGCTCCCGGGAGAGGTTCCCCGGTCCCAGCAGAGCCAGGGCCGGGGAAGTCCTGTGTCAGAGGTTGGGAGGGCTCCTTTTATAGATACAGGGCGTGGGGGTTAAAAGTTGAGGCAGGTCTGATCCTCATTGGTTGACCTTTAGGCACCGGCAGAGACTTTTCGTTCCCAGAAGTGGGGGTAGGTACTCTCCATTCCCGGAAGTATAGGCCTTCTCTCCTTGCGGATCCCAAAGCTACCAGTATTCTTAAAGAGACAAGACTTGGGGCTGCTCAGTGACTCAGAGCACTGTGATCAGGTAGGTACCTTCTGATTTGGTGGAACACAGGAAAAATTTAAGATTTAAGACTACTAATGCGGGTGCTGTGGAACAGAGGATTAGGCTGCTGCTTGGGATGCCCACATACCATATCGGAGACTGGGCTCAAGTCTTAGCTACTGTGCTTCTAATGTGGCTCTGTGCTAATGTACCAGCAGATGATGGTTCAGGTATGAGTCCCTGCTACCCACGTGGGAAACACAAATGGACTCCCTGGTTCCAGGCTTTGGCTTGGCCCAGCCCCTGATGTTGCAAGTATTTGGTGAATAAATCAATGGATATGAGATTTCTCTCTCTGTGCATGTCACACTGCTTTTCAAACAAACAAATAAATGTTTCTTTTAAAAGGGGAAACAATAAGAAATAAGGAGCTTAGGATGTCTTTTGGTCTTACAAAAAATCTAACACTATGAAGGAAATAATGTAACAATAATTCAAATAGCTGCAGGATTCTTACAGACACTTTATTTTTTTATAGATTTATTTATTTATTTGAAAGTCAGAGTTACACAGAGAGAGAGAGAGAGAGAAAGAGAGAGAAAGAGAGGTCTTCGATCCGATGGTTCACTCCCCAACTAGCCGCAAAGGCTGGAGCTGCGCCAATCCAATCTGAAGCCAGGAGTTAGGAGCTTCTTCCGGGTCTCCCACGCAGGGAGCCCAAGGGCTTGGGCCATCTTCTACTGCTTTCACAGGCTATAGCAGAGAGCTGGATTGGAAGTGGAGCAGTGGGGTCTTGAACCGGCACCCATATAGGGTGCCACCACTTCTGGCCAGGGTGTTAACCCACTGTGCCACAGTGCCAGCGCCAGACACTTTATTTTTATATACTTTTAGTTTTAAGTTAATGGAGAATTTAGAAATTAGGTACATTTAAAGAAGAAACAATGTAAAGGAGAGACCAAATGATAAGAGGAGAGACACAAGTTGGAGCAAAATCCCTGAAGGTGCACAGATGAAAGCTACAAACATAAAGAGGAAGGGGGACTTGGTTTCTAGAAAAGAACAACAAAGAACTATAAAATGAGAGGAAAAAAGAAATAATGAAAAAAGGGTCTTTTTGATCCATTGGAAGAAAAATTTGGAGCATTACATAAAGCAAAAAATTTTAAAAATCCATGCTATTAGATAGATACAATGATAATAATTTTATCTGTGTCAAAAAGAGTGCCAGTTACATATGAATAGAAACATGCAAATAATAATAGTCTTCCTATGATGTAACTGAAATACTATAAAAGTTTTAATGATTTGCAAAATATTTCAGAAACCCAAAGTGCCGCTTTTGAGCTTTTGATTATTTTAGTATTTTAATATTATAATTACAACATGTCAGCACTCTATGTAAAATGTAACTATTGAAGCTCAGAGGAAACTGATTCTTATGCATCCATAATTTCATACAATATAATTTTAGAACTTGAGCTATTTTTATGTTATCTTTATAGTCACAGAAACATAGTTGAAAGTCTAGGGACTTTTTATTTTATTTTTATTTTTCAATACGCTTTTAAAGATAAACTTTGCTTTTAGAATATCCTTGTCACTGAGTATACATTTATCTGAAATAAATCAAATTGCTTTTGGTAGAATTAAGAGTTTATGTGTTTTTCAGAAACATATCTTAACCACTAAACTATATCTTCCAGGAATCATGTTTCATCAAATTCTTTATACAAGCCACTTTTTGCTGCAAGAATGAGGAGGATATTTCTAATGATAAGGAATGATGGGTGCTTTATTGATTTCACTGGAGTGAATGTTACTTCAAAGAGGCCTTCTCCAACCACTCTTTAAAAAAAAAATCTGTCAACAAAATGTAAGCTTCTTGACAAGTGGGATTTTGTATTTTTTGAAATGAGGATTTCCATAGAATATATTTTCCTCCCTCACTCTCTCTTCCCTTCTCTCTCTTTCCTTATCTTCCTTCCCTCTTTCAATACATATTATTATGCTCACTAAGCAGTAGGCATCATGGAAATCAAAACCAAATAACTAGTTGTTCCTGCTATTAAAATATATATAATTAAGCAATTCCAAAGTAATGAAGAGAGAGAATGAGAGAGAGAGATCTCCTGTCTACTCCTCAAATGCCAGCAATAGCCAGGGCCAGGCCAGGTTGAAATTAGAAGCTAGAAACTCTATCTGGTTCTCCCATATGGGTGGCAGGGAACCAAGTATTTAAGCAATTACATATTAGGTCTCCTACCCACATTATTAGGAGACTGGATGGGAACAGGAGAAGGGAATTGAATTTAAGCACCTTGATATGGGACATGGCCATACCAAGCAGCAGTTGAACTGGCTGCACCACAGCATCCATCCCAGGTTTTGACTGTAAGCATGCTTTTTTGCAGAACTCTTTGAATTTACCAGAAAAGTACATGGTGGTTGGGTTCTCTGGCCAACTGTCTAACTAATTCATTTAATTCTTGAAATAGGTAGAATATCAGAACCGAAGAGCTAAATATACCAATATTTCCAAATACAATGCTTCCAGATACTGAAATAAGATAGCAGGAAACTGTTAACATTTCTAGTCTAGAAGAGGACTCTTCTCTATTTTCTGTATCTTCTATGATGAACAGACATCTCACCACTTTCTCAACTGAATTGTACACAGTAAGGTGTAGCATAGTGAAGGGATCCTCTTTGGTGTCACCATTTTTCATTGAAGAGTGCCCATTCTACACCAAGACACTCTAAAAGCAAGGTGAGAAGAGGGTTAAAGAGAGTGTTGAACAGAGTTACTCTCTGGGAAAGGTGAAGGAAACATCATGGGAGAAGAAATGTGATGGATTATCCACAGTGATATCAGATGGGATTGACCATCTTGAGTAAGGACACAGGAAATTCAAGAGCTACACAGCCTTGGCAGCAAATTCATTGGAATTGATACTTTCAGGTGTGCATGCTAATAGTCAGTCTCATAATTATGACACCTCAATTTTAGCATTAAAAATAGTAAATAATTTTCCACTTTATGAAGGAAAGATATTTGAGGTTCCACTAGAGGACAAATTAGTCAACTAAAGAAGGAAGTTTTATCTTATTTTATCTAAGAGTTGGCTGCAGAGTTTGAAGTCAAATCTGCCAACTATAGTTTAAAATGGAATAACAGTAAATTCTAGGAGCATTTGATTTTCAAATAATGTCAACCTGAGAGTCACAAATAAATATCAGCATCAAAGTGGAAAACAAAGTCCAAATTTATTGAATCTCTATGCTCAGCTGCAGGGTTGTTCATCTTCCTGTTGTCATATTAAATTGAATTGGGTCCTCTGGGCCACTTACATGAGGGCTGAGTCAGTGGTGTATAGATAGGCCTGTTTTGTGGTGTGGGAGGCCTGATTTGTTCATTACACTGAATTTTTTGGTGTAAATATACTTGCCATCACTGAGCTCAAAACCCGTAGGGTTCAACAATTTCTTCACAAAACTCTCGGATTTGTAACTATTGCCTCCAGCATGCAACTGGCTCCAGGGTTAGGGAACATTTGGCCCGTAGGCCATATAAGGATTGTAAAATTATTTTGTTTGGCCCTGCCAAGGCAACCACAGAGGGACCTGAAACTCAACAATTTTTTGTGGCCCACGAATGATGTTGTAAATACTCAAATGGCCTTTGGCAGAAAAAGTTTCCCCACTCCTGCTGACAACATCATCACCTAAGACATGGCTCAGGAAGGTGTCTATGTGGTAAAAATTTGTTGATTTTTTTTCTGCGAGATTCTGAAACAATTCTCACGGGAATTTTGACTTTTCCAATTTCTCTACTGTTTTAAACATATCGTTCTACATTCACTGAAGCAACTGTGCTTTTTCCAGTCCCCTTTATAGCCCATGAAAAGTCAGAAGGTAGGGGTTTAGGGAGCTAGCACCCAAGTACCATATCACAAAAAGTCCATGGAGATTAACAAATGTAGTGGACTTCAAAGGTTGCTTTCATGGCTATTCAGGCTAATTTTGTGCCATTTATCTCAAAGAGTTAGTAGTTAATCTCGTAACTGAATCATCTCAAGATTCATTTTGACTAATATTTTTATAACAGAATGCAAACAAGTGATCTGAGCGTCTTATTTGTCATAGTGGAGTATATAGAACATTTTGAATGACTTCAATATGCTAGTTTTTGTTTAATTTTATATTGGCTGTCACTTATTTTATAAATGAGAATAGAGCCGGCGCCGCGGCTCACTAGGCTAATCCTCCACCTTGCGGCGCCGGCACACCGGGTTCTAGTCCCGGTCGGGGCACCGGATTCTGTCCTGGTTGCCCCTCTTCCAGGCCAGCTCTCTGCTGTGGCCAGGGAGTGCAGTGGAGGATGGCCCAAGTGCTTGGGCCCTGCACCCACATGGAGACCAGGAGAAGTACCTGGCTCCTGCCATCGGATCAGCGCGGTGCGCTGTTCCGCGGCAGCCATTAGAGGGTGAACCAACAGCAAAAGGAAGACCTTTCTCTCTGTCTCTCTCTCTCTCTCTCACTGTCCACTCTGCCTGTCTTAAAAAAAAAAATGAGACTAGAGTCACCAAAAGCCTTAATTGGAAGCATTAGGTAACTGCAGCAGAATTAAGCCAGAGCTGTGGCACAGAAGGTTAAGCCTCTGCCTGCAGTGCCAGTATCCCATTTGGGTGCCAGTTGGAGTCCTGGAATCTCCGTATCCAATCTAGATCATTGCTAATGTGCCTGGGAAAGCAGTGGAGGATGGCCACTGGGATGGCCCAGTGGAGGATGCTTGGGCTCCTGCACCCATGTGAGACACCTGGAGAAACCTCCTGGCTCCTGGCTCTGGCCTGGTCCAGCCCTGGCTGTTGTGGCCCCCTGAGGAGTAAACAAGCAAATGGCAGATTCTTCTCTCTGCCTCTCCTCTGTATATCTGACTTTCAAATAGATAAACAAATATTTATAAAAGATTAGTACCCTTGTTTGACTTACTCAAAGTCATTATATATGTACATATATATATATATATATATATATGATGAGGAGAGAAAATCATAGCTGTGTGAGAGGGATTTGATAGGGGTCTACACAAAGCCTTGGACTGCCCCCTGCCTGCCAAAGAGAGTACTCTGTTTGCTGCTCAGGAACCACTGAACTTTCTGGGTTTCCAAATGATGAAGGTACAAAGGTTAGGATATTAAAGGAGTGCATAAGTCATCTGCATAGAACTACTGAGAAAATTCCTGGGATGAGAAATTGAAGAGGATGTTTGACAGAGGCAAGGTGTCATTTTGGGAAACTCAGATGAAAAATATGGAAGATAGAATCACGTTCTGGTGAATAACACATCAAGAAAAAATAATGCTTAGAAGACTTTTTTTTTTTTAAAGGAGTCTTGCCAGGTGCTGGCAAAGGTTATTCTCTCCACACCTACCCCTTTTGCTGCTTATTTAAGAGAATTCAAGAAATATCCTCTCTAATTATTTCTCAAGACTTTGAAATGAGGAGAATGTTTATGCTCAGATGCATCCCCTTAACTGAGACTTGACTAACCGTAGCCCCACTTTATTCTGTGATCAGAAAGAAAAGCAGGATTGCAAATGAAGAAGCAGGGAAACTTCTGCAGAAGTGAGCTACAAAATGCTTATTTGGCTTCATATATTTTTAAAAACATAAACATTTTTATGTATTTTTCAGTCCTAAACAAAGGATTTTCACAAAACTTCAAAGCATAGTACTTTGGCAGTTGTACTAGAGTTGATTCTTTGACGTACAATTAAAAAGTGAAATATACACAGCTTCTCCTTTCTACCTGAACACCAGTGCTATTTTCCAGTTCAAAAAAAAAAAAAATTAAAGTTGCTCTGTTTTTGTTTTTCATTCTGATAATTGTATATTTTACTTAGCTTTTTTTTCCCTGCTCATTACTTCTCGGGGAATTAGGTTATTTATTGACTAGAAATTTGGGCAGTCATATCAAAAGAAGAATCCAGTCAAGTTTCCTCAAATATTAATATTTATAGGCCTGGATATGTTGGATGTTAAGTCAGATACACATGGTCCTCAGTAAAAACAGTTCTTCATATTTCTTTGATTTATGTGGTCAGGTACAATATTTTTCAAGAAATTTGTTTAAAAATGTGCTAAACATTTCCAAAACAACACGAATCAGTTCACAGACATTTAAAAATGTAAATAAAGCTTTAGAGACAAAGAGCTCATGATTTCTCAAACAGCAAATATAAATCAGCATAACAGGCTCGTGTCTTTCTAGATAGTGTAAATCTATGGGTCTCACGCATGAAAGCCAACAGTCTGCTCTCAGATTTCTTTCCATCTTGCAATTCTTGTCAGCATCTTGGACTCCGTTGTCTACACTTCCGTGCATTAAAGTCACTAAATACAAGTAAGTGAACCTAGGGAGAGCTTCCTTTCTAAGTTCTGTAGATTTATCTGTGGTCTTGCATGTAGGCAAGAGAGTCACGCTGTTTATTGAGTGTATTTTCACCACTTAAGTGAAGGTATTTGATCATTATTTCCCTTCTGTAACCCCCAAAATGACCTCTACACAGCAGTCTTCCTGCAAGGGTTACATTAGTGTCAGCAGTTAGTGGCAGCACCGAATGAGAAATGTACTGGTGGATGTGATTACAAATGTATTAGTATGTCAGAAACAAATCATGAGACATTTGGAAACCTAATAATAAAACTGAAAATTCAAAATTTAGAGCAGCAGAGGAAAACAAATTTGGGGGTTATTTTCAGGCTTATAAGATTTCAAAATTTTATATTTGGGACATCTGGACTCTCTCGTGAAACAGACAAAATAAAAATTTTAGGTATATAGATATATAAATTTCTCATAATTATAATAAGATTGATGTTAGCTCACAAAACAATTCTTTCAAAACGGGCCCTTCAGATATTATTGAAAGAAAATAAAATATGCATAGTTTTGTGTGTTTCTCTATTTTCATGACATTTCCCTTCCTTCAGGGGTCTCTAGGTCACTGTTCTGACAGATGTGATATCAGTTTATATATACAAGACTTCTGAATTAAGGCTTGTGTCCATGTTTGCCTTTCAATATTTATTAAAATGATAGAAATTGATTATTTATGCCAACACTGTGTTGCATTTTTATCATATGCTATATGCATGATTCGAGGATACATTTAATATGCTTTCATTATATCCATTGTACATCTGTGGAAGAACAATAGGATAGAAACAAACAGATAATTCCTATTGGTAGCAAGTGATGAAAAGTAGCTAAAGACAGAGTTGTTGCCATCCACCATTGCTTCTAGAGAGTTACAGTGCTGATGTTAACGCACAGTAGAGGAAAGTTGGAATGAGAGCTGAGTGCTAATCTATTCCACCTGCTATAAATCATGAGGTTTGCAGAACTGAAGTATAGTGACAAACACAGAGAATGGCAAGAAACAAAGTTGGGAAGCTAACCAGGAGTTGGATGATAAATGGGAGGCCATTGGTTGGTAGGGAATATTTTCTGATTTATGTTTTCAAAGAATCATTCTTCTATCTGAGTAACAGACTCCATGGAGGCAGGAATGCAAACAAAGGAACCAGTTTGTAAACTACTGTGATGCTCTGGGTTTTGGTCATTGCTACCTGGGATTGAGTGGCAGCAGTAAAGGTAAAATGAATTACATTCAAAATAATTTTGAATCTTTGCCGGCTCCTGTCACACCACATAGAGGTTTGCCTGTCACCTTGATCTCCTAATGCAATCCGGGATCCGTCTCCTGTAGAGAGCTATTGTTTTCTTTTTTCTCTAAAATGGAACACTTCTACAGTGGATTGTTCCTTCATTCCTAACAGTTTGCCTGAAAGTCCCAGTATACATAGAGCTTTCTATTGGGCAACAGTACAGCTTTATATTACAAGACATTGCTTTCAATCTGGGGTCTTGTGAAGCAATATGAAGCATTTCCTTCTCAGCAGCTTTGCTGACCCAGCCCGGTCAACCAGTTGGGTGATCTCACACACGTTCCCACGGCCCTGGGAAGCAAGCAGGCAGTCTGCTCCGAACAAGTTGACCAGTCTGAGTTCATGTTGATTCAAAAGTACTCCCCCACCCACCTGTTTTCCCAGGTAGCAACCATTGGTCCTACTTCTCCCTTCTACTGCCCTGGGAACCAGGTGAGGGGTACTCCCCATTCAGGCACAACATCAAGAATAACATGGAGAGCCCATTCTGACCAGCTCAGCCTCTGAAAGCCACAACAAATCACATGAAAAGTTCAAAGAGCCATTGGAGTTCAGTGATGTGGCCCAGTTTTCATATGGCCCTCAGCCATATGCCCTACTCCACTATTGGAAATGCTGAAACACCTTCACTTGAGCCTTCCAGGGTGCACTCCTCAATCACATGAGCTTTAGAAATTGACAGGAATATGTTTGCTGCTGGTTGCACCATGTTAGAGCCACCAGTTAACCTACTCTAATTAAGAGAGCTGCACTACAACTGGTGATGCAATTTCACAACCCTTTCAGTCAAGGCTACTAACACGCTTAGACATTTCCAACACTGATTACAGCTGAAGAAGCTACACACACACTACAATAAAGTATCAACCTGGAACCAAAGACAGTGCTGCCTATCCAGCTCATAAGCTATCACTCATCAACAGGAGAAATTCTTATTGTAAAACCTTCCCCAGAAAATTTTTAGAGGTAACTTATTCAATATAATTGTGGGGTCACAAGAAGCATGCAAAATAATTATGACATCAAAGGAATACAACAAGTCTAAAGGAATGGATCTCAAAGAACAGGAAATCAACATATTGCCTGAAAAAAGAATTTAAAACCATGATTATAAGGAAATTTAATGAATTATTAAAGAGTATGGACAGACAGTTCAATTAAATTAGAAAAACAATTTCTGACACAAATAAGAAATTCAACATATAGAGATAATATACAAAACCTAAATATATTTCTTGGAACAAAATAATTTAATAAATGATAGACAAATAAAATTCAGAGTTTCAACAGCAAACTATATCAAAAAGAAGAAAGAATTTATTTGTTTGAAGGTAAGTCTTCTGAAATAACTCAGACAAATATTTAAAAGAATGAAGAAAGACAATGGGAATTATGTGATACCATAAAGCAAGCAAAAATCTTAACTGCAGATGTTCCAGAAGAGAAAGAGAAAGGAAAAGGTGTAGAAAAGTGTTCAATGAAATAATTGCAGTAAAATTTCCAAATCTTGGAAAAATATGGAGCTCTCGCTGTAGGAAGTTCCAAGGACTCGCATAGATTTGATTAAACCAAACCAAACCAAACCAAACAGCAGTGAAAATCTCTCTGAAGTATATTACAGTTAAAACATTAAAGTATAAATAGGTAATTATTAAAAAAGCAGGAGAAAAGCTTAAAGTCATATTGAAGGAAATCCCTATTAAAGTAATTGCAGATGTATCAAAAGAAACTTTATAAACCAGGAAAGAAAGTGATGATATTCAAAGTCCTGAAAGAAAAACTAAACTGCCAACCAAGAATACTGTACCCAGAAAAGCTACCCTTCAAAAATGAAAGGGTATTACTCTCTTAAAAGATAAAGAGGAGGAGAGGGAATCCATTATTACCAGAGTATACCTCCTCAAAATGCTTAAAAGAGCCCATACTACAAGTATGATAACCTGGGACAAGCATTTTTGTGTGATGGGTTAAGTTGCTGTCTATGAAGCTTGGGAAACTGGTATCCCATATGACTGCTGGTTCGAGTCCTGACTGCACCAATTCTAAAGAATCTCCCTGCTAATACATCTGGGAAAGCAATAGAAGATGGCATCAGTGCTAAGGCCCTACCACAGTATGCAAGACCTGGATGAAGTTCCTGGGACATTGCAGGTAGTGAACCATTAGATGGAAGACTCTGTTTATTCCTGTCTTTCAAGTAAATAACTCTGCCTTTAAAATAAATAAATACCAAAAATATTTTAAAAAGAAAGCTTGATAACCACCACCATGAACAGAAAAGTAAAGAACTCATTATTTGAGCAGGTATACAAAAAGAGAGACTCAAGTCATGTCCATACTGAAAAACCAGAAAACAACAAAGACAAAAAAGGAATAAAGAAAGAAATTACAAGCTAAAAAATCAGAAAAGATTAACAATATTACAGCATATGTCTTAACTTTGCAATAATAGTCTTTAATGTACATTTTTTGATTAAAAAATTTAAAAAGTTACAAATCAGGTGAATGAATTAAGGAAAAAAACAAAGCCAAAAAGCAAGACCCATTGATATGCTGCCTACAAAAACTGATTTCACTAGTAAAAATAAACATACTAAAAGTGAAGAGAACAGAATACACCATGCAAACGGAACATTTCATCCAACAGTTGCACAAAATCCATTTTTCTCTCTAGCACATGGAATATATATTATGCCTTGATAGAAGCATCTAATGTTCAGAAAGTTGAAATCAGTATCTATTTTCTTTGATTTTAATGGAATAAAACCAGAACTCATCAGCAAGAGAAACTTAAGAAGTTGAGTAAATACTTGGAAATTAACCAACTGCATACTGATATACTAATGAGACTAAGAAGAAATCAAAAGGGAAATCTAAATTGTCTTCAAAAATAGGAAATGAAAATACAACATATCCTAATGGAATAATGGAGTAATTGCCTCCATCAAAACATAGGAGGTTTCCAATAAACAACCTAACTTTGCAATTCAAAGAAACAGAGAATTAAAAACAAGCTCAACTCTAAGTAAAAAGAAACGAAATAGCTAATATCAACACAAATAAAAGAAATAGATTACAAAAGCAACACCAAGTGCCACTTAAATGAATAACTGATTTTTACAGAATCAAAGCAAAAAAATACATTTTTCAACTATGTTAGTAAAAAAGAGAAGATTTCAATAAACAAAACTGGATGGGGCCGGCGCTGTGGCGCAGTGGGTTAAAGCCCTGGCCTGAGGCACCAGCATCCCATATGGGCACCAGTTCTAGTTCCAGCTGCTCTTCTTCAATCCAGCTCTCTGCTATGGCCTGGGAGGGCAGTGGAGGATAGCCCAAGCCCTTGGGCCCCTGCACCCGTGTGGGAGACCCGGAAGAAGTTCCTGGCTCCTGACTTCAGCTCTGCTCAGCTCTAGCCATTGCAGCCATCCGGGGAGTGAACCAGCAGATGGAAGACTTCTGCCTCTGTCTCTACCTCTCTCTGTAACTCTGTCTTTGAAATAAATAAAATAAATCTAAAAAAAATAAACAAAATTGGAGATTAAAGAAGAGATACTGCAACCACAAAAATACAAAACATCCTTAGGGTCTATGCTAACAAATTAGAAAAATAGAAGAAATAGATAAGTCTATGGACACATATAACAGCAAAATTAAACCTTGAGGATATAGAAATCCTGAAAAGACCAATAATGAATAATGAGATTAAATCAGTAATGGAAAGTCTACCTAAAAAGAAAAGCCTAGTACAGAATGACCTTACTATTGAATAATATCAAAGATTCAAAGATGAAATAATGTCAAATCTTCTCCAGAAATCCTAAGGATTTCCATGGGAGGTAAACTTCTCAAACTCATTCTTTTTTTTTTTTTTAACTTTTATTTAATGAATATAAATTTCCAAAGTACGGCTTATGGATTACAATGGCTTCCCCCCCATATCGTCTCTCCCACCCGCATCCCTCCCCTTTCCCACTCCCTCTCCCCTTCCATTCACATGAGGATTCATTTTCGATTCTCTTTATATACAGAAGATCAGTTTAGCATACATTAAGTAAAGATTTCATTCTTTTTTTTAAATTTTATTTATTTATTTTTGACAGGCAGAGTGGACAGTGAGAGAGACAGAGAGACAGAGAGAAAGGTCTTCCTTTGCCGTTGGTTCACCCTCTAATGGCCGCCGCGGCAGGTGTGCTGCGGCCAGCACATCGCGCTGATCCGATGGCAGGAGCCAGGTGCTTATCCTGGTCTCCCATGGGGTACAGGGCCCAAGGACCTGGGCCATCCTCCACTGCACTCTCTGGCCACAGCAGAGAGCTGGACTGGAAGAGGGGCAACCGGAACAGAATCCGGCGCCCCGACCAGGACTAGAATCTGGGGTGCCAGCGCCACAGGTGGAGGATTAGCCTATTGAGCCACAGCGCCAGCCTCAAACTCATTCTGTAAGGCCAACATCATCTTGATACCAAAGTGAGACATGGATACAATAAAAAAAGAAAACTACAGGCCAATATCTCTGATGAACATAGATTCAAAAATTCTCAACAAAATATCAGCACATAAAATACAATAGCACGGCCAGTGCCACAGCTCAATAGGCTAATCCTCCACCTGTGGCACCGGCACACCGGGTTCTAGTCTTGGTCGGGGCACCGGATTCTGTCCCGGTTGTCCCTCTTCCAGGCCAGCTCTCTGCTGTGGCCCAGGAAGGCAGTAGAGGATGGCCCAGGTCCTTGGGCCCTGAACCCACATGGGAGACCAGGAGAGGTACCTGGCTCCTGGCTTCGGGTCAGCACGGTGTGCCGGTCAAAGCGTGCTGGCCGCAGCGGCCACTGGGGGTGAACCAACGGAAAAAAGGAAGACCTTTCTCTCTGTCTCTCTCTCTCACTGTCCACTCTGACTGTCAAAAAAAAATACAATACACATAAAAAAGCTTATACATTATGGTGTGAGTGGACAGTTTCCATAGTGGTTAAGATGTTGGTAAGGGTGTTCATGTCTCAAATCGGTGTGCCTGGGTTGAATCTTAATAATCCCCCCTAGCTTCCTGCTAATGGGCTCCCTGATAAGTAGTAGGTCATTAGTCAATTAGCTGGGTCACTACTACCATATGGAAACCAGGATTATGTTCCCAGCTCATGGCTTCTGCGTGGCCCCACACTAGAAGTATCAGGCTTTTGAGGAGTGAACCAGGGGATGGGAGCCATCAGTTAGTCTCCTTTCAGTCTGTCTGCCTCTCCAATGAATACATAAAGTAGTTTTTAAAAATTGATAGAATACCGCGGTTCACTATCACTAGGCTAATCCTCCTCCTGTGGTGCCGGCACTCTGGGTTTTAGTCCCAGTTGGGGTGTTGGTCCTGTCCCGGTTGCTCCTCTTCCAGTCCAGCTCTCTGCTGTGGCCCGGGAAGGCAGTGGAGGATGGCCCAAGGGCTTGGGCCCTGCATCCACATGGGAGACCAGGAAGAAGCATCTGGCTCCTGGCTTCAGATCAGCGCAGTGTGCCAAACTTAGTGGCCATTTTGGGGGTGAACCAACGGAAAGAAGACCCTTCTCTCTGTCTCTCTCTCTCTCACTGTTTAACTCTGCATGTCAAAAAAAATTGATAGAATAATAATTTTTTATAAATTGATATATCTCTCGATCAAGTGAAATTTATTCCAAAGATGCAAGTATATATAAATTTTGCTGCAAATACTTTGAAAAAAACTTTGAAATATTTGTTGGGGCTTGTGCTGTGGTACAGCAGATTAAAGCCCTGACCTGAAGCGCTGGCATCCCATATGGGCACTTGTTCTAGTCTTGGCTGCTTCTCTTCTGATCCAGCTCTCTGCTATGGCCTGGGAAAGCAGTAGAAGATGGCCCAAGTCATTGGGCCCCTGCACCCACATGGGAGACCCGGAAGAAGCTCCTGACTCCTGGCTTCAGATTGGTGCAGCTCCAGTTGTTGCAGCCATCTGGGGAGTGATCTATGACTATTTTGAAATTAACTTTTATGAGTGAAGTTGAACATATTTTCATTTGATTATTCTTTATAGCCCTTGCTTTTGTTTCTTCTAAACTATATGGACTTTAACGTTTTTATTTTTTAACTCTTTTTTTAGTGGGGCATTAAGCCTTTGACTACAAAGTAAATTAAAAACATGTTATTCCAGAAATAAAAAAGATTAATAAAATAACCAGAGGGGACAATTAATAAAAGAGCTATACATCACAATCAAGTAAGATTTATTCCGAGGATACAAGGATTGTTCAATATGAGAAAATTTTAAAATGTAATACATCACAACAAAATGAAGGAAAAAATGATCATCTCAATAGACTCAGAAAAATTATAAAATCCAACATTTGTTAATAGCAATAGCTCTGAAAAAGTAGGTATAAAAAGAAGACACCTCAGTACAGTGAAGTTCATATATGACAAACTGACAACCAACATCATACTTAGTGGAAGAAAGCTGAAATCCTTTCTGTTCAAATCATAAGCAAGGCAAAAATGTTCACTTTCATCCCTCTTATTGAATTCAAATTATTAGAGTAATATAATAAGAGAAAATAAAGAACAACTAAATGGAAAAGGAGATAAAATTATCTATGTCTGCAGAAAACATGATTTATATTCAGAAAAACTTAAAGAATCTACTCACACGTTATTATGACCAATAAACATTTCAGTAACATTTCAGAATGCAGAACAGCCACACAAAGCTCAATAGCATTGTTTACACCAGTTTCAAAATTGCTGAGAAGGATATGAAAAAGGCCAACTCATTTATAATGTCCACGAAAATAAAATACATAGGAATAAATTTAACCAAGTGAATATCTCTACAGTAAAAATTAAAATGCTCTAATGAAGAAGACATACACAAAAAATGGAAAAGTATCCCATGTTTGTTGATTGAAAGAATTAATATTTTTAAATATCCATCCAACTGCAATCTTCACTAGATTCACATTTTATTGAAGTATCCATAATATTTTTCACATAATGAGAAATCATGTTATCACAGTTAGAATGGCTAGTGCTAAAAAGAGAAAAATTAAGAAATGCTGATGAGAAAACAGAGAAAGGAGTATTTTCATACACTGTTAGTGGGAATGTAAATTAGCACAGCCATTATAAAAACAATGTGAGGATTCCTCAAAATACTGTAAATATAATTACCATATGATATAGCCATCCCACTATTGAGTATATATCCAAGGAAACTGAAATCAGTATGTTGAAGTGATGTTTGCTCTTCCATATAAGGTAGTAACATTTGCAATAGTCAAGATATAAATTCAATCTGGTTTATCATTAATGGATGAATGGATTAAAACTGTGGAATATTTACAAAATAGATTCATCCATAAAAAGAATGAAACTCTGTCATTTGAAGATATGATAGAAATAGAGGGCATTATGCAAAAATGAAATAAGTCTGAAACCAACACAGAAATACTGCATGCTCTCACTTACATGTGGAAGTTAAAAAGTTAATCTCATAGAAGTGAAAAATAAAACAATAGTTATCAGACCATGGTTTAGGGAAAGAGAACTTGGGTATAGAATGGTTAATGACTATACAGGTGAAATTAAATACAAGAAATAACTTTCAATATTCTACAGTATTTTATGATACCTATGATTGGCCACAATTAATTGAGTATTCCAACACAAAACAGTGATGTATGTTTGAGATTATAGGTATGCTAATTATCCTGGATTTTAATGGATCATTACACATTGCATCCATGTATGGAGAGGGCTCACTGTAGCCCCAAAAAACATACAAACTTGAAAATTGCAAATAATAAAATTAAATGCAATATAAATAAAAACTTTCATAAAGAAAGAAACTACCCTGGGCTTTTCTCCTTGAATTTCATTTAAAAGGTAATATTTTGAAAATGAACATTTTTACCATATGGTATCTTTATCTTTCTTGTCTTTGTTCTAATAATGTTGTGACTTAGAATCCTTTGTGAATGTATGAAAGGTACCTCTTTCCCTTATTGACTCACTAAGACAGGTTAGTTTCCCTTAAGTCAAATGGTTCTTAGCGGCATCAGGAGGCTAAAAGAATGAGTTTGTGTACAGGAGGATCTTTATATCAATTAATGAATAAATTATACATGGGGTGTGTAGTACGTGGGACACTCTAGGTACACTACAGTAAAAAGAAACAGGTAAATACAATGTAATACTTTATCCATTTTAGTATTTTTTTGTTCTAGTACTATTGGTTGAACTCTGTAATTAACACACAATTATTCTTAGGTGTTTAAATTTTAATTGAAAAGTGATCCCTGTTAGGAATTTGCAAAACATTATGCTGAGTGAAATAAGCCAGTCCCAAAGGGACAAATATCATATGTTCTCCCTGATCGGTGACAACTAACTGAGCACCAAAAAGGAAACCTGTTAAAGTGAAATGAACACTATGAGAAATGGTGACTTGATCAGCCCTTGCCCTGACTGTTGATGAACAACTTAATACGTTATCCCTCTTAGTATTTTTTTTTTGTTTCTTCTACTTAATACTTTTGGTTGAATACTGTAATCAATACACAGTTATTCTTAGGTGTTGAAACTTAACTGAAAAGTGATCTCTGTTAAATATAAGAGTGGGAATAAGAGAGGGAAGAGATGTACAATTTGGGACATGCTCAAGCTGACTTGCCCCAAACGGTAGAGTTAGAAATGTGCCAGGGGATTCCAATTCAATCCCATCAAGGTGGCATGTACCAATGCCATCTCACTAGTCCCAGTGATCAATTTCTGTTCACAATTGATCATAATGATAGGACTAAGAACCAAAGGGATCACAGAAACAAGAATAGTGTCTGCAAATACTAGCTGATAGAATCAAAAAGGGAGAGAACGATCCAACATGGGAAGCAGGATACACAGCAGACCCATAGAATGGCAGATGTCCTAAACAGCACTTTGGCCTCAGAATCAGCCCTAAAGGCATTCAGATCTGGCTGAAAAGCCCATGAGAGTATCAGGCATGGAAAGCCAAGACACTCTGGAAAAAAAAAAAAAAAAAAACACCTAAATGAAAGATCTCCGCGAGTGAGATCCCAGTGGAAAGAACAGGTCATTAAAGAAGGAGGTACCTTTCTCTGAAGGGAGGAGAGAACTTCCACTCTGACTACTACCTTGTCTAAATATGATCAGAGTCGGTGAACTCAAAAGGCTTTCATAGCCTTGGCAGCTCGTGACAAGAGCCTAGGGTGATTACTGATGCCATAAACAAGACTGTCAATTTGTTAAGTCAACAACAGGAGTCACTGTGCACTTACTCCTCATGTGGGATCTCTGTCCTTAATGTGCTGTACATTGAGATTTAATGCTATAACTAGTACTCAAACAGTATTTTTCACTTTGTGTTTGTGTGGGTGCAAACTGTTGAAATCTTTACTTAATATATGCTAAACTGATCTTCTGTATATAAAGAGAATTGAAAATGAATCTTGATGTGAATGGAAGGGGAGAGGGAGCGGGAAAGGGGAGGGTTGCGGGTGGGAGGGAAGTTATGGGGGGTGAAGCCATTGTAATCCATATTCTGTACTTTGGAAATTTATGTTCATTAAATAAAAGTTAAAAAAAAAAAAACAGGTAAAAAGAAAAACAGAATCAAGTGAGCAAAATCTGTTCTGAAATCCCCTTTGGGCATCCCTGGATCCCTTGTAACTCAGGAGACGTGATGTGCTTGAGTTGTCTCAGTATAGTCAACTCTGCCTTCATCGCCTAAAACAATTCACCTTCAGATATTGGGAAGTAGGAGTACACAGAAAAATGGATACTGATACATAAAGTATTAATTATACTGATTTACTAAAACTTGTCTGCCATCTGTGGTTTAGGCTTACACTTAAAATCATATTAATTGTGTTCAAGTTGAGTTGAAGTTAGAGAATCCGTTCCTTCACTCGCCATGAGTAGGTAGTGAGGGTGTTGCTCTATCTTAGACACTATTCTAGGTAAAGCCTAAACAATATAAGAAGATTCTTGGCTTCATGAAGTTTAATTTTTAATGAATAAACCATATAAATAAGTTATTTTCCTGAGTCCTTCAAATTATTTTTATAATACACATTGAGGTATTCCAGGTGTAGACATCTTAATAGGGAAGAACTTGTGAAAAAGAACCCTTAAACCTTAATTTTACTTTTCAGATTTTATTCTATAGCTTTCCAAAGAGTGTCAAAATAAAAGTCATACTCATTGCAAAGTGAATTAAAAAGACTTCTGACATGTATAAATCATGAATTTTACATGATATTTAGATAAGAAATTTTAGCACTAAAGATTTGAAAAACTAATGAGATAAGCAAAAATCAATTTTCATGAACATGTTATAAAATATGAAGTATTTATAGAAAAAAGTTACACAAGGTACTTCAAAAAGTTTGTGGCAAATGAAATTAAAGAGAAGTTTATTCTGGTGTAAAAAATTTGAAATCCATGCATATGAGAAATCTTCAATGAGTTCATGAAAAATGCATATTACAAAAAACTATGTATGGATTTCCAAATTTCTGCACCAAAATAAACATCTTTTAATACCATTTTTCCATGAACTTTTTCAGGTACCCTGATTCAATGGAATGGACACTTAAGATCAATAGGCTAAATTTTCAATTCCATTTGGCCTCATTGTACTTGAGATATGTAAATCTAATTTGATTTTGACCTAGAAAATTCTGACTTTGAGATTTACAACATAAGTCAAATAGATTTTCTGGCCTTTTTCTACTCTTTAAGTCAGTTTCAATTCTAGCTGAAACTCTTCATTGACGGGAATATTCTGAGTTCTGACTCAAAGTGCATGGATCTGGCTTTCAGGTTGACCTACTCCATCATTAGCTTGGATCAGGAAGGAGCCTGTTGTGTCTAAAGTAAGTTTTCATAATATGCTTAAAAATGTTCATCTATTTTAAAAACATCAAAACATTAACACTTTTCATTGTTTTTTGTTAAAATCAAATATTGTGAGGTCTCTTGTTCACTCTGTTTCAAATCAGTTTAAGATAAATCAAATGTCTAGTTTGACTTCCACTTATAGTATTTAAATATTTAAATTTTAGTGTTTCAGATGAGCTCACAGTAACTATTACGTGATTTAAAATAAAAAATGGTATTTTTCTTGGCCTTGAGAGTTTAATGTCTTTATGGACTTAACAGTAAAAATAATTCAGTAAACTTCTCAGGATGACTTATTTGGGAACAGAATAAAGGAAAATCCAATAATGCAAAATGATTGCATGGATTGGATGCATAAGATTAAAATTGGAAACTACTTGTTATAATTGCTTATCTTCAATTTTGTTCCTTCTTTCTCTCCAAGAGTTTATGGTCTTTTCCTAATTGGAAATGGTTAATTTCCCCCAGGACTCTTGAATGTAATGAGTTGTTAACTTTGTAACTGATAATTATAACCTATTCAGCCTCACTTTTAAAACATTGAATCATTGCTCTTTTCAGTCCATTTGATACATTTTTACTTTGTATTCCATAGGTGATTTCATTTATAACAAAAAGACACCAGTAGCTTGAAGTGGCTTATAAAGATTTATTAACCTTGAAACTTTCAATCATCTCTTAATCTTATCTTTCCACCCTGCAAAAAAATGGGCACATTGTTACAGCTTTTGTGTCTACTGTGACAGTGGTTTTGTCTTTTTTTCTTCTTGCTACTATTTGTTGAATTCTTTATTAGTGGAGGGTTAAGTTTATGATTATAAAATAAACTGAAAATATGGCATTGTAAAAATTAAAAGAAAGAATTAAAAGAAAGAATTCAAAGAAATAATAAGAAAGGAAAGAGGAGGGAACATGAACGGGAGGGATGGGAGGATGGGAAGTATCACTGTACTCTTAAATCTATATATATTGAAACACATGAAATTTTTTCTCCTTACATAAATAAAAAATATAAAAAGTGGGTACATGTACTTATGTATGATTACATAGGTAAGACAGAGCTGTGTCAAATTTACATAAATTAAGCATGATGTCTGTAATTTCATCAAGCTCTTACTGCTTCCCAGATGCTATGCTGAGCTCCTTTCACAATTTCCTTCCTAGTCTCGCAAATTCAATGAGGTCAGGTTACAGGCGTGGTAATGGACGCTTAGAATGTTTAAGTAAATTGTTTGAGAGCACATGCTTACTAACAACAGGAACTGGGTTTGAGCTAGTTGTGTCTGCTACCTAAGTGGGAGTGCTACATCTGTTATGCTGCCTGGCATATGCCCACAATTTCATTGGTGTTAAAAAAAAAAAAAAAAAAAAAACAGGTGGGACAGGTGTTTGGTGCAGTGGTTAAGAACCCATTTAACAATACCTATAGCCCATGTCAGCATGCCTGGGTTTGGGTCCAAGCTCTGCTTCTGATTCCAGATTCCTACTAATGCACACCTTTAGAGGCAGCTGATATTGGCTCAGATACTTGAATCCCTACCACTCACAAGGAAGACTCAACTGGAGTTCCTGCTTCCTGCCTTCCATCTAGTCTGGCCTCTGCTGTTATGTGCACCAAGGAAAGAACATCTCTCTATTTGATAAATAAAAGAATAAGTAAAATAAAATAAGTAAAAAAGAATCCAGATGTATTTGTACTAAGAATTTTTATTTATTTATTTATTTGAGAGGTAGAGTTACAGATAGTGAGAGGGAGAGACAGAGAAAGGTCTTCCATCCACTGGTTCACTCCCCAAATGGTCAGAGCAGTGGAGCAGAGCCTTTCTGGAGCCAGGAGCCAGGAGCTTCTTCCAGATCTGCCATGCTGGTGCAGGGGGCCAAGTACTTGGGCCATCTTCTACTGCTTTAATTTAGGTTGGCTTTCCATGCCTAAAATACTCTCATGGACTCTTCAGCCAGATCCAAATGCCTTAAGGGCTGATTCTGAGGCCAAAGTGTTGTTTAGGACATCTGCCATTCTGTGAGTCTGCTGTGTATCCTGCTTCCCATGTTGGATTGTTCTCTCCCTTTTTTATTCTATCAGCTAGTATTTAAAGACACTAGTCTTGTTTCTGTGATCCCTTTGACTTTTAGACCTGTCATTATGATCAGTTGTGAACAGAAATTGATCACTGGGACTAGTGAGATGGCATTGGTACATGCCACCTTGATGGGATTGAATTGGAATCCCCTGGCACATTTCTAACTCTACCGTTTGGGGCAAGTCAGCTTGAGCATGTCCCAAATTGTACATCTCTTCCCTCTCTTATTCCCACTCTTATATTTAACAGAGATCACTTTTCAGTTAAATTTAAACACCTAAGAATAATTGTGTGTTAATTACAGAGTTAAACCAATAGTATTAAGTAGAACAAAAAAAAAAAAATACTAAAAGGGATAAAGTATTAAGTTGTGTATCAACAGTCAGCACAAGGGCCGATCAAGTCAATGTTTCTCATAGTGTCCATTTCACTTCAACAGGTTTCCTTTTTGGTGCTCGGTTAGTTGTCACCGATGAGGGAGAACATATGATATTTGTCCCTCTGGGACTGGCTTATTTCACTCAGCATTATGTCCCATAATTTCTTCATCCAGTCTACTGTTGATGGGCATTTGGGTTGGTTCCAGGTCTTAGCTATTGTGAATTGAGCTGCAATAAACATTAAGGTGCAGACAGCTTTCTTGTTTGCCAATTTAATTTCCTCTGGGTAAATTCCAAGGAGTGGTATGGCTGGGTTGTATGGTAAGGTTATATTCAGGTTTCTGAGGAATCTCCAGACTGACTTCCATAGTGGCTTAACTAGTTTGCATTCCCACCAACAGTGGGTTAGTGTCCCTTTTTCCCCACATGAATGGAAAAAATATTTGCAAACTATGCAACCGATAAAGGGTTAATAACCAGACCCTACAAAGAGATCAAGAAACTCCAAAACAACAAATCAAGCAACCTACTCAAGAGATGGGCCAAGGACTTCAATAGACATTTTTCAAAAGAGGAAATCCAAATGGCCAACAGACACATAAAAAAATGTTCAGGATCACTAGCAATCAGGGAAATACACATCAAAACCACAATGAGGTTTCACATCACCCCGGTTAGAATGGCTCACATACAGAAATCTACCAACAACAAATGCTGGCAAGGATGTGGGGGAAAAGGGACACTAGCCCACTGTTGGTGGGAATGCAAACTAGTTAAGCCACTATGATTCGATCTTTACTGCCAGCAAATTTCCTACCAGGACTCTCTCAAAAACTTTAATAAAGAGTAGCATCTCTCCTTTGAATATAATTTTACACACAATGAATTTATAGTATACTGTAGAATACAGTGATGATAGATTTATATCATAATTGTGAAGGAAGTTCACTGATGTATGGTCGCATTCTTTTCCCCTGTCTCTTATGTGTTCTGGGATCTGTCTTCCTATTATATCTCTGATGTTCATATAAAGGCTATAATCACCACTGCAGCTCTTCTGAAACTCATCCTTGTTTTCAATTCTGTGCGAGACTATTCACCACTCCATCAGAACAGAGTTGCTGTTGTATGCTGATCTGATTTGGGATCCCAAACTTTCTCTGGGTCCCGTTCTTATGGACTCTGCTTGCAGGAATCATGATTTGAATAGAGAGTTTGGTAAAGAGATAGGTGTATTTTTGCTTCTGGGCATGAAGAGATTCTTAAAGTAAAGGGATAGACAAGCTCATAATGGGGAAAGGTAAAAACAGACATAAACAAGGCTATATTCTTTGTGTGGCTTGGATTCTATTCTGCTAGGAAATGAGTATTGCAACTGAGGAATATGTTGATTGAGGATTGTTTCAAAATAGCCTTTGTATATTTTTATCAAATTGTACTTTTATTCTTCTTATCTCATGTCTAACCTGCCACCCCGCACTGATTATCATGTTATGAGGACTCCTCACACTTAACCTGGGTGGAGTATTTTCCCCACCATGTCATTTAAAATGAAAAATGTTGGCAGAAATACTTGACAAGTGAAATATGCAAACACTATGCCAATATTTAAGATCATCCTGCAAATTATCAAGGCAGAAGGACAGAATCATTGAATTGAATGTTCAAGGCAAGAGAGATGATATTGTTACTAAGAACTGAGATTTATTGACTTTGGTGAGTCAATTTCAATAAGCCCATTTCCTTATTTAGGAATGGACTATTATAACAATATCAATCAAAGAAGTTTAAGTAAGTTTGTTATTAAAAGCTTTATGGATGGCAATTTGCACACAGTAAATAGTCAATGAATGGTCTTTTTATAACAGTGAATAATAAATGGACCAGAAGAGAGAGATTTAGAGCATTCCTTCTATGTATGCTTCATCTTATGCAACTTTATTTCAATAGGCATGCAATAATAGACAATTAAAATTACATAAAACTTTTCAACTGAATATATTATATTCATTAAATGTTTGGGATTTTTCTTTCTCTAGTCCTTTTTATTGACCTGAATGCAAATCAGGATGAGGGGGGCAGAATAAAATGTTGACTCTTCATAATAGTGGATAATATGATATCTGTGTGGGGATACTCTGCCAAATAAAGTGAATATATTTGTCATTTTTAACACTTTATGAAACAAGGA
The DNA here is from genome assembly GCF_051225735.1 of Oryctolagus cuniculus. Lineage (NCBI taxonomy): Eukaryota > Metazoa > Chordata > Mammalia > Lagomorpha > Leporidae > Oryctolagus > Oryctolagus cuniculus. The sequence continues at coordinate 75,443,937 of NC_142875.1, read as the reverse complement.
AGCATGCATTGACTTGAAAGTTACAGAAGAGGGGTAGGAAAGCGCCATTCTAAAGAGCTGCTTTAGAATGTAGATAAATGATTTCCCAATCCTCATTTTCTTAAATCAGAGTTTCTTAAATTCTATTTCCAAATATGAGAATGTGTAAGAAGCTCAATCCAAATTTATATTCAACTAAGTTATTTGACTACATTACAAAAGAAGACAGTTATAGTATCTTTGGAAACCAAAAGTGCATTTTCCTATGGACTTACATGTTTCTTAGTCTTACTTTTATTTTAATGCACTCATCTACTTTTCTTGAAAGAAGATCATTCTAGAAATATTGATATATTTGCTTGACATCATTTGGTGAGTCCACTTAATAATATGTATATTCAATAATAGATAGAAATACCACAAAAAAGTCTGTACAAATGCATTAATTTAGCATTACCTATAGAAGCCCCAAGTTGGGAGCTGGGAAATATCCAAATGTCTATCAGCATTACAATGAAAAATAAATTTGATTTATATCAATAAAGATGTTCCTAATAATTAAATATCTCAGAACAAAAACGTTTCTAAAATGGAATTGTTTTTACCTTATAAAAAAGCTTTGATATTCGTATATTCAAATCAGTGTGTTAGTAGTTTGTCATATAAAGGTAATTCCAAATCTATAAGGATCAGTATATACTCACTTCTGAATAAGAATAATGAGATGTTTACCCTATCAGTTTTTAGAAGGTACAAAGCTCTGACAGTTAAGTATACAGAAAGGTAGATTAAAAAATATAAAATCAAAATGCAAGAAACAAATCTATATTCATATGCTTAGTTCATCTCTATCATTGATCTAGCGATCTATAGATAGATCACTGGTAGTGAAAATCATTAGAGAGAGGTTGAAGTATTAAATAAATGCTATTCCCTTTAGGAGAAAATGTAATTATAAGGAATTCAAATAAATTAAAGACAAAATGTCAAAGATAAAACTATACAACCTTTACAAAATTTAATGAGATCTTATTCATAAACTCATACTGTATAAACCTTACCATACAAAGTACAGTTCAGAAATTACAATGTTTAAAAATTTTCTCATATTAAGTTTAAAAATTCAATTACTCAATAGTTAATTGAAGACTTTTTAGAAAGATGTATTTATTTATTTCAAAGGAATAATGTCGGAGAGAGGGAGATACAGAGACAGAGCGAGATCTTCCACCTGATGGTTTATACATGAGGTGCCTGCAACAGCCATGGCTGGGCAAGTCTGAAACCAAAAGACCAGAAATAAATAAAGTGGTGCCTGACAAATGTTTCTATAGTGAAATTACTATTTTTTTGTTTTGCAATTAATAAATACTTTGTGAGAAGATAATTAGCACCTATCAAAATACTCCAAATTTCATAATTCATCAACTAGATTTAGCATTCATTGATGACCGCTGTCTGCATCAGTTTCTTTATAACTTTATTATTTCTTTTTCAATTATTATTAGGGCCAAGTGAGTGTACAGAAGAGCTTTTTTTCTGCCTTTGTTTAGGTATTTACTTGTCAATAAAATTATGAATTTATGTAGTTAAATAATCTCGATTGAAACATTTTTACAATTGGTTCTAACATTATTATAATTATGTATTTTGATTGCACATTGCACATATTGGGACAGTAAGCATCTTTTAAGCTGACTGCCATTCATTTTCAATATGGGCCTAGTATGCTTACATAACTTGCCCACTCTTGGGTAAAGTAGGCTTTCCAGGTTCAGTTTAAATTTATTTTCCTAGCCTCAATACCAGAAACAACACTTTCTACAAAGAACTCTGGCTTCAATTATTGGGGAATATTATTTAGAAAGTTATTTAGGTGCTAGTGGCTCTCATTGTTACTAGGCACTCTCAGTTTGAAGACAGAAATGATAAATACATGACTAGTAAATATACATAGTTATTAGATGATAGATAAATAGGTATATGATAGACATATTATATATGTACACCCATCTATATCTTCTATTTCTATCTTTTCAGTTATTTAATTGTCAGGTATTTCCTGCATTGGTTCATCCAAAGAGAAGTTATCCAAAGTTTCCTAGAATTTTACATTCTTCCAAGAAAGTAATTTTACTTTTCTCCTTAAATATTTCTTCTTTTCTAGGTTTCATTAGGTCACAATAACTTCCCTTAGCCTGGTAACCACTAAACCATCTCATAATTTTATAGTGTCATCTTTATTTTATTCATTTTTTTACTCTGATACATAATTTATTTAAAGAATATTCATCTTGGCTATCTGAAACTTTGTACTTTTTGAACAGCCCATGTTCCCTCTCTTCCTCACTAACCCATCAACCTCTGGTAGCCACCATTCTACTCTCCAGTTCTATGAGTTCAACATTTTAGATTTCAGATATGAAGGTACTTTAAAAAGCTCATGGAAAAATGGATTAACATTTTTTTAAATCATGTATATTTTTTTCATAATGTACATTTCCATGAGATTTTAAATCTACTCATATAAATAAGGTGGTGTTTATCTTTTTGTGGCTGATTTGTTTCACTTACTATAATGCTCTCCAGGTGCATACATATTGTTAAAATTGGCAGAATTTTCTTTGTACTTGAAGGATGAAGATTATCCCAGTACATTGATAATACACACACTCACATGTACGCACACATAAACGCAATCCATCCATCTGTGATGGGCACTTAGGTTGATCCCATATCTTAGTTATTGAGAATAGTGTTGCATTGAACATGGGACATTTAATTATTAATTATTGAGATATTTAATTAAATCTTTGGACTCTTTACTCAGAAGTGGGATTTTTTAAATCATAAAATTGTTTTTTGTCTATTTTTGAGGAAACCATGATATATTTTCCATATAATCTGAACCAATTCACATTTCTAACATCAATAGACAAGCATTGCCTTTTCTCCACAATCTCTTCAATACTTAATGTCTTCCACTGTTTTTATAATAGGTGTCCTAGGAAGAAGTAGTGCATCATTATGATTTTAATTTGCATTTCTCGTGATTATTATACTGAGCATTTTTTTCACCTTTGTGTTTTCCGTTTGTGGCCATTTGCTTGTCTTCTTTTTCTTATAATTTGGGGAGAGAGAGAGAGAGAGACAGAGAGAGAGAGAGAGAAATGGAAAGCTCCCAACTGTTGGTTCACTGCCCAGTGCCCCTAAATTTCTGGGACTGTGCCAGGCCAAAGTGAAGAACAAGGACCTCAATCAGTTCTCCCACATGGGTGGCAGGAACACAATGACTTGAACCTGTGATTGCTGCTTCCCAGGATCTACATTAACAGAAAGACAGATCCAGGAGCTGAACTCAGGTATTGAACGTAGGTATCCTAACAAGGAACATGGGCATCTTAACTGGGATCTTAAAGAGCCACTCTTATAAGTCTTCTTTGGAGACATTTCTATTCAGGTCCTTTGCTCACTTTTAAATCAGGTTGCTTCTAGCTGTTGAATTTTTTGACTTCCTTACATGATTTGATAGTCATCATTTATCAGAATATGGAATTACAAATAAATTCTCTCATTTTGTGAGTTGTGTCTTCACTTAGTTGTTTCTTTTGCTATGCAGCATCATTTTAGTTTGATGAAATGCCACTTGTCTATTTTTGCTTTGGTTGTCTGCTTTCAGAACCATAACTCAAACATCTTCCTCTAGACTCACATTCTCCTTAAGTCAGAGATTCTAGTATTTGTTTACCTTTGCCCCTTTTTGTATAACTCTAACTAACTCTAACTTCAAAGTCCAATTTGAATCCCCTTGGAAAAACACCTTTAAGTACAGTAGTTCCTCCTTGTCTATAAGTATATATTCCAAAACCTTTTTGTATATGCTTGCAACTGCAGACATTACCAAATCCCATATACACTGGTTTTCCCAGTATATACATACCAGTGTTCAATTTTCACATTTTCTCTTAAAAAATGCACTTCATGATTTCTCTTTGGCATATCCCAATTGCTTGAATCATTACTTTGGGACCACTATAATGTAATATTAGGCTTCCTTGAACATAAGAAATGTTGTGTTGATCTGTTGGCCAAGATGTCCACTAAGTAGTCAACAGGCAGATAGCATACACACTGTGGATATGTTGGACTAGGGAATGATGCAAGTCCCAGTTAGGGTGGAGCAGGACCCCAGAGTATTTCATCATGTCTCTCATAATGGTGTGCAAATTAAAGCAAAAATTATTTATTTTTGGATGTTGCTATTTGGTACTTTCAAAAAAAAATTGACTGTGGGTAGCTGAAACTGTGGAAAGCAAAACCATGGAGAAGGGTGGATTCTAGCATTACTTCCACAGTTCATTATCTTCAACTTCCAGAAATAAAACATTTTCCTGGGAAAAAGAAAAACAATCTAAATGAAGCAGTGAACTTTTTCATAAAAACAACCACATGGTAAATGTTTTAGGGTTTGTGTACAGCACAGTTTCTGTAGTGATTATCCACCTATGGCATAGTACTAGTCACCATCCTAGCCAGGAGAAGGTTGTAACCTTTCCCCAGGAAAGGTACACATCTTTATATTCACTTTGTATGGAAGATAGTTTGGAAATATGACCCAACTCAATTATAGAGGTTATTTGAGTGCTATAGCATAGTTACATATATACTCTCATTATTCTACATAATTAAAGGATGACTTTTTTTGTGGAAAATAGTATTTCCAATGTTGCATGGCAAAATCCCTATATCCTCTTGTTGGCCAATAAGGTCTGGAACATTTTATTCAGTAAAATTACAAAGTGTATCTCCAAAACTGAGGGACACAATTAACACTTAATGAAAATAAGGGGACAAGACTGATACAAAGGCTGACCCAGTTCAAGCTAGCCTTGCTCTTAGATGAAATTAAATTCTTATAATATCAAGGTGAAACAATCTATTCTGTTGCCTTGTAGTTTTAACTGACAACATGTGAACAGCCAACATTCAAAAATGATTCTAAAGTAAACATTAATGAGAAATAAAGGAAACAAATATATAGTCCAAAACTAAATGCATAAGTCAGTCTTACACTAGTCCCATGAAAAGTTCATAGAATTTAAATTTAGTCTTCAAATGATCTTCAATCTCTATTTCTCAGTTAAGCAGTGTTCAGATTATGATTAGTCTTCAGGACCACGGCTCAGAAAAATAGGTGGCTGTGAAGAAGCAAATACGGACAAAGTGGACAAACACTTTACCTGTCTGTCTCTGTAACTTGCCATAGCATCTTTGAGAGAATGACTGTTCCTTCAAACTCCTCACATATCTCTTTTGTTTGACTCTGTTTCAGAACTTTAGAAGTAAACATAATCCAATAATAAAGGTCCAGTATAACCATGCTGACACTGTTCAAACCCGAACAGATGGATATTGCCTAGCAGAATTTTTAAAAATATTAAACAGTAGATGAATTTATTTTCTCTTCACTTTATCTGCCTTTTTCCTTACCTAAAGAAATTTTGTAAGCTTGTTTTTCAGGATTTTAGAATGCATTGATTACAGTTGTCATTCTATCACTAGCAAAATAAGTATTGTTAGAAAGATGCTTTATTTTTTTGCAGTGTAATTACTTTACTTGTAAAATGGAAGGGCTGAAATGAATAATATCTCATATCTCATCTTGCTTTTTGTGTCTAACAGTAAATGGAAGTATTTATTGTTTTTGAACAAATTTTTTCTAACAGTTCAATTCTGAATAACAGAAACTCTTATTTTTCTTCTAAATGTTATTCCATTTAGAAGTCTCTTTCATCAATAAACAAGATAATTCTACTTCTAAACCAAAGAAGTCATGTTCAAATACAACTTTGATGTGTCTTCACATTAGATCTGCATAATAGAGTAATTGAAAAAAGACAAATATAGTACATTATTGAGCTTCAATTAAATTTCATGGTAGGAATATGTACACATGGAAATACTTAACCACAATTTAATGCATTTAAAATTGCAGATGTCATTAGTGTTGTACATTAGCAATGTGCAAATGAACTATCTCATGGCATTAGCTTTTAAAAGCCACTTCACATGCATTTATGTTCAAAAGCCAAATACAGCTATTATTTTAATCAAGAAATTATCTTCTGATTTCTGGCTTATGTGAGTCAATATGAACATATTCTCTTCATCCTATTTTCAAGCTACAAAATATGACATAACGAAAAGAAAACCCACTGAATATGTATATTATCATTTTATTTCAACCAAGATAAGAAAACATACATACTAATGGATTCGACTAATTTTTCTACACTGAAGAATTAGAATAATAATGACATGAATTACGTTTACTATTTAATAGAAATGAAACTTAGATAACAGGTAACCACTAAAAGTAAAGTTTACATTGGATCACTTTAACTTTTTGCCATTTATTTACCACTTGAGTTAAGCAAACAATAATGTAGTACTCAGAATGGAGCTCTCTAATTTTTACTCTAAATTATCTAAAGCGTATCTTAAAATTTTTGTTTCCTTGGCCCTATTAGACTAGAACCTAGAACTCTGGACTGTGAATAGCTTCCCTGGATAATTCTAATACATGCCCAGTGATGGAAATCCCTACTCCAACATTTCTAAACACAGCGGGACTTGGGTGAAAAATGGTGTATTAAAATACATATTTTCTGAAGCTTTAGTACCCGTGTTTCTATCAGTCTCTCACCTTATACTGATTGATTGGCTCAGGCTATCACTATTTATTTCCTAGATTTTCATTGAAATACCCCCACCTGAGACTGATAAACAGTTGTCCTGTTTGTTTTTTTTTTTTTCTCTGATTTCCAATTTCTTTCTTTCTTTCTTTCTTTTTTTTTTTTTTTGACAGGCAGAGTTAGATGCTGGTTCACCCCCCAAATGGCCACTACGGCTGGTGCGCTGCAGCCGGCACACTGCACTGATCCGAAGCCAGGAGCCAGGTGCTTCCTCCTGGTCTCCCATGAGGGTGCAGGGCCCAAGGACCTGGGCCATCCTCCACTGCACTCCCAGGCCATAGCAGAGAGCTGGCCTGGAAGAGGGGCAACCGGGACAAAATCCGGCATGGTGCCGGTGTGGCAGGTGGTGGATTAGCCTAGTGTGCCATGGCACCTGCCTGATTTCCCATTTCTTATTTTAGGCCCATCCTTCATATGGCCATCAGTGTATCTTTTTCTCAAAGGTTAAGTGCCACCATGCGACATCTTACTTAATGCCTTGAATTGGTCAATACAATATATCAATATCGTTGAGATTGATTTTCTGGTATTCAAAGCCTTTCAATATCAAGACACACTTTTGTCTCTGTATCCTTTCTCAACTTTAATCAGCTTATACTGTATCCATGAAAATAGGCTCAGTATCAATTAACTAAATATAACACATCTTTGCCACATTGTGATTAGTAGCACATTTCCCTAGAATGTCTGTTTATTTTTTTTTTGCTTTCTGAGTTTACTAATTACACTTCCTCTTAAATAATTTTTTGAAAAATGCTAGATTTATAAAAAATCACCAAGATAATATAGAATTTCCATATACCACATGACCAATTTCTCTTGCTTTTAGAATCTTACATTAGCAGGTTACATTTGTCATAATTCATACATTTTTCATATTTTTTGGATTTTATGTAATTTATCTGATATATTCTCTGATTATTATAAAGACCTCTGCATTGCATTTCTTCATCATGTCTCATGTTTCTCAAAATCTGCTTGATTTTTATGATGTTGAAGGTTTTGTCGACTACTGGTCTGATATTTGTAGCATACTCTCATTGGGGATTTGTCTAATGTCTTTAACCATGCTTTTCTCATGATTAAAACTGAGATTATGAGTTTGGCAAAGGAAGACCATAGAAGTGTATCCTCATCACAACACATCAAGGATGCATTCTGTCAATGTGACAATGTAAAGTGATGTAACATAAGGTAAAACTTAATCACCTGGATGAAGTGCTGTGGTTCTACTGTGAAATTCACCTTTTCAACTCCCACTCTTTCCATATTACTCTATTTCAAGGAAAGTTACTGTTCACAACCCACACTTAAGTCTTGAAGAGTTATAGTCCACATCCTTAAGGATGGAGTTTCTTCATAAATTATTTTGAAATTCTCCTCAGATTTCTATATTCTTCCCCATTTATTTCTTTATTCAATTACTTATTTGTCAATATGGACACATGCATATTTTTTTAAAAAAATTACCTTATAGTTTAATACTAAATTATTTATTGTGTCATTCAAATTATTCTACTATGGCCACTGGGAGATCTTTCATGTGACACTTGGAATTCTTTACATATTCCCATTCCTGCAAGGTATTTTTATTTTGTTGGTTAACTTCTTTACTTGCTGGTGAGGTAAAAATGCTCTAGGTTCATTTTGCATATTTTCTGGTCAGTCCTAGAAATCAGGTATTTCCTCAAAAACCACTAGTTTCTTTAATGATATTAGAAACCAATATCTGGGGCCAGCTCCGTGGCTCATTAGGCTAATCCTCCACCTAGTGGCGCCGGCACACGGGGTTCTAGTCCCGGTCGGGGCGCTGGATTCTGACCCGGTTGCCCCTCTTCCAGGCCAGCTCTCTGCTGTGGCCAGGGAGTGCAGTGGAGGATGGCCCAAGTGCTTGGGCCCTGCACCCCATGGGAGACCAGGATAAGTACCTGGCTCCTGGCTTCAGATCAGCGCGGTGCGCCGGCCGCGGCGGCCATTGGAGGGTGAACCAACGGCAAAGGAAGACCTTTCTCTCTGTCTCTCTCTCTCACTGTCCACTCTGCCTGTCCAAAAAAAAAAGAAAGAAAAAAAAAAAGAAACCAATATCTGGGCACTAGGTATGCTAGTGAGACTGAATGTTTCAAGCACGTTTTGGCTATCTAAACAAAGAGAAATATGTGTATATTGATACATGTCTGGTTAAGGCTGAAACAAATTCCCATAACCTTAGTGGTTTTAAACAACAAAAATCTGATCTCCTGGTTTTAGGTATTAAATTTCCAAAATGATTCTCATAGGCTAGAATCAAGGCATCTACAGAACTGTATTCCTTTCTAGAGATTCTACAAAATAATTTATTTTACTATCTTTTCTCCCCCTTACCTGGTAAGATGACATGTTCACAGGCTTTTTGTACATCTTTGGGAGTGTCATTATTATAACTACTACATATATTAATGAAGGATATTGAATATTTGTTAAAACTTCCATAAGCAACCTTCTGTGTCTACATTAAACAAAAGTTCATACTGATCTAGCCAAACCCTATCCATTAGCATATAGATCATTCAAAACTCTTAAAACTTCCAACAGTGAGAAACTTGTCTCCCACAATTGTCATTCATTTATTTAATGTTTCCACCCCTGAATACACACAAAGCATTTTCAGAATAGTTAATCCTTACCACCCAACCTTGAAAATCACCTAGAGGACAGCTGCCTTAATCTTAGATGGCATTGATCTGCAAAGTACTTGGGTCAACTTCTGTTTTATCTAGGACCAATGAAGTTGTTTAATACATTTCTGATAAAATTAGTTTCATCACATTCTTCATTCCATCTTGGCATCCCCAATATCCTGAGTGATTCATAGAAGTGCTTATATTAAGATTCACTATGTTCCCAGACTTGTACTTATGAAATGCATGAAGCTTGTATTCCTTAAATAAAAGGTTTCTGGGGGAAAATGAATACTTCTCTAAGTGGAGAAGACAAATTATTAAAACAGTTTATAGTATTGCTAAAAAATTAGCATTTTGTGTTTGAATTTCCATATTTTGGGAAATGTACAGTGCCAAGTATCCACTGTTATGGTAACTTTTAGATCTAAGTTGACTTCATCTCTGTTCTGAAGCATCTCAGATTTATTTTTCTTATTGTGTTTTTGCGTATTTGTTTTGTGGCAGATGGTTTCCATCCTTTTTGTAGTCCCACATCATACCACTGAAAGCTTTGATGGAATTCATGTAATTTTAAAATAATCTCTTTGCCTGTTTGGATCCTTAAATATTGTACTTTATGCTCTTTGACACCAAGGAGCATGTTTTGTTTCCTGTGAATTCAGCACCTGCCATGTGTATTTCTGAAATTAACCACTAGTATTAGTTTAAGTAATGAATTATTTTGAATGAAAAAGAATGTCACAGAATTGTCAAAATTGATTTTTAAATAAACTAAAACTAAAGGGATTTATCATGTTGTAGACATGATTTTGTTAATTTAATCTTGTTAAAAATAACTTCAGATAAAGCAAAGCATTGCTTTAGTTATTTAAAGAATTTGAGACTATCTATAAAACAGATTTAAGTAAAAAGTAATTGCATAAAACTAGGTCAGATATAATTACTGTATTTGAATATATATATATATCCACTAACAAGGAAGGTTTAAAATTGAGTTGGAGGGCTGGCGCCCTGGCTCATTTGGTTAATCCTCTGCCTGCAGCACTGGCATCCCATATGAGCGCCGGTTCTAGTCTCGATTGCTCCTCTTCAAGTCCAGCTCTCTGCTGTGGCCAGGGAAGGCAGTGGAGGATGGCCCAAGTGCTTGGGCCCTGCACCCACATGGGAGACCAGAAGGAATCACCTGGCTCATGGCTTTGGATCGGCGCAGCACCAGCCATAGGGGCCATTTTGGGGGGTTAACCAACGGAAGGAAGACCTTTCTCTCTCTCACTGTCTAACTCTGCATGTCCAAAAAATTAAAAAAAAAGAAAAGAGAGAGAGAGAGAGAGAGAGAAAGAACACCAGGAGAGCCATCATCTCTGGTTTATAACCTAATAATAAAGTCCTTGGGTTCACTTGAAACAAAATAAAAACCACTTAAATTCTTCAAAATATTTTAAGGGTTTTACAGTTACATGGTCCTAAGTTTCTATATTTAATGCATTAGGAAGTAATATAACAGAATTCCTAATTGTTTGCACTTTGGAAATGACATTCATTTTTAGACTTATTGCCTACTAAGTATAAAAACTTGATAAAATTATTTAACATTCTTAGCACTTTTTAAGAGACTACATAACATTATACAAGTAAGATTTTAACATGTCATAACAGCTCCAAAGATGTGAACTATTGTTCTTAGTGACATCACTACTAGAGTTATGTCCAGTGTAGCAGAAAATTCTAAGACAAAAAAAAGACAAATACCATGTTTTCTCTGATTTATGGTAGTTAACATAGAGAGCACAAAAAATGTATATGAGCAAAATTGACATCTTGTAATTTGGTTATTATTTATAACCCGTGTGTATATTCCTATGGAACAGTGGTCTTTCTAATTTTTACTGTATAGCTCTTTGTTTAGAGGAGCATTGACTCTGTGATTACAGCAAATTGAAAATACTTTATTGCAAAAAAAAATCAAAAGGAGAAAAATGAAAGAAAGGAAGGGGGAAGAGGAAGAAAAATACCCTTGTATTCTTGGAATCATATCCATGGAATTCGTGATATATATTTTATATTAATATATCATATTATTTATATTAATATATTAAAATGTAATTAAAATAAGTAAAATAAAATTTAAAAAGAGTATTTGAAAAATTGATATAATGGTCTATAAAGTATAATTTTAAGAAGACAGATAGGGGCACAGGCATTGTTGAAAGGAAATTACCATTGGTTTCTTTCCCAAGAGTCTCCTGAAGATACACTGTTCATGCTCTTTCCAGTCCATGGTTCATTAACAAAATCATAGGGACAAAATTTTAGAAAAGTGTGATGATCCTTCTCCTTCTAAGGCCCTCATTCTGCAAGTTAATACTTCCCCATGTCTGATAAAGGAACCCATTTTTCTTCCACACTGCACTTTACCATTTTCTTTCATATTTTACTCTAAAGGTATCTTGTTCTTTTGTCTATGTTACACTTTTATTTCTCTCCTCTGTGTTCCTCTTCTAAGTTTCACCTGGCTAATTCCAATGAACTAGATTTCACTTTATCCATGAAGCTGTCTGGAATGAAGTAATTCCCAAAGGCCCAATCACAACCAGTGCTTGTCCCACTAGGATGCAGATGCCTCATTTTTTCTAGTTCAATTGCAAATTTGATCCTTAAACCATAGATTTCAGCATTCTTTACAATTTTGACTGGATGATTGATAGCTGTGGGAGACTGTCTTGTGCACTGTAAGATGCTCAACAGTATCCCTGGCATCTACTGCTAGATTTGGATATCATTAACCCCTAAGCATTAACTCCAGGCGTTGCCAAATGTTCGTATCGGGCAAGGGGCAAAGTTGCTCAGATTAAGAAACACTGCTTTAGGGGCCGGTGCTGTGGCATAGCAGGTAAAGCCACCACCTGTAGTGCCAGCTTCCCAAAGGTGGATGCTGGTTCAAGTCCCAGCTGCTCCACTTCCAATCCAGCTCTCTGCTGTGGCCTGGGAAAGCAGTGGAAGATGGCTCAAGTCCTTGGGCACCTGCAACTACATGGGAGACCCAGAGGAAGGTCCTGGCTCCTGGCTTTGGTTTGGCACAGCTCCGACCATTGTGGCCAGTTGGGGAGTGAACAAGCTGATGGAAGAATCTCTCTCTCTCTCTCACTATCTCTCTCTCTCTCTCTCTCTCTCTCTCTCAGCCTCTCCTCTCTATGTAACTATGACTTTCAAATAAATTGATAAATCTAAAAAAAATTTCAAAAAAAAAAAGAAACACTGCTTTAAACAAGTGAATCTTAATCTTGGAGGCTAGTTAGAATTTCCTGGGAAAATTAAAATATATGTGGTTGTGTCTTTGCACACACAACTGCATATCTGAATCTCATCAGAGATTCCATTGTAATTGGTTTGGGAGGAAATGTAATCATTAAGATTCAAAATAAAGAGCAGAAAAGGAAAAAATATACTTAATTGTATTTTCCACAAAATCAAGGGCTCAGTATCTTTTCTTATATATTGTAATACATTTTATAAAGATCTATTTTTTCTTTTTTTTAATTTTTTTAACTTTTATTTAATGAATATAAATTTCCAAAGTACAGCTTATAGATTACAATGGCTTCCCCCCATAACGTCCCTCCCACCCACAACCTTCCCCTTTCCCACTCCCTCTCCCCTTCCATTCACATCAAGATTCATTTTCAATTCTCTTTATATACAGAAGATAATTTTGGCATACATTAAGTAAAGATTTCAACAGTTTGCTCCCACACAAACACAAAGTGAAAAATACTGTTTGAGTACTAGTTATAGCATTAAATCTCAATGTACAGCACATTAAGGACAGAGATCCCACATGAGGAGTAAGTGCACAGTGACTCCTGTTGTTGATTTAACAAATTGACAGTCTTGTTTATGGCATCAGTAATCACCCTAGGCTCTTGTCATGAGTTGCCAAGGCTATGGAAGCCTTTTGAGTTCACCGACTCTGATCATATTTAGACAAGGCCATGGTCAAAGTGGAAGTTCTCTCCTCCCTTCAGAGAAAGGTACCTCCTTCTTTGATGACCCATTCTTTCCACTGGGATCTCACTCGCGGAGATCTTTCATTTAGGGTTTTTTTTTTTTTTTACCCCCAGAGTGTCTTGGCTTTCCATGCCTGAAATACTCTCATGGGCATTTCAGCCAGATCCGCATGCCTTAAGGCCTGATTCTGAGGCCAAAGTGCTGTTTAGGACATCTGCCATTCTGTGGGTCTGCTGTGTATCTCACTTCCCATGTTGGATCATTCTCTCCCTTTTTGATTCTATCAGCTAGTATTTGCAGACACTATTCTTGTTTCTGTGATCCCTTTGGTTCTTAGTCCTATCATTATGATCAATTGTGAACAGAAATTGATCACTGGGACTAGTGAGATGGCATTGGTACATGCCACCTTGATGGGATTAAATTGGAATCCCCTGGTATGTTTCTAACTCTACCGTTTGAGGTAAATCAGCTTGATCATGTCCCAAATTGCTCTTCCCTCTCTTATTCCCACTCTTATATTTAACAGCGATCACTTTTCAGTTAAGTTTCAGCACTTAAGAATAATTGTGTATTGATTACAGTATTCAACCAAAAGTATTAAGTGGAACAACCAAAAAAAAGTACTAAGAGGGATAACATATTAAGTTGCTCATCAACAGTCAGGGTGAGGGCTGATCAAGTCACCGTTTCTCATAGTGTTCATTTCTCTTTAACAGGTTTCCTTTTTGGTGCTCAGTTAGTTGTCACCTATGAGGGAGAACAAGTGGTATTTGCCCCTTTGGAATTGGCTTATTACACTCAGCATAATGTTTTCCAAATTCCTAACAGGGATCACTTTTCAGTTAAAATTTAAACACCTAAGAATAATTGTGTGTTAATTACAGAGTTCATCCAATGGTACTAGAACAAAAAAAATACTAAAATGGATAAAGTATTATATTTGAAATTCAGAGTTACACAGGAAGGAGAGGCAGAGAGAGGGAGAGTGAGAGAGAGAGAGAAAGAGAGAGGTCTTCCATCCAATGGTTCTCTCCTCAATTGGCTGCAACAGCCGGAGTTGCACCAAACGGAGGCCAGGAGCCAGGAGCTTCTTCCAGGTCTCCCACTTGGGTGCCGGGGCCCAAGGAGTTGGGCCATCTGCTGTTACTTTCCCAGGCTGTAGCAGAGAGCTCTATCAGAAGTGGAGCAGCCGGGACTCGAACCAGCGTCCATATGGGATGCTGGCACTGCAGGTGCCGGCTTTACTCACTACACCACGACGCTGGCCCCTTGTAATACATTAAAACTGATTTTTTTGCAACTGAATTTATTTTTGAATGATGGAATTAATAAATGAACTAATTCAACAACCTAAATCACTGATACTAGTGCATATCAAATTGTAATTTTATATTAATTTGTTTATAATTGTATTTATATTCCTTCAAGGAATTTTTCTTTAGCAATTAATAATTATTTTTGAAAAGATAGTGTAATGACTGAATGAATAACTGAGGGAACGTAGCATTTTGTGCTTCCCCCTTTCTTACTGAAGCTGGCTACAATTTGTTGTTACTATTATGATTTTGCCAACTCAATATCCATTCTCATTTCTTCCCCAAAAGAACATCAATTTATTTGTGAAAGGATATTCTAGACTCAAAGACTAGAAGTCCCGGACTTTTGTATCCAGTTGTAGTTGTGATAATACATCCAGTCATTGAGATAAATGATGATATTATTGATTGAGACTTCTGGAGAAGCGAATTAAGAGGAGGAAGGAAGGGCCAGCGTGTTCCAAAGGGTCAAAGAGTAGCTTGCAATGCCAGCATACCACATGAGAACAAAGTGTGGTCCAGGGCCTTCTGCTTCTGATGCAGCTTCCTGCCACGGCCCCTGTCGAAGACATTGGAAGACGGCCCACATAGTTCATCCCTGCCATCCATGTGGGAGATGAGGATGGTTTTCCAGGCTCCTGGGTTCAGTCTGGCCCAGACCTGCTTATTGTGGTCTTTTGGGGATTTAAGAAGTAAGCCAGCAGATGGAAGAACACTCTGTTTCTCTCTCCCTTTCTCTCTCTCTCTCTCACTTTCCATGCCCCCTCCACCTTAGTCACTCTGCATTTCAAATAAGTAAATATTTAAAAAAATAGAAAAAGTGACACAATTATCTTTTTATTGTCAATCTCCTCACTTTTTTTTATCTCTGATACACGTGACTGGAGCTCCAAATGCCATCTTGGATTGTAGTGGGACTTTAGTAGTTTGCTTCAGATAAGAAGCACAAAACAAAACAGAAAAACATAAAGTGCTATCATTGACAGTTGTAGACTATTCACTTTTGAACCTTTGGCTTTAATAGAGAGAAAAGTAAAATTCACCTATATTTTTCATCTTTGTTACTAGTAGTTTACTGCATTTATTAACTACTATATTAAGCAGGATACACTAAATTGAAATAGCCAATTTATTTGTTTCTTCCTTATTATACCATATACTTTTTCAATTGAAGAGGGCATAAATTATAAGTGTGTGTCTTATTATCATAATTCTTATGAGGACAACATATCCATTCTATGGTCTATGCATATGTCTTTTTATTTGACTTCTTATACTAAGCCACCATGTTCCTTTATGAAAATTAGCACTGAAGTGTTCTCTCCAGACTCCAGAATGTACCTTCAATACACATCTAAATTGTATATCACAATATTCACTTGCCTTCATTTGTGAACTTACTTACTGTGAACTTGCTGTCAATGTGAGAGTGTTTTCTTTGAAAGCTTGCATTTAAGGTTGTAAGCTATACATATTTGAAATGACTGGCATGCCTGCTGTTAAGTAGTTGCTTTTAGAAAAATAAATCTTTCCTTAGAGCAAGATCCAGCTATCTAAATTCACTCAAGTGGAATAGAAATTGCCCTCTCAACTAATAATACATTTGGAAATGTTCACTTAAGGGTAATTGTCTATTGGCAATTACCTTAACCATCTACCAAGTTTTAAATGCAAAGGATGTGAGTGTGAAATATTCTGAGGAATAGTTGAATGGTAACACTGTGAAATACTGTTAGCTTTTGCTGACAGAACTCTGAAATATTTATGGACCTAAGATTCTACTCCTTACTAATTTCCAAAAAAAGTACATTTATTAACATGATCTTTCATTTCCTCTCAGATCCCCAGAATATAAAATAAGCAATATTGTGAATTCACTTTCTTATAAAATAAAGTATCTAACAACTAAAAAGAAAGCTGCTTTCTTTGATTATTCACCTTTATCCATATAATCCCATGTGTTGGCTTTTTCTTTTCTCACATGTGTAAAACAAGACAATATCCTATAAGAAGAGAAAGAAGAAAAAGCATTTTTAATAGAAAAAATATTACTTTATAGCAATTCCATCCTAAATACAGCAGTATTCATTTGAAAGGGACTTTACTTAGTCTGTACGGGAATGATATAGATGGGGAATACATACTCATATCATTGCCATTGTCAAAAAGTTTCAACAGAATATATTTAATTCAGTTATTTAAAACCAAACCAAAGCAATTAATTCAGCCACAGTTGATGTTTTAAGTATAAGCTTGCTATTAATCTACTGAAAGTATACAAGAGAGATCATTTTAATTTCTAACTTTTTTAAATCTCCTACTATTCCTTGGAGATTAAGTGTGATCTATTTGGACAGAATTGTTTGCTATATTATATTAATATAATTAAATTAAAAAGATACTTAAGAGACATTGCAGATTATTGAGACAGCATAGTCTTTGGAAATTACATACATTACAATATTTAATTTTTTCTTTTGTAGCTGTTATATAAATATAATATATAATAGATAATACATAGTATATATTAATAATTTCCTGAATACATTATCCACAGACTGGGTGAAATTGATGAAAGAGCACATGGAGTCAGTGATACTAAAAGCCACAGGAGAGGATGCAAGCACCTCGGATGGAGATCACAGAGGCAGCAGGGAAATTAGAAGCCATGAACGAAAGTATGTTCAGGAAGAAGGGTCACACACTGCCAAAGCTGCTGGCATGTCAAGTGCAGTAAGAATTCTATGGTGAACAAAACCTTGAGTTCCATACGGCTCATTTCTCAAGTGACTATAGGTGTTGTGATCCAAAGAGGACATCTTTCCAAACGAGATTCATGATTATAATGTAGAATATTGCAAGAGGATGTTATTTCTTCTCCTAAGACAAGATTTTCATTAGATGGAAAATAATTACTGTTATTTCACCATTAAGTTGGTATTTTATAGCTTACATAGTTTAAATATTTTATTAAAAGTGTCTAATGGTTAGTAATTACAAATTTTCCACCTATATTGTGAAATGGTGATGAGCATAATACATTAAGACACAATCTACTATAAGTCAACTTTATGTGAATATTCATTACTCAAAATATTGAGAGCAAATTTCTTCTTTTCAATATATTTCTTTGAGTACATTTTTTTTTTATTTGACAGATAGAGTTAGACAGTGAGAGAGACAGAGAGCAAGGTCTTCCTTCCGTTGGTTCACCCCCAAATGGCCGCTATGGCTGCTCTGATCCGAAGCCAGGAGCCAGGTGCTTCCTCCTGGTCTCCCATGCAGGTGCAAGGCCCAAGCACTTGGGCCATCCTCCACTGCCTTCCCGGGCCACAGCAGAGAGCTGGACTGGAAGAGGAGCAACCAGGACTAGAACCTGGCAATCACATGGGATGCTGGCGACATAGGTGGAGGATTAACCAAGTGAGCCATGGCACTGGCCCCTGGGCACATTTTATTTTTAAAGACTTAAAATTGAAGTGTATTATACCTAAACTGTATTTTGAATTATGGCACTAGTAAGCTGTGGTACTATCCAAATACAGTCATGTTTGTATCCAAATCTGTATTTATATATTTATAGTTTTATCTATCTATCCATATATGTATGTATATATATACATATATATACATATCCCACATAAAAATGATCTTCAAAAAGTTAATGGGTCTGCAGCTAATGGTCTTCAGAAAGTAATGGAATATAGTCCAAGTGCTTGGGCCTTGTGGGAGACCCAGAGGAAGTTCATGGATCCTGACTTCAGACTGCCCCAGCCCTGTCCATTGCGCCCATCTGGGGAGTGAATCAGTGTGTGGAAGGTCTCTCTCTCTCTCTCTCTCTCTCTCTCTGTCCCTCCCTCTCTGCTTGTAACTCTTTCAGATAAATAAAATAAATCTTTATAAAACTACTTTATTGGGACGAAAACTGTGGTGCAGCAAGTTAAGCCTCCACTTGCCACCCTGACTTCCTGTATTGGACCGCTGGATTGAGTTCTTGCTGTTCTGCTGCTCATCTAGTTTCCTACTAACCTGCTGGGGAAGGTGGCAGATGAGAACTCAAAATGCCCGTGCTCCTGCTGTGGAAGACTCACATGGGGTCCCTGGCTCCTGACTTTGGCTTGGCCCAGCCTCACCTGTTATGACCATTTTAAAAATGAACCAACAAATAGATTTCTTCTTTGTCTCTCCCCTCTCTCTGTCACTCTGCCTTTCAAATAGTTAAGTGATTCTTTAAAAATAAAAATTATTTTGCTAATTCTGCAATTATATTAAATAGGCACAATGGTTGAAATGTTTAGGAGATAATTAAAAGTGAGATATTAACTAAAAAAAGACCCCTAGTTGGGCTTTTAAGAAATTAAGCATCAATTTCTTTATCAGATCTAATCCCAAGAGCAGGCTGCTAGATATAGAAATGTAAATATTAATGAAAGAAAAAGAATGATTAAGTCAATTTTAAATTTACTGAATGTCTGATGTATTTCTAATTACTGTGCAGTCTCCTAACTGGAAAAGAAAAAAATACAAACATCCAGTTTAAATTTCAATGATTCATTGTTTAATTTGTAATAGAGAAACTAGTTTAACAGTATTTAAACGTTGTCTGAATGCTAAATGAAAAGACCACTATTCAATATCTAAAACCTTATGTAAGTAAGGTAAGCCATGCTGCTCAGATATTCTCTCATACAGCAAAGTGAAGTGATCATATTATGCAGAGCTGAATAGATTGCAGAGGAAATATTAGGATGATTTCACCTTTGGCAGTATGTTTGCAGGAAAAACCTGGAGGATATCAGTGAGGTGAGTGAGCTATAATACACCTCAGGCATAGCATGTAAGGGAGCACCAGAATCCAGTAATCGGGATAAATACTACTGCAGTCCAATATTCAAGACATGTAAAAATCCATAATAAATTAAATATTAAAAATTAAAACAATGACAGCAACAAAAGATATTTCAATATGTTAAAATCAATTAAAAATTGCTTAAAATCATCATGTAGTTGAGAAAAATAGTCAAACATGGCAGTTCCTTCAATTATAAGCAAGATAAGCAATGAAATTTATTTTGAAAATATTATTAATATTATGCTCCCAGTACACTAGGAAAGTAAAATTATAATGAATTTTTTTTATTTAGAGAATAAATTTAAACTATATGAAACCAATTTTACAATTTTTCAGAATTGTTTTATTCTCTTGATTAGAAAAAAATACTGTTCAAATGTACTCAAAAAATTGTTTAGAAGCACGTATTTTTCTTTTCGCCTGTGTTTCCAATGATTTGACAATGCAGTATTTATCAGTGTTAGTTCACTGCAGTTATTTTAAATGTATGGTACTATCTTTCATGGCTTTCAGGAATCGGTCAGTGGAAGCAAATTTACACCTCAGTGCTTGGCTCAACAGGTTTACCATCGACTATCAATTTATAATAACAGTTAAAATGGAATAAGTACTACGGAATTCATCTACACATCTCTAAGAAACAGGTACAAAGTATCAAATAGAGAGTTCATTAAGCAAGCCCCTAAAGATTCTGGAAAGTTAATAATATCATGATGTGTATAGAAGAACCAAAAATTTAAGGATAAACAATCTACAGATTAAGATTCCTCTTGTTTTATTCCACTTGTGTTTCTCATCTTTGTTCACGTGGTAACTTCATGATAGAAATACTCAGTACAAGTAAAAATCTCCAAGAGAACTCTTTCCTTTCTTGTCAGAAGACAAGGAAAATGCAGAACTGTGAGAAAGAGCATGTGAAAGGAAAACTCTGTTTATATTTTTCTTTTTGTATTCTTTTTTATTTTCTCTATGTTGTATCTTACTCAAAAGTGAAGCAGTTATCTGTGACACAGGTACTTAAAACTGGAAAAAACATACTTTTATTTCTGGCTAAAAGGATTAGGGAAAGAAAACACAGGTCTAAAGAGGGGAGTAATCATTTTATTTTCCTTTCTCTTTTATCTTGTCACTCTCTCCAAATAATGGTCCCAATTATTCCTTTTCATGGACAGAAAAAGAAAGTGTAAGGAAAATATTGTAGAGGAAGTGGCTAAGGAAAAGATTAATTCTATGTATGAACTAATATTATACCTGTGCTCACCCCTTTGCTATGTATGTATGGAATAGGACCAAAGTAACAACAATAGCTTTGAGAACTGAATTCACTGTAGAATCACTGTCCACAGAAAGCAAGGCATAATATGATACTTGAAAATAAGCGGAATATCTACTAGAATAACAATAAAAAGCAAACCTTCGCCAAAAGAATAGTAATGAGTTCTGATGGACTAGAAGTAGAAGGTAAAAACTAGCATTACAAGAGAATTGCTTAGTTCAATTCTAGTAAATTTCATTTAGGAGGCAAAATTCAACCAAAACATTTTCCTGCTTGGGAATATGAATTAGATCAACTCTGGCAGTATTCTACTAAAAAGTATATTTGAAATACAGCCTTGCACATACTGTAGTAAATTTATTTTGCCACTGGTTTTCCTATAGCATAAACTTATAAAGAAAAATGCTACTACTTACGAGCATACTTTTTTATGTAAAAGAAGGTGCAACAAATATTCTTGGGCTTTTTACTTTCTCCCTGTTACAAGTCTATGTAAATGAAAAAATTTCCACCCACATCTGAGCAAATCAGTCATTTCCAGCTGTTAAAGTTCATTTAGATCATCCAAATGTCTTCTTAAGATATTGGAATTATAAGAAAGTCATAAAATATCTAGCTATACTCATCACTTTGTGTCCAGAAATGTGGGTTCCAGTATCCTGTAGATATCAAAAATCTGTTCATGTTCAACTTTCTAATGTAAAATGTTGTGGCATTTCTTTACAACCTATTAACATACTCCTGTATACTTCAACTCCACTCTAGTTTACTTATAATACCTACTACAATGTAAAAATAGTTGCTGTGTTACATTGCTTAGAAAATAATAATAATAAAAAACTGTATGTGTACAATACAGATATAATTTCTTTAATATTATTAATCCACCGTTGATTGATGTGGAACTCACAGATACCAAGGGTCAAACATAGTCTGATATACCTCTTGCAAATTATTATGTCCTCTTCTTTGTCAGTGTTAATAATTTTCAATGACAAACTGTAACACATAATTAATTATTCCTGATTATTAGCTAAATCATTCAATGTTACTAATAAGAAAGTTTTGATTAGGAATTATACTTTAATTTCTTCATAAAATGGAAACTGGAAGTGTAACTGTTATTTCTATGCTTCTTACACAGAAGCTGCTACACTGAATCAATACTTCCTATTTGCATTGGAGCAGCACATCATCATTTTCTTTGATGCATGACTTCATTCCAAGGAGTTATTTTAAACCTTTCTTTGCACCATGAATTTATTTAGATTAAATTCTTTTTAAAGGGCTACATTTTTAAGATGAATCTTAACTGGAATTTTAACCTTCTGAATTCTATCTGTTTGCAGTGAACATGATCTATTTTAATGAGGCACTTGCCCATCTGCTCTCAAATATTAACCTTCACTTATGACTAGAAATGCAGTACTAGATTAAAATGCCTTTTATCCATCCTATATAGTGCACTATCATACCTGAGACAAAATTTCAAGAGCTGAAAAATTAGAAATATATGGCTTTCTAAATTAACACAATAGTTGATTGTATAAAAATATATATCTCAATTTAAAAATTGATTTGGAAAAATGACTTCTGAAACAGTCATAACATGTATGTGAATCCCCTAGATTCACTTTTAATCATAGAAAAGGAACTTTTTTTTATTTGCTTAAGAGGCAGAGTTACAGACAGAGGGAGAGACAGAGAGAGACAGAGGTCTTCCATCCACTGACCACAACAGCTGGAGCTAGGCTGATTCGAAGCCAGGAGCCAGGAGCTTCCTCTGGGTCTCCCATGTGGGTACAGGGGCCCAAGGATTTGGGCCATCTTGTACTGCTTCCCAGGCCATAGCAAAGAGCTGGATTGGAAGTGGAGCAGCCGGGACTAGAACTGGAGCCCATATGGGATGCTGGCATTGCAGGGAGCAGCTTTACCCAGTAAGTCACAGTGCCAGCCCCCAGAACAAAGTTTAAGATCCTGATTCTCTTGGAGTTGGTCCTTGACTTATCACTTACTAGCTGTGTGACCTTGGGCAAAAAATTAATTTTTCATGCATAATATCTATCATTTGTAAATTGAGAAATGTGATAGAATCTGATTTTCAGTGTAGTTATGAAGTTTAAATGAAATAATAAATGTAATCTCTGGAAATACTGACATACAGAAAATGGCTATAATAATGCTTCTTGAGTATTGATATTCTCAACTACCTATCTTTGGACAGATTTTTGTGCATAATGATATTTACTTCATAGTCAAAGAAATAAAATATAATAATATGAGTCTGTTATTAACTTAATGGGATTTTCCTTTGTTAACAAGTAGTTTGCTACTAACATTTTGGTAATTATATGTCCTTCATTTTGTGAATAATCAAACTGGTAGATAATCATATTATTGTTATTATTTTTCTATATATGAACTTAATATGAAGGAAAAATAAGCAGCTGCTATCCATTTGTTTTTTCCTACAAAGCATTTGAAATTTTATTATCCTATGAATTGGAAAGTTAATAAAATGTTGAGTTAGACAATCTACCCTGAATCATATTTCTCTAGTGCTATTCATTTGGGAAATAGCTGTGATATAATGGAAGTCCACTGGATATAAAAGCAGACCTGGGTTAGAATCCTTTTCTGTTAATCAATCACTTGGTCACAATAAGCAAATAACCTAGCTCTTCCTAATTTAAATTTTCACATCTTAAAAAGAGGTAATGTGTATGTCTGCTGTGAAAGAAGAACTGCTACAGGATTTGGTTTCCCAACAAATATACCTATAAAAGTTGTATGAAATACTGAGTCACTAATTTTAAGCATCAAAAAACAGCAGTTTAAGATAGTTATTCCTGAGGAAAGAAAGACAAACAAGCCCACAGTTGCCTTAGTTTTCTGCCTGGAGTTCTTTACTGACAGCCGGGAGACAGAGTTAACCTGAACCAAAGCTATGCTTATCCAACGGGGCAGAATCCACATTTGTGATATCTAGTGAGCTGGAATGTGTAGGCCATGGTATTTGAAAAGGGGAAACAATGGAGTGGAAGATTGCCTAAAAGTCTGCATAAAAATTTACTCAGTGGTTAACCATGGATGGGCCGAGAACGCAGAGTGAAGCTCTGTGATTCTCATCAGAGAACTCTCGGCTGAAGGGCAAAAAGCTGAACAGGAGGAGCCAGCAGGGCTGGTGAATACTGGAGTGATCATTCATCCAGAATAAAGAGAAATCATTCTGATTACTGACCTTCAATTGTGAACTTAGAAAAAATCATAAATTTTAGTAAGGACCAAATTACAGGATTAAGTCCAACAGCAAAAAGTGTAGATATGCCTTAACAAAAAAGAAAACCATGTCTGGAAGAACCAAAATTATCTTGCAATCTTGTCTGTCAAAATAAAATTCAATATACTTTAGAATAATTTGACATTAACTAGATTTCCTACAACTATCACAGATAACGTCCAACTTCTACAAAATTACTAATCTTGTAAAAAATGATTCTGAATACATGTTCAAAAGAAAATGTACTTTATAATAATTGACTCACATATAACGTAGATATTAGGATTAATGCAAAAATGCAAAACATAAATCTGCTGTAATGAATACTTTTAAAAATTTAATTAGAGGCAAGTGCTGTGGTGTAGCAGGTAAAGCCACCACCTGCAGTGCTGGCATCCTGTATGTTCACCAGTTCAAGTCCTGGCTATTCCACTTCCAATCCGGTTCCCTGCTATTGCTTGAGAAAGCAATAGAAGATGGCCCAAGTCCTTGGGCCCTTGCACCTGCGTGAGAGACCTGAAGGAAGCTCCTGGCTCCTAGCTTCGGATTGGCAAAGCTCCAGTCGTTGCAGCCAATTGCAGAGTGAACCATCAGATGGAAGACTTCTCTCTCTCTCTCTCTCTCTCTCTCTCTCTCTGCCTCTCCTTCTCTCTCTGTGTAAGTCTGACTTTCAAATAAACAAATAAAATTTTTAAAAAATTTAAACATTGTGATAATGAGTAAAGAAATGGAGATTACAAAAATATGGAACAATGATAAATTAAAAATGTGAATATTGTAATAATCCACTCATACTGTTATAAAAACACCTGAGACTAAATGCTAAAATAATAAAATAATATGAACTTGTAATCCAAAAACAATAAAAATATTTGTTACCTATGAAGGTGAAATAAAGTTTTAGATGAATAAGACTAAAAAGAGTTCATTACCAGCTATACTAACTAGATTGGAGGGGATGAAAAGCAATAGAAATTAAATACGTGGAGAATATGCTTATCAACCTATGTCTATATAGCTATGTCTACATTACTTTAATTCTCTTAATTTTTAAATGCATGAAGATATTTAAAACTCAAAATGATAACAGTATTTCATCTATTAATCCAATATCATTGAGCAAAATGTTCTTGCATTTTTATCACAATTAGCTATTCAGTTTTGTTAAAGGATTTTTTGGATCAGTTGGTATAATCATATATCATTTTTTATTCAGACTATAAATATAGAGAATTATATTAATTGACTTTTGAAAAATTAAACCAGTTTTACATTTTTGGGATAAGCCCCACTTAAAGCATATTGTTTTTTGTATAGTGGTGGATTCTCTTTGGTAATTTTATTGAGGATATTATGGTCATAAAGGATATACATTTATTTTGCAACTGTGCTCATTAGACTCTTTAGTTATACTTTTCTTGGCCGGAGTTTTTGATTTTGAGCTTACAGTGGGCTGACTCCTTAAAATTAGTTGGGTTTGCTATCTCTTTTTCTGTTTCCTAGAAGAGATTGTGTAGATCAAGTGCCATTTCGTATTTAAATGTATAATAAAATTCACACACTAGACCATGTAGATCTGGAGATTTTTAACCATCAATAAATTTAAGTGATTATGCATCAAATTTTGATCATGAATTCAGATGTCTATTTCTTTTTTTAAAGATTTGTTTATACTTATTTGAAAGGCAGAGTTGGAGGTGGGGAGAGAGACCCAGTCATGTGTTGCACAATGGGCCAATACTCTTAGGTAAAAAGAAAGAAGAAAAAGAAAGTCAGAAAGGAAAAGAAGAAAGAAAAGAAGGTGAAGCACATGGCCACACTAAAATGATTCTCAGATTCAACACTTTACATGCTTTAAGAGAGCTAATTAGATGGGTCCTTTACTGGGAAGTGAAACATCAGAGAATGCCTTCCTCAAGAATTCAAGAACAAGCACAGTTTACTGTTGTAGATAATGCTGTGAATAGATAATTTCAGGCTGAGACAGTCACCAGGGAAAATCAGGAACCTTAATTCTATAAACAGTAAAGAATTAATTCTGTCAACAACTTGAAAGGGATAGATTATTTAAGATTATTTCTATTGACTTTAAAAGCATCCTATGGCAGACCTAACATCTGCACACTGGAGACAAGAAGAGGATTACACATGATGTGTGGTTCTGGAGCGAGGATTTTGAGGGGAAATAATGTAGAGTGAGTGTGTGTGTGTGTGTGTGTGTGTGTACTCTACATTTTAGATAAAATCGTATCTACCAAAACAAGACACTATTCACAAATTAATAAACTGTTTAAACAAGTGTCCTTCGGCCATTCTGTCGGTAAAATTTGACTTAGGGGCACATTGGAATTGTTTTATACTTCCCATGTAAATAAGACTTTAATATAGTAAAATGAGAGCAGACATCTGTTGTGTATGAGAGATGTGAAATAAAAAGGAAGCTTTTAGAAAATAGTAGCAGTTTTAAGTAAGCTCCCAAAGAGAAGACACAGAGGTTGAGGGAAAGTGTTGCACCACAGGGATATTTAAATAAACACCAGCGTGTCAACTGATCATGTTTACCCTTGATTTTTTTTTTTAATTTTGTGAAAAATTTTAAGTGCTGTAAATCATTTTTTCTAGCAGCATTTGTATCCTTGTGATATTAAGCTGATTTTCTCATTTCTTCTAATTTTTTAATTAATTCAGTAAATATTTTGGAATTATTTTTGATAATGGAAAAATTAGGTATATATGCAATATAAAAGTAAGAGAGACACATTTCAGTAAAGAAAACAAAGGTGTGTGTATCCTGGTAATGCAGTTTATGATGTTATATCATAAATAATCAGAATCAAAATTGAGGACTGATGATTGTCTTCACACTTGTCTTAGAAAAATCCACAGGAACAGCCAATGCACCTCTGTGTTGATTGTTGGTTGGTAAATGTGGACTGTTCTGGAAAGGGTGCATCTCAGGTTAGGTGGGTTTCTCCACTGAGGCAAGTTCAAAGAAGGTTGACATCTGAACACTATGTGTTCAGTTGTCTAGGAAGCTGGGGAAATAAATCTTTCATTCCTGAAGCAGGATCTGTGTTATACAATACTGGTTACTACAACCAATGTGTATTATGTCATTCACATAATAGTGACTTCAAGATTTTACAAAAGAAAAAATAAGTTGTTACCACCTTTAGATTCTCATTAAATAGTTATGATCATGCAATCAATTATATAGTACAGCATTTCTCTCAATCCCTTTATATATATATATATATATATATATATATATATATATATATGACAGGCAGAGTGGACAGTGAGAGAGAGAGAGAGACAGAGAAAAAAGTCTTCCTTTTCCGTTGGTTCATCCCCTAATTGCCGCTGTGGCTGGCACACCGCACTGATCCAAAGCCAAGAGCCAGGTGCTTCTCCTGGTCTCTCATGCAGGTGCAGGGCCTGAGGACTTGGCTCCACTGCCCTCTCGGGCCACAGCAGAGAGCTGGACTAGAAGAGGAACAACGGGGACAGAATCTGGCGCCCCGACCGGGACTCGAACCCGGTGTGCCTGCACCGCAGGCGGAGGATTAGCCTATTGAGCTGAGGCGCCGACCCCCTTTATATCTAATTGTAATCTTTTAATGTGCCTTAACTTAGGAACATCCTTGTTAAAATATTTTGCCTGGTACAGAAACAGACTGACCTAATCATTGTATAACGAAGAACATTAGTATAAACACACAATTCTTATTTTTCCTAAAAGTAAGCTAATGTCCTTGCTTTTTATTCATAGGTGAAGAGAGTAACCACTTTTATTAAACTAGTACATCAGTAATGTCTTCTTGTACTTTTTTCCTAAGCAAATAACATGCATCACTTTTTCTCAGTAGTCACATTATGCTTACATGTATGGAGGCTTTTCCATCTATTTTTTAGTAAAACAAGATCAAATACTACTTGCTTTACAATATTTTAATATGTTAAATTTTATAGATAAAAATGAAAATCTAGCATTCATGTTCTATTCCATTGTATAAGAATACCATACTTTATCTTTCAGTTAATATGTGAAATCTGTCTTGCATTTTCTTACTTATAAGCAAAATATAACAAAATTTCTTAATATTCAGATTTTTGTGCATTTATTTAAGTATCTCTATATAATAGATTAGTAGATGTAAGATGGATGGTAAAAGGGAGTTACATTTTCCTAGTTATGGTGATGCATACCAATAGCAGGGAACTACTTAGATAACTTGGGCATAAAAGTACTTTATCATAAATCTATTGTGTGACTGTGCTACTCAGAGTAACATCAGAAGTTATAGTGAAAAAGGCATAGAAAAATTCAGAAACTAGAAAAGACAATGAAAAGCTAATGCCCCATCACAAGCTTGTCAACTTTTGAGACTAATGACAGACATTTAATTATTGCCCTGAACAAAAAACGTTGCAAACTTTAGCGATAAATGACAATTAATAAATTTCACCATAAGCACTGGAATTTTAATCTCACCACTGCCACCATAAAATGGTCTCTCATCATCACAACATGTTGTGTCAGTTCCCTCAGTGTTCATATTCCTGGACAGAAGTTTTAATCTGGTCAAGGCTCAATAGTGCTGTTAAGTAATTCAAAGAAAGGAGATCTCCTTCAGTGAAGATTCTGTGCAAGAATTTTGTTCCTATGTTTCCCATATTAGAAAGCCCAGGCAGATATTGAGGGGTCCTTAGCAAATTTTTCAAAGCATACACATATTTTCAATTTCAATGAATACTATCTTCCCCAGAAACCAGGTAATTACACCAGCTATAAAATCTCCAACCACTATTAGGATTTCTAGGCTTTCCAGTTGAATGTCATGAAACACTATTAAATATTTTTGCTAAGTTAAAAATAAACTGTTGCTGCACCATTAGGTTAATTAGCAACTCTATCACTAAAGGAAATGACAGCATTTATTATTTTTTAAATGACATATTTATCATTTCCCTTACATTCTCTGATTCTAATATCACTGTATATTCTAGATTCACTCAACAATATTTGTGGAAAAACGACTTTGTTCTGGCACTGCTCTAAGCACTAAAGGTACAACAGTGAACAAAGCAGGCAGTCTACTCTCACGATGTTTACTTTGCATAGGGCGAAGCAGATGAAAAACAAAACAAATAAATGTGCAATATTGTGGTTAGCATAAGTATTATGCAGAATGAAATAGGAGAAGAGTGAAGAAAGAGTTGAAGAAATGTAAAATGTGCTTTCTCTCTGTCTCTCTCTCTCTCACTGTCCACTCTGCCTGTCAAAAAAAAGAAAAAAGAAATGTAAAATGTGTGTGTTGCTGTACAAGTGTCCATTGGTGTGGGTGGGGCTTGCTGGGAAGGTGGGTTTTGAACAAAGATCTGGAAAAGGTGAAGTGTGAGTCCTTAGTGGAATGGTACCTGTTTGTGGAAAGAGTGACGAGTGCCAGGGCATTGAGCCAGCACCATGGATCAGTGTGGAAGGAGGGTGGCCACACAGCCAATCAAGAGATAGTTTAGGCTTTACATTGCTGACACACCAGTTTACATAGGGATACTTAAGTCAAAGTAAGGAGTGGAACTCTGAGTGTGATGGAAAGCCATTTAAAGCTTTTGCAAAGTGGAGTGGTATAATTTGACCTGTGTTTTAAAATTTTTTTCCACTACTTTATGGAAAGAGATTATGGAAGGAAGAGGAGGGGTAGAAGCAAGGGAATGTAGGTAACTGAAAGATGGCCAAGGCTCAGAGAAACTAAATAACATTTTTGATAACAGAGCTTACATCCTGAGGTCAGCTGAGTTCATGGACAGTCACGTGTCTATCTGTGCACACTGTGGAAATGCTGGAACTCTGGAATCACTATGTGTGATTCTGCTCTGTGTTCTGCTAGTAATTAGCCATGTGATCTGGAGAAAGTTAATTAACTTCTCTGTCTCAGTTTCTATATGCATATAGCAGGTCGTTTAAGGACTAAATGATTTATGTATATTAAATGCTTGCAATCATGTATTTTTTCCTAATGGTCTCTGGATCTCTCTTAGGAAGTGGATGTAAACTCTATCCCTTCTCTGACAGGGTTCTGGGGAATTGGTCACGCATGTTCACAGTGCGCCTTTCATGTGTCGATTCTTTATCCTGCCAGATGGCCTGATGCCTAAATATCCAACTGTGACCAGGTGTCCCTCTCACAGGCAACATGTTTATACTGGCAGGTGCTCTTGTTGCTCTTGTATGAGCTGTGTCCAGGTTATTCATTCCTGTCAAGATGATCGCTCCCTAGGAAAGTCCTGAACAGGAAATAAGTTTTATTTGGGTATAGTGGTTAGGTGAGACATAGGGAAGGCTGCTCAACAAAACACATAAGGGAAGCAAAATATTGTTTACTGATCCCAGTCAAAAGATAGCAGTGTGCCAGCAGAAACAATGAGAAGGGAGCTGTCCAGAAAATATGCCCTCAGCAAGTAGGTGGGGTAAGGTGGAGAGGGTTGAAAGAGAGAGAGAGAGAGAGAGAAAGAAAGAGAGCGAGTTCCAGACCAAAGCCTTTATTATGGTCCAGAGTTTTGCTTAAGTAGATTTCCCACAGGATTCTAATTGGTGGGCTCACTGCACACAAGCACAAGTTCCACAGTCATCTGTATCTAAGAGGTGATCACTGTAGCCTACCAGTGAAGCACACATGCTGTTTGGGTGTCAGTAGGGTAAGTCCAGCAGGTTGTGTCTGGCTGTGCCCTAGGAAGGTGGTAACAAGGTTCCTTAGAAAGGAACACGTTGAGAAACTAAGAGGGGGTGGAGAACTGGGGACACTGTCAAGGATGATGAAGTACGGCTTCGGGTATGAGAAAGTCAAATCTGCTTTCAAAATAAATGCCTGGGAAAAATAAAGTTATAAGAATTCGCTATAAGATGTGACATAGGGAAATGCTATATACATATTAACTGATTATCATTATTGATTACAGTTAAAATTCACAACAAAAATTCTAGGAACATTTTATAACCAAATTGCATGGCTATTCATCTGTTACATTCTCATGAAAATAATCTTTGTATCTAACCAAAACCAAATATACAAATATCATTTTGACCAGTTATGTTAATGTTTCCCAATTAGGGGCAGATTTTATGCTGAGCAGGATACTTTTGCCAATTATAGGAGACCCAGTTAATGCTAATACTTTCTGGTGGGGTTTGCTACAAAAATCCAGTGCATAGAGAACTAGGATGCTGGTTAATATCCCAGGATGCCCAAAACAGTCCTCTCTCCACAACAATGCATTTTCTGGCCTAAAATGTCAATAAAGCCATGGCTGCATAACTCTGATGAAAATTCTGGGAATAGTTAAGCACAAGTATTCAAAATTTTGTCATTTCTTAAATATTATAGCCAAAAAGCTTTTACATCATATTATACTTTTCTACTCTCCCCCATTAAGAAGCACAAATATATCACTGTCTTTATTTCCTTCTTTAAATGATTCCATCTCTCAGAAGTCCATTCCTTGTCTCCAGATTACTACAGCTTTCAGAGCACAATACCCTTCCTGCTTTTCATCCTTAAACTTGGCTCCATTAACAGTTTCAGATTGAGCTCAGTTTTCTCCATGTCATATAAATGTGTCCCAGACTTTCTGGTATGATTTGAACTTTGTCATAGGATTTATTTCTGCTTCATTTGTCTTAATCTGTTTTTGCTGCTATAATAAAACACCCAGGACTGGAAAATTTATAAAGAATAGATATTTATGTTCTCATAGTTCTGGAACCTTGGAGATCCAAGATAAAGGCCAGGTTTGGTATCTGGTGAGGGCTTCTCTTTGTTTCCAAGATGGTGCATTGTTGCTTCTTCATCTAAGGGAAGGGATGCTGTGTCCTTGCATGGGGAATGGCAACCAAGCCAACTGTTGCATAAAGCCTTGTTTGAAAGAGTTTTCATGTTGCTATATGAGCTCTCTCATGGCCAAATCACCTGGTAAAGACTACTGAGTGTTGGAGGGGATATATTCAAACCATCGTCCCATTTAGGTATTGGTTGTAGCACATAATTCATTTTATTTTGTGCAACCTTTCTCTTCATAGCAAACCTTATTGTATTAGCCAGCTGACAGGAGCACAGACTTAAGCATGGATTAACATCAGACAAATTCTTGAACAAAGCTGCAAAGTGAAATGTTCACTTAATGTTCAATATGTTCAATAAACAACCTGAAAAAGAGTTTGTCAGATCTCATCCTGGGTCAGCTTTAATCACCTTTCCTCTGTTTCTCACTTTTAATGAAGCATGCTTTGAAAAACATCATGCTTCCCAAATGGTTTGTAGACATTCGTGGTTCATCTCTGTCTTCTTGAATTATCCCTATTCACTCACAACCTAGAATGCTAACATCTACAAAACTCCTTAAATCCTTCTGGGTAAAGAGTTTCAACTTTCTCTTTTGCTGCCTAAAGAAGGAAGCATTCTAACATACAATAATAAGACAGTCCACTTGGGTTGACATTAATCTGTGTTTATCTATTTTAGATAAATAAATGATAAGAAGGCCACAAGGATGAATGGCTCTCATGGGTGGAATAGAGCTGACTCTCATCTCCTTGCAGGAGCCCGGGAATATATTCTTTCCCATCATTACCTTCAGTGCTGTCTTTTGTAACTCAGAACTGACGCGTTGTGGGAGAATTTACACAACTGACATTGGCAAGCACTGTGGAGGAGAGTTTTCTCCTCCAGAGAACTGATCTTTAGCTCTAGTATTCCTCCAACATTGATGATTGCTCTATCAGAAATTTGCGTGAGGGCTTTCCAAGTTTCCCCAGTGGTTTTAGTTCAAGACTTGTATGGGTTTATTATCGCCAGGCTGCAAGTTGTAGTTAATTATAAGCTGAGTCGTCTTACTTTACATGGGAACATTTTTTTCTCTACTTATGAAATATAATCAAGCATCTTGGTCAATTAAGCTAAATGAAACCATCCCTTTTAGTTCTTTTTTTTTTTTAAAGATTTATTTATTTATTTGAAAGTCAGAGTTACACAGAGAGAGGAGAGAGAGAAAGAGAGAGAGAGAGGCCTTCCATCCGATGGTTCACTCGTCAGTTGGCCGCAACGGCCGGAGCTGTGCCGATCCAAAGCCAGGAGCCAGGATCTTCCAGGTCTCCCATATGGGTGCAGGGGCCCAAGGACTTGGCCATCTTCTACTGCTTTCCCAGGCCATAGCAGAGAGCTGGATCAGAAGAGGAGCAGCCGGGACTAGAACCGGCGCCCATATGGTATGCCGGCGCTTCAGGCCAGGCTGTTAACCCACTGTGCCACAGCCCCGCCCCCCCCTTTTAGTTCTTTCCATCTTTGAGCTATTACTAATTTTCCCAGTATTGCTTATTTATTTTTATATAGCATAGTTAATATGTTTGGGTGATATGTATGGATAGCTCTCATTTTTCATGTATTGCTGGGAGATAGAAAGCTATCTATACATCTTGGAGTATATATTTTATTTACTCACTTTGCTTGTTTTGGAGCCTCAGAAAAATAATGATGTGATTAGATTTACTGTTTCTAGAATTGGCTGAAATTGCTTAGCTCCAAATTTGTGATAGTGATCACTAATTTTTCAAATACTTCTATGTTAATATTTAATTTTGTGGACTTCAAAAACAAAGAATTTTAATCTTATGTTATACATGCCACAGAAGTTATCTCTGAAATAACTTTTTCCTGGGTTTCTAGTCCACATTATTCAATCTACTCTACCCACAAGACTATAATTTAAAAACAGCATCTCATTTCAAATATATGTTTAATAGATACAATGTTTATGTAAAATCATTTAGAACTGATGTATTACAAGCTGTATAAAGCTATGTAGGATTCACGTATTAATTAACCTTGTTGGGCAACCATAGATTTAAAGTGTTGATGTCATACCCAAATCCTGTATTTTGATGCTAAAGCAACATGTTATGAATTTTCAGATCTTAGTAAAATGTATATATTTATGTGTAAACTGTATAAGTGAAAAACATACATGAAGACAGAACAAATCAAAAAGATTCCTCCATATCCTTAGGCATAGCTATGCCTTCCAATTTTTTAAAATTTTGATATCTTTTTTTTTTTTTTGACAGGCAGAGTGGACAGTGAGAGAGAGAGACAGAAAGGTCTTCCTTTTGCCATTGGTTCACCCTCCAATGGCTGCCGCGGCCAGCGCACCACGCTGATCCGATGGCAGGAGCCAGGTACTTATCCTGGTCTCCCATGGGGTGCAGGGCCCAAGCACTTGGGCCATCCTCCACTGCACTCCCGGGCCACAGCAGAGAGCTGGCCTGGAAGAGGGGCAACCGGGACAGAATCCGGCGCCCCGACCGGGACTAGAACCCGGTGTGCCGGCGCCACAAGGCGAGGATTAGCCTAGTGAGCCGCGGTGCCGGCCAAAATTTTGATATCTTTTAATTTAATTTTAATTCCCATCCATTTTAGCCTTTACATAAGTCTGTAAGTAGCAGTGTTTGGCACCTCTGATTGATCAATGTGTTTTTCTACACTGGGAACTTCAAAAGACATGGTCCTTTGACTTTGATTCTATTTTTTGTACTTTTAGTGCTTCAGTCCTTTTACTCCATTGTGGCTGCCTCTGCCCACTGCTCTATATTGGAGTTGATAGCTGTGTCCTCCTTCTCAGATGCCTCTGCCTATCTATGGGCCATGACGGAGACCAGGCTCCCACAGTTATTACAAGATGGGGTCTATCATGAGGCTATTTTCAGTGTGATGTTCATATCTATATATTATAAAAATTTGCTTTTCCTCATTTGACGTGAAATAATTAATATCTGGGTAGGCACCATGGCACAACAGGTTAAGTCCATTGCTTGGGATGCTTGCATCCCATATCAGAATGTGTAGATCAAGTCCCAGCATATCTGCACTTCCAATCCAGCTTCCTACTGATGTGCCTGGGAGGCAGCAGATAATGACCTAAGTACTTGGGTTTCTGCTACCCACATGAGAGACCCAGACTGAGTTCCTGGATTCTTGCTTTGGTCTTGCCTTGATCTGGTTGTTATGAGCATTTGGGAAATGAACCAGTGAAAAGAAAAACACCCTTTATCTTTCTCTCGGTCGCTCTGCCTTTTTTACTTTTTATTTGTTGAACTCTTTATTTAGTGAAACATTAATCCTTTGATCATCATGTAAATTGAAAATGTGTTACCTCAAAAATAATACATAAAATCTGAAGTTAAACAATAGATAAAATAAGGGAAGGTGTTGTGTCATAGTGTGTGAAGCCACTGCTTGTGTTGCCTGCATTCCACATGAGCACTGGTTTGAGTCTTGGCTGCTCCACTTCTGATTCAGCTCCCTGCTAGTAGCCTGAGAAAAGCAATGGACAATGGACCAAGTGCTTGAGCTCCTGCCATTCATGTGGGAAATGTGGATGAAACTCCTGGCTCCAGGCTTCAGCCTGGTTCAGCCCTGGCCATTGTGGCCCTCTGGGGAGTGAACCAGCAGATGGAAGATTCCTGACTCTGTGTCTCTCCTTCTCTCTTGATAACTTTCAAATAAACAGAGCTCTTAAAAAATAAATAAAACAAGAAAATGCATTTATGGTGCCACTTAAAATCATAATTTTCAGCCTTTATAGTACTTGGAAACATTTTCTAAATGCAATTACAATAGATCCTTAATGAAAATTAGAAAAAAAAGCAAGAAAAAGTAATGCGAGCCATCTAACTCAACATTTCAGAGGAGATACTTTCAGTATTTTGTCATACCTTTCATATCTTTTTTGTGATCTTTATTTTCTACTTTCTGTAATGAACATTTTCTATGTTATTACATATTTTCTCACTATAATTGGCATTAATACCTGGATATCACTGCAGTATTCTATCATATACATTGATCAAGACTTTTTGAATAATCAAGTCCTAAAATTTAGATTATTTTTGACAAAGTGCAATCATTATCCTCATACATGCAGTTTTGTTAGAAGATTACCTTAAATTACATTGCTAGGTGCAATGGAAAGCTAATGACATATTAAGCATTGAAGACATTTTCCCAAATTGTGTTCTGTGCAAAGTGTTACAATGTATACTCTGTTGGTGACCCAAAAGGGTGCCTACATTCATACACTTTCACTGCTTTGATAGGACACTCAAGGTTTATAGTTCACCATAAATTATTTCCCAAGTTGAAGAAACATATATTTTTTTAAAAAATATTTTATTCATTTATTTGAGAAGCAGAGTTACACAGAGAGGGAGACACAGAGAGAAAGATCTTCCATCTGCTGGTTCACTCCCCAAATGGCCACAGTAGCTGCAGCTGGCCCAATCAGAAGCCAGGAGTCAGGGGCCAGGAGCTTCTTCTGGATCTTCCACAAGGGCACAGGGGCCTACGTACTCCCACTGCTTTCCCAGGCCATAGCAGAGAGCTAGATTGGAAAGAAGCAGCTGGGACACAAACCCGCACCAATATGGGATGCCGGCGACTCAGACGGAGGCTTAGCCTCTTGTATCTTTTACCTATATATTTTACAATAAAATACTCATGTAAAACTCCTGCTTGTGGTTTGGATACCTGACATTTTAACATTGAAAGGCAGGGTACTAATGTTTCTAAGAAATTGCCTTCTTGGTGCCAGGGCTGTGGCGTAGCAGGTAAAGCTGCCGCCTGCAGTGCCAGCATTCCATATGGGTGCTAGTTGAGTCCTGGCTGCTCCACTTCTGATCCAGCTCTTTGCTGTAGCCTGGGAAAGCAGAAGATGGCCCAAATCCTTGGGCCCCTGCACATACGTGGGAGACCTGTAAGAGGCTCCTGGCTCCTGACTCCTGGCTTTGGATCTGCTCAGCCCGGCTGTTGCAGTCAAGTGGGGAGTGAACCAGTCGATGGGAGACCTCTCTCCCTCTCTCTCTCTTTCTGCCTCTCCTTCCCTCTCTGTGTAACCCTGACTTTCATATAAATAAATAAATATTTAAAAAAAGAAGAAATTGCCCTCATATATGCAAAGATCAACATTTTTATTTCTTCAATATTACAAGCATTTCTACAGTCTTTTGAAGATTATTAGAAGATATTAGATAAAGTGATATTATATAGTTGACAAATGATGAACTTAATAAACAATAAGTGATACTACATCATGCTGAAGTAACTTTCAGAAGATATACTTTAGCATCGAATATTTAAGACTATTTTAATTGCACCAGAATCATAAAAGTAGGATGTTGGAATTTGGAAAAGGTGATTTTTAGCACTGTAATAACAGACTGAGGAAAGAAAGAGGACTAAATTTAAAGAATTAATTAGAATTGCTAAGTATGAAAGTATTTAAGGGAAATGGTTTTACGTCATTATAAAAATGCACATATAGAACACATATGGATTTGAATGTATACTGTAAATTGTCAGTGTCTTCTACTTACTCAGAAAATCCATTTTCTCTGTATTCATGTGGTCTGCTTTTCATTGAAAATCAAGCTTTGACAGTTCCTAATAGTTTTAATTCTACCAGTCAAAATCATACGTGATAATCCTCCCATTTTTACTTTTATCACTGAAAGCCTACATACTGAAAACAAACCACCACAGCTGACAGGTTTACAATTCAGTTTGTATGTAAAGAACTCATTGCCCTCTTCACTCAGCTTTGCCTTTGGGAACACTGTTAACCCAAATCCTAATAAGGAAACTGCTCTGCACATTTACAGGGGAAGAAGGCATGAGTTTCCTTGGCAACTGAAGCCATGTGCAGTCTCTCAGAACAGCTCCTCCTACACGCAAGTTTCCTAGGTAGCAGGCTGCATATATTTTATAGACAATGGGATAATGGGACGGATATTACCCTGTTCAACCCTGTATGAGAAAAGCTTCAATGGGAAGGATCCTTTTGCTACAGTAACTGACAATTTCAGGGCAAATATTAATGGTAAAACGAAGTTGCTTCCTCTAATTCAGAATTAACAGTTTAATTCAAGTCCAAAATATATTAGGTGTTCGTCAGGTTTTTTTTTTTTTCTCAACATGTTAAAATAATTAGTTTCATTCTACTTCACTCCTGTCATACCACTGCCAAATTAGCTCATATATGTTTGCAGCTTAAGTTAAAGGTAAGTTGCAACTGAGCACTTTCAGGGCAAATAGAGATGATTTCACAGGACCCCATGGCTCTTCCACTGAAGCAGAAGAACTAATACTTTATATTACATGGATGGAAGAAATTCAATTTGTCTGCAATTGACTATAAAGTGTCATCAAAGCTTAAAACATCTAAATAAAACTTGTCTATTGACCTAGAAAAATTAGAAAATACATCATGGATATCTGAAATGAAATAGGCAATTTTAGTAAAATAGAAAATTTAAAGGAGAAAGTTGAGTCTATATCGTCATTATTCAAGTTTGCCCCCAATTCCCATGGGTGCATTAGAGAAGTTAAATAGATCCATTTACATTATGTAGATACCTCTGTTTTTCTAACTAAAACATACAAAAGAAAACTAATTAAAGAACAGATGTGTACTATTATCAAATGTGGACACAGCCAATACAAAATTTCATAGCTAATTAGGAATCTTTACAAGTCAAATACTGTTATAAAATTATTTTTGAAACCTTTTTAATTCTTAATTCAGTATAATAGAGTCTCTTATTCTCTGACATGCAACTCCTATTAGCTCACAGTGCAATTAAGTATAATTAGTTATTGAATTACACACAAAGGAAAATATAATTTATCCTTAATTAATTGGCTCTGAAGCCTTATGAACCTTAAATTATATGGGACTAAATGAGTACAGATTACATTGTTTAAAACTGTTTTGCTGAAGACTACAATTGAGACCTAAAGGACAAACTATCACAATATGTTCATTTTAAAACACCTCTTTTGCAAGATAAATTTCAGGTTATTCTATATGTGATTATTTTTGAAACAAAAAAATGGGGAAAACTTTCCAATATAAGATTTTGAAATAGGGGCCGCAGAGTGGCATAGTGAGTTAAGCCTCTACCTACAATGCTGGCATGCCATTGGGCACACATTCAAGTCCCAGCCGCTCCACTTCTGATCCAGCTCCCTGCTAATGGCCTGGGAGAGCAGTGGAAGATAACCCAAGTGCTTGGGACTCTGCACCCACGTAGGAGACTGGGAAGAAGCTCCTGGCTCCTGGTTCTGGATCAGTACAGCTGCGGGCTTTGTGGCCATTTCGGGTTTAAATCAGTGGATGGAAGACCTCTTTCTCTCTCTCCCTCTCTCTATGTTTAACTCTGCCTCTCAAATTAATAAAAAAATTTAACAAGAGATTTGGAAATAAAAATATTATATTGGTTTTCAAAAATAAATATAGTTTGTTTCTTCCTGCTCCCTCTTGGTCATACCAATGCACACTGTTCATCCAATCACTTTTATTGGATTGACTGAAATACTACATTTGCACTAAATGTATCATAGGCCTTTCTGTTAGGTCAACATGGATAATGTTATATAACTATTTTAATAGATATGTTTACTATTTAAATTTGATTTAATTTAAAAAGAAATTACTTAATAGTTCAACCTCTGATGGATGCTTAACTTGATCTACTTAGACTACACACACACATGCACACACACAATTTATTCTATTTGTATGATTACCAAGAGTAGGGGTTGCACGATCTGAGAACTCATCTTGGAACATGATTTTGAGACGGTAGTAATAGATTAAAAATAATTTATGACAATATCACTTACTTCTTAAATTTGGACTTGCTGTTGTAGTGCACAATGAAGTATGCCTACATTACTCTATCTGCAGATTTACTTGTCTCACTATGCAAATTTGCTAAGTTTGATTCAGCAGCATCCATGTTTAATTCTGTTCTTATTTAAGATTATCCTCCATGTCTTCCTCTGAATTCAGAATCCAACTTTCTCTCCTCTGTTTCTAAAAGCAGAAGCACAATAGTAACAACAGTATAGATTTATTTAGTTTAGTTCTCTAGTTAACTGTCTAGTTAGTTTTGGCTTTTAGTATGTGTTAGTTATTGCTTTGCATTGTAGGATCACATACCACTTACTAATATCTGATGATATCTTGTACTTTTATTCTTATTTCAGTATGATTTAAGCAATTCTATTTAAATTTTTTGATGTGTGTTGAGCTATGGTGTTGAGCCATGTTTTAGATTCCACCTTTTACTATTTCTAAGATGTTTTGTTTTGCTTTGTTTTTAACCAGGGAAATCATTCTCATTATACTTGATAATATGCCATGATTGTGTATGAAAAGAACAAAATGAAAAGGAAAATTCCTAACATCTGATTTGATTGTGTAGAGGTAATGCTTATACTGATGAGTTTATAAAACTATTCATAATGGATCACTAGCACTACTTGCCTTGCTGCATAGTGACTCCAAAGAATGTCAGACCAATTTATGCACATGTTCTACCATAGTTGGATTTTACCTTATGTTAAATAACATCAAAATTGAGATCATATTTAATATATACATTATAAATGCATACCTAATTCTGTTTGTTTCCTCTATCTCTGTTTTATTTATAAGAAGAAACTATATTTAAACTGAAGAAAGGACAGTAATTTACTTGACAAATAAGTAATTTATATATGCTATTGTAGACAGAATCTTTTTCTTGGTGAATTACTTTTTTGTATCTAAGTTATTCTAATTCTCAAGCTGTGGTCTAATAATATGTGCCGTTTTGAAAGCTTTTGCATGTCACTATTTTTTGTTATTTTAAATTATATCAGCCACATTTATACCCACTGCCAGCAGAATTATTAAACATAACCTAAAATTGTTAGAGTAATAGATTTTATTGGTTAAAGCTATGGTGTAACTATAATATATGTCTTTAAGAAGTCTGGCTAACTGTTTAGAAAATAGAAAAGATTTCTTACATGGAAATGACAACCTAAAGTCTTCCAAGAGAAACAATTCATTTTTACTTAATTTAAAAAATTTGAGGTTATTTTTGTTTGTTTTATTTGAAATGTAGAGAGAGAAAGAGAGACAGAGAGAGAGAGAAGAGAGCCAGACAGATAGAGAGGATCTTCCATCTCTTCTGTTCGCTCTCCATATGCCTGCTACAGTCAAGGTTGAGACAAGCCAAAGCCAGGAGCTGGGAACTCAATCAGAGTCTCCCACATGGATGACAAAGACTGAAGTACTTGAGCCATCACCTGCTGCCTCCTAAAGTGCACATTAGAAGGAAACTGGAATGGGGAGTAGAACTGGGGCTCAAATCCAGGCACCTAATATGGGATACAGACACCTCAAGCAGTATCTTAACTGCTGCTCTAAATGCCCACTCTCAATGTGCTCTTCAGTGGTATTAATACATGACTGAGAAACCTAACAATGTCACAAAAATAATATCAAGCTTCAAGTCTTACTGAGATGCCTAAGATAAATATTTTATTCTTTCGTAAGCCTGCAGAAGATTGGAAATCTGAATGACTACAAGGAACTTTCAACTTTGATGTTTAAAAATATACATGTGAATTAGTCTTCATCTTCACAAACATATATTTCTTTCTACTCTGAGATAATACACACACTTCTGTCCACTCTCTATGCCTACAAAAATGTATAAAAGTAAAAATAAACTGTCATTTATCTTCTATTCATCAAAAACTGCTTCATTTTTGACATACTGTTAAACATAGTAAGCTATATGTAATGAATCCCAGTAATACAATGAAAACTTAATTTGGTTTGCTGTTAGCTTAATATAAGTTATTAGAAAATGCAAATATATCTGAAACACAATAAGGAGCAGCCTGTTTCTTATATACCATGTACAATAAGCCATCTGATGAAGTTAGTTTATATTGTCTCATTATCAAGAAAACAGTAGTGGGGCTAGAGCTGTGGCAGTGTTTGCTGCCCTCTGCAGCGCTGGCATCCCACATGGGTGCCAGGTCGACTCCCAGCTACTTGGCTTCCGATCCAGCTCCCTGCTAATGTGCCTGGGAAGAGCAGCAGAGGATGGCCCAAGCTTCATTCAGATGAAGCTCCCAGTTCCTGGCTTTGGCCTGGTACAGCTCTGCCTGTCATGTCCTTTAGGGGAGTGAGCCAGCAGATAGAAATTCTCTCTCTCTCTCTCTCTCTCTCTCTGTAACACTGACTTTCAAATAAATATTAAAAAAGAAAACAATAGTTATATGTAGCTTTTAAAACCTTATGTGTTTTTGCTTTATTATATTTTGGACAAATACAAATAGATATACTTAATATAAATATGACTGAAAAACGATAATGATATAATGAACAACCAAGAATCAACAATACGGTCCAAGATCTAGGATATAATCAATAACAGACAGCCTATTTCTGTTTTTCTTCTTGCCTGCTGCCACACTACGTATTGTATTATTGATATATTTTTAAACAATTGAGTTTTAATTATTCTCGTTAAATTAGCAAATAAAGCATACCACACACAACATATTATAGATAATCTAGTGAAGCTGAATGTCATTATTCAACATTATGCTTTCAAAATCCATTCATGTTACTCTGTGCAACTGTAATTCATTCATTCATTTCTCTGCGGTATAAAGTTTTATTTTGGTGGTACACTGCAATTCATGAATTTGGATTAGCTTTTAGTTTAGTTATATTATTTATTTATTTTGCTAATGTAAACTATTGGTGGGAATTTGTACTTGGACATGGTGCAAACAAAGGTTTGGATTTAGGTCTCAGAATAAAGTTACTGAGGGGTAAACAAATATTTAGCTTTACGGGGTTGTGCCAGATTGCTTCCTAAAATGATTACACTAACATAGGTTATCATTAGAAATACATGGAATCATAACTGTATTACTTGACTGTTCAATTTTGAAAATAAAGTTGTTTCATATGTGTCCTAGATTAACACAGATTTTCTGTAATTTTTCTTAAGCTATTTGGCCTTGACTGTCACTTCTTTTTTTTTTTTTGGACAGGCAGAGTGGACAGTGAGAGAGAAGGAGAGAGGGAGACACAGAGAGAAAAGTCTTCCTTTTCCATTGGTTCACCCCACAATGGCTTCTGCGGCCGGTGTGCTGCAGCCCGGTGCACTGTACTGATCTGAAATCAGGAGCCAGGTGCTTCCTACTGGTCTCCCATGTGGGTGCAGGGCCCAAGCACTTGGGCCATCCTCCGCTGCCTTCCCGGACCACAGCAGAGAGCTGGTCTGGAAGAGGAGCAACCAGGACAGAATCTGGCACCCCAACTGGGACTAGAACCTGTGTGCCGGCGCTGCAGGTGGAGGATTAGCCTATTGAGCCATGGCTCCGGCCAACTGTACTTCTTTTGTCATGTGTTTGGCCTATTTTTTACTGGAATGTTTTATAATTATTTATTTATTATTAAAAATTTATTCATTATTTGAAAGGCAGAGTTACAAAGAGAGAGAGAGATCTTTAGTCCATTGATTCATTCCCCAATGGCTGCAACAGCTGGAGCAGGGCTGGTCCAAAGCCAGGAACTAGGAAACTTCTTCCAGGTCTCCCATTGGGTGGCAAGGGCCTACGGACTTGGGCCAGCTTCTACTGCTTTCCCAGGCACATTTACAAGCAGCTGGATTGGAAGTGTAGCAGCCAGCACTCAAAGTGGGGCAGGTATGGGATGCTGGCGTCACAGGTGGTAGCTTTACTCACTAGAATAACTCTAGTCCCAGGATGTTTTGCATTTAAATGTTGATTTGGGGAAAACACTTAATATGTATTCTACACACTAAATCTTTATTAGATGTAGATGCATACATACATTCATATCATTTACTCATTACTGTTTCATGATGTCTTTTGTCATTAAAGATTTATTTATTTGAAAAGTAGAGTGAAAGGGGAAGGAGGGAGGAAGGGAGGGAGGAAGGGAAGGAGGGAGAGAGAGGAGAGAGAGAGAGAGAGAGAGAGAGAGAGAGATCTTCCATGTGCTTCTTCATTGCCAAATGGCCCCAGATGCTGGGACTGGGTCAGGCCAAAGCCAGGAGCCTGGAACTCCATGTGGATCTCTAGGAGAGGGGAGGGGAGGGTAAGGGAGGGGAGGGGAGGGGATGGAAGGGGAAGACAGGGCCATCTTCTGCTGCTGCTTTGCCAGGCACATTGGCAACAGCTGGGTGGGAAGT
This sequence comes from Oryctolagus cuniculus, assembly GCF_051225735.1. Lineage (NCBI taxonomy): Eukaryota > Metazoa > Chordata > Mammalia > Lagomorpha > Leporidae > Oryctolagus > Oryctolagus cuniculus. The sequence goes on along the minus strand of NC_142875.1, from coordinate 75,399,692 downwards.
GGAACTTCTGGGGCTCAAACTAGTGCTCTGATGTGGAATGAGGGTGTTGAAAGCAGCAGCTTAACTCACATAACCCACTATGCCCTGACGCTGGCCCCCTTATGATGTCTTTTGATGATCAGGATTTGTAAAATTTCATTGTGGTTTTCATCAATGTTTTGACCATCAGTGAATAAGAAACAGGGCAAACAGTTCATTGTTCTGTTTAGTTGGCTGGTTGTTTCTTTGCATAAAGCTGATCACCTTGAGGTTCCTATCACCAGTAAATAAGTAAGCTGGTGACTGCATCTGCAAGCTAAACAGCACATGTTTATGAATCTTCACATAGGAAGCTGATTCAAGAAAGAGAAGTAACCACTATGGAAGCAAGCAATGTTTGCTTTGCAATGAATGGCTACAGGGCAACACAGAACTCTCTATGCCATCAATTTTACTGCTATCTTTACAAAGGAAAAAAAAACCCTTGATTTTACCCACAAAAATATTCTTCAATTCAGATTCTCTATTAAAAATATAATTTGGACATATGAATATCAATCTAGGTTAACATATTACTTGCACCAAGAATACATTCTCATTTTGAATCTCATGGATATCCATTCTCTGAATCACACATTTTTAAGCCCTTCAACACCAAATTTTTTAAATCTTTTTTTTTTAAGATTTACTTATTTGTTTAAGAGGCAAAATTAGAGAGAGAGAGGGAGAGACACAGACAGATTTTCCGTCTGCTGGCTCACTCCCCAGAAGGCCACAACATCTGGAGCTGGGCCAGTCCGACGGCAGGGACCAGGAGCTTCTTCTGGGTCTCCCACAGTGGTGCAGGGGCCCAAGGACTTGCAAGAAAAGGCCAGAATAAAAGCCACTTGCCAAGGTCGGAGTGTGCATGATCCAGGCTCCCATTAGGGAGACAGTGGAACATTCCTAGCATGTCTGCTTTTTCAGAATGTTTTGCTTCTCTGGCTTAGCTCAGATGTTCCTGATGAGCTAGTGTTTAGAGCTAATTGACAGTTTTAAATATCCGCAGCTGGGCCCCAGGATCTCGCCTTCCTGTCTGTAGCTTTCATTGAGCATGTAGTGTGCATCAGACCTCATGCCGGTTCCAGGGACTTGAAGATGAACCAGCCCTGGCTGTGGGCAGGAAGATGGCACTGACCTCACTGTGGCAGAGAGACAGCTGGGGGTGGGGCGGAAAGCAGGCAGGGGAGAAGGAGGACGGAGGAGACACCTGCAGCCAAGAGCTGGGACAGGGGCTGAGGAGTTGCCCAGGAAGGGGTGTGCTGGCTCAAGGGGTGTTCCTGGTGATGCAAAGGGGTCTTCAGTGGGATTCCCACCCTCACAGTGCTAGCTGCAAAATAAAAAGTGGATAAATCGGACTCCATCCAGATTAAAAATCTCTGTTCACCAAATACAAAATTAAAGACATGGGGAGACAAGGATGGGAGAAGCCCCGGCAGCAACACATGTATCATGATGAAGACCTCATTTCTGGAATCTATTTCTTTAAAATATGGGGCAGGCTTTTGGTGTAGTAGTTAAGTTGACTGCTTGGGGTGCCCATGTCCCGTATCAGAGTGCCTGGTTTGAATACTGCCTCTGCTTCTGATCCAGTTTCCTGTTAATGTGCCTCCTGGGGGGCAACAGAGAGTGGCTCAAGGATGTGGGTCCTTGCCACTGTCACAGGAGTCCTGGATGGAGTTCTTGGTTCCTGGTTTCGGCCTCACCCAGCCTCAGTCTTTGTGGGCATTTGGGGAGTGAACCAGAAGATGGAAGATACCTCTCTCTCCCCTGTCTCTGCCTTTCAAATAAATAAAAAAAAATCTTAGAGAAAAAAAAAACCCTGTGTATTGATATATCATTCATGTACCTTAAAATTCACACATTAAAGTGGCTGTTAGTACATTTGTAAGGTTGTGCAGATTTCACCGCTACCTCTGTCTAGAATATTCCATCACCCCAAAAGACAGCTATGAGCAGTAACTCCCCATCCTCCCCCCACCCAGTCCTGGAAACTCAGGTGGAAACACAGTGAGTGATTACTGAGCCATAGCATTGAGATTCCTGCACTGAATTTGCACTTCATTATAGATGCATGTACGTGATAGTCCATAGAAAGGAAGGAAGGAAGAGGGAAAGAGGAAGAGGAATGAGCGTCAGGGGAACTAAGCACTCAGTATCTGTAGATGGGAGAGCCAGAGAGGAGAGGGCTCTGGCAGGAGGGGCTACGCTCAGCCAGGAGCTTGCGGAGTGCAGAGCAGAGCAGGAGGCCCTTGTGTGCTGGACCTGCAGCCCTGAGCAGCAGCTGCTGGCAAGGGCTGGGACAGCCAGGCCCTGTGGGTGAACCTGTGCAGGTAAAGCAGATGGCAAGGACTGGCAGAGACCACCAGCCAGCCTTGAGTGCTTAGGGCAGGAATAGGGCCAGCTGAGGCATGGGAAGGCTGGCTGCAGCTGCCCACGAGTGCCAGCCCCAGGATAAGCACTGCATGTGCACGCCTTCCTCTCAACCTTGGCAGTACAGAAAGGGAAACTGAGGCATGGTGGGGCTGGCATTGGAGCCCAGGCAGCCTGATGCAGGCCCTGTGTCTTTATGCTGTACCTCATAGTGGGACAACAGAGGTGGGGGATGGGGTTGGGGTTCCTCCAAGACCCTCGAGTTTAAGGAAGAGCAGGTGCAGTATAGGCGTGGCCTTGGGGTAGGGTTGCTGGGTAGATGGGTGTAGAACCCAGAATCCTGGAGGCCAGGGAGAAGGAGGTGCAGGAGGTGGCAGGCTGGACTTTGCAGAGGGCCAGGGCCCCAGGCCTCCAGACCCCTTGAGACTTCAGCCTGACTTAGCCCTGGCTGTTGCAGCTATTTGGTGAGTGAAGCAATGAATGGAAGATCTTTCTTTTGATCTCTCTCTCTCTCTATCTCTCTCTCTCTCTCTCTCACACACACACACACACACACACATACACACAATGTCTCTAGTTCTATCATTCAAATAAATATATAAAAATCTTTTTTTAAAGATTTATTTATTCATTTGAAAGTCAGAGTTACATACAGAGAGAAGGAGAGACAGAGAGGTCTTCCATCTGCTGGTTCACTCCCCAATTAACTGCAATGGCCGGAGCTGCACCAGTCTGAAGTCAGGAGCCAGGAGCTTCCTCCAGGTCTCCCATCCCAAGGACTTAGGGCATTCTTTGCTGCTTTCCCAGGCCATAGCAGAGAGCTGGATCAGAAGTGGAGCAGCCAGGACTACAATTTGCGCCCATAAGGGATGCCAGTACTGCAGGTGGCAGCTTTACTCGCTACACTACAGCGCCGGCCCCTATAAAAAATCTTTAAAACAAAACCAAAAAACAGATAATAAAAGTAAGGCAATGAGGAATGTAGCTATATAAACTTGAAAATCCTGAAGTTTGTTCTGTCCTTGCGGGTCTCTACACTAGCCAAGGCTGGCGAGTGCACCTGATTTTTTTCTTTTTATGTATGCATTTATTTGAAAGGTAGAGTTATATATAGAAAGGGAGAGATAGTGAAAGAAAGAGGGAGAGAGAGAAATCTTTCTTCTACTGGTTCACTCCCAAACAACCCTAATGGCCAGGGCTCTGCAGGCCAAAGCCAGAGGCCTGGAACTCCATCAGGGTTCTACATGGATGGCAGGGCCTGAGCACTCAGGTTGTTTTCTCATGCTTTCCCAGGCACATTAGCAGGGAGCTGAATAGGAAGTGGAGCAGCCAGGACTTGAACGAGAGCCAGTATGGGATGCCAAGTCACAGGCACTGGCTTGTTCTGCTTTATTACAATGCCAGCTCTGTCCTAGATTATTTTATGGATTTCCAGATGCATATATAAATGCATCCTACAAGACACTATGAACAAAAAATTATCTCTTCCAAAGAGAAATGAATGAGAAATTTATAAATCATTATATATATACATAGAAGACAAAGTTCATGATGAAATATGAAGTTCTTCATAAAGCTTAGGCTATGTACCTAAATGATATATTTATGTAATTAAATACTATGTGTGATTTTTTATTAAGAATGAATCATCCATAATTATTAACACAGTGTTCTTAGTATATTCACTTTTTGAGGTAGAAGTGAACTGTCTATTGGTCATATCTGTGTGTCAAAATAAGTCAGATCCATCTTTTCCTGATTTATGAATATTATTGTTTAAATATATAATTGGGCTAGAATATGCAGATTGTGATTACACATATTAAGATTGTGCAACTTGACTGTTTCAAAATGAAATCAGTTGTTATTAGCACTGATTTTAGAAGTGGACCATTATTGGCATCCAAAAATCCTACTTACCAGTCACTATATCCTAACAAAATAACTATTCTGGCAGCTCAGTCTATGGACATATTCTAAATCTTATATTTTTATTAATAGAATCATGTGGTACAGATTATGCATCAATTCTTTAACTCAAAATAGTTTTTTGACATATTTTTAGTAGGTAATAACATTTCATTTATTTTTGCATTTTCAAACACTAGCTATTATTTACAACACATTTATAAAAATTTATATAGGTCTATAAATGGTAAGTTTTAAATATTTATATTTACAATAGATATCTGAGGTGTGACTGATTAACTGAGTATGCATTATATTCTATTAAATAATTTTCAGACATGGCTATCAGCTTTCTTACATTAGTGTCTAAAAGTGTTACATCCTCACTTATTATATTATGTTCATTTTATTTTAACCATTATGATTATTGTATATATAATAGTTATTATAGCCTTGATTTGCATTTTCCTAATGCAAATAAATTCTTTAAACAAATTTTATGTTTATTTCCCTGATGATATTGTGAAGTGTCAATTTAATTCTTTTGTCCATTTTTTCCATTAAGTTGTTGAGATTTGTATTACTGATTTGTAGATATATATATATTTTGGCTAAGAGAACTTTGTCAGATACACACTCAGCAAATAGCTTCCCCCATTCTCATTTTTTAGCCTCTATTAGGTTTTCTTTGAAAATATAAATTCTTAGTTTTACAAATTTATTGATTTTCTTCTTTGTAGTAAGTGATATTAGCATCCTGTATATGAAATATTTTCCTACCTTATAAAATTATTTCTTATGTTTTTATACTAAATTTTTATAAAGTTTTATTTATTTATTTATTTATTTAAAAGAGCTACAGAGAGAACAGGAAAGAGTCAGAAAGAGAGAGAGAGAGAGAGGGAGGGAGAGAGAGAGTTCTTCCATCGTCTGGTTCACTCCCCAGTTGGTCACAAAGGCCAGCGCAGGGCCAGGCTGAAGCTGGGAGCCAGCAGCTTCATCTGGGTATCCCACATGTGTGCAGGGGCTCAAACATTTGTGTCATCTTTCCCTGATTTTCCCAGGGCATTAGCGAGGAGCTGGATGGGACATGTAGCAGCAGGGACATGAATCGGGGCCATTAAGGAAGGCCAGCATAGCAGGTAGCAAGTTTACCCACTACACCACAATTCCGGCCTCTTTATAATAAATTTTTATGCTAGGATCTACATTCAGGGGTGGACATTTGGCCTAGTGGTTAAGGTGACTATGTCCCACATCAGAGTGCCTGAGTTCCACCATTCTTTTAATATACGCCTGGGAGGCAGAAATGACAACTAAAGTTATTGGGTTTCTGCCACCTGCACGAGAAGCCTGAATTGTGTTCCAAGCTCTCAGCTTTTGCCTGGCCCAGCTGCACCATTTAGGTAGTAAACCAAGTGATGGGAGTATACCCTCTCTCATGCTCCTTTCCCCTCCCCTTCCCCTTCTTCTCCTCCTTCTCAAGTAACAATAATAAAAAAAAATCTACATATTGGGGGTACTAATAATGTTTTGTTCTTAATTTGGGTGTAGTTTATGAGGTGATCAGATGAAAAAGAACTTAATGATCTGAAAACTTAAGTGTGTTGCTTGGAATGTATACTGTGTTTTCATAATTTTTTGAAAAAGGAAACCCTAGAATTGATCTTTTCAGACTGCTATAGGAGAGGGCAAGATTAATTTGTGTCCATATGGTTCTCTCATTGTACTAGCAAATTTATTTATAGAGTGTCATTTCTTTCACTGTGTGATGGTATGACATTTGTCACAAACCAAATTATCTTGTGTGGGTGGACCTGCACTCTTCCATTTGATTAATCTATTTGTCCACATGACATCGTCTTAACCAATAATGGCTATTGTTGATATCTAACTGTGAATGTTCTCTAACTTTGCTCTTCTTCAAGACTTTCTGCACTATGACCTTTTTCAGTTTCCCTAAATTGATTTTAAGTGTCCAGTTTATACACACATACACAAACACATATGTACACACATATGCTTGCATTGAACTATAGATGAAAATGAGAAAAACTGAATCTTTAAAATTTTGAATCTTGAAATCCATTCACCTGGTCTGTCTGACAATTCATTGAGGGTTTGTTCGTCTTTTCATTTTATTAGAATATTTGGAATTTTCACTTTACAGTTCTTGTCCAGTTGTTAATGCCCCAATATTCTTTTAATACTAACAAAGATGATCTCTTTTTAAATATTTCTCTATTTTTAGTGTGCATTTAAAATTACAATTGAATTCTCTCTGCTGACCTGGTATTCATTGACTTTGCTAATTTTACATATTAATAACTGTTGTAGAATATTTCTATTTGGCATAGCTGAAAATTTGGGATTCATTCCAATTTGGGATTTATCTGGATGGTGTTTTCTTTTTCTAGAGTTGTTTAACCTTCCAGGCAGTAGAGAGGGGCTGATTACTTCAGTGTAGTCGTGAGCAGAACGATGTCAATTCCACAGTGTGATATCCTCAATGTTCCTTCCACTTCTAGATTGTCTCTGCTTCTAGGACGTAATATTCCAGGAGCTCCATCTAGAACTTTGAAGTCCTTACCAGACCTCCTCCATCTGATTTTGAAATCAAATCACCTTGTCAGGGACTCTGGAAAATGTAATTCTGCAATTTTAGACTGTTGTTCTACAATTTCCAAATTTAGTAACAGGAAAAGCGTCAGAATGAAGAGCTGATACCAGGCCCTTCCATTCTCACTGGTATTCTGGTCTTACAGTTCTTTAATTTTTATTACTGCACCTTTCAGAAACCACCAGAGCACAGTAAGCTTCGCTGGCATTTCCTGGCAGCCTTGCGATCTGGCCCTCTGTCTATATCCCTCTCATCTTTCCTCAGAATGTGCAAGAATCCTGATGCCAATAGAGACTGAAAAATGTTCTTCTCTTTTCCCTTCTCTGTAAATTTTACTCATAAGTCACGCTTTCCCCAACAATTTCTTAAATATCTCACACAAATGATCTACCTATCCTTTGTCTATTTATCTATCTGTTTTATTGGACTTTTTCTGTTTTCTTCTGACACGATTTTGGTTTGCTGCTCACACATATTGTTGTTGTTATTATTATTATTTTAAATTTTTATTTATTTATTTGAAAGGCAGGGTTACAGAGAGGCAGAGGCAGAGAGAGGCCTTCCATCCACAGGTTCACTCCCAAATAGTCACAGTGGCTGGAGCTGAGCTGATCTGAAGCCAGGAGCCAGGAGTTTCTTCTGGGTCTCCCACGTGAGTGCAGAGGCCCAAGGACTTGGGCCATCTTCTACTGCTTTCCCAGGCCACAGCAGAGAGCTGGATCAGAAGAGGAGCAGCCAGGACTGGAACTGGCACCCATATGGGATGCTGGCACTGCAGGGGCAGCTTTTCTTGCTAGGCACAGAGCTGGCCCATTGTTATTATTTTTTATGATAATTTTTCCTGTGTAGAGAATGCAATTCTATTAATTTGTTATTCTTTCTTTCATTGTCTTTCAAAATACTTCAAGATTCTTTTGTTATTTTCATTAACCAATGAATTGAAAAAATATAGTCAAATGCTTTGTTTCCACCTTGTGTAATGCATCTTATTATTTTTCAGTCAAGCTGAATCACCAGTAACTTACTTTACCTTTCTTTATCACCATTAGTGGAAATGCAATTGAAATTCAAGTTATTCTGTGTTCTAAGCAAACATGTAATCTGTAATTGCCATTATTTTAGCCATTTTAGTATCTGAATGTTTAGCATTTGAGACCAGTTGTTTTGTTTTTCCTACTTCAAGCTTGAAACACAAAACCTAATAAAAAATTTGCCGGAGCCTCTTTCCATAGGCCATGCATTTATTTAGAGTATATAGAACTAATTTGAGTCTACAGCTGGATAATTAATCTGTTTCTCAAAATAAAACAACCAAAAACTCACTTCAACCTTTCATAGGTGCAAAAGGAAGATAAATCTTAATAATTTTTCTTTAAAAATACACAAACTACTTGACATTTTCTGAGTCATATTTATTAATGCTGAAGAGACAATCTCTTATATACCACCAATATTGACAAGATCAGTTATTTGATGAAATGTATATATAATTCTTCTCAAATGGAATCAAATAAGCAACAGATAAATACAAATGAGAATACAATACAGAATCATTCTTCACAACTTTTGACGATAGATATATTATTCTTTTCTTTAAAGTTCTACAGGATTTTATCTTATTAACATTTTATTTCAGAATAGTTTTAGATTTACAATACAAAAAACTGTGAGGTTGCAATATAAAGAGTTCCCAGATGTCCCTTACCCCACTTATATTATTAACATCTCATAATTTGTTGCAATTAATGAAAAAACCTATTTACCCTATTTTTGCAAATCAAACTCATTTTATTACTCCCACTCTTCCTGTCACACAGTACATCAGTGAATTTTCATGATAAAAAAGAAAAAATAAATCCACCTTTACTCACATTATCATGAGAATGTCAAGCGCTATGGTAATTGAAAATATTGAATTTAGCAAGCAAAACAATTCATAGACAAAGGAATCAAAAGAAAACCAAAGTATATTTGAATAATTCAAAATGCTAAAGAATAGATCTACCTCTCTAGAAACTTAAACCAAGAAAACTACATTACAGTAATGAGTGAGGGGTGACGAATGCTCAGTATAGCGGTTAAGCAGCAGTATACTACTATCCGAGCTCCTGGGTTTGACTCTCTGCTCCGCTCCAGATTCTACCTTCCTTCTAATGCATACACGGGGAGGCAGCTACAGTATCTGAGTTCCTGCTGCCCCTGTGGGGGACTCATATTGAGTTCTGAGCACCTTCTGCAGGCATTTAGGAGATGAACCAGTGGATGGGGTATTTCTCTTTGTCTATCTTGGGCAAAATCATGCTTTATCCTGAGCAAATCATACTTTCATTACTGGTGTAATATAATAATAATTTGTATAGAAATGGGTAGACACTAGAGCATGAATTAGACAATATTTTAAAACACTACAGTTAGGTTATTTCTTACTCCAACAATACAAAAATGTAAGAATAATTCAGTTAAATTCATGTTTATTAAGTTATTGTGTGTGCCAGATAGTGTGGAAACCATACAGTGACTTTTTCAAAATTTTTAGTATATTTTAATATTTTCTCAGTAATTTGTGTAATAATTTGCAAACACTCAAGTATTATGAATTAGGAGTTAGAAAAAGTTCATTTCTCTTTTTTAACTTTTATTTAATGAATATAAAGTTCCAAAGTACAGCTTATGGGTTACAATGGCTTTCCCCCCCATAACTTCCCTCCCACCCACAACCCTCCCCTTTCACACTCCCTCTCCCCTTCCATTCACATCAAGATTCATTTTCAATTCTCCTTATATACAGAAGATCAGTTTAGCATATATTAAGTAAAGATTTCAACAGTTCGCACCCACATAGAAACACAAAGTGAAAAATACTGTTTGAGTACTAGTTATAGCATTAAATCACAATGTACAGCACACTAAGGACAGAGATCCCACATGAGGAGTAAGTGCACAGTGACTCCTGTTGTTGACTTAACAAATTGACACTCTTGTTTATGGCATCAGTAATCACCCTAGGCTCTTGTCATGAGTTGCCAAGGCTATGGAGGCCTTTTGAGTTTGCCAACTCTGATCACATTTAGACAAGGTCATAGTCAAAGTGGAAGTTTTCTCCTCCCTTCAGAGAAAGGTACCTCCTTCTTTGATGACCTGTTCTTTCCACTGGGATCTCACTTGCAGAGATCTTTCTTTTAGGTCATTTTTTTTTTTTCCCAGAGTGTCTTGGCTTTCCATGCCTGAAATACTCTCATGGGCTTTTCAGCCAGATCCAAATGCCTTAAGGGCTGAGAGAAAGTTCATTTCAACAAGAATCGATCGAGAATTTTTTTTTCAAATGATATCTCTGTACTTGGTCTTTGAAAAATAAGATTTGGATTGATAGAAAACTTATACAGTTATTTTTTAAATTTTATTTAACTTATATAACTTAAACTATCTTTGAAATAAATAAAATAAATATCTTTAAAAGAATGAAAAGGTGCCGGCAGTGTGGAGCAGTGGGTAAACGCCCTGGCCTGGGGTGCTGGCATCCCATATGGGCACCAGTTCAGGACCCAGCTGCTCCACTTCCGATCCAGCTCTCTGCTATGGCCTGAGATAGCAGTGGAAGATGGCCCAAGTCCTTGGCCCCTGCACCCACGTGGGAGACCCAGAGGAAGATCCTGGCTCCTGGCTTCGGAGCAGTGCAGCTCTGGCCGTTGTGGCTCTTTGGAGAGTGAACCATTGGATGGAAGACCTCTCTCTCTTTGTCTCTCCTCCGTCTTTGTAACTCTGACTTTCAAATAATAAAAAAAAATCTTTAAAAAAAAATGAAAAAAAACTCTGAAAAAAACGCACAGAACTAAGAGTATATCTAAACCTAATAAGGCAACAAACAATATAGAAAAAGTCATTGAAAAACTAAGACAAATTTAAATCATAGATGAAACATACAAAATATATGAAATGCCATTTCATGGGACAGAAGATTTAAGTAGTCAATAAGCACATATAAATATGCAACCTCCTTAGTAATCAGTGCAACTCTAATTAAAACTGTAAGAGTTCTACATTCAATAAAGTATCTGCAAAATATTATTGTTGTTGAAGACATGCAGCAATAGAAATTCTACAGGGCTATTTGGGATACCTATTGATATAGATGTTGTTTAAGATAGTGTAAAATTATTTAGGTAATTATGAAGATAGATACTTATCCTTATGACTTTCCATCTTAAGAAACTTACTCAAGAGAATCATATGTAAGCAAGCATCAGTAGCCACTGGTTGATATAGAGCCGTACAGATTTTAATACTAAAACAAAATATTCTGCCTGTTGGGATTTTGCATTTTGCAAATACTATATTGCAAATGCAAATATTGCATTGCAGTGGCAGTAGATAAGTGAGTGACAGCAGATAAACGAGTACAAATTGAGTGTCAGAATACTTGCAATACATACAAGTTTACACTAATTATACACCAAATTTAAATACATGTATATATTTCCATAATTTAGTAACTTAGTGCTTTGGTACACATATGTGATAAAATTATAGTGAAAAGCAAGAAAAAGATAAACAAATCAAAGAAGCAGTTAACCTTGTTGGGAGAGCAACAGCGGCGAGGAAGCAGAGTGCATGGTGCTGGGATTGTGGCATACTGTGTCAAAGCAGCACTCAGACTGGCATCCCATATGGGCACCTGGTTGAGTCCTGGCTGCTAGATTTCCAAACTAGCTGCCTGCTAATGTGCTTGGGAAAGCAGCAGAAGATGGCCCAAATGCCTGGGCCTCTGCACCCACGTGGGAGATCCAGAAGAAACTCCTGGCTCCTGACTTCAACCTGGTCCAGCCCTGGCTATTACTGCCATCAGGGGAGTCAACCAGCAGATGAAAGACCTCTCTCTTTCTCTGTTTCTCCCTCTCTTTGTAGCTCTGATTTTCAAATAAATATGTGAATCTTTTTTTTTTAAAGAAAAAAGAGCAAAGATATATTGGCTATATAAAATTTCTTAAGATGAAAGCTTAGTTTTTTGTTCTATTATACTTCATACTAAATATAAAAAGAGTTTTGTTCACATATAAATATGTTCTAATAAATAAATGTAGCTCCTTTAGCAAGATACTGATAGCTTTTAAATTTAATTAAAATTGGCAGTACGATGCCTTCAATTAACCATCAAAGTGAGAATTCATATATGATTTCAGAATTATATCAGTTTTGTTTCAGTTAACTATAATCTTCGTAAATAAGTAACTTTACAAATGCTATTTCCTTTGAGGATAAACTGTATTATTCATTTAGAATCATTTTTGTTTCCCAGAAGAACATTTTTTCTCTGACTTTTCAGTATGTGATTAACCATGGAACATGAATCATAAATAAAATATCATCATAAGGAAAGAGTTGGCCAAATTCACCCCTCGGGTTTCTTATGCTTAAGTTCTAAAGAAAGAATTACATCTCACTTTATCTTATTTGTACTTTCCATGTGCATTTCCCTTTTTTGATTGTAAACTTTTATCAGTTTGCAAGGGTTCAGTTGTATGTTGCAAATTACCAGAGTCTCAACAAAGTCACTTATTAGGCTAAAGATTAATTTTGAGCAAAAGAAAATACACCTACTTTTCTAATAATGTGCACATGTAGTTTTGAAAACTTTGTTTTGCAACATTATCATACCAATGGCTAAGAATATTGTATTACCATGGTTTCAATTATATATGATTACTTTAAAATTTACTGTATATGGGTTGAAGTTATCATTTTTCCATTCAACTATTATTTACAGCTATTGTCTACAGTCCCACTACATTAGGGTATTTTGCTTTCTACTTGTTAAACTTATTTGGTTAAGTATTAAGCATTTTTACTGTAACATACTTTGAAAATGTGTTCTCTCTAAAAAACTAAAATAAAAAAAGGAAGAAGGAAAGAATGAGGAAGGCGTGAAGGGAAAATCATTGTGTTCTTAGAATTGAAGCTACAAATCACATTGAATCTGTTAAAAATCAATCAAAAATTTTCAAAAAAATAATAATTATGGGAACAACTGTTTCATGACTAGTAAAAATTGAAGGACATTTTTACAAAATTATGAGACTACTATTTGGGGGTCAGTGATGAAAAGGTACTAAAGAGGTGCTTCATATTCGGGAGTGAATAACAGTTTATATGAATGTCAATGAAAAGTAGTAGGATTACATTAATCATGGCAAATACAGTTGGATAACATTAAACTTCTACAGCAGTTTTTTTCTAGAATGTAATTAAATACATTTAATGTGGTGATAAACAATACTATGATAACATCAATATGCTAACAAATCATATAGCAAACAAAACTGAATGTGAGGAAATTGGTATTATGATTATCTCAGTTTTTATGCATTTGGAAACAAAGCCTGAGAGAGGTTAAGGAGGTTGTGCAGGATTTCAGTTCAGGCTGCCCTCACAAAAGCAGCACAGTCTGAGCAGGTTAACAAACATTTATTTCTCACAGTTCTGGAAGCTGAAGGTCCAAGATCAAAATGTTGGAAGATTCAGTGTCTGAGCATACAGGAAGTATGCTCTCCCATCTCTTCAGGCAGCACACAAATCCTCTTCATGGGGTCTTCACTCTCTTTTTTTTTTTCTTTTCTCTCTCTCTCTCTTTTTTTTTTTTTTTTTTTTGACAGGCATAGTGGACAGTGAGAAAGAGAGACAGAGAGAAAGGTCTTCCTTTTCCGTTGGTTCACCCTCCAATGGCCGCCACGGCCGGTGCACCGCGCTGATCCGAAGCCAGGAGCCAGGTGCTTCTCCTGGTTTCCCATGGGGTGCAGGGCCCAAGGACTTGGGCCATCTTCCACTGCACTCCCGGGCCACAGCAGAGAGCTGGCCTGGAAGAGGAGCAATGAGGACAGAATCCGGCACCCCAACAGGGACTAGAACCCCGGGGTGCTGGCGCCGCAGGCGGAGGATTAGCCTATTGAGCCGCGGCGCCAGCAGGGTCTTCGCTCTCATAATGTTTTCACTACCAAAAGGCTCTATTTCCTAATACTATCACAGTGGTAGTCAGAATTTCTTTTTATTGATTGGTTCATTTGTTCATTGGGAAGGAAGATAAAGGAAACAGGGAGTGATGGAGATATCTTCTATTCATTGGTTTACTTCCAAAATGCCCACAGCAGGCAAGGTTGGACCAAACTGAAACCAAGAACTTGGAATTTGTTCAAGGTCTCTCAAATAGGTGACACCGACCAACCTAACTGAATCTGTTGCTACCCAGTGTGCACATTATCAAGAAGCTGGAATTGGAAGATATACAGGACTCGAATCCAAGCTCCCAGGTATGGAACATGAGCTTCCTAAGCAAAGCTGTAACTATTGTGCCAAACATTCATCCCTGAGGTTTAAGACTTCAGCATGAATCTGGGAGGGCCAAAAACATTCAATCAATAACAACTACATATTTAGTATGTTGAAGAGTAGGGATTCAACTTACACCTTGTTAGGAAACTGGCACAGTTTTGGCCAGGCGGCCACGTGGCCCAACGTTGTCAAGCTCCACCCCCATCCTAATGGGATTCGCTGCTCCTGCTTCCCTGCCCGCCCTCGGGCAAAGTTTTAAAAGGGCCTGTTCCTGAACACATGCTCTCTTGGTCCTTCTGCGCTCACTTGGTTCCTCTCTCTAGCCTCCTCCTCTGGTCTCTTGGCTCTCTCTCTCTTGGCTCCTCTCTGCTCTCTCCTCTCTCTTGGCTCTCCTCTCCTGCCCTCTTGGTTCTTCTCTCTTGGCTTCTCTCCTACTCTCTTGGCTCATCTCTCTACTCTATCTTCTCTCCTCACTATCTCCTCTCCTCTGTCTCTCTCTCTCTCTTTATACTCTCTCTTTTTCCCTTCGTGGCCCCTTCACTCTGGTCTGCTGGGTTTTCCCCAATAAACCCTTTCCCTTACTCCAGTGTTCGGTGTGTTTTGTGATGGCTAACATTAATATATAACACACCTGAATAACATACTCTATGTTATTTTCTAAAACATGATAGTGAAAGAGTTATTTAAATGTAAATCATTTACTATGCATAACTGAATATAGAACTCTAAATGACTCACTCCAAACATTATTATTTGTATCATGGTCAGAATTTTCATGTGTTATATCCATCTATTACAGTGCCATAATGATTCTACATTGGATGATTTTAAAATATTTTCAGTATTTCTTTATTCAAATTACTTATTTAGAACAATCCCTTACTATGTTGATGTACTATTTCCTAGGGCTTGTATACATGATAACTGGTAAAATTATTCTTATGTGTGACTCATCCATTTGCTCTAGAGTTAGAAGATATAAAGTAATTCATACTTTGTCTACAAATCTGAATTTGGAGTAGTGTTTGCATAATTTTAGCAAAGTCTTCTATTCTGGACCATGAAAGTCCTGTTTGAAGAGATGCCAGGAATTCCCTATATAATCTTGTTGTAAAAAATCTGATGATATATGTGGTGACTTCCATTCATAAGTTTGAGTGGAAATCATTTATATAATGCTTTTGTTTTGCCTAAAAATCATTCTGTTTTATTATTACACATTCTTCTGAAATACTAGAAATCTTTATTCTTACATTCATTTTATTTTGAAATTGAAATATATATTTTATAAAGGTGTAATAATGATTATGCACCTAATGTTGAACTACACATCGGGAATATGAGTAGACAATCCTCCAGAAATATGATGTTACATCATCAAGGCAATATGAGCCGTCATGGTTAGCAGATCTTTAACGAGTAAAGATTCTAAAGAAATACAATCATAATACAACTTTCAAACCATGTGTGTTAATGTGATCACTTGAAAATTTATATTGAGTCTTCCATACAGATATATTTACTTTTAGTATTTTTGATTCAAAAGATTTTACATAACATTTTTTTTTGATAGGCAGAGTTAGACAGTGAAAGAGAGAGAGAGAGAGAGAGAGAGAGAGGTCTTCCTTTTTCCATTGGTTCACCCCCCAAGTGGTTGCCACAGCTGGCGTGTTGTGGCCGGTGTGCTGCGCCAATCCGAAGCCAGGAGCCAGGTGCTTCCTCCTGGTTTCCGATGTGGGTGCAGGGCCCAAGGACCTGGGCCATCCTCCACTGCCTTCCTGGGCCACAGCAGAGAGCTGGACTGGAAGAAGAGCAACCGGGACAGAACTGGCGCCCCGACTGGGACTAGAACCTGCCGGTGCTGCAGGTGGAGGATTAGCCTAGTGAGCCGTGGCGCCGGCCTACATAACATTTTTTGAGCTATGAAACTATCATGTAGCCTCTAAGCAATATAATTTGTCATCATTCCAACTTAATTAAGGAGACAAGATAGAGGTATAAATCATAAGAATTATGTAAACCACCTTCAACAACAGTATATGCTGTTAGTCCATGAGGAACTTCAAAATTGGAGTAGATGGAGAAAATCTGTGAACTTCTAGTCAGATGTGTTGTGGTTTGGGGGAGAGGAATGTCAGGTCCTAATCCTCTCATGAAAAATGGCTATTCTTAGTTTCCTGGAAGGAGTCCCATTCTATCAGCCAATTAGATTTTAAGTTGAAATTGCTATATGCTTTTATCATGTGTGTCTATTTTCCCTCTTGTTCCTTTATTTACATAAAATAAATTAACTTACATATAAACTACAGAGATAATCATAAAAAAGAAAGAAATCCTGTCTTTCACAACAACATGAATGCAACTGGAAAGCATTATACTTAGTGAAATAAGCCAGTCCCCAAAAGACAAATGTCATAATTAATAGAATACAAAAAATGTCATGTTTATGAGTGAAATTGACATTTTGAGAATTGATTATTATTTACAGCCCTTATCTCTACTGGTGAGGAACAGTGTTTTTTTAATTCTTAATATTTGTTGAATTACTACTTAGCAAAGGATTAAGCTTATGATTATAAGATAAATTGAAAGAATGTCAACGTAAAAATTAAAAAGATGGAGAAGAAATGAAGGAGGAGGGAGGGTGAGAGTGTGGTGTGGAAGTGAGGGTAGGGTAGGAAGTGTCACTATGCTCCTAAATCTTTACATATGAAATACATGAAATTTGTTCACCTTATATAAATAAAAAAGTATAAAAAATCAAAGAGCTGTTTAATTAAATGCCATACAGGAGGACTAAAATCTATATTTGAGTCAACGTTACCTGGGATTCAGTAAACACTATTAGGTCTTTATTACTCAACGTTGACAAAGCTGTATCTACAAAGTAGATGGTGCAGGCCTCACCAACATCAGCAGGAGAGGAGTAGGTTGCGTAGAACACAGAAGTGAAAGTAAGAATGACCCCGGAGAAAATGTTATTTGGAAAAAAAACCTGTTGATTTAGTTGAAATGGGATTTCAACTGAAGAAGAAATGGGATTACTTTAGAAGAAATGGGATTACTTTCTTTATTTGATTTCATATAGCATTAACCAAACAGAAAATATTCTTTCTGTTTTTGAAATCACCTTTATTTTATTTTGAAATCTGTACATGCAAAGTGTAAAATGTCCATGCATGAGTCTAAGTCCTTTGTGTTTTTTCCACATTGTCTGATGCAAGCGGTTTGCCCATATGTCACTACTGACTAGAAAGGCAAACCTGCCCTGCAGCAGGATAGCCCAGCATGAGCTCATCCCACAGGCAGGCAGTGATTCAAAGAGGCCGTGTAGCAGAACAATATTTAAAACTTCAGGGGATATCTCACAGTTTACCTGTGACCGTCAACTCTGTCTTCCAGAGTATCACTGTCAGAGGGTTTCGATAATCTGAAAATATCAAGATGAACAAGTTGTTTTGAAGGAAATAGAGTCCATTGCTTAGATATCTAACACATTAGCAAATACAGAAAATGTTAAATATTGTTGTATGCATCAAATAAAAGATAATGAAAAAGCTTTGTGATGTTTTAAAATGTCGAATTGCCTACTTACTTTTGCTTAACCTCTACCTATGTTTTATGTGGGTACTTCATGGAAAAATGGAATTAAAACATACATTGGGGTGAGCTGAGATACATTAGGTTACTTGGTTCCACATCAGCTACATTGGTTTGACTTCAAGCTCTGAACCCTGAATGTGTGTTGAGTGATGACTCAAGTGGTGGCAACTTTACATTTTAGTTCATCAATGTTTTATATACTTTAATGAAGAGGAATTATTTTATATGCAAACATGATGTTTTGAATTTTAAATTATTTTTTCTTCATTTCTTTTTAATATTTGTTGCTGCTAATATATGTTAATCTTGTGTCATGAAACCATACTAGATGAATTTATTCATTCAGTAGATAATTTGTACCTTCTTTGAAAATTTCTATGTGAATAATCATGTAGTTTGCCAATATAAATGGTTTTACTTCTTTCTTTCTTTTTTTTTTTCACAGGCAGAGTGGACAGTGAGGGAGAGAGACAGAGAGAAAAGTCTTCCTTTGCCCTTGGTTCACCCTCCAATGGCTGTCGAGCTGCGGCCGGCGCACCGCGCTGATCCGAAGCCAGGAGCCAGGTGCTTCTCCTGGTCTCCCATGGGGTGCAGGGCCCAAGCACTTGGGCCATCCTCCACTGCCTTCCTGGGCCACAGCAGAGAGCTGGCCTGGAAGAGGGGTAACCGGGACAGAATCCGGCGCCCCGACCGGGACTAGAAACCGGTGTGTCGGCTCCGCTAGGTGGAGGATTAGCCTATTGAGCCGTGGCGCCGGCCTTTACTTCTTTCTTTTCCATCATTTTTAAGATCTTTCTTTCTTTCCTCGTTTCATTGGAAAGAGCTTCAGAACAATGCAGGATATATGTGATAGAAACAGAGATCACTTCTTTTTCCTCTTTTTAGGAGGAAGTATTCAATATTTACATATCAATTATTTTAGTGGAAAGCCTTTTGTAAATGCCTTATTCAGGTTGTAGTGTCTTTTTTTTTCTGTTATATATATATATATATATATATGCACACATATGCTTAAATTTTACCTACTAAGTTTTGTTATATGCTTTATCTATTGTAATGGTCACAAAGTTTTTGTCCTTTTTCTCTTTTTATATTAATATGCTATAGTTGATTTCAAATGTTAAACCAACTTTACATTACTGGAATAAAAGTTGCTTGTTTATAGTTAACTAAGTATTTAAAACATGGGCCAGCACTGTGGCATAGCAGGTGAGGCTGCCGCCTGCAGTGCCAGCATCCCATATGGGTGCTGGTTTGACTCCTGGCTGCTCCACTTCTGATCCAGCTCTCTTCTGTGGCCTGGGAAAACAGTAGAAGATGGCCCAAGTGCTTGAGCCCCTGCACTCATGTGGGAGACTCAGAAGGAGCTCCTGGCTCCTGGCTTAGCATTGGTGCAGCTCCAACCATTGCGGCCATCTGGGGAGTGAACCAGCGGATGGAAAACCTCTCTCTCTCTCTCTTTCTCCCTGCCTCTGCCTCTCTGTAACTCTGCCTTTCAAATCAATAAATAAATCTTAAAAAAAAACATGGTTAGGTTTGATAACTAATATCTGCTAAATGATTTTTTATCAAGATTATGAGACATATTGCTACAGATTTTGTTATGTTTAAGTCTATCTTATTTGGTACTAGTGTGATGCTGGTTTCACAAAATCAGTTTGGATGAGTTGGTGCTATTAGTGTTTCTTCTGACATATTTAGTAGAGGTCAACGTTGACGTCATCTGAGCATGAAGAGTTTTCCTTGACAGAATTTTTATAATACATGCCACCTATTTAAGAAATATTGGAGTATGATCATATGTTCTTTTATTTTGTATGAATTTTGTACATTTTGTTTTTCCAAGATTATTTTTCATTTAAACTGTAATTAAATTTGTTGGTTATGAAGTTCTCTAATTGTTCTTTTTTTTTCTTTTTAAAAAGATTTATTGATTAATTTGAAAGTCAGAGTTACAGAGAGGCAGAGGCAGAGAGAGAGAGAGAGAAAGAGGTTTTCCATCTGTTGGTTCACTCCCCAGATGGCTGCAATGGTAGGAGCTGGGCCAATCCCAAGCCAGGAGCTAGGAGCTTCTTCTGGGTCTCCCACGTGAGTGGAGGGGCCCAAGGACTTGAACCATCTTCTACTGCTTTCCCAGGCCATAACAGAGAGCTGGATTGGAAGTTGAGCAGCTGGGAATCAAACTGGTGCCCAAATGGAATGCTGGTGCTGCAGACGAGTGCTTTATAACCTGCTGTGCCATAGCATTGGCTCCTCTAATTGTTCTTTTAATTTCTGTAGTATCTGCTATAATGTTCCGTCATTCTTGCGGTTTGCTTATCATCTTACAGATCATTTAAAAATATATTATTTTTCTTACTTAATTACTGTTCTTTAAATCTTTTCTAGCTTCCTGAATTGAGTATGTAAATAACTTGTTTTAATTTTTTTAACTACTATAGTCTTAACAGGTATTTAACTTAAGATTTAGATATGGGAGTATTCTTAGATACTGGCTATTTAGTACTATAGTTACACTGAAAATCCACCTGTATCCACTCTTGTTTTAGCTCTTGGTGATGTCTACTACTGAGATCTCATGAGAGCCTTAAAATAATTTGTTAGAATTATGTACCAAGTCAATTGGTTTGCAACAAAAAAAAAAAAAATAGAAAATTCAGTATATTGCCCACGTGTAAGAAGAGAAGAAGCAAAGACTAGTTGTTGGCACAATATTTTAAGCTTCACATTTCACACTATTTTATAAAGTGTGTTTATTTAAAGTCACTGGCTTGCCCCAGTTACTAACTGTCTGTTCTCTGTGATTTTTTTTCTTCCCTCTTTTTTTTTCTTCTCAGCTCTTGCATCATTTAAATACTCAGTGATTAGTGCCATCATCAACTCCTTTTCTTCCAACATGTTGATTTAATTTAGAATGTGCAGTTCACAGCTGCATGATTATTGATAAAATTTTGAAAAACAAGGAGAGGTTTATTTTAGTACTATATAACTGGTACACACTTTGAATTTTATATGTTTCCTTTGAAAATGAACAGACAAAAATCTTATTTTTCAACAAATGTTCACATTTCTTCTTCCAACAATTGCTATTAACATACTAAAATTCACCAAACTGGCATTGTTTTTCTGGAAATTTTAGTTTAGTGGTTAAAAAATAGTGTAGAAGCGTCTGTTGGATTATAAACATTATTTTGTGACAGTAGATTTTTGTCAACTATAAATTAGTAAACATTTATGCTAACTTTTAATTATTAATTGCTTTAACTTTTAATCATTAATTGCTTTAAATCCTTATTAGCAATATCATACTAATTTATGACTTTTTAAAATTATGCATAGATTATTTTATCATTTCATTGTTTATTTTGCATGAATAAAAATGGCTAGATTAATAGAATGAGTTTTTGAATGAAAAATAACAACTAACTATTCTAATTTGTTGGTTTTTAGAAATATAGATATTCATCAATATTAAAATTAAATGATTATTATGTACTGATTGATATTTAAAATATATTTTCTTGTTTACATAGCTTGGTTGTAGTTATAAAAAGGATTAGATGGAGCCAGTGCTGTGGTGTAGTAGGTGAGGCCGCCACCTGCGGTGCTGGCATCCCATGTGGGCACCAGTTCGAGTCTCCACTTCCGATCCAGCTCTCTGCTATGGCCTGGGAGAGCAGTAGAAGATGGCCCAAGTCCTTGTGCTCCTGCACCTTCGTGGGAGACCCAGAAGAAGCTCCTGGCTTCAGATCTGTGCAGCTCTGGCCATTGTGATCAGTTGGGGAGTGAACCTGCTGACAGATGACCTTTCTTTCTCTCTCTCTCTCTGCCTCTCTTTCTCTGTGTAACTCTGACTTTCAAATAAATAAATAAATCTTTAAAAAGAGATTAGAAGAAAATATAAAGTAAATGAGGAATTCAAAAAGTCTTAGATTTCAGGCTAATCAACATTTTAATCTCTCTGAAGGGTTTTATTTTCTTTTTCAATAAACAAACAAAAAAAGTGTGCCAGCCAAGTGACTCATGCATAACATTTCATGTTGCCTTCATTTACTGATAGAGAGTCACATTTAGATACCATTTAAATTGGCTGTGACAAATAATAGAAAAACTACACAGAAGTATAGGATAGAAAAATACTAAAATCAAGATTGTATGTAGAGTCCTAAAGTATATTTATTTTAGGTTTTTCAAGATAATTAAAAAGAAATAGCAAAAGCTATATGTAGAAATAATTAAAAATAATAATAAAGTTACCATAGTACAAATTGCTTGTATTTTCCTGGAATATTACCTAAAGCAGTAATAGATTAAACAATAAATAGTAATTACATCTTCACTCAATCATGCCAAAATCAATACACAGTTACATGCTCATTTGATCAATGATAATAGAACTAAATTTTATGGAGATTAAGTGATGTGAACAAAGTTACATTATTGATGAGTGATATAATCAAAATTCAAAATAAAGTCTTTCTTCAGAATGTTATGGTGTTTCCCTGATAGTGTATAGGAAAGAGAGAAGGAGGAATGGAATAGAAAGAAAGAGTCAAACCAAAACCACAGGTTCAATGCTTGCCAATTTAATTTATAGTGTTTCATTATTTATTAATGTTCATTATTGTGGCATTACCATTTCCACTCATTGTTAACAAGTAGAAAACTGAGATCCAGAAATTCATGGCTGTGTCCTCGTTTGAACAGGTGGCAAGGAAAAGAGTTTATCTTTCTTCTGATGTATTTCTATGTATTACTTCTGTGTTTCTACTCCTGTATCTTGAGTATTTTTCTTCTAGGTTCCACACCAACATCCCAATTCTTACCATTGTTTACCATGCCTTAGATGGCTCAAGTTAATTATGTTATAAATCATCTCATCATATATAATCTCTTCACACCTTCTTTGCTTTCTCTCACTTGGTGATTATTGCTATTTATCTAATAATAACCATTAGAAGCCCCAGGTGTATTCTATGACTATATGCTATAGTACATTATTTTTAGAATGTTAACTAGATAGGACGATATAATATATGAATCTAAGCCTCTATTACTTCTTATAAAACATGTCTTAGTTTTCCATAAACAGAGAAACAACTAGGTAAATAGTATAACCATTATATTTTAAAGGAATTACAATAGTAAGAGCTAGCATTTATAAAATGTTTCTATGTGCCATTCCATATACTTTAAGAATTTTAAGTCATTTAATCTCTTTATTTTCTTTTACTATTTTTCAGATACAGAAACTGAGGTGGACCGAGTTTAAATAGTTTGCTCAGAGATTTATTTGTAGGAAGTTAGTAGTCAAGATTAAAACCTAGACACCTGTTCTCAAGCACCTGTGTTCTTGCCCTCTATGCTATGTCTTAGTGATTTAAAATGAATGAAGATGATATGTAAGGACCCATTTCAATTCTAGGAACATGAGAAGGGGGAAGGGTGTCCTTTCTGAGCTCAGTACTAAGGTGGTAAACAGAAAAATCCAGTATGACCATAGCGAAATTACATGGGTGAATTTAGACAAGCCACTTGACATTTCTGATCATCATTATCAAATATAATGTAAAAGATTTGACCTTATGAAATTTAAGGTAGCTGTTTGCATTAAAATATATGTTAAATAAGTATAATTAATCTATTATTCACTTAAATCCAATCAATATATTTAAATATCAGAGTTTTAACTGAACTTTCTTTTCAGGCAAAGAGTACTTTAATTAAGCAATAAACACATTGTGGAAAATTCACTTCAGTCTGAAGTTCAGAATACTATTGCATTTACAAAACAAAAGTTATTTAATATTACCAAAAATTCCAAATACCCCTACTGAGCTTCCACTATTATTACCATCTTATATTAGTATAATAGTCATTTTAATGACTCTCTTCTCTCCTTTTTGAAAAAGTGGAAGTTATGCTTTGTATACTCTTTCCCAAGGTAAATAGTTATGAAAACTATTTCATGTTGCCTTCATTTACTGATAGTCACATTTAGATACCATTTAAATTGGCTGTGACAAATAATAGAAAAACTACACGGAAGTATAGGATAGAAAAATACTAAAATCAAGATTGTATGTAGAGTCCTAAAGTATATTTATTTTAGGTTTTTCAAGATAATTAAAAAGAAATAGCGAAAGCTATATGTAGAAATAATTAAAAATAATAATAAAGTTATTTGAAATAGTTTGTATACTCTTGCCCAAGCTAAATAGTTATGAAAATACATGGGAGGGGCCGGCGCTGTTTGGCAGCAGGTTAATGCCCTGGCCTGAAGTGCCAGCATCCCATATGGTCGCCAGTTCAAGATCCAGCTGCTCCACTTCCCATCCAGCTCTCTGATATAGCCTGAGAAAGCAGTAGAAGATGGCCCAAGTCCTTGGGCCCCTGCTCCCGCGTGGGGGACGTGGAAGAAGCTCCTGGCTACTGCCTTCGGATCTGCACAGCTCCGACTGTTATGGCCATTTGGGGAGTGAACCATTGGATGGAAGACCTCTCTCTCTCTCTGCCTCTCCTCTCTCTGTGTAACTGACTTTCAAATAAATAAACAAATCTTTAAAAATAAAAAAAAAAGAATGTCAGCTCCCTGAGATCAGGGCATGTGTCCATTTCATTCACCATCATCATCCTATTGACTAGACGAGTGCCTGATAAAAATTTTCTTTCAATTAAATACTTCTTGCTTTTTTTTTTTTTGAATAGCTAACTACTGACTCATCCAATCGCTCAGAGAGTAATGTGATTCTTTTGTTTGTAGTAAAGAAAACATTAAAGAAACTATAAAAAAGTAAACACAAAGAAATATTTGTTCTGTACATTTCAGTCTTCCAAAAAACGTTGTCACCTTTGAAAGCATACTATCAACCCATGGTATTCACCTAGAACACCTGGAACCCAGCCCCAGAGCAGTCCTGCAATTACTGGGGGAAATCCACACAGGTGCTGTGATTTGGGAGAGCTACCTTATGGCCATCTTTCATTGTACAGAAATAACTTGGCCAGCAATTTGCTAGACTCCACACTGCCTCTGAGAAAAACTGGTCTGAAAGCAGACAAAAATAATTGTTGTTAAGCGCAAAGCTCTCAGTTGCCTTCTACTCGCTGTTTCTTCCTTTTTCACCCTGTCAGTAACAGCTGCATGGAGACAAATTCAAGGAACAGTAAACATTTTTTGCAAGGAGTCATGAATAAATTTGGGGATGTACAAGTAATAACAACATTTGTTCACATTTGTACAGCTCGCTTAATTGATCTCACAAACTTAATTTATTTTTTTTTAATTTATTTGACAGGTAGAAATATAGACAGTGAGAGAGAGAGACAGAAAGGTCTTCCTTCCATTGGTTCACCCCCCAAAATCGCCTCTATGGCCAGTGCTGCGCCCATCCGAAGCCAGGAGCCAGTTGCGTCTTCCTGGTCTCCTATGCAGGTGCAGGAGCCCAAGCACCTGGGCCATCCTCTACTGCCCTCCTGGTTCACAGCAGAGAGCTGAACTGGAAGAGGAGCAACCAAGAGTAGAACCGGGCACCCATATGGGATGCCGGCGCCGCAGACAGAGGTTTAACCAGGTGAGCAATGGCGCCGGCCCCATCACAGACTTAATTTCAATGACAAGAAAGGAGGCAGAGTAACTTTTCCAGTCTTTGAAAAAATTGGAAATGGAAACTGCCATATTCTGCCAATAGTTGCCTTACAATAAAATGATAAATTAAATATCAGAGTAGTTAATAATATGGAAGTGAATGTGCTCACTGAATGCTGTATTGAAATGTTGGAGGGAAGGAACCCAAGGTCCATAAGAAAACATGTAGATTTTGCATTTCTGACCATGAAGTCACATGCTGGGTATGTGAGCTAAACTCTGGGCACCCAACAACCTAGAGTGTCACTACAGTGGTATCAGGGCAGAGGCTCAAGTGAACCTAAGAACATGGGAGAGAACCAAGCAGTTTTGTTTCTTTCTCCACACCTTGAAAGATACTAAAAAACATTCGGGTTGAATATGAGTGATCAAATTGGTGTACATTTATTTGGAAATAGATACGGTGGCAATTGAAAGTTTTAAAATAAAATATGTATTTACTAATAATTTATAGATGTAGATATGTACATACATTTGTACATACACCAAGAATATTAGTTATGAATATAGTTATGATTATTCAAGCCCACATATTAATACAGTCTTGTATGTTATACCATAGCAACTATGCAGAATGCAAAAGTCCTCAATCAAATCCTACTCATTATTTCCTCTTTTTATGATCATTTTAGAGACAGTTGGCCTTGGGAAAAACTCATAAAACAATGAATATGTTTTTGCGGGAAGTCATGTATAAATTTGGCGATATATAAAATGACAAAGGGGCAATCACAGTCAGAACAAAACTTTAGACTTGATTGAATATTTGCATACTTTTCTAAATAGTCATACAAGGCATCAATTTCAAACTTGCTATGATTTTTAGGCTGTCAAGCATTACATTGTTCCCACATTCTACATTCAGCCATTTCTAATTGAAAGTGAGACTCCAATAACTTACGATTTTTATTTAATATATTTTGTACCTTATGAATGCATTAAAAAGGTACCCATACTAATTCATTCTCTGACAGTTTCCATCTTCAACACTTTTCAAAAATAAGGAAATGGCAATATCTCTGATCTGGACAGATACTGCAACTCCAAAATTTCACCTAAATTTGCTCTATTGAGAAAAATTGGGCAGAAATACTGCCTCACAGTAAGGAATTTTTGAAGAAATAGTGCCCATGCCATTTGGCTTACAGCAAGCCCTCAACTGTGTATGACTCAGAAATTCTGCACTAAAGAATACATGGGAAAAATTAGTGAGAGGATTTTCAGAAATGTTTGCATTTGCAAACTGAACTATGCTAAGAATGTTGAACTATTATTTTATTTAATGTTCAAATGAGCACCAAAAATTAAGTGTAGTTGTCTACTTACAGTATAAAGTTGAAGCTTAAGTTATTACATAGCTCCTTCAGTGTTAAGTGGTTATCAAGGCATAGATGAGATTCAGTACAAGTTCTGACAACTCCAGAGAACTTTCTACCATGTCATACTTACCTTCTCCTATGACTTGTTAACATATTCCTGGGTATCAGAACTATTAAATTATAGTTACTTAAAGTATTTAGCTTCCAAAATTAAAGAAGATAGAGCCTCCTTTTATTAGAGTATAAATGCAAATGTTTTTTCCAACTCATACACCACTAACAGGAAGCCTGCAGAAATTAATTATTGTGGCAGCTATCAATCTTTTCATGCATGAAATTCAAAATTTGTTACTCTGCCTACAGATTTTTATTTTATAAAGAGCCATACAGATTGTCATTTTATAAAGAGCTAATAATATGCACCCGAAAGCTTGCCTGTCAACGCCAATGAGCCAATAGCAATCTGCCAAAGCTAAAACTGAGTATAATATTAAAATCATCTGAACATAGGCACTAATTACAGTTTCTTTTTTTTTCTTTGACAGGCAGAGTGGACAGTGAGAGAGAGAGACAGAGAGAAAGGTCTTCCTTTGCCGTTGGTTCACCCTCCAATGGCCATCGCGGCCTGTGTGCTGCAGCCGGCGCATCGCGCTGATCCGAAGCCAAGAGCCAGGTGCTTCTCCTGGTCTCCCATGTGGGTGCAGGGCCCAAGCACTTGGGCCATCCTCCACTGCCTTCCCAGGCCACAGCAGATAGCTGGACTGGAAGAGGGGCAACCAGGACAGAATTCGGCACCCCAACCAGGACTAGAACCCGGTGTTTTGGTGCCACAGGCGGAGGATTAGCCTACTGAGCCACAGCTCCGGCCAAATTACAGCTTCTTAAAAGTATGTTGCATGGGAAGTGAGATACTCAGCAGACTCATAGAATGGCAGATGTCCTAAATAGCACTCTGGCCTCAGAATCAGCCCTAACGGCATTTGGATCTGGCTGAAAAGCCCATGAGAGTATTTCAGGCATGGAAAGCCAAGACACTCTGTGAGTGAGATCTCAGTGGAAAGAACAGGTCTTCAAAGAAGGAGGTACCTTTCTCTGAAGGGAGGAGAGAACCTCCACTTTGACTATGACCTTGTCTAAACAAGATAAGAATCGGAGAACTCAGAGGGCTTCCATAGCCTTGGAAACTCACGACTGGAGCATAGGGAGATTACTGATGCCATAAACAAGAGTGTCAATTTGTTAAGTCAACAACAGGAGTCACTGTGCACTTACTCCTCATGTAGGATCTCTGTCCTTAATGTGCTGTGCATTGAGATTTAATGCTATAACGAGTACTCAAACAATATATTTCACTTTGTGTTTCTATGTGGGTGCAAACTGTTGAAATCTTTTCTTAATGCATACTAAATTGATCCTCTGTAAAAAAAAAAAAAAAAAAAAAAAAGAAATTATCAACTCCCAACTTGACTCTCACTGGGATTAAACATGATAATAGGTCTGATCTGATTTCATCATCATTTAAAAAAAATCATCTATTATTTTTCACTTTATGTTTCTGTGTGGGAGCAAACTGTTGAAATCCTTACTTAATGTATACTAAGCTGATCTTCTGTATATTAAGATAATCGAAAATGAATCTTGATGTGAATGGAAGGGGAGAGGGAGTGGGAAAGGGGAGGGTTGTGGGTGGGAGGGATGGTATGGGGGGGAAGCCATTGTAATCCATAAATCGTACTTTGGAAATTTATATTCATTAAATAAAAGTTTAAAAAAAAGTATGTTGCATATCCATAGAAGTTTATTTTACAATGAACCAGAAGAATTTGGAGTGACAGAATTATGTGTAATTTGAATAATATTAGCGTTCATGCTTATATATCTAGTCTCACAAGTAAGGTCACTGAAGCCCAGAGATGGAAGTGAAGTGCTTATGAGTAGAGGTAGAGCTGCTTTGCAACCTCTTGTCTTGCTCTTTCAGCCAAAGAGATTTTCTAGTATTTCATTACTAACTCCCATTCTGGGCCTGAAGTTGTATAACAATTGCTCTTTTATTTATTTAAATCTAATGTAACTCATTCCAGAAAATAACTGAGACAGTTTATAAGTTGAATTTTAAAAGAATAAAATAAAAATAGGAGTTAAAGAGAAATAAAAACAGAAATGGAGTTAATATCAGTGGACCCAAGAATGAGAAAAAAAATCCACATTTCATGAAAATATCACATACATTATGTTAATTTAACTTTGGATTTGGTTCAAAGCTTTGTAATATAAATACAAGAATTAAAAATGATCCACTTGGGGCCAGTGCCGTGGCTCACTTGGTTAATCCTCCACCTGTGGTGCCAGCATCCCATATGGGCGCCAGTTCTAGTTCTGGTTGCTCCTCTTCCAGTCCAGCTACCTGCTGTGGCCTGGGAAGGCAGTGGAGGATGGCCCAAGTGCTTGGGCCCCTGCACCCACATGGGAGACCAGGAGGAAGCACCTGGCTCCTGGCTTCGGATTGCGTAGTTCCTGCCGTAGCGGCCATCTGGGGGGTGAACCAATGGTAGGAAGACCTTTCTCTCTGTCTCTTTCTCTCACTGTCTAACTCTACCTGTAAAAAAAAAAAAAAGTTCCATTATGCAACTTACCACACCCACAAGGTAAGAGGCCATTGCTATAGAGAAGCAACTTCTCTTGCAGGAGTTCATTTTCTCTAACCCAATCCTCCTGCTGGAATATAGTTGTGAGCATCTCTTTCCAATTCTAAATCCAGTGGTGTCACGTTGGTATCACGAAATCAGCTTCTGAGGAAGAACTTAAATTGTGGGAATCAGCAAGTACTACAAAAAAAAGAGAGCTGTTGTCCTCTAGAGAGCTAGTTGCCAAATGTTCTCCAGCACTCTACCACGTAAAAATCTTTTCAGGAAACATACCAAAATACATATTAGGCTGGTCTTATAATATCCCTCAGACTTTATTTTATATTTTTCTTGTTTTTATGTAGCTCTTATAAACTTTCTTCTTATTACTATTTTTGCTATGTCCCATAAAATTTGGGTACATCATGTTTCCATTTTCATTTGGAAACTATACAGTGGATCTGAATTTAGAATAGTAATTACTAGAGGAGTGTGGGAAGAGTGAGGGTTAGGACAAGATGGAGGGTGAATAATAGGTATCAAAACACAACTGAATAGAAGCAACAGGTGCTAGTGACCCATAGCACAGTGGGTTAATATAGTCCCCAGTAATGTATCATATACTGTATAAAGAATCAGGAAAGAGGAGTTGGTAGGCTCCAAATGTGAAGGAAAGATAAGGAAATGGAAAACCTCCTTACTTGGCTTGATTGCTTCCTGTCATGTATATGTGTTGAAATATTGTACTGTTCTCCATAAAATCATAGAAGATTACACGTTAATAAAAATCTTACAGAACAGTTCCTAAAAACCTCAGAGTAGGCATGATGAATAGAAGATACAATTCAAAGAAAAAAAAAAACACAGTTCTGTGGGGTACCAATATGTTTTAGTCTGGATAGCCTTGTCTTGGTTAATAATTCACGCTTCCTTCTAAAAATGCTTCACTAAGTCAAATATCAATCAGTATTAGAGAGTAATTAAAGATGATGGTATCTGATACTATCTATAGTCTAACTGTATTGATAATTAAATTCAGATCCATAAGCTGCAAAGCATAATAAAGCTGAGATAATTCAAGCACCTTAAAAGGAGAGGTAATTAAGCATTTCTTGTCTTTTCTTTCCTGGTTTATTTTTACTCCTCCAAATTGGATACTGAAGTTTCTGAAATAGAATAAATCAGAGCTGGGCTAAGGATGTTATTTAAAACTAAAAAACAACTTAATGGACTCTTATTTCCACTAGACAGCTTTCTTGAATGTGTAAAGTAGTGTTGATCTGAATGAAAATTCATAGTGAAAGTATCTCTAGTAGAGATATGTGAGGCATCTTGCGTGTTGTTACTACCTTCACATGTATCATTTAATTCTCAAATCATGGTATATGAATGTATTATCAATATATATTAGCCATAATGGGTTACAATACATTAATCTTTTTAAAAGATTTACTTATTTATTTGAAAGTCAGAGTTACACACAGAGAGCAAGAGAGGCAGAGAGAGGAGAGAGAGAGAGAGAGAGGTCTTCCATCCACTGGTTCACTCCCCTAATTGGCTGCAACAGCCGGAGTTGGCGCCAATCCAAAGCCAGGAGCCAAGATTTTCTTCTGGGTCTCCCATGTAGGTTCAGGGGCCCAAGGATTTGGGCCATCTTCTACTGCTTTCCCAGGCCATAGCAGAGAGCTGGGTCAGAAGTGGAGCATCCGTGACTCGAACCAGTGCCCATATGGGATGCTGGCACTGAAGGCGGCATCTTTACCCGCTATGCTGCAGCAGTGGCCCCAATAAATTAATCTTTCAGGTAATTAAATTCATGTTTTGTGATGACTGATGGGTAAGTTGTGATCTTCCCTTCATGCTATGAAGTTCTTTGTCTTTGCCTCTGAATTTTGTAGGAGAAACGCGCAGCCCATCTGATTCTCTTTTCATCTCTTATTTATACATGGGTCATATATGAAATGCAAATGGTGAAAATAATTGTCATCTTGTAAAAAAATAGTGTTACAAGAATGAAAAAGGCAGCAGAAGGGGAGAACATATTTGCAAATTATTTATCTAAAAAGACAATAGTATGCAAATATTAAGTGATTCTTATTTTAAAAATTTATTTAATTTACTTGAAGATTATAGTTAGAGAGTAAGAGAAAGAGAAAGAGATCTCCCATCTGCTGGTTCATTCCCCAGGTGGCCTCAATGGCTGGGGCTAGGCCAGGCCAAAGCCTGGAGTCAGGAGCTTCTTCCAGGTTTGTGCAGGGAACCAAGCACATGGACCATCTTCCATTGCTTTCCCAGGTGCAGTAGCAGGGAGCTAGATTGGAAGTGGAACAGCTGGGACACGAACCTGTGCTCATATGGGATGCCCGTGTCACAGGCACTATGCCACAGTTCCAGGCCCCTTATGTAACTCTTATAACTCAATGATAAGAACAGCATTTAACCCAACTTAAAAAGTGGGCATGGGCAGCCATTTGGCGTAGAGGTAGGTGGTAAGATGCCACCTGGAGACTTGCATTCCCTACTGGAGTGTCAGTCTGTGTCCTGGCTCTACTCCAGATTTCAGCTTCCTGCTAATGGATATCCTTGGAGCCAGCAAGTATGGGTCCCTGCCACTCCCATGGGAGATGCAGATTGAGTTTCCAGCTTCTGGTTCAGCCTGTTTAGCTGTGGCTGTTCTGGGCATTTGGATAGCAAATTAGTGGATTAGATATACCACTCTCTCCCTCTCTCTTTCTCTGTTTTCTTCTTTCTCTCTCTTCACCTTTCAAATAAATAAAATAATTTTTTTTCTTTTTTTTTTTTTTTGACAGGCAGAGTGGACAGTGAGAGAGAGAGAGACAGAGAGAAAGGTCTTCCTTTGCCGTTGGTGTACCCTCCAATGGCCGCCGCGGCCAGCGTGCTGCGGCCGGCGCACCGCGCTGATCCGATGGCAGGAGCCAGGTACTTATCCTGGTCTCCCATGGGGTGCAGGGCCCAAGCACCTGGGCCATCCTCCACTGCACTCCTGGCCACAGCAGAGAGCTGGCCTGGAAGAGGGGCAACCGGGACAGAATCCGGCGCCCCGACCGGGACTAGAACCCAGTGTGCCGGCGCCGCAAGGCGGAGGATTAGCCTAGTGAGCCGCGGCGCCGGCCAAAATAAAATAATTTTTTAAATGAGTAAATGGTCTTAATAGACATTTCTTCAAAGATGGTATACAAATGATCAATAAGAGTTGAAAAGATGCCTAATAATATTAGCCATCAAAAATTTTAATCAAAACCACATTGAAATACAAGTTTGTACATACAAGAATGGCTATACTGAAAAAGACAGCTAATAACGACTATTAAAGCTTATGTGGGGAATTGCAACTCTCATATACTGCTGGTGGGAATGTAATATAATTCAATCATCTTGGAAAATAGCCTTGACAATTCCTCAAAAGAGTTACTGTATAGCTTAGCCATTTTAGATATACTACACAATCTCAATTGAAATGAAAACACTATGCATACAAAAATTTGTAATTACTGTGCATGGCCACATACTTACAATAACAAAAAAGTGGAAAAAACCCAAATGCCCATCAATTTAATAACCAATTAAAATTTGGTGTATCTATACTATGTAATGACTGATATGTGTTAAAACAACTATGAACCTTGAACACTTTATGCTAAGTGAAAGAAGCCAGTTCCAGAATATTAAACAGTGTATGATGGTATTTATACAAAATATCCTGAATAGGAAATATAAGGCAGGAAGTAGACTAGTGATTATCTATGGTGGGGGCACAGATTGGGAGTTAAGTGGGGCATCACTACTGCTGGCTATACTTTGTGTTTGATGTGATGAACTCATGCAAAACTCTGTGACTATCCAAATCTATGTATACTAAAAGCTTTGAATAGTACCCTTTAAATGCATGAATTCTATAGTATTTGAATTAAAGGTCAATATATAGCTGCATGTATGAAATACTGTTCGTCATTCTGGGAACTTATTATCATGGCTATTCAAGTCAGTTCAAATCACCATGTTTCTGACTCAGCTCAACATCTTCAAACAGAGAGGACATCATGACTCAGAACCAGTAGCATTCATCTGAGATAGAAGAGATTGGACTTTTCATCACAGCTTCACTGTTTACTATTTGAATTTCTTCTACATTTATCTTTCACAAATTACTTTATTTCTCTCTCTCTCTCTCATCTCTCTCTCATCAGGTGGAAAATGAATAGACTAAACTGGATGGTTAGTAAGATCCCTTCAAAAAGTCTGAACACCATAAAGGCTGCGATTTATGACCGATATTTTTTTTTATCTTTTATTTAATGAATATAAATTTCCAAAGTACGACTCATGGGTTACAATGGCTTCCCACCCCATACCGTCCCTCCCACCAACAACCCTCCCCTTTCCCACTCCCTCTCCCCTTCCATTCACATCAAGATTCATTTTCGATTATCTTAATATACAGAAGATCAGCTTAGTATACCTTAAGTAAGTATTTCAACAGTTTGCTCCCACACAGAAACATAAAGTGAAAAATAATAGATGATTTTTTTAAAATGATGATGAAATCAGATCAGACCTATTGTCATGTTTAATCCCAGTGAGAGTCAAGTTGGGAATTGAAAATTTCTTTCTTTTTTTTTTTTTTTTTTTTTTTTTTTTTTTTTTTTTAACAGAAGATCAGTTTAGTGTACATTAAGTAAAGATTTCAGTCGTTTGCACCCCCATAGAAACACAAAGTGTACAGCACGTTAAGGACCGAGATCCTACATGAGGAGTAAGTGCACAGTGACTCCTGTTGTTGACTTTACCAATTGACACTCCTGTTTATGGCATCAGTAATCTCCCTATGCACCAGTTATGAGTTTCCAAGGCTATGGAAGCCCCTTGAGTTCTCCGACTCTTATCTTGTTTAGACACGGTCATAGTCAAAGTGGACCGATATTAAATAATGAATATTTCATACTCATTATGAAGTACTACGAAACCAATATAACATAATCACATTGAGACCTGTCTGACTCAGATGTTTACATCCAACATCATGCTAACTGACCTCCTCTACAATCATCTACACAGACAATATCCTTTGTACTGAAAGAAAACTTAAAACCCAGAGGCTACTTGAATATTCATGTTTATTCATCGATTATTCATCTATTCTGTGTAAGTCTAAACTGTGCCATATTGCAGAAATTTTATATACTCCTTGGTGACTTTTACAACAATTAGTCACAGCTCTGAATAATTTAACATTGACATTAATTTTAAAATAACTTAGAAAACTTAAAAAGTATCCTTTATAAGATGATAACTATGGTTACAGGTAGATACTCTGAAAATAGTCTTCTTCAACACCATATTATTGCAATTTTCACCTAGAGGGTGTGTTTATAAATTAGTCTTAATGGGATGCTGTTTTGTATTTAATTGTTAAATGTTTCTCTTCTTCAATGAAATATTGGCTTCTAAAGGTCACTCTCCATGTTCTAGTTGACTTTCTTCAGAGTATAGCATGCATTTAATTATTTTTTAAATATTTATTTATTTGAAAGGCAGAGTTACAGAGAGAAGGCAAGGGAGAGAGCAAGAAAGTGAGAGAGATAATCCACAGGCTGGTTCACTCCCCAAATGACCACAACAGCCAGGGCTGGGCCAAACTGAAGACAGGAGTTTTTCCAGTCTCCCACAGAGGTGTCAGGAGCCCAAGCACTTGGGTCATCATCTATTGCTTTCCCAGGAGCATTAGCATGGAACTAGATTGATAGCGAAGCAGCTGGGACTTGAACTGATGCCCATAAAGGGTGCCGACACTGCAGATGACAGCTTAACCTGCTGTTCAACAGTGCTGGTCCCCAAATATTTAATCATTTAAAAATTAATATTTAACATATATTTAATGTATATGTTTGGAGTCCTAGTCCAATTTACTTGGACATAAATTGATATATAACAGACTAAAAGGCAAGCATGAGGTGAGTGTTTGGCTTAATGGTTAAGTTGCTGGTTAGGATTACTACATTCCCAATCAGAGTGCCTGGGTTCAAGTTCTGGCTCTACACCTGATTACAGTTTTCTGCAAATGTGCACCCTGAGAGGCAGCTGGTGGTGATGGCTCAATTAGTTGGGCTCTGCCACCCTTATGGGAGAACTGGACTGAATTCCCGAATTCCCACTTCCCAGTTTTGGTCTAGCTCAATCCAGGATGTTAGGAGTATTTGGGGAATGAACAAGGGGAATATGGGAGTTTCTCTCTCTCTCTCTCTCTCTCTCTCTCTCTCTCTTCATCTATCTCTATCTCTGCTTCTCAAACACAATAAATAAATTCAAATATAATTCTCTGCAATTTCTAATATCTTTGTATAGAACATAATTGTTGAATGTTTATTTAGTTTATTAGAAAATTCCAGTAAAATTGGACAAAATTAAACATAAATTATAACATAGCAACATGTTCAAGGTTATTGTATGGGTCATAGACAGGAATGTTATTTCTGAAAATGGTGGAGTTTGAGACATGATTCTCTTGGAACTGATTTGATATTTAACATAAAGAGCAATGCCAATGAGATCAGGAAAAATAAGTTTTAGCTTTGATTTTTGTCACTACAAAGCTGTGTGATATTGGACTGATAAAAGCCTCAGTTTCCTGAAGTGTAAAATGAAAAAATTGGACA
This sequence comes from Oryctolagus cuniculus, assembly GCF_051225735.1. Lineage (NCBI taxonomy): Eukaryota > Metazoa > Chordata > Mammalia > Lagomorpha > Leporidae > Oryctolagus > Oryctolagus cuniculus. Next base: position 75,363,585 of record NC_142875.1, on the reverse strand, counting down.
GATTCCAGTACCCATTATTGCCAGTACACTTCTGATTACTCAATAGAAATAATTTTCTATACATATCATTTGTACTTTCTTACAATTAATCTTCTTTGTTTTCCTACTCACCACTTGTAATAGCTATAAATACCCTTCTCAATTAGTCTATACCTTTCATTTGGAAAAGAAAACCTAAATGGAAATTGCATATCAAAATAGGAACAGGGGCTATAGAACTCCATGACAGGTAGCATTTTCCTTCCAAAGAAATGAAAAGCAGCTCATACTCTCCTTTATAAAGGAAGGTGGCAAGCCACAGCTGCAAAGCCAACTTTTGAACTTTTGAAATCCTTTTATTTTGCCAGCTCCCCACTAAGAACTATAGCAGCATCCCCCAGGAGATATAGCAGCAGGACATGTCTACTCACAACTCAGAATGGGAAAAAATAAATGTGCATGTGATGGTGCAAACACAGACTGACATGTTTTGTGCTGCTTTAAGCACTGAGTTGTGCTATAATGAGAGTCTATAATTTCAAAAGGTGGAAAGGAGAAAGAAGATGGCATATTTTAAAGCATACTTAAATTCAACCCCAAATATATTTTTGTTTGTAAGTCAAGCTGTAGACAAAGCTATTTAAAATTGCCACTTTACAATATTCTCATCAAGCACATGAATCTTATATACGCAATGCTCTTCATGCTAAACATTCCCTATTTAAAGCTAAAGGGTAAAAAATGTAGGTATTGAATATCATTTTACAGCCTGAATTTGGATTCATTTCTAGCTCATCAATGCTCCAACAGGGGAAAGAAGAAGAATTAAGAAAATTGTTATTTGGTATATTGCTGAAATTAGGATATACTAAAGTTTAGAAAACATGAACAAAACTAGTTCAAAATTGAGGAAGTAACACCATTCCTTAAAAACACACCTCAGTGCCTTACCATTGCAGCATGGAGGAACATGGAGGACTCCTAGGGTAGTCTCTCGAAACTCCTGTTTACATGGAACACCAGAACTTCAAAAGAATATGCCCTATAAAACCTAGCTTAAAGATAATCTTTTGGGATCTATTGTTCAGGTAATTTCCCCAAGTTAGCTGGTTGACGATAAAGTCTTCTATTCTTCATCTTGGTAGAGTTGTGTGTGTGTGTGTGTGTGTGTGTGAGAGAGAGAGAGAGAGAGAGACAGAGAGAGAGAGAGAGAGAGAGAGAGAGAGAGAGAGATTGTTAAATATAAGCAGTTTGTTATGAGAAAGAATGCAATATAAAACCCTAAAAATGTGTGTTCTCAAACACTTTATTCCCACTAACGAGGTGGGATATTTTATGCAAGCAAAAGTTTTCTTTTCTCCCCTCAAAATAGAAGCATGTTTTGTCCTTCTTCCTTGGGTGTTTTGGGACAATGTCAGAGTGTTGAGTTATGAGAGGGAGGAACCTGAGTCAAAACACGCATGCCTTAGTGGAAAAAAATTGTTTTCTCAGGACTGTATATCCTCATAATGATGGTTAAGAATATATTTTGGGGGCTGGCACTGTGGCATAGCAGGTAAAGCCACCGCCTGCAGTACTGGCATTCCATATGGGCGCTGGTTCGAGCTCCGGCTGCTCCACTTCCAATCCAGCTCTCTACGATGGCCTGGGAAGGCCAAGTTCTTGGGCATGATGCAACACAGTCATAGTTTGATTATTAATCTTCTTTATGTAATTTTGCAGATGTAAAAATCACAGAAGATTGGACTGTATATATACAATCCTCAGGCCATATACTAAGGTACATTTCTTAACCACTATATAGTGTGCAATTTAATTCTAGATATTTGTTACTTTCCTCTGAGACTATATTTTTTCAAACCACCTAAGACTAAGATTTTAAATATTAAAATGCATGCATTTTATATTGGGTCTTCTTTAATGCTGAAACAACTGCTGTATATAATAACTGGTTTCAGGTGTTGAAAAGCATTTGTATGTTTTTGAAAGAAGGAAGCACGGGAAGTTAGTGTTACATTAAGTCCAGCTTTCCCCCACAAGCATTTTCTGATTGCTAAGCTACCATGTAGAGCCCAAGATGAGTGGCATCTCCTCAGGCAGAGGAAGGAAAGATCACCATTCCAGATTACCTAAATTGGAACAGAGTAGGTAGGATTCTACAGTGATGGGAAATGTGAAGAAGAAGCCACAGAAGTTTTCACTGGGTCTTTGGTCAATTTCTAAGACATGTATGTACAAGTAATGATTCTGGAGGGCCTAACAGAAGAGCTGCTCGAAGCTCAAGATTACAGAGGCAAAACAATATGACAAAAATAAAAAATGGCCTTGGTCCCAGCATCAATGGAGAGAATTTGAAGAATATTGGGATTTAGCTTTAAGTTCCAGTAAAACTTTGTTCTAAAAGTGTCAGTTCCTCAGAGGAAAGGTCGTGTCCTTACCAAGAATAAACACAAAGCTAAGATTGTCTTTTTTAAAAAAAATTTTGGTCAAATATTTTCTTAAATTTTATTTTTTATTTATTGACTAAGTGTTTTTAGAACAACCCTTGAAAGCATAAAGAAGACATGTCTGGATCTAACTGCTGGCCAGATGATATTCAACAATCTTTGGAGGAAGATAGCATAATCCTGTACATATTTAATGTATTTCTACAAGAATCATATAAAGAATCTAGAAAACACTAACTGACAGTGCAGAGGAAAAAAATCAAGAGAAATAGATACACAGATGATCCAGATAATGGAATTTGAATAAAGTCCTCAAAATAATTCCTGGTAGTATACCAATGAAATTCATGGAAAATATAAACAATATGGAAGACATTATGCAGGAAAACAAAACTTGAAGTCATTATTTACTGGCTTAATTTAACAGGAGGTTAGATGTATCAGAATAAATCATTAGTGATGAACTCAAGATCAGTCAATAAAAGGTCATACTGAGAAAAAAACAAAAGAATGTAATTTACACGTAGAACATGATTAAGTAGTTGAATTACAATCATCTCTAAGAAAGAGGGGATAGAGAACATGAAATGGAATCAATATAAGGAGAAATATTGGTACAGAATTTTTCAAAATCAAATGAAAGATAAAACAACATATTTTTAATATTCACTATAACCCAATTCAGATAAATGTAAAAATAACCACATCTAGACATGTGATGGTCAATTTGATGAATATCAAAGACAAATTAAAATTTTAAAGCACTTAGGAAAAAATGTCATAATATCTTCAGAGGAAAAAATAAGATTGACATTTAAATTTTCATCTAAAATTATGGAGGCCAAAAGATGATAGAATAATATCTTTAAAATACCAAAAGTAAGCATTAGCAACAATTCTGACAAGCTAGAAATCTACACCCTTTGAAAACACAGGGAAATTCAAAAAATTTATAGGAAATGGAGTTAAAAGATACATTTATTTTATGAGACCAGTTGTAGTGGAGTGGGTTAAGCCACTGCCTGCAATGCCTGCATCCCACTGTTCCACTTCCAATCCAGTTCCCTGCTAAAGCACCTGTGAAAGCAAAGTACTTGGACCCTACAACAGCCTGGGAGACCCAGAAAAAAATGCTGGCTCCCGGTTTTGGTCGGGCTCAGCCCTTGCCATTGTGGCATCTGGGGAGTAAATCAGCAGATAGAGGATTTCTCTCTCTGTCTCTTCCTCTCTCTCTCTTTCTCTCTCTCTCAAACACACACACACACACACACACATACACACATTCACTCTGTAAACCTACCTTTCAAATAAATGAATAAATTTTTTTAAAAGGATACACTTATTTTGGGCAAACATTGAAATCCATCCACAGATTTTTTTTGTAGTATACATTTCCATGAAAATTTGCAGACTGCTGGTGTTCCTCAAAATGAAAGAGTTATATGCTGAAAGAATTCACAACTAGTAGACCTCTCAAAACTGAAATACTAAAGGGTTGAAGAAAAATGATCTCAGATGAAAGTATGGAACTCCCTGAAAGCATGAAGCAATAATGCAGTGTGAGTACATGTAAATTACCATTGGTAGATTACAGACAATAAGAGTGATATAGGATTTATACATTATGTAAATACAAGGCAATAATTTGCCAAAGGGAGGCTGATAAATAGCACTGGACTATTTCTGCATTTGACAGAAATAGTAAAATACTGAAACTGAATAAATCATCATCATTAAAAAGCCTCTATGACTGCCACTAAATAAAAAGTAAAAATTGCAATCAAAAACCTATAAAAAATAGTGTACCACATGTTGATATTTTCTTTTTCTCCAACTGGTTATTGCAAACATCTTAAAAGTTTTCTGTACCTAATTATTTTGAAGTGTTTCCAGCAGGCATGCCTCATATTCACAAATGGTGTCTATGGCCAGGGCTGGGCCAGACCAAAACCGGGAGCCAGCATTTTTTTCTGGGTCTCCCAGGCTGTTGTAGGGTCCAAGTACTTTGCTTTCACAGGTGCTTTAGCAGGGAGCTGGATTGGAAGTGGAACAGTGGGATGCAGGCATTGCAGGCAGTGGCTTAACCCACTCCACTATCTTACTATCTTCCCGATGAACGCTTCTTTTTGTAGTGTTTGCAGTTTGCTGCCTCAAGGCCCATGAAATTCCCTCCTAATACCACAAAGTGAAGAGTTAAACTGTGTCTTACAGGAACAACTACCACTAAACACAGTTATGTCTAAAATTTTCTATGTACAGAAGCAACTATGTTTGTATGTAGAAATGAACAGCATTGTGCACAACTTACTTTCACTCTCAGCAGAACTATGCATTTTCATCTATTTATTTCATAATAATATTGCATTTACAAAACAAAAATTCTTTAATATTATCAAAAAATCCCAAATACCCCTACCCAGCTTCCACTATTATTACCAGCTTATATTAGTAAGATAGGTGTTTTAATGACTCTCTTCTTTCCTTTTTGAGAAAGTGGAAACTATGGTTTGTATTCCTTTTCTTTCATAGATCATACAGTACCCAAGGTAATTAGTTATGAAAATACATGGGACTGAGTGGTTTTTAATCAGGCATGATTTTGCTCTATTCCAGGTGAGATTTTTACTGGAATCTAAAGTGTAAGGATCAGAGATGCTTCTAATCACCCAGCAATGCACAGGACACCCCTCCTCCACCACCAAACATGCAATCAAATGTTACGGATCCAAAATGCCATTAGTGCCAAGTTGAGAACCTCTGTAATCACACCAAGTCTAGGCTCGACCCTAGGATTCCTAGGGCTGAGTCTTCACATATTATTGAATGTTTCTTCAAGGTTAATTTTAGTTTCAGAGATTCATCATTCCTTCAATACAAAGGCAAATCTTATGAGCCTTCCAACACTAGGATTCAACCAGCGAATTCTGCTTTAGTATTAATAAACAAGCACAGAAACATCTATACAATTTATTATGCTTAGCAATATTTTTTCTCTGTTTTTGCCTTCTAAGTGGGTGAAAAAAGAAATAAGTAAACATTTTAAAATCTCTTATGGTAAGTAGTTATTGAGATGAATATGTAGTTTCTTATAAATTGGCAGATACATTTATGACTAAATATGAATTTGAGTGAATTTTATAGCTTAGTATATTTTGCATCCATTGCAAATCAGGAAAAGAGGAAATAAAGTGACTCTTTTATGTATTTGTTTACTTATCTAAAAGAAATTGTAGCATAACTTGACATGCATGATTTGAAGGTATTTTCATTTGTGGGGATTTCTTAGAAAGAACTCCTTCTATGGTTTGTGACTACGCAAGAAAAATGACTTTTTTATTTTTTACCATTCTTCGAGAAAAAAAATCAATTTATAAGTACAGAGTAAATATACAAAGTATAACTCAGGAGAAGGCAGATATAACATGCATGGGGTTGATTGACTATTTCTGCATACCTAAATCAGGCAGCTCAGATGAACTGCATTTTGGAGAAAATGATAGGCACTTTCCAGAGTTAAGTCCACACCTAGCAAATGCTTTACGCTTTCCTGTCTCTGCCCCTCAAATCTGGAAGTCTTCTCTGGAGTATTTGTAACTGCCTCTTCCACATATGAGCCAGTAGACATGCAATATATAACACAAAAAAGAATGCTAATTTGTTAGATCGTTCATTGATTTGTTTGCAACCTGTTGAAGGAAACTTGTACTCTGAAACTGTGATATCTCTTTCCCTCTTTTTTAGCTGTATAACATTGGAAAAATGATTTAGCTTATTTGATTTTGAGGGTTTTTAATCATCTGTAATATAATACAGGGACTTTCAAACGGTTAATGAAAATGCATGGTATGAAAAACCTGCATGGACTTCAGAAAAGTTGTACAAATAAATTTATCTTTTAATTCTATTTCCCACAAACACTTTTTAAAAGTTTAAGTTATAACATAATTGAAAAGCAGAGAGGGAGGAAGTTGGATGAAGAGAGAGAGTATGTGTGTTACTATCTTCTGGCTTACTTTCCAAATACCCTCAATGACTGAAGCTGGAAACCAATAATTAAATCAAGGTCTCCCATGTAGATGGCAAGTCACCACTGCCTCCCAGGGATTGCAATACAAAAGAACTGGAATAAAAAACTGGAGCCATAAATCTCAAGATATTTCTATCTGCAATATAGGCATCTAAACTGGTATCAACCACCAGGACATATACTTGACTGCCATGAGCTTTTTAAAGAGCCTTTGTACTCTCTTCTTTCTAACACTTTTATAAAATAAACAAAAACCAAACATTTAAGTTCCCTGGATTTCAGATTTATTTTCTTTTACTTTTCCAAGTATTTTCAAGGAAGGGGATTAAAAATGGTATCATAAAACATGACTTTAGTCTGCAACTGTTACAATAATGTCTATCTTTGGTAATTCTGCAGATAAACTAAAAGAAATTCTAAGACTCACTCAAGTTATTTCAACATAAATATTTCTACCATATCTACTTGGTTCATTTGATTTAATGGAAATAAACAAAAGTATAAAACACCAATAAAGAATCAAAAGGATATATTACAATAAAAATATATTGTAGCCAAGAAAGACTTAGTGAACTTGAAGATATGTTAATATTTTTGTGTGTGTGCATGTGTGTAAAGCTTCTGCTTTTATTAGTAGAAAACCAGCTAGTGAAACTATAAAAAATGGTAGAAATTATGTAATTATGTATACTTACATTTATGTATTTTCATTATGTATATGACAGCTTTCAGTGGTAATTGCTAGAGATGGGAGTCTTCAGGATATTTGTACAGTTTTCTGAATGTTTGACAATGGATGACAGGGTTCTTCTAAAGTGGTAAATGCTGTGAGGCATGATGTCTGAGAGATTTTAGATACGTCCCTTCACTCAATGAGAAAACACACCGAAACAAGAGATTACTCAACAGTATCAAATATATAGAGATGAAAAAAAAAAAAAGATTCCTAAAAAGTTTGAAACCACGTGGGTCTCTGAAACCTGCTAAAAGGAATTCTGGTTAAAAAAATTATCATCCTACCCCTCATTCTAGTTATCAATGGAACACAACTGTCAAACATATTTGAAGTAATAGAATCTGCAGAAAGAATTCTCTTTTTAAAAATAAGGGTGTATGGAGTAGCTAAAGACGTAGTCTCAAAATAAATATTATGAAAAATGCAAAATATTCTTACTTCTCAGAACAAAAAGCTACAATGTACAGAGATTTCAAGGAAAAGAAGAAGAGAGTTAATGATCTGCAAATTGTATTCCTTTTGGCCTCTAAAAATGCTGAGACCATATGAACCTGATTTTCATAGCATTTACTCATGTTTGGCAAAGGTAGAAATGTGAAATGCATGTTAATGAATCCCTTCCTTGATGTATCTGTAGCAGAATTATTTGTGATGTTCTATTCTACTGATCACTTTTGTGAGAATATAAAGTGCTGAGACCCATAGAATGGCAAATGTCCTAACAGCACTCTGGCCTCATAATCAGCCCTTAAGGCATGCGGATCTGGCTGAAATGCCCATGAGAGTATTTCAGGCATGGAAAGCCAAGACACTCTGGGGGAAAAAAAAACCTAAATGAAAGATCTCCACGAGTGAGATCCCAGTGGAAAGAATGGGTCATCAAAGAAGGAGGTACCTTTCTCTGAAGGGAGGAGAGAACTTCCATTTGACCATGGCCTTGTCTAAATATGATCAGAGTCAGTGAACTCAGGGGGCTTCCATAGCCTTGGCAGCTCATGACAAGAGCCTAGGGTGATTACTGATGCCATAAACAAGAGTATCAATTTGTTAAGTCAACAACAGGAGTCACTGTGCACTTACTCCTCATGTAGGATCTTTGTCCTTCGTGTGCTGTACATTGAGATTTAATGCTATAACTAGTACTCAAACAGTATTTTTCACTTTATGTTTCTGTGTGGGAGCAAACGGTTGAAATCTTTACTTAATGTATGCTAAACTGATCTTCTGTATATAAAGAGAAACGAAAATGAATCTTGTTGTGAATGGAAGGGGAGAGGGAGTGGATAAGGGGAGGGTTGCGGGTGGGAGGGACGTTATGGGGGGGAAGCCATTGTAATCCATATTCTGTACTTTGGAAATTTATATTCATTAAATAAAAGTTAAAAAAAAAGAATATAAAGTGCTGAAATATATAAAAATTATACAAAGTCATCTTCATTTCCGTTTTAGTAAGACAAATTTCAAAGGACCAGCCACATTTAAATTAATTTTCAAATCTTGGAGTAGTACATTAGTGGAATAGATTTTAATGAAATAAGAAAATAAAATAAACATAGCACAGTGAAACAAAACTCCCTCTAAGTTGCAAATAGTAGAAGCTAAGTAATATAAAACATTGCTAAAATGGCTAATGGGTTCACCACTCATAGGCTTATAGACCTTCGCTGGACTGATTACTATATTCTTCTGTTTCAGTATTGTAGTTTGTGAAACTGGGAAAGTGATGTGACCAATATCATAGTGTTATTGTGAGTTTTAAGGAAATCTACATTTGCAAACTCTAGCAACATTATCTTATATTCATTACCTTCTCACATTTGTATTTTTCAATAAGATAATTTTTACTGTGCTGCTACTAAAATGTTTGATTATCTAAATTCTCTGAGATTTTTAAGTTTGTTTAACAATTTAAACAATTGGGTCTCAGATGTCTAAACCTTGTGTGATGTTATTGCATCTTAAACATAGCATATAGTACTTGGTGAACATGGATAATGAAATAAATTTCACAGACTATTTATTGCTTTGTGCCAAAAAAAGTGTACATTGAGCATTTATGTAAGGAATCAATTAATTAAATATACTCTTGCATGAACACAGTATGATAAAAGAGACAAAATACACATACCATTTGATATTTGAATTTCATATTTTATATCAAATATCTTTCTTTTTAAGAAATAATTTAGTATACCCAATAGTGTTGGTGTGCTAGCGATAAATACTTTGCTTTTGTTTGTCACCAATTATCTTCTCCAAGCACTTTAAAGATCTCATCCCATTAGTCTTGTGCTTTCATGATTGCTCTTTAAAAATTAGTTTGTCATTCCCATTGTTGTTTCTTTGAAGATAATGGATTTTGTTCTGCTCACTCTTTTGGCTTTGAATTTTTAGTTTTGCAGTTTTTTCTAATATGTCACAAACTGGCTTACTTTATGCTTATTCCATTTAGGATTTATAAAGGTTTTGAAATATGCACTTAACACCTTTAGCTTAGGAAGATTGTTGGTGACTTCTAATATTTCTTTTGTCCTTTGTTTCTTTCTTCTCCTTCTAAAACTAACAACATACAAGGATACCTCAAAACATCTGTGGAATAGTAGAATTCAAAGATAAATTTATTCCGTTCAAAAAATTTAAATTCCCTACATAGTTTTTGTCAGAATATGCAATTCCATGAACTTTCAAAGATCCCCTTGTGTGCATGTATTTCAAAACTTTAGCACCAAAATGAACTTATTTTGAAATTGCATTTTTTCCACAAGCTTTTGACATACCTTTGTATGTTAGACTCAGGTTGTCTCATATATCTTTTACAATCTGTTCTGTACTATCTATATGATTTTTTTTTCTGGCATGGCTTCTACATTCATTTTTAATTTTCTATCTTCCAGTTTATAATTTTTGTTTGAGTTATCAAATCTTAGTGTTAACTTCTTAATTTCAAATATTTTATCTTAATTACTAAAATTTCTACTTGAATAATTTTCATAGATTCTAATTATAAGGTGAAATTCTCCTTTCATTTCTTCTTCAAGGTTTTATTTTCTTGATTTTGCTTTTTCTAATTATTTGGAGGTTATCATCTACTTCGTCCAGTATATGGATCACCCATGGGTACATGTATTTTTCTCTTTGCTTTCTTTTTTTTTCAGCTATTGGACTGGTTTTGGGACACAGGCATCCCAAGCAGTATCTTAACAACTACATCAGAAACTTATCCACAGAAAAATGATTCATGTTTAAATAAAACTTGTAAATTAGTGTTTAAAACAGTTTTATTTGGTATAACCTAAAACCAAACAAAATTCAAATATTTTTCAACAGCTAAAATGTTGTATAACCATTCCATGGGAGAACAAACTATTGATATACAAAATCACTTAGAAATCCTTAGAGAATTACTTTGATTGAAAAAGTCAACCTCTTCCATTTTTAACATAAAAGAAATTATGAAATATCATGCATGGAACACATCAGTGGTTACCAAGGGATAAGTGAAAGATAGTGGGACAGAAATGGTTATAAAATACCAACGTGAGAACTACTCATATTGATAGACATGTTCTTGTTTTGGCTGAAGTAATATCAATAAGCCTACAGTATAGTTTTTGCAAGATACATTAGGGGAAATTTGGTGAAAGATAGATGAGATCTCTGTGTTATTTCTTATAACTGCATGTGCATCTATACTTCTTTCAAAATTAAAAGTGTAATTATAGAAAAACACAAAACTGTATGCCTATATTTTATAATCTAGTTAGGATAATAAGCATTATACTACATATATCAATAAAACATTTAGTATGTTAAAACAAATTAGGAAATAAAAACAAAAACATGGAGAAATGAGTTAAGGGGAACAGGGAATACAGCACAATGTTAACTGAATGAGAAACATCTTATGAAGAAGGTAACAGCTAAGTTATGAATTCAAGGAAGTGAAGGAGTGATATCCACACATATCTGTGGGAAGAGCGTTCCAGACCTACGGAACAGCAGGTGTAAATACATTTCCTAGGCTGATGTGTCTGGGCAAATCTGAAGAGGGAGGAATAGTATATGAGGTCATGGAGGAAAATGAAAGTAGATCATATGGGACTTTCTGGAACACTCAATGGATTTTGGCTTTTATTTTCAGGTAAATGGAGAACTGAAAAATGGAGATAGGTGACAAACTCAAACTGGGAACTTGTAATTTAGAATTAACTTTATCTTAAACCAATTTCCATTTCCAACATTACAATCCAACCTATATGCTGCAAAGCCCCTCTCTCTGCAGCAGATTCCCTTTACATTTATTTTTATGTGTGTCCTTAAACAATCCCTTACATAGCTATCCCTGCACATGCAAACTTTAAGAAAATCTTTGCATCTCTGTGAGCATGAGGACTTAAAAAATCCATAACAAATAAACAAACACTATACAAGGGGCACCAACATGAATAAGGCAGACTTTCTTTTTCCCAACAACACATTGTAGTCTGATAGAGAACACATAATTGGAAAAAAGTGACAGAGCAAAATATGAAGGTAACCTAAAAGATATCAACCATGTTATAAAGCGGAAAAATGGGAGAAAAAAGATTAATCCTAGCAGGCAAGTCTTCCTGGGGGAGATATTCAAACTGAATCTTATGTATGATTGCACCCGCCAAGGATGAGATAAAATCACATTAAATGCAGAGTAATTTTGGCAAAGAAAGAGGTTGGAAACACAATTACTTTCAGAGTAAATTTGGCTAATATTAATTTTGTCATACATGCTTGGCAGTTTTGACATTTTCTCTATAAGATTAGTCTGTGTCTATACTAAGATAAATTGGGTAGAAATAATGACAATTACAAGAATTATTACATTGATAAGTTGCTAAGTTTGAGAAGACATTTAAAAATCTTCATAGAAGGACAAATATTTTTATAAAGTGGGAACTTTTCAACTTGATTTTTGGAGACAAAATGGTAATTTATAGAATATTTATGAACTCATAAAATTTATTAAGGTTCTGTATATTATGCTAGAAAGGTTTCTTTTTTGCAATAAATGCCATATACCTTGTTATGACAGTATAAGTTAATTTTTATAAATTTTCATATAATACTTTTCAGAAGTAATTATAAACTATAAGTCATTGTACCACACAGGGAATTACCGTTAATTTGATTTTTAGAATATATTCCAGAATCTGGGAAAAATATGCTAAGCAAAAGGGGCTATAATCTCAAAAAATGTAAAATGACTTCAAAATTCATTATTCTATAAGATCATTTTCTCTTTATTCTATAATGATAGATAACAAATACATAGCAGAAATGTTCTCTTTAAATTCAAAAACAACCATTAAATGTGGTGTTGAAAAGTTTAAACTAGTAAACAAGCACATACAAAAGAAGGAAGCAACTTGCCTTTAGTTCATCATATTCATTTTTATTAGATTTTTGTTTATTTAATTTATTTGAAAGGCAAAGAGACAAAGGACAGACAGTGAGAGATTTCTCATTTGCTGGGTCTCTCCCCAAATGCCCATAAGAGCTGGGCTTGGCCAAGACAAAGCCAATAGCCTGGACCCAATCCAGGCCTCTCACATAAGTGATAGGGACTCAAGTACTTCATATCTCAGGGTTCACTTTTACAGGAAGTTGACAGGAATGGAACCAGGGATTGAACCCAGAAACTGAGATATGAGTTGATGATGTCTTAATCACTATGACCTCCCTAAGTCTGAAATATATCTGCATATCTATGAATAAAATACCAGATGTTTCATGCTGTATTATCATCCCAAGAATGCTTGTATATCAAATCATCTTGGAAAAAAGAACTAATACCTCCCTTCCAAGAAAAGGGCAGTTTTGATTTCTGTTTTTTCACAGCTTTAGAGGGATAAAGAGTGTCATCATATGGAATAAAGGGGATACGTACTCATTGTCTAGTTTAATAACAATAATGATTCTCAGGAGGAAAAGTCCAGAATGCTAATTTTTATGGAAGATTTGGGATCAATAACTCAAGATTCTTTTCCATCAAACAGTACATTTTATTTGTAGCTGTGAACTGGCTCTGTCCATGTTGCATTGTGAGAGTTGGGGCTTGAAAAACATGAACAAGATAAGTTTTAAACAGATTTAAGTCATCTGAGAGAGAGAGAGAGACAGAGAGAGAGAGAGAGAGAGAGAGATTTAACCAGCTGGTTCACTACGCAAAATGGCCACAACAGCCAGCCAAGTCCAAGTCAAACCAAAGCCACAGCCAGGCTCCATCCTGGTCTCCACATGGGTGTCAGGGACCCAAGTACTTGGGCCATACTCTTTACCTTCTCTGTCACATTAGCGGGAAGATGGATCAGAAGTGGAGCACTCAAAACTTGCACACTGAAATGGGTTCCCAATGTCTCAAGTGGTGACTTAACCCACTGCACCACAACACCAGTCTAAACAAAATGATTATAGTATTATGGCCACCACTGTTGCTGAGTAAAAAAGTCCCTTATCTTAAGTTCAGAAGTATTATATCTTCTGTTAGCTTTCATAAAATTATGACAGGCTAATTGATTGCTTTAAAAGTAGGGTAAAATTTTGTTGGTTTCCGTAGTATAGTGGTTATCACATTCATCTCACAAGTAGGGTAAAATCTCATTCTTTCAAAGCTCTTTTTTATTTAAAAAACTTTATATAAAGGGAACAAATTTCATGCATTTAATACACAAAGTTTCAAGAGCATAATGGTACTTCCCACCCTATCCTCACTCCCACCCTCCCTTCTTCTTTTCTTTTTTTTATTTTAATTTTTACCATGACACAATTTCAATTAACTTTATAATCACAAGCTCAACCCTCCAATAAAGAAAAAATTCAACAGGTAGTAAGTAGAAAAGCCACTGTTCCTCAAGAGTATAAACAACGGTTATAAACAATCAAATCTCAAAGTGTCAGTCTTGCTCATATACATTTTTTGTACTCTGTATATTAGTTATCACAAGTTAGGGAAAACATAAGCTATTTGTCTTTTGGGGATTGGTTTAGTTTACTGAACATAATGATCTCCAGTTGCATCCATTTTGTTGTGAAACACAGGATCCCATTTGTTTTTGTAACTCAGTAGTATTCCATCATATAAATCAAAGTACTGGACAATATATTGGTTTGATATTAGTATTGAGGATTTTTTGTTTTATTTATTTGTTTAAATATTATCTGGCATTCATCACAATGTTTTTTCAGCCAGTTAGCATTTCTCAAATTCCAGAAAGATGCTCTTGGATTTCTCTGTCATTCAGTGTATTAGTGGTGGTGTTCAAAGCTTCATTTTCTCACACTTTTTAATACAAAACTAGGTATAATTTAATATATTCAATATTCTCAACCTAAGGATTTGCATTTCCTTTGACCAGTGCTCTTTTTATGATGTTATAGAAATTGAATGTTTTATTGTGGGAAAATTGACAGCCTTTGTGAAGCAGCTAAGACCAGTTATCAGAAGTTTGTGTATATTTGTGAGATTTCAAAAGGTACCACAGGTATGGTGAAGCTTTCATTCTGACTTATATTATGAATGTTGAAAGATTTCTCAAACATTGTACATGTTTAGAATTCATTACTCTTTTTTAAAGAAATATCAATCCTAATGAAGTATTTTAAGTTTCATCTTAGGCATGCCAAAACTGACAACACATTTCACAAAGATAAATGGAATAGACATTTTTCATTCCTAAACATATTTAAAAATTAAAACTCCTAGGGATTTTCTGGATTAATATATTAAATATATTAATCTACTTTCAATCTCCCTCTAAAAGTACAATACTTTTTAAAGATTTATTTTTATTTATTTTAAAGACAGAGTTACAGAAAGAGGTAGAGACAGAGAGAGAGGTCTTCCATTTGTTGGTTCACTCCACAGATGGCTGCAATGGCCGGAGCTGTGCCAATCTGAAGCCAGGAGCCAGGAGTTTCTTCCGGGTCTCCCATGTGGGTGCAGGGTCCCAAGGACTTGGGCCATCTTCTACTGCTATCCCAGGCCGTAGCGGAGAGGTAGATTGGAAGAGGAGCAGCCAGGACTAGAACCAGCAACCATATGGGATGCCGGCACTTCAGGCCAAGGCTTTAACCCACTGCGCCACAGAGCCAGCCCCCAAAGAATATATTAAAGACAAAACTCAAAAGGAAGGGGATAACAGAAGAGCAGAGAACAGTAATAAAGTTCCGCAAACTGGAATGCAGACTGATGTATTAAGAACTGAAAAAGCTGCAGAAAAGTAAGATAAAATATCACATCAGTGAAACCAATAGAGTACTCTATTGCCAAAAGAAGACAAAGAAAGTCATTTGGACAACTCCAATGAAAACTCAACTATCAAAAATAAATAAATAAATAAATGGAATTGAAGTAGATTTGAAGATAAAGTTGAGCCACAAAATGGAGAAACATTATAAATAGATGCAAAAATTTGGAGAAAAATTTAAGAAAATACAGAGTATGCTGAGTCCAAACCCTAAGTATAAAATTTTCCTAAAAAATAGAAAAGAGGAAAAGAAAGAAACACTGAGGAAGATAATTCAAGTTCAACTGTACTGGCAGGTTTCAAATATGTTTGTACATATGTACAATATGTACAGAGTATTTTTCATTTGTTCATTTTCTAGTCTAAGTTTATGTAGAGTGCAGTACAAGAAGGAATAAAAGTTACAAAAGAGAGAGAAGGCAGAAAAATGTAGCCAGCAGAATTTAGTGGTTATCACGTAACTTTTCTAAACAACATGCTTACTTTGCTAAAAAGAAAAAAAAAAACTTGCCTCATACACTTCAAATCATTTTCTGCTCTAAATGCAAAATTTTTTCCAATTATTGTCAAAAATTCTTGTGTGATCAACTGTTGCTATAGACTCATACTGTCACAGTTTGGTAAACAGATATAAACTTAATTATTCTGACCTCTGCATAAGCATATAATTATCTAATTAGAAAGAACAACAGTTCATTACGCAATGCAAAACCCCATGTCTTTATGGTTGATTAAAATTTTGTTTTGTTTTTCAAAAAGCTAATTCAAATGTCATCACAAGCTGTTTAAAAATGATTAGAAATGCTAGTGTCATTTGAAATTTAAATATAGAGAAAAGTTTATCATTGAAATTTAACATGCTAATATAGAATATTTGTCAAAATATTTACTAATGACTTCTCTTACAGGGATATTTGGTCATAGAATAAAATGCTTCTATTCTTAGTGACAAGTATTTTTGCCAGAACAGAAACAGGGCTAGGAATTTTCCAAGTATTAAGGGGAGGGAAAGAAAATTCTGTCTTATGGGTTAAGAGTAGTTCAAACTGGTAAAAAACTTGAAATGGCTCATCAGAAACTGTTTGTTGATGTCATTTGTTAAGAAATATATAAAAGGGAATATATTTTTAATTAATGGCAGAAGTGGGAACCAATGAATCCATAATGAACAATGGAGACAAATGTAAAGTGATTGCATAGAAATGAGTGGGATCAGGAGAAAGAATTAAAAAATACAAGCAAAAAGTTTAAGCCCCGCATTACCACTGAAAGGCATGTGGTACTACTGATTAGATTAAGTCACTGCTAGTTCCAGATATTCAGTGAGAAGATATTAGCAAGAGACAAATGCCAATCATCCCAGCTGCAGATCATCTAAGTGATAATTTCTGAAAGCTATTTGAAAACTCTCAGATTGGAGAGGGGCAAGATGGCGGAATAGGAAGGGAGCACACTGATAGTCTGGGAAGAGACAGTTTAATAAAAGTGGAGATACCGCAGGTTCAAGGAAGAGTAGGGGAAGAAACAGCAGAGGAAATTCTTCCGGAACTAGTGATTCACAGTGGACCTGCGTGGAGAGCGTGGGAGCCCAGGATTGGAGCCATCAGCGGCAGAATCAACACACCAGCGCTGGAACGCGAGGTGAGCCGTACCTCAATAGCCCGAGACACCGGCAGGCAAGCGGAAAGAGGAGACTAGAGGGAATGAGGCTTGAAACCCCGGGGGGAAAAGTGCACCAGGCTAACTAGAAGAGAGAGGAAAAAAAAAAGTGACCGATATGGACACGAGTTTCTCTCTCTCTGCTCACCTCTCAAAGGCGAGCAAGACAAACAGCAGGCGCCATTTTGGACATATGTCATAAGCAGGGTGACCTCAGGTCTGCGCTGGCCCTCAGCCTAGCAGAAAAACCTGACTCTGGGGGGGCGGGGGTGAAATAACAGGAGATTAGGACATAGTGAATGTGTGGTGTTAATGAACTGAGACTGTGAAAAAAGAGAAGGTGGGGGAGAGAACTCATGGAATTCACATGAGTACTCTCCAGAGATGCCACAATTCGGTAACCTTGGTAACCCAGTGGGAGACTGCAGGAGAATTTGAGCCCACACTGAGGGCAGAACAGATACCCAGTGTGGTCCTTGGGAAAGAGCTAACGATCTCTGGCTCCTGTGGGTATATCATTCACCTGCTAACTACCTCCAATTCCGTTCACCTGTGTGGAATTACTTCCCTTTTGAATCAAAGAAAGAAAGAAAGAAAGAAAGAAAGAAAGAAATTTACCATGCCTAACCTGGGAATGTCACTTTGGCACACCCTTAACACTGAGGAACCAAACAGAGCTCTCTGCCCACACCCATCTCAAGCCTCTAAGGCTCCATCAAAAGCAGACAGTCCACTTAATACAGTCATAGTATAACAAGAAAATACACCACAGCAAGGGAAGAAGAATTCAAAGATATCTCCACAATGCCAAGCAACAAACACGGAAACCAAGGAAACAAGAACAAGGAAGACATTATGATGCCCCCAAATGAACAAGACACCCCAAACCAAGATCATGAAGATGATGATATGGAAGAAATGCAAGATACAGATTTCAAAAAATTTATGATAAGAACAATTAGAAGTTTTCAAAAACAAATGCTTGAGCTAAATAAATCCTTACTGGACAGGATAGAAAATCTCTTTTGTGAAAATGAAATCTTAAGGAGGAATCAAAATGAAATGCATAAACTAGTAGAACAGGAAAGTGTGATAGTGAAGAGAAATCAAAATGAAATGAAGAACGCAATAGATAAAATGACAAACACATTAGAGCCTTAAAAACAGAACCAGTGAAGCAGAAGAGAGAATATCGGACTTAGAAGGCAGAGCACAGGAATGTATACAGTCAAACCAAAGAAAAGAAGAGGAAATTAGAAATCTAAAAACTATTGTTGGGAATCTACAGGATACTATTAAAAAACCAAACATTCGGGTTCTAGGAGTTCCTGAAGGCATGGAGAGACAGAAAGGATTAGAAGGCCTTTTTAGTGAGATACTAGCAGAGAACTTCCCAGGTTTGGAGAAGGACAGACACATCCTAGTACAGGAAGCTCATAGAACCCCTAGTAAACATGACCATAAGAGATCCTCACCACGACACGTTGTAATCAAACTCACCACAGTGAAACACAGGAAAAGATTCTAAAATGTGCAAGAGAGAAATGTCAGATTACTCTCAGAGGATCTCCAATTCAACTCACAGCAGACTTCTCATCAGAAACCTTACAGGCTAGAAAGGAATGGTGAGACATAGCCCAGGTACTAAGAGAGAAAAACTGCCAGCCCAGAATATTATATCCTGCAAAGCTCTCATTTGTGAATGAAGATGAAATAAAGACCTTTCATAGCAAACAGAAATTGAAAGAATTTGTCGCCACTCGTCCAGCCCTGCAAAAGAAGCTTAAAGATGTGTTACACACAGAAACACAGAAACACGGTCATCAATATGAAAGAAGGTAAAGGAGGGAAACCTCACAGCAAAAGATCACAGGAAGTTCAAAGCATATATAAGAAAATATCTTTGGCAAGTGGCAGGGCAAAGTTACTACTTCTCAATAGTCATATTGAACATTAATGGCCTCAACTGTCCAGTTAAAAGACACCGATTGGCTGATTGGGTCAAAGAACAAAACCCATCTATTTGCTGCTTACAAGAAACACATCTTTCCAACAAAGATCCATACGGACTGAAAGTGAAAGGCTGGAAAAAGATATACCATGCCAACAGAAATGAAAAAAGAGCGGGCGTAGCCATCTTAATATCAGACAACATAAACTTTACCACAAAAACTGTTAAGAGAGACAAAGAGGGACACTATATAATGATTAAGGGATCAATTCAACAGGAAGATATAATAATTACCAATGTATATTCACCTCATTACAGGGCACAAGTTCATTTAAAAGATTCGACAAGGGACTTAAAGGGAGACTTAGACTCCAATAAAATATACTGGGGGACTTCAATACCCCACTCTCAGAAACAGACAGATCAAGAGGACAGAAGATCAACAAGGATACAGTAGATTTAAATGACACTATAGCTCAAATGGATCTAACAGATATATACAGAACTTTCAATCCTACAGCTAAAGATTTTACATTCTTCTCAGCAGTACATGGAACCTTCTCTAGGATTGACCACATACTAGGCCATAAAGCAAGTCTCAGCAAATTCCAAAGAATTAGAATCATACCATGCAGCTTCTCAGACCATAAAGGAATGAAGTTGGAAATTAGCAACTCAGGAATCCCTAGAGCATACAGAAACACATGGAGATTGAACAACATGCTCCTGAATGAACAATGGGTCATAGAAGAAATCAAAAGAGAAATCAAAAACTTTCTGGAAGTAAATGAGGATAACAGAACAACATACCAGAACTTATGGGATGCAGCAAAAGCAGTGTTAAGAGGAAAGTTTATATCAATAGGTGCCTACATCAAGAAATTGGAAAGGCACCAAATAGATGAGCTTTCAATGCATCTCAAGGATCTAGAAAATCTGCAGCAAACCAGACCCAAATATAGTAGGAGAAGAGAAATAATTAAAATCAGAGAAGAAATCAACAGGATTGAATCTAAAAAAAATTACAAAAATCAGCCAAACAAGGAGCTGGTTTTTTGAAAAAATAAACAAAATCGACACCCCATAGGCCCAACTAACTAAAAAAAGAAGAGAAAAGACCCAAATCAATAAAATCAGAGATGAAAAAGGAAACATAAAAACAGACACTACAGAAATAAAAAGAATCATCAGAAATTACTACAAGGACTTGTATGCCAGCAAACAGGGAAACCTATCAGAAATGGATAGATTCCTGGACACATGCAACCTGCCTAAATTGAACCAGGAAGACATAGAAAACCTACACAGACCCATAACTGAGACAGAAATTGAAACAGTAATAAAGGCCCTCCAAAAAGAAAAGCCCAGGACCAGATAGAATCACTGCTGAATTCTACCAGACATTTAAAGAAGAACTAACTCCAAATCTTCTCAAACTTTTCAGAACAATCGAAAAAGAGGGAGTCCTCCCAAGTTCTTTCTATGAAGCCAGCATTACCTTAATTCCTAAGCTGGAAAAAGATGCAACATTGAAAGAGAATTACAGACCAATATCCCTGATGAACATAGATGCAAAAATCCTCAATAAAATTCTGGCCAATAGAATACAACGCATCAGAAAAATGATCCACCCAAACCAAGTGGGATTTATCCCTGGTATGCAGGGATGGTTCAATGTGCGCAAGACAATCAATGTGATACACCACATTAACAGACTGCAGAAGAAAAACCATATGATTATCTCAATAGATGCAGAGAAAGCATTTGATAAAATTCAACACCCTTTCATGATGAAATCTCTAAGCAAACTGTGTATAGAAGGAACAGTCCTCAATACAATCAAAGCAATTTATGAAAAACCCACGGCCAGCATCCTATTGAATGGGGAAAAGTTGGAAGCATTTCCACTGAGATCTGGTACTAGACAGGGATGCCCACTCTCACCACTGCTATTCAATATAGTTCTGGAAGTTCTAGCCAGAGCTATTAGGCAAGAAAAAGAAATTAAAGGGATACAAATTGGGAAGGAAGAACTCAAACTATCCCTCTTTACAGATGATATGATTCTTCCTTTAGGGGATCCAAAGAACTCTACTAAGAGACTATTGGAACTCATAGAAGAGTTTGGCAAAGTAGCAGGATATAAATCAATGCACAAAAATCAGCAGCCTTTGTATACACAGGCAATTCCACAGCTAAGGAAGAACTTCTAAGATCAATCCCATTCACAATAGCTACAAAAACAATCAAATACCTTGGAATAAACTTAACCAAGGACGTTCAAGATCTCTACAATGAAAATTACAAAACCTTAAAGAAAGAAATAGAAGAGGATACCAAAACATTGAAAAATCTTCCATGCTGATGGATTGGAAGAATCAATATCATCAAAATGTCTATTCTCCCAAAAGCAATTTATAGATTCAATGCAATACCAATCAAAATACCAAAGTCATTCTTCTCAGATCTAGAAAAAATGATGCTGAAATTCATATGGAGATACAGGAGACCTCAAATAGCTAAAGCCAACTTGTACAACAAAATCAAACCGGAGGCATCACAATACCAGATTTCAGGACATACTACAGGGCAGTTGTAATCAAAACAGCATGGTACTGGTACAGAAACAGATGGATAGACCAATGGAACAGAATTGAAACACCAGAAATCAACCCAAACATCTACAGCCAACTTATATTTGATCAAGGATCTGAAACCAATTCCTGGAGCAAGGACAGTCTATTCAATAAATGGTGCTGGGAAAATTGGATTTCCACGTGCAGAAGCATGAAGCAAGACCCCTACCTTTCACATTACACAAAAATTCACTCAACATGGATTAAAGACTTAAATCTACGACCTGACACCATCAAATTATTAGAGAGCATTGGAGAAACCCTGCAAGATATAGGTACCGGCAAAGACTTCCTAGAAAAACCCAGGAGGCACAGGCAGTCAAAGCCAAAATTAACTATTGGGATTGCATCAAATTGAGAAGTTTCTGTACTGCAAAAGAAACAGTCAGGAGAGTGAAGAGGCAACTGACAGAATGGGAAAAAATATTTGCAAACTATGCAACAGATAAAGGGTTGATAACCAGAATTTACAAAGAAATCAAGGAACTCCACAACATCAAAACAAACAACCCACTTAAGAGAAGGGCCAAGGACCACAATAGACATTTTTCAAAAGAGGAAATCCAAATGGCCAACAGACACATGAAAAAATGTTCAAGATCACTAGCAATCAGGGAAATGCAAATCAAAACCACAATGAGGTTTCAGCTCACCCGAGTTAGAATGGCTCACATTCAGAAATCTACCAACAATAGATGCTAGAGAGGATGTGGGGAAAAAGGGACACTAACCCACTGTTTTTGGGAATGCAAACTGGTTAAGCCACTATGGAAATCAGTCTGGAGATTCCTCAGTAACCTGAATATAATCCTACCATTCAACGCAGCCATCCCACTCCTTGGAATTTACCCAAAGGAAATGAAATTGAAAAACAAACAAGCTGTCTGTACCTTAATGTTTATTGCAGTTCAATTCACAATAGCTAAGACCTGGAATCAACCCAAATGCCCATCAACAGTAGACTGGATAAAGAAATTATGGGACATGTACTCTATAGATTACTATATAGCAGTCAAAAACAATGAAATCCGGTCATTTGCAACAAGATGGAGGAATCTGGAAAACATCATGCTGAGTGAAATAAACCAGTCCCAAAGTGACAAATATCATATGTTCTCCCTGATCAGTGACAACTAACTGAGCACCAAAGGGAAATACTGTTGAAGTGAAATGGACACTATGAGAAACAGTGACTTGATCAGCTCTTGTCCGGACTGTTGATGTACAATGTAATACTTTATCCATTTTAGTATTTTTTTTGTTTTGTGCTAGTACTATTGGTTGAACTCTGTAATTAGCACACAATTATTCTTAGGTGTTAAATTTTAACTGAAAAGTGATCCCTGTTAAATATAAGAGTGGGAATAAGAGAGGGAGGAGATGTACAATTTGGGACATGCTCAATCAGACTTGCCCCAAATGTTGGAGTTAGAAACGTGCCAGGGGATTCATATACAATCCCATCAAGGCTGCATGTACTAATGCCATCTCATTAGTTCAAATGATCAATTTCAGTTCACAATTGATCACCCTGATAGGTCTAAGTCAAAGGGATCACATAAACAAGACTAGTGTCTGCTAATACTAACTGATAGAATAAAAAAGGGAGAGAATGATCCAACATGGGAATTGGGATACACAGTAGACTCATAGAATGGCAGATGTCCTAAATAGCACTCTGGCCTCAGAATCAGCCCTAAAGGCATTCAGATCTGGCTGAAAAGCCCATGAGAGTATTTTAGGCATGGAAAGCCAAGAGTCTCTGGGAAAAAAAAAAAAAAAGAAGAAGACCTACATGAAAGATCTCTGCGAGTGAGATCCCATTGGAAAGAACGGGGCCATCAAAGAAAGAGGTACCATTCTCTGAAGGGAGGAGAGAACTTCCACTTTGACTATGACCCTGTCAGAGTAAGATCGAAGTCAGCGAACACAAAAAGCTTCCCTAGCCTTGGCAACTCATGACTAGAGCCTAGGGAGATTACTGAGGCTGTAAACAAGAGTGTCAAATTGTTAAGTCAACAACAGGAGTCACTGTGTACTTACTTCTCATGTGGGATCTGTCCTTAGTGTGTTGTCCAATGTTAAGTAATGCTATAACTAGTACTGAAACAGTATTTTACACTTTGTGTTTCTGTGTGGGTGCAAACTGATGAAATCTTTACTTAATTTATACTGAATCAATCTTCTGTATATAAAGATAATTGAAAATGAATCTCGATGTGAATGGAGTGGGAGAGGGAGCGGGAGATGGGAGGAGTGTGTGTGGGAGGGAAATTATAGGTTGGGAATCCATTGTAATCCATTAACTGTACTTTGGAAATTTATATTTACTAAGTTAAAAAAAACTCTCAGATTACCAAAGTCCACGTGCATGCTTGCAACAGTTCTTTGTGGATTTATTTGCAAGCAGTTTTTTTTTTTTTTTCAAATCAGTGCAATGAAGGGTCTTCAAAAAGTTAATGAAAATGCATGCAATGCAAAAAAACTATTCATGGATTTCGAAATCTTTACATCAAAAGAAACATCCTTTAATTCTATTTTACCAGAAACTTTTTAAAGTACCCTTGCATTAAGGATGTAAATACACAATAACCAATGACTTGGCACAAAGATGAATTAAATAATATTCAGGACAACACTATAAACTAGGTCTGGTGCTGTGGTGCAGCATGTCATGCCACTGCTTGTGATGCCAGCATCCTGTATCAAAACACCAGTTTGAGTCGCTGCTGCTTCACCTCCCATCCTGATCTTTGTTAATGTACCTTGGAAGGCAACAGAAGTTGGCACAAGAATTGGGTCTCTGCCACCCAAGTGGGAGACCAAGATGGGGTCCCTGGCTCCCGGCTTTGGCCTGTCCAGCCCCAGCTGTTGTGGCTATTTGGGGAGTAGCCTCTCTCTCCCTCTCTCTCTCTTGCTTTGCTTTTCAGATAAATAAGTGAATAAATAAATAAATAAATAAATATTAGTAATTAAGTAGTTTTATATATAGTAAATTCCTATACAGGAATTTGACCGTAAACATAATAACTTATCATAATTTCTGTTTTTAGTACTTTGTTCTTTTGAAACATTTTATATAGGTCCATGAAATTTTAAAAATTTTGTGTCCTTTTGTCACTATAGGTTACTAGTTGTCTATCTTCAGATTTAAAATTTACTGTCTATGAGTGAAATTGACATCTTTTTAACTGATATCTTATAGCCCTTGTCTATATGCCTGCTGAATTATGGTCTTTTTCACTTTTTAATTTTACTTGTTGAACTTTTTATTTCCTAGAGAATTAACTCTTTGACTATAATGCAAGATGAAAATGTTATCTCAAAGATAAAAATAAAAAGGCACAAAAATGAAAATTATGGCACTTCGTGGTCCTGTGAACAATCAACCCATATTCATGACAGAGAATCTTTAATAGAATACCCAGGATTCACAATGGGTCTCAGAGAGTCACAGCTAATGTTGTCTTCAAGAGTCGGCAAAGGTTTAGCTGAATTCTAAAAGCAATTTCTTATAATGGAGTTTGGCAAACTTTAAGAAGTATCTGAGGGCACTGGTGTTGTGGCATAGTAGGTTAAGCTGCCACCTGTGACATCGGCATCCCATATGGGCTCTGATTAAAGTTCGGGCTGCTCCACTTATGATCCAGTTCCCTGCTAATGGCCCGGGAAAAGCAGCAGAAGATGGTCCAATTGTTTGGACTCTGCCACCCACATGGGAGACCAGGATGAAACTCCTGGCTCCTGGTTTCAGCCTGGCCCAGTGCTGGTTACTGCACCTACATGAGGAGTGAACCAGTGGATGCAGGAAGTTTCTCTCTCTGTCTCTGTCTCTCCCTCTCTTTCTTTAACTGTGACTTTTAAAATAAATAAACAAATCTAACCAAATAAACAAGTCTAACCAAATAAAGATGGGCTAACATTTAATCTTATAATTGAGATTTGTACAGTTCCTCATAAAAATGTAGTCAAATAGAGAGGAGTTCTCTATCTTGGAATCAATTTTTTTAAAAAGATTCTATTTATTTATTTGAGAGGTAGAGTTATGGACAGTGAGAAGGAGAGACAGAGAGAAAGTTCTTCCCTCCATTGGTTTACTCCCCAGATGGCCACAATGGCCGGAGCTGTGCCTATCGGAAGCCAGGAACCAGGTGCTTCTTTCCAGTCTCTCATGCGGGTGCAGGAGCCCAAGCACTTGGGCCATCTTCTACTGCTTTCCCAGGCCATAGCAGAGTGCTGGATTGGAAGAGGAGCAGCAGGGACTAGAACCGGCACCCATATGGGATGCCAGCACTGCAGGCAAAGGATTAACGTACTGCGCCACAGAGCTGGCCCCAAGGGGATAAACTTTTTTTAAACTTTTATTTAATGAATATAAATTTCCAAAGTACAGCTTATGGGTTACAATGGCTTCCCCGCCCCCATAACTTCCCTCCCACCCACAACCCTCCCCTTTCCCGCTCCCTCTCCCCTTCCGTTAACATCAAGATTCATTTTCAATTCTCTTTATGTACAGAAGATAAGTTTAGCATACATTAAGTAAAGATTTCAACAGTTTGCACCCACATAGAAACACAAAGTGAAAAATACTGTTTGAGTACTAGTTATAGCATTCAATCACAATGTACAGCACATTAAGGACAGAGATCCCACATGAGGAGTAAGTGCACAGTGACTCCTGTTGTTGACTTAACAAATTGACACTCTTGTTTATGGCATCAGTAATCACCCTAGGCTCTTGTCATGAGTTGCCAAGGCTATGGAAGCCTTTTGAGTTCACCGACTCTGATCATATTTAGATAAGGTCGTAGTCAAGGTGGAAGTTCTCTCCTCCCTTCAGAGAAAGGTACCTCCTTCTTTGATGACCTGTTCTTTCCACTGGGATCTCACTTGCAGAGATCTTTCATTTAGGTCATTTTTTTTTGACAGTGTGTTGGCTTTCCACGCCTGAAATAATCTCATGGGCTTTTCAGCTGGAGGGGATCAACTTTTTAAGATAATTAATTTTATATTTAGAAATAAGACTTACAACCAGTAAAAAAAAAATACCCTAATATTAAAAGGACCTCTTATACCAGACTGACTGCCCCTTGTAATGACACTGGTAATGAGCCCCAGTTAGGAGGCTGGGGGAATATTGGCAGTGCGGACTCTGCTCTGGTTGCACCAATCAGTACTAATCATGGTCCCATTCTTAGGGTCTACAATAGAGATACTTGACTTAGAAAGCTGATCATGCCCAAGCAGGGAAATTGTAATGAAAACAAATACATCACGGTAAAATTGCTGAAATCAAAGAAAACAAAGTAATAAACCTTAAAAACAGCAGAAAATCAATATAGTAATATTTAAGCTAGTACTTCCAGCAATGGGGTTGGGTGACTCTAGTTTTGTTGTCTGACATGTTTCTATCTTGTTTTTATTTCTACATTAAGTTTTCCTGAGTATGGTTCTCTATCTTTTCAGTTATTTTCTTTCCACTTTTGGAAGACATCCCCAGTTTTCACAGTTCTTATCTTGTGTCTATTGAGAGGTTCTCTCTGTATGACACTTGTTTAATGTATGTTCTGACTGTGGCACAATTGCTATCCTCCTCAGAGTGTCATTCTCAGAGAGTTTGTATCAAGTTCTGCCCCAGGACTGTCCTATATAGTCCCTAAGCAAGCACATCTTCCTCCATGAGGCATCACAAACAATTTCTGTTTCATGGAAGGCACTTAAAAATATTTTTGTTTTATTAAATCCTTCTTTTCTACACATGGGTACAAAATACACAAGCATAATATAAAGGAATTTTAAAAAAAGTTCACATAAAATGTATATTAAGAAAAAATTAAGCTGGCGCCGTGGCTCACTAGGCTAATCCTCCACCTAGTGGCGCCGACACACCGGGTTCTAGTCCCGGTCAGGGCACCGGATTCTGTCCCGGTTGCCCCTCTTCCAGGCCAGCTCTCTGCTGTGGCCCTTGAGTGCAGTGGAGGATGGCCCAAGTGCTTGGGCCCTGCACCCCATGGGAGACCAGGAAAAGCACCTGGCTCCTGGCTTCAGATCAGTGCGGTGCGCCGGCCGCAGCGCGCCAGCTGTGGAGGCCATTGGAGGGTGAACCAACGGCAAAGGAAGACCTTTCTCTCTGTCTCTCTCTCACCGTCCACTCTGCCTGTCAAAAAAAGAAAAAGAAAAGAAAGAAAGAAAAAGAAAAATTATGCATAATTTCTAAAATTTTTCGCCAAAATAAACATGTAAATTATTTTCCATGGATTTTTTTAAGTATCCTGAAATTTGTTATTCTGTCTGAAAATATCAGTCTTCTTTTTCCAAACAAACTAAAAACTGGGAAGTACGGCAATAGGATTTTTCAATTATGTTTGTATTTATTTGAGAAGTGGAGAAAGAAGGGAAGAAAATCTCCCGTATGCTGCTTCACTACTCCTCCAATGCCCACAATGGCCAGGGCTGGAAAGAGGATGCCAGAGCCAGGAGCTGAGAACTCAACCTTGATCTCACATGTGGATGATAGAGACACAACTACTTGAGCCATCATCACTGCCTCTAAGGGTCTGCATCAAAAATAGTCCAATGTAGGATGTGGGCCTCTTTAAAACAAAAAAGTTGGCCGGCGCCGCGGCTCACTAGGCTAATCCTCCGCCTTGCGGCGCCGGCACACCAGGTGCTAGTCCTGGTCGGGGTGCCAGATTCTGTCCCGGTTGCCCCTCTTCCAGGCCAGCTCTCTGCTGTGGCCCAGGAGTGCAGTGGAGGATGGCCCAAGTCCTTGAGCCCTGCACCCCATGGGAGACCAGGATAAGCACCTGGCTCCTGCCATCGGATCAGCGCGGTGCGTGGGCCGCAGCACGCCGGCCGCGGCGGCCATTGGAGGGTGAACCAACGGCAAAGGAAGACCTTTCTCTCTGTCTCTCTCTCTCACTGTTCACTCTGCCTGTCAAAAAAAAAAAAAAAGGTTTTTTATTTATTTGACAGGCAGAATTACATGCAGAGAGAGGGAGAGACAGAGACAGAGAGAAATCTTCCATCTGCTGATTCACTCCCCAAATGTCTGAAATGACCAGGTTTGGACCATGTTGAAGCCAGGATCTTCATCTGGGTCTCCCATATGGGTACATGGGCTCGCTCAAGCACTTGTTCTGTCTTCAACTGCTTTCTCAGGTGCATTAGCAGGGAGCTGGATCAGAAGTGGAGCCGCAGGAACTTGAACTGGCACCCATATGAGATGCCAGCACTGAAGATGGTGAGTTAACCCTCTATGCCACAATGTAGGCCCCAGATGTGGGCCCCTTAATCAGCCGTACTAACTACTAAGCCAAATGCCTGCCACAATAGAAATACTTTAATTGAATAAGATGAAAGTTTTCCTTATTCCAAATACAGTAAAATCTCTTGAGGTAAGGTTGCCCCAAGGGAACCCAAGATTCAGTATCCTTCATATGAAGTGATTATTTGCCTCTCTTTTTAGAGGACCTGGATGTTCATTTTCAAAGCTCTGCATAGACACTAATTTATTTAGGAAAGAATTTATTAATGGTGATAAACATTGCCTGAGATTCCAGTGGCATTCCAATTTTTGAGAAGGGGCCAGGACTGCTTTTAGCAGATATCCCTGTGTCTAAACCTTGGAAAGGCAGACCTAGCTTCCCAGTGTTATCTGATAGAAAAGAAAACTTTTCAGATGACATCAGACTAACATTTCAAAGATTATCTCTGTTTTCTGACTATCATAACAGGAGTATTTTCATCTGGCTGCCCTAGAGGAGAAAGGTATTTAAGAGCAATTCTTTCTCTCTCTTTAGGCTTGGAGCTCTGTGGTGTCACATTCCAGGTACCCCTGGAAATCACTCCTAAATCTTGGCCACCAGCAAGGAGGAAAAGTTCAGGTTGCAGGGCAAATCCATGCTCTCCCTATCTAGGACAGAAGTGAAATGTCCAGACCTGGCTCTTCACTGCTTGAGCCAAGCTCCAGCCACCATATCAAACTCTGTTAGCCAGAAAGGCACTTAGTTTTACTATGTGAAATTTAACTATTTTAACCAAGGTGTAATTGATCTAAATTAGATTGGACCTGATTAAAAGTGTTCATTTTGACAATATATATATCTATATGACCATGACCATGAAGTAGTGAATACAATGAAGTTACAAGATTCCTTTATTACACTGTCTAACACATCTCTTATCCTCTGCCTTGCCTCTCTTGTCCACACTTGGCTCTTCTCACACAAAGGGTGCAGTTATAACAGTTGTTTTCATATCCTTGTCTGCTAATCTCAACATCTGTCACATTCAACTCACTGATTCATCTCCTTGTTATTGAGCCTAATTTATGCTTGCATTGTATTCCTGATTATTTTATTGGATGCTTTACTTTGTCACGTGCTAAATGTTTTTGTGGATCTATAAATGTTCTTGAGCTTTGGTCTGGAAAGCAGTTAAATTACCTGTAATCAATGAAAGCAGTGTTTGATCTTGGCCTAATGATTTCCCACTGCTGAGGCAAGACAGACTCTATATGTATCCAATCCAATGAACTGTAGATTACTGTATTCTTCAATTTGTCTCAGGTCAATAGGCACCATGATTGCCTAGTGTGAATACTGGTTATTAATCACTCTAGTCATCTTAGATTTTTTTCCCTTAGCCAAAGTAATTTCATACACACATACACTGAGGGATACAGTTGACCAATTCACAATTCACAATCCTGTGAATTCTCTTGGGTTCTCTGTACAGTGCTTTTTTTTTATGGATATATGTATATTTATTTATTTAATAAATGTGAATTTACAAAGCGCAACTTTTGTATTGTTGTGGCTTTTCCCCCCAACCTCCCTCCCTCCTGCAGTCCTCCCCTCTCCCACTCCCTCTCTCATCCCACCCTTCATCGAGTTTCATTTTCAATTACCTTCATATACAGAAGATCAACTTAGTATACACTAAGCAAAGATTTCAACAGGCTGCACTCCCACAACTGCACAAGGTGTAGGGTATTGTTCGACTAGTAGTGTTGTTTTTAAGTTTCATGGTAAAACACTTTAAGGACAGAGATCCTACGTGGGGGAGCCTGTACAGTGCTTTCTTCCCGGGCACTCTGCTCCTGGGAACTCCAAGTACCTCGTTCACCCTGGACTGTCAGCTCCATCTCAGCTCAGGGAGACAGGCAGGCTATGCCATTCTTGCCCTACAACCTGGATATACTTTCTGGGTGGTTAGTTGGAACAATCCTGGGATCAGTTGGCTTGTTTTCTCCCTCCTAGAAATCACTGACCTTTCTCGTTTGATGACCTGTATCTTGTACATCATTAGTTCACATGCCTTGTCTGTGTTTTAGGTATTCATGTTGGAGGGTCAATCCATCTTCTGTTATTCTGTCTGGGACAGAAATGGTAGCATCAGGGCAAAATTTTATTTTTCTCAATAAGTAATAGGTTGTTTCTTTCTCTCCATTTTGTCTGGCTTTTGAGTTATAGTGTTTAATGTCTTCTTACTGGAACTTTAGGGATATTTTGGAGGGGGAGAAAATAGAAGCATGTATTGAGTCTATATGTTCATAAGTGTGTGTTATACAGCAGGGAGCTAATACAGACTGTGATTGGACAGCTTTGAGAAAAGTAAGGTTGGGGCTGGCGCTGTGGCTCACTTGGTTAATCCTCCGCCTGCAGCACCGGCATCCCATATGGGCGCCGGGTTCTAGTCCCGGTTGCTCCTCTTCCAGTACAGCTCTCCGCTGTGGCCCGAGAAGGCAGTGGAGGATGGCCCAAGTGCTTGGGCTCCTACACCTGTGTGGGAGACCAGGAAGAAGCACCTGGCTCCTGGCTTCGGATCAGCATAGCTCCAGCCGTAGTGGCCATTTGGGGGGTGAACCAATGGGAGGAAGACCTTTCTCTCTGTCTCTCTCTCTCACTGTCTAACTCTGTCAAATAAATAAAAAAAAAGAAAAGTAAGGCAGATATGGGCATAGAGGCCAAGAGTTTTTGAGGTAATACAGACAATAAAATTAGAGGGATTATGTATGTATATATATATATATATGAAATATGATTACAATTATGAAGACATGGGGATATAAAATAATTGTAATGCAGTGGTTTGTGGAGCCATTTTAAGGCATAAAGAACACACACCCTGAGCTAAGTTTGAATTAAAATGACTGCCTAGAGAGAAAGTGAGATTTGTTTTAGGCAAGTTTTATTTGGATTGCTTCAGATGATCAAGAGTTCAGTAGAAAAGGCAGAAATATCCATTTTGATTCAAAAAAATCTTGTTCTAGGCTTTGGTTAGCAAATATATAAACAATGAAACCACTAATGATTTCAACATCCCTGGAGGAGCCTGTGTGTTTTTAAAAAATTTTTAGTGTTTTAGTTTTTAACAGATTCAACATAGTTTGTAGATACAATTCTAAAAATATAACTATTTTCCAATGCTCCCAACCTCTCTTACCCTCCCTTTCTCCCTCCCTATCTCTCTTTCTATTAATTTCTTTTCTTTCCTTTTCTCTCTTTCCTTCTCTTTGTCTCTTTTTTGAGATAGTATTTTTTTTAAAAAATTTTAAAAAGCAAACACAAAAGAAATGCCTGTGTATATCAGTATTGTTGCAATTAGTTTTGTCAAACTTTGCTTTATACCCTGTCAAAGCAATGGTTAAGAATGTTATATTACTTGGGGTCACATTGTGACATAACTGATAAAAACCATTGCCTACCATACCAGTACACCGTATGGATGCCAATTCATGACCCAGCTGCCCACTTCTAATCCAGATCTCTGCTAATGGCCTGGGAAAAGCAGTAGGAGATAGCCCAAGTGTTTGGACCCCTGTCACCCATGTGGGGAAACTGGGAGAAGCTCCTGACTTCAGGCTTAGTCCTGGCCCAACTCTGACCATTGCCATCATCTGTGAAGTGAACCATGGATGGAACTGCCCCCCCATCTGACTTTCAAGTAAATAAATCTTAAGAAAAAGAATGTTATACTGCTATAGGTTTAATGATCTGTGATTACTTTAAAATTTACTGAATATGAGTGAAATGGTCATCATTCTGCTTGTCTATTGCTTACAGTCCTTGATTATGTTGCTGTGATTATAAAACTGTGATATTTTTGTTTTCACATTTTGAAATCTTCATTTTGTGGAGAATTAAGCCATTTTCTGTAAGGAGTATGTTTTTATAAGTAAAGATTTGAAGATCTCAATGGCTGAAGTTGTGACCCAGCAGGTTAAACCACTGCTTACACCACCTGCATACCATTTGAGCAACAGTTTGAGTCCTAGCTGCTTTGCTTCAGATCCAGCTCCTGAGGTAATGGACCTGGGAAAGTAGCAGAAGATGGTCCAAGTGCTTGGGTTCCTGCAATTCAAACGGAGACTCATCTGGTGCTCTAGACTCTTGACTTCAGCCTGGCTCAGTCCCTGCCATTGCAGCCATTTGGGAAGTCAGTCAATAGATGGAAGATCTCTCTCTCCCTCTGTCTCTCCCTTCTGTATATATCACTGCCTTTCAAGTAAAAAAATAAATCTATAACAAAAAAAGTATTGAAGAAAAGAGCAGAGCAAAATCAGAACAGGAAAGGGGAAAAGAGAGAGTCCCAGTGAAATCGAAATATGGTTCCCTAAAGGTCCCCCAAAGTCCCATCTGGGGAGCCATATGAAATCAGAATTTGGGGTGCCATATGCTATCACCCTGTGCTTATTACTAGATTGCCAATATTAGTAAGTCTGTGTGGGTTCTTGCCTAATATTCAGAGAAGAATTCTAAATACCAGCATAAATTAACAAGGCATCATGATACGCTTTTATGCATAGGAGATGCATAGGAGAGATGCATAGGAGAGTGAAGGCCCTGTCTAAAGGAGAGAGGAATCTAGATTCATACCAAGTACCAGGAACTAGCCACGTGGAGGAGCATCTAGGCCAGGAGTCATGAGGTGAGTGGCCCAAAGGCCATGTGCCCTGGAGGTGCAAGGCTGCAGGGGCCCACACTAGCAACAGGCCATGAAGCCAAAAGAAGAGAGAGCACTGTGTCCCAGGCTTTTAATCCACTTTAAAGGGGAGTGGTTAATTAATCTGATTGGCCGGTAGGCACACAAATGTGGTCAGGTAGGGGTGTGAGGTCACAAAGGGATGTGGTGAAGGTGTGGTCTCTCAGCTCACAGACCTGTTCAATTTTATTCTGTATGCCTGCCTGCAACACCAGGATAGGAAGAGAAGAAAGGCACTGGAGCTGTGCATACTGTAGAAGGAAGTTCTAGTGAGCCAACAGGAGAGTTGTTAATCACAGCACAGAAAAATTCATAAAAATTAGTTTGAACTGCAATTTGGCAGTCTAATCAACAGCATGAAATGCAATTAATGATTAATGAGAACTTAAAAGGGATTATCTGGTTTAGCAATATGTAGATGTCATTAACTGAATTAAGATCAATCTCAATACACCGGTCTCTGTGGCAGCAATTTTAGAATGGGTTGAAAAATGAAGAGGAGGTGAATAATGCAAGAGATCTAACTCAGGGATTTTAGTCAGCTTTTCATTCTTTTAACTAAAATACTCAATAAAACCTTTTTGGGGAAGCAACACATTTATTTTATCTTACAATTTGGAGGTTCACAGTTCAGGATTAGGCAGCCCCATTAGTTTGGTATCTTTTGGAACATGGCAATGACAGAGAAGCTATGAAGGAATGAGCATATGCTGAGCCAGGAAACAGGGAGAAATATTGACCAAACTCAGCTTAAATAAACAATGCTCTTTCGAGAACTACCTTCTGAGGGCATTCTCCTAATAACCTAAAGACCCCCCTCCAAGACCCACTCCTTAGATGTCACAGATAGATCAAATCTCCATCCTTAATCCTTCAACCCTTATTTTTCTAAAAAGATTTATTTATTTATTTGAAAGTCAGAGTTACACAGAGAGAAGGAGTGGTAGAGAGAGAGAGAGTGTGTCTTCCATCCGATGGTTCACTCCCCAATTGGCCACAAAGACCAGAGCTGTGACAGTTAGAAGCCAGGATCCAGGAGCTTCTTCCAGGTCTCCCACATGGAAGCAGGGGCCCAAAGATTTGGGCCATGTTCTATTACTTTCCCAGGCCACAGCAGAGAGCTGGATCAGAAGTGGAGCAGCCAGGACTTGAACCTGAGCCCATATGGGATACCGACACTGCAGCTTTACCCACTATGCCACAGTGCCGACTCGTCAACCTTTACTGTTAGGACTGCTGAATTTAAACATCTGCATGAGTTTGGAGAAACAAATTCTGTTCAGTTCATAGCAGTAATGAAAATACTATTTTGAGAAGTTTATTAATGACAGATTAGACATTGACTAATCAGATGGAAAAACAATGCAGAATGATTATTTTTTGTTGTGATTTTTGAAGGGAAATTATGGCACAAATTCTATTAATTTATGAGTGAAGAGTGTTTTTGGAGACGGAGATAAATTCCTTTCTGTTTGACTATAATGAGATGGTAAAAGAGAGATTAAATACACATAAAAATAAAACAATATTTGAAGGAAACAGCAGAGAAAATTATAATAACACTGTGGAGAAATTAATCTTGAATACTTTAGAATTCATGTATATACTTTGGTGTTTTGAAATTAAGAATTAAATTGTTGGACCATCCATGAAGTTTACCATTTGTTTGAAAAAGTCAGATACCTTTTTCAATGGTGGCCAAAGTCACAAGTGATCCTTGAACAACACAGACTTGACTTGCATAGGTCTACTTACACAAGGTTTATAAAAAATTTTTTTCTTTGCATAGCCTTGAGACAATTTAAAAAAACGCACAGACTAACCAAATGGCATAGAATTATTGAAAACAATTAAGAAAATACTATATGTCTCATTAATACATAAAATATATGTGGATGATAATCTATTTTATCTTTGACACAAATCTACTATATTACTCTGCTTTTAATTACATTAACTAAAATATATGAGAAGAAACAGTTGGAAAGGAATAGGATTATACTGACTTATAGTTTTCAAAATTCACAGTCTAAGATCAGTGGCCCCATTGATTTAGGTATTTGGTGAGGCTGGAAGATGTCAGAAGGAAGATCATATGGTGAACAAGGAAGCAGATGAAAGGGAACATGCTCATCTTATGTATCCAACCACTCAGGATTACCACTGGCCAGAACTAATCCCCAATAACCTAAAGAACATCCAAAAGTCCTACCTCAAGTCTCCATTCTTCATCCATTAACATTAACCCACTAGTTAACATAAGACTTTAGAGTTTAAACATCTGCATGCGCTTGGGGAGCCGAATTCGATCCAAATCATCATCTTAATAAAAAAATAAAATATTATCAAAACTTTAACCCGCTTATAGACTGGACATCACAATTTGTAGCTGAAGGTAAGCAGACATAAATAAATAACAGTATTAATTCATACATGTGTTAAATTAACTGTTGTTTGCACTGTACTAATTTAATGAGTTTGTACCCCCTCCCGTTTCTCTTAAGGTGAACTTCTGCTTATGTGTATCCATGTGAAACCTGTGGGAAGCTCATCACCTGCACAGGAGCAATTCTTCTCTCCAGGAAATCTAAAAGGGCAAAAAAGTGATTTTTCCTTGTTCTTGCATATGTTTTACTACACATAATATATACACCATACAAAATAAATATTAATCAACTGTTGATGTAAGCAGTAAGGCTTCCATTCACTAGACATTATGAGTAGTTAACTTTTGTGTGAGTCAAGTTATGGGCAGACTTTTTATTTAATGAGTTTATTTGTCCTACCCTCCAATTGCTCAAGGGTATACTGTATTTCTCCCACAGACCTTCTGAATATAATTCAATATTGTCCACCTTTTGTTCACTATAAATGTTCTCTTCCCTGGTCCAAATCACCATTATCTCTAACTTGGGTCATTGTCGTGTCCTCCTAACCTATTCTTTGCTTCCTCTCTTGTATTTCAAAGAGTATTTTTTATTGTCAAGAATGATATGAATCTGCCCAAACCTGCATCCCACTGGCAGTAAGAGGCAAAACTGTGATGATGATCTCTAGGTCCCTTCACTGTCTGGCTGTCTGCTGCTCTCTGAAAATTCTCCCACTCCGTATCTGTCACTCCACTCCCACCATGCCTGATCCCCATCACTTCACATCTGCTCTGTCTTAAAGCCTTCCACTTCCCACTGCCTATACTACATTATCCACAGATATTTAAGAGGCTACATTTCCTCACCTCCTTTAGTTCTTGTGTGCCACACCACCTTCAGCTCTTCCCTCATGTACAATATAACAATCAGACCTAGTATGGCCTCCCTATTTTAATTACAATCATCCTACACCCTCTAATTTACTCTCTCTATTCCCAACTTGCTTGATATTCAGTGGCTAATTTATGTTATTTATTATAGTACTAATCACCTCCAAAACTAGCACATCGATTAGTTGTTTCTTATGTATATTGCCTTCCAATAAACTGCCAACCCCAGGAGGGGAGAGACTTTTGTCTGTGCTATTTTTCTGATGTGTTGAATTACCCAGAAAGGTACCTAGCAAACTGTCAAGTGCACATGGATAGAAAGAAGGAGATATTAGAGTCTTAAACTATTCTTGCCCAGACAAACTCAATGAATTATTTCACTCCTAGTGTCTCCTCTTTCAGTCTCCAAGTAAGAAAGGGTGTGTCCCATATGCTCTATCATTTCCCTGGCAGTCTTACTGTTTGACCAGTCACATCTGTGTCAACTTTCTCTACTTTGCAACAAATTCCAGTCCCGCCATTTCTGGCAAGATGGCAGAATAGGAAGGGAGCACACTGATAGTCCAGGAAGAGACAATTTAATAAAAGTGGAGATACTGCAGGTTCAAGGAAGAGTTGGGGAAGAAACAGCAGAGGAAACTCTTCTAGAACTAGTGATTCACGGTGGACATGCGTGGAGGGCATGGGAGCCCATGGCTCGGGACACCAGCAGTGGAATCTATGCACCAGCGCTGGAACGCGAGGTGAGCCGAACCTCAATAGTCCGAGACACCAGCGGGAAAGCGGAAGGAGGAGCCTAGAGGGAATGAAGCTTGAAGCCCCGTGGGGGAAAGTCCACCGGGCTAACTAGAGGAGAGAAAAAAAAAAGACCAGTACGAACACAAGTTTCTCTCTCTCCACTCACCTCTCAAAGGCGAGCAAAACAAAGAGCAGGCACCATTTTGGTCATACGTAAAGGCTGCACGACCTCAGGGCTGCACCCGCCCACAACCAAGCAGAAAAACCTGACTCT
The DNA here is from genome assembly GCF_051225735.1 of Oryctolagus cuniculus. Lineage (NCBI taxonomy): Eukaryota > Metazoa > Chordata > Mammalia > Lagomorpha > Leporidae > Oryctolagus > Oryctolagus cuniculus. The sequence goes on along the minus strand of NC_142875.1, from coordinate 75,325,609 downwards.
GGGGAGTGAAATAACAGGAAATTAGAACCTAGTGAATGTGTGGTGCTAATGAACTGAGACGGTGGGTGAGAGAACTCACAGAGTTCACATGAGACACTCCAGAGATGCTACAATTTGGTAACCTTGGCAACCCAGTGAGAGACTGCAGGAGCATTTGAGCCCACATTGAGGGCAGAACAGATTCCCTGTGTGGTCCTTGGAAAAGAGCAGGCAAATGTTATACCCACAGGAACCAGAGATTGGAAGCTGACTACCTTCAATTCTGCTCAGCTGTGCGGAATTACTTCCATTCTGAATCAAGAAAGGAAGGAAGGAAGGAAGGAAGGAAGGAAGGAAGGAAGGAAGGAAGGAAGAATGAGAGAGACATTTACCACACCTAACCTGGGAGTGTCACCTTTGGCACACCCTTAACCCTGAGGAACCGAACAGAACTCTCAGGCCACACCCACCTCAAGCCTCTAAGGCTCCATCAAAAGCAGACAGTCCACTTAATACAGTCATAGTATAACAAGAAAATACACCACAGCAAGGGAAGAAGAATCCAAAGAATATCTCCACAATTCCAAGCAACAAACATGGAAACCGAGGAAACAAGAACAAGGAAGACATTATGATGCCCCCAAATGAACAAGACACCCCAAGCCAAGATTATGAAGATGATGATACAGAAGAAATGCAAGATACAGATTTCAAAAAATTTATAAGAACACTTAGAAGTTTTCAAAAACAAATGCTTGAGCTACATAAATCCTTACTGGACAGGATAAAAAATCTCTTTTGTGAAAATGAAATCTTAAGGAGGAATCAAAATGAAATACAGAAACTAGTAGAACAGGAAAGTGTGATAGTGAAGAGAAATCAAAATGAAATGAAGAACTCAATAGATCAAATGACAAACAATTTAGAGCCTTAAAAACAGAGTCAGTGAAGCAGAAGTGAGAATATCGGACTTAGAAGACAGAGCACAGGAATGTATACAGTCAAACCAAAGAAAAGAAGAGGAAATTAGAAATCTAAAAAATATTGTTGGGAATCTACAGGATACTATTTAAAAACCAAACATTCGGGTTCTAGGAGTTCCTGAAGGCATGGAGAGAGAGAAAGTATTAGAAGGCCTTTTTAGTGAGATACTAGCAGAGAAATTCCTGGGTTTGGAGAAGGACAGACACATCCTAGTACAGGAAGCTCATAGAACCCCTAGTAAACATGACCATAAGAGATCCTCACCATGACACATTGTAATCAAACTCACCACAGTGAAACACAGGAAAAGATTCTAAAATGTGCAAGAGAGCAACGTCAGATTACTCTCAGAGGATCTCCAATTAGACTCACAGCAGACTTCTCATCAGAAACCTTACAGGCTAGAAAGGAATGGCGAGACATAGCCCAGGTACTAAGAGAGAAAAACTGCCAGCCCAGAATATTATATCCTGCAAAGCTCTCATTTATGAATGAAGGTGAAATAAAGACCTTTCATAGCAAACAGAAATTGAAAGAATTTGTCGCCACTCGTCCAGCCCTGCAAAAGAAGCTTAAAGATGTGTTACACACAGAAACACAGAAAGATGGTACCAATATGAAAGAAGGTAAAGGAAGGAAACCTCACAGCAAAAGATCACAGGAAGTTCAAAGCATATATTAGAAAATATCTTTGGCAAGTGGCAGGGCAAAGTTACTACTTCTCAATAGTCATATTGAACATTAATGGCCTCAACTGTCCAGTTAAAAGACACCGATTGGCTGATTGGGTCAAAGAACAAAACCCATCTATTTGCTGCTTACAAGAAACACATCTTTCCAACAAAGATCCATACAGACTGAAAGTGAAAGGCTGGAAAAAGATATACCATGCCAACAGAAATGAAAAAATAGTGGGCGTAGCCATCTTAATATCAGACAAAATAAACTTTACCACAACAACTGTTAAGAGAGACAAAGAGGGGCACTATATAATGATTAAGGGATCAATTCAACAGGAAGATATAATGATTATCACTGTATATTCACCTAATTACAGGGCACCAGTTTATTTAAAAGATTTGATAAGGGACTTAAAGGGAGACTTAGACACCAATACAATAGTACTGGGGGACTTCAATACTCCACCCTCAGAAATAAACAGATCAACTGGACAGAAGATCAACAAGGATACAGTAGATTTATTTTTTTTTAATTTTATTTAATGAATATAAATTTCCAAAGTATAGCTTATGGATTACAATGGTTTCCCCCCCATAACTTCCCTCCCACCCGCAACCTTCCCCTTTCCTGCTCCCCCTCCCTTTCCATTCACATCAAGATTCATTTTCAATTATCTTTATATACAGAAGATCAGTTTAGCATACATTAAGTAAAGATTTCAACAGTTTGCACCCACATAGAAACACAAAGTGAAAAATATTGTTTGAGTACTAGTTATAGCTTTAAATCACAATGTACAGCACATTAAGGACAGAGATTCTACATGAGGACTAAGTGCACAGTGACTCCTGTTGTTGACTTAACAAATTGATACTCTTGTTTATGGCATCAGTAATCACCCTAGGCTCTTGTCATGAGTTGCCAAGGCTATAGAAGCCTTTTGAGTTCGCCAACTCTGATCATATTTACATAAGGTCATAGTCAAAGTGGAAGTTCTCTCCTCCCTTCAGAGAAAGGTACCTCCTTATTTGTTGACCTGTTCTTTCCACCGGGATCTCACTCACGGAGATCTTTCATTTAGATCATTTTCTTTTTTTTTTTTTCCAGAGTGTCTTGGCTCTCCATGCCTGACACCTTCATGGGCTTTTCAGCCAGATCCGAATAACTTAAGGGCTGATTCTGAAGCCAGAGTGCTGTTTAGGACATCTACCATTCTATGGGTCTGCTATGTTCATTCTCTACCTTTTTTATTCTATTGGTTACTATTTTAGACACTATTCTTATTTATGTCATCCCTTTGACTCTTAGTCCTATCATTATGATCAATTGTGAACAGAAATTGATCACTTGGACTAATGAGATGGCATTGGTACATGCCACCTTGATGGGAATGAATTGGAATCCCCTGGTATGTTTCTAACTCTATTGTTTGGGGCAAGTCAGCTTGAGCATGTCCCATATTGTACATCTCCTCCCTCTCTTATTCCCACTCTTATATTTAACAGGGATCAATTTTCAGTAAGTTTCTACACTTAAGAATAACTGTATTAATTACAGAATTCAACCAATAATATTACCAAGAACAAAAAAAAATACTAAAAGGTTAAAGTTTTAAATTGTAGATCAATAGTCAGGACAAGAGCTGTTCAAGTCACTGTTTCTCATAGTGTCCATTTCACTTCAACAGGTTTCCCCTTTGGTGCTCAGTTAGTTGTCACCGATCAGGGAGAACATATGATATCTGTCACTTTGGGACTGGCTTATTTCACTCAGCATGATGTTTTCCAGATTCCTCCATCTTGTTGCAAATGACCGGATTTCATTATTTTTTACTTCTGTATAGTATTCTATAGAGTACATATCCCATAATTTCTTTATCCAGTCTACTGTTGATGGGCATTTGGGTTGGTTCCAGGTCTTAGCTATTGTGAATTGAGCTGCAATAAACATTAATGTGCAGACAGCTTGTTTGTTTTTCAATTTCATTTCCTTTGGGTAAATTCCAAGGAGTGGGATGGCTGCGTTGAATGGTAGGGTTATATTCACTTTTCTGAGGGATCTCCAGACTGACTTCCATAGTGGCTTAACCGGTTTGCATTCCCACCAACAGTGGGTTAGTGTCCCTTTTTCCCCACATCCTCCCCAGCATCTATTGTTGGTAGATTTTTGAATGTGAGCCATTCTAACTGGGGTGAGAGAAACCTCATTGTGGTTTTGATTTGCATTTCCCTGATTGCTAGTAATCCTGAACATTTTTTCATATGCCTGTTGGCCCTTTGGATTTCCTCTTTTGAAAAATGTCTATTGTGGTCCTTGGCCCTTCTCTTAAGTAGGTTGTTTGTTTTTATGTTGTGGAGTTTCTTGATCTCTTTGTAGATTCTGGTTATTAATCCTTTATTTGTAGCACAGTTTGCAAATATTTTTTCCCATTCTGTCGGTTGCCTCTTCACTCGCCTGACTGTTTCTTTTGAAGTACAGAAACCTCTCAATTTGATGCAATCCCAAATGTTAATTTGGCTTTGACTGCCTGTGCCTCCCAGGTCTTTTCTAGGAAGTCTTTGCTGGTGCCAATATCTTGCAGGGTTTCTCCAATGCTCTCTAATAATTTGATGGTGTCAGGTCATAGACTTAGGTCTTTAATCCATGCTGAGTGGATTTTTGTGTAAGGTGAAAAGTAGGGGTCTTGCTTCATGCTTCTGCACATGGAAACCCAGTTTTCAAAGCACCATTTATTGAATAGACTGTCCTTACTCCAGAGATTGGTTTTGGATCCTTGATCAAATATGAGTTGGCTGTAGATGTTTGGATTGATTTCTGGTGTTTCTATTCTGTTCCATTGGTCTATCCATCTGTTTCTGTGAAAAGTAGGGGTCTTGCTTCATGCTTCTGCACGTGGAAATCCAGTTTTCCCAGCACCATTTATTGAATAGACTGTCCTTACTCCAGAGATTGGTTTTGGATCCTTGATCAAATGTAAGTTGGCTGTAGATGTTTGGATTGATTTCTGGTGTTTCTATTCTGTTCCATTGGTCTATCCATCTGTTTCTGTACCAGTACCATGCTGTTTTGATAACAACTTCCCTGTAGAATGTCCTGAAATCTGGTATTGTGATGCCTCCAGCTTTGATTTTGTTGTACAAGATTACTTTAGTTATTCGAGGTCTCCTGCGTCTCCATATGAGATTTCAGCATCATTTTTTCCAGATCTGAGAAGAATGACTTTGGTATTTTGATTGGTATCACATTGAATCTATAAATTGCTTTTGGGAGAATGGACATTTTGATGATATTGATTCTTCCAATCCATGAGCATGGAAGATTTTTCCATGTTTTGGTATCCTCTTCTATTTCTTTCTTTAAGGTTTTGTAATTTTCATCGTAGAGATCTTGAAAGTCTTTGGTTAAGTTTATTCCAAGGTATTTGATTGTTTTTGTAGCTATTGTGAATGGGATTGATGTTAGAAGTTCTTACTCAGCAGTGGCATTGCCTGTGTATACAAGGGCTGCTGATTTTTGTGCATTTATTTTATATCCTGCTACTTTGCCAAACTCTTCTATGAGTTCCAATGGTCCAATAGTACAGTTCTTTGGATCCTCTAAATAATCATATCAATGTGAATTAATGCTATAACTAGTACTCAAACAGTATTTACACTTTATGTTCTGTGTGGGTGCAAACTGATGAAATCTTTCCTTAATATATACTAAATTGATCTTCTGTATATAAAGGTAATTGAAAATGATTCTTGATGTGAATGGAATGGGAGAGGGAGAGGGAGATGGGAGGGGGCGGGTGGGTGGAAGTTATGGGGGAAAGCCATTGTAATCCATAAACTATACTTTGGAAAATTATATTTACTAAATAAAAGTTTAAAAAAAACTAAAGTGTTGCCTCAGCCTCAAAGAACTACAATATTTTGCTTAATGAAATCATGAATATTATTTCTCTCCACTTACTTCATATGGAGTGCTTCCAACAATTAAGCGTTTATATGTAATTATATTTTTTGATTTTTTACAGTTTTACTTGATATCTAGATCCTGGGTTACTGACCTTGGTCTAACTTATAATTGTTAACACTGAAGTTTATTTATGGCACTGATTAAATGCCAGTGTAATAACACGTTTGAAAATATCTGCCTAACAGACAAGAGTTATTGAATTAATTTGCATTTTTCTTCCTAAAATTTAGATAAGGTAAGTATTTATGGAAAGAACAAATGTTGTATGTTGGCTCAAGATCTGTCTTCTCTATGTAATACTGGATATTTAGTCTTCCTTATTTTTTTTCCTGAGCTCCTTTCAGAGTTGTAGCTAATGTGACAGATAGGAATGCAATGTTGATTCAATCTGATTCTCTCTACTGTTTTTACTGGTTGTTTGCAAAGAGAGAGCAACAGAGCTAAAATCAAGCCATATTCTAAAATTATGACAAGCTGTGAAAATTAGCTATTAATTATAATTCAAGTTTAGAATAGTATTTGTTTCTCAATAAAACTGATTCCCACAAAAATATAAACCAGAGGTAAAATGAATTAAAATATTATGAATGGAAGAATCTGGTATGTGTTTGCTATCTTAACTAATTTTGCTATAATTTCTAAAATCTCTGTTCAAGGAAATAATAATGAAAAATAATTGAAAGTGGTGTTTATAACAAAAAGAAAACCTTGACTTTTAATATTTTCTCTTCCAAAAGTCTCTCAGTTATAGCACACAGTAAAATATTTTTCTTTGTGAGGTACACAGTATTTTAAAGGGAAATGAGCATTGATAGTCAAACTACACAATAATGTGTACAATTCCTGAGTGTGTCAGGTCCTAGCTGAGTGATTGTTTCCAAAGCACTTGGCCATTGTATCCAGAGCTTCTTCATGCATAAAAAGTAAATAGTAACACTTACTTGGTGGAATTGTTGAATTGATTAATTGGTGTCCTGTGTTGTAAAGCACCTATGATAGAAACAGTAATACAAAATGTGTATTCAGTACTGATTTGTTGAATGGCTGATTTCCTTTAAGAGATTCTAGAAACTTCTTATTTTCATTTTTTTTTTTGTTGCAAGCATGTCTAAATTTATTGCTTTATAAGTTAGACTGCTTCTTTTTGTAAAGATTTATGTATTTATTTGAAAGTCGGAGTTACACAGAGAGAGGAGAGGCAGAGAGAGAGAGAGAGAGAGAGAGAGAGAGATATCTTCCATCTGTGGGTTCACTCCCCAATTAGCAGCGATGGCTGGCCCTGTGCTTATCCGAAGCCAGGAGCCAGGAGTTTCTTCTGGGTCTCCCACGTGAGTACGGTGGCCCAAGGACTTACGCCATCTTCTACTTCCATCCCAGGCCACAGCAGAGAGCTGGATCGGAAGAAGAGCAGCTGGGACTAGGACCAGCGCCCATATGGGATGCCAGTGCTTCAAGCCAGAGCATTAACCCACTGTGCCACAGTGCCAGCCCCTATAATTAGACTGATTAGGGGCCGGCACTGTAGTGAAGCAGTTAAAGCCCCGGCCTACAGTGCCTGTATCCCATATGGGCACCGGTTCATGTCCCAGCTGCCCCACTTCTGATCCAGTTCCCTGCTAATGCACTTGAGAAAGCAGTGGAGGATGGCCCAAGTATCTGGGCCCCTGCATTCATGTGGGAGACTTGGAAGAAGCTCCTGGCTCCTGGCTTTGGATCAGCTCAGCTCCTGCCATTGCAGCCATCTGGGGAGTGAACCAGCATATGGAAGACCTCTCTCTCTCTCTCTCTCTCTCTCTGGCTCTACCTCTCTCTGTAACTCTGTCTTTCAAATAAATAAAACAAATCTTTTTTTAAAAAAATTAGTCTACTTAACAGCAAGTCAAAGTATTTGTTTAAAAACAATGACTATATCTCTGATGTTATGGATGAGTATAACAAACAGGAAAAATAAATTGGAGAACTATCTATTTTCATTTAGAGTATTAGTATATTAATAAGTATTGTTCTTTTCTATTTTATTATCTCTATTTGGAAGAAAATACAAGTTTTAACTCCTATCATCCAGAGGGAAAGTCATAAAAGAAAACCTGTGCATTAGTACAAGCCAATTGAGATCTACAGAATTAGGTAATTTAGTACTAAAGAGATAGCAGCACTGTCATATAAAAGAAAAAAGCAGGGAGATTATGGAATTAATTATGGAAAACTGTACAAAAGAGTCTGAGAGAAGTTTTAAAGGAGGAAAGATATTATTGTGCAGTGAAGAATATTGACAAGGTTATTCACAAGCGCTCATTGTTGCTATGTTTGGAAAAGTCCAGAGTTTGTGCAACAAAGTCCATAGTGTTACAGAGAACATTGGGTGCTGGCATGGTGTCATATAAGCTAATAAGAAAAATGAAGGGAAAGTTCACAGTAGGAGAATCTTCGTAAAATCATTTTAGGAAAAATAAGCTACTTTCTTCTCATTGGGCTTAGTTCACTATTGAGTCATAGTCTTTTGTTAAAAAATGCCTCATTTCCTTTCAGTTTCACTTATTTGTCATTACTGAAGTTAAATGTTGAATAGCGATTGCAAGCTATCAAATGAATGTGACAGTTCCCTTAGACACAACAGAATTTTCTGTGGTTGTGATTAACATTGATTGATATACCAGTATTAGTAGTGCACATTTATTTGTATCTTTCCTTTGAAATTAACTCTATAATGGGAAAAGCAAAGCAACAGCTACCCTTCAATATTTTTCTCCAGAACCACAAGGCTATCCTGTAGTTAAAACTGTGATGCAATATGACATTTTTCTTGACAACTGTCTATTTCATTTCTGTATTGTTTTTGTTGTACTTTGGTACTGAGCAAGGATTCCCTCTTCCTTTTTTTCTTTTATTAAAATTTATTTATTAATTTGAAATGCAGAGTTACAGAGAGAGGAAGAGAGAGAGAAAAAGAAACAGAAGATCTTCCATCTGCTCATTCACTCCCTAAATGGCCTCAATGGCCATAGCTGACACAGACTAAAGTGTGGAGCCAGCCACCTCAGCGTCTCTCCAACGTGGGTGTCCCTTGGGTCATCTTCTATTGCTTTCCCAGGTGCATCAGCAGGGAACTGGATTGGAACTGGGCCAGTGCTCATATGGGTTGAGGGCATCTCAGCCACTGCACTGCAATGCTGGCTCTCCCATTCTAAAAGTCTATAGAACCAACACCATTATCACATGAACTCTTCTCTATCAAAATGTATTTTGCTGTGGCCGCTTACTCTATGGTTCTACTCTATAAATAGGTACTATTTTAGCTTAAGCATCAAGACTGGTAATAAAATTTTATTTATTTTATAGAACATTTGCTTTATTTTACAACTACTCTATAATGCTTCCAATTTTCTAGTTAAATAAAAATCAATATAGCATTTATTGCTTATTGGAAACAAAACTGTTTCAGCAGACACAACAAATGTATGTAACATATTCTCTGACTTCAAGCAGCACACTGTAAATCTGTAAAGAAGTAGTTGTAAACTGAAAAAATATATTGTAAGAAGACTAACAATATTCACAAAGAAAACAGTATAAAGGACAGAGAAATGAATACAGCAATCTGCACCATCCTAATTCATTCAGCAATGCAGGTTAAGTAAGGTAATTTAAGTCACCCTGATGGGTCAGTATTGGGCAAACAAGGTGTAGGTGACCTAAAACCAAAAGGTTATGCTTGCCAGAGTGTAAGTTTCAAACACATATTTTAAAAATTAGTAAAAAGCCATGTGTTAGTGAGACAATGATTATGTCGACTTTTTGTTCAAATCTAAACACATAACTTTCACAAATATTTTGCTACTGGGATGTTTGAATGAACAGCAGACAAAAATTAAAACGATCACAGGTGGTCTGCTTAGAATAACATGCTTTCTTAACACTGCCATCTTCTCCCTCACAGAGTACATGGAGATTTGGGACAGTCTGGCTTGAAAATTATTGAATGCATTTCTGCGTTAAACAATGGACATTTCTGCGTTAAACATTTTTAATATGAAGAGAAGATACTCTGGGTAACATTTGAATGTGAAAATTTATAAAATGTCACTGACAACAAATGTCAGCTGCATTTTCACTCTGTGGAAATCACAAGGTTCAAAGTCACCAGTTCTACAACTTGTTTCCAACTCCATGCCTCATGGAACTATAGACTGAGATCCATCCATCAACATATCATACTCTGAATGCTAAATGTCAAGGATTTTCTCTATATTATTATGAATTGTTTTCTTGTCTGGTACTTTAATTTGTATGGGTTTTAACAAGCTAAGTGGCCTAATTTCTGAATTTATTCATATAGGCTTGTAACCCTAAGAAAGTCCGTAAACCACCAAAACCTGAATGTACTACTTACCATTTAAGTCATTAAAATTAAACAAGCAAGCAAACCTGACAACTGAGATTAATGTTCTTTGTCTCACAACTATGTAGCTCTGAAAATAATGAGTTTACTTAGCCAGATAGAAATAATCCCCAAATGTATTTTCTTCTCTGGTTAACACAGAATCTGGCAGATGATTACAAAGGCCCCTTCATTTTTATTCCTGATTCATTTGGCATTAATTAAGCACTCTGCTTATGTTTTTATTCTGATCTTTCAACTCATAATATCCTAGTCACCTGTAATTTGTCATACATTTTTATTGAAAATCTCTTTATTGATTGTTAAATTAGATTATCAGGGTCACAACAAATGCATGATAATTACAACATAATTTCTCATCAATTGATATTAATGTAATATTAATACAAAGAACAGATTCAACATAGTTCCTAGATACAATTGTAAGAATAAAATCTTCATTTATTTCACCCTACCTCTTAACATGTGTGTTTTTTGTTTGTTTTTGGTTTTTGGTTTTTTGTTTTTTGTTTTGTTTTGTTTTGTTTTTTTTTTTGGACAGGTAGAGTGGACAGTGAGAGAGAGAGACAGAGAGAAAGGTCTTCCTTTGCCATTGGGTCACTCCCCAATGGCCACAGCGGCCGGCGCACTGCGCTGATCCAAAGCCAGGAGCCAGGTGCTTCTCCTGGTCTCCCATCTGGTGCAGGGCCCAAGCACCTGGGCCATCCTCCACTGCACTCCTGGGCCACAGCAGAGAGCTGGAATAGAAGAGGGGCAACCGGGACAGAATCCGGCGCCCCGACCTGGACTAAAACCTGGAGTGCCGGCGCAACGGGCAGAGGATTAGCCTATTGAACCGCGGCGCTGGCAACATGTGTTTTATAGTCATATCTGACTCTACTATTACTGCTGAGATTTTATAACTGTATAAGAACTCTAAATCTGGAAAAAACATTTTGCCTGCTTGGTAAAATATACTTGTCCTATATCGGAGAATTTGGGTTCATTTCTTGGCTCCAGCTGGTGATTCCAGCTTCCAATTAATTCAGACCCTAGGAGGCTACATGATGGCTTAATAATTGAGTCCATGCCATCCACGTGGGAGACCTGCACTGAATTTCCTAGATCCCAAGTTTGGGCTTCCTCAGCCTAAGCTTTGCGGGCATTTGGGGAGTGAACCAGTGATGGGAGTGCTCATTCTCTCCTGCTCTCTCTCTCTCCCTCTCAATCTCTCTCTCTCTCCCTCTCTCTCTCTCTCACACACACACACACAAACACACATATACACACATACACATTTTTGAACTTGGTATATAATCGTCTAAATTTTCTCCAGTTTTTTGAATTGAAGATTGTGGGGAGCGGCCCGGACTGGACTGAGTTGCTGGAATTGGGACTTGTTCTGTGCATCTGCTCTCCCACAATATGGCGCTGGGAGAGAAGTAAACAGCTTCCGCACAGCTGCCTCCAGTTCAACTAATAAACTGTAGGACTTGCTCCTGATTGGAGGAGAGCAGCGTACTCGGCGTGTGGGCAGCCGAGTTAGGATTGGCGGAGGAGGACTATAAAGGAGGAGAGAGACGGCATGCACCAGGAACATCTATGGGGAACATCTAAGGGAACCCGTGCAGCCCCCGAGAAAGCCGGCCGGCGGTGTGCCGCTCCCCTGCGGAAGTGGGGAATGCGGCCAGGGGGAACTGCCCTTCCACGGAGGTGGAAGGGATAGTAGCCAACCCGGGAAGAACCAGCAGCAAACCCGGGGAGGGCCGAGCAGACGAAAGAACAGCGCAGGGTCCTGTGTTGTTCCTCCACGAAGACGGGGAGCGACAAAGATCTTTTCTAATACATGTGGTTAATAAAAAGTATGTTCTTCTAGTACACACATAACGCCATAGCAGTTGCCACAATCTCCACATCTTGCAATTCAGTTCTATCAAAAGCCACTATACCGAGCCACCATTCTGCAATGCTCTTGCATATCACTAGCCATCTAGATCCCTTTTCTGGACTTCCACCACCCAGGCTTCCAACATGACCGGAATTAGGGTGAGTAAAGTCACACAGCTGCCTAGGACACAATATTTAAGAGGGATCCAGACAAATCATGGATCAAGGAAAACAATACTTTATGCAGCATTTTTTTCTCTTTTTTCTTTTTCTTTCAACTTTTCTATAAATAGAAATTGATGCAAAAATTCATGCTGAACAAAATATCAAAATTAAAATTTAAGAAGTCTGTTGTTGTTTGCTTGTTTTAAGATGCTGTAACAGGGGTCCATGCTTTGGCACAGCGGGTAAAGCCGCTGCCTGCAGCGCTGGCATCCCATATGGGCACTGCTTCAAGTCCTGGCTGCTCCACTTTTGATCCAGCTCTCTGATGTGGCCTGGGAAAGCAGCAGAAGATTCCCAAGTTCTTAGACCCCTACAGTCTTACTCCTGGCTCCTGGCTTCAGATCAGTGTAGCTCCAGCCATTGCAGCCATTTAGGGGGTGGACCATCGGATGGAAGATCTCTCTCTCTCTCTCTCTCTCTCTCTCACTGTCTGTCACTCTACCTGTCAAATAAAAATAAATAAAAAATCTTATAATACAGCTCTAATTGGCAGCCCAGCAACTGAGTCCATCATCTTCATTATTGAGACACAGGGGGTGGGGGGTAGAGAGAGAGCTTCTTCTGCTGGCTCATTCCTCATATAATGGCCAGGACTGGATCATATCAAAGCTAGGAACTGAGAATTCAATCTCAGTACTCCAACTAATGCCAGGAACTCAGTTATTTGAGCCATAACCATTGCTTATCAGAGCTTGAGTTAGAAGAAGGGTGGAATCAAGTGTCAGAGCTAGGTACTGAACTTAGGCATTCGGATGTGGGATGCAGATATCTTAACCAACATCTTAGCTTATGCGATAAGCATACACTCTTGTTGACTTTAAAAAATAAATAAATATTTATAAGTATTTATTTATTTAGCAGAAACAGTGAGAAACATAGGCAGACAGACATAGAAAGAGTAAGTTCCCATCCACTGATTGATTTCTCAAGTGGGGCTTAGTCAAGACAGAAGCTTAGAGCTGGGAACTAAATCTAGGTCTTCCATGTGAGTCACAGGAACCCAAATACTTGACCCATCACTGCTGTATCCCAATTTTGCAATGTGAGGAAATTAAAGTCACGACCAAGAGTTGGGTATTGAATACAGATATTCCAAGTGAGGTGTGGGCATAACAACTAACATCTTAACCACTAGGCCAAATGCCTGCCACTCCTTATTGATTGTAAATCAATTTTTTCAGATTTACATATATAGATTATATGTATATAATTATACATAGAGGTGTTTTCTTCTGTTTTCAAATATCTGTACAGTCTGAATTGTTGGAGTTTCTTTCCAAATAGCATATATATGTATATAATTATATACATATCATATATATGTATATATTTATACATATATAGTTATACCTATAGAATTATAGGTAGGTAGGTAAATTATATGTATATATTTATATACATATAATATATATGGTATATTATATATTATAAATATAATACATATAATCTATAATAATTATACCTATAGAATTATAGGTAGGTAGGTAAATAGGCAGATAAATAAGAATCACTACTGTTTATTGCATCCTACTGCTTATTTCTGGATTTAACATTTCTTTCTGAAGTAATTGGTAACTGTTTCAAGGAAAATAACATACATTTGATTGATTTTTAGATCTCTGCTTTATTTGTCAAAATTATCTGTATTGTGCTCTCATTCAATGAGATTTTTATTACTTTCTTCCACAATACTGAAAACATCATTCCATGTATTTCTGGCCTCTTCTGTTGTGACTAAGAAACCTGTCCTCAGTCAAATTTTTGTTTGGTAAGTTAGCTCTTGTTCTTTTTTTTCCTGGTGTTTTTAGGGTCTCTTTATTTGTCTTTACACTCTAGTTTTATTGCAACATGAGTTAAATATTTTCAATATCCTTGTTTATCCTCAGTTCTAAAATTAAAAAAATAATGCTTCTATTATTCCTATTCTTTTTCTTTTAAAATGCACTAATATATAAGTTTTAGAATTATTCATGTTTCCTTATTTTTCTCTGTTGAGTTTTGGATAATTTTCCAAAGCTTATGCAATTACTTTTTTTAGAAGTTCCATATCTTGTTTACATTCAATTATTTTAAGTGAAATTATGTACAATATCTTCGGGGTTGAAGTTTTAGTCTCAAGCTTTGGGGGAACAAATATTACTTTTCAATAATTATTGCTCCTTGTTAGCAGTGGCTGCTTTCCTTCCTTGTATATATTTTTTCATCATTTATTTATTTGTCATTCTATTTAAACAGCAGAGAAACCTGGATAGATAGAAATTTTTCATCCACTGGTTCACTCCCAAAATACCCATAATAGCCTGTGTGGGCCATACTGAATCCAGGAGCCTAGAACTCCATCTGTGTCTCCAGCATGAATGGCAGGAACCCAACTACTTGAGTCAAAACCTGTTGCATGCCAGGGTCTGTATTAGCAGGAAGTGGGATCAGAAGCAGAGCCAGGGCTCAAATCCAGCAATCTGATATGGGATGTGGGCATCTTAACCACAGTGCCAAATGCTGGCCCTTATAATATTTTGAAAGTTGTTCTATCTTATGTCTGATAAGATAGAGGTGTTTTCTTCTGTTTTCAAATATCTGTACAGTCTGAATTGTTGGAGTTTCTTTCCAAATAGCATCCTTATTGTTTATTTTTCCTTCAGTTCTGCCACATACTTCATTACTTATCAATTTATATATTTCTGTTTAGATTTTCCTACCTTCTTTTTTTTAAAGATTTATTTATTTGAAAGTCAGAGTTACAGAGAGAGAGAGAGAAAGAAAGAGAGAGAGAGAGAGGTCTTCCATCCGTTGGTTCACTCCCAGTTGGCTGCAACATCCGGGGCTTCACCAGGAGCCAGGAGCTTCTTCCAGGTCTCCCACATGGGTGCAGGGGCCCAAAGACTTGGACCAGCTTCTACTGCTTTCCCAGGCCATAGCAGAGAACTGGATCAGAAGTGGAGAAACTGGGACTTGAACTGGTGCCCATATGGGATGCCAGCACTGAAGGTGGTAGCTTTACCCACTACACCTCAGAGCTAGCCCTAGATTTTCCTACTTTCTGCAGTTAGTGTAAATTCTGGTCTCAAATACAGATTTATATCATAGCATAAAGGTCATATATTTCACAGGAAAAAAAAATCTTCCCCATCCCCACCCCAAGTCTAGAAGAGTGCAAAATTATTGCTCTGCCTCTGAACATGCAGGTAGAGTTGGTTAATTCCCTCTCCCTTGCATTGCAGCCTTTACTTTTCCATCTGTGTGAGACCCTCATCCCACAATGTCCTGATGACCCTCCAGGACCACCACAACCAGCCGTTCCTACTCCTACTATTGTGGATCATGGGGAACTTTTGAGGAAGCACAATTCATGTAGCCAGACAATTCTGGAATCAAGTACCACAACTCGTACAGGCTGCTTGGCTTTCCAAGGGCTTTATGCCTTGGGCTCTGGTGGGTGCAGGTTACAACACCCACCCTCTGTTCCCTTATTCTCCTTGTCAGGCTGTTGTGATCTTGGGTATGCCTGCTATCTGCCAGTCTGACTCCTTGGGTCACTGTGGGAGCTTCCTTGTCCCACATCCGACTATTCCCTCAGTTGATCCTAAATAATCTTGTTCCTTTAACATTGGCCCAGAATCCCAAATGCCATCATTTCATTTTTCTTTGTAATCAGGCGTGGCCCACATATGACCTTGACAACCAGTCCAACTGGCCTCTTAATGGAATGTTTGACCCTGGTATTATTCGGGATCTCACCACTTCTGTAAGCATTGGGAATGTGGAAGGAGAATCCTTATGTTCAAGCTTTCTCCTATCTCTAGTCTAAACCTTCTCTCTGCACCTCATGTTCCCCAGCTAAGGTCCTCTTGGCTGTTAAGGTTCCCACTAAAGATCCAGAGCCAGAGTTAAGACCCTTTGTTCTATGTTTGATCCCACAAATCAGTCCCCACCTTACCTCCTCCCACCACAGGCACTAACTCAGCCCCTTCCTGCTCATACCCCAACACAGTCACCTAGCACTTAACAACCACAAAGCCCGCTGCCTGCTCTGGCACAATCTGCTCTGGCTCTCATTGTCTCATCGGCACCTCCCCTGCCTCCCAAGAATCCCAGGAGGTAGCATCTGTTTCCACTCCTCTCTGTCTCTTCTGCTCGCCCTTATCTCAAAACCAGCCCTGTCCATTTCTGCCCACCCTGCTCCACTACCTTATCTTAAACCCAGTCCTCGCTCCAACTTTCACCCTCCCCCATTCCACTGAGCCAAGCTACTGTTCCCACCCTGCCACCACCACCTCAAGTCCTCAAACCCCCTTCTCCTATCTCCAGTCCCCAAGTCACTCACTCTCAAGTAGAAGCTAGGGAGCTGGCCTCAATGTTGCTCCTTCAAGAGATGGTGGGAGCAGAGGGCATAGTCAGGGTCCACATTCCTTTATCACTTGCTGTTCTCACAAAACGAAAAATCTGGGTTCCTTCACCCTAACCCAATGTTGTACATTAAAGAGTTTCAATATTTAACCCAGTCCTATGATCTGACTTTTCATGTCTTTATGATCCTCTCCAATACCCTCCTTCCAGAGCAGCGAAGATGAGTTGGGGAACAGGCCCCTCTCCATGCTGATGAGATTCCTCAGACTGATCATGCCCATCCTGTAGGAGCAGATGTGGTTCCCAAACAGGATCCCAATTGGAATTACAACTCTCCCAACAGCATAACAGCCAGAAATTGGTTCATTACCTTCATATTAGTTGGCCTCAAAAAAATCCACCAGAAAGACTGTAAATTATGACAAACTGGGAGCAGTTATTCAAGATAAAAAGGAAAATCCTTCTGCCTTTATACAGCGCCTTATACAGACTCTCCTCCAATAGACCCAGAGTCTCCTGATGGTTGTAGCCATCTCATGAATCATTTTTGTGCCCAGAGTTTTCCAGATATTAAGGTAGAGTTAAAATGGCTTGAGAGGGACCAATTAACCCCACAGGCATAAATTCTAGAGGTTGCCTTCAAAGTATACAATGGAAGGGATGAGAGAGCCCAAAGGGCAAAATTCCAAATGCTGGCCAAGGCTTTCAACAACCTGCTGCCTCCAGTGACCCAGAAAACCACAGGAGACCCACTAGCTGCAGGAGTCCTCTGGGTCCATTCTTTAAATGTGGCCAAATGGGTCATTGGGCCAAACCATGACCCAATCCTCAAGACCCATCGTGTCCTTGTCTTAGATGTCACCAAAAAGGCCATTGGGCAGTGAACTGTCCTCTTGTCCATTGAGTTGGTAGGCCATCCACTAGGGCTGGCTACTGAGAAGTGAAGGAGCCCAGACTCCCACCATCCGACTATGGCCATCACTCCATGGGGGCCCAAGGTAACTATGATGGTAGCAGGTAGGCCAATTTCTTTTCTTATTGACACAGGGGCAACCTTCTCAGTCTTTACTCAGTATTGGGGGCCCCCCTCTGCTGCAATCTGGTGGAGGTATAACCTTACAGACCTTTATAGTCTCCCAACTTGCTCTGCATAATAGAACACCTTTTTCCCATTCTTTTCTCATTATATCTCAATGTCCTACATCCCTCCTGGAAAGAGATATACTCTATCAGTTTGGTGCTCAAGTGGTTTTCACCCTTTGGCCATTGACCCCATCCCCTAACTTGCCTTCGCCTCCCTTCCTGTTACTGCTCTAGCCCCAAGATGATCCCGGTCCAGCTGCCCTGGGTATCTCAGGCCTCTGTCCACTGTCAATCCACGGGTATGGGACACAAGTAACCCTACAGTTGCAACCCACCATCCTCCTGTCCATATCAAATGACAAGACTCCTCCATATTTTATTCCCAGTCGCAATACCCCTTGTACCTTTCTAGCCTTTGAGATCTAAAGCCTATAATTTGCAAACTCCTCCACCAGGGCCTGCTATGCAAGACTAACTCCCCCATAACACCCCAATATTGGTGGTTAAAAAGCCTAATGGTTCCTTCTGTCTGGTACAAGACTTCTACCTTATTAACACAGATACCTGGTAGTCCCCAATCCATACACTCTCTTTTCCTCTAACCCAGCATTCACATCTCACTTCTCCATCCTGGATCTATTTTTACCATTTTTTATCATTCCACTATATCTTAACTCTCAGAACATATTTGCTTTCAACTGGACTGATCCTGACACCTGAGTCTCCACTCAACTAACTTGGACTGTACCTCCCTAGAGGTTCTGGGATAACCCTACCTGTTTGGACAGGCCTTGGCCAATAATCTAGGTATCCTGGATCTAATCCCCTCCTTTCTTCTCCAGTGCATCAACAGCCTCCTCCTTTGCAGCCCCTCGAAAATAGATAGCTGACAACAGACTGCTACTCTCCTCAACTTCCTAGAAGCCAAAGGTTATTGAGTATGCTTCACCAAGGCACAGCTTTGCTCATCTGAAGTAATCTATCTTGGTATACATCTCACTCCCACCCACAAGGCTATCACTGTAGACAGAAAGTGCCTCATAGATAACCTCCCACCTCCTTCTACCAAGAAGAAATTCTTCTCTTTCTAAGCCTGGTATTATCCCTATGTTCATGGATTCCAAACTTCTCCCTCTAGCCCAGCCACTCTACAAAGCCTCTAAAGGATCCCTCCAAGAGCCTCTCATAGCCCCAGTCACTTCCCAAGATCATAAGCTCTAACAAGCTAATCTACAGGCCCCTGCCTTACACTTACCAGATCTCACACTGCCTTTCCTCATTTATGTCGCTGAAAACCAAGGAACAGCCTTGGGGGTTCTCAGTCATCAAGTTGGTCCCTCTTTTGTTCCCACAGCCTATCTTTCAAAATCATTAGACCCCACAGTCAAGGATTGGGGGCCCTGTTTATAGGTGCTAGACTCAGCAGTGGTTCTCATACAAGAGTCAAGAAAACTCACTTTCTGTTCATTGCTTACCGTTCTTTCCTCACACCATCTATCAGAACTCCTACCTTACAAGAGCCTCCAGTCTCTCCAACCATGTTGCAATCTGGCCCTTCAGGTGGTGCTAATTGAGGACCCCACCTTCACTTTTAAACCTTGTCTTTCCTTTAACCCATCTACTCTTCTTCCCCTTTCCCCTCCTTCTCCTGATCACATGGCTCCTGTACACTCCTGCATTGAGACTACCAAATATTTACTACCTCATCCCTCAAACATCCAAGAGGGTCCCCTCATTAACACTACTCTAGTCTGGTTCACAGATGGTAGCTCTATCTTTCATGAGGGAATAAAAAGGGTAGGATGTGCTGTGGTATCAACCATTGATACAGTTTTGGCAGGTCCACTCCCTTTCAATGTTACTAATTAACAGGCTTAGCTCTATGCTCTAACCCATGCCTTTATGCCAGCAAAAAAATAACACCATCACTGTCTGTACCAAATAACACCATCACTGTCTGTACCAACTCAAAATATGCCTTCCATATCCTCTTCTCCTACTCAGCAATTTGGAAAGAAAGGGGTCTTCCTGCCACCAAGGGGGCAGCCATCTCCAATGCTACCTTTATATCCCCTCTCTTAGAGGCAGCCCATCTTCCAACACAAATCAGACTTGTCAACTGTAAGGCTCATAAGACTGATAACTCTGTCATTATGACCAGTAATAACAGGGAAGACCAGGCAGTCTGTCGGGCAGTACTATCTTTCTTTTCCTCCAGCTTGTCCTCCACCCCATCTGCAATAGTGATAAACCACTCTCAAAACCAACAATCCCAACAGCCCTACACTTAGACCATCTTATTCTATCTCAACCATTTGTTTCATTCCAAATTTTCTTCTTTATTATCGTTTGTCAATGTCTTCCCCTCACACCAGAAGATACAAAACATCTTCAACAACTCACCTCTTCTTGTTCTATATGTCAAAAACCAAACCTTAACTCTAACCTCTGTCCTCTACCCTTCCCCTCCCATCAAGCCAGAGGACACTTGCTGGCCTCTGACTGGCAGATTGACTTCACCCCTATGCCCAGACTATGGCACTTAGAATATCCTTGGTACTGTTAGTACATTCTCTGAGTGGGTCGAGGCCTTTGCCACTACTTACAAATGGTACTAACAGTTTCCTACATCCTGTTTCAGAGATTATCCGCTATTTGGGGTCCCAGCCTCCCTCCAATCAGACAATGGTCCTGAATTTACATCACAAGTTACTCAACTATTGAACAAGGGGCTCAACATCCCCTGCATTTCCATATTCCTTATCACCCCCAATCCTCAGGAAAGGTAGAAGGCACAAATTGCATACTAAAAATCATTCTAACCAAATTCTCCCTAAGCTTCACAGAGACTGGATTAAACTACTTTCAATGGCCTTGCCCCATATGAGAGCCCTTTCCAAAAAAAACCTCTCAATATTTCGCCTTTTGAACACCAGATGTCCCCTGGTTCCTCTGACTCTACATTCTCAATCTCCACTCTTGCTACCCCATCTACTCTCACATCTCAGAAATCACTGAACAGTTAAGGAAATATGCCCAGTTTCAGGTCCAGCCACCTCAGGCAGCTTCCCTCCTATTACAGTGGGAGATAAGGTCATCCTGTCTTCACACTGCTCTTTGCCCCCTACTCCCACCAGGCTACAGGTCAAATGGACCTTACCAGGTTATTCTCACTACTCCTACAACAGCAAAGTTACAGGGAATCCCCCACTGGGTCCACTTCACCCACCTTAAGCATTCCTCCCATCTGGGACCTACGCACAGAGGAGATAACATGAATGGAAGATAGGAGAGTGTCCTCTTCTGCTGTGAGCCTTGCTTGGAAGTACTACACCTGTCTTTTCAGTGTTCCAGCAGAATGTTTCCACTCTCCCACCTTCCTGTTCTCAGACAGACCTTTCCTATCGCTAGTGCCACTTTCAGGTTCCCTTTCCTTCCAGGTTTATGGACAACTTCTTGGCCAACTCATGTGTACTTCTCTGTGTAGGGCAGCCCATCCTCTCTCATGAATCTACAGTTATTCCCTCACTGACAAATAAACTGCTGTTATTTTCACACAATACCAGTCTCCACTTAGTGTTTCTATCTCTGTGGAGACAAGAGCCTAGATCAAGGATTAATAAATTCATTGTTCACATTACCTTTAGCCTGTGCAAACTCACATATCTCCCCAGTATTAAGTTTGGCCACCCCTTCTCACCCTACATGTACTGGTGTTCTGAAGAAAGGATATGCTGTTTTGAATCCCACCGTTGATAATGCCCATTACAAAGAGAGCTCTCAAAAATATTGTGTGCAAATGTGTGTGTGTTGGGGGGGTGGATATTTTGTGTAGTAGTTGAGAAGCTGCTTGTGATGTCTGCATCCCATACTGGAATATCTGGATTGGAAGTCCCAGATCCACTCTTGATGCCAGCTTCCTGCCAGTTTGTACCCTAGGAGGTACAGATAATGGCTTAAGTAGTTGGATTTCTACCACCTATGTGGTAAAATTCATGTCAGAGACCATGAATAAGTTCTTGACTCATAGTTTTGACTTGATCTAGCCTCTGCTGTCTCAGGTGATGGGGGAGTTAACAAGCCAATGGAAGATCCCTCCCTATCTCTTTGTCTCTATCTCTGCCTTTCAAATAAATAAAAATAAAGAAGAAAAAAAGCATTAATAAACAGTTGTCAGAATAAGAATGTATACAGTTGTATTATAATTATGAAAATAGATTATGTAAAACAATATCAACATTGTGGACTATAAAGCTAAAAACAAAATCATGGATTTGATGGAACACTATAAACTCTCTTCCAGAAGCAAGTGTTAAGCAGGAGACACATGGAAAGTTTGGTTCTGCCAAGAAATATAGACCTTTCACTCAGACTAAGACTCCCCAGTTCAATAAATTTAATGCATACTGTCATAGGAAAGGGTGAAGTGTGAATTAAAGTTAAATTACTCATGCAACATGTGATATTTCTGGTTTATTGTCTCAACCATTATTTACTTGGGGTCCTGAGAATTTCTATGATCTCTTAAAAGCTAATTCTGTAATTAGTGAACTATCTGCTGAAAGAATGAATTAGCATCACTGAGACTCAGAACCAGACGTGGGTGTTGTGATGCAATGAATTGATCTAATAATTGGGATGCCCACATACCATATCAAAGTGTAGACACAAGTCCCAGCAATTCTACTTTCCATGCAATTTCCTGCTAATGTGCCTGGAAAGGCAGCGAATGATTGCTCACTTGAGTTCTTGTCACCCATTTGGGAGACCTGGATGGAATTCTGGGCTCCTGTGCCAGGAAAATGGCCAAGCCCTGGCTGTTGTGGGAATTTGGAGAGTGAAAGGTGAATAGAAGATGTGTGTGTGTATGTGTGTGTCTGTGTTTCCTCTCTCTCCTTCTCTCTCTCTCTTTCACTCTTTCTCACACTCTTAACCTATCAAATAAACAAAAATAAATATTCGAAAATGAATCAGAACAAGAACTTGGAGATGAAGACTAGTTCTACAGGTTATTATTCAGAAATGTATTACTGGCCTTGGCAAAATGATAATTAATTACCCAATTAAACAAGCAGTATAATTAGTCTGCCTTATTCCTATGCTTTCTTGACCATGGCTCACTGTTTAAACAAAGATGAGTGTTACGAGGGGATCTGGAACAACATCTGGGAAGCCTACCACTTTGATCTGGTATTGACTCTGATTAACTTTATTCAATCAAGAAATGCTATTGTCACTTGATATTCAAGAAACCATTTTAAGTGCCATCTTTACTTTTCTAGAGATAGATATAATCTTTTTCAAAATCTTAAAAACCCTCTCTTTTTTCCCTTCCATTTGTAATTTCAGTCTACCTAATTATTTCCTCTTCTAATACCTGGCTAAACATAGGCAACAGTAAATATCACACACTATAATGGGAATGTTTCCAAATGTTTCTCCTAGAGCTATATAGAGTAGACACATTATATGCATTACAAGTTACAACTGATGAAAGATTTATTACATTTTTTACAGCTACATAGCTTGACTAATGAGCCGTCATTCTTGTTACATGTCTTTATTTGCTACTTTCAAATAATTAATGTTATATATTATGTCCCATGTATTGCCTGTGACAAAGGATATATAGTTTACTTTTTTCCCATAATAGTGTTCCAGTTTAAGGTAATAATTACTTTGCAGGTCATGAAAGCAGAAATCTATACTATGATAATAATCACACATTGAATTAACAATGATTATCTGAATATTGATTTGTATATACATCAGACTACAGAGCGAAGCTATTTGAGCACTTCTTTAGGCCATTTCACCTTAAACTGATGACTCCTTAATAAGAATCCTGCTATCATGTGTTTGCAAATGCCAAAACCCTTTACATCCAGCTGCATTGATTATACAGGAAAATGTGCCAGAGTTACTTAGACATCTTTAGAGGATCAGCAGACATGTAACAGCTGAACACACGCATGTGATATTTCCAGTCTACTCAAATAGTCTCTTCTGACTGAAGGAGACCAGAATATATGTACAGAAGCAAAATAAACACATTTTGGTGAGCACATTGCATGATTCTATTGCAATATACATGATGTAAATTTACATATTCAAGAAATTGTAGATAGGAAAAATAAAATAGACTCTTGAAGTTTGTAATGGAAATGTATACAGCATTTTAATCCATAATTTGTGAATTAGATAAAAGTTCATATATCTCTTGAACCTACTGGTTGAGAAACACTGATTTACTAATCATATCATTGTTGCTTTACATTTTTATTCATTTGCAACTTCAAATAATTTTAATCTTTTACCTAATGTCATTTTTTCAAAGATTTTAATCAATTATTGAGAAATATTGCCATATCTGTCAATTAAATAACAATAAAGGAGTGATACAAAGGAGTGATACAGGGATATTTAAGTTCATGTGAAAAAAAAAACAGATTTTTTTCTAAAATAAAAAGGTTTTTTTATTTTAAATCTCTAAACACAGAGAATATTTAGTAGTATACTCTGAAAAGAATTAGCATATAAGGGCTGGCTTGTGGCAAACCAAGTTAATCCCCCTGGCAATATCCCATTGGGTACCTGTTGGAATACTGACTGCTTCATTTCTGATCCAACTCCCTGCTAAGGCACCTGGGAAGTCAGTGAAAGATAGTTCAGGTAGTTGGGTCCCTGTAATCCATATGGGAGACCTAGATTGCAGTTCCAGTCTCCTGACTTTGTCTTAGCCCAGTCCCAGTTTTTGCAGCTATTTAGGGAGATAGCCAGGGGATGGAAGATCTCTTTTTTTTTTCTTCATTCCCTCTCTCTCTCACACATAACTCTAACTCTCAAATAAATAAATAAATCTTTAAAAATTTAACATATTCAAGCTGGAAGACAAAGCTTTTTAAATATCTCAAACAAAAGAATAAGAACAAGAAGGAAGAGGGGGAGGAGGAGATGCCACTGAAAGACAAAATTTAACAATTAACACTCTTATTTATGATGGCAGTGATGACCTGAGGCTCTTGTCATGAGCTTCCAAGGCTATGGAAGCCTTTTGAGTCCACAAACTTTGTCAGTGTTTACACAGGGCCATAAGCAAAGTGGAAGTTCTCTCCTCCCTTCAAGGAAAAGTACATCCTTCTTTGACGGCCCCTTCTTTCCACTGGGATCTCAGAGAGATCCTTCATGTAGATCATTTTTTGCCACAGTGTCTTGGTTTCCTATGCCTGAAATGCTCTTGTGGGCTTTTCAGCCAAATCCGAATGCCTTAAAGGGCTGATTCTGAGATCAGCATGCTTTTTAGGCATTTGTCATTCTATGAGTCTACTGTGTGGCCTGCTTCCCATGTTGGATCATTATCTCCTGTTTAATTCTATCTATTGTTATTACCAGACACTTGGTCTTATTTATCTGATTCCTTTGACACTTAATCCTATCTATATGATCAGTCACACAGTTAATATGATCACTTTACCATGTAAGATGGCATTAGTACCTGCCAACATAATGAATTTGAAGTCCCTTGGCAATTTTTAGCTTTACCCTTAGAGAACCCTCATTTAAAAAGCTGACATATGTACATCAAATACATGATGTTAGAATTGAAGATTCATATCTGACATAAAAATAGTTTCTGTAGTTTAAAGACTTAAATGTAGAAGGGAAAACTACATAAGAAAATAGACTAGAATTTCAAAATAGGGGAGGATTTCTCGAGTAACAGAAAAAATGCTAATTAGAATATTATTTTAGAATAAAAAGTGGAAGTATAAATTCATCTGGGGTTGGCTATGGTCCAGTGAGTTAAACCTCTGCTTGTGCTACTGGCATTCCATATAGGAATGCAGATTTGAGTTGCAGCTGCTCTGCTGCTGATCCAGCTCACTACTAATGTGCCTTAAAAAACGACAAAAAATGGCCAGGTTCTTGGGCCCCTATCACCCAGGTTGAACACCTGGATGCAGTTCCAGGATTCTGGTTTTGGTGTAGCCCAGATACATCTCTCTGATTTCCCTTAGCTCATTAGAATGTCATTATAAAAATGATCACAGTGATTGACACTCCTACTTCCATTATGTTCTTGTGTCTAGGCATTCATTGCGGTCTTCACTTTAAGGGAAGCTCTAGGTTCTGTTATTCCCATATCACCCTATAAATATCACATTCAGAAGAGTAGCAGATAGATATGGTGGATGACCCAATATTGAGTGGTCTGCAGACAATGACTTATGCACTTAATGTTTAATTTAAAGAAACCCTTCACCCTATTTGTAGTTGAAGGAATTGTCCTCAAATTAACCCCCTTTCTATGAACAGTGAACTGCTGTTCTAAACAACTGGACTCAATGACCACAGGTTGGTCTGGATACTTACAAGCAATTGTTACTATCACATTATTGGTAGACAAATTGTCAAATTGACTTGAGGCCACTTAGAGTTCAAATACCACAGCAAATACAAGGGATTCTAGAGACTAAAGGTTGTTGATTGCTAACAATAGGACACCTTACTGAATTTCAAATCCTTTTAGATTTACCAGAGGCAATTTTCATGCATGCCAAGTCCTCAATCCAGCTATTCTTCTGCCATCTGAAGATATTATAAAGTGAGCTCATATATAAGGTCTATTCCAGTAGACCTGACCTACAAGAAAAACCTCTGAAAAACTGAGATGTTGAATGGTTCACTGAGGTCAGTAGTGTTATGAAGAAATGGATTATAAAGGCAGGATATGCCATAACAAATTTCACCCAAGTTATGGAGACCCTTAAGACTACCACTCAAAAGATAAAACTTACTGCCACGATTACAGCTTTAAAACTGGAGAAAGGCCAGAACGTCAATACAAAGTCCAAGTATGCATTCCTCATGCTATAAACACAACATGGAAATCTGGAGAGAAAGACTATCAAAAAATCTCTCAGATTAAATTGACAAAGACATTTTGACTGTCCTATAAGGCATCTTTGGAGTCTCTGGAGGTGTCTGTTATTTATTACAGTTGTCACCAAAAAGGGAATAACGTTATTGTCAGAAGGAAAAGCACTTGCAGATAGGGCAGCAAAGAAGGCTAACAGTCACGAGGTTCTGGGAATGGCTCTTATACCCCAGCCTCTAGAGATACCTGAAAGTCCAAACTATACCATACCTAAAATAGAATGGGATCAGCAACAAAGCTACAATAATGATTCCAAAAGATGGTACACTTTAGATCATAGAATCATGCTCCCAATGGGCTCTCAGTGAAAAATTATCAAAGAAATTCATGATTTTATCCATCTCAGAAAAAAGGTCCTAATTCCAATAGTCTGTGGTATCTTGGAAGAAAAGGACTATATACCGTTTTAAAGGAAGCTACCCAATCCTGTCCCACTTTCTGCAAAATAACCCTAGCATGAACACCAAACCACTTCCCATACTCACTCCCATACAGAAGAGAGAAACCTATCCTGGTAACGTTTGGCAGATAGACTTCACTAATATGCCTCCAAGAAAATTGCTTAAACATTTATTACTCTTCATGGGTACTTTCACTGGGTGGATAGAAAACTTCCCAACTTGAATAGAAGACACAGGAGGTATCCAAATTGCCACTAAAAATATCCCTCTTTTGAGTTCACAATGTCCCTTCAGAGTGACAATGTTCCTTCCTTTGTCTCTAAAGTAACTCAACTGACAGTCACCCCTCTGGGAATCTCCTACAACACTCATGGCCTCTTATTGGTCACAATTCACAAGCAAGTTGAAAGGAACAACCATTATCTTAAAAGGACTCGTACCAAGCTTTGCCAAAAGATTTTATCATTGCCTTTCTGAAGATGGCACCCAAGACCATGTTACAGCTTACATCCTTTTGAGATGTTATGTTGGAAACCCTTCCTCACCTCCAACATTCTTCTTGATTCAGACACCAAGATCAAATAAAACATAATACTACTTTATGTCATGTGAAAAGGGCTCAACAAAATAGTGCAACATGGTTCTTCTGGTGCCATATTCCAAAAATTATGAACAATCAATCTTCCCAGGAGTTTTAATTTTGTTAAAAACTTGGAGAGTGGGCTTCCCTGTAAGTCTTGCTATCAGTCTTACTGCAGTTAAATTGCAGAGAATTTCTAGATGGTTACACTCGCATATGCCTTAAGTCTTTATAGGAACACCTAGATAAAAATTCTGCCTACTCTTGTGAACCGAATGAGGATCTCATGTTAATCTTCAGAAAGCTAAAAGACACATAATTTTTTTTTCCTGTTGTCAAGAAATGTTAATGTTGCTACTTTGCTCAACTGGCATGTTTTATCTTTCTTAAGAAAGTGCCACTGGGAAGAGAGCATCCTGGCAAACATTTCTACCACAATAGCAAAGGGAGAGAATTTTACTACATACCATGAGTTACTTTAAAACCTGTCTGATGCCTTGGATGACTTAACCCAGACTAAAGGCCAGACCCTAAAATAACTACAAAATTCTTTAGATTGCCTAGTTTAAGTGGACAACCAACTAGCCCTTGATTACCTACTGGATGAACAGGGACTATGTCCAGTGATTAATAAAATCAGTCATACTTAGCAAGCATAGGCTCATGGAAAAAGACATCAAAAGGATGTATGAATAATCCAGGTGACTCCATAGTTTTGGTAAGGAGGAACCTCAGCTTCTGTCACTTGGGAAACAGCAGGAAAGTGCATTGCTTTCTCTGACATCGTTCTTACTCTTGCTTCTTTTTGTCCTGTGCATATTCATTCTGTCAAATGCATCCCTTCCAGAATTGAAGAGTTTCATGTAAAAATGGCGATCATTTGGGGATTGCTGCCATTACCAATGACTGGTGATAAGCCTCTATCTCTTCCAATAGATCCTCTAGATCAGTTAACAAGAGATTTTCATTCCTTGGCTGTGCAGGGATGATGCCCTTACACAGAATGAAGTTGCAAATGATGGACTATCCTCCTTCAACCTCCCATAAAAAGTAAGAGATGCACATCTCTGAAAGGTAAAAGATGATGTAAGCGTGGAAGTAGCTAGGAAGCAGAAGCTAAGATTGCCAGGCCCACATGCCCTGCAGCCTTGCCTATGCCACTCATGCAGTAAACCACAGTTTTCATGGTTTTGCTTCTCAGAGCTGACATGGGT
This sequence comes from Oryctolagus cuniculus, assembly GCF_051225735.1. Lineage (NCBI taxonomy): Eukaryota > Metazoa > Chordata > Mammalia > Lagomorpha > Leporidae > Oryctolagus > Oryctolagus cuniculus. The sequence continues at coordinate 75,296,949 of NC_142875.1, read as the reverse complement.
GAACATGGCTGTTGATGACATACCTGTGATGACTTTTAACTTATTATAATTATTTTAATGAAGTGAACCATGACTAACACTCCTACTGCCATCAGGTACCTCACATCATAATATTTCCAAGATTTCCAGGGAAGGGCAAAGAAGTAGATGGCACTCAAGCTCCCACCCCCAAAATCTACCCCTTAGAAATATTCAATTCAATCCTGCCTCAGACACCATCTCCTATTCCTCCATAACATATAAAAGGATTAACCAGAATTTCTTTGTGTTAAGTTCTATTTTGAGTATATATGCATTCCTTCTTGAGTTTGTACTTTCACTTTCCAAGCAAATAAATCTTGCCTCTCTGCTGATCTTCACTTAAGTCTCATCCTCGAATTCCTTCTCGTGTTGGGCTTAAGAGCCTAGAGTCAGCCACCTCACAACAGAGTAGCATGTAATTTTTATAATTATCTTTTAAAACTATATACATAACCTTTAGCTTCATTTTTAATATATGCTATGTTAAGCAGGTAAGAATGAAAAAAATCCTAAAGTTACAACAATGTGGGGTTTTTTAAAAGCCACTCTAATTAACAACCTAGTTGTAAATGAAGGTGAGCAAAAAGATTCACTTTTTTTCTTTGAACTAGTCAGCTTTCGTTGTTTGGCTTGGTATTTTATGTGTAGGTATTTACACTATTTTTCAGTGAACTGTACTAAAAAATGAATCAGTTCAGCCTGTTTTGCTCTGGTAGTAGCTTGTAAATTTTATTGTATACATATGAGTCACCTGGGCAAGTTGTTATAATACACATTAGGAACCACTAAGTCTGGTATGTGGTCTGAGATTTTAACAAGATATGGAATATCCATGCTGCTGTTCCAAGAACTGTGAGGAGCAAAACTTCAAGCCATGTAAGAGAGGTTAGTGCTGGCTAAATTAAACCTCCACTGGTGGGGTCATGGTGATGAATTTGCTCCTTGGTCACAATGTAGTTCAAAGTTTTCATTTAATAACTGTGCATGTATACAAAGCATACACTGGAACTTTCTTGACAAAATAGGGACATCTGTTCTCCATACCTGTAAGTTACAATGATTTTTTTATTGTTGTTTGTTTGTGACTCTAGAATTTAGGACCAGATATTCCAGGAAACTGAACACCATAAATTCCCTTAGCATATCTAATATTGTCCAAAACAGAAGCAACTTGAAATGCATGCAGCACACTAAGGAATGGCCTTTGAGTTAGGAAGTAGAGTTTATATTTTGCAAAATGTACAGTGGAGAAAAGTTATGCCCCAGTTGAAGTGGGTGTAAGTGTCCATCTGCTGCTAGCTAGACAGTCTGGACCCTGGGCTCTTCTTGCTCCTGAAATACTTGCAAGATATGGTCTTAATCCATTTTAATGGCATAATCTCTAATTTTGTTATGAGATACTGCTTTGATTTGTGTCATGCATTTTTTGGCCTTGAAATAATTTTGTTTGTATCTTGATTTCTTCTTTTCTATTATTTTAAAATTACTTCTAAAACAATCTCTTAAAGCAAAATATTATCTTTGATTAAGCAAATTCAGTACTTTAGATTACACAATGAATCGTCTGTGTTCTAAGTAACTCAAAATGTTCTTTGAAAATCATCTGCTGTAAAGGCATGGATTCTTAGAATGAGAGTGAAAAATAGGTGATGGAGTTTTCAATTACTTAATTAATTTATCCATAAGACACTTTGTTGAAGATATGAATATTTAAGACAGTGACACAAAACCCTAAAGGAAAAATATAAATAGCAGCAAAAATGACAAAAATGAAACAGTATTTTTATATAATAAAATGGAAGTCACATATACATAATCTGTAATTATGCCAATAAAAACTAACACGTGTTTAATATATGGAAAAGTGATTTACATAATATGTCAGAAAACTGACAGTAGAAGATAAAAGGAGTTAAAATATGGCAACCAGAATTAAAGTGATGAAGCTAAAGATTCTTTCTTATTTTGAATAACCAGATTCTTCTATTTCTAACTGCAAAATGGTATAAATGTCAGTAAAGAAAACACTTTTACCTATATTAAAAAGAGAACTAATGCCCCTCATTTAATATTTCAATTCATGTTTTTGCAAAATTCTTTTGGTAATGGAGATGAATGCTATGGTGTTACATTGAAAAAATGTTAAAAATAATAAATCATGTTCAGTACTGAAAGAACCTTAAATTTGAGGTACAGTTCTTTTGATAATAACATATGGTTTTCAGAAAAATAGCAGAAACTGACATTCTAGAAAAACAAAATGAATGATTCACACCCCAGCAAAATTTAATATCACTTCCAGGATATTAAATACTTCATGTGCCAAATTAGTCATAGAATTTGGCCTTATTGCAAGAGACACTACTGATATTCTTGGTTATTTTTAAAATTTTTTTAAAAAGTATGTGAAATTTTGAAAATGTATCGACATATGAAGAATTTGTAATGAAAAAGCCTGTTAGATTCACTGGTTCTTCCTGCATAAATGTGGCTTAAGAGAACTTCTAGAACTACCTCCCTACTAACAAAAGAAGAAATTCCCTGTAGGCTACCTACATGATCTTCTTTTGTAACTGTGGGATGATTTTCAAGAACTGGGGACATTCTCTCCGCTTATACATCGAGGCATGTTTTTAGATGCCTTTATTTATTAATTCATACATTCTACTCAAACACATGTCTCTCAAATGTAGACACCTGGCTCTGTGGTAAATTTGGAAGATTAGCAAGTCTTTCCTCGAATACTCAAACGCTGGGATGACAGGAAGAACACTGCCCATCACAACAGTTTGGAAAGTGATGTGAAGTCAGTGGAAATGGGATCCCAGGAGAAAAGAAAACTGGAGTTCCAATTCTGACACATGTGGTTAAATTACCTTCCACTAAATATACTAATGTTGGATCTCTTCATATATTTTAGTCCAGGAGAAACAGAACATCTCTTCAAAATATCTGGTACTTAAATTTTGTTGTTATTGTTGTTTGTTTCCTTACTTTTTGGTGTTTTTTTTTTAATTTATTTTTTGGCCTAAATTGAAATATCAGTGTCACAAATCCCAACTGTTTCTAAGACAAAAGGAAATCTTTATTCTGAAAAAAAATTTATTTGTTTTTAAGATAGAGCAAGTGTGAGAGTGACAGAGAGAGAGAGAGAGAAAGAGAGAGAGAGATGTTCTGTATGCTAGTTCACTCCCCAAATTTCCACAGCAGCAGGGTCTGGGTCAGGCTGAAGCCAGAAGGCTGGAACTGCATTCAGGTCTCCCACATGGATGACAGGGGCCCAAGCACTTGAGCCATCCTCTACTGCCAGGACTAGAAGCAGCACTGTAACATGGCAATTACAAGCAGTGATTTCATCTGATGTGTCACATGTAGGGTCAAAGAAATTTGAATTTTAGTTATTCTCTTCTGAAGAAACTTTATTGGTTAAAGTCATATTTAATATATGATTATCAGCAAACATAATACTATGGTATAATGCAAATAATATAATTCTACAAATGTAGTTGAAGATATGACAACTGTTTTGCTATTTAGGGCATTAATGTGGTAGTTAACCAATTTTTTCTCTTCATTTATTTTTAAATTGCAGCAAGATGATGCAAACACAATGGATTATTGTTTGCTTGTGTTTTAAAAAGAATTCTTTATCCTTATTAAATTATGAAATATGTTTCAAACTTGCATCTAAATTCCCCTACTAGCCTTGCTGATTTGATTAGCTTACTTCTATTTTCATTCAGGCAATAATAAAAAGGCTGATGAATATACAGGATCCTTGGGGCCAGCGCCGTGGCTCACTTGGTTAATCCTCCACCTGCGGCGCCGTCATCCCATATGGGTGCTGGGGTTCTAGTCCCGGTTGCTCCTCTTCCAGTCCAGCTCTCTGCTGTCGCCCAGGAGTGCAGTGGATGATGGCCCAAGTGCTTGGGCCCCTGCACCCACATGGGAGACCAGGAGGAAGCAGCTGGCTCCTAGCTTCAGGTCAGCACAGCACGAACGGCGGTAGCGACCATTTGAGGGGTGAAAAAATGGAAGGAAGACCTTTCTCTCTCTCTCTCTCACTGTCTAACTCCGCCTGTCAAAAAAAAAAAAAAAAAAAAAAAGGACAGGATACTCTAAAATTCTGGTGTGGCATAAATGTCTCCAATAGCATGTTTATGGGTAACACTCCGATTTAGGACAGTGTCTACAAAGGGCTCCCTGAGACTAATCTGGACTGAAACATCCACCAAAGTTTAAAAGAATGGCTGAGTTTGAGTCCCAGGTCTGCTCCTCAATCTATCTTCCTTCAAATGCTGCAGGTGACCACCTAAGTACTTATGTCTCCACCACCGGCATTGGAAAACCTGATTAAGTTACAGACCCAGCTGGCATCTGGAGAGTGAACAAACAGAAGTTCTCTCTGTGCTTGATTCTTTTCTCCCTCTCTCTCTCTCTCTCTCCCTCTCCCCCCCCTTCTCTGTCTGCACTTCAAATAAAAATAAACACCTTTTTAGAAAACTGTTTTAAATGCATTTATTTTATACACAGTTTCACTGCCATCAGATTCTATATCATGCCTGACTTCTCCTTGTTTTTCAAAAATGATTAGTTATTAAATAATTTTTGACATAACACTATATGTTTTTATTTTGTATAGCAGGATGCTTTGAAGTGATTAGACATTGAGCCATGGTTAATTCTCACTAATTTTAACAGATAAAGTACCTCTTATAGTTTTCCATTTTCTGGTGTGAGCACATAACATCCACTTTCTTAACATTTTTCAATTTTTAAATGGGCTTCTATCTTTTTAAAAAGATTTTTATTAATTATTTATTTGAGAGGTAGAGTTACAGAGAGGGAGAGGGAGAGCGAGAGAGGGAGGTCTTCCTTCCGTGGGTTGACTCCCCAAATGGCCACAATGGCCGGAGCTGCCTGGATCCGAAACCAGGAGCCAGGTGTTTCTTTCTGGTCTCCCACGCGGGTGCAGGGGCCCAAGCACTTGGTCCATCTTCCACTGCTTTCCCAGGCCATACGTAAGCAGAAAGCTGGATTGGAAGAGGAGCTGCCCACAAACCAGAGACCATACGGGATACCACAGGTGAAAGTTTAACCTACTATGCTACAGCACTGGACTCAGCATTTCATATTTTTTGAGTTAGGTACTTATATATATGAACGATCCTGAATTCTTAGTCACCTCACAGTTGTTGATTTCAAAGTATAAATTGCAAATTACCATAATTTAGATTAAGATATATTGGGTGTTTCATATGTGACTAGGCCCCTTCTAAGTCTCTTATGGGTATTTTCCTTCAATCTTTTTAAACAAATTAATGTAGTGGATTTATTTCACAAAATAATATGATAGAAAAAAAAAAGAAACTGAGACCGGGGTAAATTGCCCAACGCCATGCATTTAATAGATGTATAAAAGAATTAAAGATGACACATTGTCATTCCCAGGATATAACTCTTCAACCAACCATAATTCATCAGGTTACTCTATGACTATCAATTAAAGATATTTTAAGACACCATAAAAATACTTTTCAAAATAAATTCCTATACTACACATACATTTACACATGAAGGGATAAAATTTAAAAAGGTTGGTAAACCGCAAAACTGTCAACAATGTGGAGTCAATAAAACTCTCACATAATGTGAATGAATGTGAATGTAAGAATAGTCCCTTTCATTTTGAAAATGGGATATGGAGGAATTTCATGCATGGCTATTTACCCAAGTAAAATTTAAAACTATTTCTAAGAAGTTTGTAATAAGAATACTATAGCAGTTCTATTCTTTGTAATAAAATCCAGGAAATTGCCCATATGTCTATCAATAATAGGAGAACAGATAAACTAACTGAGAAGTATTCACACTGGAATAATACCCAGGAATAAAAAGGAAGGAACTGATGAGAATTGTAAAATCATGATGCATAATATATATATCATGATAATAAAACAAAATGTTCCACAAAAGCTAATTGATATGGAAGGAGTAATATTCTTCTATTTAACTTTTTTTTAAAAGAAAGAAATTCCTGCTGTAACCTAGCGCTTACTACTCACTTTTCTAAGGGCTCTACTCTGAAACAATCTAAGTAGCTGACACTGAGGCCTCACACATTTCATCTACCTCTTTGTGAAAACTGAACAATTTCCCTGGACTCCAGTCACCCATCTCGTTCTCAGTGATTTGCAGTAATTGCCAAACCCGATTCTAAACATTCTTTCTGTTCTCTGGTAATTGTTCTGGCATGGAGACATTCCCATCTGGAGGTTCTGGAACCATGCACTATTTCACTGCTTCCTGGGCTACTCTGGGATTTAAACAGCATCTTATCTTTCTCTAACAGTTTCAGTGAGACAAATTTCCTTTATGAATAGGAAAAAGGCAAAGCAGCAGTTAAGTTGTTCTGTTAACATTGCACCATCTGCTCCAAGCAATGGAACTCTCTCTTCCTTGTTCTTCTTCCTGTTTTGAATCTAGAAAAAAAGTCTTCTTTTTATTGTTCCAAGCATATTTTTCAAATCTTAAATTTTTTATTAGGCTTCTTGGTACTATGAGAGTTTTACACCATTCTTACATGGTATTTCAGTTGAAGCACAGTCTTCTCTGCTTCTCTTATTTCTGAATGTTCAGTCACCAGCAAGCCCTCTAAAGTCCCACAGCTATATTTTGATAAAATCACATATTCTTCTCTTGAGATTTCATTTCTACACAGGCTCTAACCATGCAGTTCTTCACAATTTCTCTATATTTTTCATAAAAATAAACAAAAACATTCATGGTTGTGGACTTAATATGCATATCCAGATATAAGTGGTTTAACCTATGATGAGTAGACTTTAAAACTATACCCCTCATCATCAATGTAGTTAAACATACTCATATATAAAGTGCAACATTGCAATATCTCCTGATACTACCAAGCCTAGCTATTGAGTCAGGACAAACAAATTCAAACATACTGCATTTTGGAAGTGTAGAATATCTACTGCAAATATTTTTAAAATTTTCATTATTTTCAGCAACATCATTGATATTATTAATAAGTACATTGGGTTCTCTCGAAAATTTTTCTTTCCCCTATAGGTAGACTTAGAATGAGAAAACTGTACATACAACCAAGCTTCTCTCATGATGATCAATCTTGAAAGCCTGGGTGTCCTGGAAGGAACACACTTCCTGCTCAACCTCTTTAAAACTATGTGCTTGTAGGGGCCTGCGCCGTGGCTCACTCGGTTAATCCTCTGCCTGTGGCGCTGTCATCCCAAATGGGCTATGGGTTCTAGTCCTGGTTGTTCCTTTTCCAGTCCACCTCCCTCCTGTGGCCCGGGAGGGCAGTGGAGAATGGCCCAAGTGCTTGGGCCCTTGCACCCGCATGGGAGACCAGGAAGAACATCCTGGCTCCTGGCACCGGATTAGTGCAGCACTGGCCCTGGCGGCCATTTGAGGAGTGAACCAACAGAAGGAAGACCTTTCTCTCTGTCTCTCTCTCTCTCACTGTCTATAACTCTACCTGTCAAGTAAATAAAAAAATAAAATAAAACTATGTGCTTGCAAAGACAGGTTCTCAAATAGTGGACCAATTCTACAAATTATTTATAGGAAGAGACTACTTACTTTTTAGTTTTGATATAGGAAATTCATTAGCCTACGAATAAATATTCTCCTTTGGTCCTTCTTTAGTAATGAAAATAGCCTTGCTTCCATGCGTCTCACATATGTTATGTATTAATTAGTTCAGAACTTAAGTGCAGAAAAATAATTGTTTAATATATTCTCTTTGAATGCTCATAATATTTCTCATTCATTTTCTGTTAATGTTGCAATTAGTATATATTCTTTCATACAAGTATATTCTTTTGTGATGTTTGGAGTGAAGTGCTTCTGCCATTTTAGTCTCTTTTAAATCTTTTCTTTTTGTTTCCTTTTATGACAACTGAATGAATAGTTTGTATTGAATGCACAAACTAAAGTCTTCCAGTTGAAAATACTATGTCTGGATGATTCCTATGTAAAACACACCCTGTTTTTGGATTTATAATTATATATAGTCTGGAAAAAGCTGATATTATCTCTTAATTGTCAGGTTCTAAGATTTTCGTTTCTTTCTGAAAGGGTGACAAAGGGTTGATGCTATTCAACGTGTCTCATAGGTGATATCTATTCTCAAAATATAAACTAAGTGAAGTCAAAACAAAGGGTGAGTGGAAATCTAGAAATGGACAGACAGGGAGTTGCCTTAGCACTGAAAAGATCTCCAAACAAATATATGAGACTTCCACTCCCACTCACTGAAGATTATGTGGAAATTTACTCTCTGACAAGAACAGATACTACACTTGCTCTTAGCCAAAAGGCAGAGAAATCATGGAATATTACTCTCAAGGCAAACCTCGAAAACAATGGCCAAAATATACGGTGCAAAGATCTTTTCAGAGACAAGTTTGGCGCACCAGCCAGGACACTCATATCCCATATTGGTGTGCCTGGATTCAAGTCCTGAGTCCTATACAACATCCTGCTAACACACACACTGAGAGTCTAGAACATGACTACCCACTCTAGTAGATGTAGATGCAGTTTTGAGCTCCTGGCTTTGATCTGGACCAGCCGCAGCTGTTACAGGCATTTAGGGAGTGAAGCAGTAGACAGAAGACCTTTCTCTCTCATTCTGCCTTTCATATAAATAAAACTTAAAAATAAATGTTTTCAGATGTTAGAAAACACACTATACATGCTGTAATATCTTAAGGAAGAAAAATAAGAGAAGTGAGCCCTGCAGTTGCAGTTTCTAGGTTACAGCACAAAAAAAGTATACCAAAGATGGCCCCAAGGTCCACTGAGCTGAAGAGATAAATTGACCAAGGTCAATGTGCCAAGGGACAGCTGCAATCTGCCAATTTGACAGCCTAGACCTGCCTGCCTCATGGGTCTCCTCTCTGTGCCCCATCCAGGTGTCCTTACCTTCCTGTGAGCAGGTCAGGCCTCCCTTTCTGGGCATGGTGCAAATGCATCTTCCATGGACTGGCAAGCCCCTGCCCCTTTCTGAGCAATGGTAAAGGCAACCTCACAAAATGCTGGGGCTGTCGGTCAAGGACCTGAGGGGATTGGCACAGCACTGTCAACCGTGGTTTGGCTGAAGATGTCAGTTACAGACCAGCACCTTCATGCAGTTTGGCTGGAGTTGTTAGACACCAGTTGGTCCCTAGCTTTCAAATTCCAGCCTGGCTGGACCAGTCAGTCATTGACCTACACTGGAAGCAGAAGGCCAGAGGAACAGGGTGGTCAGCAAGGAGCTGTCCTAACTTAACTCCTCCCTCTACCAATCCACATTCTCATAACAAAAGGACTGAAATCCACACAAAGTATGTTCCTCAAACACAATAGAACATAGCTACACATCATAGTTGGAAATATATTGAAAAACTCAATTACCTGGAGATAGTTACAGTAAGTTTCTAAGCAACCTGTAAATCATACAGGTTTATTAAAACTAAAAAAATGTGCAATGGGAGAAATATATGAATTCAAAGACAGAGATTGAGAGTGGATTAAAAAACAAAATCTAGTTATATGTTATCTATAAGAAACTTTAAATATAAAGACACAGATGGATTAAAAGTAAAGGGATGAAGAAAGATATACAAAGCTAAAAGCAGCCAAAATAAAACTGGGTGGCAATACTAATTTCAGACAAAGCAGATTTCAGATCAAGAAAAGCTATAAGGAATAAAGTCATTGCATAATGATAAATGGGTCAATTCTCAGAGAACACACATAATCCTTAATGTGTATGCACCTAACTACAGAGTATTAAATCACATGGTGTAGGGGCAAATGTACACTCTAGCAGTTAAAATGCCTGCATCCCATATCAGTATGTGATCCTTGATGCTTGATTGACAGCCCAGAATTTTGTGAAGTTGGGTTCAATTCCTGGCTCCAGTCCCTGACTCCAGCTTCTTGCTGATATGGACTCTGAGAAGTATTAGTAATGGCTCAAGCAGCTGGGTCTTTGCCACACACATAGGAGCCCTGGATGGAGTTCCTGGCTTTTGACTTCAGACCTATCCCAGTTCCAGCCATTGTGAGCATTTGGGGAGTGAACCAGTGGATGAGAATGCTCTGTCTCCTCTGTATCTCTGTAGCATATATTCATGATAGAAATGCAGGAAGAAACATATAAATCTCATATTGGAGTTTAAGATGGAAATTTACATCTATAAGTAGTTAACAGAACCAACAAGTAGAAAATCAATAAGGTCATAGTTTAACTGAATAGCCCCATCAATCAGCTACTTCTAATTGACAACACTTCTAGGAAACTCCGTTGAACAACAGCAGAAAACACATTCTTTCCAAGCTCATGTGGATTATTCACCAATACAGAAAATACTTTGAGACATAAAATACACGATACAAACTAAAATTAAAAGAAAATCAAGAATTATATAAAGTCTGGTCTCACACAATAGAATTAAACTAGAAATCAATAACAGAAAAAGAACTGGAAAAAAATCTCAAATATTTAGAGACTAAAAACACACTAGAAAAAAAGCAGTTTATCAAGCTTTATAAGATTCAGTGGAGGTGTGTTTAGAGGAAAACATATGTATTGAATGTATAATACTACAAAAGACAATGTAAAATCAGTAACATGAACTTCCACTTTAGAAAGCTGGGAAAAAAGACCTAATTAAATCTAAGTTGAGAAAAAGAGGGATGATAACACTTATAACAGATAGTGATGAAATTGAAAGTAGGAACGCCGGTGCTGCGGCTCACTAGGCTAATCCTCCGCCTTGCGGCGCTGGCACACCGGGTTCTAATCCCAGTCGGGGCGTCGGATTCTGTCCTGGTTGCCCCTTTTCCATTCCAGCTCTCTGCTGTGGCCAGGGAGTGCAGTGGAGGATGGCCCAAGTGCTTGGGCCCTGCGCCCCATGGGAGACCAGGAGAAGTACCTGGCTCCTGCCATCGGATCAGCGCGGTGGGCCAGCTGCAGCGCACCAGCTGCGGCAGCCATTGAGGGGTGAACCAACGGTAAAAGAAGACCTTTCTCTCTGTCTCTCTCTCTCTCACTGTCCACTCTGCCTGTCAAAAAAATAAATAAATAAATAAAAACCAATAATGTAATCTGTCACATCAAAAGGCTAACAAAGGAAACTTATGTGATATATGATGTATATATGATCATATTATGTAGAGAGAAAGAACTCAAAAGCCAAAAGAAGCCATCATAGAAACTCCCAGCAAACTAGGATTCTTCAAATCCATGAATATGGAAAAATCTTTCCCTTTTTTGTGTTTTCTATTTCTTTCTTTAATGATTTGTCATATTCATTGCAGATATCTTCCACATCCTTGATTTAATTTATTCTAAGGTATTAAAAATTTTGTAGCTATTATGAATGGTACTCATAAGTTCTTTTTCGGTCTTAGCAGTTTTTATATATTTGAATGTGTAAACAAATTAATTTTTGTGTATTGATTTTATAAACTGCAACTTTGTGAAACTCTCTTATGAGTTCCAACAGTCTTTTAGTGCAGTCTTTTTGTTCCCCTGTGTAAAGGATCATATCCTCTGCAAACAGGATGTACCCTCCTTTCCCATTTGTATTCCCTTGATTTCTTTTTCTTGCTTAATGGCTCTGGCTGAAACTTATGGAACTATACTGAATAATAATGGTGAAAGTGGGCATCCTTGTCTGGTTTGAGATCTTAGTGAAATGCTTCCAACTTTTCCCCATTCAATATGATGCAGGATATGGGTTTCTTAAAGGTTACCTTGATTGTGTTGAGGAATGTTCCCTGTATATCCAATTTACTTAAGGTTTTTATTAAGAAATGATGTATTCTATCAAATGTAGTCTCTACATTTATTGAGATAATCATATGGTTTTTATTATTTAATTTTTAATGTTATCACATTGATTAATGTATCACATTAATGATTTGCATATCCTGAACTATCTCTGTATACCAGAGATTAATCCCACTTGTTCCTGCTGAATGATTTTTCATATGTGCTGCTGGACTTGATCAGGTAGTATTTTGTTGAGGATTTTTGCATCTCTTCTTCAGTGAAATTGTTCTGTAGTTCTCTTTATTTTTTGTATCCATTTCTGGTTTATTTTTTTTAAATATTTATTTTATTTATTTGAAAGAGTTACACAGAGAGGGAGAGTAGAGAGGTCTTCCATCCACTGGTCCACTCCCCAGATGGCCACAACTGCTGGAGATGCACCGATCTGAAGCCAGGAGCCAGGAGCCCTCTCCAAGTAGAGACAGATAGAGAGGTCTTCCATCTGCTGGTTTACTCCCCAGATGACTGCAACGGCTGGAGCTGTGCCGATCTGAAGCCAGGCGCCAGGAGCTTCTTCCAGCTCTTCCACATGGGTACAGGGACCCAAGGACTTGGGCCATCCTCCACTGCTATCCCAGGCCATAGCAAAGAGCTGGATTGGAAGAGGAGCAGCGGGGACCAGAACCAGCGCCCATTTGGGATGCCAGCACTTCAGGCCGGGGTGTTAACCTGCTGGCCATAGCGCTAGCCCCCTATTTCTGGATTTAGAATTAAGATGATGCTGGCCTCATAGAGGGAATTTGGGAGGATTCACTCCCTTTCAGTTACTTTGAATATTTGGAGAAGCATTGGAATTAGTTCTTCTTTAAAAGTTTGGAAGAATTAAGCAGTGAAGCCATCCAGCCCTGGGCTTTTCTTTGTAGGTATATATTTATTGCTAATTCAATCTCTGTCTTAGTTATTCGTCTGTTTAGATTTTCTATGGCATCATGACTCAATTTTAATAGATTGTGTATGTCCAGAAATTTATCCATTTCTTCTGGATTTTTCAGTTTATTGGCATATAGCTATTCCTGTTAATATCTGATTTTTTTTATTTCTATGGTATCCATTTTTTTAAATATTTATTTATTTATTTGGAAAACAGAGGTACAGAGAGGCAGACACAGAGGCAGAAAGAGAGAGTTCTTCCATCCTCTGGTTCACTCCCCAAATGGCCACAACAGCCAGAGCTGGGCTGATCTGAAGCCAGGAGCCAGCAGCTTCTTCCAGTTCTCCCACGCAGGAACAGGGGCCCAAGGACCAGAATTGAGAGTAGAACTGGAGCAGAAATGGAGAAGCCAGTCCCACATCAGCACCCACTTGGGATGCCAGCACTATCCCATGTGAATACCTGCTAAGCCACAGCACCAGCCCCTGTGGTATCCATTTTAATACCTTATTTTTCATTTCTGATTTTAACAATTTGTGTCTTCTTTTCTCTCTCCCAGCCCCTTCCCTGCTTTTTCTTTTTTTGGCTTTTGGACCAGTATTATCCACTTTTGTTTATTTATTTTTTTACAGATTCCATATATTTCATAGATACAATTCTAATACGATAACCATCTCTCACTGGTATTTTGTATCATGGTTTTGGTTTCATTTTTATTTCTTTCCTTCTACTAATTTTGGATTTGGTTTATACTTGTTTTTCTAGATCTTTTAGAGTCATTATCAGATCAATTTTTCATGCCTTTCCAACTTCTCGATGTAGGCAGTAATTGCTTTAAACCTTACTTTTAACATTGCTTTTGTTATATTCTATAAGTTTGATAAGTCATGTTGTCAACTTTATTTGTTTCTAGGATTTCTTCTATCAGCCCTTCATTCAGAAACATGTTGTTCAGTTAAGTTGCATATTTCCAGCTTCATTCTATTGTGGTCAGAAATCATACATGGTGTGATTTCACTGTTCTTGAATTTGTTGGGGCTTGTTTTATGACTCAGAATATAGTCTATCCTAGAGAAAGTTCCATTTACTGGTGACAAAATCTGTATTCTGCAGCTGTGGGATGAAATAATTTGTAGATATCAATGTGGTCAGCTTGGTCAATAGTATAGACTAGCTCTGTTTTTTTTGGTTTATTTTTTTCTTTCTTTCAGTTAGTGTGTTTTTATTATTATTTATTTGAAAGACAGTTACAGAGAGAGGTAGAGCCAGAGAGAGAGGTCTTCCATTCTGCTGGTTCACTCCTCAAATGACCACAACGGCCAGAGCTGAGCTGATCCAAAGCCAGGAGCCAGGATCTTCTTCTGTATATCCCACACAGGTGCAGGGGCCCAAAGACTTGGGCCATCTTCTACTGCTTTCCCAGGTCATAGCAGAGAGCTGGATTGGAAGAGGAGCAGCCAGGACATGAACTGGCACTCATATGAGATGTTGACACTGCAGGCTGGGGCTTTAACCCACTGTACCACAGTGGCAGCCCCTCTGCTCATTTTTTTCTAGTTGATCTGTCCACTGGTGAAAGTGGAGTATTGTAGTGCCCCATTATTACTGTGTTGGAACTTATGTTTCCTTTTAGATGTATTACATTTGTTTTAAATAATCAGTGCCCTAGCATTGGCATTTATTTACATTTATTACAGTCACATCTTCCTGTTGAGTTGATCCATTAATCATTACATAATGCCCTTCTTTGTCTTGTTTAACAGTTTTGTATTAAGTCTATTTTGTCAGATATTAGGATAGCTACCCCTGCTCATTTTTTTTCCTTTCCATTAGCCTAGAATATCTTTTTACACCCTTTTATTTTCAGTCTGTGTGTATCTTTGTTGGTGAGGTGTGCTTCTTTTAGGCAGAAAATAGATGGATGTTGCTTTTTAATCCTTTAAGATAGTCTATGTCTTATAATGGGATAATTTAAGACATTTACAATAAGGATTATTATTGATAAGTAATGACTTTGTCCTGCCATTTTTCCATAAATATTCCTATTTTCTTTGGATTTCCTTTTATTTTTGCTAGGAGATTTTCTGCCTTCATATTCTTTCATGATGCCAACTATCTTTGTTTCTATGTGTAGTAAATTTTAAATATAATTCATAAGGCTAGATCAATGGTGACAAATTTTTTCAATTTTTTTTTTTTTTAGGACTTGGACTATGTCTTTCCATTCTCTCCTAGCCTATAGTGCTTCAGATGAGAAATCAGCTGTAAGTCTAATTGGAGATTCTTTGAAAGTAATCTACCATTTCTGTCATGCACATTTTAGGATATTTTCCTTATGTTTTACTTTTGAAAGTTTGACTTTAATGTGTTGTGGTGAAGATCTTTTCTGATCATGTCAGTTAGGAGTTCTATGTGCTTCCTATACTTGGATGTACTTATCATTCTTCAAATTAGGAAAGTTTTCTGCCATTATTTCAAACTTTATATCTCTTTAAAAAGTTAACTCAAAATAGATCATGCATTAAGTGCTTTTTTTTTTTTTTTTTATTTTTGACAGGCAGAGTGGACAGTGAGAGAGAGAGACAGAGAGAGAAAGGTCTTCCTTTGCCGTTGGTTCACCCTCCAATGGCCGCCGCTGCAGCCGGCGCACCGCGCTGATCCGATGGCAGGAGCCAGGATCCAGGTGCTTTTCCTGGTCTCCCATGGGGTGCAGGGCCCAAGCACCTGGGCCATCCTCCACTGCACTCCCTGGCCATAGCAGAGAGCTGGCCTGGAAGAGGGGCAACCGGGACAGAATCCGGCGCCCCGACCGGGACTAGAACCCGGTGTGCCGGCGCCGCAAGGTGGAGGATTAGCCTATTGAGCCACGGCGCCGGCTGCATTAAGTGCTTATTGCAACCCATCTGGATGGAGTTCCAGGATCCTGGTTTTGGCCTGGCCCAGACCAGCTGTTGCTGTCATTTGTGGAATGAATGTGCAGATTAATTCTCTTTCTCTCCTTCTCTTCCTCCTTCTCTCTCTCTCTCTTTTTATGTGTGCATGTGTGTGTGTAACTTTGCCTTTCAAATAAATATGTAAATAATAAAAGTTGATAACAGTTCTGAACTCACATTTCACAACGAAAGATATGCTGATATAACCTAAGCATATGAAGATGTCCAATACCATGTGTCATTAGGGAATTGCAAATTAAAACAAATGAGATACCACTAAACTCTTAGTAGGATATCTGAACCCAAACCTCTGTGAATTAACTTTCTAGGGCTACCCTAACAGAATAGCAAAATCTGTGTATCTTAAATAACAACAGCAAAACTATTTTCCTATTGTCTTGGGAGCTAAAATTCCAACACCAGACATCAGCAAGGTTGGTTTTTTCTGAGACCTCTCTAAATGATTTGTAGAGGCCACCTTCTTTCTGTATCTTCTTATACTCTTCCTTTTGTGTTTGTGTCCTGATGGTCTCTTCCTTCAAGGACAACAATTACATATGATTAGGACTTAATCTAAAGACCTCATTTTCTCTTAAATTTCTCTTTAGTCCCCATCTCCAACTCAGGCATATTCAGAGGTAGTGGTTGTTAGGATATATATATGTGTATATATATATATATATATATGAATATATATATATGAATTTGGAGGAATAAAATTCAGCCTAAGCCTATAGAACTCTAACAATACCAAACATTGGTAACGATGTGGAACATTAGGTATTTTCACTGCTGCTTGGAATGTAAATTGGCAAAGTTACAATAGGGCAATTTGAAACAATGTTAAACATAATTTCATAAGACCCAAATTTTTCACACTTTGGTATTTACCCAAATCAGTAGAAAACTAGGCTACACAAAGATTCTGCACAAAGGAGTTTAAGGCAACTTTATTCTTGGTTGAAAAAAGTTGGAGTGGCCAAGATCCCTTTCAGTAGATGAATGGATAAGCAAAACTGTGGTAATAAGATAATGGATACATCAGTGCTAGTTAAGAGATGAGGTATTCAGACATATAAAGACATGAAGAAACCTTAACAATACATTGAAAGAAGCCAGATTGAAAAGGCAACATAACATTTTATTCTAACTCTATGACATTTTGAAAAAGAAAGGCAACTTTATAGAATAAACAGGAATCTAGTTGCCAATAGTTGGCCTGAGAGAAGGAAGAACAAACAGATGGGTTACTGGGTATTTTTAGGGCACTGAAATTATCCTGCATCAAAGTACCTGTACAGTGTTTGGGACAAATTCTTCTATTACCACAGATGTTATTCAACAACAATTTTTTTAAATAAAACAATAATTTTTTTTCTTCTCTCTCTCTCCCTGTCTGTAACTCTGCCTCTCAAATAAATACATAAAATCTAAAAAAATAAAAAAGGCAAGTGGGTATTCCACTTGTTTAGCAGGGCTTCAAAGAGCTTGTGTTAAAAAAAATTTAATTAACTTTATAAAAATCAAAACTTGGCTCTAGGGGCTGGTGATGTGGCACAGTGAGTTAAGTTGCTGCCTGCAATGCTGGCATCCCATATTGGAGCATCAGTCCTAGTCACAGCTGCTCCACTTTTGATCTAGCTCCCTGCTAATGTGACTGGGAAAGCAGCAAAAGATGGCCCGAGTCCTTGGGCCCCTGCCACCCATGTGGGAGACCCGGATGACGTTCCCAGGCTCCTGGCTTTGGCTTGGCCCAGCCTGGGCTGTTGTGGACCTGTGGGGAGTGAACCAAAGGATGGAAGCTCACTTCTCTCTCTCTCTCTCTATCCATCACTCTGCCTTTCAAATCAACAAAATAAATCTTTTAAAAAACCCTAGGCTCTACAAGAAAGGTGTTTTTTTTTTAACTTTTATTTAATGAATATAAATTTCCAAAGTATGGCTTATGGATTACAATGGCTTCCCCCCCATAACGTCCCTCCCACCCGCAACCCTCCCCTTTCCCATTCGCTCTCTCCTTCCATTCACATGAGGATTCATTTTCGATTCTCTTTATATACAGAAGACCAGTTTAGCATACATTAAGTAAAGATTTCAACAGTTTGCTCCCACACAGAAACATAAAGTGAAAAATAATAGATGATTTTTTAAGTGATGATGAAATCAGATCAGACCTATTGTCATGTTTAATCCCAGTGAGAGTCAAGTTGGGAATTGATAATTTCTTCTTCTTCTTTTTTTTTTTTTACAGAGGATCAGTTTAGTATACATTAAGTAAAGATTTCAACAGTTTGCACCCCCATAGAAACACAAAGTGAAATATACTGTTTGAGTACTCGTTATAGCATTAAGCCTCAATGTAGAGCACATTAAGGACAGAGATCCTACATGAGGAGTAAGTGCACAGTGACTCCTGTTGTTGACTTAAGAAATTGACACTCCTGTCTATGGCATCAGTAATCTCCCTATGCACCAGTCATGAGTTTTCAAGGCCATGGAAGCCCCTTGAGTTCTCCGACTCTTATCTTGTTTAGACAAGGTCATAGTCAAAGTGGGGGTTCTCTCCTCCCTTCAGAGAAAGGTACCACCTTCTTTGAAGACCTGTTCTTTCCACAGAGATCTTTCATCTAGGTGTTTTTTTTTTTTTTTTTTGGCCAGAGTGTCTTGGCTTTCCATGCCTGAAATACTCTCATGGGCTTTTCAGCCAGATCCGAATGCCTTTAGGGCTGATTCTGAGGCCAGAGTGCTGTTTAGGACATTCGCCATTCTATGAGTCTGCTGAGTATCTCGCTTCCCATGTTGGATCACTCTCCCCTTTATTTATTCTATCGGTTAGTGTTAGCAGGTACTAGACTCGTTTATGTGCTCCCTTTGACTCTTAGTCCTTTCACTATGATCAATTGTGAACTGAAATTGATCACTTGGAATAGTGAGATGGCATTGGCACATGCCACCTTGATGGGATTAAATTGGAGTCCCCTGGTATGTTTCTAACTCTACCATTTGGGGCAAGTCATGCTTGAGCATGTCCCAAATTGTACATCTCTTCCCTTTCTTATCCCCACTCTTATGTTTAACAGGGATCACATTTCAGTTAAATTTCAACACTTAAGAATAACTGTGTATTAATACCAGAATTAAACCAGTCATATTAAGTAGAAAAGACAAAAAAAAAACTACTAAGAGGGATAATGTATTAAGTTGTTCATTAACAGTCAGGGCTATGCTGATCAAGTCACCGTTTCTCATAGTGTCCATTTCACTTCAACAGGTTTCCTTTTTGGTGTTCAGTCAGTTGTCACCAATCAGGGAGAACATATGGTATTTGTCCCTTTGGGACTGGCTTATTTCACTCAGCATGATGTGTTCCAGATTCCTCCATCTTGTTGCAAATGACTGGATTTCGTTGTTTCTTACTGCGGTATAGTATTCTAAAGAATACATATCCCATAATTTCTTTATCCAGTCTACCATTGATGGGCATTTAGGTTGGTTCCAGGTCTTGGCTATTGTGAATTGTGCTGCAATAAACATTAGGGTGCAGACCGCTTTTTTGTTTGCCAATTTAAATTCCTTTGGGTAAATTCCAAGGAGTGGGATGGCTGGGTCGAACGGTAGGGTTATATTCAGATTTAGGGAACCCAAAGAACTCTACTAAGAGACTATTGGAACTCATAGAAGAGTTTGGCAAAGTAGCAGGGTATAAAATCAATGCACAAAAATCAACAGCCTTTGTATACACAGACAATGCCATAGCTGAGGAAGAACTTCTAAGATCAATCCCATTCACAATAGCTACAAAAACAATCAAATACCTTGGAATAAACTTAACCAAGGACGTTCAAGATCTCTACAATGAAAATTACAAAACCTTAAATAAAGAAATAGAAGGGGATACCAAGAAATGGAAAAATCTTCCATGCTCATGGATTGCAAGAATCAATATCATCAAAATGTCCATTCTCCCAAAAGCAATTTATAGATTCAATGCAATACCAATCAAGATACCGAAGACCTCCTTCTCAGATCTGAAAAAAATGGTGCTGAAATTTATATGGAGGCACAAGAGACTTCGAATAGCTAAAGCAATCTTGTACAACAAAAACAAAGCCGGAGGCATCACAATACCAGATTTCAGGACATACTACAGGGCAGTTGTAATTAAAACAGCATGGTACTGGTACAGAAACAGATGGATAGACCAATGGAACAGAATTGAATCACCAGAAATCAACCCAAACATCTACAGCCAACTTATATTTGATCAAGGATCTGAAACCAATTCCTGGAGCAAGGACAGTCTATTCAATAAATGGTGCTGGGAAAATTGGATTTCCACGTACAGAAGCATGAAGCAAGACCTCTACCTTACACCTTACACAAAAATCCACTCAAGGTGGATTAAAGACCTAAATCTACGACCTGACACCATCAAGTTATTAGAGAACATTGGAGAAACCCTTCAAGATATTGGCACAGGCAAAGAATTTCTGGAAAAGACCCGGGAGGCACAGGCAATCAAAGCCAAAATCAACTACTGGGATTGCATCAAATTGAGAAGTTTCTGTACTGCAAAAGAAACAGTCAGGAGAGTGAAGAGACAACCGACAGAATGGGAAAAAATATTTGCAAACTATGCAACAGATAAAGGGCTAATAACCAGAATCTACAAAGAGATCAAGAAACTCCACAAAAACAAAACCAACAACCCACTTAAGAGATGGGCCAAGGACCTCAATAGACATTTTTCAAAAGAGGAAATCCAAATGGCCAACAGGCACATGAAAAAATATTCAAGGTCATTAGCAATCAGGGAAATGCAAATCAAAACCACAATGAGGTTTCACCTCACCCCGGTTAGAATGGCTCACATACAGAAATTTACCAACAACAGATGCTGGCGAGGATGTGGGGAAAAAGGGACACTAACCCACTGTTGGTGGGAATGCAAACTGGTCAAGCCACTATGGAAGTCAGTCTGGAGATTCCTCAGAAACCTGAATAAAACAATAATTTTTTAATATTCAACAATAATTTTTCAATATTTGTTGATCAATGGTCCTGCATCCCATGTGTTGGAGAAGTATTAAATGGAATCTCTATCTACATTACAAGTTTCCAGTAACCTTCAAATCACTTTTTAAAAAGTTAATTTTTAAAAAAAGTTTTAAAACAAGAACAAAGCAGAAAGCTACTAAAATACATAAATGAATTTAGAAATGTTGCAGTTTACATACAGGTAGATATTTTTTAAAAAATTATTGGATTGCTATGCTTAGCAATCAATATTTGGATATTGAAATTTTTAAAACCTTAAAATCATTAAATGGGTAATTTTCATACAAAAAGCACAAGTCTATACACCCAAAACTACAAAACATTCCTTAAGATAAATAAGAGATGAACTAAATGTGTATTATGTTGATGTGTACAAGATTCAATATTATGAAGCTGTCAGTTTATTCAAAGTAATCTGTGCAGTTATGAAATTCAAATCCAAACCTGAGAGGCATTTTGGAAGAATTGAAACATTTTATTTTAAAACATACATGAGGGGCTGGGGCTGTAGTGCAATAGGCTAAGCTTCAACCCATGGCGCCAACATCTCATGCCCAGGTGCTTGGGCCTCTGCACCCACATGGGGGACCTGGAAGAAGCTCCTGGCTCCTGGCTCCTGAATTCAGATTGGGTCAGCTTTGGCTGTTGCAGCCATCTGGAGAGTAAACCACTGGATGGAAGACCTTTCTCTCTGTCTCTCCCTCTCTCTGTCTGTAACTCTACCTCTCAAATGTATAAATAGGCCGGCGCTGCAGCTCACTAGGTTAATCCTCCGCCTTGCAGCGCTGGCACACCGGGTTCTAATCCCGGTCGGGACGTCGGATTCTGTCCCGGTTGCCCCTCTTCCATTCCAGCTCTCTGCTGTGGCCAGGGAGTGCAGTGGAGGATGGCCCATGTGCTTGGGCCCTGCACCCCATGGGAGACCAGAAGTACCTGGCTCCTGCCATCTGATCAGCGTGGTACGCCGGCCGCAGCGCGCCAGCTGCAGTGGCCATTGGAGGATGAACCAACGGCAAAGGTAGACCTTTCTCTCTGTCTCTCTCTCTCACTGTCCACTCTGTCAAAAAATAAAAAATAAAAATAAATTTAAAAAAATGTATAAATAAAATCCTTGGGGAAAAAAAAAAAAACAAGCGTGAAGGGGACCTCATTGTGGCGTACCAGG
The DNA here is from genome assembly GCF_051225735.1 of Oryctolagus cuniculus. Classification (NCBI taxonomy): domain Eukaryota; kingdom Metazoa; phylum Chordata; class Mammalia; order Lagomorpha; family Leporidae; genus Oryctolagus; species Oryctolagus cuniculus. The sequence continues at coordinate 75,275,032 of NC_142875.1, read as the reverse complement.
TAAAGCCTCCACCTGCTGCTCTGGCATGCCATATGGGCACTGATTTGAGTTCTGGCTATTCCACTTCTAAACCAGCTCCCTATTAGTGCAAATGGGAAAGAAGTGGAGGAGGATCCAAGTTCTTGGGCCCACATGGGAGACCTGGAAGAAGCTCCTGGATTCAGATCTGCCCATCTCCATCTGTTGTGGCCATTTGGACAGTGAACCAGCAGATTGTCTCTCCATCTCACTCTCTCTCTGAAATTGTGACTTTCAAATAAATAAACAAAAACATTCCTTCCATGAATGTGCCTCATAAACCACAAAATATCCTGTCAAGTATTATTTGAGTGTTATGTAATGTGTTTAAAAAGTAGTTGGCTAAGACACTTTGGGCTATGTCTGTGCCTGTGGGAAAAGATGAATATGTAGCAATTATTTATTTTCCACTTTTCCCTCACGTTTATCAAACTGCTTTCTGTATTATGGGTACAGGCATTATTTTCAAATATTTTTATTTGTACATACCTGTCATTACTTCCTTTCCAATTGATTTGAGTGCAGCTCATGTTTAAAAAGCCATCCCATTCCTGATTTATGCACCTTAGGTGGGAATACCTGCTGCTTTCCCCCTGAGTCACCAAAAGCTAATCCACTGCCTCTTTGTAGTTCATTGAGCAAGGGTTGTGTACCTATGAATTGGCGCCATGCTAGGTTCTGGGAATACAAAGGAGGATAAAACATGTCTGTGCATTTTGCATTTGTCTTTTTGTGGAATTGCTTTTCCTACAGTCCCTTTGCTTGCCTATACCACTTCTATCATCTTTGCTCAAGGTTCTTTTACTTTTGCTATTTTCTCCTAACAGGAGTCTCACCCCATTTATTTCCATGAAGGTCAACCCACACATCAAACTAAAGTACCTTTCTGACTACTATTTTGCAGCTCAAAGCATTCAAAAACACTCTCCTGCCTATTGATGCAGATGATCTTTGAATCAGATAAATCTGAGCTTCAGTCCTGACTCTTGCTGAATGCCTCTAGACAAATAGCATCTTTTCCAGGCCTGTTTCTGGATTTGCATAAAACCAGGAAGAATGTATCATGCCATTTAAATATGTTGAGACAATGTCTGACACATATGAGTAGCTGTCTGATAAATCATAAGTATGATAAAAGTAAATCTTTTGCAAGTTATTAGTTCGTTATTAAAATTTGCTTGGCCATTGGTTTATATCTCCAATATTTATGAGAGGCTCCTGTGTTAGAAAGATACAATATCAAGTATTCTGTATCAGCAGCAAAACTACAGCAACATGTGAATATGCTTCACCTTGGTTAAAGAGTTTCATAAGAGTCCAAGGTCCAAGGTATGTGAATAGATGTGACAGCAATAGGTAGCAATATAAGACACACTTCAACAAGTAAGGGCTGTTCAAGTTTTATCTTTCTCTGGAGGTTTTTTTCTGATTATTTGTAATGTAGAATTCATTTCAAATGTCAATTTAAATCTGATTTTGTGAACTAGCTTCACTGTTTAGTTGTATATTTATGTCACATTATCACAATTTTCTTGTAGTCTGAATGCAAATGTTTTAGACTGAAATACAATTTTCCATTTGTTAAAATTAAGATGTGTGTGCAGATAGATTCTGTTGCATAAATACTGACTTTCTTGCTTCTCATAACATTTGAGTGGAAAGCAATGTGTCATTATTTGGACCGTGTGTGCGTGTGTGTGTGTGTGTGTGTGCATTTGGGAAGGACTGGGGTCAGGGGAAAGAGAAGAGGAATAAAGAATGGAGACTGAGACAATGGGAGTTGAAAGATACACTTACACTTACATATTCATCTCCCACTATAGTTTTTGAAGAAATGAAATTCATTACATATGTATCCAGTTTTAAGATGCATCTTTATATAAGAATCATTAAATCATAATGTAAATCCTGTGTTAAAATATTTGGATAATTTCAATTTAAATGAATTGCCCAATCATCCCAACTGCATTGAAGTTAGTTCTCTTTGAAGTAATTGTGCTGCTGAGAATAACCCAGAAAATTAATTTTGTTCTGAAGAATGAACATTTTCTCCATCAGTCAGGCTATGAAGAGTTTGTTCCTAAGATAAGGATTAACAGAGAGATGATAATTGGACTGAGCAATGAAAGATAAATATCTTGTCCTACACCTTTTAGGAGTGGCTCCTGGAAACTAAGGCAGAAACACAATAGAAGCATTTACATTTGTAAATGTTTTTAGAAGGTTGATTGCCAACCCTGTAAGGCAAGTCAAGCTCACTAATTGTGCTACATTTTTTCATTTCCTTTCAATATTAACTTACACTTGCAAACTACTATTTCATCTTCACCATTAGGAACCCAGTTTTCCCAGCTTTCATTTCATGTTTCTCTCCTCCCTAACAATCTTCTCTCATCCTTAATGCAATTTGTTTCCTTTGTTAGTTAAGACTATTCCATTCCTCTGTAGAAAATAAGAAAAATAGTACAGAGGCTGGCGCTGTGCATAGTGAGTAAAGCTACTGCCTGCAGTGCTGGCCTCCCATATGGGCACCAGTTTGAGTACCGGCTGCTCTACTTCCAATCCAGCTCTCTGCTATGGTCTGGGAAAGCAGTAGAAGATGGCAAAGTCCTTGGGCCCCTGTAAGACCTTGGGAGACCTGGAAGAAGCTCCAGTCCCCTGGCTTCAGATTGGTGCAGCTCTAGCCATTGCAGCCGATTGGGGAGTAAACCAGTGGATGGAAGACCTCTCTCTCTCTCTTTCTCTTTGGCTCTCCTTCTCTCTCTGACTTTCAAATAGATAAATAAATCTTGGAAAAAAAGAAAAATAGTAAACAATGGTGTTAAAAAAATCAGATAAACAAGCAGCTTTGAGGCATATATGAAATGTATGAGATGCCTTTAATATAAATAAGTTAATCAATAAACTACATGATATATTAGGCATAGATGACATAACCAAAATGTGTGTGTGCACTAAACATAAGTAAAAACTATATCACTAAAACATGTATATTCTAAACATAGATAACATAAGTAAATGTACATATGTTAAACATATAAAGATCAAATAGAGTTAATATTCAAAATATATTAAGCATATTTGAGGCCTGTGATATTCTTGATGCACAAAAAAAATCCATGAAAAAAACCATGAGACAATGAGAATTTATGATTTCTTCAGTTAGCCAACTATCAGTAACACACCCTCTGACACTACCTGTGGTCTCCTTATAAACATTAATAAAATCTACAGCTGCTCATCAAGTTAAATGATGGCTAAAAGTTGGCAAGGCACACTTCCAACTGTGTCTTTCAGACAGAACATGTCTGAAGACTCAGGTGGCAATTATTTCCTACCCTCCTTACATTCCACCCTAAGTATATTGTCCCACATGCACTCTCTCCCTTTGGTTCTTGCTGTATGTTTTCAATTTATTCATTCTTCTGTGTTACTTGAAAATATCAATTTGCTCAAGTGGGTCTTCCTGATCTTTAAATTCTGGGACATATTTCCTGGGACTTATTACCACCAATGGATCCATGTAAATTTTCACACAAGAGCCAGTATTCTCCTTATGATACTGCTAGCCACATTGAACTCTCTGAAAATAGCAAGTAAGTAAGCTTTATGATGGGGTCTGTGAGTTCCTGCATTTATCTGGTGAGTGAGAAAAATATGAACATCTTGCCAAGAGAATTCCATCTGTCTATAACCAGAGCCTGCAATAGCCTTGAAATCGGAGAAGACACCCCAAAATTTACACACAGATGTGGCCCCTTAAGTTTCCCAGAAGTGCTATCTGGGGTGCCACATATGCTACTGGAATTTGGGGTGCCATACGATTTCACCACAAGCTTATTAATAAATCCCCAATATTAATAAGCCCAAGAAGGTTCTTGCCTAATATTTAGAGAATTCTAAATACCGGCACAGATAAAGGAGGCAGCATGGTACATTTTAGGCGTTTATTTAGTGCGAGAGGTATCTAGGAAAGTGAGGGCTTTAGTTCAGGGAGGAGAGAGGGGAAAGTCCAGAAACTAGGGTAGCGTCCATACCACTCGGAGAGCAGGCCAGAGCCACGTGCAGCAAGCACCTCGAGCTGCTATTCACTGCTTATCACCGGCAGCAAAGCAGAGGCAGAGAGACTTTTGGGACACTCCCTGCCTTTTTATGTATTTTCCACAGGGGAGTGGCTTGTAGCCAGGTGTGTGCTCAGGTCTGGTCAGGTAGAGCCTGATGTCACATGGGGCGTGGGGGGGGGGGGGTATGAGGTAGAGGGTGAAGTCACACAGGGGCGTGGCGAAGGTGTGGTCTTCCAGCTCACAAATCTAATCAATTTTAGCCTGTATGCCTGCCTACTTCAGCCTTGCTCAGGTTACTGGAGTTCTTGATGCATCTGTGCAGACTCACTTGCAACAAAAGATCCAAGATATCATATACATGCCTTAGATTTAACTTTACAACTTAGTTATAATTTGAACTTAATCACGCTTTATTGTCAGCTCCCTCCAACATACAGTTATTTAAGTCTTCTCTAGTACACAACAATTTTGCATTTTTTAATTTAAAAGCATGATTTATTAGAGTAAAAGACCTTCAGCCAGAGTGGCATGGAGGGGGCTCCAAAAGAGGCAAACCCTGAAGGGGCTGGTGGTACTGAGGGTTTTTTTTAATAAGATTTATTTATTTATCTGAAAAGCAGAGTTACAGAGAGACAGAGGAAGAAAGAGAGAGAGAGTCTTCCATCTGTTGGTTTATTCTCTGTATGGCCACAACAGTTGAAGCTCTGCTGATCCAAAGCCAGGAGCTGGGGGTTCTTCTGGGTCTCCCACATGGGTGCAGGGTCCCAAGGACTTGGGCCCTCTTCTACTGCCTTCCCAGACCATTGCAGAGAGGTGGATCAGAAAGTGGAACAACCAGGACTTGAACCAGCACCCATATGGAATGTCAGCACTGCAGGCAATGGCTTTACCAGCTATGCCACAGTGCAGGCTTCAGTACTGAGGTTTTTAAGCACAATTTTGGAGAAGAAAAAAAATTGACATTCATTTACAAGATGGGGACAAAACCCATGAAAAGACCTGATTTGCAATCTATTATCCCATCTGGCTTGCTGATGATAAAACAAAAAGAGCCATCAGAAGGGTGGGATATCTAGTTTACCTTACAATAAACTAGGAGCTCAGAAGGAATTGCTACCACCTTGCTATCCTCATAAGATTGGAAGCCTTTAAGGAGTGGGCAGGCAGGAACTTTTGTCTTTGCTAAAGATTTTGGACCCTCAGTTTCCACTGGGACCACCCTGATTGCCTATTAACCCATCTGACTCCTGGTTCCCATACCCCCCCACCAAAGAATGGACCCTCACTTCTATTAGGGGAACTGAGTGATGACCACTCTGGCTGCTTCATGCTGTAAAGGCGCGTCACTGGGAATGGCAGTCAAGACAGGGTTCCAGCAGGAGGTGGCTTCTCCGCAGGATGCAGTGCCAGCCTGCAGAAACTGCTTTCATCTGAGGTTCCATGTGCATGGCCATCTAGAATTTCACTGTTTCATGTCTGAAAAAAATGAATCTAACAAGCAGATTAAAATCACAGGGTTAAAACAAAGGACAGAGTCATTATTAGAAGACCTAAGAAAGGTGCTAAAGGTCTAAAACACAAGCAAGTTTTCCCATTGAGTGGCAAATAGAAACGGACAGAGGGGCCTAATAATAACCAGGTAACCTTTAATGCCTTGCCCATTATATGGCCCAGACCTATCTATCTCTTCACATGGGGTACCAAAAGAGACATCATAATGGAGGTGTGAACCTCCTTAAGGAAGGCAGATGGCATCTCTAAAAGGAAATTTACAGTTCTGCCTCTAATGTTACTGACCCTACTTGGCCATCCCCTCAACAGTAGTGGTTACTTTGGAAGCTGGAGTGAAGGGCTCTTTTCAGCTTACAGCAAACAGTGTCTGTGGCTGTGACCCAGGAGTCCTTCAACCCCTAGTACAGTTTCATTTCCAGTGACCCAGCTCTTGGCTGGCAGAGTTTCCAGGGCTCTCCAAAAGCTATCTTCTGTGTCCATAAGACGCCTTTGATTTCCACATTGAAAACAAAGCCGTTTTCAGTGGACTGGCCTGTCGGGTTTCCTTGATGGCAGATCACTGTGTAAAACAGCCATTAATTGGCTGCCACCTATCTTTAAATTGCCATCACTGCCTAGCTGGCTCCTCTTTCCTCCTGGTTTCTGATAAAGAAGACCATGAAGGCAGCCTTTAAGAGGATGCAAGTCAAAGGGATGCTCAGCCCCATTCCTAATCTTTGGTGGCCTAAGCTAGAAATCCAGTCACAGACATGTTCAGATAGTGGTTTTTCTAAAGTAGACAATGACCATGAGGAAAGCTGTGTCCTCACTTTGAAACTTTTTCTCCCTTCATTTGATTTGAAAAGGGAAGTTTTGTTTGTTTACTGTGCCCATAGCAAAGTAAATCAAGATGTGAAATCATAATTTAAGCTCTCATTTAGGCTATACTATTATTACAGAAAAAGGTTAGGCATCCCTTTTATAAGGCCTAAAGAACAAGGCATATATCCTGGAGAGGCCTTCTGTATAGAGTAAGTTTCCCATCTTGAAGAGAATTAGAGAAATGAAGGAAGAAGTTAGCCTTCCCAGATTGCTTACTGTCAAAACTTAATATCAAATGAAAACTTAGCAAGCAATTTTAACTGCTAAATAACAATTTATGAAAAACATTTACCAGAGAGTCCAATGCCTTCTGTAAATATCAAGACAAAAATACATCTATTTTGAAACTAAATATCTAATACAAGTGTAACTTGTTTGACTAGCAAATCCAAGTACAAGCGTGTCAATGACTTGAACATTTTTTAGTTTATTTCTACCAACAAACTTGAAACATCTGGTACAGAGACTTTGGTCACATGAAACAAAAAATATATCTTTGATTAACTTAGCAGTTTAAATTTGAGCAATCCTTTGTCTATAAGCCAATTAAAACAGAGCACTTAATAAATAAATTTCCCCATGTAGATGTACAATATGTACACACATATTATATAACATATAAGGTAGGACAATAAATCAGTTTCAGTAATAGCTTCTTAAAATCTTTAGCTCTTTTTCTTTCTTAAAAAATTACCATCAATCTACTAGAATTACTTTCTGCTGTTAGTAATCTGATTTAGCCATATTTTTTTAAGTTAGAATCTGTAGTACATTATTGACTTCATCTGCTTAAAGAATTGTCCCAAAGTATTAAATACAATAGAGGTCAGGGAAAAAGAAGTCCTTTGGAGCTTGGAACCTAAAAGAGAACACATTAAAACACAGAACCAATAATATTTGAACTTTGTGAATAATAAATATGATTTTTAGTATTTGGAGAATACAAAACTGTGTATGACAAAAGTCTAAATAGCCATGTTTAAAATTATAAACTTATTGGACCAGTGCCATGGCTCACTAGGCTAATCCTCTGCCTGTGGTGCCGGTTCTGTGTTTTAATGTGTTCTCTTTTAGGTTCCAAGCTCCAAAGGACTTCTTTTTCCCTGACCTCTATTGTATTTAATACTTTGGGACAATTCTTTAAGCAGATGAAGTCAATAATGTACTACAGGTTCTAACTTAAAAAAATATGGCTAAATCGGATTACTAACAGCAGGTTCTAGTCCTGGTTGGGCGCTGGATTCTGTCCCGGTTGCTCCTCTTCCAGTCCAGCTCCCTGCTGTGACCCAGGAGTGCAGTGGAGGATGGCCCAAGTGCTTGGGCCCTGCACCCGCATGGGAGACCAGGAGGAAGCACCTGGCTCCTGGCTTTGGATCGGCGCAGAGTGCCTGCCGTAGTGGCCATTTCGGGGGGTGAAACAACAGAAAAGGAAGACCTTTCTCTCTGTCTCTTTCACTGTCTAACTCTGCCTTTCAAAAAAAAAATGTAAACTTATTAACCAACAAGAAAAGGCACTTGCTTATTCCACACAGTATTTTTGAAAACACCTGTAGAATTTTACAAAGCACTTATTCGTTTTAGGACGCTGGGCCTTTCTCCTTATCTGATAACAATAAAAGGTCATTAAACTTATAACTTTTGGACATTTGTATCAGTAGCATTTTACATTATTATAACTTAAAATTTAGCACAACTTCACGTCTTGACAAAACCTTTAATATAATCCAAATAGCCTTATTAGTTGGTGTCTCTGCAAGATGAGACACGTATCTTTTGATATTTCCAGGGACACAACTGGAAATATCAAAGCCCAGAGAATTTGGAACTTTGACTTTTTGAATGCCTGTCAAAAGATGCCAAGAAGGCTTAAAATATCTGGTTGAAATAGGATCCCTTAACATCATGACATAATATAGGACAGATTTGGTCCTTGTTACAAAGTGAATACCCAAGTGCTTTAGAATGAATATGTATTCAAACAAATCATAACTCTTAATAAAAAATTCAGCTGCTTCTAAACAATCAGAACTTAACAGAGACATCAAGAGAACACAACAGACTACTTCATCAGAACACAAAATCTGTCTCTTCGGTCATCCCGAAATTCAGAAATAAAACCTTAAATATAAGAGTTAGTATATGGAATCATCCTATAACTTGGAACAATTAAACAGAGTCAGAAGTAGGGAAGAGAAAATAGCTTACTTGAGCTGGCTAGAATACTGACAGAGAGTCACCAATTAAACAAAAACTATTAAAAGGAGATACTGCATTTTTTGAACAGATTTTTTGGACTATTTCAAAATATTTACTAACATATGCATTATCAAAGCCTCATTGCTTTAACAGCCTATGTAAAAATCTCCAAATTAGGACAACATTTTCTAAATAAGATAACACATTGAATTTCAACCTTAGTTACTTTCAAGTGGTCTTGAACTATTTTCATATGGACAATTCATGAAAACATATATATTAGCAAGCCCAAATAGTTTTCCCATAGAATATAAGGTGCTAAGGATACCAAAGTTAACATTTAGACACATTTATCTCATTTGTCTTTAGCCAATTTACATTTAGCAATCACACCTAGGTGACTGAAGATGCTGATATTATATCATTCCTGTATCTGAATAAAGGTCAAACTTACATTTATGTGGCATTGTACTCCTTTTTATAAAATTCTATAAATATAAATCAATGACATTATACCAGAGATTGCAAAATCCACCTGGGGGGGGGCGGAGTATAACAAGCACTGATTACCCATTGCTATCAGAAACCTGTTAAACCAAGCTACAAACAAGTTCGGGGAGGTACAAAGCAATATTTTTAAAGGCAGAGATCGTCCTAGATTCAAAAGAGAAAAATACCTTTAATCCCAATATCCAGTTACACTAAAAACAAATTCTGATGCATGAAAGTGTAGATTCTAATAGTATTTGAGCCTAGTTTTCTTTTTACCCCCCCCCCAAAAAAAAAAAAAAAAAAAAACACCACCTTGGGCCAGTGATGCCTGGTCGACAGCAGCTACTTGGGACTGCCTCTGAAACAAAGGCTCAGGCAACTACCAAACAGGTCGAGGGTGACTGTAGGCTAGCGGCCAAAGTGCCTGGGACAAGAAGTGTCCTGGAAATTGTTCATCATTAGGGTAGGTTTAATGGGAAAGGGCAGATGGGCACCCCTCCAGTGATTTCTAAGGAGATTCTGATAGGAGGCAGAATAAAGGGCAACAACCTACAAGGAGGCTTCTGTAAGGGCCCATGAAGAAGCAGGGTAGAAGGAGAAAAACTGGAGGCCTTGCAGGCCTACATGATAGGGCCTAGATTCTTAAACTGTAACCCAGAGCTAGCGAATGAAATATCTAGGAAATACCCACTAATGGGACTAGGAAATCGGGTTTGTAGGAATTGAGGAGGGCAAGATACACAAGGCATTTAGAGGCAAAGAGAGACAGGGATCTTGTTGGGATCTGGGGTAAAGAAAAAACTCATAGAGGCATTGATCCTGAGTCCCATAGCCTTGCTCCAAACTGCGCCCAAATTGATCTCTGAGGAAGGAAGAACAGAATGAAGTTTTCAGCTGGCACTCCAATGTGTCATTGGCTGATCCCCACAAAAGGAACCTGAGATGGAACGGGCCAACATTCCCAGAGTCGAAACAAAAAGTATGAAGAGTAGAGCCTCTGGCTTTACAGCATGTGGGGACTCCAAGAGTAGGGGACTTGTTCTCTGCAAAAAACTGAGTTTCCTGGTCCAACACCATTTCAGCTGTCAAGGTCTGGTGCCCAGCAAAGAGACCTTCTAAAAGCAATGGAGTGCTGCCCCAGCCAGGATCCACCAATTATCTCAAGGCGTTCTCCCAATCCCACGCAAAGGGCCAATCCATGCAAGAGGGAAGCGAGGTGTTCACAGCCCAACATTATTTTGGTGGTCAGGGTCTGGTGCCCTGCCAAGAGACCTCTGGAATCACTGGAGTGTAAGCCCAGCCAGAATCTGTCAGTTGTCTTAAAGCCTTCTCCCTGTTCCATGTGAAGGGCTGATTCACACCAGAAATGAGAAGGGTTAGAAAAGGGTCTAGGCTCCAGGGAATTGCTCTGGCCTTAATCAGGAAGCCTGGCCCCTGAGTTTTACATTCAGCAGCTGTGCCAGTTGCTTTTAATTGGCTGACAGAGACCCAGTGTTTTTCAGAAAATGATAATTGCTGTAGAGGAAAGTGAAATTCTCCAAAAAAAAAAAAAAAAAAAAAAAAAGGAGAAAGAAAGAAAGAAGAAAGAAAAGCAAGAGCAGTCCACACGCAAGAGCAGTCCACACGCTCCAATCTGGCAGGATGATCAGACGCTGACTAGTGATGAACTCACGTGGGATCCATGTCATGTTGGAGTTGCGATCTGAGTCATGGCACCAAAATGTTACTGGTGAAATAGCAGTAGAGAAAAGATTATTACTTCTGCTCTTTGTCTCACATGCAAGAAGAATTTCCAAGTGGACAGGAAGGGAGATTTAAAAGCAAGATTTATTAGAGTCCAAGAGCTCCAGCCAGAACAACATGGAGTGGGGCTCCAAACACCGGGAGTATTCTTCTCTACTTCATCATCTGTCTCGGTGTCGCCCGGTGCGGCCAGGCTTCAGTAAGCACTGCTGCAGTGCTGCCATCACTGGAGAGACATGACGCAAGGGCAATGAGCTGGTGAACCAGGCAGAGTGTGGCTCAGACACAAATCAGCATTTATTTTATCAATGTAATTTGTTTACTCAGATGTCTTGTTTGCCCCTGCCACTATTTGAACATTTCAAAGGATGTCAATGCCACTAAGTGACACAGAAGACAATTGATGGAAAAATTTCAAAACCATGTACTAGGTTAACTATTTTCTTCTTTTTTAATTTATTCACCATTTTAACATAATCCTATTTTTCCTCTTCTGCCTTTATCTGTCATAATTTCTAGGTATTTTCCTTCTTTTCTTTTCTTCTAATTTTTTCTTTTTCTGTTCTAACATTCCAGCCCTCTCATCTTTTGGCCCACTAAATTATTGACATATTTTTTAAGCATCGGAGCTTCTAGTTTTCTAGTATCAGTCAAATTCCCTCCCTTTCTATACTGTCTGATCCAAAACTCTAAAATGACTCCCTAAAGCATAGCATGATAGAAGATAGAGTACAGAGCGTCAGAATCTGTCTCAGTTTGCTGTTTATTAGTTGTGTGTGTTGGGAAAATAATTTAGTCTCCCTGGTCATTATTTTTTAATCCAGAGGGCAAGTGCAAGAATTCCATCTCACAAAAATTTTTAGAGAATAATAAATAATTAACATAATATATTATGTGTTTGAGGAAGATGTTTGGTATAGCGTGTAGGATGACACTTATGATGACTGTATCCTGTATCTTAGGTTCCTGGGTTGAAGAGCTGGCTTCAGTTTGCGATTCCAGCTTCTTTCTAACGTGCACCTTGGGAGGCAGCAGGATATGGTTCAAGTACTTGGGTCTCTGCTACTCATTCTGGAGACCCAGTCTGAGTTCCTGCTTCTGGCTTCAGGTTGGTCTGGTTATGGTGGGCATTTGGGGCATGAACTACCGGATAGGGGATTCCTGTTTCATTCTCTCTTTCACTTTCTCGCTATGTCTTTCAAGTCAATTGAATTAAAAATTAAAACATAATAATATGTGCTTAATATATTAGAAATTTGCAATCAATGCTAATTAACATTATTTATTGTTTCTCTACTATAAAAAAATCTTTCAAAGCATTAGGGGAAATTTGGTACAAGAAACATGTAAATATATTCAATGAATTGCTTCATTAATTAAGATTTAGATAAATTGTTAAGCAAATTTAAACTGAAAAATTTTCATAGAAAAGCACATATCAATGTCACCATCTGTTCTCTGTGTTCCATTCACTAATATCCTTTCAAGGATCTTGCTTTATGGATTAGCTCCTCTTTTTCCTGTATTTTTTTTCTTCTCTCAAGTTTTTTAACTGTATCTTTGAAGCACAGTTTCTGGTATTGTTTACTTTTATTTTCCATGAACTTGGTTTTTTTTTTTTTTTTTTTTGAAAATTGAGGGAAGAGAGAGAGGGAGAAAGAAAAGAGACAAGCATCTCCCACCCATTGGTTTATCATCAAATACTCCCAGTGGCTGGAACTAGTCTGGTGTCAAATCTAGAAGCTGGAATTGCAATTCAAACCTCCCACATGGAAGACTGGAACATAACTACTTGAGCTGCTTTCCAAAGTCTGCACTGGTGGGAAACTGGATTCAGGAGAGGAGAAGTACATGTTAACCACACAGGTAAAAATCTCCTTCCCAAACTTCCTGAAAGAATTATCCACCCACCCTCATTGCTTAGATTCTTCATCTTGTATTCTTCCTCTGCTGAATATTTCTATTCTTCATCTATTCCCATACCCTCCAAAGTCTTCTGTATAGTGAAGGTCCTCAATTCCTAGTATCTAGTCCACATTCCTAGAATGAATCTTAGACCCACATGCCCACCTGACTTCTGGACATTTCACCACCAGACCTGAGGTCTCTCGAGAACTCAGACAACTTCTTATCTCCCCTCTGCTATCTCCTTTTCTCTACAGGGTTCTTTATCTCTAGATTAATTGATAAGTATACCTGATGACCCTGCTTCCCAATCCAAAGAGTCTCACTGTTAATTTCTCCCTCTTCCTCATTCTGTGTTCAAATGATCAGGCAGTATTGTTGATCCAAACCTCAAAATATCTATGGATTCTCTCCAAGCATCTATTTCCCCCTTTCAAGTCCTACTCTGCTTAATACTCCTGTTATTTATTTCATCTCTAGCCCTTCTGCTTTCTGAGTCTTTATAAACTGCACATTTATTTCCTGCCTTATCATAATCAATTTAACTATTGCCGTTACCTATCTATGACCCTGAATTTCTACCTAAACCTTGGACACTGCCACTTGCTTTATAGATAATACTCTATTTCACAGAGGCCGGTACTGTTGTACAGCAGGTTACATTACTTCTTGTGACACTGGCATCCCATGTCAGGGTGCTGGTTTGAGTCACAGATACTCCACTTCTGGTCCAGTTTCCTGCTAATTCATCTGGGAAGGCAGAGCATGATGGCCTGCCACCAATGTGGGAGATCGGACCTGGCTCCTACATTTGATCTCAGCTAGACCTGGGCATTATATACATTTGGAGGAGTGAATCAGTGGATGGAAGATTCTCTCTCTCTCCCTCACTCTTGCTCTTACTCTCTCTCCTCCCTCTATTACTCTGCCTTTCAAATAAATAAACAAAAAAGCAAATAGATAATACTTAAATGCAATATTTTGTTGAAATACAAACAAATATTCTACTGGAAAATCCTTTCTGTTGCACATGGAAAGTGTATCTGAAGACTGCTGTGCTCATTATTGCCATTCCAGGACATTTCTCTCAAAGTGCCTACAAGGACTATTGACAGGGCTCCCTGTTTTCACTCTTCCCTCTCCAGCAGGTCAAAGGTCAACTATTTTTTAAAAAGCAGATTATTTCACATCATTGGAAAAAATTCAACAGGCTTTCCAAATTACATTGTCCCATAATAGCTATTGGATTACTTTATCTATTTTCTGATCCACCTTTTGTTTCTTGAGCAAACCAAGATTCTTCCTGCCTCAAGTTATTCCTCCTGCCTAGAGCCTCTTTTCTGATATCTTTTTTTTTTTTTTTTGGACAGGCAGAGTTAGACAGTGAGAGAGAGAGACAAAGAGAAAGGTCTTCCTTTTTCCGTTGGTTCACCCCCCCCAAGTGGACGCTACGGCCGGTGTGTTGCGGCCAGTGCGCTGTGCCGATCCGAAGTCAGGAGCCAGGTGCTTCCTCCTGGTCTCCCATGTGGGTGCAGGGCCCAAGGACTTGGGCCATCCTCCACTGCCTTCCCAGCAGTGACATAGATACTTTCTGTTACAATGTTCATAGCAGCATTATTTACAATAGGCAAAAGGTGGGGAAAATCCAGCAATGAATTAGCAGATGAGTTTGTAAGCAAAATGTGGTATACATAAAATGGAATATTATTCAACAACAAGAATAATAATATTCTTTTTTATTTTTATTTCATTTTATTTATTTTTTGACAGGCAGAGTTAGTGAGAGAGAGAGACAGAGAGAGAAAGGTCTTCCTTCCGTTGGATCACTTTCCAAATGGCCGCTACAGCCAGCGCACTGTGCCAATCTGAAGCCAGGAGCCAGGTGCTTCCTCCTGGTCTCCCATGCAGGTGCAGGGCCCAAGGACCATGGCCATCCCCCACTGCCTCCCCGGGCCACAGCAGAGAGCTGGACTGGAAGAGGAGCAACCGGGACAGAATCCAGCGCCCCAACCGGGACTAGAACCTGGGGTGGTGGCGCCGCAGGTGGAGGAGTAGCCTATTGAGCCACGGCGCCGGCCCATCTAGATATCTTCTGACTTCATCTAATTTATAATTCAGAATCACCTTCTCATAGGGATCTTCCTGAACCACTTTGTTCAAATGAATCTTCTATGCCAATTCTAATCAGTGCCTTCATCTAACTCATAGATTTTATCAGCATCTGGAGGCGGGCTTGTGTTCTGCATATGCTTATTATAGCTTCTCATCTAAAATGTGAGCCTCATATCTATCTTAATCAACACTCTGAGCCAATGTCTCAGATATTGTAGTGAATAAGCACATTTTTATTGCATTAATGCTTAATCATTTAATTTGTGAAACTTTGAGCAAGTAATGCATGCTCTGTTTGTCTTGGAACTATCTCCAGTAAAATACCAACATAGGGCCAAAAGATTTCAGGATTTATTTCTAGCTCTAAATCTCCTTCAAGGACTTGTGGCAATCTCCTTTCTAGATAGGTACCTCTATCATAGTCAAGGCAGAGAGTACCGTTTTCTTTAACCTTCAATGGAGTCATGGAAATGTATAAGACACCAGAAGCAAGGGGTCTTAAGTGATACTACCTCTCAGTCTACCTCATGAACATCGAAAAACTATTTCTTTTGATGTTGTTGCTATTCCTTTGTTGTGTTTCCAAGAAGAGATTCTTTAATCAATGGTGGAAGTCCCCAGGGGGCCTTGCTCTCTGCTACTGTAACCTCCTGTGCAGCTCCTGAAACAGAATTGTAGACTTTTTTTGACTAAGGAGCATATTTGAAACAGTGGCTTGGGGAAACATGAACATTTTATTGGGGATCTCTTTAGAAACCTTATTTCACAATTTCAAGGGCAGAACTGAGATGAGTGGTTTTGAGTATTAGGAATATAAGAGTTTACTTGTTTTGAATTCATTTCCATTAGAAGTGCAGATGTGGGACATTAATTCTCACTAGTTAAAAAAAATAATATGGAGGCCAGCGCCGCGGCTCACTAGGCTAATCCTCCACCTTGCAGCGCCGGCACACCGGGTTCTAGTCCTGGTCGGGGCGCCGGATTCTGTCCCAGTTGCCCCTCTTCCAGGTCAGCTCTCTGCTGTGGCCAGGGAGTGCAGTGGAGGATGGCCCAAGTGCTTTGGCCCTGCACCCCATGGGAGACCAGGATAAGTACCTGGCTCCTGCCATCGGATCAGCGCGGTGCGCCAGCTGCAGTGTGCTGGCAGCGGCGGCCATTGGAGAGTGAACCAACGGCAAAGGAAGACCTTTCTCTCTGTCTCTCTCTCTCACTGTCCACTCTGCCTGTCAAAAAAAAATAATATGGAAGTATTAAAATATTCACTGCCCTTGTTTAACATATGCCACTAATGAAATATCCCCATTTCAAGTAATTATCTCCATCATTGATTACAAGTTTTAGGCAATACAAGTAAAATAAAATGTCGATTTACTAGAACTTTACTTGCTAAAATTTATCAACTGTCCTGACTTGTATTTTATACTTTAATTTTGAAATGTATGGTGTCCATGCTTTTTTCCCAGTAATTTATTAAATTAATGGTCAAAAATAATAAAACTGAATTAAATATGAATTTGTATTATTCAAAACAAGAAAGGTATTAGAAGTCATGATTTCAATAGGTTTGAAGAAACTCTGTTGCAAATAAAACCTTAATGTTAAAACAATTGAAAGATTTTTTTTAGGGCAGTACCGTGGCTCACTTGGGTAATCTTCCACCTGCGGCACCAGCACCCCAGAGTCTAGTCCCGGTCGGGGTGCCGGATTCTGTCCTACACATGGGGAGTGAACCAACGGAAGGAAGACCTTTCTCTCTGTCTCTCTCACTGTCTAACTCTGCCGCTATGGCCATAGCTGTGCCGATCCGAAGCCAGGAGCCAGGTGCTTCCTCCTGGTCTCCCATGCAGGTGCAGGGGCCCAAGCACTTGGGCCACAGCAGAGAGCTGGCCTGGAAGATGAGCAACAGGACTAGAACCCGGGGCCCATATGGGATGCTGGAGCCGCAGGCGGAGGATTAACCAAGTCAGTCACAACCCCGGCCCCAAAACAATTGAAAGTTTTGTCAGAACATTAAGAAAAAGCTTATTCAGGCAAAACCAATATCTACTGTGACAGTTCCTATTCCTGTAAAGTTAGATATTACCTTCATAATGATTTTGTAGTGACTTTTTATATAACAGAACTAAATAATAGCATTATATGCCTTTAATTCTATAAGTCTGATTTAATTTTTTTAAATTTATTTATTTTCACTTTATTTGTAATGCAGAGAGACAGAGGGATATATTCAATCTGCTAGCTCACTTCCCAAATTTCCTTAATAGCCAGCACTGGGCCAGGATGAAGCCAGGAGCTCAGAATTCCATCTAGGGCTCCACATTGTTGGCAAGGACCCAAGCAGTTGAGTGATCACCTGCTGTCTTCACAAGTGTGCATTAGCAGGAAGTAGGACTGGAAGCAGAGTAGCTGGGACCTCACTAGGCACTCTAACAGATATGTAGGCTTCCCAAGCCATGATGCTTGCCCCAATGAATCTGAGTTGATTTAATGTTTTTAATTTTGAAACATGAATGAGCCAGTTTTTGTCTACACTTAATATTTAATGTTTCCCTCTTTTCTAAGCATAATTTTTCTATTTTATTTAAAATGAAAACACAGAGAGAGATCTTCCAATTACTGGTTTTCTCCCCAAATGTTGAGAGAAGCTAGAGCTGGTCCAGGCTGAACCCAGGAGCCCAGAATTTAATCCGGATCTTCCACATGAGTGACAAGGACTCAAGTGATTGAATCATCATTTGCTGTGTCTTGGGATGTACATTAACAGGAAGCTGGATCAGAAGCAAAGTAGTCCAGATTCAAACTTGGTACTATGACACACAATGCAGGCATCCCATATGGCATCTTAACTACTGCACCAAGTATCCCCCTCAAATATTTTCCTTATTTCTGTTTATATTTGTAAACTGTATCCTAAAATAATGAAATGTTAATATTTTACAGAATGGGAAGTAGATAAAAACATATTCTGCCTATTATATAAATTACACTACAGCACATTGAATTGTTTCTAGGATAACTGTCTGAAGAGGAAGATAGATGCCACCGCAACAGTCCCTGCTGCACGTCTATGGATCCTGCTTTCTGATAATGCACACCCTGAGAGGCAGCAAATGATGATCCAGTTACCTGGGCCACTGCCACCCATGTGAGATACTCAGACTGAATTCTGTATTCCTGTATTCAGCCTTGCTGTTGCAGCCTTTTGGAAATGAATCAGCAGATGGAAGATAGCGCTTACTTGCTTGCTCGCTCTCTCTCTCTCTTTCTCTCTCTCTCTCCCTTTCTCCCTCTGTCTATTGCTCTGTTTTTTCAAATAAATAAAATAACTTCCTCTTAATTGTGTAGGTGCAAGCATATATGTATGTGTAAAATAACTGAACAGTCACTGTTTAAGAGTCTAACTCTAAGCCAGTGCCGTGGCTCAATAGGCTAGTCCCCTGCCTAGCGGCGCTGGTACACCAGGTTCTAGTCCCGGTCAGGGCACTGGATTCTGTCCCAGTTGCCCCTCTTCCAGGCCAGCTCTCTGTTATGGCCCAGGAGTACAGTGGAGGATGGAAGAGTCTAACTCTGTTTTCTACAAAAGTATTTGTGAAGCATATATATTTAATGGTCACATATATTACATATAATACAAATTCAAATGTGACAGATATGTTTATTGTCTACGATCTAGGGTTCTTTTTTAGTAGCAATTAATGTAATAATAGCAAAAACTAATTCCAAGGAATGGAATGGAATAGGTACTACCTTAGGGAGAAAAACTGTAAACACTCTTTCCTCACAGCATGGCTTCTCCTTGGTTATTGCTAAAGGCACTATCTCTCTTGCTGAGAAATTGATCAGTCTTCCAAAAACTGGAAATATGCACTCCTACTGCTTCAGAATATGCTAATTGGTTGGTACATATTCACATAACAAGACCATGCGACCAACTTTGAGAAAGAACTTGTTGCAACATAGATCTCTGACAAAAACTAATGGCAACATTTAAATTATTATAAACCCCGGACGCACAGCCATTTGCTGACTTATTTGAAAATCATAGCTGCTCCAAGTAACTAAATGTCACAAGTTGCCACTTGCAAGAGTTTTACATTTTGGCAAAGCCAATTTCTTTTCTTTTCCTTTTTTTTTTCTTTTTTTTTTTTTGACAGGCAGAGTTAGATAGTGAGAGAGAGATAGAGAGAGAGAGAGAAAGGTCTTCCTTCCATTGGTTCACTCCCCAAATGGCCGCTACAGCCAGCACGCTGTGCCAATCTGAAGCCAGGAGCCAGGTGCTTCCTCCTGGTCTCCCATGCAGGTGCAGGGCCCAAGGACCTAGGCCATCCTCCACTGCCTTCCTGGGCTACAGCAGAGAGCTGGACTGGAAGAGGAGTGATCGGGACAGAATCCAGCGCCCCAACCAGGACTAAAACCCGGGGTGCCGGCACCACAGGCATAGGATTAGCCAAGTGAGCCACGGAGCCAGCCCAAAGCCAATTTCTCAATGAATTTATTTACTAGTCTGGATACTGTTTTGAAAACAAAACAGTTGACAAAACTTGGTATTTTTTTAAATAAGCAAAATAACTTCAGCTTTTATTGCTAGGAATGCAAATGCCATTCTAAATTTATAGTTATGACATATTTCTTTTCTTAAAATTGTTTACTTTTATTTTTCTGATGGAGAAAATAATATGTATATCCAATGCAAAAAAACTGTATGTGGAAAGCATAAAATAAGAGGAAAAAATAATATTGTACATTGTTTTACTCTCCTGATAAGTAGGCACTGTTTACTTATGTGTATGTATTTTCCTGTTTTGTTCTATGGATTTATGGATAGAATGGATCTGCAAAAATAACTAAGTTTTAATCAATACATGCTTTATATAAAAATTCTGATTCATACTCTCAATAGAGTTTTACACAATTTCCATTTTTCATATAATAATAGTACTTACTTGTTGAACATGAAAAATGCTTATCTTAGTACTATATAAGCTTCCAAGTTATACCTGCACAGTGCTTGATTTAAGCAATCCCTATTGTTGGACTTTTACGTTGATTCATTTTATTTTTATTTATTAATTTTTGCTGTTTTTAATACAAGCATAATAATATGTGTTACTTTACGTTTGTAGAAATTTGGCTAATCCTCATTTATTTGCATGGGCTGTTCCTTTTTTTATATATATAGAGTTTAGGGATCTAATTTTAAACAGATGATTGCCAAATACTTTGAGACTGCTTTAAAAAGACTTGAGCTTCATAGTTGTAATGAGTGTAATGCAACTGCCTAATGAATCCAGGGTGCAAGATCACAGTTCCTTAATTTGTCCAATCAATCACTCATCCATTCATCAGCTTATTATTATTATTATTACTATTATTTTAATTTTACTTGAGAGACAAAGAGACAGAAAGAGATCCTCCAACCAGTAGTCCACTTCTCAAATGTTTGCAGCAGCTAGGCCAGGGCCAGGTCAAACCCAGGAGCCAGGAACTCAGTCCAAATCTCTGATATGAGTGGCAGGGAAGCAAGTATATGCGGTATCACCTGCTGCCTCCTGGGATGTCCATTAGCAGCTAACTGGAAACAGTAGTGGAGTCACTGGGACTCAAAGTAAGCACTCAAATATGAGATGCTGACATCCCAAATGTCCACAACTGGCCTTTTTTTTTTAAAGATTTATTTATTTATTTGAAAGTCAGAGTTACACAGAGTGAGGAGAGGCAGAGAGAGACAGAGAGAGAGGTCTTCCATCCGATGGTTCACTCCCCAGATGGCTGCAATCGCCGGAGCTGTGTTGATCCAAAGCCAGGAGCCAGGAGTTTGTTCCCGATCTCCCACATGGGTGCAGGGGCACAAGGGCTTAGGCCATCTTCTACTGCTTTCCCAGGCCATCACAGAGAGCTGGATTGGAAGTGGGGCATCTGAGTCTTGAACCGGGGCCCATATGGGATGCTGGTGCTTCAGGCCAGGGCGTCAAGCCTTCATGCCACAGCGCTGGCCCCAACCTTTTTTATTTAAGATTTATTTTACTTATTTGAATACCAGTGTTATGGAGAGAGGTAGACACACAGAGAAAGTTCTTCCACCCGCTGGTTCACTCCCCAAATGGCTGCAATGGCCAGAGCTGAACCAGTCCAAAGCCAGGAGCCAGGAGCTTCTTCCTAGTCTCACACACAGGTGCAGGGGCCTAAGGACTTGGGCCAACTTCCACTGCTTTCCCAGGTGCATTAGCAAGGCATTAGATTGGAAGTGGAGCAACTGGGACTCAAACCAGTACCCATTTGGTATGCCGGCGCCGCAGGCCAAGGTTTTAACCCTCTGTAACACAGCACTGACCCCCACAACTGACCTTTTATTATTATTATTTGGAAGCAGATAGCTCACATTTTCTCTCTTTTAGACCATCTCCCTCTTTCCTTGAATTGTCCAAATACCACAAGTATTCATTCATTTACACATATTTGAATGAACCCGGTCACATTTCCAGTAGCAACGTGAAATGAGAAAACTAGACGTCTTATTGGTTCACTGGTATTTTTGAAACAATTGTTGCCACAATATATAATTTTTTTGAGATTTATTTATTTATTTATTTGAAACTCAGAGTTACACAGAGACAGGAGAGGCAGAGAGAGGGAGAGGTCTTCCATCAGATGGTTCACTCCCCAATTGGCCGCAATCGCCGGAGCTGTGTCGATCCAAAGCCAGGAGCCAGGAGTTTGTTCCCGATCTCCCACATGGGTGCAGGGGCCCAAGGACTTGAGCCATCTTCTACTGCTTTCCTAGGCCATAGCAGAGAGCTGGATTGGAAGTTGGGCATCTGAGTCTTGAACCGGGGCCCATATGGGATGCCGGCGCTTCAGGCCAGGGTGTTAACCCATTGCACCACAGCACCAGCCCCCCACAGCATATAATTTAAAACATCAACTCTACAAGATATAATGACACTTGCCAGGTTCATTTAGGTGATACCCACACTATTTCAAATTACTACTGTGCTCCAGGATTTTGGGTTATTTACACCTACATGCTGAATCACATCCCAAAGTAATACAACTTGCCAGGCAGATGGATCTGCAGAAGGCTGCAAATTTGGTTGCATGCCTGGACAGGACAAACTCTCCTAATTGCATTTATTCAGGCCCAGATCACAAGGCCTGGTGTTTTTTACAATACTAGTGAATTAATTCTGCTTTGGAGTTTTTTTTTTTTTAAGATTATTTATTTATTTATTTTTTTGAGAGGTAGAGTGACAGACAGAGGGAGAGACAGAAAGAAAGGTCTTCCATCTGCTGGTTTACTCCCCAAATGGCTGCAACAGAGCTGAGCTGATATGAAGCAAGGAGCCAGGAGCCAGGAGCTTCTTCCAGGTCTCCCAGACAGGTGCAGCTCAAGCAGTTGGACCGTCTTCTACTGCTTTCCCAGGCCATAGCAGAGAGCTGGATTGGAAAAGGGACAGCCAGGATGGGAGCCAGCACCCATGTGGGATGCCATCACTGCAGCCAGAAGCTTAGCCTACTCTACCACAGCACCGGCCCCTGGAGGGTTTTCACGCTAGAAAATTTTGCATGTAAATATACCTGTTGACTTCTAGATTTTCCTTATCTTTTAAACTTAGGAAGACTCTTCCTTCCCAGAACTCACATGGTTCCTTATACACCATCAGTTTTTATTTCATAGGGCATAGAGAAATTTTTGGTAAACCATACTAACATTTCTACCAGTTTCTACAACAAGAAGTTCTTCTGTTTATCTTACATTTATGTGAAAGCACTTCAGAAAGTTCATAGACAATGGAATTAAAAGACAAGTTCATTTTGATGTAAAATTTTTGAAATCCATGCATATCAAGAATCTTCAGGAATTTTATGAAAATTCATATTATGAAAAAAAAACTATGCCTGGGTTTCAAAAAATTTTGCCTCAAAATAAATTCGATTTTCTTGAGCATTTTGAAGTCCTCTTATATAAGCAAATGAAACACCATGAACAATGTTTTCTTTTATGCAGATTTTTGGCTGCTTGTCTTATTAAAAGAATAACAGCAGCAAAGTTTTACTGTGTTGGTCATTCTGATTATAATAATACCTTAAAAATTTTAAGTTCAGGGCTAATTATTATAAAGTCTGATGATATTAATATCATACACCAAATCTGATAGAAATATGAGGAATATGTTTATGTACTCAAAACAACATATCCTCTTCATCTTTCCATTCTTTTCAGTTACAAAGGTTCTACAGATCACTTGAGTGGTTCTATTTGCTGTCCACTTTAGGACAATTCATGGCTAGAGTGAGGGTGGGAACTTCCTTCTCTCTTGTGATGCCTTCTTTTTTCCCTTGTGGAAAGGTTTTTTTCATCCTTTTTAAAGATTTACTTATTTAATTTGAAAGAGTCACAGAGAGAGGGAGAGACAGAGAGATCCTTGTGGAAAGAGTTTTAACTATGAAAATCAATTTCCTTAATAACCACAAAGCTAGTTATGTTATCTATATCTTCATTTTCTTA
Organism: Oryctolagus cuniculus; assembly: GCF_051225735.1. Classification (NCBI taxonomy): domain Eukaryota; kingdom Metazoa; phylum Chordata; class Mammalia; order Lagomorpha; family Leporidae; genus Oryctolagus; species Oryctolagus cuniculus. The sequence goes on along the minus strand of NC_142875.1, from coordinate 75,251,623 downwards.
AGGCTCTTTTAAAAACAGCTTCATTAAACTATAATTCACATTTCAGCTATGTAAGATGTGAGGTCCAAAGTTTGCACAACTATCACCACCATCTGATTCTTATAATTTTTATAATTTTTATAATTTTTATGTTGCCAGAAAAGAAACTGTGTATCCACTGGCAGTCACTCCCTTTCTCCCCCTGCCCCAGCTCTAAGCAAACACTCATCCTTTTTCTCTCCCTATGGATTTGCCTGTTTTAGGCATACAGTACTCCCCCTTTATCTGTGGTTTGCTTTCTGTGGCTTCAGTTAACCACAGTCAGCCACAATGCATGTTCAATAGAAAATTCCAGAAACAATTCATAAACTTTCAATTGCATGCTGTTTTAAGTAGCATAATGAGATCTCACATTGCCCAGGAATGTGAATCATCCTTTCATTCAGCGTGTCCATGCAGGTAGAATACCTGCTGGTTCACCATACAGTAGTCATCTTGGTTATCAGATTAACTGTCACACTATCAGTATATTGTTGTAATTGTTCTATTGTATTATTAGCTATTTTTATTAACTTCTTACTGTGCAGATTTGTAAGTTAAATTTGATCATAGGTTGCATATATAGGGAAAAGCCAGCATGCTCATATATGGGATTCTGCAGTTTCAAGCATGCACTAGAGTTCTTGGAACATGTCCCATGCAGATGAAGGGGGACTACTGTGTATAAATGCAATCATAAATGTGTGATCTTCACTCAGCACAACATTCTCAAGGTTCATCCATGTGGTAGAGCAGATGTTAATACTTCATCCACTTTCATTGTCAAGCAAGATTCCATTATATAAATATACCACTTTAATTATCCATTCTTGAATTGATGTATATTTGAGTCATTTCCATTTTTTTCCCTTGGTCAGTGTAGCTGAAAACTTGTCAGTATGGTTAATTTTTTTTTCAAACAGCAACTCTCCAATTGATTTTCTCTGCCATTTTTCTATTCCATATTTCATTTCTTTTTACTATATCGCTAATATTTCCCTATTTCATTGTGTTCAGTTCACTCTTCTTTTGTTAAGATGCATAGTTGTTATCAATTTAGAGCTTTCTTTCTTTTTTACTATAATCAATTATAGCTATGGTGTTAAAAAGTTCATGGAGGGGTTGGTGCTGTGGCGTAGCAGGTTAGACTGCAGTGTGCAGTGCCAGCATCCATATGGGCACCTGTTTGAATTCCAACTGCTCCACTTCTGATTCAACTCCCCACTAATGCCGCTGGGAAAGCAGCAGAAGATGGCTCAAGTGCCTAGGACCCTGCACCCATGTGACAGACCTAGAAGAAGCTCCTGGCTCCAGGCTTTAGATAGGCTCAGTTCTGGCAGCTGCAGCCATATGGGGTGTGAATCAACAGATGGAAGATATCTCTCTCTCTTTCTCTCCCTCTCTCTGCAATTCTGACTTATAAATAAATAAATAAATAAAAAGTAAATATTTTACTAGGGTTCATGGAAAGATGTATTATGAAAAAGTATGCTTGATTTTAAATTTTATGCATCAAAATAAATTTATCTTTTAATTCAATTTTCTATGAATTTTTTTCTCCCAGAAACCTTTTGTTTAAGGTTTACATATTTCATGCATTTCATAAATACAAATTTAGGAGCATAGTGTTTCTTCTCACCATACCCACTTTCCCACCTACACTCCCACCCTTCTTCCTCTTCCCTCTCCTATTCCTATTATTTTTTACTAAGATCTATTTTCAATTAACTTTATATAGATATGATCAATTCTATACTAAGTAAAGAGTTCAACAGATAGTATGAGAAAAAAACTATTCCTCAACAGTGGAGACAAGGGCTGTTCAAAGTCATCTCAACTCAAAGTGTCAATTTCATTTCTATAGATTATCTTTTAGGTGCTCTATTAGTTACCACAGATCAGAGAGAACATATGGTTTTTGTCCTTTTGGGACTGGCTTATTTTTCCAGTTTCATTCATTTTATTGCAAAAGACAGGATTTCATTTTTCAACACCATATAGTATTCCATGATGTACATATCCCAAAATTTCTTCATCTAGTCTTCAGTTAATGGGCATTTGGGTTGATTTCATAACTTAGCTATTATGAATTGAGCTGCAGTAAATACGAGGGTACAAATGACAGTACCATATGCTGACTTCATTTCCCTAGGGAAAATTCCCAAGGGTTGGATGGCTGGTCTATATTCAGGTTTCTAAGATATCTCTATACTATCTCCACAGTGGATGTACCAGCTATCGTGTCCTGGGCTTTTCTTTCCTGTGAGAGCCTTTATTACTGATTCAATTTCCATCTTTGTTTTTGGTCTGTTTAGGTTTTCTGTTTCTTCCTGGCTCAATTTAAGTAGATTGCATGTGTTCAGGAATCTACCCATTTCTTCTAGGTTTCCCAATTTATTGACATACAGATCTTTGTAGTAATTTCTGGTGATTCTTTTTATTTCAGTGGTATCTGTTGCTACCTTTACATTTTTTCATCTTTGATTTTATTGATTTGGGCCTTCTCTCTCTCTTTTTTTTTAATTTTTTTGGTTAGTTGGGCCAATGGTGTGTCAATTTAGCTTGTTTGTTTGTTTCAAAAAAACAGCTCTTCATTTTGCTGATATTTGTATAGTGTTTTGATTTCAATTTTGTTTATTTCTTCTCTAATTTTAATTATTTCTTTTCACAGACTAATTTTGGGTTTGGTTTGCTGTTGTTTTTCTAGGTCCTTGAGATGCAATGATAGCACATTTATTTGATGCCTTTCCAATTTCTTGATGCAGGCACTTGTTGCTAAAAACTTTCCTTTTAACACTGATTTTGCTATAATTTATAAGTTTTGATATGTTGTAATGTAATCTATCATTTCATTTCCAGAAACTTTTTTTATTTCTCTTTTGATTCCTTCAGTGGCCCACTGTTCATTAAAGAGCATATTATTCAATCTTCATATGTCCTAGAGACTCTTGAGTTTTGATTTCTAGCTTCATTCCATTGTAGTTGGAGAAGATGCATGGTCTGATTTCGATTTTTTTTGAATTTTCTGTCTTACTTCATGGCCTAGCATGTGACATATACCAGAGAAAGTTCCATGCACTCATGAGAAGAATGTGTATTCTACAACTGTAGGATGAAAAGTTCTGTAGTTCTCCATTATGTCCATTTGGTCTATAGTGTCAATTAACTGTGTTGTTTCCTTGCTAATTTTCTGTCTGGTTGATCTGTCTATTGCTGACAGTGGAATATTGAAGTCCCCAGTTACTATTATATTAGAGTCTGTGTCTCCTTTCAGATCCATTAACATTTCTTTTAAATAGCCAGGTGCCCTGTAACTAGGTGCATATACATTTATTATAGTCACATCTTCCTGATGAATTGATCCCTTAATCATTACATATTGTCCTTCTTCATCTCTTTTAACAGTTTTTGTGTTAAAAACTATCTTGTCTGATAATAGGATGGCTATCCCAGCACTTTTTTTGGTTTCTGGTAGCATAGAATAATTTTTTCCATCCTTTCACTTTCAGTCTGCATGTATCTTTGTTGGTGAGATATGTTTTTTGTAGGCAGCATATAGATAGGCTTTGTTTATTAATCTATTCAGCCAGTCTGTATCTTTTAACTGGAGAGTTGACACCACATATGTACAAGGTAACTATTGATAAGTAAAGACTCGGCCCTACCATTTTTACATAAATATTCCTATTGTTTACTTTGGATTTCCTTTGTACTTTCACTGGGAGATTTTTTTGCCTTCACCTTCTTTCATAGTAATTGCTAGGTTTCTGTGTTTCCATGGGTAGCCCATCCTTAAGCTTCTATTGCAGGGCTAGACAAGTGGTGACAAATTTTTTCAATTTCTGTTTGTTATTTCACCCTCGTTCAAAATACAATACAAATATCAGCAAAACAAAGAGCTGATTTTTTTGAATAAAAAAACAATTAAATTGACACACAATTTTTTTTTCTCTTAAGACTTGAACTATGTTTTTCTGTTCTCTCCTAGCCTGTAGGATTTCTGAGGAGAAGTCAGCTGTGATTCTAATTGCACATTCTCTGAAAGCAATCTGGTGTTTCTCTTGTGTACATTTTAGAATCCTTTCTATATCTTACTGTGGAGAGTTTTACTACAATGTGCCATGGTGAAAATCTTTTCTGGGCATGTCTATTAGAAGTTCTATGTGTTTCCTGTACTTGGGCATCCATTTCTTTCTCCAAATTAAGGACTTATCTGTAATTATTTTGCTAAAACTCCTTCTAATTGATTCTATCTTTCCAAGCCTTCAGGAACTCCTAAGATCTGTATGTTGGGTCATTGGATAATATCCCATCAATCTCCAACACTTGACTGTAAAATTTCCAGATTTGTTTTCTAACTCAGATAGTCTTTCTTCTGCCTCACAAAGTTTGTTGTTAAGTCTTTCCACCACACTTTTTATTTGATCTATTGAATCCTTCATTTCCAATATTTCATTTTGATTTCTGTTTATAAATCTCAATTTCATGATAAAAAATTTTATTCATTTCATGTACGGATTTCTTTAATTCATGGATTTGTTTCTTTCTTTTTTTTTTTTTTTTTTTTTTTTTTTGACAGGCAGAGTGGATAGTGAGAGAGAGAGAGACAGGGAGAAAAGTCTTCCTTTTTGCCGTTGGTTCACCCTCCAATGGCCGCCACAGCCGGCGCGCTGCAGCCAGCACACCGCACTGATCCGATGGCAGGAGCCAGGTGCTTCTCCTGGTCTCCCATGGGGTGCAGGGCCCAAGCACTTGGGCCATCCTCCACTGCCTGCCCGGGCCACAGCAGAGAGCTGGCCTGGAAGAGGGGCAACCGGGACAGAATCCAGCACCCCGACCGGGACTAGAACCCGGTGTGCCGGTGCCTCTAGGTGGAGGATTAGCCTATTGAGCCGGGGCGCCGGCCGGATTTGTTTATGATTACTTCTAAGTAATCATATGATCAATTTTTTGAATTTAGTTTCTGGTATTTCTTCAATTTCTTCATCTTCACATTCTAGTATTGAAGTGTTTTTGTGTTCCTTTGGGGGCATTATGTTTTCTTTCTGATTCGTGTTTCTTGACCTGCTTCATTTATTTTTAGGCATTTATGGAAACATTTGCTTTTTTTTGTCCCTATGATGTCTTATCTTTTTAAAAAAATTTATTTATTTATTTGAAAGTCAGAGTTACACAGAGAGAGAAGGAGAGACACAGAGAGAGAGAGTGGTCTTCCATCTGCTGGCTCAATCCCCAATTGGCCTCAATGGCTGGAGCTGCACCAATCCAAAGCCAGGAGTCAGGAGCTTCCTCTGGGTCTCCCACACAGGTGCACGGGCCCAAGGACTTGGGCTATCCTCTACTGCTTTCCCAGGCCATAGCAGAGAGCTGGTTCAGAAGTGGAGTAGCCGGGTCTCGAACTGGCACCCACATTGGATGCCGGCACTGCAGGTGTCAGCTTAACCTATACGCCACAGTGCCAGCCCTGATGTCTTATCTTTGGGCTATGCCTGTGTGGCTCAGTAGTGTCTGCTCTTTCAGTGCATATCCAGAGATCTGTTCCAGGTGTGGCCAGGGAGATCTGTTCAGTGCTCCTGTGTGGGAAGCTTCCAAGTTGATGCCCAATTTGGACATGTTAAATCTCCTCTTTTTTAAATATTATTTTTAATCAGAGAAGAGGTTTGATCAGCTCTGTTGGCATAGTCTCAAGCTCACCTCGTCTCCTTCAAGGACACCAGTATCCAGAGCTAGCCCCAGTGGATACAGTATACATCTGCATTGCAATAGGAACCACACAGAGGATCCAGGGAGTCCTCAGCGTGAGCACAGATCCTGCATCAATGACCCTCACCAAGGAGTCAGGGAGCCCTGAGTGTGTATAGCCACCTACAGTGACTGATCAAAGACCCAGCTACACCCTGTGCCCTTACATACAGCCACAGTTTTCATAGCCCCACACACTAGTCTCCCACAGTCATGAGCACACAGCCTCTGTCAATTTTCTCAGCCAGACTCAGGTGTCTCCTTTTGGCTGGTTGTTGGGTTTGTGGATGCAAGCTAGCACAGTGTTTATGTATGTCTGAAATGGTGCCCACCCACCCTTGGCTAGTTACAAGATGCTGGTGCCAGGTGGTCAGAGAGAGAGAAGTGTACCTCCTTTTCTCCCCTCTAGGTTGGTAGGTACATTGTCCCTCACAAGGCTCCATCCAAGTCAGACTCACACAAAGCTATCTCCACAGTTTTATTGCCAGTGGCTTGGGCGGCTATAGTCTGGTATCATCTTACTCTCCATAGCTAGTGGTGAGGCTCTTGGCCGCTGTGGTCCTGAGTTCTGTGCATCCACGCCTTCCATGTAAATCCACAGTGTCTCTAATTTGTGTGGAGTTTCCTCTGCAGTTTTCTCCCTAACTCTTCCTGAGATTGCACTCTCTCCACTTTTTTAAAACTATATTCCCCCAGGATACACAGCAGACTCATAGAATGACAAATGCCCTAAACAGCACTCTAGCCTCAGAATCAGCCCTTAAGGCATTCGGATCTGGCTAAAAAGCCCATGAGAGTATCTCAGGCATGGAAAGCCAAGACACTATGGCAAAAAGTGATCTAAATGAAAGATCTCTGTGAGTGAGATCCCAGTGGAAAGAACAGGCCACCAAAGAAGGAGGTACCTTTCTCTGAAGGGAGGAGAGAACTTCCACTTTGACCATGGCCTTGTCTAAATAAGGTCAGAGTCGGCGAACTCAAAAGGCTTCCATTGCCTTGGCGGCTCATGACAAGAGCCTAGGGTGATTACTGATGCCATAAACAAGAGTGCCAATTTGTTAAGTCAACAACAGGAGTCACTGTGCACTTACTCCTCATGTAGGATCTCTGTCCTTAATGTGTTGTACTATGAGAATTAACAGTAAAACTAGTATTCAAACAGTACTCTATACTTTGTGTGTCTGTGTGGGTGCAATCATTGAAATCTTTACTTAGTATATATACTATGTTGATCTTCTGTATATAAAAAATAATGAAAAATGAATCTTAATGAGAATGGGATGGGAGAGGGAGTAGGAGATAAGATGGTTTGTGGGTGGGAGAGTGGTTATGGAGGGAAAAACCGCTATAATCTAAAAGTTGTACTTTCAAAATTTATATTTATTAAATAAAAGTCTTCTTAAAAAATAAATAAAAAAGGGACAGGCTCCGTGTCTCACTTGGTTAATCCTCTGCCTGCAGTGCCGGTATCCCATATGGGTGTCAGGTTCTAGTCCCTGGTGCTCCCCTTCCAGTCCAGCTCTCTGCTGTGGCCCGGGAGAGCAGTGGAGAATGGCCCAAGTGCTTGGGCCCCAGCACCCGTATGCGAGACCAGGAGGAAGCACCTGGCTCCTGGTTTCGGATCGGCTCAGCACCGGCAGTAGCGGCCTTTGGGGAGTGAACCAACGGAAGGAAGACCTTTTTCTCTGTCTCTCTCTCACTGTCTATAACTCTATCTTTCAAATAAAAACAAATAGAAGATACATTTAAAATAAATAAATAAACAAACAAACTATCTTTCCCTAGACTAAAGCAGTAAGCTCTCTCCCTGTTCCACCATCTTGGAATCCTCTCCATGAACATCTCTTGTAATATCTTAAACCGAAGAATTTAAAGTGGTTGAAACCTGGTCTCATTCAAGCTGCCTGCTCATTTTTTCCTCATATTCTGGAGTCACAATGTTACTAAACCAACCACAAAAAAGTATGGAATAGCTGAACTGAAATTTCTTAATTCATTCATTTTTAAAAAGTTTATTAAGCACCTACTTTCCATCTGACATTATGCAGTTGTAAAATGAAAATAAGAGCACTGGAGATGAAACACTGAGTGCTCCAAACACTGGTAGACAATAACAATATTTACAGAGTGGAGTGTAGGTTAAATGACAATAGGTAGAAATTGGAAAGAACTCTAGTTTGGCCCTTTCTCTATGTGTCTGGATTTGAATGTGTCTCTTAACCACCTGGTTTCCACTTCTATAAATGAAAAATATGGGCCATATTTTCAAATTTTAAAATTCAATATATTTTTAACAGAGTAGATAATTGTAAATATAAGAACTTATCAAATAAAAATGAAAGTTATGATAAACATTTTTGCAAGCTCTTGTTTGACTATCTCCTTTAATTACTATTACTTCCTAACTTCTTTACAACTGTGTTCATTCTCAATTTTTAATTTCATTAAGTAATATTAAAAGAAAAAGCATCAATGTGTAATTTCAACTAATTAAATAAATGTAAAACACAGTGAAATTAATTATATTCATTTTGTGAAAGTACAGCCATATGTATTGTTTATCCATTCATCCAATAATGGAAATTTGGTAATTATGAGTAATTCCACAATGAACAGTCATGTACTAGTATCTGTTTTATTTCCTATTTTCACTTTCTTTGGATGTATACCATAGAGTGTAATAACTGGATTATATGATAATTGTATAGTTATTTTGAATTGAGAAACTGCTCAACTGTTTTCCATATCACTTACAATATTTTACATCCTCTCCAACAAATCACCTGGTTCCAATTTCTCCACATCCTTAACATCTGTTTTCAAGTAAAGAAAAATAATAGCCAGTCTCATTATGCTATTGATTTTGCATTTCCCTAGTAACTGTGACACTTAGCATATTTTCATGTGTTTTTTACTTATTATTAAACCTTTGAAATGTCTATTCTTTTGTCCATTTTAAAAATCCTGTTGTTTATGCCATGGAGTTGTAGAGGGTCTTCATATATTGTGGATATTAGAAACTTCCAGCTATTTTGTTTACAAGTGATTTATTCCATTCTGTAGATTTTTTTTTATTTTCCTAACCATATTCTTTGATACACAAAGGGTTTTAAAATTTATGATATTGAATTGATCCATTTTTGACTTTTTATATCACACTTTTGGTGCTATATGCAAGAATCTATGGTTAATCCAAGATTATGGTAATTTAAACACATATTTTCTTCTGGAATTTATTAATTTATCTCATGTTTAGATTGGTGATTCATTTTGTTATTAATTTTAGTGTATAGTTTGAGGTAGGGACTAAATTCAAAATTTGGATATTGAAATCCAGTTGTCCAGGATCTCCTCTCAGTCTTC